>NC_065448.1:248813746-251213746 GCF_917563875.1 Diabrotica virgifera virgifera | reverse complement strand
ACGCGTTTTCGCTACCTGTTGATCGCTACTGTTTCCTCTTAATATAATTGCGAAAAAAGGTCGGAATTGCAAACAAAATTATTTTCGCAATAACTATTTAGTCCAGAAAGCCACTGCGCATCCGCTAGGAAAAATATTCTAATTCGGATTTTTTGCACAATCTTACTCAAAAAGGACTCCTTTTAACAAATTTGCATGTTGCCAGGACCAAAAGGTGGTCAAAAATTTTTTAAACGTTTTTTTTTTGTTTTTTTCCTAAAATTATATTTTTTGCATGAAAAAAAGTTTTTTTAGGTTTTTTGGATCATTCCAAACAGAAAAGGTCTTTAGTGACTTTTCTCTAAAAATGATAGTTTTTGAAATATCAGCGATTAAAAATTGAAAAATTGCGAAATCGGCCATTTTTAACCCTCAAACACTATGTGAAAAACTTAAAATTTTAATGTTGCCAAGGTAGGTAGATATTCTTTAAACATCGATTGATGAAATCCCGAAGAGTTTTTTGCAATACAATATTCAAAACTTCTTTGTTTTTTAATTGCTAATCAAGCGTGCGCGACACTATTTTCCACCGACAGTATGGTGCAAATGAAAGGAATAAATTCGTTATTTCGTAAACGGGCGACTTTAAGGAAAAATCCCGAAACAGGTCGATTTTTATTGTTAAGTTATGATATTGTGGCATATATGGTATACTAGTGACGTCATCCGTTTGGGCGTGATGACGTAATCGATGAATTCTTTAAATGAGAATAGGGGTCGTGTGGTAGCTCATTTGAAAGGTTCTTCAATTCTTTATTCAGTAATGTAAACATTTACATAATTATTTTTACAGGGTGTCCTTCTACTTCTTTTTTGTCAAATAATTTAATTTAATAAAAATTTTTTGGACACCCTGTATAAATAATTATGTAAATGTTTATATTACTGAATAGAGAATTGAAGAACCTTTCAAATGAGCTAGCACACGACCCCTATTCTCATTTAAAAAAATCATCGATTACGTCATCACGCCCAGATGGATGACGTCACTAGTATACCATATATGCCACAATATCATAACTTAAAAATAAAAATCGACCTGTTTCTGGATTTTTCCTTAAAGTCGCCGGTTTATGAAATAACGAATTTATTCCTTTCATTTGCACCATACTGTCGGTAGAAAATAGTGTCGCGCACGCTTGATTAGCAATTAAAAAACAAAGGAGTTTTGAATATTGTATTGCAAAAAACTCTTCAGGATTTCATCAATCGATGTTTAAAGAATATCCACCTACCTTGGCAACATTGAAATTTTCAGTTTTTCACATAGTTTTTGAGGGTTAAAAATGGCCGATTTCGCAATTTTTCAATTTTTTAATCGCTTATATGTCAAAAACTATCATTTTTAGAGAAAAGTCACTAAAGACCTTTTCTGTTTGGAATGATCCAAGAAACATAAAAAAACTTTTTTCCATGCAAAAAAAATAATTTTAGGAAAAAAACAAAAAAAAACGTTTAAAAAATTTTTGACCACCTTTTGGTCCTGGCAACATGCGAATTTGATAAAAGGAGTCCTTTTTTAGTAAGATTGTGCAAAAAATCCGAATTAGAATATTTTTCCTAGCGGATGCGCAGTGGCTTTCTGGACTAATTGTAAAAATTAGTTTACAGGTTTGCAATTTTTGTCAAATGAGGGTACTTTGGTGCTTATTATGTGTTAAAAATTTCAAAGCGATGTTTAAATTTTATTCAAATTGGTTATCTCAGAGAGCATTGCTTTGCAATAACATAAGTCAGAAAAACATGACGTTAGAACCATTCCACAGGTGTCAAATAAAAGAACATGAGCTATATTTTCAACTTGGTTTAAAAAAAAGCGAATAAAAAATGCATTTATTAGTAATAAATAATTATGCAAAAGTATCGTAAATCTTCCCTTATAATTGATGGATTCGACCGTTACTTGATGGAAGTTCATTTTATCTAACAATAAAACACTGAAAACGTTTGTTTTCTATACTTCCACAAAATTTATTATAACTAAGTGACTACAGCTGTTTCGGCAGAGTGCCTTTCTCAAGTGATATAGTTTAACTACCTTTTTAGCTACCTAGTTTAGCTACTTTCCTTATAAACATTTTATTTTGTTATACAGGATGTTTAGTAAAGAATGGGCCATAGCTTAACCTCAGGGTCCTGAGGTTAAAATAGGCCGATTTAAGCTAACTTACCTTAGTACAAAGTTTATAATAACCGAGATACAGGGTGTCAAAGTTAAAATTTCTTTTATTTATTATTGAATATTTCCTGACAAGTATGAGATAACAACATGAAATTTGGTATGTGGGGGTTTTTTGGGTCGAGAAAATTAATTCCCTACCAAAAATTATGTATTGCCCAGAGGGCGTCACATACGCCTTTCAGCACTCATTTATTACGTTCAATTTTTTTTATCCCTCACTCTGTATAATTTTGACATTACAATTTTTATTCTCCTATTAGTTTTACTTAAAAAAGGTATACTTTTTTCATCTCACTAAACTCAACCGTTTTCGAGATAAACGCATTTTAAATCTGCGATACACCTTCATTTTTAGCATAATATCATTGTAGTTCCACCCGAAAAATAACTTAAAATTAAAATAATTGTGCCAGTTCTCAAATTTATGTCATTGCATCGCAAATTCCATTTGAATAAATTTGCGATACATTTTTGGATAATTTAATGGTTTTAAGTTATTTTTCGGGTGTATATACAATGTATGGTAAAAATGATGGTGTATCGCAGATTTAAAATGCGTTTATCTCGAAAACGCATATATCTTGAGTTTAGGGAGATGAAAGAAATGTACCTTTTTTTAAGTAAAACTAATAGGAGAATAAAAAATTTTAATGTCAAAATTATACAGAGTGAGGGATAAAAAAAATTGAACGTAATAAATGAGTGCTGAAAGGCGTATGTGGCGCCCTCTGGGCAATACATAATTTTTGGTACGGAATTTAGTTTTCTCGACCCAAAAAAACACAACATACCAAATTTCATGTTGTTATCTCATACCTGTCAGGAAATATTCAATAATAAAAAAAAAGTTTAACTTTGACACCCTGTATCTCGGTTTTTATAAACTTTGTACTAAGGTAAGTTAGCTTAAATCGGCCTATTATAACCTCAGGAACCTGAGGTTAAGCTATGGCCCATTCTTTACCGAACACCCTGTATAAGAAATTATACATATTTATTACAATGTTTTATCAATTATGATATAAATAACATTACTTGGTAGTTGTGCACTTAAAACAGGGTAAAAAAGTTAATTTTTTTGGAAAAAGTTATTCAAGAAGTTTATAAGGAGAGATTTACGATACTTTTGCATAATTATTTATTACTAATAAATGCATTTTTTATTCGTTTTTTTTTAACCTAGTTGAAAATATAGCTCATGCTCTTCCATTTGACAGCTGTGGAATGGTTCTAACGTCATTTTTTTCTAACTTATGTTATTGCAAAAAAAAATGCTCTCTGAGATAAACAATTCGAATAAAATTTAAATAATTAAGAGGAAACAGTAGCGATCAACAGGTAGCGAAAACGCGTTCCAAGATTGCGGCTGTAATTTTGAATATTTTTTCGAGATATTTGGCACACGTATTCGTAATATAATAAAGAATGGCGGTACAGAGCCCAATTTGAAAAATATATTAATATGTGGAAATTACTCTGTAGTTAAATACAATATTAAAAAAACGAGCCTGTACCGCCATTAAGAGGAAGAAAAAAATACACTTTCTTCATATAAACTTTTTTATCCGATGCCTAGATTTTGTGTCATTTTGGAACTACTAAAATTTTTTATTTTATTAGTAGTTCCAAAATGACACAAAATCTAGGCATCGGATAAAAAAGTTTATTTGAAGAAAGTGTATTTTTTTGTTCTTCTTAATGGCGGTACAGGCTCGTTTTTTAATATTGTATTTAATTACAGAGTAATTTCCACATATTAATATATTTTTCAAATTGGGCTCTGTACCGCCATTCTTTATTATATTACGAATACGTGTGCCAAATATCTCGAAAAAATATTCAAAATTACAGCCGCAATCTTGGAACGCGTTTTGGCTACCTGTTGATCGCTACTGTATCACCTTAAATGAATCCCTTTAAAATTTTTATCACATATTAAGCACCAAAGAAGCCTCATTTGACAAAAATTGCAAACCTGTAAACTAATTTTTACAATAGTTATTGCGAAAATAATTTTGTTTGCAATTCGTACCTTTTTTCGCAATTATATTAACAATAATTGAGTATATTAAACTTTGTAATATGTCATTTTAAAGCTTTTTCCATAATCTTAAAGATATTCGTACTAAAAAAATCATAAGTTTCACTGTTTTCCATTGATTTGAAAAAAAAAGGGGAAAAATGCCATTTTTTGACAGTTAATTGTTTATAAATAAAAATGGCCGCCAGATCGTACGCAGGAAATAGTTACAATTTGTTCCTATAGGTATTACTTGTCGAAAAAACGCTTCAGTACCCTGGCTGCTGAAGTGTCACGAACAGGGTATAATTTTGTCTTATTACCCTGGCCTATTCCAGCTACTTTAAATTTTACCATTAGCAGCTACAAGTACATGTGTTTTAATATTTTTGGACCTAAAACTATGTCTTAGATCATTTAAAATTAATTCATATATTCAAAATGATCGTTTTACATCGGCGTCGATTGATGTAATTGGAGCATATTTTAGAGCGGATAATAAATCTGGCTCAATTTGTAACTCCTCTGAACATGGCCCGCTCAAAAATTTAGCAGCGCAGCTTTAGATAAAAATGAAAAACCTTCATTCTTGTCATAAGCATATTTAATTTTCGTAAAAATTAATTGACCATTACTTTCAGATGACAATTTAATTTTTAAATTAAATTATCAGTAGTAATTGCACAAGAGCTCTAAAATTCTATATTAATTTTAGAGATCGAGTGAAATTTGTTGCGATTATTTCATGAATAAAACTGTTCAAAACCAAAATTTTATTGTAATTTATTTATGTAAGTACAAATTAGTACAATTAAACACACAGTTGTTATAAATATGTATTTGACGGTTGAAAGTCATCACTTTTATAATTTTTAAAACCTTTGTCATTAATGTCACTGAATGTATTTTTTCGTAGCAACGAAGGGCATCTGACGTAATATGCTTGACGACGGCAATTATCAAAAAAGTTATCAGTTTAATTTAGATTTCTGTAGCTTTCTATTGGTCAGAATCTCCCATGAATGAAATAATCAGTAGTAATTGCTCAAAAGGTCTAAAATTATCGAATTTTTCCCGAGTGACACTTTGACAGTTTTAATTTCACGACCCGAAGGGGAGTGAAATTATGTCAAAGTGTCACGAGAGCAAAAATTCGATAATAATTTTAGAGGTCGAGTGCAATTAGTTGCGATTATTTCATGAATAAAACTGTTCAAAACCAAAAATTTATTGTAGTTTATTTATGTAAGTACAAATAAGTACAATTAAACACACAGTTGTTATAAATATTTGACGGTTGAAAGTCATGACTTTTATAATTTTTAAAACAATAATTGTCATTAATGTCACCGAATGTATTTTTTCGTAGTAACGAAGGGCATCTGACGTAATATACTTGACGACGTGATATTATCAAAAATTATAAGTTTAATTTTTATTTCTGCAGCTTTCCATTGGTCAGAATCTCCTATGAATGAAATAATCAAGTATATTTACTGGTGGCTCTTATCTGTGTAATAAGCTAATAGACGTAATTATTCACTTATAGTGGTTATTGATATATGCCGGTTTCTATTTAAATTTCTAAATTTTTTATATTTTTTAGAAATTACTTGGTTCATATTTTATTACTTTCGTATCTCTTATACAATCTTATGTATTAGAGTAGAGCATAGACTGTCGAGTGTCTAGCGATAATCTAAAACAGCGGTTCTCAATATGTGGTACATGTACCACTGGTTGTACGTATTATTATTTGCGGTGATACGTAAAACGCAAAAACACAGACAAAATCAGCACCACTATTATAGTTAATTAGATTACCTAGCTAGCTTACATCAGGTGGTACCAAAAAATAGAAAGTATTTTGTGATACAGGACTCAAAAAAGGTTCAGAACCACTGATCTAAAACAAACACAAATTCTTGAAATATTCTTTAGTCATAATGGAGTGAATTTTTGTTTTATGTATTTAAATTTTCATTTAAGCTACCAAAACAAGCTGAGAATGCGAGAATTATCATAACGAAAACTTTGTTTACGATTAGCAAATATCATTTCTGTATTACTATATATTTTTAAATAATAAATAAGGTCAGTTAAAAAAAATTAATTTATATGCAATATATAACCTAAATTTACATGTCATATGCCCTAACCGTTAACTACTGACGTGGATGTTTAAGGACGTAGACTCTGACGTGCAGTATGTCATACTGTTGCTTTATAATTGAATTACAAAAAAAACGAGTATTGGTAACTAAAAAATACTAAAATAATGTTGAAATGACTTGAAAGTAGAATAACTGAATGAACTTGCTGCCATACTAATAGCGGAAGAATACGTGGCAACAAAGCTCAAAAAAACTAAAACTGTAGTAGTTGGGAGCAGGTACAATTACACACCATTGAAAGGTACACAGATGGTGTTCTACGAACCTTTCATAAAACAAGTTTTGTAACTAAATATTTATCGGCGCGGTATGGCATATCGCTTGTCAGTGGTTAAGGGTTAATTCGACAATGGGGTGTATTCTGTAACACTTCCGTTAAATTTTAGCGGCCTCTAAAATTTTAGCGCCCGCTTAAAACATTTTGGTATTCTGTAAATTGTGGATCCGTTAAAATCATAACCTAAACCGTTAAAACTGCCGCAAATAAAAATATTTTAGAGGATGTCAAAACGTACCCGCTAAATTTTTAGCAGTCCGTTAAATGGGGTTTGATTATTTTTGCTTGGTTATGTTTATACGAATAGTAGTTTCTTATTTATGTTTTACAATGGAGATAAACATTTAAAAATGGCAAATGGCTTTTTATAATGTATTTGGTGAAAATAATGAAAGGTAAGTCTAAGTTTACTTTACAATCGACACAGTACACCTACATAATATAACAAAATTCAAATTTTTGTTTCTTTTTGTAGAGCTGAATTCAGATTACAACAAAAACAAAAAGTAATTGACCTGAAAGTAACTACAATTACCATTTCAAATAAAGTACATACACAGTTACCTACATACCTGCCTACCTAGAAATGTGATTGAAAAAGTGTTGAAATCAAGATGTTTGTCAAAGCAATGAAATCCTATCAATGCAGGTAAAATTATTTAAAATTATTCTGGAACAGTACAAAACGTATCTTAATGTTTACAAAGATGAAGTTCTAGAAGGTTTAGAGCCAGATGCAAATGAGGTAGATGACCTTAATGTAATTTAAAATAGACCATTTGACCAAAATTAATGTAGAAGAGGAGAAGAAATATAATGTGCAATTTTTCAGCAATATTTTAATGTAGGTATAACTTTATAAATAAAAATGTTTAATTGGAAAATATGAGTTTTACTAAAAAATAATTAAATAAACTAAATATATTTTCTAGCAAACTGTCAATGTCTTCTTCTTTCTTAAGAATTTTGGCCTCTGACAGTCAGTTTTCGGTCAATTTCTAGGTTAAAACTAGTTCAAAACGCAAAACGTGCGACGTTGCCGTACTTATTTCAAAACCTTTTAGAGGATTCCTCCAAAACAAATAATTTTAGCGGTCCTCTATAATATGTGTTTACAGAATGTGAATCTAACCTAAAAGTTTTAGAGGACCGTTAAAAGTTAAATTTTAGAGGCCTCTTAAATTTAACGGAAATGTTACAGAATACACCCCACTAACTAATATAAGTTAGTTATCTCGCAGATGGTACGAGATATCGAAATGCCATTTTCATATTTGGATTCAGGATACAAAACTACAGGTGAATCTATCGGTAGATCGGCTCCAAGTATTGTAGGGCGGCAACGTGCAAACGAGTGAACAACCGAACAAACTTTGCGAATCTATAAACGAAAATAGTTTAATTTGAAACTATTTGGAAAATTGTTAGCAGAAAATTGAAAATAGTGTAAATTTATCATTTTTTTTTTATTTTTGGTGCAGCTTGAGTTTGACGTGTTACGTTTCATTATTAAAAATACGAGAAAATATGGATATGTCGAAAAAAAAAACAGCTAAAAAGATATCGTGGGACAAGAAAAATCATTAAATATAAGTGCGCATCTTGTTATCTTAGTGTATTCCTAGCAAAAAATAACGTCCTTTTACATACAAAAAATATAATAACAATTTTTCATCAATAATTTAATATTCTACCCTCGAAATTAAGCGATAACTTTCCCTCGTCTTTATCGTTTGCTTCTAGTAGTTTTTTTTGTGTGTGTTAACATAATATCAACAAAACTTTCTAGCCGGAAGAACACAATCTCGTTACTAATCCAAAACGACTTTTCTAAAAATACTCACGCAAAAAACCACTCGATAAAAATCTTAGTCTGGAAAATAAAATCGACCTATTTCGTTATAAAGTTACTCCTCTTATTACTGTGATGCCTATCTGCCAACTTTCCAGGAATACTGCTTTTATCGGAGTCAGCTTTCAAGTTTGGAAACGAGATCGTTCACTTTTGGTTTTGTTTTATCATGGCATGCAGGAGTTTAAATAAAACAGTTATATCTTGAAACTTGCGAAACTGATTTCAGGAAGATTTAAACAAATAAATTCATTATTATTATTGGTGGTAGCGAATGGTGATAAGGAGAAGAATATTATCTCAGCAAAAGCGGCAATAGGTCGTAGATATATTTAGTTATATTATTGTTCTAAAGCGAACTTTATTATCAAAGTTCGTCTTTTTAAGGTATTCATGGAAACTGTTTACGCTCATTTCACACTTAAGATTTGCACTCCGATACGATAAAATGACTGATGATTATCTTTCACACTTACGGACTTGAGAGCTAATGAGATACCGAATCAGGCTCGATGGACCATATGGTTGGTTGGCTTAATGTGGAAATTTCAGAAGATGACGTGACCTTAGACACCAGGTGTCCCGGGTGTCGGTTCTGATAGCGTAGTCATTTTCAGCAATTTTCTAGTTTGTGTTTGTCTCCTTTTTTGTGTAGTAAAAGTACCTGCGCAGTTTGCCAAAAGGTTGGAATAGCACCTTCAAAGAGGCACTTGTTCATTAGGATTTTAACTGCCTCCAAATTAATTTGACCTCCAGCTGTAATCATCTCTGTTGTTATCCTGTCGTATCCAGGAGATTTTCCATTTTTCATTTGTTTTAAGGCATTTACAATTTCCTCGATAGTAATTTCTGGTGGTGTTTAAGATCCTACATTTAGTATTCTTCGTTCCATCTCATGTATTTCGGGTTTTGCTACGCTGAACGAGTATAATTCTGTATAGTAATCTTAACAATGTTTATTAGGTGATTTTTGTAGTTTATTGATCGAAAGTTACACAATATAAAAGTAGGCCAGGAACCGAAGCTTTTCACCTCGCATTTTTTACAGAATGGATCGATTTGCTTGAAAATTTGAGAATTAGTAGTGAATAGTCCAAGGATCAAAATCTACATAATATATTGGGTGGTTGACCAATCTATATTGGGTAAATGTTTTATTATGTTTTGACCACAAAAGTTAATAAAAACCTTCATTCTAAGCAAAAAATGTTCTATACATTTTTTTGATAAAATTAATAGTTTTCGATTTATTCGCTATCGAAAGTGTTAGTTTTGTATAGAAAAAATCAATGTTTTTCGATATACTCATTTACGATTCACTCAATTTTTGCCGTAGAAAAAATTTTTTCAAACCAGGTTCTTGGGAATTAAATAACTTACAATTTTAAATTGAAACATTTTTTCGTATCTCTGATGCTAATCTTTCTATTCTGAAGAAAATGGCATTTTTTACCAAACTACAAAAATTCGTTATTCGCTTTTAACTCCAGTTTTTTTAAAACTGATCAATCTAAGCCAATGAAAATCCTAGAATCTATTAATAATACATAAATAAATAAGAATAAATAAGTCCAATCACTAAAAACACCGCTAACTTTCATTATTATGCTTCCAAATGGATTTCTCCTTTTTTTTTTTTCAAAAAATTTATTGGTTTTTTAACAGTCTCTTTTTTATTTTTTATCTTAGAAAGTTTGGTAAAAAATAATTTTGTAGGTTTTTACACGATCTATAAGACTATTATTAAATCTTTTTAAAATCCTCAATCGCAAAAAGAAGTGACTTTGAAAGGGTTGGTAAAGGTGATTTTTGCAAGTTATTACATTGCAAGTTTTAATTGTCAATAGCTCACTCAATTTTTGACCTAGAAAAATTTTTGAAAACCAAGTTCTTGTTAATTAAATAAGCTATAATTTCATATTTAAACAGTGTTTTGTATCTCTGATGTTTCTCAGTTTCTCAGTATTCTCACTTTCGTATTTCTAATCTTTCTATTCTGAAGAAAAGGTCATTTTTTCGAAACTACAAAAATTCTTTTTTTGCTTTTAACTCCATTTTTTTAAAAACTAATCATTCTAAGCCGGTCAAACTTCTAGAACCTATTAATAATACATAAATAAAAAAAATAAGGTCAATGACTAATTTTAATTAGGGTGGTGATTAGGGAGTTTCCTGCGGTCACTTTTTCGCTGAAAAAAATAGGGAGTGACATTATTTTCATTATAAGTCGCGCTTAATTTTTGAGCTATAGACTTTTTTCTTATTTCTGGAGATAGATATTCTTAAGTACTTTAGGTCAGTTTGAACAAGTTGTCCTCGAAAAATGCGTAGTTTTCCCGTCTTTTGACTTTGAATCTACAATATTTAGCATTTGACGAAGAAGAGCCAACATATAATTAAGTATAGCTCGATAACTATTGGTCTTAAAGAAAATTTTAAAAAAATTTTTGTTTATTTTTTCAAAGGTGTATATTTTTGTTAATTAAAGTTGTTTTGAAAAAAACGAAAACTTTTGTAGTTATTAGAAGGAAACTTATTAAAAACATTTAGTTTTTTCGATATAAAACTAACTTTTTCGATAGCGAATAAATCGAAAACTATCAATTTTAACAAAAAAATGTATAGAAAGTTTTTTTCTTAGAATGAACGTTTTTATCAACTTTTGCAATTAAAATGTAATAAAAAATTTCTACCCCCGAGATGGTGTGGCAACCACCCCCATGGTAAAAGCGCTTTTCGGGATCATATAGATTTTGATCCTTGGACTATCCACTACTAATTTTTAAACGATCCGTTCTGTAAAAATTGCGAAGTTTTGTCCTATTTTAAGCTTCATTACTTGGACTAAAGATAAAATTACGCAAAATGAGTTTTATATTCAATTCAACTCCTTCCAACCTACTGTAAGAGACATTTATCATTTGATCAATATTTTCATTTTTAAGCTTTAATTGATCATTAAAAATATTCGTTTGGTTTGAAAAATTCATGGCGCAAAAGATCATTTACATTATTTGTAAAACATTCGAAAAACACATTAATTTAAACTGAGTTGTTATAAATCTGATCGAAGAAATAGAAAACTGAGATTCTTGTTTGAATGACGGTGGTGGAAAATAGCGTAATGTTATAAAATAATTATTTTGTAATACCCCTCTAACGTAATAAATTATATGTTTCTTAAAATTTAGCAACATAAAAAATATAGTGGAATACAAAACAAGGGAGACATAGAACAATGTAAAAACTACAGGGCTATAAAACTGCTTAGCAACACCATGAAAATATGGGAGAAAGTAATTGATAGACGGATACGTGAAGAAACCGAAATATCCGATAGCAATTTGGTTTTATGCAGGGCAGATCAACAACAGATGTAATTTTCATTGTAAGGCAACTAATGGAAAAATACAGGAATAAAGAGACCAACGCTCATATGGTATTCATTGATCTTGAGAAAGCATATGATAGAGTTCCTCGAGAGATTCTGTGGTGGGCACTCAATAAGAAAGGAGCCCCTGGCGAATATGTAGAGATTGTGAGGGATATGTATGAGGGAGTAACGGCTAGTATTAGGACATGTGTGGGAGAGGCTGATAAATTTCATGTGAAAGTAGGATTGCACTAAGGCTCGGTGCTTAGTCCTTATTTATTCTCATTAGTTTTGGACCAGATAACAGCGAAACTACAGGGTAGCATTCCATGGTGCTTAATGTATGCTGATGATGTCGTGTTAGTAGGAAATTGTGAAAGAAATTTAGAACAAAAACTGGAACAGTGGAGGCAAGCTTTGGAGGAAAAAGGTTTAAAACTTAGTAGGATAAAAACGGAGCATTTGGAATGGTCATTTAAAGATGGAGTTACTACAAATAAAATTTTATCTTTGGATGGTGAACTGATTGTAAAAAGCAATAGTTTTAAGTACCTGGGATCGATATTACAGAGTAATGGAGAAATAGATGGAGATGCATGCAGTAGAATTAGGGCTAGATGGATGACGTGGAAAGAAGTGAGTGGTGTGTTGTGCGACAGAAAAATTCCAATGAAGCTGAAGATAAAATTCTATAAAACAGCCATAAGACCGGCTATGATGTATGGAACTGAATGTTAGGCAGTAAAAAGGAAAGAGGAACAACGAATGCATGTGGCGGAAATGAGAATGCTTAGATGGATGAGTGGAGTAACATAAAAGGATAAAATTAGAATTGAGTATATTAGGAGAAGTCTAGGTGTAGCACCAATTGATGCCAAAATGAGAGAGAATAGGTTAAGATGGGTTGGTCATGTTCAACGTCGAGACGTTAGTCACCCAATACGAAGAATAGCTGAAGTGCAGATTCCTGGAAGGAGTAGGAGAGGAAGACCAAAGAAGACCTGGGGGGACGATAAGGCAGGACATGTTGGTAAAGGGAATTAACATTGATATAACCCAAGATAGAATTGTGTGGAGAAATGCAATTAGGGAAGCCGACCCCGCATAGGGATAAGGCAAAGAGAATGATGATGATACATACTTTATGTTTAACATAGTTCAAGCAAATAAGAATTGTGGCCTTTATTCTCTATATCCCTTTAGTTCTTTTATTTAGTAATTGTTGGAATTCTAGTTTAAATTTTATATATGGTATTTCATCAATATATTATGTCATCTAATAATAGCATTATTATTTATTTATAACAGTCTGCCGCGAATATGTTCCTTTAATGTCTAAAATAAACATTTTACTCTATAGCCCCATTTTTATTGGGGTGTAAAAGTTCAGGTCAATATTTCCCATTCAGAGTGTGCCGATGAGGCGTCGATAACACTTCTCTATTTTTAGCCCCTTGATAAAGAAAGTGGAACATAATACTGAAAGGCTCAAGTTGAATATCAAAGTAGAATTGACTTTTTGTTTTCCTGTAGGGGTCGATGTACACTTAAAATATTTGCAAAACGGTCTACATTTCTAAAATAAGAATATTACACTGACCGGCAAAAGTAATCGGGTTTATTTAATGCGTTTACTTTAACCCTTAACTACTGACGTGTATGTTTCAGGACATAGACTCTGACATGCGGTATGTCATACTGTTGCCTATTCTCCTTTGTTTTTAATATGAAGTTCTATTTGAAGCTGTATTTGTTTTTTACATCAACTACGGAATGATTCTTTATACTGCTATAATAAAATACTGCTCCAAATAAAATAAACTTTATTTTTTCAAGAAAATTATGAACGCATGCATAATATTTAAAAAAATGGTGGAGGTTCGTACAAAATCCTTTATAACCTGAATTGTAAAAACTTATGTAAGAATTGGTAACTCAAAAATAGTAAAATAGTGCTTTAACTTGAAGGCAGAACAACTGGATAACTTTCCTGCCATACTAATAGAGAAATAATACACTGGACTGCTTTTAACTATAGAAACGTAGATACTGACATGAGGTACCGTAAAATGGGGTTACTTTGACCACTGGGGTGAATTTGACCAAGAACATAGAAAAATATCTATTGTGATATACTTCAGCCACCCTGTATAATTTTTAAAATTATTTTTAACGATTCAAATTTATAAATATCTAAGAATTCATTTTTAATTAAAAAAAAGAATTAATATTCCAAGGGTTGTTAAATCCACCGATATAACGAATTAAGAAAAAATGGTTTAAAAAACGGTCAAATTAACCCCACTTACAAGAAAAATTATTTTACAGGCAAAATGCATATACGGTCAACTTCCCCCCAGATGGGATGAACTTGACCAAAGGCATTTCTTATTTTTTTTTTCTAAGTCATGATTATTTTCTGTAATTATAATCTAAGCTACTGAAAGTAGACGCCTAAACCCATAACATATTTGCATATATAAAAATGTAGCAAAATTTAAAATATGATTTTTATAGGATTAAAGTACAAAATCGGTCAAAGTCACCCCATTTTACGGTACGTGATACCACAAGAAAATTTTACGCCAACGTAACTCAAAGATTAAACGATACTAAAACTGCAGCAGCTGCAGTTGAAAGCAGTGACCTACAATTACACACCACTTGAAGGTATATATAGGCCAATCAAGTTAGGTTTTTACTAGACATAACGGAAAAGACGAGGTTTGACAGTTGAAATGTGTAGTATGAGATATTACAAAAAGACTACCATCTTGGGATTCATCAATTTTTTAGTGGAACATTTTTTAAATAAAAAATCAAAACGTCAAACTTATTTTTTTGCTCATAACTTAAAAACTTGTTTATTTAGAAATTTGACGTCCACATGTAACTTTTTCAGAAAAAAAAAAGATACATCGAATGAGATACGCTAAATGAAAATCGGTTAATAAACAAAAAAGTTATTGCAAAACGGATGACAAAATCACTGTTTTTGAATATTGTTAATAACAATTTTATTGATTATTAAAATATGTTTAAATATAGTTAAAATTGAGGGCATTATGGTGTTTGAATGGTGTGCAAAAAATGGTCCAGACCTGTTTAATAGTTTTCGCAAAATTGAATTTGTTTATAAAATTTTTTGAAAAACGAGCTAATTTCTGAGGCTGGTTCAGTTAATATGGCTGAATGTATCTCAATAATCCGGAGCTCATTTCCTTCTCTAAGATGTATACTAACAACCTATGAAAAAAAATACATATACGTACACAAAATTATTTGTTAATAAATAGCAGTTTTTAAGCTTATAAACAATTACAATAATTTCGTAGAAATTAGATCAAATTAAATGGCAACAAAAAATACGGAAAGCTGGTTAAAATACACAACTTCTAAAAAAATTTTAGGTCCTACGACCCTTGGGGTCTGAGATGGCCCCTTTTTTTGAAACAATCACTGTTACATTAATTCACTAAGAGCTGAAATTAACCAATCTTTTATAAGAACAGTCAAAGATTTTAACAAAGTTTTTAGCAAGAAAAAATGTTAAAAATTGTTTAAACAGTAGTGTTATAAACGAAGAGAATTTTGCGTACTAGAGTAAAAAATAGCGGGCTTAGTCGACTGACTGAATAGTGGGCGCGGTTGGCGACCGGCAGCAACTCCTAAAATTACGTTATACCGACCACAAAAATCAACTTTAAGGTGAATGACAAATTTTCATCATTCCTTATGTTTTAGAGGTCTCTGAATCCGAATATGGAGTTTATTTTTTTCTAGAATTAGTGGAACATGTTCAAAAATCAAATTTTATGCAAAAATGAGAAAAATCAATTTTGATGATTTTTCAATTTTAACTCAATGTTGTTCTGAAGCTATTTTCTTGTGGCATTTTTATAACCAAGTATATTCAAATGGGAAATAAGCCACAATTTTACCTAAAAATGATTTTATTATAAATAATATTTAATAATTTAATAAAATCATTTTTAGGTAAAATTGTGGCTTATTTCCCATTTGAATATACTTGACTAACTCACTGTATTTTTGGTCGCTGTAAATATTTCCTTTTAAAAATTTTACTGTGTTATCTTTGAAGCATTTAGATAACAATGGGATTTGTCCAAAATGATTAAACACATTAAAAGAGAAGTTGTTAATTTTTAAACATTTCGTCGTCAGATCTCGTTAGTTTCATGTTTACTTAAAAAAGTTGAGTGACAAACTTTTTAGTTTATAATTTTAACTAACACAGAAATAAAATATAATTCATGAAGAAGTTTTCCAAAAAAATTTAATTTAAAATATGCAATAGGAAAAATGTTATGTGACTTTATATACGAGCGGCACACCCCAAAAAAAAGCTTATTTCTCGAGATACTGATACTAATTTTGGTCATACTTTTTATTTTTATGGTGCTGAAAACGAAAATTAGTGTTGTGTTGAATTTTACGTGGGGGAACATTATCAAAATCGCAATTTTTCCCTAAAAATAAAAGAAATCACGTTTTTTTGCGTTTAACTTGCTACAACTCTGTTCCGTTGTAATATTTTTCTGAAATTTTTATAGTATATATTTCTTACCTTTCTGAAGGCAATGGGACCTGCTTCAATATTTCTGTCTTGCTATAAAGAAAGTTATACATTGTTTGAAATAAAAGGTGCAGATTCTTGAATTGTAAAGTTTAATCGCAAAAGTTGAGTTACAAAATTTGAAATTTAGCTGTTTAATTAATTTTATGTTAAAATCTAGAGTACAGAGAACAAAATGTTTTATAGAAAAGAAGTGGTGTAACTTTTAATTTTAAGAAAAACGTGATTTAATTTTTTTTATTTTTAGGGTAAAATTGCGATTTTGACAATGTTTCCCCATCTAAAATTCAAAATAAAACTCATTTTCGTTTTCAGCACCATCAAAAACATAAAGTAAGACCAAAATTAGCCATTCACCGCACCGTGGTTGATATCTCGAGAAATGAGCGTTTTTTTTTGGGAGTACCACTCGTCTATAAGGTCGCGTAACTTTTTTTCTGTTGAATATTTGGACTTAAATTTTCCAGAAAACTTTTTCAGGACCTATGTTTTAATGCTGCGTTGATTAAAATTATACCTAAATTAACAGTTTGTCACTCAACTTTTATAAGTAAACATAAAACACTTTGGTGCAGACAAGTTTAGCAATTCCTTTATGTTGTTTAAAAGTCTGTCTCCTCCAATCTTTACAGCTTTTATAATGATATTGTCTTCTCCCGGAGCTTTATTTCTTTTCATTTTTCTCAATGTGTTCCTGATTTCGTCTGTTGATATATCAGGCATCAATTCCGATCCTTGGATGACTAACCTTTTTCCTGAATCTTCTAGTGGGTCATCATGGTTTTGTTGGCTGTTGTATAGTTCTGTATAGAAGTCTTCTACGACCTTCAATAATTCATCTCTGTTGATGATATTTCCATCTCTATCCTGTAATTTCGTTATTTCTTTTTTGCCAAGTGTTAATTGTTTTCTTAGAACTTTGGGGCTCTTATTATCTTCAATTGTTTGTTGGATTTGTTCGTTTTTATATTTTCGGTTGTCTGTCCTAATAGATTTTTGTATTCTTTTACTTATCTCTCAAAGTTCATAGTGTTCTTTACTTTTATTATTTTGCATTTTTCTCCGCTCTTCTATTAATGCTTGTATTTGGGGACCTATTCTTTTGTTATGTGATGTCTTTTGGCAGTGTATCTTCTGGCTCTCTTCTATAGCTTCTATTATAATGTCATTAAGTGTCTTAACATTTAGGTCTGTATTCCTATCGCTATCGAGAATGCTGTTGATATGTTCTTCAAATGCATTTATATTTTTAGGCTCGCTCCAGGTAGTTGTGTACTTCTTTTTGATCATGCGGTACCTCTCTTTCCCAAGGTCTATATATTTCCTATAGTCCGTGCTTTAGTTATAATGATAATTGTAAGAAATACAAATAAGATTTTGATTTATTAAAATAACAAATCTATCTGCACAAAAGATACCTTTCAGTCATCCAAATATATGTATTATTTCCAATATTTAAAAGAATCCAAGTTATTGAAATGTTATGAATAATTCATATAAAGCCATTTTTTGTATCAGACAGAAGGTTAGGGATCTCTAAAATTTCCAGACGGTAAACCCTTTACGAAGATTGATATTTTTTCTTAATATCAATTGAACACTTTCTGCCGCTTTAGTTTATTTAAAAAAGTGATCTTTGTATATTTTTTAAACCATCACTCGAAATATCTATGCAAACGTATTCAGGTATATTTGCCTTCTGATAAATATTCTTTTGATATTTTATATCTGGTTGATTATTCGTCTTAAGTTTATTGACTTTTGATAAAAAATGGATAATAATTACCGAAGATCAATTAACAACATAAAGTATGCAGATAACACCGTGATTATGGCAAGCTCTGCTGAACAACTACTAATAGTCCAGGAACTGAAGCTTTTGACCTAGCAATTTTTACAGAACGAATCGATTTGCTTGAAAATTTGAGAATATGTAGTGGATAGTCCAAGGATCAAAATCTATATGATGCCGAAAGGCGCTTTTACCATGGGGGTGGTTGCCACCCCATCTCGAGGGTGAAAATTTTTTATATTTTGACCGCAAAAGTTGCTAAAAATATTCATTCTAAGCAAAAAATGTTGTATACATTCTTTTGATAAAATTAATAGTTTTCGATTTGTTCGCTATCGAAAGTGTTAGTTTTATATCGCAAAATAAATGTTTTTCGATAATACTCATTTACGATTCACTCAATTTATGCCGTAGAAAAAATTTTTTAAAACCAAGTTCTTGGGAATTAGATAATCTACAATTTCACATTTAAACATTTTTTCGTATCTCTTATGCTAATCTTTCTATTCTGAAGGAAATTGCATTTTTTACCAAACTACAAAAATTCGTTATTTGCTTTTAACTCCAGTTTTTTTTAAACTAATCATTCTAAGCCAGTCAAACTTCTAGAATCTATTAATAATACACAAATAAAGAAGAATAAATAAGGGCAATGACTAAAAACATCGCTAACTTACATTATTATGCTTCCAATTGGATTTCTCCTTTTTTTTTTCAAAAAAATATATTGATTTTTTATCCGTAACTTTTTTATTTTTTATCTTGGAAAGTTTGTTAAAAAAGAATTTTGTAGGTTTTTACAAGGCCTATAAGTTAAATAATATTAAATATTTTTAAAATTCTCAGTCGCAAGAGGAGGTGACTTTGAAAGGGTTGGTAAAAGTGGTTTCTGCATGTTATTACAAGTTTAAATTGTCAATAGCTCACCCAATTATTGCCGTAGAAAAGAATTTTGCAAATCAGGTTCTTGGGAATTAAATAGGCTACAATTTCATATTTAAAGATTTTTTCCTATCTCTGATGCTAATCTTTCTATTCTGAAGAAAAGGCCATTTTTTCCAAGCTACAAAAATTCGTTATTCGCTTTTAAGTCCATTTTTTAAAAACTAATCATTCTAACTCGGTCAAACTTCTAGAACCTAATAATAATGCATAAATAAAAAAAAGACAAAATAAGGTAAATGGCTAATTTTAATTAGGGTCGTGATTAGGAGATTGCTTGCGATCACTTTTTTGTTGAAAAAAATAGGAACTGACATTATTTTCAGTAGTAATTGCACAAGAGCTCTAAAATTATCGAATTTTTCCCGATTGACACTTTGACAGTTTTAATTTCACGAGCCTAAGGCGAGTGAACGAGTGAAATTATGTCAAAGTGTCACGAGGGCAAAAATTCTATATTAATTTTAGAGATCGAGTGCAATTTGTTGCGATTATTTCATGAATAAAACTGTTCAAAACCAAAATTTTATTGAAATTTATTTATGTAAGTACAAATTAGTACAATTAAACACACAGTTGTTATAAATATGTATTTGACGGTTGAAAGTCATCACTTTTATAATTTTTAAAACATTTGTCATTAATGTTACTGAATGTATTTTTTCGTAGCAACGAAGGGCATCTGACGTAATATACTTAACGACGGGCAATTATCAAAAATTATCGATTTAATTTATATTTCTGTAGCTTTCTATTGATCAAAATCTCCTATGAATGAAATAATCCTTAAAAGCCACTTAATTTTTGAACTAGAGACTTTTTTTATTTCTAGAGATAGATATTTTTAAATGCTTTAAATAAGTTCGAACAAGTTATCCTCGAAAAAATGCATAGTTTTCCCGTCTTTTGACTTTGAAACTACAATATTTAGCATTTGACGAAGAAGAGCTAACATATAATAAAGTGTAGCTCGATTACTATTGGTCTTAAAGAAAATTAAAAAAAATGGTTTTGTTTATTTTTTTAAAAGGTACATTTTTGTTTAGTAAACATATTTTGATAAAACGAATACTTTTGGAGTTATTAGCAGAAAACTTATTAAAAACATTGATTTTTTCGATATAAAACTAACACTTTCGATAGCGAATAAATCGAAAACTATGAATTTTATCAAAAAAATGTATAGAACGTTTTTTGCTTATAATGAATGTTTTTACCAACTTTTGCGGTCAAAATATAATAAAAAATTTCCACCTCCGAGATAGGGTGGCAACCACCCCCATGGTAAAAGCGCCCTTCGGCATCATATAGATTTTGATCCTTGGACTATCCACTACTAATTCTCAAATTTTCAAGCAAATCGATCCATTCTGTAAAAATTGCGAGGTTTTGTCCTATTTTAAGCTTCATTACTTGGACTATAAACAAATTACTACTATACAAAACAAACAGTTTCTGTAAAAAATATGGACTAAAACTGACTATAAAAAAGACCAAACACATAATAATAACTGAGAAAACAAAAAATATACAAACAAACATACATTTGGTATGTTTGTACTAATAGAAAGAGTTGATCAATACAAATACCTAGGAATCTGGATTTAAGACAGTAATGATCAACCAATAGAAATAAGGACCAGGATAGAAATAGCTAAAAATGTGTTTGTAAAAATGAAAACAATTATCTGCAACAAAGAACTTAAATTAGAACTAAAAGTTAAGAGCTCTGAGATGCTAGTTGTTTTCGATACTCCAATATGGACTTTAAGCTTGACATTGCAATAAAAGCCCATTAATCATAGTCATTTAAAATGTTGTATTCCTAGAGGATGCTTAGAATAGCATGGACACAGAAGAAAACTAACACGACAGTATTACGAGAAATGGACAAAGAGTCAGAAATAATAAACACAAGAATAATAAGAAAGCTGCAATATCTGGGACACGTAAAGAGGGAACAGCGATATGAAATGCTAAGACTGTTAATACAGGAAAATATAAGAGGAGGAATGAGTATAGAAAGAAGGATAGTGTCATGGTTGAAGAATTTATGAGACTGGTCGAGATGCAGTTCTATAGAACCCTTTAGAGCAGCGGTAGACAGAGTAAAGGTAGTGATTGTAATATCTCGTACAAAAACACTAGTAAGCCCAAAAGTAACATTTATTCGTCTACATACTAAACTCGACTGGGTGATTATTTACCTGTATAATTAACTAAAATAGAATCTAATAACTACACATGAGCGTCGCGAGTGGGCTTATAATTACATATGGTCAATACATTACATCACCCCACCCTAAAACTCTACTTATGACTAAATCGAGAAAGCTTCAGACAAAACTAAAGCTTCTATTACATTTCGAATCCAAAACGTTCTGGTTCTTTTCTAACTCTTATTGGACGTCTATGTGAGATGCCTGTCTCTTGGATAATATTTTCAGAGTCTACCTGAGGCTCCCCACTTAGATTTCCTGTTGAGTTTGTAGCGGTTTGGATAACATTGTTCTCATTATTTTGAATATCATTTCCCCTGAACAATCGTACATAGTCTCAGCAAATGTAATACCTTCTAAATTATTATTAAAAACTATTTTAATTTGGTTACAATGTCTTTTCCACGTAAGTTTACTACCTAACGGATTTACGAAATATGCTCTTCTACCTAAAAATACGTAAAATCTTTGCTTTGCAACAGGACACCTTGGTGTTCCTATAATCTTTAACTAAAACGACATCCCCCACTACGAACTCTACTTGTCTCCTCCCAATATAATATTTTTTTATTATTTTCTTGCGCTTGCATCAAGTTACGTCTAATTTGTGTTAAATCAACTGGGTTTGATTGTTTGTGTGTGTGTGAAAAAATGGCTTGGATGCGGGTCCGTTAGCCACAGGTTTTTATTTTATTTTTACCTCAATTTATTAGTTTTGTTATATTCCCACCTATCTGACTCAAATGACTATATTTGTTTCTTTCAAGTAGTTTATGAGTAATTTAAATATTTCCATTTTATGACAACTTAGTAGATATTCTATACTAATTGGAAAATGAACTTGTGTTTGTCGTAAATTGTAATACAATTAATTTATATATCTCTCGTTAATTTTGCATTCAAAGAAAATATGGTTCAAATCTCTAATCGAAACATTATCACAAAAACAGAATGATGAATTAACTATTCCTAATTTGTGCAGATGTGCCTCATATTTTCCGTGTCGAGTTTTTAATCTGACGATAGTAGAAATATCTTGCTTTGGCAGGTTATACTTAAATATGTATTCAGATGGCGGAGGAAGTTCTTGATGTAAAGAAAAATATAAATTTTTTGGTATGCTTGAAATATTTTTCCATTGTTTTTTCCATATTTTATTTATTCTATCTTTGACGTCATTTATTGCATCTGTCGATAAGATCTGAGTTAGGATCTCACCATTTTTTATTGCATCTTTGGCCAACTCATCCACTTTCTCATTACCCAGTATACCGGCATGCCCTTTTGCCCATATAATTTTTGTTTGATTTTTTGTTTGTTTGTTGATTTTGGTTTGATTGTTGTTTTTGTAAATCATCAGGTTTAATTAAATCTAAACGCGTTCGCAACGCCCTTCCAAAAAATATCTTAGCGGGAGAATTACCTGTCGACAAGTGCACTGTGTTCCTATATGTTAATAAAAATTTAGACAATGATAAATTAATATTTTTTGATCAATATCTTTTAACAAAAAATGTTTAACTGTCTTAACGCTATTTTCAGCAGCACCGTTGCAATGTGCTGAAAAAGGAGGTATTGTTATATGTTTAATACCATTAATTAAAGTAAAATTTTTAAATTCTTGCGATGTTAGCTGCGGGCCGTTATCACTGACAAGTACTTCTGGTAAACCATAACGAGCAAAACACTCCCTAAGTTTAGCAACAGTGGCCATTGAGGTGATTGAAGACATTGGACAAACTTCCACCCATTTAGACTCTATATAAACCGTCAATTATTGTTTTATCTTGTATGCTACCCAAAATATTTCGAGCATCTCCTTGGCACTCGTTCGAGCATGCGTTGTGCACAGACAGAAATGATTAAAATAAATAAAGGAAATGCGATTGAAGGTCTTCATGCCCAGGCTAATGCTATGAAACAATTAAGTGAAAAAAAAATTCCTCCAATTTCGATCGGAAAAACTGTAACAATACCAATCCCCAGCTTTGATAGAGCCAAAGAGGATGCTCGAAATATTTTGAGTAGCATACAAGACAAAATAATTGACGGTTTATATAGAGTTGGACGGTTTATATAGAGAATGCAAAGAGAAATTTCCTAATTTTGAAGATGTTCCAGAGGTTAAGCTGTCTCTGTCTCTAAGAGAAATTAGTACAAAAGATTCTAAATTTGGGGGACAAGGATTTATAAACTGCTACTGCAATAAGAAATGCTCTTTCAAATTACGTAAGTGTATATAGTCTAACTAACGTATTGTGCAACTCTAAATGATATAATGCCTCAACATGTGAGAATAAACACTAATTTTTTATTTTAATTACGACAATATAAAAATCATAAACATTAAAATTAAAAAAATACGTTTTATTAAACCTAATCTAACAAATTACGACATTTTAATAGTTGATCGGGGTTTGACTAGTCAAACCCCGATTTAATAAAATTAAATTTCGACCTTTGCCTGATCAGCTTAGTCTCTCCTAGGTTTGACTAGTCAAAGGCCGGAACTGTAATTTATTTCGGGCTTTGACTAAGACAGTCAGTCAGACCTGAGGATTGCCTAGTCAAACCTAGGAGTGCCTGAAATTCGGGCTTTGACTATTATAACATATATACTAAATGGTAGGACAGAAACCGCAGCGCCCGAATCTAATTCAAATTGAAACATTTTACCGTTAATTTTAATATTAATATAAATTGACGGATCATTGTTTGATGATATACACAATACAGATGATTCAGTTCCTTCTTCCAACAAATTTAAAAATCTATTTCTACATACCCGTTTTAAGTGTCCTCGAGCGTTACATAAATTGCAGATATAATCCTTAAAGGGACATACTGAAGGTGAATGTCTTCTAGCATACCGGAAACACTTTTGAACTACCACTGAACTACCATTACCACTACCACTGAACTCACGATTGAAAAAATCCGAACTATGTCTCTGCATCCCTGAAGTTGAAGGTCCAGTGTCTTTAAATCGCCGTTCCTGCTGACGTCCTCTGGCATCCTCACGTTGTGATACTTGCAATATTTCCTTGTCGCAACTTCCTCTCGTTATTTGACACACCTCTATTTTTTCTACTGGTTCTGTTTTCACCCCATTTCTGTTATATATTTCGTTAATACCAGTTAATGCTGCTTCTTCAATATGTGCTGTTTCCATAGCTTTAATAAATGTTATATCTGATTTCAGTGCAAATAGCTTGTTCTTAACTTTTGCATCATTATATTTTAAAATAAACATATCTGTTAATTTTGTTTCCAAGCTATCTCCCAATGCACAATTACCGGCTAGTTTTTTTAACCGCACACTCCAATCTTGTACACTTTCACTTTTTGCTTTCGAAGCATTATAAAACTTTGCTCTTTCAACCCATACCAAACAAGTTTTATTATAATAACTATCTAGACTTTTTACAATGACATTGAAATCACATTCCTCAGATTTTTTAGGCACTGATAAATCTGACAACAAAATATAAGCTTCTTCTGAAAGGCTGTATAACAAAATAGCTCTTTTAATATTAACATCTGTAATTTTTCTTGCGATGTAATATTGTTCTAATCTTTTAATAAAAACTTTCCATTCACAACTTCTGGGATTAAATTCTAAATTCAACGATAAATCTAATTTCCCGTCTTTCTACATTTTGTATTTCACTTTTATAAACAATCTAAAAACGTTTTACCTCGTCGCCATGTAATATCTCGTACAAAAACACTAGTAAGCCCAAAAGTAACATTTAATCGTCTACATACTAAACTCGACTGGGTGATTATTTACCTGTATAATTAACTAAAATATAATCTAATAACTACACATGAGCGTCGCGAGTGGGGCTTATAATTACATATGGTCAATACATTACAGTGATGATGATATTTAACCTACGATTGCAAGACCGCACTTAAAGAAGAAGACTAAAAAATTTTTTATTTGAAAGGGTAATTTTTTACAAAGTAATTTTTTAAAAAAAAATTTACTTTAATTTTGTTACATCATTGATGTGATTGACTATGAATAAGAAATGTAGATGTTAAGGGATCCAATTAGAACCGAAAAAAAGACGTTAACCATTATATTTTTTAATTACTGAACGCTTTTACAAGTTAATTAAATTTAAAAATTATGTATTTAAAAATATTTTGTATTTTCTGTACAACTCAGAAAATAAATTTATTTTTTAATAAATATTAAATAAAGATCGTTATGCTTATTTAAATTTATTTGTTGCAGGTAAGCTGAATGAAAAACTTAAACAAAACTTAAGTAAGTAGATGTATTTCTAATATGATTTTTTTAAGAAAATATTTTATATGAATAAAATATTTTATATGACTACATAACAGTAACATTCTGGCCGGTCCAAGACATGGACCGACGATGACACCGGCCCATAAACTACACCAAACAGTAGTTTTTCCTGAATGTGTTGGCAATTCTTGAACCTCTTTGGGTTGCTCATGAACCCAAATAGGGGCATTTTGTTTATTCACGACCTCATTAAGCCAAAATCGGGCCTCATCGGAAAACATTTTTTTTTGCTCTAAGCGCACGAAACACATTCCTCATTGAACGCCTATTTTCGTAATACAGCTAAATAATTTCTATGCGTTGTGCCGAGTTAAGTCTTTCTAGGATGAAATGTCAAACAATTCTGAAAACCACTTTAGGTGATACCATTCATGCACGATCTCCCAACAAATCGTCACCAATCAAAGTACCTCTAAATGAATCACCCTTTATTTATGCACTTTTAGATGCATTTCATGCACTTCAAATGCAGTAATGCATTTCCATCCATTTTTCTATTATAGACTTTTTCCTGGCGTCATTCCGAACACATTGCAAAAAGTTGCAAGTCTCTAGGTGTTGTATATAAAAATCGATTTATTTCTCCTAATGGTAGGGGAGCATAGTATGCTAAATGTGCAGTCACTCGAGTGTTATGGGGACCTATTGGGTTGTGAAGAGTAGGTCCTAAAACCAAAAAAAGTTAAGTAAAGTTTTCCATTTTAGTGGGCGCTTGCCATTTTTTAATTTATATTCCATTTCCAACAATCGTTTTTTCCTATTGTAACACCATCTATGCATAATTCGAAAAATGTTTCGAATAAAAGTTACTTATTTTTTCACAAGGAATCCAAATCGGCAATAAAAAATGGGGGCTCCTATTTAATATTTTAAAGTAACCCCCCACCTCACCTCCGTGGGGGTCGTGTTTGATGTCATTCAATAGATTTTTCAAAAATATTAAATAAGTGTATTTTACAGTTTTTCAATCTGATGTTCATTTCGCAAAATATCGCGGGATTCGTATTTAAAATATTAAATTTACCCCCCACCCCTCTCCGTAAGAAGTCGTGTTTGGTATCATTCGATAGATTTAAAAAAAATATTGAGCACATATTTTTTAATTTTTCGATCTGTCATTCATTTTGCGAAATATTCGCTTTTTTCTTGTGAAACTTTGTGACTCACCCATTTCCTTACGCCCGGCTCAAATCGTTAGATTTTTGCAATATCCATCTTTTGCATGCACTTAACGTACCTTATCTTAATCTGACAATTTCGAGTTTTTTAAACGCTTTTATTTAGTTCAATAGATTGCGTCAAATCTTTGGATGTTAATTTGACTACCTTTTCTTCCATGCAAATGAAAGAAAATTATTTGTACAGGGTGTCCAAAAATAATTTTTTAATTAAATTATTTGACAAAAAGAAGAATGTATGTAATTTATTTAACTCAGAATACATTTTACAGTTGCCCGTAAACAGAAAAAATGTGTATTATAGAAATAAACATTGCTTTTCGATTAAATTAAATATTCAAGCCAGCTCCCGCCAGCCACCTGCCTCTTGGAAGTTTAACATTCAATTTAAGCGAAAGGCAATGATTATTTGTGATATAAACATTTTTGTCTGGTTTATGACAGCAGTAAAATGTATTTTAATTTAAATTTAATAAGTTACACACATTCTTCTTTTTTTTAAACGCTTTTCTTTAGTTCAATAGTTTGCGTCAAATCTTTAGAGGTCAATTTGCCTGCCTTTTTATCAATGCAAATGAATGAAAATTTGCAGACATACGCATTCGCGGGAACAATACACGAATAGTGAATAAAAAAAATTTGTTTATGTTTAATAATTGTTAAAAAAACGATTTTAATGGAAAATGCTTAAATTCTCTTGTTTTTTACAATCTAGAAATTTGAAATTTTTACGGATTGTAGCTAATGATATGAACTATACATAATTTCACTTTTTACGTTAATTGTTTACGTTATGCTTTACAAATAAACAATGAAGTTTCAAATTTTTTGCCGATTCCGACTACTTTTTATGTTTGTATATCATATCTTTTATATACATATTTTAATAAACATGACGATATATTTTAATGTTTGAAAAGTGTAAGACTAAAAAGTAAAAAATAAAAAAATATGAAAAAAAAGTTTTTAGGAAACGCTTTTCTTTAGTTCCGGGTGACTAAAATTATAAATATTAAAAAATCAACTAAAAAGCAAAAAATAAAAAAAATTGAAAAAATCCAACACATTCGTTAAAGAAAAGCGTGGGGCGAAAACCGTTTATTCGATGAAGACGCCCCACGCTTTTCTTTGACGAATGTGTTGGATTTTTTCAATTTTTTTTATTTTTTGCTTTTTAGTTGATTTTTTAATATTTATAATTTTAGTCACCCGGAACTAAAGAAAAGCGTTTCCTAAAAACTTTTTTTTATATTTTTTTATTTAAGGATAGATTTTTTTTCGGGCCCCCCTGTGTTAAAAGCCAATATATGGTAGAAGTACATCTGTAGGGTACCAGGTTTCTCCCCATATGATAATCTGACGCGCTCGAGTAACTGCAAAAATCCCCGCTTGGGCTTCCCTACCATAAATGCCCTGGTCTATTAGTATTATAAATCCAGAGTTAGATCGTATTTAAAACATAATTGATTGTGTTGTTGTTCCATCCCAACAAAAATATTCGTTCGTTTTTCTGGAGCACCAAAACGCCGTCTGTTAAATGATGCATTAAATATGGAATATCGTTCTGCTCCAGTTTTTACATAAAATGCCAACTTTCAGCTAAGAAAAAGGGTAATGTGATCACATTATGGACGGAAATTTATAAATGCCTATTATTTGATCGACACTAAAGTTTATGAGTGAAATCCTTAAATACT
Source organism: Diabrotica virgifera virgifera (assembly GCF_917563875.1). Taxonomy (NCBI): domain Eukaryota; kingdom Metazoa; phylum Arthropoda; class Insecta; order Coleoptera; family Chrysomelidae; genus Diabrotica; species Diabrotica virgifera. Next base: position 251,185,077 of record NC_065448.1, on the reverse strand, counting down.
TTAGATATAATTAAGGGGGTGTAATTTTAAACATAAATAATCAGCCTTTTCAATTCTTCTAGTTTATTTTTCACAATTCGTGCTTAGTAATATATTGCATATATAAGCAAGCATCAAGAAGAGAAAGTTTCGGACAGATAATGTCTTATTCTTCTTCTTTTTCTTCTTCTTCTTCTTTTTCTTCTTCTTTGGCCTCTTCTTATATTAGGCCTCTTGATCTCTTCTTAACTGATTTTGAGCTTGTATTCGTAGCTGTGATGTTGCCTGCCAGCTATCTCGCCATCATTTAAAGGGTCTTCCTATTGGTCTCTTGTCTGTTTGGCGTTGAATCTCTAGCTGTACGGGCTATTCTCTCACTGTCGATTCTCGTCAATGCTGATTCCACTCTCGTTTTCTCTGTCTTCCCCACCGTACTATGCCTTGTATGATACAGAGATCTATTATTCTGTCCTTCGGTATTTTGTCTCTCAGTGTTTTCCCAGTTATTAACCTTGACCATCTCATTTCTGATGTTCTTAGTATTCTTTTGCTTTCTGCTGGGTCACATTTTGTTTCTGTCGCGTACGTCATGATCGGTCTTAAATATGATTGGTGTATGCGTACTTTCCCTTCTACCCCAATATCTTTTTTTCTCCAGATGACATCCCTTAGTCATCCTGACACATAATCTGTTTTATTTGCTTGCTTTCGGACGCTCTCTTTAACATCTCCATAACTACATATTTCGAATCACAGATATTCATCTCGAAACTTGTTCGATTAATTCGTTGTTAATTACTATTTCGCATCTTATGGCTCCCGTAACACTACCAGGGATTTGCTCTTAACTGTTGATATTTGAATGATGTAGTTCTTCGCCACTGTATTGAAAGTATCTGCCATTCGCTGTCCTAGTTATCGAAGATTGCGTCCTCAGCATAACAGATGATTTTGATTTGCTTTACTGTCATCTGAAATCTTTTTCCTGTACTTTTAATATCTTCTATGATTTTGTCCATTACTAAATTAAAAAGCAATGGATTCAAGCTATCTCACTGTCGGATTCCCGAGTTGATTTCTACTTCCGATGTTAGATCATTCTCGACTTTTATTCTGGTTTTGTTCTTCGTATTGATGTCTTGGAGTAAATTGGAGCTGGAAGGTCAGATAATAGAAAAAGTGATGAATTGATGAAGTTTAAATACCTAGACATCACACTATCTAGCTGCGGAAGGCTCGAAACAGAAGTGGAAGATCAAGTGAATAGAGCAAACAGAGCCGCAGGTTGCCTGAATGACACAATATGGAGAAATAAAAATATCGGAAAAGAAATGAAAAGCAGACTTTACAAAACAGTCATCAGATCAATAATGACATACGCGGCAGAAACACGACCCGACATAGAGAGGACAAAAAGATTGCTCGAAACAGCGGAGATGAGAACCCTTCGAAAAATCGATGGTAAGACTTTATGGGACAGAGCTAGAAGTTCAGATATACGACGGAGGTGCAAGGTGGATAACATTAATGACTGGGTAAGAAACAGAAGAATATAATGGAATGACCACATAAGCCGAATGACAACAAATAAGGTAGTCAGGACAGCGAGAGACGGTTCCCCAATAGGAAGACGATCAGTGGGAAGACCACGAAAACGATGGAACAACAACTTACTAGAGGCACATTACAAAAAACAGAGTCATGTCTATACAAAAAGAAGAAGAAGAAGTATTGATGTCTTTAATTATCCTCATCATCTAGTTAAGTTGATATTTCTCGAATGCTTTCGTCAGATCTATAAAGCATATAAATGCAGATTTATTATATTCCAGTGCCTTCTGAGCAATTTGTCTGGCTATGAATATGGAGTCTATTATTGTTCAAGAAGAACCTCTTGGTTGAAGAACGTGCGAGACTGGTATGGTGTTGATACAAGTATTCTATTTAGGGTAGCAGTGAATAAAATTAAGATAGCTATGATGGTAGCCAACATTCTGAAAAAACATAGTACACGAAGAAGAAGAATATATTGCAAAACTCAGGATGAAGTATCGATATTGGCAAAACCATCGATACACTTGAATAGAACTAGGCAAATTTTCATATTAAAAAGTTATCTTGTGTATAATTCTTTAGCAGTCTCTTCTGGTCTATTCCTGGATATACCTAAGCCTCACCTTGTGCTTTCCCCTTTCCATATTTGCCCTTCTTGAGCTATCGAATGTAAACTCAGAAACACTACCAAAAATAGAAAATTAAGAAATAGAAGCAGCACTATGACAATTAAAGAACAACAAAGCACCAGGACCAGATGGAATCCTTGCTGAAATGTTGAAAGAAGGGAAAGAAGAAATCTTACAAACATTAAGAAATCTGTTTAATCAGTGTCTATATAAAGGAGAAATACCCGACGAATGGAACGAAAGTCTTACAATCCTGCTATTTAAGAAAGGCGACAGAAAGGACATAAAAAATTACAGACCCATCTCACTGCTGTCGCAAACGTATAAACTATTCATGAGGATTATCAACAACAGACTAACACACAAATTGGACTCGTATCAACCCGTAGAGCAGGCAGGATTCCGAAAGGGATATAGCACCACTGACCATCTTCTAACAATTAGGACACTAATAGAAAAAGCTAACGAATACCATATAGATCTGCACTTAGCGTTCGTTGACTACGAAAAAGCATTTGACAGCGTGGAAATGTGGGCAATAGAAAAAGCTATAAACAACTGTCGAATAGATTCCAGATACAGAATGCTAATACATAATATATATAAGAAAGCAACAATGACAGTACAATTGGAAGAAACCACAAAACCCATACCAATTAACAGAGGAGTGCGACAGGGAGATGTTATTTCTCCTAAACTATTTAGATTAGCACTGGAAGATGTTTTCAAAACAATGGAATGGACAAACATGGGAATAAACATAAATGGAAAGAAACTAAACCACCTAAGATATGCAGACGATGTAGTAGTCATAGCATCAAGTTTTGAAGAACTACAAACCATGCTAACCGAACTAGCAAATGAATCCGAACAAATAGGTATAAAAATGAATTTTGCCAAAACAAAAACAATGACAGACACACAAGACAATAGAAACGTAATACTAAACGACACCACAATAGAAGCGGTTAATGATTATATATATTTGGAACAGATTATAAAAATAAATAAGGAAAACCAAACAGCGGAGGTAAAAAGAAGGGTCAGATTAGCCTGGGCAGGATTTGGAAAATTAAAATGGGTCCTAAAGAATAAAAAAATACAATACTTAAAAACAAGAGTGTTTGACCAGTGCATACTCCCAATTCTCACATACGCATGCCAAACATGGACCTTGACCAAGGCAAACATGGATAAAATAATAAAGACACAAAGAGCCATGGAGAGAGCAATGTTAGGAGTAAAATTGACAGACAAAAAGCAAAACAACTGGGTCAGAAATAGAACAAAAGTCAAAGACGCAGGTCAACATATAACCAGGCTAAAATGGAGCTTCGCAGGTCATAACGCTAGACAAACGGACAAAAGGTGGAATAGCACGATACAACAATGGAGACCATGGACAGGAAAGAGAGCAAGAGGACGACCCCTGATGAGATGGGGAGACGATATTAAAAAGATAGGAGGAACGCACTGGAAATAGAAAGCACTAAACAGAAGCGAATGGAGGAAACTGGGGGAAGCCTATGTTCAGAATTGGACGAATTAAAGGGCAAAAGAAGAAGAAGAAGAGCTATCGTGTGCCAGTTTCCTCCTACCCTTTCTTTAATGTCCTAGGTTCATCTTTTTTGAGATCTTCCTATACCTCGTTTAACTCTTGGTTACCATAGTATTATTCTCTTTGCCCACTTCACTTCGCTTTCTGTTGCCAGACGTTCTGTCCATTTTCATTTAGATTTTGCGATAGCTTCAATAACATCTTTTACTTTGGTTTTTCTTCTTAGATCTTTGTGGTTTCTTCTATGATCTCTTAAGTTACATTTATCACAAGTTCTCTTTGAGTTGTTCTATTAAGAGATTGGTTAGTAAGTGTCATAGTCTTCATTACATAAGTCATGACAGGAAGATAACATCTGTCAAAAACCAATCGTTTTAAAGTTAACTGGGATTTTTGGATCTTCTATAATAAAGCCTAGTTTACCTACTGCCTCCCAAGTGTGTAAATAATTTATTTCTTTAGCTAAGCGCTGTCGACATAAACGTCGTCATCGGAGCTAATGCTAAAATAAAAAAAGAGGTCTTGTAAGAAAAAAAAGTACAAAACTTTTTTTTTACTTACGTCAATTGTTAAAAAAAGTACCGCTACAAAATTGAGGTGTTAACATTTACATCTTGTGAAAATAAATTTTGGTTGGATATGCTATGTCCTCCGTACAACCCCAAACAGTAAAAACAGAAAAACGGCCACATTACACGTTACACAAACACAAAAAAAATTTTTTCCATGGTATAGGTATCACCCATCCATTGTTGGCTTAGTAGAAACAGCCCAGACATTGACCAGCTGTTTCTACTAGGCCAACAATGGATGGGTGATACCTATACCATGAAAAAATTTTTTTTGTGTTTGTGTAACGTGTAATGTGGCCGTTTTTCTGTTTTTACTGTTTGGGGTTGTACGGAGGACATAGCATATCCAACCAAAATTTATTTTCACAAGATGCAAATGTTAACACCTCAATTTTGTAGCGGTACTTTTTTTAACAATTGACGTAAGTAAAAAAAGAGTTTTGTACTTCTTTTTCTTACAAGACCTCTTTTTTTATTTTAGCATTAGCTCCGATGATGACGTTTATGTCGAAAACGCTCAGCTAAAGAAATAAATTATTTACACACGTTGATATTCTACATTTTTTATTTCCTCTATTCATTCAAGTGTGTACAAACTTATCAGTCTTTCAACCTTTCTTATTCTTCTGATTATTTCTGAAGTTTCATTTTCTTTGCTTTGTTTTATTTTATATCCCCAGTACAAATATTCTTCAACATTTTCAATCTCCCTATCCTTTCATTTGGACTCTATTATAAAACTCTTACACCCAAATGATGGTAAAATATTTATTTTTTTCACTGTATTTGCGTTTTTTATAAAATCTATCTACTTGACGCACCGAAGAAAACAAACAATACCCATAACTGTTAGATTTTATTACTTCCTAACCCCTTTGTTTTCTGCTGATCGAGAACCACCCTGTTTAAGTTTCTGAAACGATTTTAGTCGTCGAATAAATTTTAAAGTTAGGTACAATAACAAAATTATAAATCTCTGAAATTTTCTACAATTCAGAGGATCAAAGCTATGCGTTATCTGAAAGTCAATAAATAAATGGAAAAACGCTACACGCCTCCATACAAGATGCTAAAGCATTACGATTTATTTAAAATGGAAAATGAGTAAGCATGCAATATAACAGTTTGTAAAAAAAATTTGGGAAAATTATATTATTGGTTTGCTTAAATAGGCACTACAGTCATCTCTGAAAAAGCGTCCTTATGGAATATTTCATGAAATATGGAATTTTAGCTTTAAATATTTAACGCATTTAACTGCGTACACCTTACTTATATCTGGGAAAATTCGAATTTTTAGTGTGATCAAATCCATTTTCTATGGGAAAAAATATTTTATAGAATAGAATAGAATAGAATAGAATAGAATAGAATAGAATAGAATAGAATAGAATAGAATAGAATAGAATAGAATAGAAATATGCTTTATTGTCATGAAAAATTGTAAAATTTTATCGACAAAGCTTACAAAAAGTCAAGAAAACAAAACAATAACAAATAAATTTACTAAAATTACATAAATCGTCAGTATAAATTTAAAAAAATAATAATAATGAAGTTAAACAGTTAATCAATTGCAAAATTTAAATAAATTGCAAATTTCATAGTATACCTAGTAATTAAATTTAAAAGTTAAGCTGCTGCATATGACACCCAAATACAGATGAAAAATAAAAATAAAATAAAAATACTACTTGTGCAAAGGGTACTGTAATTTCTTAGCTATTGATTAAGAAAATTTTCTACTGCATAGTATGGTCTTTCGGATAGGTATCTAGGAAATCAAGAACGTGAGTTGCTACCAGAATTAACAGTATTTATTAAATATACCAAACTAAGTTATTCGCTGAATAAATTGAGTCTTATTGATTAATGTACTCTAGTTATTCTCACAATTATTTTTCAATCATTGTGACAATAACCAAATACATTCGCCAATGTCTAAAAGTTCGTTGAAACAACAAATTAAATTGTTGTGACAACGATATACTATTCAGTAATCACTGTTAATCAACATTACGAACTAAATTTTTTTGAGTGCAGGAACAAGCCAAGAGGCATATTATAAGAAGAAGAAGAACTTATTGTCAAAGCTATATCTCGTAGCTGTTGCATCGATAGGCTACCCCATCATAATGTCGGCTTTTAGTTCCTCGAATAGCTTTCTGTAACATACACCTGACTAATTGTTACGGCGTTCAGCGGTTTTTTATTCTTTTATTAAAATACCGTTTTATATTTCATAATAATTTGTTACTGGTTTACCGTAAAGTCAATAAATTGATTGATACAACATTAAAAATGGATAAATCCCAAATTTTTTAAGCTTCCGTGAACTGGATGCTTTAAGTCTTGGCTTTATTAAATTCCTGTCCATTACAAAAAATGTATTCTGCTTTTAAAAGTGAAAATAAAACGTCATGTTATTTTTGCCCAAAAAGGGAAACACGAGATGAGGATCAAAAGATTTGTTTAATTAAAAAATCGCAACAAACCCTTTTTATTTTTGGACATAGAAATTAAATTTAGAAACACGTTTTTTAGAAAATATCTGTTTGTTTTGAAAAAGTCTGCTGTCTCCCTAAACTTGATGAGACACAAAAGGATTAAACTTTTAAAAGGTAAAAAAATTTATAAAGTTTTAGAAAACGATCTAGATCAAACAATATTATGCTGTATCAGTTAATTAATACTTTTTTGCCAGTGAAGTGCGAAACACGATTTAGAATAAAAGAAGCTTCCCAAAAAAATATTTATTTAGCTTCACAGGTGTTGAGAATTTCACTAACACCACAAAAAAACAGACATCATCAGCATCATCATCATCATCATCATCATCATCGTCATTCTCTTTGTCATTATCTTATGCGGGGTCGGCTGCCCTGATTAAATTTCTCCATGAGGTTTTATCTTGAGTCATATCAATCCCGATAACTTTTACCGACATGTCCTGTCTAAGTTTCTTCCCAGGTTTTCTTTGGCCTTTCTCTCCTTCTGTTTCCAGTTCAGCAATTCTTCGTATTGGGTATTTAACGTCTTGACGTTGAACATGACCAAACCATCCTAACCTATGCTTCCTCATTTTGACATCAATTGTTGCGACTTTTAGATTTCCCCTAATATAATTATTCCTAATTTTATCTTTTTTTGTTACTTCACCCATCCATCTAAACATTCTCATTATCGCCATATGCATTCGTTGTTCTTGTTTTTTTTTTAATTACCAAACATTAAGGTCTGTATATCATAGCCGGTCTTATGGCTGTTTTATAGAGTTTTCCTTTCAGCTTCATTTAAATTTTTCTGTCACACAACACACCACTCGCTTCCTTTCACTTCATCCGTCCAACCCTAATTCTAGTGCATGCATCACCATCTATTTCCCCATTACTCTATAATACCGATCCTAGGTATTTATAACTCTCACTTTTCACAATAAGTTCATAATCCAAAAATATCATTTTATTTGTAGTAACTCCATCTTTTAAGGAACATTTCAAATTTTCTCTCTTTGTCATACTAAGTTTTAAACCTTTTTGCTCAAGACCTTGTCTCCACTGTTCCACTTTTTGTTCTAAGTCATCTTCATTATTTCCCACCAACACCACATCATCAGCATACAATAAGCACCAGGAAATGTTACCCTCTATCTAGTTTCGCTGTTACCTGATTTAAAACTAATAAGAATAATTGTGAATCCGAACTAACCTCCGACTAACGGTCGTCCTGTAAGGCTAGAAATTTTTCTAGTGATAATTCATGGCACACCAAGGCTAAAAACCATGGCCTGGCAGGCATCAGCGGTGCACGTGTATCTACCAAGTGAATCGAAAAGTGCAAATTTAGGGTGTAAAATAAACTTTCTCCTGTAAGGTTTAAATTTAAGTATGTGTTTGAGTAAGTCATTTAGAAGAAATGTGTACAATGACAGGCGATTCTGAAGAGCATAAGACCTTGCCAGGCGAGAGGAAAGATTGGGGGTTTTTCCTAAAATTATTCTTTTTGCATCGAACAATTTTTTTTTGGTTTTTTGAATCATTCCAAACAGAAAAGGTCTTTGGTGATTTTTCCCTTAAGTTAATAGTTTTTGTTATATAAGCGATTGAAAATTTTGAAAATTGCAAATTCGGCAATTTTTAACGCTAAATTGGACATTTATCTAAAAATGTCAATGTTGCCAAGGTACGTAGATATTCTTTAAACATTGATTGATGAAATCCCGAAGAGTTCTTTGCAATAAAATATCGAAAACCCCTTTGTTTTTTTAATTGCTAATCAAGCGGACGCGACACTGTAGTATAAGTGAGGACGTTTGAGTTTGCATAAATTCATTATCTCGAGAATGGGCAAATTTTTATTTTTAAATTAGGACTTTTTGGCATATATATAATACTAGTGAAGTCATCCATCTGGGCGTGATGACGTCATCGATGATTTTTTTAAATAAGTGTAGGGGTTGTGTGATAGCTCATTTGAAAGGTTATTTAATTCTCTATTCAGTAATATAAACATTAACATAATTATTTATACAGGGTGTACAAAAAAATGTTTCTTCTATTTGTCAAATTTAATCAAAGTTAATTTAATAAAAAAAAAATTTTTGTACACCCTGTATAAATAATTATGTTAATGTTTATATTAGTGAATAAAGAATTAAATAACCTTTCAAATGAGCTGTCACACAACCCCTACACTTATTTAAAAAAATCATCGATTACGTCATCACGCTCAAATGAGAGACGTCACTAGTATTATATATATTATCCCAAAAAGTCGTAATTTAAAAATAAAAATCGACCTGTCTGAGGATTTCTCTTGAAATTTGCTCATTCTCGAGATAATGAATTTATGCCAACTCAAACGTCCTCACCTATACTACAGTGTCGCGCCCGCTTGAGTAGCAATTAAAAAACAAAGGCGTTTCTGATATTGTATTGCAAAAAACTCTTTGGGATTTCATCAATCAATGTTTAAAGAATTTCTACCTACCTTGGCAACTTTAAAATTTTTAGATAAATGTCCGATTTAGGGTTAAAAATGGCGGATTTCGCAATTTAAAAAATTTTCAGTCGCTTATATAACAAAAACTATTAACTTAAGAGAAAAATCAGTAAAAACCTTTTCTGTTTGGAATGATTCAAAAAACCTAAAAAAAATTGTTCGATCCAAAAAGAATAAAATTTTAGAAAAAACCCCTAACCTTTCCCCTCGCCTGGCAAGGTCTTATGCTCTTCAGAATCGACTGTCATTGTACACATTTCTTCTAAATGACTTACTCAAACACATACTTACATTTAAACCTAACAGAAGAAAGTTTATTTTACCCCCTAAATTTACACTTTTCGATTCACCTGGTAGATACACGTGCACCACTGATGCCTGCCAGGTCATGGTTTTTAGCCTTGGTGTGCTATGAATTATCACTAGAAAAATTTCTAGCCTTACAGGACGACCGTTAGTCGGAGGGTTCACTAGCTCTTAGACTATTAATAAAATATATTTATAATCTACGCATCGAGCTTTCGATTCGGGTCGATGTGACGATATTTTGTACATAGGGCTTTTCATTCAGTCATTTGTTTCGAGCTTCTGTCATATATCACATAATATGAATATATATACGTCATACGTTATTGGCATATACCAATTATACAAACCAAAGACGTATGACGTAGATATATTAATATTATGTGACACTTGACAGAAGCTCGAAACAAATGACAATCGATGAAAAGCCCTATGAATGAATGATATTGACGATTGCGTGGATTGAGAATTACTTTTATTAATATGAAATGGACGAATCAGAAGAGGAAATCGCTCGTATAAGGATAGGTAAAAGGAAAAACCGTCGGTTTCGTTCAGCACACTAAAACGACGGCGGAAAATGGTCGGGATAAGTTATCTCTTATACCTCGCTGTTGTCTATTATTCTTCGATCAACGCTCCAAGAATAGTAATCAACTAGGCTTTTCGTTCCGACTTTTATATCGTCCGAGACGGTACAAAAACAGGTTTTACTTAATTCATTGGCGTACTCTAGACGATAAAATTATATTATCGTCACAAAATGATGGAGTTTAAATATCTAGACATTACACTATCTAGGTACGGAAAGTTCCAAACTGAAGTGGAAGATTAAGTAAATAGAGCAAACGGAGCCGCAGGTTCCCTGAATGACCAATATGGACACATAAAAATATGGGAAAAGAAATGAAAGGCAAAATTTACAAAACTGTCATCACACCAATAATGACATATGCAGCAGAAACATGACCTAAGAGAGAGAAGACAAAAAGAATGTTAGAAACAGCACAAATGAAAACCCTTCAGAAAACCGATGATAAGACACTATGGAACAGAACCAGAATTACAGACATACGGCGGGAATGCAAGGTGAAGAACATTAACTGAGTAAGGAACAGAAGAGTAAATTGGAACGACCACATCGACCATCAGTGGAAAGACCACGAGAATGATGGAACGACAACTTACTGGATGAACATTCAAAATACAGACAGAGTCGTATCTACACAAAAAGAAGAAGAAAAATAGAAGAGAATCGTGCAGCTGTTGCTGCCGCTAGTAACCATTATCATATTACGAATCGATCATCGTTCGATCATATTACGAGCGAAAGGGTGTGACACAGATTGACAAGAGACAGAGAACTTTTGACCCTTGATTAAAAGGAGAAAAACAACATATTTGGGCCACATAAAAATGATAAGTACGAGTTATTATAGCTGATTATGAAGGTAAAATCGAAGGAAAAGAGGTCCTGGTAGAGGACAAATATCCTGGCTGAAAAATAAACACACAGACGCAACTTGCAATGGTTATAGCCAATTTTCATTAGTGGAGTCGGCACTAGAAGCAAGGGGGGATCCAGGGAGGGGGCCATGGGGGGCCATGGCCCCTCCCGAGAATTTAAAAAAATATAAATTTAAATATATGCCGTTCAAATGTTTTGTAGTTTCAAATACAAGATGTACAAAACGTAAATATACATTCAACTCCTGGATTAGAATTGACGAAACGCAGTAACGGAAGCTTCAAGAATGATATAGGATGTTTTGTAAATCAAAATAATAATAATAATTTTACAAAGTGCCAATTGTAAGAACGACCTTGGCACCCATCCAAATTGTATCAATTTCTATATTCTGTACACACAAAGAATAAAAAAATGAGGCGTTACTTGGGTCACCAGCATTTAGAACAAAGAAGTTGGTTGGTACTTTCGCACATCTTTCGCCAAACTCATGGACAAAAACGGAGCCCTACAAACCCATGAAAACATCATACCACACGGAGTGAGCTCAGGTTGGGCTGGATTTTCTGCAACCCGCAAAAGTCAGTCATTAAAAGACAATCGTGCATAGGTCTGGATCCAGCGTATGAAAAAGAAGTTGATTAATAGCAAGCTGAAAATTTGTTAATAGCTTAAGGATGTCTAGTCGGATAAACTTTGATATATGGGAACACTGTAACAGGGGCAGTTTTAATTGTGGAACAGGTTAAAAATTTGGAACGGTCAGACCACGAAAACGGCACATTTATTTTGTCCGACAGACTTAAACTCTCTGAACAGAGATTAAACTGTCATGCAAAAATGAGACTGCTATTCATCACCTGTCATAATTCCTGTCATTTGACATATTCTACATGTTCCACTCTTTAATACGCCCATTTGGTGATAAATAGCAGTCTGATTTTTGCATGAGAGTTTAATCTCTGTTCGGAGAGTTTACGTCTGTTCTATCGGACAAAATACATGTGCCGTTTTCGTGGTCTGACCGTTCCAAATTTTTAACCTGTTCCACAATTAAAACTTCCCCTGTTCCAGTGTTCCCATATATTAAAGTTTGTCCGACTAGACACCCTTAAGCTATTAACCCCTTCGTGCCGGACCGTTATTCGGCAAGTCGGCTCCTATATACGGATTCGAGCGCTTACCGAACGGCTTCGCGCGGTCGGTCAAAATACAGTATCACAATACAACTAATTAAAGTTAATGTAATAACAACACTAATTTTAGAAATAAAACTATTTTTATTAAATTTATTATTCTACATAGTATGTGAGTTACATATATTAAATTCTATCCATAAAATACCATTTTAAACAAAAATTATTAAAAAAGATAAACAAGATAATTCGGATGGAATTCCCCAGATTATTTTGTGCTTGATATCGTCCCAGTCTCCTAATCTGGGAAATTCCATCCGAATTATCTTGCAAGATACTTCACCTCCCACACAATCCCATCAGTCAAACATCCAAACAACCTTATCACCAATCAAATTAACTAAATCTAATCTCCTTCTGGACATCACCCACTTTTGAGCGTGGTTTCCCCACTTTTCGATTTGAATAAAGTAATTCGGACGGAACAAAAATACCTGAAATATGATGCAGATGGTGGCACCGCCGTATATGGCGAACGAAAACTCATGATGCACCCGTGTGCATCACCGTACTGAGCGGACAGTCAAGCATGATGCACACGGGTGCATCACCGTACCGAAGGGGTTAACCAATTTTCAGCTTGCTATTAATCAACTTTTTTTTCATACGCTGGATCCAGACCTAGCAGAGGTCTAAACAGATACAAGAAAATAGAGAAAGACTACGACCAATAGTAGAGTCCATAATGTTCTTAGGTCGACAAAATATTTCTCTAAGAGGCCACTGTGATAATGGCCTTCTGCTTCTGGACGAAGATGCTGGACCTAGCAATGAAGGGAATTATTAAAGTTTAAAATCGCATCAGGAGATAAGACTCTTAAACAACACCTATCCACAGCATCTTCCCGAACAACATACATTAGTAGCACCGCTTAAAATCAATTAATAACATGTAGAGGTGAACAAATGTGCACATTTTAGAGGTGTAGATTTGAACAAATAATGAATCAGGTTCAAAGTGCAAAGTATTACTCTGCCTTATTTGACGAAACGACCGCCGATAAGTTTTGAATGTCTTCATGGCATTCAAAAGTATGTGAAAAGTGCCTTAAAACTCACCATTATAACCCTAATTTTTTAAAATTACTCCAGACCCCCTTTACGCCCTCCCAAAAAAAATTCATGGCCCCTCCCGAAAATCGGTTCTGGATCCGCCTTTGACTAGAAGAAGAAGTAATCGTTATGGTGGATGTGGCTGCATGTTCTAAATAAAAAAATTAGTAATCATGAACGCATTATTTTTATAGAATGTATTTATTCCTTTTTTAAAATGTTAAAACATTTGAATATGTTTAAAAAAAGTATTATGTACCATATAATTGCCAATAATTTATCTACTACTAATATATTCTATTGTGCATCAAAGTGTCTCACCGTAAATAATATTACTTGATCCTCGTAGATATGTGAAGCGTGAAACAGAGACACCATCCGGTTTTGTGAATGGAGATGTAAACGAATTGGAGTCATGTTATTGTGAGAGAGAGTTGGAGTTGTAAGTTGAGAGAGTTGAAAGTTGAGAGGATTGAAGCAGTAGCATCCAGATAGCTATGTCGTAAGATGCGCGATAATACTGAGTATTGATCGAGCGTGGGCCGAAACGGCTCACCTCACGGGCGCCACTGGTCATGGGCGGCCGCGGCCGACAAACATGCTTTATATTACACCTATGTATACTGGAATCAAGTATTATTTTACAACTTTGCGGCAAATGCCATTAAGGATGAATAACGTCATATAAACCGGCTCAAAATTCTACCACTAAAAATGTTTGATTAAGTTTGACAATTTATAATTTAAATATTTGTACTCCGATTTTCAAGATTCTTGAAGCGATTTGTAGGTAAATACAATCCGTCCAATATATTTACCGTTGCACGTCATTCGCGTCATAATCCGTGACGTCACATGATACCGACACGAAATATTTTGGCGATAGGTCTGTTCCATTTTGGAGTCATTTAGCCGATTGCACGGGAATTACAGCCACTAGACATATTTTATTATATACGCGTAGAAATAATATTGGAAGATTTCTATTAATGTACATTTAAAGAAACATACCATAACTTGTTTCATTTAATTTGTATAAGTGAAATATAAAGCGCTTTTATAAAGCACATATTTGTTCGGATTACACTCTAACATTTATTTGACAGTTGCGGTGATGACACTTTATGTTTATTTTTATTCTTTATTATAAGTATTTGTTTTATTATTTTTACTATTTTTGAAGTTATACTTCTTTAGGCGCGATTGAGAGTAAAATTTCATAATACTGCGCGCATGCGCACATAAACAGTATGGTGTTTAGTTGCTAAATATTTCAAGTTATGGTTCATTCCACCAACATACGTCTGTTTTGGATTATTGAATTATTGAACGAATATTTCAGTGTGCAACATACGAAGTACGGAAGTAAATGGCTCTAATAATTATTCCAATAAACAGCAATGTTATTTGCAATTTATTTTCGTTCTTCATATGTTGCACAATAAAATATTCGTTGTCGAATCCAAAACAGACGAATCTTCGTGGAATAAGGTATATATATATAAATATATCACTGCAAGAAAAGGTGTGAAAAGAATATGTTAGTGTTTTTAGTAAATATATTTATTATAATTTTTGTGTTTTTGGATTTGTCTTCCTCAGGAGTAAGATGAGTATTATTAAAACATTTTATTGTATATTTATTATACATCACTTTGTCTGTTTATTTACTGTGAATTGTCATTAAGTACGTCCGAACCGATACAGACAGAGTCCTCGTAGCGTATTTGATATAGCATTCGGCTAGAGATCGAGAGGTCTTGAGTTCGAATCCAGAGCAATCCTATACTTTTTTTATTTTTTTGAAAGCAGTAAGCACAAAATTAGTTTGGTGTTTAAAAAAAATTAAAACAAACTGTTTAAAGTATATTTATTTTTAAGAAATCATGTAATAGAAGTATAAATTCTTACGTGCGTACAAAGTACACACACATTTTTTTATTATTTACTTTAACGTAAGATTATAACTTAATTATTATTTTCGATTTCTAAAGTTTTTATTTATTTACATTAAATATTAATTTGTTTTGTTGTATAATCCACTCCGCAAAAATTATGTGATATATTTGATTTAAAGCGAATTCAAGAATTTTTTGTAATTGAGCAACAATGTCAACTTAGATCTCTGACATAGATAATGACGTACAACGGTAAGTATATTGGATGGACTGTATATTGATATCGTTTGTTATTATTCCGGTAACAAAACAATGTTTGCTTGGATGGCATTATACGGGGGTGAATGGATGCGTTGTATTTTCTCCTAACTTTAAAAAATGCTGTGGAAAAATTGAAGTGCTGATTTTGTCTCATACACCTTTCGTATTATCTCGTAGGCATTCCTAAGATTTTGGTTTTTGAATTATCCGAATATCTCTTTTCTTGTAAAAGCTGTAAATATAAACACTGCTTTCGTCAAAAGTTAGGGATATAGAAAATTCTACTGAATTTATATAGTAGATTTTTTCGTGAAAATATTAACGGATTCCGCTATTTTTTTTTTATTATTTTAGACTTTTCTTTGTTTATAAATGTTTACTCAAACTTTTTTTTTTGTACTTATACCGGGTGGAAGAAAAGAAATATTTTTCTTATGTTAAGTTTGAGACGCCCTGTAGGGAGGACGAGGTACAAATGGGAGTATATATCGAAATCATATTGTAGTCTTATGTTTTGTGAACATTTTGTTTTTTGAATGTCCCTGATATCTTTAGAATTAAAAAAATAGACGGTTTTGTAATTCAACATGTGTTTTAATCGAAAGAAAAGTTTGAGACACCTTGTAGGGAGAAAAAGGCACAAAGGTGAGTATACCTCGATATTTTGTTGTAGTATCATATTTTGTGAATATTCTATTTTTTTAGTTTCTCTGATATATTTAGTAACAAAGAAACTAGACGATATTATTCTTTAATATGTGTTTTAACTGACGACATGCGTCACATCACATATGTGAAACATAGAAAAACATATTAAAGAGTAATACCGTCTAGTTTCTTTGTTATTAAAGATATCAGAGAAATTAAAAAAAATAAAATATTCAAAAAATATAAGACTACAACATAATATCGGGGTATACTCACCTTTGTGCCTTTTTCTCCCTACAAGGTGTCTCAAACTTTTGTTTCGGTTAAAACACATGTTAAATTACAAAACCGTCTATTTTTTTGTTTCTAAAGATATGAGGGACATTCAAACAACAGCATGTTCACAAAATATAAGACTACAATATTATTCTGATATTCACATTTGTACCTCGTTCTCTCTACAGGGTGTCTCAAACTTAACACAAGAAAAACATATTTCTTCTTCCACCCGGTATAAGTACAAAATATAAGTTTTTGAGTAAACCTTTGCACAACTGTGTAGATACTAAAGAAAAGGCTTAAATAAAAAAGAATAGCGGAATCCGTTTTTTCGCGAAAAAATCAACTATGAAATTCAGCAGAATTTTCTATACCCTAACTTTTGACGAGCAGTTTATTTTAAAAATATCAAACGCACTCAGATTAACAACACGAAACAAAATTAAAAACAAAACAATTTAACAGCGGGTATGTCCACCTCTCGCAGGAACGATTGCTCGCAATCTGTTTGGTATCGAATAAATAAGATGTGTTATCCTTGCCTGGGGAATAGTCCGATATTCCTCTATCGGGACCATAACTGTACCAAATTTTCTGGAGATCTAGGATGATGACGATTAGCTATTTTCAATTCATCCTATAAATTCTCGATAGGATTGAGATCTAGGCTGCATTCGGACCATTTTAATCTTATCAATTCAACCACTGTTTAAGATATTTATGTTTATGAGTCAATGAGTGTTTTTATTTACAAAAAATTGCGCAGCTCTTACAAGAAACGAGATATTCGGTTAATTCCAAAAACAAAATCTTAAGATGTTTATGAGTCAATCAGTGTTTTTATTTACAAAAAATTGCGCAGCTCTTACAAGAAAAGAGATATTCGGTTAATTCCAAAAACAAAATCTTAAGATGTTTATGAGTCAATCAGTGTTTTTATTTACAAAAAATTGCGCAGCTCTTACAAGAAAAGAGATTTTCGGTTAATTCCAAAAACAAAATCTTAAGATGTTTATGAGTCAATCAGTGTTTTTATTTACAAAAAATTGCGCAGCTCTTACAAGAAAAGAGATATTCGGTTAATTCCAAAAACAAAATCTTAAGATGTTTATGAGTCAATCAGTGTTTTTATTTACAAAAAATTGCGCAGCTTTTACAGTAAAAGAGATATTTGGTTAATTCCAAAAACAAAATCTTAAGATGTTTATGAGTCAATCAGTGTTTTTATTTACAAAAAATTGCGCAGCTCTTACAAGAAAAGAGATATTCGGTTAATTCCAAAAACAAAATCTTAAGATGTTTATGAGTCAATCAGTGTTTTTATTTACAAAAAATTGCGCAGCTCTTACAAGAAAAGAGATATTCAGTTAATTCCAAAAACAAAATCTTAAGATGTTTATGAGTCAATCAGTGTTTTTATTTACAAAAAATTGCGCAGCTCTTACAAGAAAATAGATATTCAGTTAATTCCAAAAACAAAATCTTAAGATGTTTATGAGTCAATCAGTGTTTTTATTTACACAAAATTGCGCAGCTCTTACAAGGAAAGAGATATTCGGTTAATTCCAAAAACAAAAGTTTAATGATGCCTCAGGGATAATACGAAAGGACTATGAAACGAAATCATCTCTTCAATTTTTCCACAGAAAATTACAAATTCAATTCTTCAATTTTCAAATTTTTAAAATTAGGAGAAAATACAACGCTTTAATTTAGCCCCGTATAATGCTATCTAAGCAAAAATTTTTCGTTACCGGAATAATAAAAAACGATAAAAATACATGTACCTACAAACTGATGCACAAATCTTGAAAATCAGAGTACAAGTAATAAAGTTATAAGTTGTCAAACTTAACCAAAAAATTTTAGTGGCGGAATTTTGTGCCAGTGAGTATAACTCGTTCAAGTTCCATTTTTAATAAAAAAATAACTTTTAAATATTAAACAATGTAACACAAGAATATTTTTTAATTTTTTTCAGGTGAAAAAATTATAAAACATTTTCAGTGAAGGTAACTTTTTTATTTTTACAAAATCCACAAGGAAAACAATTTCCTGTATCTGGCTGTATACCATTAATCACAAAAAATTACTAAAATCATTTACTTATAAAAGGTATATTTTCATTAAAATCCCTTAAAGGATACATCACAAAACGTTTTGAACTCAAAAGTTCATTATTAGTGCTTTTTACATGTTTATGACATGCTTCAGCCACCAAGATATGTGGGCGAATACCTTTTAAATATCATACAATTATAAAATGTTTATCATTCTTACGTTAAATTGAAAGTGATGTTTAAAATATTCCTGGATATAACCTGAGGTATCACAGGACTTCCCACGATGCGTTGGAGGCTTTCAGTAACTAGTAATTGAAATTTGGAATTCATTTAATTCAGTTGTAGTAAGTCATTGAAGCTTTTTAGCTCAGGAATTTTTTAATATGAACCGATTTACATGAAATTTTGGAATTAGGCTTATCCTACCATTAACTTCAAAAATGATATTGACCCGAACTCCGTTTTCACCCTGGGGTGGTTTCCATCACTTTTCGGTGGTGGAATTGTTTTTTTTTTTTTCAAAATAATCTCAGATATCGGTAGAAGACCTAATTTTAAACAAAAAATGTTGTATAAAGTTTTTTCAAAAACCCAATACTTTGTCAAGTTATTGGCAATTGAAAATTTGGAATTTTTTCACGATTGTCAACAGTTTTTTGCAGATATATCCAAAAATATGCATTTTAACGATAATATTATAATGAACAAAATTGTAGCAGGTAAAACATGAACAAACTGGTTTTTTAAAGAGTGTTCTAAGTGCAATATTAAGCGAGATATTGGAGATCAAAGCCGTTTTTATTTTGTGTGAAATTAAATCGATGTATTCAATACCATCTAGCGGAGAGCGAATACATTTTACGCATATTAATAAGAAAGGATTTTATAGTCCTTAAAATAAGCTTTAAAATAAGCACTCTTAAAAGTATTTTTTACGTAAAATAAGTGAGCTGTAATGAAACATCTAATTAGTCCAGAAAGCCACTGCGCATCCGCTAGGAAAAATATTCTAATTCGGATTTTTTGCACAATCTTACTCAAAAAGGACCCCTTTTAACAAATTTGCATGTTGCCAGGACCAAAAGGTGGTCAAACATTTTTTAAACTTTTTTTTTTGTTTTTTTCCTAAAATTATTTTTTTTGCATGGAAAAAAGTTTTATTTTGGCTTTTTGGATCATTCCAAACAGAAAAGGTCTTTAGTGACTTTTCTCTAAAAATGATATATATGTACCTGTGATGTAGCCATACGCTAAATAAATAAAATCTAAAAATGATAGTTTTTGACATATAAGCGATTAATAATTGAAAAATTGCGAAATCGGCCATTTTAACCCTCAAAAACTATGTGAAAAACTGAAAATTTGGATGTTGCCAAAGTAGGTAGATACTCTTTAAACATCGATTGATGAAATCCCAACGAGTTTTTTGCAATACAATATGCATAACTCCTTTGTTTTTTAATTGTTAATCAAGCGTGCGCGACACTATTTTCCATCGACAGTATGGTGCAAATGAAAGGAATAAATTCGTTATTTCGTAAACCGGGGACTTTAAGGAAAAATCCCGAAACAGGTCGATTTTTATTTTTAAGTTATGATATTGTGGCATATATGCTATACTAATGACGTCATCCATCTGGGCGTGATGACGTAATCGATGATTTTTTTAAATAAGAATAGGGGTCGTGTGCTAGCTCATTTGAAAGGATCTTCAATTTTCTATTCAGTAATATAAACGTTTATATAATTATTTATACAGGGTGTTCTTCTACTTCTTTTTTTTTAAATAATTTAATTTAATAAAAATTTTTTGGATACCCTGTATAAATAATTATATAAATGTTTACACTACTGAATAGATAATTGAAGAACCTTTCAGATGAGCTACCACCCGACCCCTATTCTCATTTAAAAAAATCATCGATTACGTCATCACGCCCAGACGGATGACGTCACTAGTATACCATATATGCCACAATATCATAACTTAAAAATAAAAATCGACCTGTTTCGGGTTTTTTCCTTAAAGTCGCCGGTTTACGAAATAACGAATTTATTCCTTTCATTTGCACCATACTGTATAGGGGAGGGTGGTCTATAGTGGGACACTTTTGAACATTTCAGTCTTTCGGTTGCATCTCTTATTTTTCTAAAGGTTTGAACGTATAAAATCACTGCTTTGAATATCCTCGATTATGTGTCAATTGGAATTTTAGATAAAGTTAATAGAAAGGACTGCATAATCATTGTCCCAGTATGAACCATTTGTCCCAGTATGGACCAATATTGGTTCATAGTGGGACTCCTATTGGTTTATATTGGGACACATATGGTCCATACTGGGACCATATAGTTGAAGCAGGAGATAAGTAGGTGTTCATAGGGAATCAATATTAAAAATATTAAGAAATTTATTTATATAAAAATTAAGATTACAGAAAGCATTTAAAACATTTTATATGTAGAAAAATCAAACTGGAACTGTAGCTGATTTGCTGAACGTTCCGTTGAACCTATTGCGCTAGGTTTTGGTAAAATCATAACAATACTATCTGTTCTATTGTGTCTATATCTTCTTTCTCGGGATAAGTAAATGTATTACCCAATGTTTTACGAAGGAAAGAAATCACATATTCACCGTTAATAATATCTTCAACACATCCAGCATAATGACGAACAGTTTTTTTGGTAGGGTATTTCACAATAACAAAATCGCCAATATGAATATCTGGCTCTAAATCATTGTCTTCATCGTCACAAAGTGCGTTGAATTCCATGTCGTCGTCTGTTTCGGACTCTTCAGATCTTGATTGGCGTTTGTACCTTTTGTTAGGTAATAAATCTACACTACATATGTTCTTATTTTTTTTAGTTTCTATTTTTTGTAATGCTCCAAACACTTGTTTTGTGACTTTCTGTTTCTTGTTTTCTTTTAACTGTTTCTTTTCTTCTCTTTGTCTATACTCTTCTTCTATTTTATCTTTTATAGGAGTGTCTGTAAGTACTAGTGAATGTCCCTTCTTTCTTTTGGTGGTATTTTTTCTAGGAGGTGCTTTTGGATGAGGCCTAATGACTTCAGGTGTTATTAATATTGATGCTCTAGAATGAGAAGGTCCAGCTACTGGAGATAAATCAGAAGGTTCAAAATAGGCAGTATTAATTTCATTGGAATCAACTGATATCTTTTCTATGGGAACAATATGAACCTCAGTGGATGACTGGGGTGGAGTATTTGCTTCGTTTGTTGTAGTATTTTGAGGTTCTGGATTTGGTAAAGCTGCAACTTCAGACGGCCGATCTGTGACATAAGACATCATGAAATCTTGGTCTGTAAAAATGTTGGAATTCAGCGGACAAATTCCAGTTTTCTGGAAACCTTTTAAGATATTGGTTGGGGTAAAGGCTAAAGGAAATGCTTTACCAACAATTTCACTTATGTTATAAATTGTTAAAGGTGTACCCGGGTGATTAATCATCCATTCATCAGATGCTCTATTGTAGTATGACTTGAAGGACCCATGGCAGTAAACATCCAAAGGCTGCAGCCGATGACTGCAGTGTGGTGGTATGGTCAATAATACTATGCCATTATCTTTTGCTTTCTTTAAAACATCAACTGCTTAATGGCTTTCATGATTGTCCAATATAATTAATATCTTTTTAGCAGGAGAGCAGTTAGTATGTTTGATAATATGATCCAAACATTCTGAAAACGTGTTCGCAGTCATCCAACCTGAAGGAAATGCGGAACCACCAGAACCAGGAGGAGCGTGTTGTAACATTTTTGGGATAAATTTTTTTCTTGGGAAAACCATAAATGGTGGAATAAAAGTACCATTTGCAGATATTAGAGAACACATTGTTACTAAAATACCTTGTTCTCCCGAAGTGATTTTTCCGACTTGTTTGTAACCACTTTGAGCTAATATCTTTGGAGGCTTGTGAACAGTCGTAACTCCGGTCTCGTCTAAATTATAGATGTCACTTGCACAAAATTTATACTTTTGAAGCACACTCGTTAGATTTTTAAAAAACTCACTAACATTGTGTTTGTTAAAGCTTGTCGCACGAGACAAACTGGTAGCTTCCGGTGTGCGTAACTTCAACCGCGAATTACGATGTCGGAAATTTTTCATCCATTCAGTCCCAGCAGCACCATTTAAATTCCAAGAGTCTGTTATAACAATTGAATTTGTGATGGCAAAAGAATAAGCCAAAATTCTAGTCTCTCTTTCAGTTAAACCGTAGCACATATAAGAGGCATCAAGTAAATATTGTGCCAACATAGCTTCTTGTGCTTCAGTAAATACGTAAATACTTCTCTGTTTCATCACCTGAGAGAGCCTTATATTTTGAAACATGACGCTGCAAAGCCGATTTTGATATAGAGTTTATTGCTGCTGCTTCTCTTAAGGTTTTCTGACCGCTGATTACTTGAAGGACAGCTTTCTTTATCTGGTTTGCTCTTTCCAAGTGAAGTATCGCACTATCTTCATAATGATCTTGTAGCTTTCCCCTCGCCCACTTAGGCATTGTTAAAAAATCTGTAACAAAATTAAACAAGATAAAAAAATTATCATCTTTAATTGTTTTTTATTCAATTTGGCAACATTGATATATTTTAAATATACAAAAGTTAAAAATATTTAATTAGAAACCTACTTTTAAATAAAAATCATCAGAAAAACGCTTAAAACATACACTATTTACATGCGTCCCAGTATAGACCACTTTTTTAGATGTCCCAATATGCACCACATAGATATTTCCCAGTATGAACCATTCCACGAAAAATAAATTCTAACTGATTACTTAAAATTGGCAACACGAAAACAAATATTTACTAGCCGATCTACTCTCTCATATCATAACCTCAAAACATACTAAGTATGTTTTTAAAATATTTACTAATAAAAAAGTTATAAACGAAATTATTTGACTCTAAATGTAGAAATGACATATATTTACTTACCTTTTTATTGAAAATATTAAATATTTCTCTTATTATCGACCGGAAACCGCAAATTAATCACAAAACACAACGTGTCTGAACATATGACTCAACACAAGTGATTTGAGGTGTTCGACGCAATTTACAAGGTTGCCAGGTCATTTGTCCCACTATGAACCATGTCCCAGCATAGACCACTCTCCCCTACACATGTAACGGTGTCGCGCACGCGTGATTAGAAATTAAAAAACAAAGGAGTTTTGAATATTGTATTGCAAAAAACTCTTCGGAATTTTATCAATCGATGTTTAAAGAGTATCTGCCTACTTTGGCAACATTTAAATTTTCAGTTTTTCACATAGTTTTTGAGGGTTAAAAATGGCCGATTTCGCAATTTTTCAATTTTTAATCGCTTATATGTCAAAAACTATCATTTTTAGGGAAAAGTCACTAAATACCTTTTCTGTTTGGAATGATCCAAAAAACCTAAAAAAAACTTTCTTCCATGCAAAAAAATAATTTTAGGAAAAAAACAAAAAAAAAACGTTTAAAAAATTTTTGACCACTTTTTGGTCCTGGCAACATGCAAATTTGTTAAAAGGAGTCCTTTTTGACTAAGATTGTGCAAAAAAGCCGAATAAGAATATTTTTCCTAGCGGATGCGCAGTGGCTTTCTGGACTAAATGGCTTTTTTTTTAAATCAACGGATTTCATAAGAGCCATTTCCACCAAAATTAAAATTAGTCGTATTCCGTCTAGAATCAACTATAATTTAAAAACAATCTAAGTTATCAATCGAAGTAGCGCAGAAAACGACAATAAATATCGCCTCCGTACCACCAGATTGACAACAGGTGGAATACTTTCTTTGGTTACACCTCCTGAGATTTTCAAAATTTATAAATCATACAGGATGCCGAGGAAATTAAGATGAGAGAATTTTAAATAATTCACAACTCATCTACTCAGCGTGGTAAAAGTTCCAACAAGAAAGATTCCTTAATACTCAAACAAAAGAGTAAGTGAATTAAAACCAGAGTATTATGCAGCTGTTGCATTTTCGTTTTGCAAAGAAATTGAGAATGTTTATACATTTTTTTATAATTTAAAAAGTTTGATGGATTATAGCAGTTTCGCTGCTTTGAAACACATATTTTTTGAAAAAATCACGATTTTAAGAAAAAAAATTTTTCGAATTTAAAAAAAAAATCACATTCTTTTCATAATATCTCAAAAATAACGAAAGATACATAAAAAAGTGTAATAATAAAAAAAATATGTTTTCTTTTGACAAAAATTTTGGTTTGTTTGTTTTTTCAATCACAGAAAAATTTATGAAGATATCATTAATTAAAAAGCGCGCAATAGCGCAACCACAGTCTCTCTCGAGCCTTTTGACCCTTCACCGTTTCAAAATAAAAGATTTTCACTACGTGTTATACTGAAAAAAGTAGTAGCTCTTTTAATTACCTTCAAGATGGTTTTTTATAAGTTGTGATAGCTTCAAAATTAAAGTAGTTATGGCCCAAAACTAAATCATACATATTCAATGTTTTAATTTAGGGGTAGTTTTAAGGGTTAAAGAATTTGAGCATATGATTTTCCAGCATAGCTTTTTCGAGAACGTGGAACGATATTTAAATCCTTTTTAGTTTATCAAAAGAAATGTTTTATACAATTCTTAATCGAGGGGTTGATTTTAAGGATTGAAAGGGATTAACAATTAAATAATTAAGATAGAGAACGTAAAATAGTATTTACTCTATATTTAGGTCTTCTTGTCAAACCAAATTAATTTTTTTGTAAATATTTTCTATTTAGGGGTTGTTTTTAAGGGTTGAAAGGGGGTTAATAATATGATAATTAAGATAGAGAACGTTAAATATCATATACTCTATATTTAAATCTTTTTATGTCATACTTAATTAATTTTTTGTAATTTTTTTCGATTGGTTTAGGGGTTTAGGGGTTGTTTGCAAGGGTTGTACGGTTTTCAAGTGAATGAAAATGAGTTTAACATGAGGTTATTGTGTTAGAAAACACTTCACAATGTCACTCTTTATTAGTAAACACGTTTTCTGGCGATAAAATGGCTCAATGTCAATTTTTGAAGATATTCTTCTTTAGCGGCGAATCGATTGAGGGTAAAATTTGATTGATCCTCGCGCATGCGCACACCGACAGTATGGTATTAGTGATTATACGGGCTCTGATTGGGTGTTGAAATTTTGAAATGATCTGTCAATAATTGTTCAATATGGAGATTATCGGTAAACAAAATATTGTACCTATAATATTAGTTTTTATTGATGTGTGGAACGAAAAATAAAATCAAATTTATAATTATAGTGACTTTTTAAATAGTTTTGAAAAGCCGCAGGTACGTAATTCTAAATGTTTCAGTTGGAAATACCTAATAGTTTCAATACCTATCTATTTTGAAAATGTAAACAAAATAATGTAGTTACCTATTAGTAGGCAATGCTTTAATTTACATAATCTGATTACGAACAAACATTCTACAAATTTTCATCTCATATATTGTTTTCTTACTCTATATTTTGTTGTATTTTATTTCCACAAAAATCAAACTAATAATTTTATTAAATTCATATAAATTTATGGTGTAAACGTTTAGTTTGTGTATATTCCCACATGACGTACACGCGAATGTGGTCTAGTTTGAAATGCCGTCAGCTTTCGTACGGCGCGGTAGACGTGAAGTGGGTTCGAGCCCCAAGCAAGTTATTATTTTTTTATTTTTTTTATAGATTTTATGATTGTAAGTATATTATTATATAATTCTTGAAGATATTCTTCTTTTTTGAAAGTGGTAGATAAGGAAGTTAGTTTGATTTTTAAATAAAATAAGTACAAATAACCTTTTAAGTATATTTACTTCGTTTAAATTACCTATTATATAATAGAAGAATATTTTCTTACGTGCGTACAAAGTACACACACATTCTTTTTTCATTGAGGGGTTGTTATTACCCCTTAAAAATAAAAAACGGAGTTCCGGTTAATATCACTTTTGAAGTTAAGGGTAAGATAAGCTTAATTCCAAAATTTCATAATAGCAGTAATGTTTTAAGTAGTAGCATGGATATTTTCAGCCAGGAAATGCTTTTCTTTTCTGGTCCTCCTTTTACTTCTACTTTTCTCTGTAACAGTAACTAACTCGGTTAGTTGCAGCAGTCCAGCAGTTTCTCTTTTTCTTTTTGTATTCTTAATAAAACGTTCTGAGTAGTAAAGTGGTCGGTATAGGAAAATATCTTCAGGATTCGATGACAAAGCCAGATTTCGAAAGCTTTAATTTTCTTGCAGGTGGCTTCTTTGAGAGTCCACTAATCAGCTCCGAACAGCAGTATAGGAAAGATATCACTCAGTACCCAAGTTTTTATGGGTATTGGTAAATCATGACATTTAAGTAGGTTAGCCATTTTTTTAAATGCAGGTCTTGCTTTCTCTGTCCTATATTTGATTTCTAGGGACTCGTTGGTATTTTCATTGACAGTGGCGTAGCGATAAATCCGGGGCCCTGGGGCAAGTCCACTCACGGGGCCCCTACTACAAAAAAAATTTCAGCTTGCTTTAGGGTAAATACAAATTTTTTAATTGATTTTATTTTTTTTTTATTTTAAAATATCTAACTATTTTGCAATTCAAGCTCTTTAATCTACTTTTAAATAAGCTAATCATGCTTAGCCTCAAAATGATTTTTTTATATAAACTTAACTTGAACTCTACATATTCAGTTAAATATATTTTTTTAGGTGTAATATTTTTTTTATATTTTTTATTAAATCTTTAGGAAATATAGATTAAAACTAAGACACCAGTTTAAAATATCATATCATTTAATAATTTGTTGAATATGTACAATGTTGACATGTCAGGTTGTATTTATTTAAAAAAGTCTTTCTTTCTAACTTTTGCTGAAGCAAAATCATCTGTAACACTTCAATGTCAATTTGTTTGGCACGATCATTTTCAATTGAAAGTATCGCCAGATTTGCAAGTCTTTCCTGGCCCATAGTACTTCTCAAATAGTTCTTAATTATCTTCAACTTTGAGAATGAGCGCTCCGCTTTAGCGACGGTGACCGGGACTGTCGAGTACATGACGCACGCTGTACACACATCAGGATGAGTTGAAGACAAAGAGCTATGGTCAATGAGCAATAAATCTGCAAGCTCTTTGACAGTGGACATGGTTTTAAGCTCTGTCTTGAAAGTTTCTTTTACGGAGCAAATTTGTGATGGGAATGAAGGAGAGATGTCATTAGGAAACCTTTTCACAAATTCAACAGCACAGTTCTGAATTTCACTT
The DNA here is from genome assembly GCF_917563875.1 of Diabrotica virgifera virgifera. Taxonomy (NCBI): domain Eukaryota; kingdom Metazoa; phylum Arthropoda; class Insecta; order Coleoptera; family Chrysomelidae; genus Diabrotica; species Diabrotica virgifera. The sequence goes on along the minus strand of NC_065448.1, from coordinate 251,157,329 downwards.
TCACTTGCTTTTGGCAGGAATTCAGGAAAAGTTACTTTATAAGTATCTAAAACAGATTTCATTCCTAGAAAACGTGCTTGTATTTGGCTGCACAATATGTCAATCATAGGGAGAAACACTGTTACTTTAAAACATGATTCCGGTTCCTGCAACCTCTCATCCTCACACAGTTCGTCAAAATGTTTTTTTGACTTGATCTGTCTTTTCTAAGAAAACCCAGGTTGAATACCCCAACGGTTGCAAATTGTTGTCGCCTCACATACGAAATCATCAAATTGTTCTCTCATCTCTTTCAGTTTTAGAAGAGTGTTATTGAGTAAGTTGTAGGCTGAAAGTAGGTCTACTGTCTCCGACTGCAAAGTTTTAGACACTATATTAATACATTCCAGAACTTTACATTGAATAACCAGCAGCAAAACAAATTTGAAAGATTCGAGCTTCTATTTCAGCTGAATTGATTCATCCTTTTCCTTTTTCTTTTGACTTGTCAAATTTAGCTTGGTTAGGCATTTCAATACGTCACAAAACCTATGTTTTAAAGCACTGACTGCATCTAACCTCCCAGCCCAGCGAGTAGGATTTAAGGATTTTAACGTCTCTTTTTTGTTACTTTCATTTTGTTGTGTTGACTGTAACTCTTCCCATCGAACAATACTGTGACCAAAAAAGCAATAGACACTTTGTATTGTGTCAAAAAAATTACAAATTTCTCTGTTGTCTTCAATGAATCATTGATGTTTGTACCAAGGCAGGTACCAACGCAGATCATCATCATACATTTTGTTTTTTCAACGTTTAGTGAAAATGCTTACTTCTGTGTTAATTCATTCATAACTCCTGGATGGCTTCAGAACTGTCAGCTAATGCCACCGTGTTGTCTCCGTCTCTTGCGTTATTGACATATTCTCAGTTAATTCGAATTCCAACTTCAACATCATCTACTGCTTCTTGAAATATTTCCTCAGAGTATGTCTGAGGGACAACAATCCTCCCTTAATTTCACATAGAATACAGATAACAAAGCTATTTGTTCTAGGTAGAAGAATAATTTGAATATCGCTTTAAGGTTCTATTTCTTGCAAAAATTAAATAATGGTGGAATGTCATGGGTGTAAGTAGATAGGCAGTCCATTGTTCAAACTTGGAAATTTAGCTGAACTCATTTACTTAAATTTTAGCAATAAGTAGGAGCTGACTATATCTTTATTTATCTCTTTCTTCTTCTTATTTTCCTTTAATTTAGGCAGTATTACCTGTTTTTCCTCAACGGTGCCTTTTATTTGCCCCCAAATTGTCGTTTTCATCTTTTCCTTGGGCATCATATACTTCTTTTGCCTAATGGTAATTCCCTGGCTACTCTTCGTGTCCTTGATTCACACATCCTGCTTATGTGTTGATTCTACTCTTCTTTACCCAGGCATTTAGAATGTCTGCCTCAAATATGCATCTGATTTCATCACTTCTTACCACCTCCTGTAGTTATTTTCCAGCTATCCTTCTTAAGATCTTCATTTCGTTGGTCTTCAGATGTTAAATCTTTCTTGTAGGAGACTACTAACTCAGTGAGCTTTATGAGTGGACTGTTTTTGAAAATAAATTTTTGTATAAATAATATATGTATAATAATAAGTTTTTGTATTGAAAAATAAATTCAAATATTCTGTGCAAAAATAACAAAAAATAAAAATTGTTATTCATAATGGTGTGGACGAACCAGATGTCTTTGTGTTTTGCTTGTGTCTGGTTTTGTTTCGGCTGTCTAAGTCATAACTTGCCTAATAACTGACATACAGTTGAGTCCGCGAGTCTTTACCCGTGCGTCATCACTTAAAGCATACGAAATAAGTCGAAAATCTATTTCACGCAACAACAACTGACAGAAAGTGGCTACTGTTCCGATTACGGGTTTTATTATAAAATTTGACGTTATCAAATATATAGAATGTCAAATGTAAGTTTTGCTTCAAAATTTTTGCGCAGAATTACAGCTACATTTGAAGTAGCTTAATAAATTCTTTTATTATTATTGATTAATAAATAAATAAACAATTTATAAAAAAATCCAATAACATATTTTATTTTTGTTATTTTATTCACTTTGACGGAAATCTAAACACAGTCATTTCTTTACTGTGTGAATGACGTTAGCTTTATATGTTTTAAATATTAATTGCCTAAATATAATTATTTACCTTAAATTTTCAAAGCCCAATATAAAATTAGTTGTGAAAACAACTGTTTGTGTAATATAAAGAAACTTCAAAACGCAAAAATTCGACAAAAACCGCAAACAGTTCAACTGACTGACAGCCACAAAATTAAACCAATCAGAAACGTCAAACAAATTGTGCTTAAAATATGAAAACATACCGAATCGTCTTTTTTTGTACCTATCTCTTTTCAATGCACTGAGTCTAGATGGTTCATAAAAATAACATGTGTTGTTACTTAATAACAAACGGCAGCTGGTTTGTCATGAGTTTCATGCATGGAAGAGAATGATGCTAGATAAAAAGTATCTTAGTATCTTAAAAAGTATCTTATCTTAGTACATTATAGATTAGATAATATAGAATTTGACATCCTAGATTCTAAAGTAAGAACTGAAGTAGATAATATAATAGACAAAAAATTTAATACACAATGTAAAAAACTAAATAATCTAATTTGCAATAGTAAAAAACTCAATACTCATACAAAAAATTTTTCAAATCATAGTTTTTTCAATAGATTTATAAACCTAACAGATACTAAATTCAATAATAGTGAAATAGAACTTTTAGAGAAAGGATTCAAACACAACTTGCCTCGACATAATAATCAAAAAAATTTAGAATATTTAGGTGTAGAATGTGAATTAGCGTTAAACAAAACTGCCAAAAACATAGAAAAAAGCGTCATTGCAAAATCTATTACCGATGTATGTACTGAAGCCAATAATTGCTGTTTCAAAGAAAACCAAATAGCCGTTTCAATTAAAAACAAATCAATAAAACATGACATAATATTTACAAAAGCAGACAAAGGTAACACTACTATTGCTATCGACAAACGAGACTATAATAACAAAACAGTAGAATTTTTAACTAACCAAAACAGTACAAAACTAAACAAAGACCCCACAGAAAAATACCGAAAACAAATTAAACTAGCCATTGAAAATTCAAAATCAATACTAAATCCAACAGAACAGAAATACCTCAACATTATGAACCCACAACCTCCTAAATTATACTCTTTTATTAAACTACACAAACCTGACCACCCAATAAGACCTGTAGTTTCTTTTTATACAGCTCCGTCATATAAACTTTCAAAAAAACTGTCAGATATTATTACAGAATACACTAAATTTTCACCTAAATTCACCGTAAAAAATACACTAGAACTAGTTAATAAAATACAACATTTTCAATTGCCCAACAACTCCAGACTAATTTCATTTGACGTAAAAAATCTTTTTCCTAGTGTTCCTCCTACAGAAACTTTTGTTTTAGTTAAGAATCTTTTAGACCATAATAGTACAAATCCGATCATGGCATCTGAAATTTTACACCTTCTTGAAATTTGCATAAATCAAGACTATTTTGAATTCAATAATCAAATATACACAAACAACAGTGCAGGACTTATTATGGGTAATCCTCGAAGCCCATTGCTATCAGATATATTTATGAACCAACTTGAAACAACAATTTCTAAACATCCCGTATTTAAACAGTTCTTATATTGGTGGAGATACGTGGATGATATACTAGTATGCTTTACAGGAACTAACAGACAACTTGACCAATTTCTATCATATATTAATTCACTTCATAATAATATTGAGTTTACAATAGAAACAGAACAGAATAACTCCATAAACTTTCTAGATGTAACGATTTCCAGACTACACAACAAACATGAGTTCTCCGTATATCATAAACCTACCCATACTGACACAACTATACACAATTCATCATCCCATCCTACACAACACAAATTAGCAGCCTACCATAGCATGATAAATAGACTGACAGAAATTCCCATGACAAAAAATAACTTCGAGATAGAACTAAACATCATTAAACAAATAGCAGTAAACAACGGCTATAACGAACAAACAGTTAACAAAATTTTAAACCAAAAACTCCATAAGAAAGCCCTGAAATTAGTGTATCCACCACCACAGAAAGAACCCAGTACCTTCTGCTCTCTCACATATACTGGCAAGATAACAACAAAAATAGCCAGATACATAACAAATAAAGGAATAACACCAGCTTTCAGAACTAACAACAACTTAAGCAAATATATTAAGAACAATAAAAGCCGAAAGAGAAAGCAACTACAGAGTGGTGTGTACAAACTAACGTGTGGTGACTGTCCGAAAACGTACATCGGTCAAACTGGCAGAACTTTTGACAAACGGATAGCAGAACACAAAAGGGCATTTAACAATAGAAAAACAGACACTTCTACATACGCACTTCACCTTCTAGATCATAATCATTCTTTCAATGAAGAGTTTCAAATTCTGCATATTCAAAATAAAGGCCTTAAGCTATCTTTTTTAGAATCTATGGAAATTAATAAACTGAAAAATACAGATGTAATTCTGAATGACCAACTCGAGACAAACAGCTCCCCACTCCTCAACCTCTTCAGTTGAAGACTTAAAAAGGCAAACACATTGTAAACTATATCACTTGAGAAAGGCACTCTGCCGAAACAGCTGTAGTCACTTAGTTATAATAAATTCTGTGGAAGTATAGAAAACAAACGTTTTCAGTGTTTTATTATTAGATAAAATGAACTTCCATCAAGTAACGGTCGAATCCATAAATTATCTTAGTAATTATCTCGCCAGGTATTAATGATGCACGGGTAAAGACTCGCGGACTCAACTGTATATCCGGGCATTTGTTTCCACTATTAGGTGTTTGTTTTTCCAAATTTTGTCGTTTAGGCATAAGGCCGTTCTACTGGCTGTACTTATTTGGTATTTAACCTCTTGTTGGATATTGTTGTCGGCTAATAGATTACCTCCCGAGTATTTGAAAGTCATTACTTGTATAATTTGATTGTCTAACTCCAATTTGCATCTTAATGGTTCTTTCGCTATTTCTAAGCTTTTTTGTTTTTTGGGCTGATACTTTCATACTCATTTCTTTTGTGTTAATCTTGAATTCGTGCATTAATCTTTGTAGGTCGTCTTCGCACCCTGCTACTAACGGTGTATCATCAGCGTAATACAGTATTTGTATCTCTCTATCGCCATTTTGTACCCTCTTGTTTTCTTTACTTGTTCTATTATTGCATTCAACATTATGTTTAACAGTAGATAGTCCAGAAAGCCACTGCGCATCCGTTAGGAAAAATATTCTGATTCGGATTTTTTGCACAATCTTACTCAAAAAGGACTCCTTTTAACAAATTTGCATGTTGCCAGGACGAAAAGGTGGTCAAAAATTTTTTAAACGTTTTTTTTTTGTTTTTTCCTAAAATTATTTTTTTTTGCATGGAAAAAAGTTTTTTTAGATTTTTTGGATCATTCCAAACAGAAAAAGTCTTTAGTGACTTTTCTCTAAAAATGATAGTTTTTGACATATAAGCGATTAAAAATTGAAAAATTGCGAAATCGGTCATTTTTAACCCTTAAAAACTATGTGAAAAACTGAAAATTTGAATGTTTCCAAGGTAAGTAGATATTCTTTAAACATCGATTGATGAAATCCCGAAGAGTTTTTTGCAATACAATATTCGAAGCTCCTTTTTTTTAATTGCTATTCAAGCGTGCGCGACACTATTTTCCACCGTTGCATGTGTATACAGTATGGTGCAAATGAAAGGAATAAATTAGTTTTTTCGTAAACCGGCGACTTTAAGGAAAAATTCCGAAACGGGTCGATTTTTATTTTTAAGTTGTGATATTTTGGCATATATGGTATACTAGTGACGTCATCCATCTAGACGTGATGACGTAATCGATGATTTTTTTAAATGAGAGTAGGGGTCGTGTGCTAGCTCATTTGAAAGGTTCTTCAATTCTCTATTCAGTAATATAAACATTTACATATTGTACATAGAGTTTATTTACATAGAGTTGAGAATTCTGAGCTTCACCGATGAGGTATAAGGATGCTGAAATAGCTATATGGAGATGGTGGTCCAACTCTGAATCAAATATAAACAAAACCTGCCTTGATCTTTTTTATCATTTACATATTTATTTATACAGGGTGTCCAAAAAAATTTTATTAAATTAAATTATTTGACAAAAAAGAAGAATGTATGTAATTTATTTAATTCAAAATACATTTTGCTGCTTTAAAAAATCAGAAAACAAAGTTAATTTCACAAATAAACATTGCTTTTCGCTTAAATTAAATGTTCAAACTTCCAAGAGGCAGGTGGCTGGCGGGAGCTGGCTTGAACACTGAATTTAATCGAGAATCAATGTTTATTTATGAAATAAACATTTTTTTAGTTTTAGGGTAACAGTAAAATGTATTTTGAATTAAATAAATTACATACATTCTTCTTTTTTTCAAATAATTTAATTAAAAACTTTTTTGGACATTCTGTATAAATAATTATGTATGTGTTTATATTACTGAATAGAGAATTGAAGAACCTTTCAAATGAGCTAGCACACGACCCCTACTCTCATGTAAAAAATCATCGATTACGTCATCACGTCCAGATGGATAACGTCACTAGTAGACCATATATGCCACAATATCATAACTTAAAAATAAAAATCGACCTGTTTCGGGATTTTTCCTTAAAGTCGCCGGTTTACGAAAAACCGACTTTATTCCTTTCATTTGCACCATACTGTATACACATGCAACGTTGGAAAATAGTGTCGCGCACGCTTGATTAGCAATTAAAAAACAAAGGAGTTTCGAATATTGTATTGCAAAAAACTCTTCGGGATTTCATCAATCGATGTTTAAAGAATATCTACCTACCTTGGCAACATTCAAATTTTCAGTTTTTCACATAGTTTTTGAGGGTTAAAAATGGTCGATTTCGCAATTTTTCAATTTTTAATCGCTTATATGTCAAAAACTATCATTTTAGAGAAAAGTCACTAAAGCCCTTTTCTCTGTGGAATGATCTAAAAAACCTAAAAAAACTTTTTTCCATGCAAAAAAATAATTTTAGGAAAAAAACAAAAAAAATCGTTTAAAAAATTTTTGACCACCTATTGGTACTGGCAACATGCAAATTTGTTAAAAGGAGTCCTTTTTGAGTAGGATTGTGCAAAAAATCTGAATCAGAATATTTTTCCTAGCGGATGCGCAGTGGCTTTCTGGACTAAGAGGTCTTAGTAAATCTCCATGTCTGATCTTTAATTGTAATAGATATATTTGCTCTACATTTTTTATTTTTGATTAGACCCTGTATTATGTGATGACGCAAGTGATGAAATATTTATTGGTTCATTTTAAAACACACTCATATTTAAGTTAATTGCTAATGAACAAAAAGCATTTATTTTTTGCTTGATTTTCAGTCACCAACATACTAAGGTTTGATTAGCTGTTGTTGAAAAGCATGAATCGCGCCATGCAGACTTTTTGCCATAATTTCCCTCGAGATTTGGGGGCGTATACTTCAGAGCCCTTCCTACTTGAGGATTAATTAAACGATAAGGATTAATGTTTTTATGGCAAAAATTGTCGGAGCAAACTTTTCCAATTTTCCTAAATTTAAAATTTCCTTTATTATGCGCGATAATGATCAAATCATTTTTGGATATTGGAGCAACACCTTTATTGTAATGAAGTAAATATTTTTCTATTGAATGGAGTATTACTCCCACCATACTAAAAAACGTAATTTTGATGAAAAGGAGAAGAAGAAAAAGGTTTAATATTATGTTATTAAACATAAAGTTATTTAACCTAAATATCAAATCTACACCCACCATCGAACAAGGTTGTAACTCATTTTTAGCGATTTTACAGGAGAGGCAAAAAACGAAAACAAGAATTTTTAAAAATTTGTAGCGAAAGGATTAGACTCTTTTACACTAATGTGATAAGATATTTATAACATAATAAGGGATTACTGTGAGATGTATGCTTTGTAATTTTATTAGCTATTGAGAATCTTGAGTTTGATTGAGATACAACCTTGAGATTAAACATGAGTATTCGTAGAAAAAGGTTGTAACTCGCCTAACAACCATTTTACACTCTCCGTGTTAATTATTTTTCCCGTTTAAGTAGTAAAAGGTTGTATGTTTTGATTTATTTGAAATATAGCTAGGAGAAAATTAGTTTTTATGGTATATTTAAACACAATATCAACTCACAGTTTACACAATTTTAATTGGAAATTATAAATTTTACAATAAAAATAATATTCAACACAACTTCTATCACTATGAAAAAATCATGGTATAAAATATCTCAAATTTTTCGCATTTTTATTTATATTCGCATATTTTAGTTTATTATTTTACTCTTTTACTATTAATATCTACTTCAAAATTAACATGTCTGCCCTTAAATGGGTTAAAATTTAGAATTTGCTTCTGATTTATTTCATTTACGGATTTAGGCTTGCCTGATGCTTTGGCATATCGTATCATGGTTAACCATTGGTGTGGAGCATATACGACTCAATGTTTTTTCTGTTTTTCTATAAGGGCATGCATTGAATCACCCTCGTTTTGTGAATGTGCTATTTCTAAAAATACATGTGTAATGTTAATATTAAACTTTTTCACTACATAAAAGTACGTAGCAAACACTATTCGATACCTACTTATTTTGTCCACCGCAACTACCAAAAAGGAAAAAAACTCCGTAAATCGGTTTTACTTTTATTTCGATAATTTGACTTATGAGATGCACCATATGTTTGAATACGTTATAAATTAAACATACGTGCAACAAAGTTGTAACTCATTTAAAAACCTTGTTGGTCGTCAAGTATAAAGAAAGTAAATATTTTACATAGGGAGTATCCAGTGTTACTGCCTTCTTCAAGCTAAAATGGAGTAAAATGACATACGTAACTTAAAACACAACTTCTTATTAGCCAAACTATTGAGAATTAAACTATGTCGTTTATATTGACGTGTGCGCAATTTTTTTCTGAATTCGCCTGTGTTGAAATCTGAAAAAAGCTGTAACTTGAGTTACAACCTTGTTCGATGGGGGTGTCGAAATTATAAATTCAGAACGTCTACTTATAAAAAACATCATAAAGAGGAGAAAACAGAATACTTCGACCATATAATTAGAGGACCTAAATACCATCTACTTCGCCTTATAATATGAGGAGGAATGGAGGGAAAGGGATGGATTGGTGTTGAAAGAAACTTTCATGGTTGCGTAATATTAGACAATGGTGTGGGGAAAGGTTTCAGAAACTTGTAAACATGATGACGGGCAACGTCTGAATACGAATACAGCACCTAAATAAAAATCTAAATATCCAAGTCAGCCAAGTATGTACCAATGTTCATGCGTTATATTGGCAGGAAGTAATGTATTAGTGTACAGTCATCAAATAGGACTGATACACAAAAATGTAAGTATGTGCGGAATTAATACTGCACTTTGATTGTGTTAGTAGTGTGTTATTAAGATCTTGGTATAATTCTTCATGCACATGATCTTGGTATAGAGAAATGGTGAAACAATAATTGGTAAAAATTCGAGTAATAGGATAATAACTGTGAAATTTGTAATTGATAAACAAGCCATTTTCCTTCTTAGAAGAACTGTCTGGCCCAATTAAAGCTGGCAGTGGGATAATACAGGGGAGCTCCTTGAGTCCTTTATTGTTCAACCTTATCATGGATGAGGTAATAAAAAAGTAAAAACTAAAAAAGATAGCAAATGGGAGAAAAACAAATTAAAGTAATCTGTTATGCAGACGACGTAATATTAATCTCTCAAAGTGAAGATGACTTACAAAGTATGCTGCGCCAATTTAATATAAGCCAGAAAATGTAACATTTTAATTTCTACAAAAAGGACAAAATACATAGTTATATCAGCAAATCTACTAAGATGTTAGATCTGGAGGGTCAGATAATAGAACAAGTGATGGAGTTTAAATATCTAGGCATCACACTATCTAGCTACAGAAAGCTCTAAACAAAAGTGAATAGAGCAAACAGAGCCGTAGGTTGCCTGAATGAAACAAGATGGAGAAACAAAAATATCAGGATAGAAATTAAAGGCAGAATTTACAGTTATCAGACCAATAATGACACAAGCGGCAGAAACACGACCTGACACAAAGAGGACAAAAAGAATGCTAGAAATAGCAGAGATGAAAACCCTTCGAAAAATCGACGGTAAGGCAATATGGGTCAGAGGTAGAAGTACAGATATACGATGGAGATGCAAGTTGAAGATCATTAACAACTAGAAGACTTAAACAGAAGTATCACATAAGCCCAATGACAACAAATATATCTAGTAGTAAAGACGGCGAGTGACCGTTCCCCAATAGGAAGACGATCAATGGGATATAGGAAGACCACTAAAACGATGGAACGACAACTTACTGGAAGAACATTAAAAAACAGAAAGGGTCATGCCTACACAAAGAGAAGAAGCAGAATAAGCTTTCTTAACAGAATTTACCTACGGGATTAACGGTTGCATTATGCATAATTTATTATACTATTTTCTCTCAAACAACAAAAGAATATTTGAAGACGTAACAACAATAAACAACGTAACAAAGGGTAGTGACCATCGTATAGTTAGAGCAAAAATAAATATTAACGTGAAAGGAGAGAGAAAAAGAATATTTAAAAAACAACGCGGATAAATGCCTTTAAACTAAAAACAAATGAAGATCAATTCCGTGAAGTCTTAGCGGATAAGTTCAAATATGATCCTTTACATAATCAAGATCAAATTGACGAAATTAATAAAAACATAAATAAGAACCTTCTCGAAGCAGGACTACAGGTCGCAAAGCAAACAAGAACTAAAGAAGAGAAAATAAGCAACGAAACTAAACAACTAATGACGGAAAGAAGAAAACTGCTACCTCAAAACAAACGCCATACTCAAGAATACATAGAACTTAATAAAACAATTAGAAAAGAACTAAAACGCGACATACAAAAATGGAACGAGAACTTAATAGAGTGAGTCACTGAAAACAACAGAGGCTTAAAATGTCTAAGACCCGCATTTGGTGTTCAAAAAACATCAAAATTAAAGACGCCAATAATAAGGAAGAGAAGGACAAATATAAAATAAAAAAAAATAGTCGAAGACTTCTACAAAACCTTGTACAGCTCGCAAAGCCAGCCTAATCAATCAAAAAAGGAGAACGTCAAAAGAAAAATAAAAAACGTGGGATAAGAAGTAGTACCAAATATAATGAGATTCGAAATAGAAAGAGCTTTAAAAGAACTAAAAAATAATAAAGCTCCAGGACACGACGGTATAATTGCCGAGCTCTTAAAAACAAGTAAAAAAGTAACAATCCCTATACTAACAGAGCTATTTAATAGAGGTCTCCATAATAGCATGATCACTAAAGACTGGAACGAAAGTCTAGTACTACTCTTACACAAAAAAGGGGACAAATGTAACCTACAGAATTATAGACCTATATCGTTGCTCAGTCAAGTATACAAACTATTTATGAGAATTATTAACAACCGGTTGACTTACAAAATGGACAGTTACCAACCGGTGAAACAGGATGGCTTCCGCAAAGGATATAGTACATCAGACTATCTGTTGACAATGAGAACATTGATAGAGAAGGACAATGAATACCAACTACCCGTATTTCTTGCCTTCGTAGACTATGAAAAGGCGTTTGATAGTGTCGAGATGTGGGCTATTAATAATTGTGGAATAGATTCGAGATATAGACAACTAATACATAATATATATAATATGAAAATGCAACAATGACAGTACAACTAGACGAAAATACAAATCCCATCCCCATTAAGAGAGGCGTGAGAAAAGGAGACGTAATATCGCCAAAGCTTTTCAACCTAGCCCTAGAAGACGTCATCAAAACGACAAATTGGTCAACCTATGGCATTAACGTAAATGGCAAGAAGCTAAACCACCTCAGATTCTTTGATAACTGACGACGTGATGACATTGTGATTATAGCGAGGTCATTCGAGGAACTGCAAATTATGATGTATGGTAGAACTCGCAGGCAGCTCCCAATACGTCGGCCTAAAAATAAACATGAGAAAAACAAAAATAATAACAAACACAGATGACCCCAGACTTATAACTATAAATGGCAGTGAGATAGAAAAAGTCCAGGAATATATCTACCTAGGCCAAATCCTGAAACTTGACAAAAAGAACCAAAGTGCGGAAGTTAGTAGGAGGGCAAGATTAGCATGGGCAGGATTTGGAAAACTAAGTTGGATACTTAAGAACCGCAAAATACCCCAATACTTGAGGAGCAAAGTGTTCAACCAGTGCATTCTTCCTATCATGGCATATGGATGGCAAATATGAATACACTAGCCACAACAGAAAGAGCAATGGACAGAGGAATGATAGGTATACGACTGTCAGATAAATAGAGGAACGACTGGGTAAGATCAAAATCAACAGTCGAAGACATAACAACAAAAGTTGGCAGACTTAAATGGAGCTTCGCAGACCACACTGCTAGACAAAAAGACCAACGTTGGAATGCAACAATACAACACTGGAGACCTTACCAAAGTAAACGACCGAAAGGAAGACCACAGGTGAGGGGGTTGATGATATTAAAAGAATAGCCGGAACAAATTGGAAATATGTTGCTCAGGATAGAGACCGATGGAAGGAGTTGGGAGAGACCTATGTCCAAACGTGGACGATAGAAGGCTAAGAAGAAGAATATCTACTTATAACGAAACACATACACGAAAAAATTCATCAGTTTGAAAGTAGTTATAGCTCTGTAAAATAAATTTTTTTTAATTTGTGTCAAATATTTATACAACCAACCACTGATGGCTATTTTACCCCGACTAGGCTTGTGTTATATTGTTTACTGTAGAGAGCAAATAGCTCAGGGCAGCACTATTCATAAGTTAGTATGTATGCGCTTTCAACAAATCCTGTAATGTGTAAATTATGTATTATGGAAATTAATTTAGCGTGTACATTAAAATGCAAAGTAAACAGAGTTAGAAACTCTCCATTTATTAGTGAAGGATACGGAAAAACGTACAAGGAAGGTAAATAATTTATTAAAATGCTACAAGGTCGCATCTATTTTTTAACTTTACTTTTTGTAAATAGTATAAAGCAATAAAGTATAGAATTAAAAAGTTAGCTTATAGACGAGGTAATGCAGCGGTAAAAAGCACGAAACCTAAAAATGGTCATTTTCCTAACTAGTGCGGAAAGTGATACTTTCACGCACGAGACTGCCGTTGACCCGAACGACGCGATAGCGGAGTTCGGGCAAGCAGTCGAGTGCGGGGAAGACACTTTTTCTTAAAAGTGTCACATCTTAAAAAAAACTAAAATTTAATTTAGCGCAAAAATCAATAAAAACGAAGGAAACAAATAAAATAAACTTCCCTCCATTACTGAAAATGTGCGTCTAATTCGAACTTTTTCGTGCGCTACCGATCGCAAGGGACGAGAGTCGCACAATACGAGGAGATTTGCAATCCTAAACGCTCCGTGTACGGAGCTCAATGCCACAATGAAGGAACTTGAATGGCGGAGAGAGATCTACGCGACTGGAATCGAGTCGACTACATCGAGCGTCGACCCATGTGAGGACGGCCTAAGAGATTTCAAAGCAAAATTATTGGCGTACCAAAAAATAATAAATTCCAGCATTTTGTGATTTAATATCCAGTAATTAAGGGATGATAAACCATCTGTATTTAACATTTAACATACAGACTTTATTTACAGTAAATGCAATATCAGGCATAAAATTTAAATTAAATGTCAACTGGAAAGTTCGTTTGAAAATACCCTGCATCAATGAAGTTAATATTTCAGACTATAATAAAACATACTATATAAATTCTGGCAAATGCAATAGACGTAATAGTCCTGTCGCCAGGGGGGGTACAACGGCCTCCTTAATTCAGATGGACTTACCCAAGTTTTTTTTATGTATTTTGACCCGTAGAACACGATTTTTTTGGGTAACAGTTGATCCGGATGTCGATAAGATTGTTATAAACAAAGAACTTGAGGAATTACATAGCAGCGATTTTTCGCAAAATAAAATATTTTTTTGTATTTTTTGGGTGATTCTCAGCAAAAAATGTTCTTACAAGTTTTTTCGTAGGACGCGTAGTTTTCGAGATAAACGCGGCTAAACTTCCAAAAAATGGAAAAAGTGCAATTTTTGAACCGGAATAACTTTTGATTAAAAAAATAAAATAACAATTCTGATTACTGCATTTGAAAGTTCAAGTCAAATTCTATCGGTTTTGATTGTTTGCATTGCTAAAAAATAAGTTTTTATTTGTTAAATAAAGGTATAAACACATAGTGTTTCCCGGGCCCAATGCATGCGTTTTAATGGACGTAATGTACGTAGAAATTCTGTATGCGCGCCTACTCGTTCGATTTCAAATTAGAAATGCATTGAAAACATCATTCAATCACTATGTGTTGATAGCTTTGTTTAACAATAAAAAAATTAATTTCTAGCAATGAAAATAATCAAAACCGATAGAATTTTGCTTGAACTTTCAAATGCGGTAAGCAGAATTGCTATTTTATTTTTCAATCAAAAGTTATTCGGGTTCAAAAATTGCAATTTTTCGATCTTTTGAAAGTTCAACCCCGTTTATGCCGCAAACTATGCATCCTACCAAAAAATTTGTAAAATGATTTTTTGCTTAGAATGACCCAAAGAATAGAAAAACATGTTTTGTTTTGCGAAAAATCGCTGTTATGTGATTCCTCAAGTTCTTTGTTTATAACAATCTTATCGACATTCGGACCGACTGTTACCCAAAAAATTCGTGTTCTACGGGTCAAAATACATAAAGAAAACTTGGGTAAGTCCATCTGAATTAAGGAGGCCGTTGTACCCCTACTGGCGACAGGACTATAACGAACACATTTAAAACCAAGGAAACCTACATTTTGTTAATGAAAATCCAAATTTAATTCGGAGTTTACATTTCCTGTGATATGATTGGTTCTGAGTAGAATACAGTCTGAACAGAGTCCAAATATGCAGAAACTGAAAATTAGAAAAAATCCACTTACCATAATATCTTACAGGGTGTGTCAAACTTCTGGTTTTCTTTTGTTGCGTCTAAAGTTTTTTTAATGCATACCATTTTGTGTTTAAAATAGTGATCGCATTGTGTACTGTATGCCTATTTGGCAAAGATATTTAACTATTTAAAAAACTAATAGGTTACTAGTAAAACTCAGACATATCAGTAATATTTTTATTACCTTGGAAACCTAGACCGCAGATCTTTAAATATTACCATTAACTTTAACAAAAATGGTTAACTTTAGAGCTCTTTAAAACGTTATACAAACTCTTTATATTAAAAAAAATATAAAATTAAACCATTTAAAAATGGTTTAGTATATAGGAAGATCCGTTTAACAAATCAATATCTGGTTCATATCGTTGTTCTGACTTACCCTGTATAATCTCTAATACCTTTAAATTATAGAAGTCTTTGATATGCATCAGTTTTTTTTATAAATATTTGATTAGCTACTTTGTAGTTTAACCGTAACAAATAGTCCAGGAACCTAAGCTTTTCACCTCGCAATTTTTACAGAATGGATCGATTTGTTTGAATATTTGAGAATAAGTACTGGATAGTCCAGGGATCAAATATATATGATGCCGAAAGGCGCTTTTACCATGGGGGTGGTTGCCACCCCATCTCGGGGATGGAAATTTTTTATTACATTTTGACCACAAAAGTTGGTAAAAAATTTCATTCTAAGCAAAAGATGTTCTATACATTTTTTTGATAAAGTTAATAGTTTTCGATTTATTCTCTATGAAAATGTTAGTTTTATATATCGAAAAAATCAATTTTTTTCGATAATACTCATTTACAATTCACTCAATTTTTGCCATAGAAAAACTTTTTCAAGACAAGTTCTTGGGAATTAAACAGGCTACAATTTCATATTTAAACATTTTTTCGTATCTCTGATGCTAATTTTTGTATTCTGAAGAAAATGGCATTTTTTACCAAACTACAAAAATTCGTTATTCGTATTTAACTCCAGTTTCTTAAAAACCAATTATTCTAAGCCAGTTAAACTTCTAGAATCTATTAGTAATACATAAATAAAGAAGAATGAATAAGGCCAATGACTAAAAACACCGCTAACTTATATTATTATGCTTCCAATTGGATTTCTCCTTTTTTTTAAATATATTGATTTTTTAACCTAAATTTTTTTATTTTTTATCTTAGAAAGTTTGGTAAAAAATAATTTTGTAGGTTTTTACAAGATCTATAAGCCTATTAATATTATAAAGTCCTCAGTCACAAAAAGAGGTGACTTTGAAAGAGTTGGTAAAGGTGGTTTTTGCATGTTATTAAAAGTTTTAATTGTCAATATCTCACTCAATTTTTACCGTAGAAAAAATTTTTGTAAACCAGGTCATTGGGAATTAAACAGGCTACAATTCCATATTTAAACATTTTTTCGTATCTCTGATGCTAATCTTTCTATTCTGAAGAAAAGGCCATTTTATTCGAAACTACAAAAATTCGTTATTCGCTTTTAACTCCATTTTTTTAAAAACTAATCATTCTAGCCCGGTTAAACTTCTAGAACTTATTAATAATACATAAATAAAGAAGACCAAATAAGGTCAATGACTAATTTTAGGGCGGTGGTTAGGAGGTTGCTTCCGATCACTTTTTCGCTGAAAAAAAATATTTCCTGACATTATTTTCATTATAAATCACTTAGTTTTTGAGCTAGAGACTTTTTTTTTATTTCTGGAGATATATATTTCCAAATACTTTAAATTAGTCTTAACGAGTTATCCTCGAAAAATGCATAGATTTAGCGTCTTTTGACTTTGAAACTACAATATTTAGAATTTGACGAAGAAGAGCTAACATATAATAAAGTATAGCTCGATTACCAGTGGTCTTAAAGAAAATTAAAAAAAAAGGTTTTGTTTATTTTTTTAAAAATTACATTTTTAAAGGTACAAAGTAAAATTGTTTTGATAAAACGAATACTTTTGGAGTTATTAGCAGGAAACTTATTAAAAACATTAATTTTTTCGATATAAAACTTACACTTTCGATAGCAAATAAATCGAAAACTATTAATTTTATCAAAAAAATGTATGGAGAGTTTTTTGCTTAGAATGAATGTTTTTACTAACTTTTGCGGTCAAAATATAATAAAGAATTTCCACCCCCACGATAGGATGGCAACCACCCCCATGGTAAAAGCGCCTTTCGGCACCATATAGATTTTTATCCTTTGAGTATCCACTACTTATTCTCAAATTTTCAAGCAAATCGATTTATTCTGTAAAAATTGCGAGGTTTTGTCCTATTCGAAGCTTCATTACTTGAACTAAAAAGAAAGCCAGAAATTTGGCACCCCCTGTATATAGATACTAGACTATATAGACCATTGCAACAAGCAAGTCCGAAGATAAGTTTCGTAAAAATACAGCTAACGACAAACTTGGTCCTCGGAAAAAGTATCAGCCTGAGTAAAACAGAGAACAATGCGTCGCAGATGCATGTAGGCCACGAAATACGACTTAATTGAGGTAATCAAACATTCGCGAATAAGACTGACACTGGACGTCTTTGTAAATTGCGAGACACTAAAATCAGAGCTTTCCGTATATTGGACGTTTTCAATAAATATATTTTTGCTCTCAAACCGTATAGAAACCCTCACCTCAAAATAATAGAACGATCTCAATGTTGGGCATATCTCTAAAAGATAGGATTCCAAGTAGAGTAATCTTAACAACACTGGAGATGCTTGGAAATAGTAAGTACCCTAAGTGGAATTAGGTAGGAAATATCGCAAGAATATACTATAATAAGAAAAGCTTCTACCGAAATCTCAGAGAGGATGTCTTTAGAAACACGGAGCGTGAGTTTAACGAGATGGATTATGACACATATTATACACAAAATATATAAAAAGTGCACAAGATTTAGAGATAAAGGAAGGGTTCAGGACAGGCTCAAATATATATGTACTCTGTCCATAAATTTCAAGAAAAATTATTCATAAAACGCTAATCACCAGATTTACAAGCAGTCTCCATTGAAATAGAAGATTGGATCGGACCAATCACGATAGCTGCTGTATACTGCCCACCAAATTATAGAGCTAACAAAAATTCTTTAAGTAATCTCTTTAACCAACTTGGTAACCGTTTCCTGGCAGGTGGAGACTATAACGCCAAACAAACTAGTTGGGGTTCAAGACTGTGCGCTCCTGGAAGAGGCAGGGTACTACATCAAATCATATCAGAACAACACTTGGACCATTTGTCTACGTATCAGCCCACATACTGGCCATCCGACCCGCAGAACGTTCCGGACTGTTTAGATTTCTTTGTAACAAAAGGGTTCTCAAGGGGATATCTAAGTATCGAATCAAATTTCGATATAGAGTCTGATCATACTCCTGTAGTAGCAACTGTACATTCAGGAATTACAGAAAAAGAGCCTCTGCCCAAGTTGCACAATTACAAAACCAACTGGCAAGCTTTCAGAGAAAGGGTTGAAGAAAATATTGAACTAAGAGTATCACTAAAGTCACCAGAAGAACTAGAAAAAGAAATCCAAAATTACACAACAACGATTCAGGAAGCTGCATGGAAATCAACACCTCCACCAACAAAAGCAAAACAAAAAATTAATTGTCCAATAAATGTCAGAGAAAAAATAATTGAAAAAAGGTATCTGAGTAGAACTTGGAAGCAAACTAGATATCCAGATGACAAGTTAAGGCTCAATAGAGCAGCACGACAATTGAAGGAACTACTAAAACAACTAAAAATAACAGCGTTCAAGAATACCTAGAAAATTTAACGCCATCAGATGTCAGCGATTATGCGCTATGGAAGGCTACAAAAAAATTAAAACAGCAACATCGTCATATTCCACCAATTAGAAAATCCAACGGAACATGGGCCAGAACAAACAATGAAAAGGCAGAAACTTTCGGCGAATACCTAGAAGAAGTTTTCAAACCTATACCAGCTGCTGCAACAAATAACGATCAAGAAATCTACAATTTCCTACAGAACCAAACCCCGACAGGAGAAAACACACTACACGCTTCACCCAAAGAAGTTCAAAACATAATCAACAATAATCTAATAAAAAAGAAAGCACCTGGCTATGACTTAATCACAGGTGAGGTAATTAAAAATTTACCTACCAAAGCAATTAAAATGCTAACTCAATTGTGTAATGCGGTACTAAGGCTAAAACACTTCCCAATCCAATGGAAAATTGCGGAAATTATCCTTATACAAAAATCAGGAAAACCTCCAAATGAGCCCACTTCATATCGACCAATTAGTTTAATGCCAGTAATGTCTAAGATCATGGAAAAAATAATAGAAAAAAGACTTCTGCAAATACTAACAGACAGAAATATGATACCGACCACCAATTTGGCTTTAGGAAAGAGCATGGTACCGTCGAACAAGTTCACAGAGTGATCAACGTTATAAATAAAGCCTTTGAAGGAAAAAGTTACTGTTCAACAGCATTCCTCGATGTTAGCCAGGCTTTTGATAAAGTTTGGCATCAAGAACTGTTGTATAAACTGAGAAAGAACTTACCAGAGGAACTATATACACTCCTTAAGTCGTATTTATCAGAAAGATTCTTTCGAGTGAAGTTTGAGTCAGCCTATACAAAGCTATATCCCGTCAGATCAGGGGTACCGCAAGGAAGCGTTCTGGGACCACAACTGTATCTGATTTACACAGCCGACTTACCCTCAAATCGTGATACAACCACCACCACCTTTGCAGACGATACTGCAATCCTAGCAGTACACAAAAATCCCGTCGAAGCTGCTGCAAAACTCCAGAGAGTATTAAATCAAATAAATACTTGGACACAAAATTGGAGAATTAAATTGAATGAACAAAAATCAAACCATATTGTTTTTACAAAATATCACGGTGAATCACCTACAGTAACAATAAATAATAAGGTAATTCCCTCAGTTACCTCTGTAAAATATCTGGGCATGCACTTGGACAGGGGATTTACCTGGAGAACCCATATATGGAACAAACGGAAACAACTGGGCATAAAATTTAGTAAGCATTATTGGCTTCTAGGGCGTAAGTCTAAGCTCACGACAAGAAATAAACTGCTAGTCTACAACACAATATTCAAATCAGTATGGGCATATGGTCTGCAGCTCTGGGGAACAGCATCCAAGTCGAATGTATCCATAATTGAGAGATTCCAGTCCAAGGTGTTACGTTCAATAATCGATGTTCCGTGGTTTGTTACTAACAGGGATATTTACAATGATCTGGAAACGAAAACCGTCAGTGAAGTGATAGTGGAGTTAAGTGCAAAACACATCGTACGTCTTGAAAGCCACGCGAATGTGCTTGCAATTAATTTGTTAGACAACAGTCCGAAAACAAAACGGTTAAAGAAACAGACACCATTAGATTTACCGCACAGACATTAACATTGTTACAGTAGATAAGTTAATATATTTATGTAATACAGTAATTTAATATTATCTCTATAGAGATGTGTGGCGCTGGTCACAATCTCTCTTCATGTCATTATTTCTCAGATAAAATGTGCCTATTGTTATATGTTATAACAGATTGCCTAATAAACATATAAAAAAAAAATAAAATAAAACGCTAATCACCGAAATATCAAAAGTAATTACATGTCAGAAGTGTGGTTTTGTTTCATCATCATCCTCATTATCAATGGTGTTGAAACTCTTCATGAGCCTTTGCCGCGTTAACTAGGTATTGCCTTTCATTCTTGTCTGTTTTGTGCCACTATTTTCCATTGTCGCACTCCCATTTTCTTCAGATCCTCTCACTTTAGCTTTCCCCGTTTTACTCGTCCTACAGTGTTTATGTTTGTATTTTTAAAGTGACTTCCACTCTCTTAGCGTGTGGAGAAGATCAGAGCCTTAAGGTAAGATTCCGACAACGACTGCAGACGGCAAACGGCAACTGCAGGCGGCAGTTAGAGTTGTCACCATAACGATGTCATTACTGTGCACTATTAATTTGTATATCTATTAGCAACTACTGTCTGGCAGAACGTCAGTTGCTAATAAATATACAAAACTACAAGTTCTATTTCGTGCCCACCAATAGGTACTACTGGTTGGATACCAAATTTATCATTATTTTTGTTTTCGAGATTTAACCTATATTTTCTGTAGTCTGAACGAGTTGCTGTAACACCTATCTTGTCAGTCCTAGATCTGCAGCTATTTGTTCTGGATCCTGGATCTAAAAAAGTTGATTAATAGCAAGCTGAAAATTCGTTAATAGCTTAAAGGTGTCTAGTCGGACAAACTTTGATATATGGGAACACTGGAACAGGGGAAGTTTTAATTGTGGAACAGGTTAAAAATTTGGAACGGTCAGACCACGAAAACGGCACATGTATTTTGTCCAACAGAACAGACTTAAACTCTCCGAACAGAGATTAAACTCTCATGCAAAAATCAGACTGCTATTTATCACCAAATGGGCGTTTTAATGAGTGGAATATGTAGAATATGTCAAATGACAGGAATTATGACAGGTGACAAATAGCAGTCTGATTTTTGCATGGCAGTTTAATCTTTGTTCGGAGAGTTTAAGTCTATTCTGTCGGACAAAATAAATGTGCCGTTTTCGTGGTCTGACCGTTTCAAATTTTTAACCTGTTCCACAATTAAAACTGCCCCTGTTGCAGTGTTTCCATATATCAAAGTTTATCCGACTAGACACCCTTAAGCTATTAACAAATTTTGAGCTTGCTATTAATCAACTTTTTTTCATACGCGGGATCCAGACTTATATTATGACTATACCATCGTCGAAACGTAAGTTATTTAGATATTCTTTATCTATTTTTGAAGTTATACTTCTTTACGATTCTTTACGCATGCGCACACAGACAGTATGTAGTTCGTTGCCAATCTTTCAAGATAGGTATGTATATGTACATGTTTAACTATTTATATGGGAAATAAGCCACAATTAAATTGAAAAAATAATTTTATTTTTATTTTAAAAAATGTTTATTAATTAAATTGTGGTAAATTTCCCATATAAATAGTTAATCATCAAAATGCCGCAAGGGAATAGCTTCAGAACAGTAATATGTACATGTACTGTATATCAGCACAAATAAGTCATTAAAAGAATATATTAGTGTTTTTAGTAAATGTATTATTTATTATGATTTTTGTTCTTTGGATTTGTCTTCCTCGGTAGTAAGATATGAAAGCATAACATTTGTATACTTCACTTGATCTATTTGTCACCGTGTTGTATAATTATATCCGAGACGTTACTCATTACTTACAAGGGGCTCGATAGGTCTCGGGTTCCAATTCCTGATGATTCATATTCCTTTTTTTTAATTTTTGGTATCGTTTTAATAAAAAAATTTTGAGTGGTAGGCAAGAAAGTTAGTCTAATACTTAAATAAAATAGAACTAACCTGTTAAATATATTGTTTATTTCGTTGAAATTATATGATGGAATTATACCTTCTTACTTGCGTACAAAGTACACACACATTCTTCTTTATTCCCTTTGTCAGCCAATTCAAGTACGATTAATAAGTAAATCACGAGAAATTATAAAATATGTCATAGTAACAAGTCAAAAGTCAAAGTATTTTTATCCAATTTTTTATTTTTATAAGGCTATTTACTCTCAAATCCATCTAACTGATTTCAATTTTGCTTCATATAATTTGTGAAAGGTGACGAAAAGAAATTGATGGAAAAATTTAACATAATTAAATCAACAGTAAAAAAGTAAAAGGTACATGCTACGAATAATCAGATTACTTTTTAATAGATTTCAGTGAGGGAAAGCCCAGGAGGGAGCCACCTTTTAAAATCAAGTAAGAAAAAGCAATAAGAACACTTCTTGAGACTACATCGGAGACGCCGAAATATGAAAGAAGCGGCAAGATATAGGCCAATCAACGCGCATTTAGTGAAGGCCGGCTACAGACGGTCTTGTCGCTTACTTGCAAAATAATTGAGGCGTTCTTTGCAAAAACCCCATATGTCACTTTTTACAACATCGGAGATATTTAAAAAAAAAGTTATTTAATTGACCCCTATTAAGTTTACGGAAATTCCCAAATTAGTGATTTATTATTTTGATGATTACACACAGTTTACAATATAAATAACATTATTTTTCCTTTTGTTTATTTATGAAGGACATTTATTCATTTGACATATGGGGTTTTTGCAGGAATTTTTCATTAATTTATAGGAAAAACGATATTTATAGTAATAAACCAAAATAAAAAATGAACGAAAAATGGTGTTTACTTATAAAATCACACAACACAACTATTCGAAGGAACTTTAACCTATAAAAACCTACTGACAGCCAAGCGATAAAGTTTCCTGCAAAAACACCAATAGTCATTAACAAAGGGAATTGCGCTTGACATATGGGGTTTATGCGGAATCGCCTATACTTTTGTCGCTTATATTTTGGACTACTGTAACTTTAATGGAAGTTTCTTACGCAAGGAACGTAGGTAATTAGTCCTTCAATCCATAGATGGCATAAGTCCATTTTCGGAAAAAAAGGACTACTGTGGTTTTTGCAAAGAACGCCTCAATTTTTCTCCTCTCTTCTTATTTTTGCGCGTATTTTTATTCTTTATTTTACCTACTAACCCTACGGTTACTATTTTTTATGCAGAAAATTGAGGGTAAACGTAGTTTAGGAGGATGTAAGAGAGCATGGGCAACAGGAAAATATTCGATGTACGGCTGGTTCCTAAAATACTGATACGACTCTTAGTAATATTTGATCATTTTGAGCAGTCTATTTGATTGATCTGACATTACAATATATTTATTATAACAGACAAATAATAAAATAAACAAACAAACAACAAACGACTGATTACATAATAATTCACAAATTGTAATAATTATTAAGGTCTACATTTTGATATTATTTTGAATTTCTGCATTTTATACAGAGTATATAAATGATAGTTTTTACATAAAATAGGGTTGTTGTCCAGATCTAGCTATACGGCTCACACTCCCTCTAAGGGAAAAATTTACTCATCCCAGATACCTACGGTATCAAAAGGATTGAGCTCTGGTGGGACTCTTTCTGTGTTTTCGAGCCCTAGGTGACTTGGTATGCAGGTGTATCTCCCAAAAATTTTCGTACACATCAGGCCGTTGCGAGTAGTATAGCTTTCTGCATGGTCTTGTAAAGATGTTCATTTAGACCCAGCTTTTTTATGCTTTCGAGGAGGTTCTTCGGAATGACTCCAATACTAGACATAACAATAGGTATCGTCTGGGTACTTTGCATTATCCATTGTCTTCGTATTTGAATTTCCAGATCTCTGTACTTGGCGATCTTTTCAATAAATTTACTACGTAGATTATTGTTGTTAGGTGTCGCCACATAAATTAGTGTTGTTTGTCTGGTTAATTTATTAACTTGTACGAGATCTGGTCTATTATGTGCCACTGTTTGGTCTGTGAGCACAATGCGGTCCCAGTATAGCTTGTAGTTGCCATCCTCAAGCATACTCTCAGGGACGTATTGATAATATGGGAGATGGTCCGTTTGGAGAAGTCCCAGCTTGATAGCTATCTCCTGATGAAGAATTTTTCCCACTGCGTCATGCCGTTCCTTGTATTCAGTTGCAGCAAATGCCTGGCAGCCCTCTGTAATATGTTGGATGGTTTCTTGGGCTTGATATCCATATCGGCATCTGTCGTTTTGAACCTGAGGATCTTTGACGATATATTTCAGGTAATTTCTGGTTCGTATAACCTGATCCTGAATGGCCACTAATGAACCCTCCGTTTCAGGGAACATCTTTCCTGATGCCAACCAATAGTTCGACGCTGTATTGTCTACATAGTCTTGACTGACCTCATTGGGATGTCGCCCGTGTAGAGGTTTACCCATCCAGGTGCGCATTTTTTCGTCTTTAGTGAGGTGGTTTATGCGCATTTCTGGTTCCCTCAGTTTGATCGGTGTTGTGTCATCTACTGCGCAGATAGCGCGATGTAGAGTAGATGTCTCAGCTTGCATCTAAAAATAAGTTCTTAAATTAGCAATTTGTTTATCTAATTGCTTACCTGTATCCATAAATCCTCTTCCTCCTAGATTCCTCCTAGTGTTTTTGTGCCTTTGTGAGGTGTGTTCTTACTTTTCGCTGAAGATTCTCTATGTCCGTTTTTGTCCACTTAACAATGCCAAACGAATAGCTAAGCGCGGAACATGCGTAGGTGTTTAGTGCCTTAAACACATTTCTGTTGTGTTGTTATTATTTTTATTATTATTAATGAATAAAACAAACGACTTAACTCAATAATATATTAAATTTTAAGATTGGCAGTGACAGTGATAGTATGTAAATAATAAATATGTATCCTTCAAAATACACTGCTCAATTTTCTACAAAATACGCTTTAAGAGTCGTATCAGTTTTTTTAGGAACCAGCTGTATCTACTCTGAGTGAAGATGAAGTAATAAGCATTATGGAATCGTTTACGGATAAAGAAGATGTCGATGACGTAGACAGTGCTCCGGATTACGAGTTTGATGAAATGACACCTGAGGATAATGAGGAGTGAATGCATCCAAAACATAGATTCAAACACCATATTTGTACAGGTTGTGAACTTATCACTGAATATCAGTAGTACTTCACTAAGTTCGACCAATGCTACAATTTTAATAGCACAAACTTCCACTCGTGAAGCGGCTATTGTGGTTAGAGATGAATCTCCACCAACCACAGCAGCAGAAACAGTAGCACCGACATAAGAAGACATAGCCACAGTAGCAAAATAGCTAAAGAGCTGTATACTACTTCTAAAAAACTTCCTGTTGGACGACCATCATCCATTCCAAAGCCATCTAATAGTTCTGCTTACAGTATTTACAATAAAAATATTATTTTTGTACTAATAATAAATTATGGAGTTTTCATCAATTTTACTTCTGAACGACAAGACCGTCTGCAAACGGTCTACAATTTGTTGAGCTGGCGACCAAACCAGACACAATATATCGCTAAACTGACTTCAGATTCGTTTTCCCACACACAAATTAGCCTAAAACCAAAATTCCTGAAACTTAAAACCTGCTATTTCTATCTTGCCGATTAAAGGGTTAAAATCAAGTAAGAAAAAGCAATAAAAACACTTCTTGAATCTACATTGGAGACGCCGAAATATAAAAGAAACGTCAAGATATAGGCCGGTCTTGAGATTCATATTACAGACAGGAGAGAATTTGTGGATTATCAAAGATTTCGTTACTAATTGATTTTTTCTTTGAAATTGCCAAACATTTAATTATTGTAATTCAATCCAACTGAAATTTGGTGAAATCTTCTTAAAGGACATCGCACACATCTTATGGAAAATATAATGTCACTCAAATTCAATAAAATTTATACGAATAGATGCGTTTTAAATTAACGGTCAAATCTTATCATTACGCCAACTCTATATTTTCAATAATAAGAGCAGAAATTGATATAAATAAATCTGAAATCAAATGGGTACGTATATAAGTTAGAGAGAGAAAAAATATTTTAAAATACCCAAATTGTCGGTACTCCATAAATCAGCGGATTAGTTTCACTAATCCGCTTAGACCCAGCGGGGTTTAAGCTCTTGTGAATAGCACCCAGAGCAATAGTAATTGTAACTGACACTTTTACTGACTCAAAAAATGTGATTTCGATAAACTTTAATTGCAATTTGCGCCGTAATTAATCATAATTAAGAGTTGGCGCAATGATAAGATTTGACCGTTAATTTAAAACGAATCTATTCGTATAAATTTTATTGAATTTGAGTGACATTATATTTTCCATAAGATGTGTGCGATGTCCTTTGATCCCAGCGAGAAATTCAGCTAAACAATTAATTTTATCTCAATCAGGATACTTTTATTGAATACACAACTTGATTCTAAATATTTTAATTAAGATTTATTTAACCATTTTGTTTGAAAAAAGGAAAGATAAATAAACATTGATCTTGGTAACTTGATTTTATTCATCAAACACTTAAGTTTTACGTAATTCAAACAATCAACTGTTTCCATATCATATTCATTCTGAAATTATTCTTTTATGTATTTTATATTGAATTAAAATGTATTTTGTTGTTTAAAATATTTTACATCTTTTTTACCATTTACTCTATTATTTTTTTGATAACCAATAACCAGAGTTGCAATTCAGATATCTTGACGACCAGGTTTTTTGGTGTAGCATGAAGTAGTCATAGTGCTATTTTCTCTAAGTCCGGTCCAAAAAATTGATTTGACAATTTATTTCAACTTCTAATGTGAACCTTAGTGTTTGGTGGAAGATATTGAAGTCATTTAACAAAATATCTATTTTATCTTCTGGTGCTGCACTCAAAAGGTCATCTATATTACGACAGGAACAAGGTATATCGAAATCTATTTTACTTAGAAAAATTTGTACTAGTTGGATTAAAATCGATTACTGTTATTAGCACTATATTGCACAAACCAGTCAGCTACTTAACTCAAGAATACTTTCTCACAAAAAATATGCCAAAAAAACTTAACAGCCCTTACAAAACATGAAACGAGAAGTAACAAATTAGATTTTGACAAAACAAAAATCATAAATAGTGAACATAACAGAAAGAAGAAGAATTTCGTGGAAATTAGGACTTATAAAAATAAAAAAATAATAACAATGCAATAAACGATAAGAATGATGTCAAGAATTTAAACAAAATATACATTTATTTGAACTTAATCTGAAATACACAAAAGGATATTTTCAGAACAACTATGATAATATGGAAACAATGTATTATTTAAATGATAAACAAAAATCAACAGACATCACACTAATTTTGAAATATATTTTAAACGTTATGATTTATTCGGTATGTCCTGTTTTTACCATTGCTTTAGTTAACTATTTAGATGGGAAAAAAGCTACAATTAACTTGAAAAAAATTATTTTATTAACGTATCGACGCCCAAATCGGATGTCGTTGTCAAAATACAAAATACTACTAAATAAACAAAAATGTTGTTGCTTAGTAAAAATTCTTCTAATAATTTTTATTTAATCTGACTTGGCAATTCAGACATATATTATACATTTTAAAGTAGAAGATGATATTTTTTGATAAACTGTTGTTTTGTCAATATTTCTTAAAAAAGACATGGATATCCTGCCGAAACTTTGAAAACAAAAGTGCATAAAAATGTCATAATTTCATAGACACTATCTTTATAAACCTAACCCCAAGAATCTAGTAAAGAAATGTAATAAGGATCAAGGACCAAACTCAAAAGTATATGTACATAATACTGTATATTATGTAGGTATTTATAACCCTTTAAATGAGATTGTATAAAAAACCAAAAGAATTTTATAGCAAATGGAAACCGATAATTCTATGTCCCCTAGTTTATTCAATCTATAACCGCCGAACTATGTCCAGCATAACCAGATTTTCATGGATCCCTGAATATCACTTACCCTTAACAAAAAATTCATTTATTTTTATATCCTTTTCTTGACTCGTTTTCCTTTTAGGCCTGGAACCCGCGTACCAAAAAAAAGTTGATTAATAGCAAGTTGAAAATTTGTTAATAGCTTAACGGTGTCTAGTCGGACAAACCTTGATGTATGGGAACACTGAAGCAGGGGAAGTTTTAATTGTGGAACGCGATTTTAATTGCGAAACCTGTCATCTTGACAAGTTTAAGTATGATTGTTATAACTGGCACTTTGTTTTGAAGTTTATTCAATAGTAAACTTTATAAAAAGACTAAGTTTTCACTCTAATGGCATATAACATATCCCACCAGAATGAAAACAATGGGAACCTTCTCTGGTTACACCTCCGAGGCTTCTACAATTTGCAAGCCATACGGAAGCCAGTCTCGTTGGAATTTTACCGCGCTGAGCAGATGTGACGTGAATTGTAAATTGTAGAATTCCCTCATCTTCCTTAGTCTCAGCATCCGTATGGCTTGCAAATTGTAGAAGCCTCGGAGGTGTAACCAGAGAAGGTTCCCATTGTTTTCATTCTGGTGGGATATGTTATATGCCATTAGAGTGAAAACTTAGTCTTTTGCTAGCAGTTGCCGCTAGGGCATCTATGCCATTTCGTTCGTTGCAATTCGGGACTGCACGCTGGGGTTTGTTTCGGTTGGATCAGGGAGAGCAGCATATGTGCCTCCTGATGAGAGACTAATAAGTTTCGAAACCGGTAGAGGTGCTTGCAGCACTCTCTGATTGGACTGGAATATGGTTCGGCTGTATTTTCGTTTTGCAACGAAATTGAAAATGGTTATTCATTTTTGATTTACATTTACTCTGTGTGGAGTATGAAGGGAACCAGTCTCGTTGGAATTTTACCGCGCTGAGCAGATGTGACGTGAATTGTAAATTGTAGAATTCCCTCATCTTCCTTAGTCTCAGCATCCGTATGGCTTGCAAATTGTAGAAGCCTCGGAGGTGTAACCAGAGAAGGTTCCCATTGTTTTCATTCTGGTGGGATATGTTATATGCCATTAGAGTGAAAACTTAGTCTTTTGCTAGCAGTTGCCGCTAGGGCATCTATGCCATTTCGTTCGTTGCAATTCGGGACTGCACGCTGGGGTTTGTTTTGGTTGGATCAGGGAGAGCAGCATATGTGCCTCCTGATGAGAGACTAATAAGTTTCGAAACCGGTAGAGGTGCTTGCAGCACTCTCTGATTGGACTGGAATATGGTTCGGCTGTATTTTCGTTTTGCAACGAAATTGAAAATGGTTATTTATTTTTGAGTAAACTTTATATTTATAATATATATAAAAAAATGTTTGTCTGACAAATATGTTGGGCATTTTAATATAATATTTATGAGCAATATTTTTACAATTTTAACACTTTTTGAAGAATTTTTTTCAAGGGTCCCTCTTCGCAGAAAATGATTTTGAAAACGTCATACTTTATCTACTGATGTCTACTTTTAACTTGAATTTTTTCAACTCTTGTCGAACGTCAAGGCGCCATTTTGGTAAAAATTAAAGTAGACCCACCTTGTAGCCAAAATGACCATATTCAAACAGCTATAAAATAGCTTTTAAGTAACGCAGCTATACTTAGGCAGTACCCAGTCGAAAGACCTAAAATACGTCTACAATTTTGTTTTATAAAGTTTTTTTCGTGCTTTACATCTTTTCAAGCTACGGTCGTTTAAAAAGTGCTATTTTTACAAAAAAACGCGTATTTTCGCATTTTCAAAGAGGTGCAACATTTTTCTGCCAACTTCGAATTGCACAAAAAAATTTTTGACGGTAGTTTTTAACATAAATTATAAGCTTCCAAAGGAATTTCTTTGGCTATTTGCTTTTAAATCCTTCATCTGAACCTCTAAAAAATCGCGAATTTTGATACCTTTGTGAGCTAATATACCTTAACTTGTTGACATACCCCACTAAAGCAGGGGCTATTTATCCCCTCCATACATCATGAATTATGAAAGTAGAAAAAAACACCTTTATTTTTAGCTCTGAAAGAAGTTCCTACCGTTTACGAAACCAAAGTTATGACAATTTTAAGATTTAATTAAAGTGAATGTATAGTCGATATTGTGAGGCCGTTCCTGTATGAAAAAATTAATCACTGTTTTTGGCTCCGGAAAATATTTTCTTAGGTATTTGGATCATTCTAAATAAAAAAGGTCTCTTCTCATTTTTCTCTAAAGTTGATAGTTTTTGAGTTAAAAGTGGTGTAAAACTGAAAAATGCGAAAATACGCATTTTCTAGCCTTGAAAATTCATAATGTAAAACTCAATTTTTTAGGTTGCTAACTGCCTACATTGAAGTTTAAATACTAAGTTTTAAGATTGTGGTGAGAAATCTGGCCTTGTTTTAATATAGACCGTTGTTTTTTAATTATTTATTATTATGAGAATGGGAGCGGCGCACAGTGGTTCCAAATGCTGAAAACGTGGTCATGAACCTTTAAAAGCGTTTATTGTTCATGCACTTCGGAATTACTTTCGTTTTTAAGGGTTTTTGGCATCGCTGATTACGAATCTGACATTATTTTTTCTGAAAAACAAAATGGCGGATTCAACATGGCGGAAAGAAATCGAAAATATCAATCAAAACGAAATATTTTTTATTAAATTTGGTAGTTTAAGGTCCCTGATTACAAATCTAACATTACTTTTTTTATAAACAAAATGGTGGATCCAATACGGCCGAAAGAATTTCGAAAATTTTATTTTAAACGCACATTTATTTAAAATTTTATATTATAAGGGTCTTTTAAAATTGCTGATTACCAATACATTTTGTTTATGAAGTACAGTATCCAGAAACTATTACTTATGTACAACCGCCCATACATGCTCAACAATCGCCAGAAAAATGTAATATGCCTCATTGCCTCATTTCCCACTTTTATATTCAAGCAACTGCCAGCAATGCATAGGCAGTTATAGGCAGCTAAATCAAAGTGATTCTATATCTTCTTACTATATACTTTAAGATTAATAAAAATTAGTCGCAGAATTATGCAGAATTTTGTACTTTTTGAATGTATCTTTATTAAAGTTTAATTATTTCAAGTAGATTTTCACTATTTGTGCATTAACAAATTTAAGGTATTTATTGTTACTAAATCTTAAGTTAACTTACATTTTACATTACTACATACTTGAAAAAGAAGAATCTGCTTTACAGTAATAAAATTGATAAACCACAAAACGTTTTACAGCGTTTTCAATATACGCGTTCTTTTTCACTTTCTCTGCCGGCCAAAATACCCTTGTACATGGCTCACTTGTTCCTGAGCTATGAGCCACAATATATCCAGTTTGATCCTTATACCTGCGTATTACGACTCTACGATGGTATGAGAAAACAAATGTAAACATGAAAATCCCTAGATAGGGACATTTTTCTTCACCTCATGACCACGTTTTCAGCATTTGGAACCACTGTGCGGCGGTTTAATATACGAGGAGACGCGAATAATTAACAATTAAAAAACAACGCTCTGTATTAAAATAGGCCTCCATTTTTTACCAGAATCTTAAAACTGAATATTTAATCTTCAATTTAGGCACTTGTCAACCTCAAAAATAATAACTTACTTAGATAAGTTTCCAAGCCTCGAAAATACAAATGTTCGCCTTTTTTAGAATTAAATTCATTTTTAGAGGTTCAGTCGAAGGATCTAAAAGCAAATAGCCAAAGAAATTTCCTTAGAAGCTTATAATATATGTTAAAAACTACTGTCAAAAAAATTTTTGTGCAATTAGAAGTTGGCAGAAAAAAGTTGCACCTCTTTGAAAATGCGAAAATACGCGTTTTTTGTAAAAAGAGCACTTTTTAAACGACCGTATCTTGAAAAGTTGTGAAGCACGAAAAAAACTTTATAAAACAAAATTGTAGACTGGTTACTGCCTAAGTATAGCTGCTTTACTTAAAAGCTGTTTTATAGCTGTTTGAATATGGTCATTTTTGCTAAAAGGTGGGTCTACTTTAATTTTTACCAAAATGGCGCCTTGACGTTTGACAAGAGTTGAAAAAATTCAAGTTAAAAGTAGACATCAGTAGATAAAGTATGACGTTTTCAAAATAATTTTCCGTGAAGTGGGACCCTTGAAAAAAATTCTTCAAAAAGTGTTAAAATTGATATTTTTTGGTTTTTTTAAGGCTCACGAAATGGCCGCCTGAGCTCAAAAAAATCTGAAAAAATTCAGAAAGCCATTTTTCTTGTAGAACAACAACATACTAAAATTTGGGGGAAATCGGTAGACCTCCCCCCAATATTTTCGAAAAAGTAAAAATATTGCTCTTATATATATATAACATTTAATAAGTCCGATATGTCAAATGCATGTCAAATGACAGCAATTATGTTGGTGGCAAATAGCAGTCTGATTTTTGCATGAAAGTTTCATGGAAGGGTAACAAATCAATTGGAAGTTCTGTCTCAGAAAATACATGGGACGTTTTCGTAGTCTGACGTTCGAAACCAGTAACCGGTTCCACAATTAAAACTTTCCCTGTTCCAGTGTTCCCGTACATCAAAGTTTGTCCAACTAGACACCGTTAAGCTATTAATAAATTTTCAGCTTGTCATTAATAAACTATTTTTTGGTACGCGGGATCCAGGCCTATTTAGTTGAGTTCACGTGACAACCTGACCTCATTCTGAATAGGAGAGGGAACAGCTTTGTTTGCATTTAAACCATTTTTCAACCGAAATTTTACTATCTGCCTGCTGCTGGATTGCGTTGAATGCAGATATGATTCTTATGAATAATGGAATAGTCTTCTCGGGTCACTTTAAAAATAGATTGTGCAGATTTAAATCGGAAATATACAAATATATACACTAGATTTTTCTTTTATCTAGCTATTTGTATATGAGCAATATTTTTACTTTTCGGGCACATTTATTGGAGGAGGGGGTCTGCAGATTTTTACCACATTTTAGTGTATTATTGTACTGTAAGCTGTAACTACTTTTTGCTCTCTAGGTGACCTTGGGCCTGAGTTATTCCCCTCGAAAGGGCCAAAATAGCCCTTTTATAAAAAAAATTGAATAGCTATCCTTCTGAGCCTAATTAAATGGCCTATTTTAGCGCACACGCAAGGACTCATTTTTCTTGTTATCGATAAAATAATTTCCAAAACCTTAAAAGATACGTTGTATTTTATAGGTTAAGCGGACCGAAAAGAAAATTTACAAAATTTTATGATTTTCAACTAATTGTCATAATCTATCTAAACGAGAAAAAATGTAAGGTTTTTTAAGTTCCTTCCAAACAAGAATTTGTAAAGTAAAAAAATCTTTAAAATCTTTAAAGTGTAAAAATCTTTCTAGTATATTCAGTTAAAACTCTTGTCATTTGTAAACTGATAGTATTTACCTACTTTTGCCTGACAATATTAAATTTCCTAAAAATTTAGGTGAAAGTAGTTCTATAATGTATGCAATAATCTCTACGGGTCAATCCATGCCAAGTGGCCCAATATAAATTAAGTTGGTTGCTTGACTATTTTTAATATTTGTTATTTTTCTACCTTTTAACCTTCAGTCTATAGAGACTACAGAATTCCATTTATTTTATTTTAAAAAAATTTAATTTGCCGATGACGGCCATTTTTGTTAAAGCGTATCGATCATTTTCACGGAAAACATGGCTTCGCTCTTTAGCCAATATTTCCACTGAGGTTTGTCCTAGAACAATAAATCAACAACCAAACTTTTTAGAAAAGTATGCTCTAAAAAACGGCCTATAGCATTATTTAATTTCAAACTACGCTTAAGGCCTTAAATGAACCTCAAATTTGAAGAGGTAAACTGATAAAATTCCATTTTCAGCATTTTTTTAACAGCATAAGGCAAGTCGATAATGATTTGTAATTTTTTTCTGCAAAAGACATACGTACATACTTTAAACTAAAAAAAGTTTGAGCTTTGAGACTTATGAGAGTAAATTTTTTCAAAAAAAATCTCAAAAACGTAATTTTTTGAAAAATCTCAAAGTTTGAACCCGTATATCTCTGACGAGCATGGATGAAAAAATTTGAAATTTGGCTGAATGTTATCCCCTATCAAGTAAAATAAGGAGTAAAAAGTTGGAGTTACAGACTTACGTCATATAGGAGTTACAGGCCTGAAAATTGGTCAAAAATCAAAATGGTCAAAATTTGATCGTTTGCGGGCAGGGTAATTAAAATTCAAATAAACTGTCTAATGAAATAAAAATTTATCTATTTTCACCAGATTTCACAATGAATACAAATTTATACAGGGTGGGCCAAAGAAAAGAGTTCACCTTGATATTTGGCAGTTAGATTTTAAGGGAATGCCGAAACAGGTCGATTTTTATTTTTAAATTACAATTTTTTTATATATAATTCATACGTCTCCATGACGTCATCGTCAGTGACGTCATCCATCTGTGCGTGATGACGTAATTGATTATTATTTTAATGGTAGGTATTAGGGGTCGTATGTTATCTCATTTGAAAGAGTGTTCAATTCTCCGTTCATTAGTATAAACAATAATATAATTACTTATACAAGGTGGCCAAAAAATAATTTTTGAATTAAATTAATTGACAGAAAAAGTAGAAGGTATGTAATTTATTTAACTCAAAATACATTTTATTGCTGTCATAAAATAGAAAAAAAAAATTATTATTTGACAAATAAACATTGCTTTTCGCTTAAATTAAATGTTCAAACTCACAAGAGGTAAGTGGGAGGCTGTTTGTGATTAAAAAAAGCGAAAAGCAATGTTTATTTGTGAAATAAACATTTTTTCTATTTTCTGACAGCACTTTCTGACTACAATGTATAATATATGTACAAATATATCCCAAAAAGTTGCAATATAATAAAAATAAAAATGGACCTATTTCGGCATTTCCTTAAAATCTAATAGGTAAGTATTGCCAAATATCGAGGTGGACTCTTTTCTTTGGCCCACGCTGTATAAATTTGTAGTCATTGTGAAATCTGGTGAAAATAGATTAACTTATATTTCATTACATAGTTTATTTAAATTTTAATTACCCTGCCGGCAAACGCTCAAATTTTGACCATTTTGATTTTTGACCATTTTTTCAGGCCTGTAACTCCTATATGACGTAAGTCTGCAACTCCAAATTTTTACTCCTTATTTTACTTACTAGGGGCTAACATTCAGCCAAATTTCAAATTTTTTCATCTGTGCCCATCAGAGATATAAGGGGTCAAACTTTGAGATTTTTCAAAAAATTATGTTTTTGAGATTTTTTTTTGAAAAAATTTACTCAAGTCTCAAAACTCAAACTTTTTTTATTTAAAATATGTATATGTGTCTTTTCCAGAAAAAAATTACAAACCAATATCGGCTTGCCTTTTGCTGTTAAAAAAATGCTGAAAATGGAATTTTATCAGTTTACCTATTCAAATTTTGAGGTTCATTTAAGGCCTTAAGGGTAGATTAAAATTAAATAATGCTTAGGCTGTTTTTTAGATCATACTTTTCTAAAAAGTTAGGTTTCTGATTTATTGTTCTAGGACAAACCTCAGAAAAAATATTGGCTAAAGAGCGAAGCCATGTTTTCTGTGAAAATGATCGACACGCTTTAACAAAAATGGCCGTCATCGGCAAACTAAATTTTTAAAAAATAAAATGAATGCAATGTTGTACTCTGTATAGACTGAAGTTTAAAAGGTAGGAAAATAAAAAATATTAAAAATAGTCAAGCAACCACCTTTGGACCACTTGGCTTGGATTGACCCCTACTTATCGGATTTGTTGGCCCGAGCCTTTAACTATTTTTTGTACCTCTTTGAAAATTGAGCTTTTCGCTTTATCAGTAAGCCAGTACACGTTGTCGTTAATGATTTTAACTGTTTGATCATTCTTTAATATTTAAATTCAACGAATTATTTAAATTGAAAAGACCTAAATTCTAACCGTCTAAGCAAAGCTTTAGGTGCCTGAGAACCAAAGTTATGACATGTTTAATTTTAACTTTAACCTGATGTATCGAATATGTTCATTCGTTATTTAACCCTCGCCTCGTGTTATTTAACCTCCTGTGCCACCTGTGTATTAGACACCCTTAATATAAGTAATATAAAATAGTTCTACACCTACATCGATTGATTTGTAACAATACAGAGGGCCTCGATTTTTGACCCTTTGCTTCGTTATCGAACGTATTCGTTTCTTATCTGTTTATAGGGCAGTCTGTGATGGTACACGACAACCCTCACGGAATTTTCCTAATTTATTTGTTATAAAAATAAGGTCAATATTATAGTTGCAATTTGTATAATTCATTACGACAGTAGCAAAGTTCAAAGTATTCAACTCATTCGAAAGACTGCAAACAAAGCACACGTCATTATTGAAATACGTATAGTATAACCATATATGGTGATACATATGGGCATTGTTTTTAATATAATAGATATAAATAGGAAGTTCGAGTACCTGAGACATCTTTTGTGTTCGTTGCACTCTGTCGCGCGTAGTCAGGGGATATAGTTACCGAGATATGGGTCACCTTGACCTATCATAACGATAATGTCGGTCGACGTAATTGTAATTGTACCTTTAACCTTATAAGAATAAAGTTTATGAAAAAAGTTTAAGTTTGTTTGTTCGGGGTAGTGTCTTCGTCTAGCAACCCCCAACTTCACATGGCGACCCGGCCTTAAGTTAAAGAATGGAGTTTTCTGGTTCGCATATAGATTGAGGTATGCAGCTCTACACGTAAGATGGGAAACAACCAGAACAAAGAAAAAGAGGAACAGATCTTTATAAACCAAGCAGGCAACAGCGGAGGTGTGACAGCTGAAATCGGCGAAAACGAGAAGCTATCAATCCCTGGAGTTTTGGGAATTGTATCGTTCAGCCTGGCCATAATCGTCGTGGGATGGATACTGTATCGACGATGGAAGAAGCAGCTTCGACGCCACATCCGACAGGAAATATCTAAATCAATGGAGATGCTGAGGTTAGACGCCCAGAATCCAAGACCAAATGCATAGACACATGTACCCATATTCGTGAGTAATTTTTCTTTTTAATACAATACAGTTTAACTGCTTATGAAGTAAGTTTGATGACTATTTTTTTTTAATTTTCATATTGAAATTTTGATTTTTTTATTATATAATTACTCGCTTACTAATTTACTGACACTTTAAATATTGACGGTTATCCAATATTATTGATCCTTTTATTTTACTTACATTTATGTTTTATTATAATATTTTATATGTTATATTTTGTTATATTTGATAAACTTAACGGCAATGATAAGCTTTACGAAGTAATTGCGACTTAGAGACACTAGGCCATATACTATTGAGTAACGTAGTCAGACCAAGCCGAATTTATGCTTGAGGAAAGATTTCAACGTATTCTGGAAGATATAACTATATTAAATAGGAATCTCACAAAAGACACTATAGAACGAAGGAAAAATAAGCTAATCACAGATAAATGGGTGGAAAAACTCAGGACTATCACGGAACAGTTTAGGACGGTGCATAAAATATACAAAGTTGACAGCTGTAAGGCAGCAGAAGACAAATGAGGTTATTTGGCTTCGAATTCTATCTACTACATCGATTTACTTGATATTTTCACAATAAGTAGAGAATAGCTCAAGAAGCAAAGTCTACCTTATGCCGATGTGCGCTTTTACCTTGGGGGTGGTTCCCACCACTTCTAGGGGGTGGAAAATTTTTTGGTTAAAATAACGACGAAATTGGTTAGAGAACCTAATTCTAAGCAAAAACTGTTCTATAATTTTTTTTTTGAAAACTCAATATTTTTGAGTTATTCGTGGTTAAAAATTGACCGTTTTCATTGAAACACCTTTTCGGACGGTTTGTTGAGAATACCTTAAAACCTAGGCATCTAACCAAAAAAACTATATAAAATATTTTTGTAGCTTATAAAATAACAAAGAGATTCGTTACTTCATAAATCTTCTAGTTGTAACCCAAAAAGAAATATGGTAGGTGAGAAGAGTTTGTTTTTTTGGTACATGCTCAAATCGGTGTATTCAACTTGAAATAAAAGAGAAACGGTCGATTTTAGATGTATAATTATACCAATACCTTCTATAGTGCTTAAAAAATCCTTTTTGCACGATTGATCATTTTTGACTGTTTACCGTGACAGATTTTACGTCAGTAGGTGACATTTACTAGCAACTCGACGGTAAGTAATCCAACTCGACGGTAAGTACTCCAACTCGACGGTAAGTAATTCACTTACCGTCGAGTTAAAAAATCTCTTAATTTTAATTTATTTTTTGAAAGAATAAAGAAAACTAACGAATTATTTATTAATATTGAAACTTATGGTAAAATTTGTTAAATTATTTAATGAAATCCCACTTGTTTGGGCTGTGGTTTCACTTCTAACAGAAACTCCTGCAGAATCGCATACATTAGTAGTATTACTAGTATTGCACAATATCTTTTCGGCAAAATCTATTTTATTTTGAAGAGAATCTTCTACATAGCTTTCTGCCACTGTCGATGAACGCCAACCTCCATGACGCTTTAATCCGAGGACATCAACACCTTTATTAGCCAAAAGCGTTGCTGATGTCCTCCTGAACGAATGGCC
The DNA here is from genome assembly GCF_917563875.1 of Diabrotica virgifera virgifera. Lineage (NCBI taxonomy): Eukaryota > Metazoa > Arthropoda > Insecta > Coleoptera > Chrysomelidae > Diabrotica > Diabrotica virgifera. Next base: position 251,117,990 of record NC_065448.1, on the reverse strand, counting down.
AGTGTAGTTCTCGGGATTAAGCAAATTTAAGAATTTGGCAATTTGAGAAGGCCAGCCCCCGATTGTCCCTTTCCCTATTACTTGAGCACAACAGTTTCCTTTGGCTTATCTTAAGAACAAATGATTTGATTTTACTTGTAATGGACGAAGTTTTATATACTTAAAATTATTGACAACTAAATAAAAACTCAATTCTCCATTGTTTTTATGCACTCTAGTTACTACCTAACAACCAAAGTATCTATCTTGATAAAATGAATGAAACTAGTCAATACGAAGAAAATGTTTAATTTTATAATTTATAATGGTATCAATCGTGCAAAAAACGTTATAAGCATATCGAACGTTAAGGGTAACGGATCTCAACAATTGTCTTCGTTCGGTATAAAACCCTTACCGTTCTCCATACTTAATATACTATTAAATGAGCAATATTAAATGTTCATTACATTCAAATTAAGCGAGATATGCTGCAAAAAAATTGATGACTAATGTATTTTAAGAAAAAATGAGAAGTATATTTAACCCCTCATCCATCAGAATTTAAATGGATCCTTTTCCTCCTACAACATTTTTTATTATTGTGTTATTTTTGTGTTCAAAAAGTTTAACGGATTTAAAATAATAGTTTTTGAAAAAAATAAGATCAAATTATAGAGCGCATTTTTAGATTTTCCTAAAAATATTCCTTTTTCTTCATGTAAGTCGAAAATGCTAAGAGATACGAAAAAGAGATACCACACAACAATGTAGGGTCTTGTTAGATAAAAATGTTATTTTTATTTTTCATTATTGTATCTCTTATCATCTTCAAGTTACATGTAGAAAAGGAAGATATTTAAGGAAATTTAAAAATGCACTCTATAAATTGATCTTATTTTTTTCACAAATTATTCATTTTAAACCCGTCAAACTTTTTGAACATAGAAATAACACTATAGTAAAAGATCTTGTAGAAGAAAAATAATGCATTAAAATTCTATTGGATGAGGCGTTAAAATATACTTCCCACTTTTTCTTAAAACACATTAGTTATATCAATTTTTTTGCTGCATATCTCGCTTAGTTTAAATGTAAGAGACTTTTAATATTGCTGATTTTAAAGGTCTTTTCAAGCACTACAAAAAGTATTGGTAGCATTATATACCTAAAATCAACCGTTTCTCTGGTATTTCAAGTTGAATACAACGATTAATTATTTATATGGGAAATAAGCCACAATTAAAATGAAAAAATAATTTTATTAACGTTTCGAATTAATTCAGTAATATTTTTTATTTTGACAACGGCACCCGATTTGGGCGTCGAAACGTTAATAAAATTATTTTTTTCATTTTAGTTGTGGCTTATTTCCCATATAAATAATTAATCATAAAAATGCCATCACAAGGAAATAGCTTCAGAACAACATTGAATACAACGATTTGAGCATGCACCAAAAAACAAACTCTTTTCACCTACATTATCTCTTTTTGTATGACAAGTAAAAGATTTTTGAAGGAACTAATCTCTTTGTTTTTATATAAGCTACAAAAATGTTTTCTATAGTTTTTTTAGTTAGATGCACAGTTTTTAAGGTATTCGCAAGAAACCGTTGGAAAAGGTGTTATGTTTCAATGAAAATGGCGAATTTTTAACCACGAATAACTCAAAAAATATTAAGTTTTCAAAAAAAAATTATAAAACAGATTTTGCTTAGAATTAGTTCTTTTAGCCATTTCCGTGGTTATTTTAACCAAGAATTTTTCCACCCCCGAGAAGGGGTGGGAACCACCTCCAAGATAAAAGCGCATATCCACATAGGGTAGACTTTGAATTATGAGATAAGTAGAGGCTATTCCCAAAATTTCACTAAAATCCTTACAGTAGGATAGGATTCATAGGTAATATCCTATTCGTGCTCCCATTGACTGGCGTATTAGTATACGAAGCGAATACGTTCGATAACGAAGCGAAGGGTCAAAAATAGAGGCCCAGATAACGCAGAATCTTTAACCAAGAATTCTATTTATGACGTTGAATTGTTCTTCCTTGAGTCTTTATGTGTATTTATGAGTCTCAAAATTTCATATTTTGGCCCCCTCATCTCATAGCTCAGGGATTCCAGTTATTTTGATTATAGTGCTTAGTTGCTTTTCTTTTTCAACCCTCTTTAGCTCGTCTTTATCAAACGTACAGACGCAACGTATGGTGTGACGCTGTACGCGACGTTCGGCGTTTATAGGAGACCACCTCCTAACCCTTGTTTCACACCTAAGAATTTAAACGTACGATGGGTGGAACGCACGATAACATTCCAACGTTCGGTGACGTCGTATAACGTCGAAAGTTACCATAGGATTACTTGAGCCACCACTGGAATAGTCATCGTGTGTTCTAGCTATCGCACGTTCATATTCTTAGGGCTGTTTCACATTATAAGAATTTTTAACGTTCGAGGGTTTTCTCGTGCGGTAGTTTTGACGCACCTATCCTTTTCACACAATAAGAATTGAGTCGCACGAAGATATTTTGCTGTGTTGTTTGGTATATGATTTTTATTTACTATTTGTGGCTGAGGTAGGTACATGATACGATGTCTGATACGTATAATTACGATGCATCGTTACAAATGGGTATTTTTAGTCCATCCTTTTGTTATAATGTACTATAATGCGTATTTAATTCATTTGCAATTTCTATTTTGTCAGTTATTCCTTATATATTATGTTTTTAATTAAAAGTCTTAATTTGTTTTTATAATCGTTGTTCTGCTAAGTTATTTGTGGGATCTTGGATTAGCTCATCTAATTAGCTGATACAATATATGTAATAAACTATTCTAAATGGGAAATAAGACACAATTGAACTAAAAAAAAATGATTTTATTAACGTTTCGACATCGGATTTGGGCGTCGAAACGTTAATAAAATTATTTTTTTTAATTAAATTGTGGCTTTTTCCCATTTAGAATTTTTATTACAAAAATTCCACAAGGAAACAGCTTCAGAACAACATTACAATCTATGTTTTTCATGTACAGAATTTAAAAGACCCTCTCTCATCCACTCATTTTTAAATGTTGCTCCCCTCGTTTTAAATGTTGTTTTTAGATAATTTCACACAAGGCGTAACCGCCGCCCTGCTCCAGTCTTCACCGAGCCGTTTACTCTATAAAACTAAATATAATTTTGTAGAATAAAAGATATATGGAGCGAAATCAAAGTATAGCGTTGTGGTTACTTTATCGTTGAAGAAAGAGAAAGAAGAGGAACCGAATTCATTGGGTCCATCCTATTAACGCAAAAAGATACGATTTATATATTTTTATATTCACAAATATTGATGGAATACCCTCTATACTCAACGTTAATTGCAACTATGTAAAATAAAGTTTATTATAATATACTTAGCAGTTTTAATTATTGTTGTTATCAGTAACATACTGTATTTACCAAAATAAATGTGTTTTTTTCTTTATCACCTAATTCGTCAAATTCACTGTTAAGTGCACGGCATACATCATTCCAAGCATTTCTCGTCAAATTTCTATCTTTATTATATTTCTATTGTTTTGTCCCAAAGAACAGGTCTCGCTTCAATTAATGTTATTAATATTTCACTATCAATTTGAGAAATCATAATATAAAATATATGCACCTACTTCAAACAGCCACAAAGTGTAAATGAAAATAATGTACCAAACAACCAAAGAAACTACCTTCGTGCGACTGAACGACAGTATCATATGAAAGGATGCATTAAGTCCCCTATGCTACTGGGTGCGTAAAGACGGCACGGCTGCCGTCTGTTGTTATAGCAAGGAACGACATAAACACGGCGACTTCACCGAACGTTCCAACCACCGTCTAGTGAGAAAGGCTCCATATGATTACATGAGCAACCATTAGAATGTCGTCTTGCGTTCTAGCCCTCGCACGTTTAAATTCTTATAATGTGAAACAGCGCTTAGTGTGTCAAACTGCGCTAAGGAATACAATGTCGTAGGAAATACTGACTGGTCTTGCCGTATTGCCTATCGAAAAACAAGGATTTCCATTTTAAGAAGTAGGCTTTTGTCAATAGTTTTTTTTTTGTATTCTTGAATCAGCGCCCCACTGAACAAAATTGTCACCTGGCGCCACTATAATTTAATATTTGGTGTTCCTGAAACTGAAATTCATTTGCAAGCTTATATTGAAAATATGTTTACAGCTATATCAATGAATCGAAATCCGCAATTAAATGGTTTACATGTTTCCCGTTTAGGTCTACAACCGTCAGCCAACTCAAATAAATGTCGTCCAATTAAAGTTACGTTTCCGAATAGTAATCAAGTGACTAATTTTTTAAAGCTAAATCCCAAACTCAAATCATTAGACTGTTATAAGAATATATATATGAGGTCAGATCAAACTGTTATGCAACGTGAGTATACTTCAAAAATCAAAAAGGAACTTAGCGATCGTTTGGCAGCAGGTGAAAAAAATTTGATTATAAAATACAAAAATAATCTACCATTTATTGTCTCAAAAAACCTGTAGTATCATCCACTGGATCACCGAAAAATAATGACAACCTTTTTGTATACTATCAAAACTGTCGCGGTCTAAATTCGAAAACAACTATATTTTTTCAAAATGTCCTAATATCACAATATCACATTGTTGCAATCACAGAATCTTGTTTTCGGGATGGAGTACGCAGTAGTGAACTATTTCCTGAAGACACCTACACAGTTTATCGTAAAGATCGAAGTTTTGGCAAGTTTGGAGGAGGAGTGATTTTTGCTGTAAATAATAACGTGCGTCATTCAGAACAACATAGTGTAGTGTTTCCTATAGAAAAAATTGATGTTTTATGTGTTAAAGTTTTCAAAACCAATATCAAACCAATCTTCTTTATAACAGTTTATATTCCACCTAACGTGACATTTAGTGAGTATTCTGATTTTTTTGACTATATTGAAACTTTCCATGAAACTCATGAGGTCGTTTTGATTGGAGATTTTAATTTAACAGATCTTGCGGCATATTATGTTAATAATAGTCAAATAACTCCTTTAATTAATAGATTTGTTCAACTATTAAACTATACAGATTCTGTACAATGTAACAAAATAAAAAATATACATGGAAAGATATTAGATTTGATTGTAACACCGTCAGTTTTTAGTTGCGAAGTTACACCTGAAGTCAATGCCTTAGTTCCTATTGATTATCATCATCCTGCTTTAACTTGTTATTTTCCGTATGAAGTCAAAGAAGATGAATATTTTGTTCCGAATCAGAAACGTCTTAATTTTAGAAAATATAACGTAAATAAATTTAACAAACTTTTAACCGAAATGGACTGGAGTCATTTAAAACATTTTTCAGATGTAGATTCTGCTGTAGATTCGTTTAGTTTGTCTCTCCAAGAAATTATAGATAAATGTGTTCCACTTAGTTCAACTAGATCTCAAAAATATCCAGCATGGTTTACATCTGAAATAATCGCCAAAGTTAAACGTAAACATCATTATCTGAGAATGTATAGACGAAGTAAATATTGTTTTTACCTCCAACGAGCTAAAGATCTCAGGAGAGCTATTAAATTAGAAATACAACTAGAATATAAAAAATTTATTGAAATATCCCAAAATTCTTTTAAGTCAGATGCGAGACAATTTTGGAACTTTGTTAATGCCAAAAATAATAAATCACGGATACCTGGTCTGATGAAATACGGTAGTGATAAGTTTACCACGAGTCAAGATATAGTAAACGCATTTGCAAACTTCTTTAAGAGTGTTTATATTTCTGATAGTAATAGCTCTCCTTCTGTTACATCTTATTTTAATTATAATCCAAGTTCTTACTTTAATATCGGTAAAATTACCAGTAACGATATTATAGAAGGTGCAAAGAAATTAAAAAATAAATTTTCCTGCGGTCCTGATAATTTTCCTGTTTCGATACTTAAATGTCACGTCGAGTCATTCATAGAACCACTTGTTGTAATTTTTAACCTCATTCTTAAGACAACAGCATTTCCAGCTGCGTGGAAAAATACAAGAGTTTGTCCTATTTTTAAATCAGGTTCAAACTCTGATATATCTAACTATCGACCTATCGCTCTTATATCAGCATTCTCTAAATTGTTCGAAATTATCTTGACAGATTACTTGTATGCTCATGTGCGTTGTTTGATTACCAGCAGTCAACATGGTTTTGTGAAAGCTCGGAGTACGGCAACAAATCTTTGTATATTTACAGAATATGTTTCGTCAGCTTTAGATTCAAGACAACAGGTGGACGTCATATACACTGATTTCAGTAAAGCATTTGACCGAGTCTCACACAATAAATTGCTAACAAAATTAGATCAGTTTGGAATTTCCAATAACTTTCAAATATTACTGAAATCATATTTAACTGATAGGAGTTTGTTCGTAGAATATCAAGGCTTTCGATCTTTTCGTTTTGTTGCCACGTCTGGAGTACCTCAGGGGTCAAATCTGGGTCCCTTATTATTTCTCCTTTTTGTTAATGATATCTGCTCCATCGTAGACTCTGAAACACTGTTGTACGCGGACGATATGAAAATATTTCGCAAAATTAACCATATTTCCTACTGCGTTAAACTTCAACAGGATATCTCTGCCATTAATGAATGGTGTTTCGATAATCAACTATCCTTAAATATAAAGAAATGTAAAGTAATGTCCTATACCCGAAAGATCAATAACATACATTTCGATTATAAGGTCAACAACATTTTACTGTCTTTTACCTCAGAGTTTAAAGATCTTGGTGTTATATTTGACAGTAAATTAACATTCTCAACTCATATTAATACCGTGGTCTCTAAAGCAACCAAATCTTTAGGATATATTATTAAAAGCTGCAGAGATGTAACGTCTGTGGAAGCTTTGCGTAGTTTATATTTTGGACTAGTTAGTAGTAAACTTAATTACTGCAGCGTGGTATGGAATCCTAATCATGCAGAACTTGTCTCTAATCTTGAATCTGTTCAAAAAAGATTCTTAAGATATTGTTACCTCAAAAAATATAACAGATATCCGGTTAGAGGCTATAGCTATAATTTACTCCTTTCTGAGTTTGGATTCCATTCACTGCGTAAGCAGCGTGAAATAAACGGCCTAATATTCATCTTCAAAATTGTCAATTGCCTAATTAATAGCGATGTTTTGCTTAGTCTTGTAGACTTTAATGTACCACGAGCTGTGTCACGTTCAGGTGTAACTTTTCATATTTCGGTGCCTAATTCGCAACATAATTTCTATTGTCCGATAAAAAGTATGTGCAGAAGTGTCAATAACTTAAGATCTGTGGACATTTTTTTTCTTAGTTTTAACATCTTTAAACGCGAAATACGCAATAGCTTATCGAATTGATGCCATGTTATTTTTCTTTATTAAGGTCTTTGTTTATTATTGTGTATGTGTATTAACAACAGAAACATTTTTGGTTATTCTTTATTTTATTTTATATTTTGTCATCAAGTGTTCAGTCAATGTATGTAGTTTTCTTATGTACACCTTTATGGGTTTATACCTGGTGGATGTATATTTCAATAAATAAATAAATAAATAAATAAATAAATAAAATAATATCATAATACTACACAATAACAATAGATTAAAATCTTGACTAGACAATTCATATCGCAAAAGACAACCTTATGTTCTATTCAACATTCTTGAATATTTCGACGTAAAATGTTACTTTCAGTTCGTATATAAATAGAATGTTTTCTACTTGTTGCATTCAAACTCTCCTTTTTATAGCCATGTTAAATTAGTTTTCATCGATCTGTACACAAAAGGAGTCACCTTAGGTATTATAGAACATTTATCAGTCCCTTTTAAATCGACTGAAAAAGGAGTCAAAGCAATAGGCAATTTCTTCTGTCAGTTATTGATATAAATTTATTCGTCTGTAATATTTCCCTTTCGACTACTCAGAAACTCAGAAATGTTTGACTCGCTGTGTAAATGATTTATTTAACGGGTGCTCTTTCTGAATGAGTGCAAAATCAATAGTTGCCCAGCTATTTTTAGTAGAGCAAGGAAATTATAGATTTTCCAATTTGGAGACTCGATCTAATTTAAAATTACTCTATCATTAAGCTTATTATGAAACAAGATATTTATAAAGGTACAGTATCCGGTAAAATAAACAATACTTAAATGAATATTGAAAGGTTTATGATTATGTCGCACCCTCAGTGCAAGACTGCAGTAAGTCAAAATAAGTAAGTTTCGAGATAAAGTCGATTTTGTTTATTTTCGTGTTAATATCGGTGAAATAAGACACAAGTTTTTAGAAAAATTAACATTTAATTATGATTTTGCATGCTTTTCAGCCTATATTACATTAACCAAAAATAGAAATTTAAATAAAATAATATTAATGCAAAAAAAATTAGGAATTTCAAAGTTACAACACTTTTGCACGGAAAAAATTGTTAATCACTACACATTTAGTATAAGAATTTCAAAGTTACAACAGTTTTGCACGGAGAAAATTGTAAAAAGTGTAGACACATTTACTTTTACAGTAAAACCTGTGTTACCGGCCACCTGTACTAATGGCCAGTTTAAAAATTCCCCAAACCAATTATGTATATCTAGACTACAAAAACTGGCAATACCGGCCACCTTTCTATATCGGAAAATTGTTCTTTCATTTTTGGTGGCACCAACTTGCAAGAGTTGGTTCGTAACCTCTCACCTGAACACAAGTACTTACCTTGCGCAATTTTCGAGCAAGGATGAAATACATTCACATGTGATCTTTAGATCTTAAGACATCGGCTTAATGTCGACCACTTTTTATTATAGAATGTAACAATAATGTATTTGAGAGGTTTTTATACCTATTGAAGTGGCTAGTTTCAATTACTTGACTACATATAACAGAAGTGTTTACTTCATTCCACGTTGTTATATTGAAGGTATACAGCCAACTACAGGGTTTACTCCCTTTTTAAAGTTTTAAAAAATTTTTCTTCAAAACTGAGAACCATCCTGAAGCACCTAACCTTAAGACTACGGAAACCACGTACATTTCGGCGCATGTAATGACATAATATACAAATTTGAGGTATACGCATTTCGGTACTGTTTATTTTGCCGCATAGACCAGTAAGGATGTGTGAAAAAACGTCTATTTTTCGATGTGAAAGGTGGCATTCGGATTTTTGCAGATAAAATTAGGTGACACCTTCGGTAATAATAATTGACTTATGCTCCTTCTCAAATATGCCTGGAACATTAATAAAAAAATTAAAATATTTAAAAATTTCGAAAAACGTCAATTTTTTTTCTGCTTTCTTTGCTTATAACTTTAAAACGATTCGTTTTGGAACAAAGTCGTGGAGAAATAAAATAAATATAATTGAATTTTGTATGATATACGACTGGTCAAAAATGTCTTAACGTATTACCTTTCCTGCAATATAGCAATAAATACAAAATAAGGGGGCAAAATACGCCTGTTGTTATTCATTGTTTTTAACCACTTTGGTGGCACTTATAACCCTAGTAATTCATTTAGAAAATTCTTTGTAACATACTTATACCGTGTACCAAATTTTATTAAAATCGACTTAATAGATTTTGCATAATAAATTTGCAATCTAAATGTTTTAAAAAAAGTTCAAATTCTTTAAAATCTTTCTGAACAAAATGTAGACCATTTAGAAGTTGTCTAATTTTTTTACATATAAAGAGGTGCTCTACCTATCTAATACACTTTACAGAATTAAAATCGGATTATTTAAGGGGCCTCAGCAATGTTTTAAACATATAAACAATTTTTTGGCTTATAAACAAATAGCTTTGTTTAATATTAAAAAAATTAATTTTTAGCAATGCAAATAATTAAAATCGGTATAATTTGACCGAAACTTTCAAATGCTGTCAGCAGAATTGCTATTTTATTTTTTAATCAAAAGTTATTCGCGTTCAAAAATTGCAATTTTTCGAATTTTTGAAAGGTCCACTGCGTTTATCTCGAAAACTATGCGTCCTACGAAAAAACTTGTAAGAACCTTTTTTTGCTTAGAATTACCCAAGAAATACAAAAAAAAATTTTATTTTGCGAAAAATTGATGTTATTTAATTCCTCAAGTTCTTTGTTTATAACAATCTTATCGACATCCGGATCAACTGTTACCCAAAAAAATCGTGTTCTACGGGTCAAAAAATACATAAAAATCTTGGGTAAGTCCATCTAAATAAAGGAGCCCGTAGCACCCCCTCCTGGTCACAGGACTAATTTGTTTATAAGCCAAAAAATTGTTTATAATTTTAAAACATTTCTGAGGCTGTTTAAACAATCCGATTTCAATTATGTAAAGTGCATTGGATAGGTGGAGTGCTTCTTTATATGTAAAAAATCTTTGTATGTTCTAGTTTTTGTTGTGAAAGATTTTAAAAAATTTTAATTTTTTAAAAAAAGTTTAGATTGCAAAATTATTATTCAAAATCTAGTAAATCAATTTTAATGAAATTTGGTGTACGGTTTTAGCACATTACAAAAATTTTCTAAGCGAATGTTTCCAAGTGTAACCTAAGTGATGGAAAATCATTGAATAAGGACAGGCTTGTTTTGCCCCCTTATTTTATATTTATTGCTATTTTGCAGCAAGGGTGATAAATTAAGACATTTTTAACCAATTGCATCTGATAGAAAATTTAATTATCTTTGTTTTATTCCTATACGACTTTGTTCCAAAATGAATCGTTTTAAAGTTATAAGCAAAAAAATAGAAAAAAAACGAAATTTTTTGAAATTTTTAAATATTTTATTTTTTTATTAATGTTCCGGGCATATTTGAGAAGGAGCATAAATCAATTATTATTAACGAAGTTATCACCTAACTTTATCCGCAAAAATCTGAATGCCACCTCTCACATCCACCTAAAAACAGATCCTTACTGGTCTAGCATACCGTAGTTACTTTGTGACGGATAGCTCCGTTAGATACATGATTCGTTAAAACACAGGTTTAATTGAAATAAAAATATATTCTTATAAATAAACAATAACCTAACGACTTCTTTTTATGATAAAATAATATTTTATTTCTGGAGGAGATCCGAGAAAGCCAGTACCCACTGCGCGACGCTTTAACCCTAGAAGGGCCAAGGAGGGTTAAAAAATATAAACAACATTGCATTACATCTGATTTTCTAAATACCTTTGTTCTTAAAAATCTCAAATAATTAGTAGTTGTGGGCGTACTACTGCCCTATTGGATGGCATAATTAGCATTTCTATAATTTAATTCATTTCCTCATACTTTTATAAAAACTTGACAGTGGACTATAAATAATTCCCTTGAATACCTTTAACACTATCCCAAAATGGAAAGGGACGATATCATTCATATGTCAAATTAGCAAAATCGAGAAGAAAAAAAAAGAATATATGTGTACTTTGTACGCACGTAAGAAGTTATACTTCTATTATATGATTACAACGAAATTAATATACTTTAAATAGTTTATTTATATTTTATTTAAATATTAAACTAATTTTAATACTTACTACTTCTCAAAAGTTTTTATTAAAACAGTGATAAAAATTAAAACAATAAAAGAATAAAACACACACAAACAAGCACATTGAAAAATGCCACAAATGATTTCTGAACAATGTAGGAAAAATTTTTAACTAAATACGTATTTTCTGAAAAAAATTTATATAATAAATAAACTTACAATCGTAAAATGTATAAAAAAATATAAAAAATAAACCCGCTTATCAGCGCAGTTAGTATTGAAATTCATTCACCTTAAACTTTTACCCACGGAGACCATGTGTCATCATGTGCGAAGATCAACTAACTAAACGGATTAAACTTTTGACGGTTCTGAATATAACCGAATTATTTCGATTTTGAATTGAAATTATTTAGAATTGAAAGAAATATTAAAATACAACAAAACATAGAGTAAGAAAACAATATATTAGCTGAATATTGATAGAAATTTTGATGGTAATCAAATTATGTTAATCAAAGCATTATTAGTTTTACTATTTTGGTAGGCTCTTTTTAAATTTTCCAAATAGGTAGGTACCTATGAAATTTTTTATTAGAATACTGAAATATTTACAATTATTACGTACCTATCACTTTTAAAAACTATTTAAAAAGTCACTACAATATTATAAACTTGCTTTTTTCTCTGCCATCACAACAATAAAAACTAATATACACAACATTAATTTGTTTATCCAAATTCTCCATATTGAACAATTATTGACAGATGATTTTAACACCCAATCAGATCCCGTTTAACGTTTATTTTGATTAACAGCTCTTTTTCTTTTTGCATTCTCAGCAAAACACCCTCATTAGTAAACATAAAATTTCAAAATTATTATTGAAATATAAGTTATTTTCTATACCATTAACTAGGGTTTTTTGAACGGATAAAATATCTCTATTTGGCGGTTTTTGAAACTGAAAATGATTTAGCTAATTTAAAGAAAATTCAACACTTTATTTTTCCAAATTTTAATATTTTTCAAAAATCTTATTGATGGTATAATAACATATTCCAATAATCACTTTAAAATTTTATGCTTCAGGATCTCTATTAGTCCCTTTCACTGCAGCAGTGGACCTATGTTTTTATTTTCGCGGTGACAGTAGATGGCGCATAAATCGTTTAATTTTCAATATTTTTTTATGAAAATTGTTTTACTAATAATTTTTATAGTAAATTCTCATGTAAAGTTTCAAAACAATTGGTACAGTACTTTTTGTTTTAAAAATTCCCAAAAAAAGTAGATGAATTTCGTACTTTTAGAGTAGGATAGCCCCTTAAGCAGATCACGTTGTCTCTACAAGATCTACCAGCTCGAAAGCCGCAGTGCTGTGAAACCCGCAGTGAACAGCAGTGCTGTTCTTCTTCTTGGTTTTTGTATTCCTCTTCGATCATATCTTTCAGTATCCTTCCATATATCCTACTCACCATACTTGTTACTGATAGCCCTCGGTAGTTATTGCAGTTTCATTTGTTACCTTTTTTATGTGTCGAGATTATGAAAGAATGGAGATCAGGCATCCTAATACCTCTGTTCAAAAAAGGAGACAAATCAGACCCGGAGAATTACAGAGGGCTTAAACACAACATTAAAATTAACAACAAAAGTGGTAGCAAACAAATTGAATGAAATTATAACATTAGCAGAAGAACAACAAGGTTTTAGGTCGGGAAGGTCATGCACTGACGCTATATTTATAATGAGGCAAGTTCAAGAGAAATCGTTGGAATACAACAAACCGGCATATTTATGTTTCGTGGACCTTAAGAAAGCATTTTACAGGGTCACATTAAAGGACGTTATTCACTTGTTATACTCGAAAGAGGTACCTCTGGGAATAATTAAAGCGATAAAAAACATCTACCAGAACAACACAATAAAAGTAAAAGTTGAAAATAAACTAACTGACCCAATTGAAGCCGGCAATGAGATAAGACAGGGGGATTCGTTGAGTCCGTTATTGTTTAACCTGATCATGGACGAAATAATAAAAAATAAGAACTAAAAAAGGATAACAAATGGAAGAAAAACAACTTAAAATAATCTGCTATGCGGACGATGCAATACTACAATTCGAAACAAAATAAAACATTTTTACGACCAACTGAAGCGGAGATAATTGTTTTTGTTTTCTTAAATCGTAGTGACTTTATTTATAACAATTAAGAAATTATTTCACAGTCATTGACTAAAGAAAGACTTATGTTATCTTAAAAAACAAATTATTTTAAACTAAAATTACATTTTATTATTAAAAATGATTTTTAAAATATAGTGGACGTTTACTTTTCTTTAGGAATGTTGTGTCGGATGAACTAACTGACCCCATTGAAGCCGGCAATGAGATAAAACAGGGGGATTCGTTGAGTCCTTTATTGTTCAACCTGATCATGGACGAAATAATAAAAAAGTAAGAACTAAGAAAGGATACCAAATGGGAGAATAACAACTTAAAATAATCTGCTATGCAGACGATGCAATACTAATCTCTCAAAGTGAAGATGATTTACAACGTATGCTGCACGAATTCAACATAATCGCCAGAAAATTTAACATGTTAATTTCCTTAAAATAGACAAAATGCATGGTCTAATAAGATGTAAATTGGAGCTGGAAAGTCAAATAATAGAACAAGTAATGGAGTTTAAATACCTAGGCATCACACTATCTAGCTACGGAAGGTTCGAAACAGAAATAGAAGATCAAGTGAATAGAGCAAACAGAGCTGCAGATTGCCTGAATGACACAATATGGAGAAATAAAAATATCGGAAAAGAAATGAAAGGCAGAATTTACACAACAGTCATCAGACCAATAATGACATACGCGGCAGAAACACGACCCGACACAGAGAGGACAAAAAGATTGCTCGAAACAGCGGAGATGAAAACCCTTCGAAAAATCGATGGTAAGACTCTATGGAACAGAGCTAGAAGTACAGATATACGACGGAGATGCAAGGTGGTTAAAATTAATAACTGGGTAAGAAACTGAAGAATAGAATGGAATGACCACATAAGCCGACTGACAACAAATAGGGTAGTCAGGATGACGAGAGACGGTTCCCCAATAGGAAGACGATCAGTGGAAAGACCACGAAAACGATGGAACGACAACTTACTAGAGGTACATTACAAAAAACAGACAGAGTCATGTCTATACAAAAAGAAAAAGAAGAGAAGAAGAGATTATGAAAGCTGTCTTCCATTCCTCTGGGATGCTTTCTCCATTGATGCAAGTGTGTATTGATATGTATGCAAGAGATCTAAACAATTTCTGTATTCCGATTTTTATCAATCCTGCTGATATTCCGCCGGGGACGGGGGATTTTCCATTTTTAATACTTTAGTCACTATTGCTGCATCAATTTGTACTTGTTCGCCTTCTATAGTTATTGTGGCATAATGTAAAGTTTCGAAATATTTCACATTATCTGTTTAAAGTTTTTAATTAAACTGAGTATCACATGTAACTTAAAAATAAAAATATAGTCTGTTCTCGTCTTTCTAAAAATCCGCAAAGAAATTTTTCGTTTAATAAAAGCTTCCTTTCCTGGCTTTTGTTATCTGTAAACTTCTGTACAAAGCTGAATAGACAATACATATTTTAAATTTGGGTCACCTTTGCGGACAATATCTAAAGCAAACATATTGCTTATAAAAAATTCCTTTAAGCACGTCTTCGGAAACACACTCGAAAAGAAAAAGAAAAATCTAATTGGATAAAAGAAAACAAGGCTAGACCGTACCACCGACCGGTATAGCGAAAACTTTTTCACAGGCCCTGAGAAAATCATTGAGGATCTGTCAGGACTCAGGACTATAATATTATTCAAGAGAATTTGTTTTTCATGTTTTATAGTTTAAGCTAAAAATAGACGAAGCGGTGGCATCGATCGATTGGACGAAATCAATGGTAGGGCCTCATTCATGAAAAGCGCGATGGGTAGGGAGCCGGAAAACAAGACGTACGATAATGTTCCGCGTAAAGATTGCATCCAACGGAGTGTGACGTGGCACGCTTCACCCAGTTAAACGTCAGCAAAGAGAAATAGAAAATATATATTAGTGAGAGAAAAGAGTTTTTTGTTTTCTGTCTTGCTATAAGACTGTGTGTTATCCATTTACCCAAAAATCAAACCAGACATAAATGCTGGGGAGCAAAAATCATACTCGCCTTTGCCGATGACGTAGACGCAGTAGCACAATCAACATTAGAAATTAAGGCAGGGGCGGCTCGTGATAGTACAAGATAGTGAGGCACACTACACTTGAGGAATATTATTATTGTGGTTAGCTTCTCTTTAATGAGCGAAAGGTCAATTTTGTGACATCATAACGTGAGGCCGTCTACAGAACATTGCTGTATTTATTTTAACCCTTGCAAATTATATTAAATAAACAGTTTATTGGCAAAAATAGCAACAAAAGCTCGGATACCATTTTCCGTGGCAGGCTGGTATTTACAGAGAGCCAAATTATTTTCTGATCTAAGTCTGTGATAGGTTCATACTCATAGTAGCAGTTTTTTAGCTAATAATAATTACTAATACCACGTATCAAAACAGTATGCATCAGATATTTCGTACTTCCTGTGTCTCATCAGCGTTGTACAGCCATATTAAGCAAAATTTACATTAGAAAATACATGAGAACAACTGACAACTGATTTTGTTTAATCAGTTGCCAAAATGAAATTATTGTACGCAAACAATATACCTACAAACACGTGATAATTTCATTTTAGAACCAATCTTATATTGTAAATCCTATTGAATATAGGGCAATACAAACAATCAAGAAACAAATTACTGTTATATTATAAGATTGATTTTTATGTTAAATAAACTAAGGGTTAAATTTTGTTTTTTTATATAAAAAGCGTAAAAGAAAATTAATTATTATGAAATTATAATAATAAGATGAAAATAAATAAAATGAATTTATTTTTTACCAAAAAAAAAAGGGAGATATCGAGCACTGAGTTTTATTCAATCTTGTCCAAGTATACTTTCGCTCCTAGAGCATCTACAGGAGCATTTTGTCAAAAAAAGGAAGGTATCCTCGAATGTCATTAATTGTCTGAAGTAATTGCAACTTAAATTAACATGCATATAACAAATATTTAACGTAAACTACACGAAGGACGAACAGATAAATTTGAGTGCAGGTAATTTTGGTACTTTTTGAAGATGGAGGTACAAACAGATAAATGTATCTGTTTGTACGTTACAGTGTTGTATAAGTTAAGTATTTGTTAGATATGTTAATTTAAGTTGCCTTAACTTCAGACAATTAATGACATTCGAGGATACATTCCTTTTTTTTTTGACGAAATGCCCCTGAAGATGCTCTAGGAGCGAAAGGATACTTGAGCCAGATTAAATAAAACTCACTGCTCGATATCTCTCTTTTATTTCGTAAAATTCATATATTCGAACCACTTCCTATTTTAAAGTTATTTTAGCAAAAACTTCATAAAATATAAATGGTAAATAGAAAACTGAGTTCTAAATTTTTTTTTTATTAATTAAAAAAACTTTGCGAGACTTCTGTTCTGAAAAATGATCTATTACCTCGTCTATAAAAGCGTTCTCATCCTGTGATTTCATAAATGATTTTTCTATTGATATTTTTACCATATTACTCAATCGTGTCTATGCAGTTGTATTTCTGATATAATTTTTAACAACACAAATGTATAAGTAGTAATTTCAAAACTGGCATACAAAGTTTTAAATCATTATCGCGAAAAAAGTCTCTCTCTATCGTGACAAAAAAGCTATAGTAGAGGATCCGATATAAGACCGAAGGGTTTTAAATTATTAACTCGAAAACGATCAACTTAAGAGAAAAATTACAAAAGACGACGTTTTTTGTTTAGAACGATCCAAAAAATCTAAAATAATATCTGTCTGGGCCGAAATGTTTTTAAATTTATAGAAAAAGTAATTTTTTAATAATTAAATAATTATTATTAATTATAGTCAGAAGAAAATTAGATCGGACACCTCTTGCTTTTTGCTTTTTATAATTGTTAACATACTAAATTACATATCCAATAATTTTTATCCATTGAACAGATCGGTGCAGTTCAACCTTATACGCTTATATATAGGGTGAGGCAGATAAAGGGCCTACTAGAAATATCTCGAGAACTAAAGGTAACTGAATTATGAAAATTGGAATAATGGGGTTTTGAAGACTGATCTATTTAATGAAAATATTTTCATCTACTTGGTACTTCCTGTTATACCGGAAGTTGCTTATAACTTCGTTTTTTTAAATGGGACATCCTGTATATTTTGACATTTATGGATTCTCCTCGATTTCTACTTTCTTAAAATATAATGTTTTGTAACATTATACAGGGTAGATTAAAATATAATTACGTTTTCTTATTAATTTCGTAGTAATATTCACACCCTGTAGGATTGTAGTAGCTTGACATAGTAAACTCTGTTTATGTTCAAATGATTTTCAATATAGTCTAGTATTGTTAGCAATTATTAGTATAGCTAAATTTTTAATTTTAGTATACAGGGTGGGTCTAAACTCGGAATGAGTATTTTCTGAGTTTTCTTAAATGGAACAACCTATATTTTAGTATTGTAATGAAATGATATTTCATGGTACTTTTTTATTTCTTAAGCATTCCCTATACCTAATTGCTTTAATTTGTGCTTAATTGTTAATCGCACCAACAATCTTAACTTCGATGGTATTTTGACAGTTCAACCATTATTGGCAATTTTAAGTATCAGTCTAGATTAATATGTACTTATTTCCAAAAAATTATTTGTGATTGAATATTTTCACGGCCAACCTAATAGAATTTCACATATTTTGTGTTGCAATTAATGTTTTGCTTTAATCACCAATAACTCACAAATTAAAGCAGTTAGGTATAGGGATTGCTTAAGTAATTAAAATGTACCATAAAACAACATTTCATTACAATACTAAAATACAGGGTGTTCCATTTAAGAAAACTCAGAAAATACTCATTCCCTGTTTCGACCAACCCTGTACACTAAAACGAAAAATTAAGCTATACTAATAATTGTTAACAATAGAAGACTATATTAAAAATCATTGGAAGATAAATAGAGTTTATTATGTCAAACTACTACAAGCTTACAGGGTGTGAATATTGCTACGAAATTAATAAGAAAACGTAATTATCTTTTAACCTACCCTGTATAATATTACAAAACCTTATATTTAAAGAAAGAAGAAATCGAGGAGAATCCAAAAATGTAAAAATATACAGGGTGTCCTATTAAAAAAAAACGAAGTTACAATCAACTTCCGGTACAACCGGAAGTAGCAAAGAGACCAAAATATTTTCATTAAATAGCTCACACCTCAAAACCCCTGTACAACAATTTTCATGATTATCTTACCTTTAGTTCTCGAGATATTTCTAATAGGCCCTTTGTCTGCCTCACCCTGTATATATCGTATTTTACACTACTGAGGCATGCTTCAGGCAGGATATTTGAATCACCGCAGCGTTCGAAATTGTTCTCAGAGGTTGAATTTTGTTGATGCTCGGTCTAGTCCCTTTTACGAAACCATAAGCTAGATATAGAACCCATGAGAGGCTGGCCCAGGCATGCCTCTCCTGTAACCATTATTTGAGAAAGTGAAAATGAGATGCTTACTCGCACGTGAACTACAGAGATCAGGGCCCTACCTATTTTTATTTTTTATAAAAATAAAGTTTTTTAACAAATTTCAAAAAGTTAAATTTTACTTAATGAATTGATGACGGGATAAAGAAATAACGTAAATAGTGGATTGATATACTGGTGAGGCACTGCGTCACCTGCCTCATAGAATCAGCCGCCTCTGAATTAAGGATTTTTTGTCGAGCTTTGAAGAAGCTGCATTAAATATCCGTCTAAAAATAAATGAAGACAAAACATAATGCATGGTCGTCTCAAAACAATAACGACGGCGAATAAAGCAAAATATTACTATAAACTTAAAACGAGAAGTTGAAACGCGAATAATGGCAGGAAACAGATCTTTCTTTGCAATGAAACATCTAATGAAGTCAAAACTTCTTTCACGAGGTGCAAAAATCCAGATATATAAGACCATAATACGACCAGCAGTCGCGTATGGAAGCGAAACATGGACGCTAACAAAAAGTGAAATAAATAAATTGCTGGTGTGGGAACGTAAAATCCTTCGAATGATATATGGCCCTTGCAGAGACAAACGAATGGAGGCGTAGATACAATAACGAGCTAGAGTCTCTATTCGGAAAAGAAAATCTAGTCAGATATATAAAGGCAAATAGACTCTTGAGAAAAAATATTATTGTACATCCTACCAGACTGAAAACAATGGGAAATTTGGTTGTTGTTTTATTTGCTATTAGATTGAAAATTTAGTTTTTTCGACTGCACGCCGAGGTTTGTCCTAGTTGGGTCAGAGAGAGCAGCATATGTGCCGCCTGATGAGAGACTAATAAGTTTCGAAACGGGTAGAGGTGCTTGCTGCACTCTCTGATTGAACTGGAATAATGATGAGGCTTTAGTTTCGTGTTGCAACGAAATTGAAAATAGTTATTCATTTTTGATTTTTATAATAATTTCTTCTACACGTTCTAATCATTGACTTTGTATTAATATTTCTGAATCTCTGTACTAAATTTAAACTTATTTTAAACAGAAATACAGCTACTACATTCTTATGAATGTTTATACGTATTGAAGATTACACTCATTTGAAATTTGTTGAGCCTTAAAGTCTGAATTTACTCGTGTAAAATTATTCATTTCGAAAATTTAATTCGGCAACTTTGTAACCCGCGCTAAAGTTAAGCGCTTTCTTTCGCCTCTAAGCTTTTAGTCCACGTAACAAACAATTTGGAATTATTTGAGGCATTACTTGGAAGGATATTTAAATAGGACGATTTACATGGATAATAAGGATAAATTGTTCACGTTGAAAATTTTAAAAATGTTCTATAAAGGACCCCGCAGAAACCTTATGGAAAATGTCTCTCTGTCAATTGCTCTGAAACTTTGGATTCTGGTAGTTCTTGATATGTAGAACAAAAGACTCCATGGGCGCGTAGCTCCAAAAAATCATAGTTCTAAGATATAAGCCTCTGAAGTTATAGGTACAGTGAGGACGTTTGAGTTGGAATAAATTCATTTTCTCGAGAATGGGAGACTCTGGAGATCAATAAATCCATTTGCACCATACTGTCGATGGAAAATAGTGTCGCGCACGCTTGATTCGCAATTAAAAAACAAAGGAGTTTTGAATATTGTATTGTAAAAAACTCTTCGGGACTTCATCAATCGATGTTTAAAGAATATCTACCTACCTTGGCAACATTCAAATTTTCAGTTTTTCACATAGTCTTTGAGGGTTAAGAATGGCCGATTTCGCAATTTTTCAATTTTTAATCGCTTATATGTCAAAAACTATCATTTTTAGAAAAAAGTCACTAAAGACCTTTTCTCTTTGGAATGATCCAAAAAACCTAAAAAAACTTTTTTCCGTGCAAAAAAAAATAATTTTAGGAAAAAAACAAAAAAACGTTTAAAAAATTTTTGACCACTTTTTGGTCCTGGCAACATGCAAATTTGTTAAAAGGAGTCCTTTTTGAGTAATATTGTGCAAAGAATCCGAATTAGAATATTTTTCCTAGCGGATGCGCAGTGGCTTTCTGGACTATTCTGTTGTCATAAATCATACCTTTCGTTCGTATTCCACTCTCTCTCAATTTTGCCTCCAACAAACAATTAAAGAGAACTATGGACATCGGATCTCTTTGCCTGCTTGAATCCGCTTTTAACTTCAAATTTTTCTGTTAGGCTTCATTCTCTCCTAACTCTATTGTTGGTCTGAATAAACGTCATTTATAATACTCTGATCATCTTTTTTGGAATTCCAAGTACTCTTGGGACCTGGTACAGACGTCTTGCTATCACATGATCGTTAGTTGGTTTGAAATCTATAAAGAGGAAGTTTGGCTTTAACTGTTGCTCGTACGTATTACTGCTCTTCATCATTTTCAACACGAATATTTTTGATCATAATGGACCTGCTCTTTTTAAATCTTCCCTGATATTCACCAGCCTATTCGTATAAGTGCCTTTCCAGTTTGTTTTTTATGACTCTGGTGGGTAGCCTCTATGTTATAAAGCTCTTGATTGTGTGGAGATTCAAACACCATTGATAAAATTGGAGTACTATGGAATAAGGGTACCATAAACGACCTTTTAAAATCATATCTTACAGAAGGAACACAGATTGTTGCATTTAATAATCAAGAATCTAATCCTTTACCAGTTTCAACCGGAGTACCACAAGGATCAGTTTTGGGACCTCTGCTGTTCTTGATATATATAAATGATTTACCAAGTGCGTTGGACCTTATTATGCAGAAGTAAAACATTACAGTCAGGAAATATTAGAAACGAATGAGTGTGTACTTTGTACGCACGTAAGAAGTTATACTTCTATTATAAACTGCAACGAAATTAATATCCTTTAAACAGTTTATTTATATTTTATTTAAATATTAAACTAATTTTAATACTTACTACTTTTCAAAAATTTTGATTAAAACAGTACCAAAAATTAAAAAAAATAAAAGAATAAAACACACACAAACACATTTAAAAATGCCACAAATGATTTATGAACAATAATTGTCGGAAAAATTTTTAACTAAATACGTATTTTCTGAAAAAAAAAATATAATAAATATTCTTACAATCATAAAATGTATAAAAAAAATAAAAGTTTCTATTGGGGTTCGAACCCGCTTATGTTTGCGCAGTTGGTATTGGAATTCATTCACCTTACACTTTTACCCACAAAGGCACATTCATTATGTGGGAAGATCGACGAACTAAACGGTTTAAACTTTTGACAGTTCTGAATTTAACCACATTATTTTTATTTTTGTAGAATATTGAAATATTAAAATAGGTACAACAAAACATAGAGTAATAAAACAATATATTAGGTGAATATTGACAGAAATTTTGATGGTAATCAAATTATGTAAATCAAAGCATTATATACTATTTTGGTATGTTCATTTTAAATTTTCCAAATAGGTAGGTACCTATGTAATTTTTTATTAGGATACTGAAACATTTACAATTAATACGTACCTGTCGCTTTTAAAAACTATTTAAAAAGTCACTACAATTATAAACTTGCTTTTTTCTCCGTCATCACAAGAATAAAAACTAATATACACAACATTTGTTTATCCATAATATCCAACAATTATTATTGACAGATGATTTTAACACCCAATAAGATCCCGTATAACGTTTGAGCGACTAATAAGATAGCGTCGGTGTGCGCATGCGCCAGGGAATGTAAAAATTCACCCTCGTGTCTAAAGAAGTGTAACTTCAAAAATCTAAATCCTGGTGTAACTGTAACAAACTTAAGTTAAACGAGCAAAAACCCAGACAATAGTATTTAGTTCTGATAGATGGGTTAAACCATCTGAACCAGTAAAGTTAATAAATGTTACTATGGATACAAGCTATGGCCGGCGTAGTTCAGGCGGTAGTATGCTTGGCTCGCGTGCTGGTAAGCCGGGGTTCAAATCCTAGCGCCGGCAAGAACAACTAGACATTTTTAAAATGTCTAAGGCCCCAGGTCGACTCAGCCTGAATAAAATAAGTACCTTGGATAAAACCAGGGGTAATAATAGGCGGTTGAAGCGTAGCACTGGCCCTGTTACCTTCCTTGTATACCGCAGGCCCCTGGATATAGCAGACTACCCTGCTATAATCCCAAAGCCGCGTCAGCGGTATAAAACGGGAGACTATTATTATGGATACAAGGTGAATTGGTCGCGCCATATTGAAGGATTGTGTAAGAAGCTCGCCTCACAAATTTTTGCTATGCGCAGATTGGCAATTTCTGTGAGTCGCGATATTCTTAGGTCAGTTTATGTTGGAATGGTTCATAGTATCCTGACATATTGCATACTTCTTTGGGGAAACTCGTCCTATGCTTATAAAGTTTTCACTTTTCAAAAAGCAGCAATCCGAATTATTCACTCATCGGAATATCGCGCCAGCTGTAAACCCTTGTTTAAAAAGTATGGCATTCTTCCTTTACCTTCAATGTATATATGTGAAACTTTGTTAACTGTTCATAATAATATACAAGATGTAAAAGCACATATTGATCAATATCAGTACAATACAAGAAACAAAAGTCATATAATTATACCTTATTCCAGATTGTATGTTACACAACTTAATACAATAGATTATAATATGTATAACTGTTGTTTAAACCTAAACAAAAATATTGATATTAAGGCAATGAATTCTAAACAATTTTATAAATAACAAAACACTTCCTGGTGGAACACTGTTTCTATAGTATACAGTATACAGGAATTTGTTCGTTTGAGCTCCTAGTGTGGTCGTTTTTATGAAAACTAAATTACACCTAACTGAATTGTTTTTTTTTATATTTTTATATTTCTATTTTTCACTGTATATGTTACATTATGTGTTCTTGTATTATTTCTTAGTTATTTCCTATGTATACAAAAGTGACTTATTTATATTGTGACATGACATGTAGTGTTTACTATGTAAAAATTGTCAATAAATGTATCTATCTATCTATCTAAATCTAGAAGAGTGATACCCCTGTAAGTTGTCATATATTGCTATATTTCCCCATTGCTTCCCCCGTGTGCTTGATCAATTCTGCAGTAATTCCATTGCTGCCTGCACTTTTATTGTTGTTCATGCTATATCATACCAGTAAATTTTAGTAGTTATAATTTTAGAAAGTGCTAAAATCAGTGTGACTAATTTATCGATTTGCACCAAGTTTCGGACGGTGGCGCAATTGTTGTTTATTTTGGATTTGCATTTATGATCATAAATATTTCAACACAGTAACCACTAAAGTGCTTTTAGTAATCACGCTTTTGTGGGATATCATTCTAGGTACAAATAGCCCAGTCAAATTAGCCCAAAAAAAAGGTACGCGGTTACAAACATTCACATCAGTGTGACGCAAATGAAAGGAATAAATTCGTTGTTTCGTAAGCCGACGACTTTAAGGAAAAATCTTGAAACAGGTAGATTTTAATTTAAAATTATGATTTTTTGACATGTCGTATATCTTACTAGTGACGTCATCCATCTGGACATTATGACGTATTCGATGATTTTTTTTAAATGAGATTAGGGGTCGTGTGGTAGCTCATTTAATTCTCTATTCAGCAGTATAAACATTAACATCATATTTATTTATACAGGGTGTCCGAAGTAATGTAACTTTCAAGATTTGATGGTGGTCAGTACCTTTCGGTGCTTCTTCATTTTTCTGAGGGCCTCCTCATTTGTGACCCGGTCAGTCCAAGAGAATTCAAGTATTCTAAGATCTAGCCACATCTCAAATGCTTCCATTTTTTTGCACATATCTTTGTTCAAGGTCCACTATTCAACACCATTAAAGAGGACAGACAAGACGTAACATCGCGGCATTGTTACTTTTATGCCAGACTTGCCCTTACTTGAACAGCTTTATAGAAAATTACTTCATTTGCGGCAAAATGCAAAAACTGCATACAAATACACGTTAAGATTTTTGTCGATAGTACAACTCTGGTCAAAATATATCGAATTGTTACGGTTGCGGTTGAGTTGATGCAAATTATATCTATAACATTAATTTTGAGCGCGTAACTAATATTCAAAATCGCTAGTCTCTTCAAGTGTGATTTCTGAGAGAACGGATCGTTTTACACATTTTTGTTCATTAAATATTACTTATTTTTTGTTCAAAATAAACATTTTTGTTCAAAATTCTCTCAGCTTCGTTTCTTGGTACATCAATGTTTTCTGTTTTCCTCCTTATGAGAGGGGGTTTTAAGAAGAATTCCTGAGGTAGGAGTAGCCGAGGAGCTTTTGTATATTTTTTGGTACCCAAAATTGACATTATCAGCAAAATTCAGGTTGTTTTGATTTTTAGATATCTCTGACGATTGGTCTGTTATATTTATATCCATATCCCAATATTTAAAATGCCCAAGTAATATTTAAATACTCATATTCCATTGTGAGGTCTATCTCTTGGTATCTCATGGTATTTCATTCATGAAATATAACTTATTTACGCCCTGTACAATATCTTTTATTTATTACGTAAGTAGCTATACATTTTAACGTTTATTTATAAAACAGCATGTATTTCTCAGAATGGTAAAAAACAGTAAATTGTTATTTTGATTTAAAAATTTTTACATTAATAATTTGACTTATATTTGACAGTTGACAGTTATATTGTACCTACTTTTTAGTTTTAGTTCTAGTAAATTTTGTTGGTTAGTTTAATAAACAAATTAAGTAAAAATGAAAAAATGACTTGTTATTTGAGGAAGGTGGAAAAACCATATATATAACATGGGAGTAAAGTGCCTTTTCCTCCCTTAACTGATTACTGCCCTCCGCTACGCGTCAGGCAATAAACTTCATTCTCGGGAGGAAAAGTAGCACTTTCCTCCCTTTTTATACAAATAGCTATTCTTGTTTCACGCTTTTCGTTTTAGTAATTTTGATGCGTCACTCGAGTCTTCAATTTCAGCACTGTCACTAGCAGATATTGAAGTCTTGAAGCCGACCAAAAGAAGCTGTTTCAAATTTTAATTAACTATACCTATACATATAATTGATGAAAATAGGTCATCCAAAATGTATACCTAACGCGACTAAATATTTGTTCATAATTAAGGTTAGCACTTAATTAACTTGTTATATTATATAATATTAAATTATTGCCTAATGTAGCAAATATTGATACAGAGTATGAAATAATATATCATTAAATTTAAATTGATATTTAATATAGAAGCTGGTGGAATTTGTATACATATATACATCACCACATCAAAACTGGTGACGTCACCATGTTCACCAAAAATCGTCATTTAAAATTAAAATTCGACTTATTTCAGGATTTTTGTAAAAAGGTTTCGTTCCAAACATAAACGAATACATATTATATATAACAAGATGATAAATAACCACATTATCATAGATATGTTAGGACATGTAATTTTCCTTTGCCCTTACCTACATTGTTCAAGAGGTAGTGGCCTCTAAAATCACCCTATTTGACACCACTTGATTTTCTTTTTTTAGGTTAACTGAAAAAGCCGCGTTTATGTTAAAAACCAACCAAATTAAATAATAATTTAAAATATGTTATACGTAGTGAAATAAAGGGAATTAGTGTAAAAGTGATTAACAGATCTATTCCGAGTTTCCGTGATAGATTGTAAGTATAATTTCCAGCACAGAAATGAACATTTTGAATGACTTTTTACTTTTTGCTGTCCCGTTTCACTTATTCCGAGAATAGATATTTCCAGATTGAACATCTTTTCATTTAGGTTCTGTAATTTTACATGCATATAATACCAGTTTTTCGTTCACTATTGATTTGAAACATATTGATCATTTAATTATTTGATTGAAAAATTAATCAGTTTTTAATGTAATGGTGTCTAAATAATTGGACTCTGTCGGTGATAATACAATATTGACGTAATAGCAAATATAGCTGTGAAATTACCAATTAAATCTGGATTACTATATTCGTGATGTATATATAAATTTTAGTTGTATACACAACATACAAGTAAACAATTGCCAAATATTGCAAAACTTCAATAAGTGGAAAAATAAAAATGTTTTATTTATTTTTATTTTTTAATTTCGTTGTTAGCTTTCATGTTGCGTTCCTGGAATGACTTTATTAGAAGATAGTTCATTGCATTACATGAAATCAACTTTAGAATTTCAGTCAGAAAAAATCATAGCAAGTGATTTGTCTTAAAAAGACAATCACATGCAATGATGACAGTAAAATTCTCGTGTTAGTGATCCCATAATAAATCATGAGGACAAAACAGGAAAAAACGTCAATTTTCTTTCTATTGATTTTCTCTTTTAATATGGGTAACTACATTCCACTGCATTCTGCCGAGGAATTTGCGAAAAAATTGAATTCATTTAACATAATTAGATCCCCTTCTTTGATTTTTCTCTTTTTACCTTATGTTTTTTTAGGGCCATACTTGCATCTTTCCACTGAACTCTGTACCTATTCATTGCCCCATGTGTGTTTAAATGTTTGAAATCTATCAAATTATCTATTTTTAATATAATATTGATGTTCACTTATTCTAACGTTTAATGGTCTTGATGTTTCACCTGATTAGAAATATTCACATTCACAAGGTATTTTATAAATACAATTAATTGTTCTTTGTTGTTCATTTTTCTTCGTTGATGTTTTTATTTTCTTGCAGAATCCTAAATCTTAGTTAAACATCATCTAAGGTTGAAAAGTCCAGTGAATCTCTCTGAACATTGATTTGATAAGATATTTTGAGCAATACCCTAATCTAGTTTAATTTTAAAACTCAACTACAAGGCTTCTTTATTAAGAAGAATAAATTAAAAAATATACAAATATATTTTACAGCATAATATATATTATAAATCTTTGAAGAGGTATATTTTATCAAGAATAAAATAAAAAAAAATACGTCATGAAATAAAAAGGAAGAAGAATTAATATAAGTAAAATTTTTATAAATTTTTATTCACATTTTTATTTATTTTCCTTTGTTGTTGTTGTTGTTGTTGTTGTTGTTTTTGTTTTTGTTGTTGTTATTGTTTTTGTTGTTATTGTTTTGAGAATTTGTATTATCTTCGTCATCAAATTGTCCTGGAATTTTTCTTTGATATTTTTCATGTAAATTATCCATAGAATAGTATACTAAGCACGCCACTGCTAATGCTGAAATAAATAAAATCTGGTTAATATACTTAATAGTTCTTTTAGAAGTATATATTAAAAATAATTGCAATGGTGTATGGTTAAGCTTAGATTTCAATCAAAAACTAAAAAAATATATCAATCATACATTATTCATCCCTTCAGAGAGCATTGTGATCTTGTGGTGGTGGACGAGGCCTTCATGCTCGGTCACCCTAAACACTTACGTATAGTGAATACAATCGAATGGAAGCTATGTAGGTGGCTATTAATTTTCTAGCTGGTCGTGCGAGAAGAATTGATCAGAAACAAAGATAATAACAAGTAGGATAAGCGGTGCGTATGGGTCATTATTTAAGTATGTGTAAAAACAGAATATAAACGCTACAAACATAAAATAGTGTATGCAAAATAGTTTGGGTAGGTGGCAGTGTGAGTGTAGCTGCATTAGATTGGCCTCAAATTATCTGAGGAATTAATGAAATAGAATTGAAATGAAATAGGAGCACACACATTACAGATCTACAAAGAATTTTAGATAAGGTTGTTTCAACGAGTGAAGAATTTGGTCTGTCACTAAACATACGGAAAACAAAATTCATGATTATATCAAAGAAAAATATTAGAAACATCAATCTACACGTAAATAATAAGACGAGAGAACGAGTTCAGAATTATAACTATTTAGGGACAAACAATAGTGAAACAAACGATTATACCAAAGAAATCAGAATTAGAATAGAAAGGGCTAGAAGTGCATTCATTAATATGAAACAAATAATATGTAGTAGAGACCTCAGCCTAAATCTTAGTAAAATGTTATGTATTTTCTGTTCTTTTGTATGGTGTGGAGACATGGACTCTTAATAAACAATGTCTCAATAACTTGGAAGCATTTGAAATGTGGAAATATCGAAGAATGCTGAGAATCTCCTGGACAGACAGAATAACCAATAAAGAAGTACTAAGAAGAATACAAAACAACAGGGAGATACTGGATTCCATCAAAATAAAGAAACTTCAATACTTGGGTCATATAACACGTGGAGACAGATATGAACTCCTAAAATTAATTATGCAGAGAAAGATTCAAGGAAGGTGAAGCATAGGTAGCAGAAAAACGTCCTGGCTGAGAAATCTCAGAGAATGGTTGGAATGCAGCTTAACTGAACTCTTTCGGGCTGTAGCGTCAAAAGTTAGAATAGCAATGATGATTGCCAGCCTTCGTCGCGGATATGGCACCTAAAGAAGAGGAACACATAGAAACATCAATAACATACATATATCTGGCTTACAAAAGTTTATACAACTAATTTCCATTTACACATACATATTGTACAATATATGTTATAATCTGAAGTAAAACTGGTAGACAAAATATATTAAAAAGTTTCCAACTGGGTACCTGCCTGTTGTAATAACCGTAAAAAACATACTACAATATAGGTTATGATAATTTACAAGTTTTTCCTATCTCAAAAATTTTCTATTACGTATAACCGAAGTTATATAGCAATTTTAATTATACTTCCAACTTTTTTCTGTAGCTGTAAGGCATAACTTTTTCGTTAAAATCAAACAGTTATTCTCAGTGGAGAAATCCATTAACTTGTTGTTTTCTTTTAATTTTCTACCAAGATATAGGACAGGTTCTAGTTAGAAGTTGTTAATTTTGATCACTAAGTTTTTGTATTCACCAAATTTTAATGCTATTCAAAACGTCTTACACACCTAATAGGCGAGGAAATGTAGCACTGAAAAGCACCAAACCTACCAATTTATTACAGTAAGATGAATCGCTATTCAAGTTTTTGCATTCGATTTGGGAAGATGTCAGAATTTATGAACAAAATTCAGGGTGTCAAAAATTTTGTCGTACCTGGAACCTAAAACTAAATCAAAAATTGTTTTAGCAGGACGGGGCAACCTGTCAAATGGCGAGCGATCGTCTTATTTCGCGTGGCAGTGATTTTCCTTATCCATTGCATTCACCAGACCTAACGCTACTTGATGTGTACATAGAGGGAATGCTGAAGGAGGCTTTTTTTTCGAACCGATCCACTATTTGACATTCCGAAATTGCAGAGTAAAATTCATTTTTTTCCTACCATTTAACAACCTTCGTTCACAGATATGATTGAGAACCTTCGTGAACGCTACGAAAAATGCTTGAAACTGAACGAAGGGCATCTTGAACATCGGTTTTATACGTACGTCTAAAGTACGTCGTCGTGAGTAATAAATTAATATACAGGGTGTCCCGAAAAGATTGGTCATAAATTATACCACACATTCTGGGGTCAAGATAGTTCGGTTGAACCTAACTTACCTTAGTACAAATGTGCTCATAAAAAAAGTTCTTTGAAGTTACAAAATAAAAATCGATTTTTTTCAATATATCGAAAACTATTAGAGATTTTTTATTGAAAATGGAGATGTATCATTATTATGGCAGGAATATCTTAAAACAAAATTATAGTAAAATTTATCACCCCATAAAATTTTATGGGGGTTTTGTTCCCTTAAACCCTCCCAAACTTTTGTGTACCTTCCAATTAATTCATTATTGTGGTACCATTAGTTAAACACAACGTTTTTAAAACTCTTTTGCCTCTTAATATTTTTTCGATAAGCCAGTTTTTATCTAGATGCGGCTTCTGTTTTAATATATTTACATACAAATTCTATGGGGGTTTTGTTTGTTTAAACCCCCCAAATGTTTGTGTACGTTCCAATTAAACTAATATTGTGGTACCATTAGTTAAACACAGTGTTTTTAAAACTTTTTTGCCTCTTAGTCTTTTTTTGATAAATCACCTTTTATCGAGATGTGGCTTCTTTTTCAAAATATACCTAAAAATGTAAGTTATAAATAAATTTTCAGATTATTAACAGGTGTCTATAATCATACTTAACCATATACAAATATGTGGTGAATTCGACAAATATTCAAAATATCTCGATAAACACTGGCTTATCAAAAAAGTATTAAGAGGCAAAGAAGTTTTAAAAACATTGTGTTTAACTAATGGTGCCACAATAATAATTTAATTGGAACGTACACAAAAGTTTGGGGGGGTTTAAGGGAACAAAACCCTATAAAATTTTTATGGGGTGCACAAATTTCACTTTAATTTTTTTTAAGATATTGCTGGCATAAAAATTCCACATGTCCATTTTTAATAAAAAATCTCTAAGAGTTTTCGATATATGAAAAAAAATCGATTTTCATTTTGTAACTTCAAAGGACTGTAACTTTTTTTGTGTGCACTATTGTATACAGGGTGTTTCATTAATAATTGTCCATATAGTAACTGGCGAAACCTTAGCACAAAATACGTAGATTTAACCTAAAACACTTAAATAAAATGTGGTTTCTTACTTAGTTACAGGGTGTTTTATCTAAAAATTTAAAAACTATTTTTGCTCAGCATTTTAAAACTATTAGACATATTCTTTTCATAATTGGCACAAAGTGCGACTACTATACACCCTACTAAATTATGATACACAAACGTTTCCAGCTACTACCAGAGGCGTACGACAGGGGATAGAGAATGGTTGACCCTTCTCAAATTCTACCCCACTGAAGGAATTACTATTTTAGTGCCATTTTTAGATTCTCCAATACTTTCTACGTAAATATTATACTCTTCATTGGTAACGTTAAACTCATTAGTTTTCGAGATATTTGAAGTTAAATATGAAATGGCACAGTTATTTTGATTAATTTATAATATGATCCATATGATTAAAATTTAAAAAGTATTTGTGGCCAGTACTTTAAAACTATTTATTGTATCCTTTTCTTACTTGACAGAAAGTGTAGGTACTGTACACCCTATTAAATTAAGATAAATAAACGTTTCTAGCTACTACCAGAGGCGCACAACAGGGGATAATGGCTGCTTAACCCTTCCCAAATTCTACGCCACTGACGAAATTGCTATTTTAGTGTAATTTTTTGATTTTCCAATACTTTTTACGTAAATAATATACTCTTCGTTTGTAACGATAAAATGATTAGTTTTCGAGATATTTGAAATTAAAAATAAAGCGACACACTACATTAATCAAAATAACCGTGTCGTTTCATTTTTAACTTCAAAGATCTCGAAAACTAATGACTTTATCTTTACGAATGCAAAGGATATTATTTTTATCGAAAATATTGGAGAATCCAAAAATTAAACTGAAATTGCAATTCCGCCAGTGGCGTAGAATTTGGAAAGGGTTAACCATTCACTTTCCCCCGTCGTACGCCTCTGGTAACAGCCAGAAACGTTTTTTAACATAATTCAGTAGTTTGTACAGTACCTATACTTCCTGCCAAGTATGAAAAGGATACGTCGAATAGTTTTAAAATGCTGAGCAAAAATAATTTTTAAATTTTTAGATAAAACACCCTGTAACTCAGTAAGGAACCACATTTTATTTAAGTGTTTTACGTTAAATCTTTGTATTTTGTGCTAAGGTTTCTCCAGTTACTATATGGACAATTATTAATGAAACACCCAGGTAAGTGAGGTTCAATCAACCTATTTTTGACTCCAGAATCTGTGGTATAATTTATGACCAATCTTTTCGGGACACCCGGTATAATTTATAATGAACATTTAAGCTTCAGAAAGCTTTTCTGAAAATTTATATTTTGCATATTATATAATTTAGTACCAATCCAACTTCTTGCAGAGGCTGCTAATGAGTCCCCTTGATAATTTTAATAAATTTTAATTAAACTCTAAATTAAACTTAATATATGATACTCCGAGAAGTCTGACAAGATATGTTATGCAGAGCAGGGGTGGGGGCAGATTTTTGCAATCTTGCAATGAGAAAACAACATGCGGGCATTCGAACTACAGCGAGTTAACATATGCACAGATAGCCATTGGGGCTCTTATAAACCCTTAAGGTGAACTCTAGGCTGTTGTGGGAATGTCGATGTTAATGTAGCATAACAGTGGTTTACTGGTACAGGTTCCAGATCATCGGGGCATATACGGCAATGAAAGAGCTGATGCACTTGCCAAGAGAGCATCAGCTACAAAATACCTGGGTCCATAGCCGGCCGTGGGAGCGCCAAAAAGCACCGCCCGCGAACGAAAAAAAGCCTGGATCCGAAGCCAACACAACTCACACTGGGAGAGTGTACCCGGTCAAACACATGGCAAGATGTATATTGGACGGACATTTGCTAGTAGGGCTGAGTTAATGCTGAAAACAACCAGGAATCAGCTCAGAATCATAACAGGTTTCCTCACTGGACATGCGCCAGTTAAGGGTCACCTGCATACAATGGTGCTGTTTCATGGAGACTTGAGCTGCAGACTCTGCAACAGAGAACCTGAAACAGTCAACAATATTTTGCATGATTGTGAGGCATTGGATCGGAGGCGTCAAACACTTTTCGGAGACATCGAAGTAACTCTAAATATATATGGCACCCACCCACTAGACCTGTACAAGCTGGTACAGGATTCCAGAATTCTGGAATGGGTTTCATAAACGAATGGAAGATGTACAATAAGCCAAGTGGCTGCAGTACAACCGGTTCACAACAGACGGCTTCCAGGGAAAAAAAGGATCCTTACGCAGTTCCATATACACATGGTAGTCCATGAATTTATGTGTTGAAAAATTGGCCGATCTAATATACCAAAATGAGTAAAACTTACGTGTTACTACCCATGGCGCTTCATAGCATATTCTTCGTATAGTATTTTTAATCCGAAAACTAGGAAACAATCTCACGTGATAAGGTGACATTTTGTAGAATACAATATTTCTAAGGTGGAAAAGATTTCCAAATTGCGGATGATGACCGGTCATTTCTTAGAAGTAACTCTTGACTTTCGTAAGTAGCTGTTTGACAATATTCATTAAAAAGCAATTTTTCAAACTGTTTAGATCACCGTTGGTTAGCTACCAATCTGACACGTAAAATCTATATTTCTTCTTTTTCTTAAAGTGCCCTTTCCTTAATGGAGGTTGGCTACTACAATTGCAAACTCTTCGCTGACTTCAGCTGTTCTTATTAGAAGTTCAAATTTTTAGCACTGTCCATTGTCGGATGTTTCTTAGCCACGAAAGTCTTTTTCTTTCAAGTTCTCTCCTTTCCCCTAACTTATCTTTTACTATTAGTTGAACATATTATCGGTACTTACTACTTCTCAGTATGTGGCCTAGGTGTGATGTTTTTGTAATTTTCACTGTGTTGAAAAGCT
Source organism: Diabrotica virgifera virgifera (assembly GCF_917563875.1). NCBI lineage: Eukaryota > Metazoa > Arthropoda > Insecta > Coleoptera > Chrysomelidae > Diabrotica > Diabrotica virgifera. Next base: position 251,083,400 of record NC_065448.1, on the reverse strand, counting down.
CTTGTTCCTTGCCTATTATATGCAGCACTTCTTCGTTTGAGATATGCGACGTCCATGAAATTTTGAGGTTTTTCCGGTAAATCCACATTTCAAATGCCTCGAATTTATTTACGGTTGATGTTTTAAGTTTCCACATCTCAACTGAATACAGAAGAGTCGACCAGACGTAACTTTTATAAACGTTGTCAAATTTAGAGTTTTATTCGAGAATCACATAGCACTCTTTTGATAGTTCTATTCCCAGATATTATTTCTAGATCAGGATTTATATTTTTTCGATTATTACATTCATACGAGATTCTGACCAATAGAAAGCTACAGAAATAAAAATTAAACTGATTATTTTTTAATGATTTTAACTTCCAATCGTATAGTAAGATATTTGATCACGTGTTTAATTCTGTCCAATCAGATTAAAATTATACTGATTATTTCATTCATAGGAGATTCTGACCAATAGAAATCTACAGAAATCTGAATTAAATCGATAATTTTTGATAATCTCCCGTCGTTAAGTATATTACGTCAGATGCCCTTCGTTGCTACGAAAAAATACATTCAGTGACATTAATGACAATTAATGTTTTAAAAATTATAAAAGTGATGACTTTCAATCGTCAAATATTTATAAAAACTGTGTGTTTAATGGTACTTACATAAATAAATTACAATAAAATTTTGGTTTTGAACAGTTTTATTCATGAAATATATTATTTATTTATTAAGCTCAACAGGCCGTGAAGGCCTAGGGCTGAAAGATTTAATTTTTCCTTACAATTACTATTACATATTTATATATAATGCTATATCCTATACTACTATAATATATACAATATTACATTTGTTTGTATAAAACACTTAATACTACACTTAACATTATAGTCTTTCCATACATTTCTTCACCACTTCCTTCCATTGTTTTCTGTCCAAAGCTTTTTCTTTCCAGTTTACAATATTACTTTGTTTTAAGTCTTCATATACGCTGTCCTTCCATCTCCTTCTTGGTCTTCCTATTCTTCTTTTTTGTATTGGCTTACGTAATAGAACCATTTTTGGCATTCTCGCCTTTCCCATTCTTTCTATGTGTCCTAAGTATCGGATTCTCTGTGCTTTGATTGCCGTTGTTATTTTTGGTTCATTATATAGTTCTTCAAGTTCCTTATTATTTCTTCTTCTCCATTGACCGTCTATTTTCACGCCTCCATATATTGCTCGTTGTATTTTCCTCTCCCATCTTTCTAAAAGGTCTATTTCTGATTTTTTAAGCACCCATGTTTCACATGCATATGTAGCTGTAGGTCTGATAACTGTTTTGTAGATTCTTATTTTTGCTTTTCTTGACACATCTTTGGATTTCATTAATGGACGCAATGCTCCATACTTTTTGTTTGCTTTTGCTATTCTTGCTTTTATTTCCCTTTCCCCATGTCCCTTTTCATCTACTTTTACACCCAGGTATGTAAATTCTGAAACTCTTTTAAATGCGCATACATTTTCTCCTTCTATCTCCAATGTGAAATTGTCTTCATTTTCTTTATCTGTTTCTCCCATTATCATGTATTTTGTCTTTTCCTTATTTATGAGAAGACCAAAAGGTTTGGCTTGTTTTATTATATTGCTCATTAATTTTGTTAGCTCTTTCTTACTTGTCGATAATAATGTTAGATCATCTGCGAATGCAATACATTGGTGGCCATTTTTAAAAATCGTTTCCTGTGTGCTTATTTTACTTTTCCTGATTATTCCTTCCAGTATTACATTAAAAAGAGTCGTTGATAGTGGGTCTCCTTGTCTTAATCCTTCCTTTGTTTCATGAAATAATCGCAGCAAATTGCACTCGACCTCTGAAATTAATATAGAATTTTTGCTCTCGTGACACTTTGACATAATTTTTGAATTAAAACTGTCAAATAATTTGAATGATGTCAATAATGATGCCAATAATTTGAATTAAAATTGTCAAAGTGTCACTCGGGAAAAATTCAATAATTTCAGAGCTCTTGTGCAATTACTACTGAGAATTATCTACTGTAGAAAATTACCGATAGAATTTATTTAAGTAGATTGTTTCTGTTTAATGGCAACCAGTTTCCTAGTTTTGACAATTGTCACATTTAAGAAAATATCCATAATATACGTATTAAAAAATAATCTTACGAATATCACATGAGAGTAAGAATAAATAAGAAAATAATGCTTGATTTTTACTCAAATTTGTTGTCATTGGGCAATAGCCACTCGAGCCCTGCGGGCTCTCGTGTCTATTGCCAGACAACAAATTTTCAAAAAACCGTCGCATTATTTTCAATTTATTCTCACTCTCTTGTGATATTATACCCTATAATTTTTGATAATTTTCCGTCGTCAAGTATATTACGTCAGATGCCCTTCGTTGCTACGAAAAAATACATTCAGTGACATTAATGACAATTAATGTTTTAAAAATTATAAAAGTGATGACTTTCAACCGTCAAATATTTATAACAACCGTGTATTTAATTGTACTAATTTGTATGTACTTACATAAATAAATTACAATAAAATTTTGGTTTTGAACAGTTTTATTCATGAAATAATCGCAACAAATTGCACTCGATCTCTAAAATTATTATCGAATTTTTGCCCTCGTGACACTTTGACATAATTTCACTCCCCTTCGGGTCGTGAAATTAAAACTGTCAAAGTGTCACTCGGGAAAAATTCGATAATTTTAGAGCTTTTGTGCAATTACTACTGATTATTTTATTCATAGGAGATTCTGACCAATAGAAAGCTACAGAAATAAAAATTAAAGTGATAATTTTTTAGAATATCCCGTCGTCAAGTATATTACGTCAGATGCCCTTCGTTGCCACAAAAAAAATAAATTCAGTGACATTAATGACAATTAATGTTTTAAAAATTATAAAAGTGATGACTTTCAACTGTCAAATATTTATAACAACTGTGTGTTTAATTGTACTAATTTGTACTTACATAAATAAATTACAATAAAATTTTGGTTTTGAACAGTTTTATTCATGAAATAATCGCAACAAATTGCACTCGATCTCTAAAATTATTATCGAATTTTTGCCCTCGTGACACTTTGACATAATTTCACTCCCTTTCGGGTCGTGAAATTAAAACTGTCATAGTGTCACTCGGGAAAAATTCGATAATTTTAGAGCTCTTGTGCAATTACTACTGATAATTTTAGATAAATTTACAAGAAAATTCAGAATTTAAATGAATAAATTAGTTTAATTAACCTGTTTACCATATTGAATTGCAAAATTTGAAACGGTTTATACTTTGTTTAAGACATATTTAAAAAGATAATCTGATACTTTAGGTGTGTCTGTTTACATTCTAATAGGTAACTAGAGACGACGAGGGATTTGTGTTTATTTTTAGAATAAACCAGGAGCTTTCTCATTAAAATTTACTTTTCTGTAAGAGAATACATTAAACAACTCAACATTATCTTTATGGGATTAAGTCATGATTGATTGTATTGAAATTCCTATTTCCTCTTTGGTTATAGTTAGTGTGACCAACTAGCCCGAAAAATCCGGGACATGACCCGAATTACGAAGTTGTGTCCCGGCGTCCAGGACAAGGCTTCCGGACCATCCGAATTTTCAACTTTTTGGTAAAAATCTATATTTTCGTTTTTATTCTAAGAATTTACATCAAATTAAATTGTTGAGACGAAAAAAAAATTTTTATCGTGGTATAAATTTTAATAGTTCTATGAAAGAAAACGAAAACTGTGGAATTTTTTTTATTTGTGTTTTAATTATCGTCTTCCGAAAAGACCATTCAAAAACAATAATAATTCATGTCACAATGAATCATGCCTAGGCACGCATGCCGCATCGAACGATGTAATGTAATGATTGCTGATGAATCTTTTTTTTCGGTTTTGTCAACTACTTTAAGTAGATAAACCTCTTGAGTTCGTTCGCGAAATATGATTAATTTCCAAACCGTTGCATGCTTTGAGCCAAATTCAAATCTGCTGCGTTGCAATATGATTTTTTTATCTAAACATTTATTTTATTGTCAGTCAGGGTTGCCATATTACACGATTTATCGTGTAATTACACGATTTGTTCCTATTTTACACGATTACACGAATCAAGTACGAAATCTTACGATTATTACCATTAAAAATTTTCAGTAGTATTTTTAATACATTTTTATATTCACTTAATACTCCCTGTATTGTTTAAAAATTACTTTGCAAAGAAAGAGAAATCCTCGGATATTTGTAATCTATACTTTCATACCTAATCATAACATACCATAATGATAACATAAACATCATTGGAAGAGTCTCAAGTTAAGTACTCATTTACACTAAAGTAAAATATAGTGGAATCCCCTGAAAATATTAGGAAGGTATAAATATTAGCCTGTCACCAACCGTTCTTGAATGGTTAGGCGCATGCGCGATAGCGAATAATTATGCGCAGTAACACAGTTTTCGTTACTGCGCAGACTCGTAACCATTCAAGGACGGTTTATATAGCATTTTCCGACTTTACACGATTTTCAGTAGTCGAGTTTCACGATTTTTGCTTCACTTCATCTGGCAACCCTGTTGTCAGTACAGTAATCAGTTTGAATCCGAAAATCGATTAGTGACCATCTCGGAATTATTGTTTTTGACCCGACTTTTTCATTCCAATATATTATTATTGTTAATATGAATATGGAACCAACACACGAAAGTAAAAACAGAAAACGATATTGCACTTTCAATAAAATATTGGAAGAAGAATTTCTATTTTTGAAAAAAAAAGTAACTCTAACAGTGACATGAAGTGTGATACTTGTGGATCGGAATTTTCGATCGCCCACAGTGGTAGAGCGGATATACTAAGTCACATCAAAAGTGAAAAACACCGAAGAGGTATCTGCTCCGCGTCCAGCAGCAAAAAATTGACTCAATTTTTCAAGCCAACAGCTTCATCGAGCATTGATTTAGAGACAGCAGCTCGGGAAGGTGTTTGAGCGTATCATTTGATTAAGACCATCAAAAATATCATTGTCAACATAAAAATGTTAAATAACCAATAAAATGATGATAAAGTCCTATATTTAAAAAAATAACAAATGGCCCGATTTTCATTCAAAAGTCCCGGATTTTAGGTATTTTTTTTTTTCAGCATTGTCCCGGATTCGACTGAATTGGAGTTGGTCACACTAGTTATAGTTTAAAAAAACATTTGTTATTTCCGCATACTTGGCCCATTTCTATCCAATTTTGACCTTCCAGTCGACTGACAAGGAATTTATATAGAATGAAGAACACTGAAATAAATCCATTTTTAAATACAGCAACTATCGACAACTTATTATATTGTGTTCAGGATGACGTAAGGGAAAAAGTACACTATAGAAAAATGTGTGGAAATGTACAATTATATTATTGACCAAAAAACTAGCCCTAGTACACTGATTTTGACATGTTTTTTGGCGTATGTGAGAGTCCACGACTCAACTCCGTGCAACAGTGTAGAAAAGATAGAAGATCGTAGTATCCTAATTTTTTTGGGTACTGATGAATCACGACATCTGAATAACTGAGCCATTTTTTTAAATGCAGATCTGGCTTACTCTATCCTACGTTTGATTTCCGGGGAATGGTCCCAATTTTCGTCCAAATTGCTCTTCCTTCTTAGGCAGGCCGCACATCAAAGAAACATGAAACGTAAATTACGTTTCATGGAAATAAACCACTGCTAAACAAATATATGTCCGGCCATTTATGAAACTCTCCGAAAATAAAAATGTGTCATGAGCATGAATCACACTCGTTTCATTGGTAGGCGGACTTTGAGATTTGTTTAGCAGTGTTTTCTTTTCATGAAACATGTTTTTAGATTCATGTTTCATGTTTTTCGTTTCATGTTTCTTTGGTGTGCGGCTTGGCTTAGAGATCATCATACATATTATTTTCTTAATGTTTAGTGAAAACCCATATTTCTGACTGTCTTCTGTGATTCTATTTTTATAGCTACCGTTTCATAGCTTAATCCAAACCTTCTATACAGTACTGGAAAAATAATTATTCAAAATCTTGTGCGATTTTACAAAATCTCGAGCTTTTTAAAATTTCAGCAAGAACTTTTATCAAAACTTCGTTCTTTGTGAAATAGATTTAAAAGTATTCTAGAATTTCACATCTAGATACTCATTCCAAAAATATATTTAAGTTTAATAATATCCTGTCAGTTCGCACTAACCGTACTGGACGGTCTCACTCCAGGGGACCTCAAGGATCAACAGGATTGGAAGCCCCCTACTTGGTGATCGTTATTTACCTCAGTGGCGTAGTAGAAAAATGGAAGTTCATCTTTTCATATATTCTATACGCAATATTTGCCTGTCTTAGCGTTCTTCCTTTAAATTCCTGAGCTCAATTGCCCTCCTTATAATCATACTCCAGGACATTTTTGGTTTTTCTCTTTTACAGTGTAGAATTCTGGCAAATCAATTCGAAATTCTGAATTATTCCTTAATCTTAATCTAAAGTGTCTTCTTCACCTTCTATATTTGCATATAGCCCAGTCGGGATAGCATTTGACCTTGCATTAGGAGCTGCCCCAAATTTTATTTTTCTAATCTTTAGGGAGGGTCAATATTAGTATAAATTTAAAATCTCGACTGAATTGCACCGTTGCGTTAGCCGCCATCTTGATTTTAAACGAGAACCGTTTTTGCTCAATATCTCCGCCATTTTCAAATTTTTGACAAAAAGTGTAGAAACTGAAATTGTTGAAAATACGATTTTCTATAATTTCATTTATTATAATTTTTTTCGTGCGGTCGATATTTTCCGAGTTATGAGGGGAAAATAGTGAGAGTTGTAGCATAATTATTGAATTATCTCGTTTATTATTAGTTTTACAACAAATATTTACCTATACAAAAATGAAGAAAATTAAATTTTGTACAATTTTGATGCCGTTCATTTTTTTGATGAAATCAATATTTAAGGTAGTACGTATGTGGTAAAGGTGCGAGCGTAAGACCTGATTGATTTTGTAGCAATTGTTTTTGTTCAATATCTCCGCCATTTTCAAATTTTCGACAAAAAGTGTAAGAACTGAAATTGTTGCAATTACGATTTACTACAATTTTTCGAGAGAACCAGTGGCGGGTCTACAAGGTGGGGAAATGGGAAAATTCCCCCGAACAGGGTCCAAAATTTAAAAAAAAATTGTTGGAACATCACGATATATTAGCTGACATAAAACTTAAAATATCGACAGACAAATTCAACCAATAAAACCCGCTAGTTAATAAAATTAAGTGAACTTAATGTATATAATGTCTTTTATGTCTTTTATATACTTAGTTTGGTTGATGTTTCAATGGAAGTTTCAAAAAGTGTATAAAATATAATTCTCTTTATTTTTGTTTATGTACAATTATGTCGTAAAGTTAATAATAAATGAGACAATTCAATAATTATGCTTCCCCTCCGCTTCCATTATTTCCCCCTTAACTCGGAGAATATTGATCGTATAAAGAAATTGTGCCAAAGAAATTGTAGGGAATTGTATTTCCAACAATTTTCTTTGCTACCATTTATGTCGAAAAGTTGAAAATGGCGGAGATATTAAGCAACAACAGTTCTCATTTAAAATCAATATGGCGGCTAATGCAACCGCGGAATTCAGTCGAGATTTTAAATTTACACTACTATTGATCTCTCCTAAAGGATATAGTTATAAAATTTGGGGCAGCTCGGATACACAATTCAATTCAATAATTATGCTTCCCCACCACTGTTTAATATTTTCCCATGTAACTCGGAAAATATCAACCGCATGAAAAAAATTGTTAAAAAGAAATTGTAGGAAATTATATTTTGAAGATTTTAGTTGAAAATGGCGTAGATATTGAACAAAAACAATTGCTATAAAATCAATCCGGTCTTACGCTCGCGCCATTACCGCATACGTACTTCCTTAAATATTAATTTTAACAAAAAAGTGAAAGAGATCAAAATTGTGTAGAATTTAATTATCTTCATTTTTATGCAGGCACATATTTGTTGTAAAACTAATAATAAACGAGATAATTCAATAATTCAATAATTATGCTCTAACTGTCACTATTTTCCCCTCATATTTCGGAAAATATCGACCGCACGAAAAAAATTATAAAAATAAAATTATAGAAAATCGTATTTTCAACAATTTCAGTTTCTACACTTTTTGTCAAAAAATTGAAAATGGCGGAGATATTGAGCAAAAACGGTTCTCGTTAAAAATCAAGATGGTGGCTAACGCAACGGTGGAATTCAGTCGAGATTTTAAATTTATACTAATATTGACCCTCCCTAAAGATTAGAAAAATAAAATTTGGGGCAGCTCCTAATGCAAGGTTAGGCCTGTTATTCGTCTAACCCGACTGGACTAATATTATAGCAAATAGTTAAACTTTATTTTGCTGCTGTCTACCCTGCACATTTTTCATTTTTTAATGCAGACGTCCTGTTGGACATCGCTCGGTAATAAAGCTATGTTTCGTCAGTATTGTATTATACATCTCGTGGAGAATAATTCCTTAAGGGGATGGGTACGTAATTTCGGCTCTAATTCTATTTAAATGCATTCATTTTGATTCGAATCCTGAGAAAACTAATAATTTTTTGAAAGTATTTTTGAAATATTTAAACGCAGAATGAAAGATTACGTTCTTACCGAGGGCTGAAAGTCCCTAAAAACTTCTGTAATGTTTATTTTAATAAGTTACAGGGGTGAAAAATTAAGAGAAAATGTAGTGCGATTTTTAATTTCAAATACCTCGTTCAACAGACACTTTTTATTTATTCTAAGGGACTTTCGGCCCTCGATAATAATTTATTCTTTCATTCTGCGTTTAAATTTTTTTTAAATATTTATTAGTTTTTTCAGGATTTGGAAAAAAAATGGACATTTTCGCTATCTTTGTCATACAACGCACTGAGTCAAATAGAATATGATGATAAAACAGTGACAATTTTAAATATTTGACATGGCATCGGGAATATTTTGAGTTGTTGATTAAATAATATTGATAGTATATTTGATAAGTAATTGATTTAAGACGTGAACTTAATAAAAAGTTAATTGTGTGTTATTTATGGACGATCCAAGCAGAGAATTGACCAGGGTATATTCTGTGATCCAAGTATTTTGTTGTTAAAGATGTTCAAGATTGTAAGCTTTCCATAGTAACAATATATTATTAAAAAATCACTTTAACACTTTTTCTTTTTTCTCGATTGAGTATTAGTTTTTGTTGTACAGTATATAAATTATTACAATCACTGAATATATAATTAGTGAAAAAATTATCATATTTATTAGCTGAATGATTAATTTTCAATTATACAACTAACAGTTATTCAAGAACATTCAAAAGCCATCTCTTTAAAGTTAGTGATGATATTTGTCAAGTAGTAATATTTACATATCCATACAGTGAGAATTCTATTACACGTAATTTGCCGTGTAAAGACAGAAAAGTAGGGATAGTCGTAAAATATTTACGAAATATGTACCGATGGCCTTAATATACAATGGTAACTTGGTTTTCCAGTCCCCTATGTCATCTAATTAACCTCTACATACTCACCACAAATTACGTAAATGTTATATTTACGTATTATGACTCTTTCAGAAACTTTTCAACCATTCATTTCTTCTTTAGGTGTCGTCTTCCTAGCAAAGTTTGGCCATGACTTCTGCAAAGTCTCCTCTATTTTGAGCTTTTCTTATTAGACTTTGAAAGTCTAATCCTGTCCATTCTTTGATGTTGCGCAGCCAGGTCATTTGTCGTCTACCCGGGCAGCGTCTTTCTTCTATTTTCTCTTCTATAATAAGTTGAAGGAAGTTATACCTGTCGTGTCTAAATATGTGTCCAAGATAAGATGTTTTACGTTTCTTTACAATTTCTGTGGGTTCACGTTCTCTATTCATACGCCTTAAGCCTGGGTTTCCTCTAAAGCGGCACCGACAAACAGCGATCGTAGCACTGCGATAAATTACGTCAGATTACGGTGAAAAATTCAAGGTTCTTCACTGGAGCAATGGAATGTGCAAGCTCAGCAAGCGGTGGCTTCCAACGCATCCTTGGAAACCAACGCTATTATTTTGCATGGTACAGTTTTTTATGATGTCATTCATCGCAGTGTTACGATCGGAGGTTGTCGGCACCGCTTTCGAGGAAACCAGCGCTTTAAAGCGTCTTCATTTCTAACATGGTCGGTCCATGGAAGTTTCGGCATACGACGAAATACCCACATCTTAAAGTTCTCTAAACGTCGTAAGGAGCTGACTGTTAACGTCCAAGCTTTCACGCCGTGTAACAGTACACTATATACATAACACTTTATCATGCAGTATCCTAGGGACAGATCAAGATTGCGGGCAGTGAGTAACTGTCGCATCTTTAAGAAGGTGTTTTTTGCTTGTTCTATTCTACATGTAACCTTTTGATCTTGGTATAAGATTTCAACCATCCATTTGATGCTGCAAAATTGTCCATCTTCAAACTGATTGCTACCTTGCGTCCTTTCTTTTTAAGTAGCAGACCAGATTCTGAAATTGTTTTATTTCTGGCTTTGCAAAACCAATAACAATTGTAGATGACTTGATTCACTGCCAATCCTTCTGACTTTGAAAGCTTTCGTTTTTGTTCTAAGCTAACACCTTCCTCAATATTCATTTTTAACTAACTAAGTTTTATTGTTAATAATATCGTCAATATGAAATTTTTGCCAACTCAATTTTTTTTTGGTCAATAATTTTGCTTGTAAGGATCAGTTGTAATGTTTTATATAGATTTCCCCTCACTATATGTCCCAGAGAAGACATATTGCGGTGTTTAACAGTCTTTATCAGTTTTCTATATTTGATGACTCTCCTTATTACTTCCACATTAGTCTTTCTTGCTGTCCAAGTTATCTTCAGCATCTGCCAATGAATGTGCATATCCAGTGCTTCATATCTGATCAGGATCGATACTTTTAGTATCCCTAATTCTGCAGCATATATAAGCATAGACCAAATATAGCACTTAACCATTATTTGTCTTAGTTCTAAACCATCTCGTGCCTACGTAACTGATATTTTTTACACTCAAGCTCGCTGCCCATTCCATCTTAAAATGTTTTCTTGAAACCAGTGCTTCTATGTTAACATAAATGAATAGATTAGTAATTTTCCATGTCCGGAAAGTCCGAAACAAACTGATTGTTATACATTTATTAACTGTATTATTCAACAATTGAGATTTTTCTTCAATGAATAAAAAATATAAATTTAGACGTTCGCGAGCGGGATAGAAATAGATTTACCCCATGGGATAAATTGTAACGTTTCAGAAATTGACAAGAAGTAGCAAATTATTTATAAATAAAGTAATTTCGATTATTCTCTGTTTTTATCCTTTTTTAAAAATTAACTTGCTCCAAAATTATAAGGTAATAATGTTGGACATTTCGAAGTGCTGTACAATAAAAAAAGAAAATATAACTACATTTAATTCTGAGAATTTTTTGGTTAAATTATACACGGCATAAATCAAATTGATCAAATTAGGATTACCTGGTCTCATCTAAAATTAAAACTACATTTAAACAGAATGTACCCTTAAATAAATTGTAAGTTAAACGACTCTGTTTGCGTAGGCTCTACAATATTTATTTTGCAAGAAGAATTTGGGTCAAGAGAGAAGAGGTTTATTGTGTCGCTTTTGAGGTGAATTGCTAGAGGACGAATTATATTGTTCACCCAGGTGTCTTCCTGATTTAAGAGAACACTTTACTTCATCGACAGCTAGCGCAAAGTTAGCACTTTTCTAATTTTCCGGACGGCTTGTGAAAATAGAAGAGGTGGATTTTAGAAATGTTGATGTTAAGTTAGTTGATTTCAAAATTGAATTGGTACATTTCAAGGATATGTTATTTTATTTAGCTTAAACACCTCTACAACTTTGGCAATTGGCATGGTACAGTTGATTTCTAAATTTATTAAGAAATTACAAAATAACAATTATTATAATAATAGAGTTTATTTGTAGCAACTAATACATAATAAATAAACCCAGTTTCTCACTGAAGTTGTTTGTCAAATAGAGGGCGGGTTGTTCGAACGCTAATCAAAAATGATCATTATTAAATATTTAATTACTGTCAATGTCAACTTTGTTTGGGTTGCTGAAAACGTAATTATGGATTACAATTATGAAATTAGTTAATCAATTATGTTAATAACTGTTATGTTAATTGATTAACTAATCTCATAATTATAATCAATTAGGTTTTCAGCAACCCAATCAAAGTTCACATTCACAGTTGGTGACACTAATTAAATATTTGATAGTGATCATTGTTGATTAGCGTTCGAACAACCGGCCCTTAAACTTGTGCGTGAGGGTTAAATTTTGATTAAGCATATTAAATAAAATTAATTTATCTTATAGGTTAAAAAAGGAATCAAATATAGTCTTTTTCCATTATCTGACTTCAATTTTGGGCTCCTCTTCTCACCTAATTCAGTTACTGTTAAATTTTGTTTATGGGACCTCCGAAAATCTCTCATAATATTCAAGAAAGGATTGCAAAAAATTAAATTTCCGATGGGATTCTTCTGACGAACTTCGTTTTCTATAAGAATTATAATTACTTTTTGAAGGTGTTTTATCCATTTTTACCATAATTTTCACAATTTATACATTTGTAATAAATCATTTTTGACATTTTTTAATTTAAATATTTTTAAGAAATTACAAAATCCTGCGTAGACGCAATATTTGTACCAAGACTATTCACAGAAAAGGCCATCGAGTACAATAAACCACCATATCTGTGTTTTATAGACCTGACAAAGACTTTCGATCGCATCCAAGTCGAAGACATCTTACACTTACTGTATAGAAGAAAAATACCAATCAATATTATACAAACCATCGAAAACACATTCTTCCATAATCTAATACAGGCAATATTATGTTATGCAGACGACGCCGCATTAATCGCCCAGACAGAAGACGATCTCCAAAGATTAACACACATCTTCAATATAGGCTATTGATTATGTTCAACATAAGAGAGCTAAAAGGAACTACAACGTTAATAAGATTTTGTCTCATATGGTCAACGAAGCTCATATTTAAAAAACCGCGGAGTGCTACAGAGAGGTGCGTTTTTGAGAAAGGGGCGAATTAGTCCCTAGGCTCAGGGTGAATTAGGGTGAGTTCTATGCACTTTTGGTACAAACATGTCTACAGGAAAATTGTTCCAGGATAAATTTACTATCGAAATATCACATTTTAGTGTAAAAAATGTTTTCTTTACAAAAATATATTCAAAAGAAAAGCAAGAAAAGAACACCAAAGAACGCAATTTTATCTTTTGTCCCATAACTTTTTTCCTTAGGGATATAGGTATAGGTATTGCTTCAGCGAAAACTAACTTCAGTCCTTTCTCTTTAAAATGACGTTTAGTAGAAGCCACTAAGATTTATATTTTCCAAAATAGAATTTTTCAAAGTTCGCCGCTCACAGCAGTTTTAGAGCCATTTTCACCATTATTTTGCAAACATTGTTCTGTAACTTCTTTCTACGCATTTCTAGGTATATGTATATGTATATAGGTATATGTAATGGTACATTTAGTAGAAATAGAAGTCAATTACGTTTAAAATGGTCTATTGTATAAGGTTGTGCGACTATTTTTAAGCAAGTTATGCTTTTTCAAGGTTTTATTCTTTTAATGATTTTTAATATTTTTTATGATTATTGTTTAAATATCTTATGATGACTTCTTTCTTGAACATTTAGTTATAAACATTGTGCAATAAAAGAATATTTTCTTTACTTTAAAATGGTGAATAGCAAAAAATTTTAGGACTATTTTTAAAGAAGATATCCGTAGGATATCCAAGGGTATCCGTAACTTTTTTATTTTTTATTTTTTTTTTCAATTAGAAGAATATAGTTGCAAATTATAACATAATTTTTAATTTCAAATAACTTTTCTTAATAACACTTTTCGATATTGTGAAATATAAAGGTACTTCACTCTTGAGCAAAATTCATATTTTTTAATTCATCTCACGTTTTTCTTTTGTTGCACAATTTATACACCTAAATATACAATAAAAAAGTTATAGTGAGAAATTTAAAAATAAACGAAAAATAAATCAAAAATCATTAATAGTATACAATTCTCAAAAACCATATATTGCTTTAATATAGCCATACAGCCTTCTACAATAGACCATTTTAAAGGTATTTGACTTTTCTTCTTACAAAATGTACCATTGCATACACCTAAAGCTGCGTAGAAAAAAGTTACACAACAATGTTTGCGAAATAACAAGGAAAATGGGTCAAAATCGCTGTGAGTAGCGAAGTTTGAAAAATCATATTTTGAAAACCATAAACCATAGAGACTTCTACTAAACACCATTTTAAAGAAGAAGGATGGTAGTTTTTTTTCTATAAAGCAATGCCTATACCTATATTCCCATGGGAAAAAGTTATGGGGCAAAAAACAAAACTGCTATCTTTCGTGTTGTTTTCTTGTTTTTCTTTTGAATCTATTTTTGCAAAAAAACATATTTTTCACTTTGAAATGTGATATTTCAATAGTAAATTTAAACTGGAACAATTTTCATGTAGACGTGTTTGTACCAAAAGTGCATAGAACTCACCCCAATTCGCTCTGTGCCCAGGGACTAATGCACCCCTTTCTCAAAAAAGCAACCCCTTTAAATGGTAGCACTCCGCGGTTTTTTCATATTTAGAGGTCCATTGACTATATTAAAAAATAAACTCTGTTTCTCAATGTGCCTCCAGTAAATTATCGTTCCATCGTTTTCGTGGTCTTCCCCCTGATCGTCTTTCTATGGACCGTGATAGTGTGACGTCAAAATTTCAAAAAGTTTCCAAACAAAGCAACTGTCGATTGATTATACACGTGATTTGTGTAATCATTTTTAATTTTATTTTGTTTTAACAATTATCTGCACATTTTTTCTAAAGACACAATCCTTGTTAGTCATATCAATTATATTGCTTTTAATTTTATAAATGTCCTTACACAAAATCAAGGGTTTACACACTACTTACTACTTACTGCGTTTCTTCAGGATTTTAACCAGTCCTATTTGGAAATATGGTGGGAAATATAATATGAGCATTGATTACAATCACGGGTACCCAACACATTACTATTTTGTAAAAATTAAACATCCTACAAGCAATATATTACAATTATAAAAACGAAAACAAACATCATGAGTGAATTTTTGCTTTGTTTGGAAACCATTTCAGAGTAGCCAACATTGATTTGACGTCACGACTATCACGGTCCATTGGGGAATCTTCTTCTTTAGGTGCCATGTCTGTATTCAGACGTTGGCCGTCATCATGTTTACAATTTCCTGAAATCTCTCTCTATCGGCTGCTGCGCGAAATAATTCTTCTACCGTGGAACCACACCATTCTCTAATATTACGCAGCCATGAAAGTTTCTTTCGACCAATCCATCTCTTTCCCTCCACTTTTCCTTGTATTATAAGGCGAAGTAGATGGTATTTAGGTCCTCTAATTATATGGCCGAAGTATTCTGTTTTTCTCCTCTTTATGATGCTTATGAGCAGACGTTCCGAATTCGTCATTTGAAGAACACCTTCATTGGAAGTGTGCGAAATCCACGATATCTTTAGGATTCGTCGATAGCACCACAATTCGAATGCTTATATTTTGTTTAGCATTGTGGTTTTTAACGTCCATGTCTCATAACCATACAATAGGATAGACCACACATAACATTTCAGCACCTTCTTTCGAATATTCATCGACAGGTTTCTATTACATAAAACTGGTTTCCAGGTCATAAAAGCCTTCCGTGATGTTTCGATCCTAGTTATTATCTCTTCATCAGAGTCACAATTTAAATTTAACCAGCTGCCAAGGTACTTGAAATGATTTACCCGTTCTAACTCCTCTCCATCAAGAGAAAGCTGACCTTGATCTATATTAATCTTTCCAACGGCCATCCACTTTGTTTTTGAAATGTTGATTTTAAGGCCTCTCCGATAGCTTGCTTCACTGACTAGATTTAGTAGTGTCTGAAGATCTTGTAAATTTTCAGCAAGAATGGCTGTATCGTCAGCGTATCTAATATTGTTGATTACTTCTCCGCCTAGCCTTACTCCCTCTTGTCTGTCATCCAAAGCCTCCCTAAAGATTTCTTCAGAGTACAGATTAAAAAGGGTGGGTGATAAAACACAACCTTGTCGTACTCCACGTTTTATCGGCAGTGATCGGCATTGGGGAATAGTGATGTTGAAAAAGTAACTATTCGTTACAAAGTACTCGTTACTTACGAATACCGAAAGTAACGATTACTATAAAGAGAGGCAAATCGTTACTTTGATTATTCTGATTAATTCGTTACTTCGTACCAATCGTATCAGAGTGAGTACCTATTTTGAGTATTGTATCTACAACAATAGGTTGATATCGTAATCGGACCTTTATTCCACGAGTGTTCGGTATCAGTACAGTTAACTAAAATTTTATCTATGAAGAGTTTTACAGGATTACAGGGCGCTGAGAAGTAGCTGAAACAGAGGGAGGTAAATCATTTAACAAAGAATGCACCCAGAAACAGATGTCTATACATACGATTTGTCGAGGTAGATAATTCACACAATTTCACAGATCTTAGTTCCTTTGAAAATAAAAATGTAACACGTTAAATTTTAATAATAAATACACTGCGATGTCCCGGCCAAACAGCAATCTTACACTTTTGGCCAAGAAACTCATAAGCGCCCAATACTCCACAAGGAGGGATGGAACGAGAGGGAGCGTTTCTTATTTGCATTTCCACACCCAATTTTCTATTTAAAACTTTTTCCTGTTTCACTATTTCCCTAAAAATAATTTATTTTTTCCTAATTGTCTTGGTCTATGTGTATTTTATTGTTATGATCCAATAAATCTAAAATAATATCTGCCCGGGCCAAAAAAATAGTAGAATTTATAAAAAAAAATCATTTTTAATTATTAATTAGTCTGGACAAAATTATGTCGGGCACCCCTTGTTTTTAATAATTTTTAACATAATAGATCCATTTTCCAGAATTTCTATCCATTAAATAGATCGGTGAAGGTCGTTGTTATATTATCGGATCTTATACTTATACGAAATACTGAGAAATACGATTCTCGATATGATTACCGGTACTCAAATACAAAAGTAATCATAGTAATCAAAGTATCCTACTAATACTAATACAAAATATGTAATGAGAAATGCGATTCTCGATATGATTACTGGTACTAAAATACAAAAGTAACAAAAGTAATCAAATTAATCAAAGTAACGAATACTTTATACAAAAGTAACGATTTGTAACGAATACTCGAAAGTAACTATAATCAACATCACTATTGGGGAACCGTTGCTGCTGTCCTTACTACTCAATTTGTTGTCATTCGGCTTTGTGGTCGTCCCATTTTACTCTGCCAAATTCTTTTTTATGCCAATACTATTAAATAAAAGTTAAAAACAACCAAAGAAACACGAACAATTAGCCAAGCCGCACACCAAAGAAACATGAAACGAAAAACATGTTTCATGAAAAGAAAACACTGCTAAACAAATCTCAAAGTCCGCCTACCAATGAAACGAGTGTGATTCATGCTCATGACACATTTTTATTTTCGGAGAGTTTCATAAATGGCCGGATATATATTTGTTTAGCAGTGGTTTATTTCCATGAAACGTAATTTACGTTTCATGTTTCTTTGATGTGCGGCCTGCCTAACAGTACAAGAATAATCAACTTAAAATAATAAAAAGTACTTTTAAAAGCAGTTAAATAAGTTACATAAGTTAAGTTCAATAATTGTATTTACTTGAAGTTCTGTCAAAGTAACTTGTTTAGCAATTGTACCGACAAACCGCATCCTCAAATTCTCTCTCATCCCTCTGCCTATTAACTACATTGGCGAAATTATATTAAAGTTATCTGCGGTAATTTAATATTAGTTAAGAACTTAGAGAACTGTTTATTTTAATTAGTAGAAGAACATTTCGACTAATTAATTGCTTTAAATAATTTTCGTAAGGGTTGAGAGATTCTCGAAACTATTTGCAATGGATATATTTTAGTTATTATAGTCTAGGCTATTCGTAAAATGGTTGATTTTTTAGTTTAGTACTTTCCTCAATATATATTCAGAATATGTTGTATAATAATGGTGAATATCATCATTATCTTTGCCTTATCCCTATGCGGGGTCGACTTCCCTAATTGCATTTCTCCACACAATCCTATCTTGGGTCATATCAATATTAATCCCCTTTACCAACATGTCCTGCTTAATCATCTACCCCCAGGTCATCTTTGGTCTGCCTCTCCTACTCCTTCCAGGAATCTGCACTTCAGTAATTAGGGAAGGCACTTCAGGAAACTTAACCTATGGTCTCTCATTTTGGCGTCAATTGGTGCCACACCTAGACTTCACCTAATATACTCATTTTTAATTTTATCCTTTTTTGTCACTACGCTCATCCATCTAAGCATTCTCATTTCCTCCACATGCATTCGTTGTTCCTCTTCATAGCCGGTCTTATGACTGTTTTATAGAATTTTCCCTTCATTTTCAGTGGAATTTTTCTGTCACACAATACACCAGTCGCTTCCTTCTACTTCATCCATCCAGCCCTAATTCTACTGCATGCATCTCCATATATTTCTCCATTACTCTGTAATGCGAACCCAGGTACTTAAAACTATTGCTTTTCACAATCATTTCACCATCCAAAGAAACCATTTTATTTGTAGTAACTACATCTTTAAATGAACATTCCAAATACTCTGTTTTTGCCCTACTAAGTTTTAAAACCTTTTTCCTTCAGAATTTGTCTCCACTGTCCCAGTTTTTTTCGTATCTTTCACTATTTTCTGTTAACACTATATCATCAGCATACATTAACCTTCCGATGACCAACCTTTTTTGTTACACGGATGACCAACGGGGGTAAAAAATTACCCCAAGTCAAAAATGAGAATTGACAAAAAATAAAGTTGTTTTAAGAAATGTAATAATGTATTCGTAATTTTAATGTTATGGTCCAAGAGCTGTGAGACATTTTTGAGTAGGTATTTTAGGCAATCTGAAAATTTTTCAGGTGACTCTTCCATGATAGCCTAATACAAAAATGCCGGTCTGGCTGGAGGGTAGCGGTTATTTTCCCCAAAAATCCCCCCCAAAGTTAAAAAAAGGGCAAAAATTGTTATTACAAAAAATATCATTGACGTGACTTTAAAGTAAATTTAAGTATTCAAATATAAAGAAAATAAACAAGCCAGGCGATTTGAGGGCGATTTTAACTTTGCAAGATACTTGCATGGGCGTCCCAGGATTATTTTCAGGGGATGCATCTGAACTTCAGAAGATTTCATCTGAATCTGTACATACTATTAACGAGTATAAAATATACAACTATACATAAATAGCTAGGTATATTCTATCCGGACAAGGAGGTGCAATTGTTATTTTGACAGAATATTTTTTAATATTAAAAATAAATATTCTAAAGACAGGTTTTTTTGGTGAAATTTTCCAACTGCCATGTCATCAAACAAATTACGCGTGCATATAAATGAAAAGCGCTATAGGTAAGCAGCAATGTGAGAAAGGGCGTATACCGATAGCTGTTTGCGTCCTCTGTTCTCGCGGAGCGAGTCCGTTCGCTCGAGAAAAATCACGTGACCTAGCGATACCCATGTTGTTGTGCCTCGAAACGTTAGAGTAATTATTATGTATTATAGTTTTTTAAGTAACTTTTTGTTAATCAAAGGAAAATAATACGTACTATACAATAGATTTTGCAAATATGATAGAAAAAGGCAAATTTATTATTATAAATATATAGGTAGAAAAGTATAAAAGGATAAGCTAAATAAATTCGGTGTCCTAATCTTGTACATCTTCTTCAAACCCCTCATCTGAGCTTAAATATTAATTCTCTTCTTCTTCGTCAGACTCGTCAGTCGAAGCCTGCACAATCACGGGCGCATCTGAAGAAAGACTTGCCATTGGTGAGATGTGGTGTTATTGAATAATGTAAAAAATATCATGGACACAACACATAGCAAACACGGAAACATTAAGAAAGATGAAGAAAAAAAAAGAAATACTCAACACTATGAAGGAAAAAAATGAGCTACTTTGGTTTTATACTAAGAAATAAAAAACCTGATGTGATTGGTTATATAAGGAAAAGTATTAAGTATTGGTTATATAAGTAAGAATACGTAGCAACTAAATTAATTAATCACTAATTAATTTTTAATTAACTCTAAATACATATTACAACTATTTACAGATCAGGTACCTATACTGTAGAGTTCTTTAAGTTTTAACGCTTTTTGACTTTTTGGTTTCACTCAGAAGTCAAAATACCGAAATTGTTTGTAAAAAGGCGAAAAAACGACATATTTGTACTTATTAAACAAAAACTAAGCATAAAACAAAAAATATCTCGACAGCGTTATCTCACAATATGTCTATAGAAAATCTACTTATACAAAATTTCAAGTGGATCGGACAATTATTTTTGAATTACAATGTTCACTGCCTTTGAAAAAAGCAGTTTTGAGAAAAACGCGTTTAAAGTTTTGACAACTTATTTTCAATTTATTTTTTGTCTGTCAAATCGTAAAGTGATGCACACCGGAATATATTTTTGAATCGCGGAAAAATCTACAAAAGAGAAGGGGAACAGCTGTTAAATATTTCTCACTACGCTCAAGCGTGTTGGCAGCCTTCGGAATGCGAGTAGAAGGTAGGGTTATTCAGCATATTCAACTGTATCCCCGGTAATTTTGCTTCAATCAATCTAAAATTTCAGAGAGTATTCTTAAAGTTATGTACTTTCATGTACAATAAAAAAAATAAATCTAAAATAAATTAATTTAATAGCACATGTTCACTTAAATTTAAAATCTACCCAAAACTATATATATATATATATATATATATATATATATATATATATATATATATATATATATATATATATATATATATATAGTAATGTTTGAATAACGGCAATTCGGTCAGTTGAAAGAAAACTCTATTTGTTTTAAGTCTCAATATTTCGTCACTATTTGGTGACTTCTTCAGGAGAAAACTGCAAATTTATTAATATTAGACATGGACAAACTTAAATATTTCGATACTTACAACTATAAGAGTAAAAATTTAAATTTCTTTAACATTATTTTGAAAATTGATTTAGAAAATGACAGATTTTATTTTGACTTATTGGGGAGTTATGGTAACTGCAATATATTTTATATTAATAGAATGTTATCTGATATATACAATTTTTAGTGAATAGGTCAAAGTAAAAAAGGAAATTATACATTTACGAAATTTTAAGGTGGAAAGGTAATAGTAGAAAACTTACAAAGGACCTAGAGTAAGTTAAATTGATTTATAAAATTTAATTGATGGTACTTCATGAGTTAGTGTAAGACTGGTATTTAGAAATTTAAATAAAATTGAGGTAGATTAACTATTAGAAGATAAATTGGGTAATTTGTTTATTTAAATGTTATGTATTAAAAAAATATATATATTATATATAAAAAATTCACCAAATAGTGACGAAATATTGAGACTTAAAACAAATAGAGTTTTCTTTCAACTGACCGAATTGCCGTTATTCAAACATTACTATTTAACACAGTACGGTCGATAATATTTGTACAAATTATATATATATATATATATATATATATATATATATATATATATATATATATATATATATATATATATATATATATATATATTATCAAATTGACGTTTAAGAGCACACAGTAGCGATCAACAGGTAGCAACAAAAGCGGTTCAAGATTTCAAAAGTTCTGCGAACTTTCAAAAGTGAGGCAACAGTGCGTCGACACTGACAGTGACGTTTATACTATCAAAAACAATAATTTTTATACACATAGGCGCGAAATGTTGCCAAGTCAGTGACGTTCGATTTCTTATTATAAAAAAATTAATTTTTAGTAGTTCCAATGTGACACAAAATATAGGCACGGGATAAAAAAGTTTATTTGAAGAAAGTGTATTTTTTGTCTTTCTTAATGGCGGTACAGGCTCCTTTTTTCAATATTTTATTCAGTTATAGAGTAATTTCCACATACTAACATATTTCTAAAATTAGGCTCTGTACCGCCATTCTTTATTATATTACGAATATGTGTGCCAAATATTCCGACAAAATATTCAAAATTAGAGCCGCAATCTTGGAAAGCGTTTGTTGCTACCTGTTGATTGCTACTGTTTGCTCTTAAAAATGGAACTTGACGAAATATTTTAAATCATTTCGTATGTTTAAATGAAAATGAAACACCTTTCATATTCATTCTCCCGTAAACATAGACCATTTTTACTGTATAAACATACGGTTGTATCCTAACAAAAAATAAGAAAAACGGTAATTTGAAAAGAACACAAGGCCCTGTTTATTTTCGGATGACAAAATAACAAAACAAAAATAGATTTTGCGGTGGATATCAGAACTCGTCATTGGATCATGTGAAGCAAACAAATCAAGAAGATTTTATAAGCTTATTGAGTGTCTCGAGGTATTGTTTTAGAGTTTTTTTAGTTTCAACGATTTTTGACTTTTTGGTATCTCTCAGTAATCAAAATACCGAAATTGTTTGTAAAAAGGTGAAAAACGACTTATTTGTTGTTGATTAAAAAAATAGGCATAAAACAAAAAACATCTCGACAGCGTTACGTCACAAAATGTCTATAGAAAATCTATTTAAAATTTCAATTAGACCAGTCAATTAATTTTTGAGTTACAATCTTTACCGCCTTTGGAAAAATCAATTTTGAGAAAGGTGATGCAGACCGGAATATGTTTTTGAATCGTGGAATAATCTACAAAAGAGAAAAGGAACAGCTGTTGAATATTTCTCACTACGCTCAAGCGTGCTGGTACGAAACCTCTGCAATGCGAGTCGAAGGTATGGTTATTCAACACGCTGTATCTCCAGTAATTTTACTTCGATCATTCTGGAATTTTCAGAGAGTATTCTTGAAGTTATTTACTTTCATTTAAAATAACAAAATAAATCAAACAGTTAATTTAATAGCACATGTTAACTTATAATTATTATTTCGTATGTTTATATAAAATTTAAACACTTTTCATATCCATTCTCCCGTAAAGAACTTCACAGACCATTTTTACTGTGTAAACAATAAGAAAAACAGTAATTTGGAAAGAACACAAGGCCCTGTTTATTTTCGGATGACAAAATAACAAAACAAAAAACAACCTATACGAGAAAGTTGTCGTCAAACACTTGCTGGAATATTCATTGAATGTTCGCCCTTGAACCCCGTCCCCGTACTCTATTAACTTTTCAGCGATCCTATTCTAGGCTGCGAATTTGTAAATGTACCTTCAACCATATTCAACAAGTTGATGTGATGAGGTTTATTTAGGGCGAGCACTTCAATCAGGGCCGTACTCAACAGGTAAAAGTTGACCTACGAATAACAAGGATTTGCTAACGAAATCAGGAAACAAACATTTTGAAAAAAAGTATTTATTTAGTTAATAACTATAATAGTTGACGGATTCGAGTTTGAACTTTTGTACCGTTAACATCGTATCGAAGACGAGCTAAGTACAGTGGAACCCCTATAAGTCGGCCCCCGATAACCCGGAAGTCCGGCTAACCCGGACCGATTTTCATCAGATAAACATTTTGATTTCAATATTTTGTATTTTTCAATTTAATTGTGGCTTATTTCCAATCAAAATAGTTAATTATCAGACAAACCTTTCAACAATAAAAATGTATGTAATATAATATTTGAGAGATAATGTGTACTTATGTGTGTAATTTGAACTATACGATATTAAAAATGACTCATAGCACACGCCGCTGAAACAACAGCCACCTGTCTGTAGTATCTATTCCTTTTTATTTCAAACTGTCAGCATTGTTTTAGGAAAGACTATTTAAAAAATTATTTTATAAACAATGGTCTTTAGTATTGTGTGTCTTGTATTGTTCGCTTCCATTTGCTTACGTTTGGGTTTGGTGTTTTTTTTAGTAATTTTAATGAGTAGGTACTGTGCATATTTATAAATATATTTCATGTTATTTCAATTCTAACGGAGTTTATCTGTAAGTATACCGTATTTTATTAATTTTTACCATATTCTCCGGCTATCTCGGATTTTCGATAACCCGGATCTGTCGCGGTCCCGATTAATCCGAGTTATCGAGGTTCCACTGTACCTAGTTATCAAAAAGCAATTAGCAGAAAATTTGTCGTTTCAACAAGTAAATATAAATAAAATTTTATTTATATATACCTAAGTTAAGTTTTTGTGAAAGTGGTACATACAAAAAAGCAGTAAGTTATATACGGTATATTATATACACGTAAATTTTTGAAATAGTAAATGTTTTATTGTATTATAATGTACAATGACCGTATATGTATACCAGTAACATTTTAAACACATTTTCAATTTTATTGCGATTTATACTGACAAAACTGGATTCCGTTCCCAATAGGGGACAGGGCCGCACTCACTCTTGCGGGTGATACCAGTTCTTCTAAAATGATCTCCACCGAAGCAAGCATGGATCAACAATCTCAACAAAACCAAATTTCACCGAAAAGCTACTCAGCAGTGACAAATCAATTTAAATTCCCTTCAAGACAGCTAGCACTAGTCTTCAGTGCCATCGAAAATACTCCACTTCATGACTACCTAATCCCTCTCGGTAACATTGTTCAACCTAAAAATATCATTTTTGCCTCCCGCCTTTCCAACAACCGAGTTTGCATGTACCTTGCAAACAAAAATATCCTAGATGAGTTTTTAGATAACCATGGCCAAATCACTATCCGACGAGAACTTTTAAAGGCTAGACGACTTATAACACCTGCCGAAAGAATTGTTATGTCACAGGTATGCCCGTCGATTCCACACCATGTTCTTGAAAAAGAACTGCAAAAAATCGGTCTACATCTTGTATCTCCCATAACATTTCTAAAAATCGGCGCAAATCTTCCCGAGTATAGCCATATCCTAAGCTTTCGACGGCAAGTATATGTTAGCCCTCACAATTTAACCATCCCAAGCGCCACAACAATAGCATTCAAAAACACAAACTACACAATATTCTTTTCTCAAGATGGAAACGTTTGCTTCAAATGCAAAAAACCAGGACACGTGACAGCAGCCTGCACCGAACCTACAAATATATCTGCGACACAACAAACTCCACTAAGCTCTATAACTTCAAATACTACAACTGTAGCCAATTCGGCTGCAGAAACAGCAACAGCATCAATTCCTACGCAAACCCTTACCAGTACGACTAACCAACCTGAAACGTCCCAATCTAATCAAACTCCAACCACATTATCACACCAAAGCACCTTTTCACAACATACTGAGTCAAAATTACCAAATCTAAATACAGAAGTTACCGAAAACAAAGAAACTCATTTAAAACGCTCTATAAGTGAAGTCGCCTCTCCAGAAACCGACGTTACACTTCAAGAAAACCCATTTGTAGTACCAAAACCTACAGCAACTCGAAAGAAGCCAAAGACATCTAAACTTGAAGAAACAACGCATTCCAATGTATCCATTTTTGGCATGATATATCCTGCCAAAACCTTCATCAATAATCACGAACCACCATTTCCGTTGAACTGCGATCAATTAGTCCTCCTCCTAGAGAGCATAGCTGGCTTATCGAACCCCATAATCTCAATGACTACACTTCTGATTTGAGAGGTCTCAGTGACATGTTAAAGAAGATCCGTCCCTACTTAAAAGAAAGATCAATAAAAACAAGGCTGACCAACTTGAATAAAAAAATACTTGCTCATCTTGGAGAGGTGAGCTCCGGATTAGAAAGTGATATATCACAGTCATCATAGATTAGCAGCTTATATTCTCCTTTTTTACTTGCAACGAACTATTTGCTCTGTATCGCGCCCTGAAACATGCAAACCTGTCAAATATTTCTGTTTCTCACCGACTCACCCAACTCTCTCCTTGCAATGCAGCACCTGTATCCTAAAAGTCCTTTAGAGAAACTAATAAAAACTGAACTACAAATTGCACAAGAAAACAACACGACTCCGAAATTTATATGGATCCCATCACATATTATAGGAATTATCGGCAAGGAAGAGGTAGACAGAAGTTTCTCGTAATGCAGCATTAAGTGCGGAATTCTGAATTAGTGTGCGAGTGTGTATGTAATGATCTCAAAACGTTTTTCTTTTAACAAAAAGTGATTGGTCAGTGGCAACGCGAATGGTTTCTGTCGAAATCTAATTTAAGATCAGTAAAACCAGACACACGACAGTGGAAAACAAGTGCTAGTTCACGGTTTATTCAAACGGTTCTAACGCGCCTACGTATAGAACACTCTACCAGCTTTATCAGGAGAAAACTGTCCAGTAAAGGACTAACTATCTAATCTAAATCAATATTTTTGTACCAAATCTAGCTATTTGTTATTTGTTAAAAATCATTGTTAACCTTTGTTTATCAAGTAATGCCGCTAATAACCTGTTGGTGGATGCGGTAAATTTACTTTAATAATATAATAGTTGACATGGTTAACAGGGACCAAAGAATCTAGTTTTTTTGCAGATTTTAATAAAGTCACATGATTTAATGTGGGTAATAGTATTGGTGCTATTTAGAGGTATTTGGTTTAACACTTTTTTAACTGCAGGTTATTATGATAGCTGTCTACTGATTTATGTTGAGTTTGGTTTGACATGGCAGAATGAATAAGCTGACGTCTAAACGTTTTCAAAGAGTGCTTTATCTTGAAAATCATGGTTCTGTCCGAAATACATATCGCGTACTACGTCCATTTTATGGTCAATCTAATCGTCCATCAGAACAATTAATTCGATTAACCATGGAACGTTCTTACACCACGTTTACTCTAAATGATAACATGCATCTACAGAGACGTCATACAGTGCGTACAGAAGAAGGTGTTGCTACTTTAAAGCGTAGAGCATAGAGAAAGATCCGAATCAATCTATCCGCCGTAGTGCATAGCAGCTGGATATCTTCTTCTTTAAGTACCGTGCCCAAATTTTTAGGCGTGGGTAGCTTCCATAACAATTTGCCGATATCGTTTTCGATCTTGTGCGGCATGTAATAATTGATCTGCTGATAAGCCAGTCCATTGACGAAGGTTTCGGAGCCATGAATATTTCTTTCGACCAATTCCTCTTTTTCCGTCTCTTTCCATTGAGTATTAACTGCAGCATCCTGTATCTGCTACCTCTCATTATATGCCCCAGATATTCAAGTTTTCTCTTTTTTTTTATGGATATGTATCCATCCATTTTATGGAAAATTTTGCGGAAAGATCGTAGTTTATTTGCTTACAAAATACAACTGGTGCTATAAATGAAGCTATATGATCACCTAGCAAGGAGTAGATTCGGTGAATGGGCCCAAAACGAGATTGCCGTTAATCCCGATTTTCATAAGCGAATTTTGTTTAACGATGTAGCACACTTTTTATTGAATGGCTACGTCAACAAACAAAACGCCGTATTTGGAGTGAAGAAAATCCTCAAGCATAGGTATGTTGAAAAACGATTACATCCAGATAAATTGACTGTTTGGTGTGCTTTATAGGCTGGTGAAATCATTGTTCTGTACTTCTTCAAAAACGACGTTGGCCTGAACGTTACAATAAATGGTGACCGCTATAGTGCCATGATTACTGACTTTTTCATTTTTCAATTGAAGAGCTTTGATGCCCAGGAGCTGTGGTTTTAACAATATGCCACAACATATCACACAGCTCGTTCGACAATTGATTTATTGAAGGAAACGTTTGGTAACCGCATAGTTCTTGTTTCGGATCCGTGAATTGGCCTCCAAGATCTTGCGATTTAACACTGCTAGACATTTTGGTTTGTGAATAAACTAGATAAAGGTGCAGATATAAAAACGGTTATGCAGCATTAAAATAGAAATATATTTAAGAAAGTTCATTTTCCTGATAATTGCCGAATCCTTTTTTAAAGGAAAAGCATATATCGACTTGTCATTACGTTATAAATATTTTCCAATTCGTAAACACCAAGAAATATAATATAACCTACAGAAACTTTATAAAGTGATTAATGAAAGATTTTCGTGGAAACTTTGTTTCTACCCACTTACTTTATATTTTCATGTTTTCGTTTTGACATTATTTTAGGGGGCGGCAATTAAAACATGATACTTAACAGGTAGGACTGTTCGTTTATGTATATGCAGCATCGTTGTGTTAATTTAAATTCACTTTTGTAATCAAAAATAACAGTGAGCCGACATGCGACATTTAGACTGTGTGGGATTTAAATTTATTTAATTTATATCTGCAAATATTAAATTCCATATAGTCCAGAAAGCCACTGCGCATCCGCTAGGGAAAATATTCTAATTCGGATTTTTTGCACAATTTTACTCAAAAAGGACTCCTTTTAACAAATTTGCATGTTGATAGGACCAAAAGGTGGTCAAAAATTTTTTAAACGTTTTTTTTTTGTTTTTTCCTAAAATTATTTTTTTTGCATGGAAAAAAGTTTTCTTATATTTTTTGGATCATTCCAAACAGAAAAGGCCTTTAGTGACTTTTCTCTAAAAATGATAGTTTTTGACATATAGGCGATTAAAAATTGAAAAATTGCGAAATCGGTCATTTTTAACCCTCAAGAACTATGTGAAAAACTGAAAATTTGAATGTTGCCAAGGTAGGTAGATATTCTTTAAACATCGATTGATGAAATACCGAAGAGTTTTTTGCAATACAATATTCAAAACTCCTTTGTTTTTTAATTGCTAATCAAGCGTGCGCGACACTATTTTCCACCGACAGTATGGTGCAAATGAAAGGAATAAATTCGTTATTTCGTAAACCTACGACTTCAAGGAAAAATCCCGAAACAGGTCCATTTTTATTTTTAAGTTATGATATTGTGGCGTATATCGTATACTAGTGACGTCATCTATCTGGGCGTGATGACGTAATCGATGATTTTTTTAAATGAGAATAGGGGTCGTGTGGTAGCTCATTTGAAAGGTTCTTCAATTTTCTATTCAGTAATGTAAACATTTACATAATTATTTATACAGGGTGTCCTTCGACTTATTTTTTTGTCAAATAATTTAAATTAATAAAAATTTTTTGGACACCCTGTATAAATAATTATGTAAATGTTTATATTACTGAATAGAGAATTAAAGAACTTTTCAAATGAGCTAGCACACGACCCCTATTCTCATTTAAAAAAATCATCGATTACGTCATCACGTCCAGATGGATGACGTCACTAGTATACCATATATGCCACAATATCATAACTTAAAAATAAAAGTCGACCTGTTTCGAGATTTTTCCTTAAAGTCGCCGGTTTACGAAATAACGAATTTATTCCTTTCATTTGCACCATACTGTCGGTGGAAAATAGTGTCGCGCACGCTTGATTGGCAATTAAAAAACAAAGGAGTTTTGAATATTGTATTGCAAAAAACTCTTCGTGATTTCTTCAATCGATGTTTAAAGAATATCTACCTACCTTGGCAACATTCAAATTTTCAGTTTTTTATATAGTTTTTGAGGGTTAAGGATGGCCGATTTCGCAATTTTTCAATTTTTAATCGCTTATATGTCAAAACTGTCATTTCTAGAGAAAAGTCACTAAAGACCTTTTCTGTTTGAAATGATCCAAAAAACCTAAAAAAACTTTTTTCCATGAAAAAAAAAATAATTTTAGGAAAAAAACAAAAAAAAACGTTTAAAAAATGTTTGACCACCTTTTGGTTCTGGCAACATGCAAATTTGTTAAAAGTAGGCCTTTTTGAGTAAGATTGTGCAAAAAATCCGAATTAGAATATTTTCCCTAGCGGATGCGCAGTGGCTTTCTGGACTAATACCGAAGTAACAATACTCTTAGTGAAAAATTTATATAAAACTAATAAAAGTAGTAAATATGGGAAAATGTCATTATTTGTGTTAATAAATAAAGAATATGATCATATAGTATGAAAGAGCCAGCATAGCTTAGACGGTAGTATGCTTGACTCGCGTGCTGGTAGGCCGGGGTTCAAATCCCAGCGCCGACGAGAACATCTGGACATTTTTAAAATGTCTATAGTCTATAGGCCCTAGGTCGACTCAGCCTGAATAAAATGAGTACTTTGGAGATATAGCAGACTGCCCTAAAGCCGCGTCAGCAGTATAAAACGGGAGACTATTATATTATTATTAATAAGAAAGTAAAACCACTCAAAAAGTAATTATGTATTTGCACCTTGGATTGTGCAATGAAATGTGGAGGTTCAAATACCCCTGCAACAAACCAATCAACTAATTCTTAAAATTTTTTCTGGACTACAATAAAAAATAAAATGTTTGATAAACTTTTCGTTACAGTTTTACAAATAAAAGGCTAGAATCGTTTATCTGTAAAACTGTAAATCTGTAAAAATTATATAAATAAACTTAAAAAATTTTAAAACTTTTGTAAATAATGTAAGGACTGGAAATCGAATTGTCAAAAAAATTTAAATATTTCTCATTGCCATCAACTGTGATCTAATTTTTAACATAATTATCACTCTCTTTTCCTTTTAAGCCTATGAGTGTGCTTTTCTAATTGTATTTCTCCGTAAGTTTCTAGTATCTTGGTTCATATTAATATTAATCCTCTTTGTCTTCCTGTCTTCCCCCAGGTTTTCTTTAATCTTCCTCTCCTACTCCTTCTAGGAACCTACACATCAGCAATTCTTCGTCGTCGTCGTCGATTGTCGTCTCGACGTTGAACATGACCAAACCGTCTTAACCTATGTTCTCTTATATTGGCATCAATTGGTGCCACACCTAGACTTCCCCTAATATACTTATTTTTAATTTTATTCTTTTTTTTTGGCAGTCCACTCATCCCTCTAGATATCCTCATCTTCGCCGCATACATTCGTTGTTCCTCTTTCTCTTTAACTGCCCAATATTCAGTTTTGTACATCAAAGCCGGTTCTGTGGCTGTTTTATAGAATTTTCTTTTCAGCTTCATTGGAATTTTTCTGTCACACAGCACAACACATCGCTTCCTTCCACTTTATCCATCCAGCCCTAATTCTACTGCATATATCTCCATATATTTCTATTACCGTCTATTTCTCCATTACTCTGTAATGCCGATCCTAGTTACTTATAACTACTCCGTTTCACAATTTTTAACATGAAACATGAAAATAGCTTCAAAACCTTTTTAAAATAAAAATTGAATAACTATTTTCAATTTCGTTGCAACACGAAACTACAACCGCATCATATTCTAGTTCAATCAGAGAGTGCTGCAAGCACCTCTACTGGTTTCGAAACTTATTAGTCTCTCATCAGGAGGCACATATGCTGCTCTCTCTGACCCAACCAGGAGAAACCCCGGCGTGCAGTCACAGATTGCAATGAACGAAATGGCATAGATGCCCTAGCGGCAACTGCAAAAGACTAAATTTTCAATAGTAATACCACTAGTGATTCAATTTTCGCGATAAGTCTGTCGATTTACTTCTAAACGAAACTGAGTTGCTTGAAAACACTGTGTTTTCTTTAAGCAACTCAGTTGAGTTTAGAAATAAAAGACAGACTTATAAGATAAACTAAATCACGAGTGGTATTTTATTAGACTATTTCACGAACAAAGTGATTGGTCAAAAATTCAGTAGAAGGAGAGGAAGGAATTTAATAATAATACATTTGATCTAGGTAACCCAAATCTACCCATTTTTTGAATAATTCACAATTAGTCATAATACAGAACTCATTTTCCTTTTATCGGGTACAGTTTGCAACAATTTTCTCTTACTATCACGAGCCGCTCTCGCTTCATTGAAGGTTATATCTTTGAAGGGATCAATATGTCTCTGATACTCACAGAAATATTTTTCTTGTACCAATTTTGCAGTAGTCTTCCATATGGTTTTAATAACACTCTCCTTGTAATCACTACCATCAATTTTTCGCATGTTGAAGGCCCAGTCTTTTAGAATGAATGCTAGTCTTTCGTTGTTATTTTCTGCATCTAATTTGTAGTTGCGATCCACACAGAACATCATAAATTGTCTCCATATATAAGATTTAGATTTGGTTGTGTTACTCGGTATATTTTCTTCAATGTTTTGGTTTATAACTTCGTTTGAAGTACCACCGAAACGACTCATTTTGACGTACAATAATTTTTTTGGCAAACGTCAAACTTTGCTTTACGATCGGTATCCATGGTTACGTCGTTGAAAACACGAAGCTGATAGACCAATCAGAATTGAAAGACAGTTGGTGTTTTCGAGATAACACAAGCTGTCTTTGGTTTGTGATTGGTCAGATTATGTGAAAATTTTAAGATGAGTGAAATAGTCAATCTAATAGCACATAAAACAACATCAAAAATGTTGTTTAGATATTGAAAAGATGTTATTGTGTTATAATGACTATTTCACTCATCTTAAAATTTTCACATAATCTGACCAATCACAAACCAAAGACAGCTTGTTATCGCGAAAACACCAACTGTCTTTCAATTCTGATTGGTCTATCAGCTTCGTGTTTTCAACGACGTAACCATGGATACCGATCGCAAAGCAAAGTTTGACGTTTGCCAAAAAAATTATTGTAGCTGTATACGTCAAAATGAGTCGTTTCGGTGGTACTTCAAACGAAGTTATAAACCAAAACATTGAAGAAAATATATTTATTGTTATGGTAGGGGAGCCCAAGCGGGGATTTTTGCAGTTACTCGAGCGCGTCAGATTATCATATGGGGAGAAACCTGGTACACTGCAGATGTACCTCTACCATATATTGGGTCTTAACACAGGGGAGTTCGTTAAGGGGGGCCCGAAAAAAAAATCTATCCTTAAAAAAACTCGAAATTGTCAGATTAAGATAAGGTAAGTACATGCAAAAGAGTGTATATTTCAAAAATCTGGCGATTTGAGCCAGGCGTAAGGAAATGGGTGAGCCCCAAAATTTCACAAGAAAAAAACGAATATTTCGCGAAATTAATGACAGATCGAGAAACTAAAAAATATGTGCTCAATATTTTTTAAAAATCTATCGAATGATACCAAACACGACTTTCCACGGAGAGGGGTGGGGGGCAAATTTAATATTTTAAATACGAATCCCGCGATATTTCGCGAAATAAACATCAGATCGAAAAACTGTAAAATACACTTATTTAATATTTTTGAAAAATCTATCGGATGGCATCAAACACAACCCCCCATGGGAGTGGGGTGGGGGGTTACTTTAAAATCTTAAATAGGAGCCCCCATTTTTTCTTACGGATTTGGATTCCTTACGTAAAAATAAGTAACTTTTATTCAAAACATTTTTTCGAATTATGGATAGATGGCGTTATAGTCGGAAAAAACGATTGTTGGAAATGAAAAATTAAATTAAAAAATGGCAAGCGCCCCCTAAAATGGAAAACTTTACTTAACTTTTTTTGGTTTTAGGACCTACTCTTCACAACCCAATAGGTCCCCAAAGCGCTCGAGTGACTGCACATTTAGCATACTTTGCTCCCCTACCATTATAGGTAAAAAATAATTATAACAAATTATTTATAGTTATAATAAATATTTCATGATTATGACTAATTGTGAATTATTCAAAAAATGGGTAGATTTGGGTTACCTAGATCAAATGTATTATTATTAAATTCCTTCCTCTCATTCTACTGAATTTTTGACCTATCACTTTGTTCGTGAAATAGTCTAATAAAATACCACTTGTGATTTAATTTATCTTATAAGTCTGTCTTTTATTTCTAAACTCAACTGAGTTGCTTAAAGAAAACACCACTCGTCCTACGGACTCGTGGTGTTTTCAAGCAACTCAGTTTCGTTTAGAAGTAAATCGACAGACTTATCGCGAAAATTGAATCACTAGTGGTATTACTATTGAAAACTTAGTCTTTTGTTAGCAGTTGCCGCTACATGCCATTTCGTTCGTTGCAATTCGTAACTGCACGCGGGTGTTTGTCCTGATTGGCTCAGAGAGAGCAGCATATGTGCCTCCTGATGAGAGACTAATAAATTTCAAAACCAGTAGAGGTGCTTGCAGCACTCTCTGATTGAACTAGAATATGATGCGGCTGTAGTTTCGTGTAGCAACGAAATTGAAAATGGTTATTCAATTTTGATTTACTTGTTTACTCTGATTGGAGTACGAAGGGAGCCATTCTCGTTGGAACTTTACCACGCTGAGGAGATGGGACGTAAATTATAAATTATAAAATTCCCTCATCTTCCTTAGTCTCAGCATTCGTTATGGCTTGCAAATTTTAGAAGCCTCGGAGGTGTAACCAGAGAAGGTTCATTTTTGATGTTGTTTTATGTGCTATTAGTATTTTTAAAATACTTTAATGTGATATATTTTAATCATATTTTTTGTTCCAGGTAAGGCTGGTTTTTGGAATAACTCCATTTAGGTAATTTATGTACTTTATTATACAATATAAACTTTAGATAAAAAAATCATAGAACCATGCTACTATATCTATGCTTAATAAAAAAATGCAGGAAAATTGTGATAAAAGAATCATAATAGAAATTATTAGTCCATTCTTTCACGGTTTTTGCTCTAAATTTTAAAGAACCGCTTGGATTGACATGAAATTTGGCATACTTATAGCTTACATGTCAAAGAAAAAAAGTGATATTGTGCCCATGTTTGCTTTTGCCCTGGGGGTGACTTTCACCCCCTCTTGGGGGTGAAAAAATACATGTCCAAAATAAGTCCGGAAATAGGTAAACTGACTAATTTTAAGTAACTTTTGTTATATAGAGCTTTTTCGCCAAGTCAACTTTTTTCGAGTTATTTGCGAGTGAATATGTTCATTTTTTAACAAAATAACCACATTTTTAGACGGTTTTTCGCAAATAACTCAAAAAGTAAGTATTTTGTCGAAAGAAACGTTCCTAGCAAAAATATAGCCCATGAAAAAGTAAAAAAAATGGTGTACGCGTTAGGTCTCTGGATCTCGTAGAACCAGAGTTATAGCCAATGAAAGATATATTCATATTCACCAAATTTCAAATAGAATACTTCGACGTGAAATATCCAAAAAACTAAGCACTTTTGGGGAAAACTCATTATAACTTTTTTAAAGTGTTTTAAAAAAGCTTTATTTCTGTTTTTACAAAAAGTTTCTAGCATTAAATTTAAACAAGTTACGTTCAAAATAAAGACGGTCCCTTTTGTTTTTGTAAAAAAAAAATCGGGAAGACCACCCTTTAATTAGCAACTTAAATGAAATTATTCGTTACCGCTCCACAAATTATTTTACTTATGTTGTGTTTATATGATCTGTAAGTTTCTTCGATTCAAAGTGCTTATTTTTGAAAAAAATTGGTTTCAAAGTAAAATTTTTAAAAATTTAAATTTTGAAAAATATGCTTTTTTTTAAATAACTTAAAAGTTGTTAGAGATACCAAAAATCTCGAAAAACAAAAAAAGTCAGATTTGCTTTTTTGAATATCATGTATTTTTTTGTTTTTCTATTAGACAAAAATTGATTAAGATTTGGTGTTTCTAAATTTGCATACATTCGTGATTAGTGACTCGTTCAACCCATTTTAACTACAGCCCTTTCAATAATAAGGACTTTAAACCGATGAAACTTACAGATCATATAAACAATATAAGTAGGGGTTTAGGGGGGGTTCTAGAATCAAAGCACGGCCAAATTAGCATTGATTCATAAAGTCGAACGTGATCTATACAGTGAAGGGGGATTCTGAAACCCCACGTAAACAATGATATGGGGGTATGAAATCGCTATCCTTCCACACCATGTAGGGGTTTTGGGATCATGAATATTACTTAGGGCCGTTTTCACAGTTCTGGATAAGAGATGTGTCTGAGGGCAGCTATTTTGATTGAGTGGAATTATATTCTAGGGTTTTAGTTCTCATTTTCTGGGACTATATGCGTGAATTAAGTATGCAGTAATGGAACTAATTATTATATCTTGATATAATAATATTTCTATATCTCTGTATTTGTTTCTCGCAAAAATCTACCAAAAAATACCTGTCTTAGGTATACAAAATTATATAATAACACATTATTGATTCTATCTACGAATTTTGCATAAATTGTTAATATAACCACTTAAGAATATCAATAAAAGAAATCTAATGTATGCAAATTATTTTTATTGACTTCTGAATTTTAATGAATTAAGCAAATAATTACGGATCTAAGATTCTGAATACTAATTTTTTAAACATCATGAATTTTAAAAAGGTCAATTAAGAACTATAAAATCGAAAACACTGTATTAAGATTATCTAGTAGTCTAGACAATCAGCCAAGAAGTAACTGTTAGGTAATATATATATTTTATTTTTATTTGTAAATTACTTGTTTTATTTTTATTATTAATGGGTAAACAATATTTATTGGTATATTTGTAGTTGTAATTTATGTATTATTTCTTTTGTCCTTTTTATCCAATTTTGAACATAGGCTTCTGTTTATAATCATAAAACAATTCTTAGTTTAAAATAGATAAATAAAACATGTCGTATTTTTTTTTTAAATTTATTTAAATAATAATCAACATTAATCAGTAAATTTCATCCCCTGCTGGACATAGGCCTCCCTAAGTTTGTCTAGTGTTCGCTACAGCGTCCTCTTGTGTTGTGTAGGCCCATCTAGTCGATATCTGTGTTTGTAGTTTCTCAGCATTCGTCGTGTTTACCATCTTGCGTTCTAGCTAAGTGCCCTGCCCAGTTTAATCAGTAAATTGCGTTCCCTTACTCTGTTGTGGTGTAGGTCTACCTAGTAGATGGTCGTGCTAGTGTTTTCAACCATTCGTAGTATTCATAATCTTGAGTTCTGGATAAATGCCCTGCGCAGTTTAATCGATAAATTGCGTTCCCTGCTGGACATAGGCCTCCCTAAGTTTGTCTAATGTTCGCTACAGCATCCTCTTGTGTTGTGTAGGCCCATCTAGTCGATGGTTGTGTTTGTAGTTTCTCAGCATTCGTCGTGTTTACCATCTTGCGTTATAGCTAAGTGGCCTGCCCAGTTTAATCAGTAAATTGCGTTCTCTTACTCTGTTGTGGTGTAGGTCTACCTAGTTGATGGTCGTGCTAGTGTTTTCAAACATTCGTAGTATTCACAATCTTGAGTTCTGGATAAGTGCCCTGCCCAGTTTAATCGATAAATTGCGTTCCCTGCTGGACATAGACCTCCCTAAGTTCTGTCTAGTGTTCGCTACAGTGGAGTAACTCTTTTGTTGTGTAG
The DNA here is from genome assembly GCF_917563875.1 of Diabrotica virgifera virgifera. NCBI lineage: Eukaryota > Metazoa > Arthropoda > Insecta > Coleoptera > Chrysomelidae > Diabrotica > Diabrotica virgifera. The sequence continues at coordinate 251,045,961 of NC_065448.1, read as the reverse complement.
GTCTATCTAGTCGATGGTCGTGCTAGGGTTTTTAGTTTCTAAGCATTGGTCGTGTTGCGTTCTAGCTATGTGCCCTGTCCAGTTCCTCTGAAACGTAGTAGTTGTTTTTGAAGATTCTTTGAACTCATGATCTATGTGGGTGTGTGTTATATAGTCGCGAAGGCTTACAATAATAGTAAAGTACAGAAGACTACATAGGATGCGTCCAATTTGTATAAAGTTGGAAGACTAGTAATTGGACAGTAGGGATCATTGTACCTCGTTTTTCTTCTAGTTTATTTCGCTAGTCGTTCGCTTCTTCAGCCATAAAGTGTATATACTTATTATTATTCCAAATAGTAGTGTTATGAAAGCGGCCATATAATATAACACTATACATTGCTCACTAGCACAATTCTGATTCTCTGGGGATTGCCAATTTATTTTGGTCCATAATGTCTCGGTTATTCTGCCATGTTGCTTGATAAATCGAAGTTTGAAGTTTTGGCTGGTTGGAGGTATTTTTGTTTCCAATGTTACTGAAATATTGGGCGTGTAAATTAACATTTTAACCCAACTGTCATTTAGGCAGATTTTATTAAGATCTGCATTATCAAAACATATATAAACTTCGTGTGTATTGAATGGGTGTGCAAAATACAAAGTATTATTTACTACTGCTGTTAAGAGTATGTATTGAACCAACATGTTCAGAGTATTAAAGTTGTGTTTCTTCTTCTTCTATTTATATAAATAGTTAAGTGTACAAGCAATGCCTGCATGAACTAAAATTATTATCACACTTAGATATACGCACTTAGCATTAAAGCCTATTTTCTGATTTTGAATTTTGTCACAATCTTTATTTTCTTTGTTACTTTCACTTTTGTCCCGTTCTTCTATTTTACCGATTTTAGAGAAAACACTATGTACTTTTGATGCAAAGTTGCAGTTTGGGCTAAATTTTATATGTTCCTGATGAACATCGTCACTAGATTTCCACTTATATATTTCTACGTTGCAATGAAAACATTTTACAATATCTTCTAATTTTAAAAAATAGAATCCATTTGCAGCTAAGTCAATTGCAGGTACTAGACCCTTCCAGTTTTTGAACGTAGATAGTCTCCAGTAAAAGCTATTTAAATGTGATGTGCCTGAATCAAACCAATAAAAATTATTGAAATCAGTTATACCGTCTTCAGCGCACATAGTGACTAATAAAACTGATTAAAAATAAGTTGCCCTTTATAATAAACACAAAGGGTGGGGAAAATAAACGTGTTATGTGCTAAAACAAAAGGGGTGGGGAAATAAAAAAATGTTATTTCTCAAAAAAATTTATTGCATAACAAAATTTTCATACAAATAATGTACATTAGTTAATGCACACATGCAAATATTGTTGCTATGTCCCATACACTTTGGAGTTGCCATTTGTAGTGCAGGAGATTCCTGTAATTCATATACTTTATCTTTCAAGTAGCTCCTAACATATTGTGCTTTTTCCTTTCCTTTAATCATTACCACTGAAGCATTCTTTGTGTAAAAGTGTAATATGTTGGAAAACTGGAAAATTGGTGTATATCCGCTCTCCCAGGGTAAAAAATGGTAATTGTTGCTAAGCCATGTGGCTTGTCTATAGTCATCAAGGTCTAATAGTTTCTTTGGAAAAGGTGCTCGGAATATATAGTGAATTGCTTGTTTTCCATCAAAAATTGCTAGCTCCTTGGGTAAAAATTTTTTCTTCGATGTTGTGAAACCTTGTATATCTAAGATCAAAGTCATATTTGAAGTTGTTGTAACTGGCGTAAGGTAGTTTTGTAATTGAGGTATATTTTTAGATCTTGTTTAAAATCTTTCAACTTGCGGAGGTGTTGTTTTCGAAAACGTTCTTTCAAATACAGTAATTTAAGGAATTTCAAATAACAAAGACGCTGATATAAATAATTTTCGAAGAATATATTATTTTCATATGAATTCATTAAAACTGCACTGAGAAAAGAAAATGGTTGTTGTCTTGTAAGTAGGAAGAGGAGGAAAACTTTATACTTGTCTTACTATTTTCGTTAGAGGATTGTAATAAAATTCTTTTTCGTGCAGAATCAGACAATATGCTGAAATATTAGTGCCTATTGGTTGAGTAGTTTCAAATTCAATTCTCATTGTAACAGAGCCGCTTTGGATAATTTCTGGTTGCCTTGAGGCATCTATGTAAATGATGGGTGCCATTGTCTTAAATTCTTGTGGAGTTAACAGGGGTTGATTACTTGTTAGATGATAATAGGATTCTTGGAAATTCGCAAACATCTCATATAAAGTAGCAAATCGGTTACTTTCAAAATCTAGTTCTAGATCATTGTACGGGAATCTGTTAGAATTTAGAAAAACGCGAATATTTCTGAGATTGCAATGATCGAATTGACTCATGTCCTTTAACAAATTTCCTTTTCTATTGTTTTGAAATGCAATGATAACGTGTCTAGGGCTTTCCAATTTAGTAGTTGTTTTGACAGGCCACGTATGTCTCGTGGAATTTGGTAAAACAGGGTATTCGATTAGCTCCCAGCTTCTAAATTTAATGGGTAGTTCAATGTTGCTATTAATAATTTTATTTAATATTAGTTGTTGTGGGATGCTAGGTGTAATATGAGGAACATGCCATGATATCTTGGACAACTTTATTTTGGGATTTTCTGTTTCATCTGATGCTATAACTGCATCGAGGTCATCTTTTTCTCGTATTAAGATCAATTCCTGTCTAGATCCAAGGACAACCTTATTAAAATCCTCAAATATGCCTAACCAAAGTTTTAGAGGAATAAAAACATTAAAATTTCCCTTCGTGTCAATCAAAATCTTATCTTTTTCTTGTGGGCACCATCCTGCGTTAATCAAAAGCTTAGATGTGTTATCGTTTAATGATAAATAATTCTTGAGAGTAGAAACTAGGCCCAAGTTTCTAACAGAGTCCAAAGTAACTCCATTCATCTCATATCTGATTTCTCGAAACAAATAGGCAATAGCGTTATTAATAAATTTCAGTTTTGTAGGCACTGCATCTTTATCTGTTAAAATTTGTCCTTCAATGTAAATATAGCTATTACTTGGAAGAGTTAGAGCCTCTAAATCTTGAATTGGAATTTTTATCTCGTCGTTGTACAAAAGGGCCGCGGAATTATAGGGCAAGTAAGTGTGGTACTGAAAACATTCAATAGAAATATCGCTGAAGGGCTCGTTTTGGACGCTTAAAATATCCATTATTAAATAAGTACGTGAAAACCAAGCGCTTTTAAAAATTTACGGTTGCGTACGCTTAGCAGTTTGGGCCTAGTTGTCGAAGAACTGTACAATTTTTTATTGTGCTGTCTACTTTTATACTTTTTTAAAGGTTTCGGAGGAGCAGTTTTGTGAAAATTCAAGACCATATTTGCTATTGAATTTTCCTCAAATGTAGACGTACGGTAATTGTTTCCCCGCGAAAATTGATCAATTTACCTGATTGATCCAAAACTCTAACAGTTATGCTGTTAACAGTTTTAACACTAACAGGAAAATAGAGTATAGTAATGGGCTGTTCGACTATTTTATACCCGCTAGGCACCTCGGGGAAAAATTGGTGAATAATATGAACTGGATCAGAGTTCAAAAAGGAACCGATGGCTATATTGCAATCCAACAGAATTGTGTTTACTTTCAAGATATTAACAGGAACTGAAGATGTATGTTCTTTGTTTGGTTCAAGTTTTATCTTTGGAAAACCCAGTAAAGATCCTATTGAATTATCAACACTAAAGTCAATCCAATCGCTACATTTCAAGGAAACTAAGGAAGTTATGGGATTTCCAGTAATATGAATTATTGTTTCATTAACTTCAATAAACTTATTTTTAATTATTTTTATAAGATCGTTAATTTCGTAAGCTCCCGTTGGAATTTTAAATTTAAATTCATTGTTAGCACCCCAAACAATCACATCATTAGTTTCGTCTACATTAGGAATAGTATTAAATGTTTCAAAGTTGGATAATCCTATTTCATAGTCCAAAGTCTCATCCAAATATATAGGAGGATTAAATTGTGCAGTTAAAATTGAAGATGTACCGCTTAACGTAAATGTACACGACATATTACAGTAAAGGTCAACAATAAAATGAAATGTATTAATAATACTGATTATATAAGAATTTAAGACAATACTGTCCGCAGTGATAGGAGTTAAATGTCTGTACTGAATTATAATTATATTCGATGCGTACTCTACCGTTACTTTGAAAGTATTTAACAAGCTCTATGGGAGGTGGTAAATTACCATAGCTATCAAAATACGTAATTAAATCTTTATGTTTCGTATAAGCAGTCCAGTGTGTACCGTCTCCCGATTGACTGTCAAGGTTAATAATAGCTGATTCATATAAACTTATTTTTTCAGGCAATGAATCACGCATATATATGCCACGGAACGTAGGTATACGAAGCTTTTTTACATATTTCAGAAGATCAATATTAGTCATAATTTTATTAGGTAACTTTACCGGGAGTTTTTTAAAAAAGGTTTTATGTAAAACCCCTTTCTCCCCTTTGATCGTTTCTTTTTTGATACTTTCTTCATACCATAGCCCTTATACGATCTTAGGTAATATCCTGAACCCGTCTTTTGATTTTGTTCCATTGCCATATTGTGTCTGCGTTGTTCTTCAAGTTGTTCCTTGCTTGCCTTGATATCATTTACATTTTTCACGATCCCAGCAACACCCCCACCTAATCCGGCCAAAGCCCCCAAAATTGGCAATAGAAGTGGAAGAAATCCTCCTTTCTTCTTTGGAGGACGGATAACTCGTTGTTTTATAGCTCGAGGTTTTTTAAGACTTTTTTTGAGTCCCATTCCAAGTTTGCGTTTGCCCTTCATTACGTTAGTTACAAAATAAGCAGCGGCCTTTTCACCTAACGTGGCGTCCTTTGACTTAACTCTTTCCCAAGCTTTGTGTTCCAAAATTTTATCAGCTCGATGCCGATCACCGATGTCTTTGTTTAAGGAGTATGCTATATCGTGTTCCTTGCACGCTTCGTCTAAAGGATTAATGCCTGGATCACGACGTGCTAGTCGTTCTTTTAATTTGGTCCCAGCTAAAAATACCAATAAAATTAGACCGAATAATATTTATCTACATAGAAAAAAGTAATACTAACGTCCGCAATAAGAATAGCCTCCTGGAATATGAAGTTCAAAGGGTAGCTTGTTAATCAAACTATTTATGAGTCCCTTTCCTTTACGATTGTGTGAAGCTCTGACAGTTTTCATTAGTATGTGATTATATATATATATACTCGCACACCTTATATACCCTCAGTGTAAGTCATGAAGCTCGAACAACAAAAAGTATCCCTACCCGTACCTAACTATGATTTAGGAACTACACCTTCTATAGGAAAACACGGTCCCATCTTTGGAGGTGATTCGAAAAGAGGACTTATCGTGGGACCGAGCGGCTCAGGGAAAACTAACGTAATGTTGGCATTGCTAGAACATCCTAACGGATTAAAATTTGAAAATGTCTACCTTTATTCAAAATCCCTACAACAACCAAAATATCAGTATCTTCGATCGGTACTTGAACCGTTGCTAGAAATTGGATATCAAGAGTACAGCAACACCGAAGATATACCCCAACCGGAAAATATTAAGAACAATTCAGTAATAATATTTGATGATATTGCTGGGAGTGAACAAAACATCATACGAAGTTATTTCAGTTTTGGTCGTCATAAACATACTGATTGCTTTTATTTAGGACAGACGTACTCATTTATACCTAAACAGCTAATTCGGGATAACGCTAATCTTTTAATAATTTTTCCACAAGATAGTACAAATTTAAAACACATTTATTTAGAACATGCTAATATTCATATGTCTTGGCAACAGTTTAAGGATATGGCGTCTTCATGTTGGAATAAAAAATTTGGATTTCTTGTAATCGACAAAGACTGTGATTATTCTTGCGGTAGATATAGAAGTGGGTTTGATTGCTATATAAAGCCCTAACAGGCTTCCACAGTTTATTACATCATGAACGATCAACTGGGAAGACAACTCATAAAATCACGTCAAGCCATTAAACGCAAATTTAGACTTTTAAAAAATGATGTTAATAAATCGCAAATAGAATTGGAAAAATCCTACGCACCTCTTACTAAACCTATCCAGGAATTAGTAACCGCATTGGGGGAAAAATCGATAAAAGAACCATTTATTAAAGCAGAAGATGTTAAACCAAATCTTAACTCATCCTATAAAATAAGTCCTATTAAAAAAAGTCCCTCGAATTATAGCCAATTGACGTTTGTATCACCTTCAAAACACAATAGCACTCAACTAGAATCCACTAATTTAATTACAGACAAAACACTAGAACCCACTAAAATCATTACACACGAGACAACATATGAATCAAGAAATGATAGTGGGGAGTTACCAGATAGGACTCGAGAGGATCAGTTTATAGACGATACTATAACTCAATATTATCAAGCACTCAACAACTCAAATATTTTTCGTGATTATTTACAACACTTTTCATCTCCACTTCCTCGAGATTTTATCGAGGGACTTCTGCGAGATAGTGATAGCAAGTACGATCACGTATTAGGAATTTTTCATAATCCTGTTGAGGAGAAATTTTATATTGGAGATTCAGAAGTAAAGTTTGAAGGTGCCAATTTGGATATAAAAGGAGTTAATTATAAAGGTACTGCTGGTCTTTACGAGTTGCTATTTTTAAAGAATCCTCTTACGTATACAACAGAAGATGTTACTAATTATGTAGATATAATTAAGCGAACCAATGCCTATAAGAGAGAAAACAAGGAAGACTTACCCGTTCGCAAGTTTCCGAATGATGTAAAAGAAAAATGGATTTACATAATTCAACCAAAATTAACATATCCTACACGTCCTAGATCGAGTTCTATTCCAGCCTCCATAATAACTGGTATACTTACACGAAGTAAGGGAACTAAAAAGGGTGGAGAAATGACTCTAATGTCATATGATTCAAATCAGATTGATTATAAATATTTTGACAATTATAATGAGCTAGTGGATAGGTTAAGATTACTAGTAGCTTCTCAAAATGCTGGACATACTGGTCATAATAACGAAATTGTTTCTATCCTAGAGGAACTCTACGAAGGAAAAGTTATTTCATAAATATACGGTTTTCGTTCAATATTTTTCATTAACACGCAATGCCTCTTAACAAGTTCAACCAACATTATCTTACGTCTACAAGTTGTACATCTGACACTGAGATTGTTTCTGCTTCTCCATCTTTTTCTTCTTCTTTCTACATTTGCAAACCTGGTGATTTTTATAGTACATGTATCATTACCATTCGTGGTATTAAAAATTCCCTTATTGATAAAACTCATTTTGTGTTAGAAAATAATACTACTACTTATACGTTTAAGGTAAACGGTACCATAACAAATATTAGCCTTTTTCCAGAATCATACAAGATCCTCTATAAAAATAAAAAACAAAATACAACTCGAGCATTATATCCACAACAAAAGTATGATGTAAGCGAGGGTGATAGTCTCCAATTTGTCCTACCTAATCAATTTTTACCCCCTAATTCTGGCTTTCATTCAGATAAAATATTTGTAGAACTTGTACTCCTTTGTCCATTACAGAAAATTGAATAAACGTATAAATATCAAAAATTACTTGTTTAATCTACAGTTTTATTATGCCGCTCAATAAGTTTAATCAACATTATCTTAATTCAAATAACTGCAATGTTCCTGCAAATGATATTGTATCTTTAACTGATACCCCTCGCTTTAATTCAGCATTTTACATTTGCGAGTCTTTCGATTATCACGTTAAACATTTAATTCTATTAAGGGGGGAGAAGAAGCCAAGTGTCAATACCGAATATTATATACTAGATAACGGATTTTCATCTTTTATATTTCCTTTAAGTGGTAAGATTGAAAGTCTTTCTATTTATGTGTCTGATGGGGATGTATTGCTAAATAATAAAGCTTATAAATTCGATCAGTTGGTTGGAATGGGCATCGAGAAAGGTGACACTGTAGCGTTCAAGTTGAGCAAACCATCCTCTATTTCCATTGAATTCGTGTTACAGTGTCCATTAATAAAAAATGTCGAAAGCTGAAATAGTTGCCGAATTGCATAAACCTGCTAGAATAAATTACAAGCGACGGCGGGTTATTATCAAAGGTCTCAATGACCTTTTACAGGCTGATTTGGCAATTATGACCCCCTATGCTAAAATGAATAAAGGATACAACTATATACTAGTTGTTATTAACGCCTTTAGCAAATATGTGTGGGCGATACCTGTTAAAAAGAAAACAGGATTAGAAGTCAGCAGCGGCATGAAAAAAATTTTGCAGCAAATGGGAAAAACTCCAAAAAATTTGCAAACTGACAATGGGACGGAATTTTACAATGTACATTTTAAACGTTTAACTGAACACTATCATATTAATCATTACAGCTCGTTTTCAAATTTAAAGGCAAGTATTGCAGAACGTGCTATTAGAACTCTCAAATCAATGTTATGGAAACAGTTTAGCTTACAGGGATCTTATAAATGGATAGATGTGCTTCCCCAACTTGTTGACAAGTATAATTCAACTCGACACTCTACCACGAAAGCAATACCTAATCAAGTAAACGATAAGAATGCAAAATATATTACTGCTTTTAACCACATGAAAACTGTTGATCCAAGAGAACCAAAATTTCGAAAGGGTGACTTTGTTCGAATCAGCAAATACCGTCATGCATTTGCTAAAGGGTACACTCCCTTATGGACAAACGAAATATTTACTATTCAAGATGTCCAGCATACAAATCCTACCACCTATTTACTAAAAGATTCTACTGGAGAACCAATAAAGGGTACTTTTTATACAGAAGAGCTTCAGAAGACCAAGCATCCTGATGTCTACCTGATTGAACGTATTTTACGTCGCAAAGGTTCAAAAGTCTTTGTAAAATGGTTAGGAATGCCCAACTCAAACAATTCCTGGATCGACAAAAAGAACATAATATAGTTAATAATGAATTGTATTAAAAAAATAAATAAATAAAACTTCAAATTTACTAATATCTTTTTTATTTTAATATGTAAATAAAAACAACTAGTTTTACAATTGTACATGTTTGCGTAATATTGGTTCAAGAATTTTTTCTGCATTTTCAATCCTTTGTTTAAAACGATTTCTGTCTACAGCTAAAATTTCCCAATAAGATTTACGAGCTGATTTATATGCAAATTGCCACGTAAACATGTTATGAACTACGTTAGCTTTTTCATTAAATCTGACAGATTTTTTTTGTCGTCATAACTGCAATCCTGGCTCCTGAAGAAGTTCTGGATGTATGTAAATGATTTCCATTAGCCAACTGTATAATAAGGGGTTTATGTATTCGATAGATTTTATAATTCCTAATGCCTCTTGAATAGGTTCACTGGCAGAAACTGTTCCCATTTGTACTAGTTTTATATTACTAGCTAATTCCTGTCGTTTCGATGTGTCCAGCAAATTCTGAATTAGTGGTAAAATTCTCCAAAGTGTGGAAATTGAATTGGCTCCAAGTAGTACTTGAGACTCACCAGTTGTAATTTTCACTGCTGAAGCATATCGCAACTGCTTAAATTCTAAGAAAAACGGACCAGCATCGATAGAATCTGGAATATAAATAGATGATAGAAAATCATCTATAACTGATTTGTAGGATAACAAGTGATTCCAGGTTTCTTCAGTTAACACTACAGTATTATTTTGACACTTTATTCCAGATATTACGATACATGGAGCAAAATTTAACTGGTGGGATAAGCATACTGCCACATACTTTGACTTATTTGGATTTAGATAAAAGCGTCGTTCTCCAATAAATATATCGGTATTTGGAAATCCGGAGGTACACATTCTAATAAGTTATTGTTTGCGTTTCTTCGACTAATTTAGCGATAAACTAAGTATTTTAGTTGCCTTACTTTCCTTTTTATTTGATAAATGAGTGGGAGAAGGGGAAAATTGAAAAAACAATAAATCGGAATAATACTTCTTTATTTACAAACATGAATTACAAGTATCTTTATGGGGTTTTAATTCTAAGTAAAACCAATAAAATTACTTAGACATTTAGCTAGACAATAGAATTTAGCTACTAAGTATATATTCTTTATCAATTTAACCAGTAAATTAATAAAGAATATAGTTTTATATGTTTGTAATATTAGTAAAATTGTTAGTAATTATATATAACTTTTTATTAAAAAGTTAGTAAAAATATGTTGGCCCTTATCCATCATTTAACCTTTTATTAGGTTTTTATTTTAGTACAATAATTAATAATAATATAATTGGAAACTTAAAAAGGTTAAGCATTATTAAATTTTTTGTTGTTGTTGACAATTTATAATGTACACTTGCAATAATACATTTGAGTTGGAAAAAATAGTACATCATGAAAATCATTATGACAATAATAAGTTGAGTAGAAAAAAAGACCTTCTAAGCTAACCTGGTTATATAAATCCTCCCATTTAACAAACTCCCAATTACAATCAATATCTGAAAATCTGAAATTTCTTTCAATATCCCTCGCACATCCCTGACATAATTTCAAATCGAATTCTTCAAAATACACATAAACAAAATTTATATTAAAAAATAAACAAGTCTTACATTGAAAGCTATCCCACTCTTTTACATAATCGTTTACATCTGGTAAGGCTTCCTTAGATCGTAATTTTTGAAATCTATATATGGGATAATTTTTACAAATTTCTATAGTTAAACTCCGAGGTACATAATGAGTATAAAAAAAATCGTGGAGATTGTTGATATTTTCGCATAATGTTCTAACACATTGTTTTTGTAAGCTCAGCATTATCTGGAAAAAATTATTACTGCATTATACTATAGTGACCCCAGGGGATTGTATCAAACGAGTTTTCAAGCAAATGTCGTTTATTATCAAAAGGACTTAATGCAATTTTTGTTTCTTCAATACTAAAAACAGTGTGAAGTATAGATCGAATATAACGGTGTGATGCTGTCTTGCTTACGCTATTTTCTAAACAATATAAATAATCGTCAAATGTAATTTTGTTGTCTACAACGTTTCTTTTTATTCCTTTTGCTTTTTTAAAAGAAATTTCTTTGTTGTCATTAAATATCTTGTATGTATATTGTTTTGAACGCAATCCCACAAAAGCTAAAATTATTTTTCCTGATGTTTCATCTTTCATTAATCCAGGAATTTTTTTATTAACTAAAGGGATATCATAAACATTATCTGGTTTGTAACTACTTGTATCAAATTTTGAAATATTAGCTTTAATAATTTGTTCGTAAGCATCGTAACAAGTAATCTCATACAACAAACTGTCAGTGTCAGTATATAACAATTTGCATTGTTGAACTGAATTTTGTTTTAACATAAAATCATAATGAAAATCATAAAGACATGTTTTAGATAATTCCAAAACTGCCATTCCTGTATAGATTGGTTTGTCAAAAATAATACTAGATTGTCTTAGCTCAATCGCCATTAAATTGTCGTCAAAAATGACTCTACTATGAAATAATGGACTAGCAATTAAATTCTTCGCTCCGTACCTCCCTTCATACCTTCGAACCAAATGCAAAGCCCTTCTTTTGCGTTTATTTTCCATGCCTTTACCGTAGTTAGCATTGACCATTAGTTTAAAATTTTCACTTTCAAAGTCGTTTTTCGCTTCAGCTCTAAGATTAGCATTTAGTTGAATATAGGGTGCCAGCCAATTTGATTGTCTAAATGATAAAACTCGATATATTTTTGTAAGCACTAGTCCATGTTTTAAGGCTTGTTTTAGATTTTCATAATGAATGATATATTTTTCTTTGTTGTGTAATGTTGTCAACAATTTTTTTAATTTAGTATTTTGAGGTGCCAATTTTTCAGGACAAAAGGGTAAATCTTTATGCAAATCGTGTAGTTCAACTGGATAGCTTAAATCTACTTCTAGTAGGTATCCTATTGGAGAGTCACTCGGTATAGTTGTTACATCAAGTTTTTCGTGATCATCAATCCATTGAAAATTTCCGTAAGGTAAATACTGACTTTGTGCCCAACCGTATAAGTTATTTACATCAAAATATAATATATATTTGGAGTCTTGAGATGGGTCATATGTATTCATATATTTATTGTTAGCTTCAGAAAATCTATTACTACATTGACTAACCCCTCCACGAATAGAACTTTCAATAAACAACAACATATCTACATCTTGTAGAGTTTCCAATTGACATTTTGTATACTTTAACATGCAGTCCCACGTATAACCTGGCAATGTAAAATAATGTGCAGGATCTAAATTATAAGTTCTATTACACATTTTTCGAAAGTTTTCAAAACAGTCTGCCAATAGTAATACATCAGTTTTTAAATAAAGATCACTATACTCTCCCAAATCTTTTATATTGAAATTTTCCCAAACTTTTTGTGCGTGAGCATAATCTTCCTCGCTAATTTCCTCATCATTTAATTTGCTATAAAATTGTATTTTGTTAGGTAGCTGGGTTTCATTAAGACGTTCTATATTTTCTATATAATCGTAACAAAATATTCCTTTATGTGTTAATAATTCAAAGTTATCCGAAGAAACGTTCTTAAATTCTGCTTTTAAGTTTTCCAATTGTTCCTTATCCAAAAATGATACCATTTTTTCCAAGGAAAATCCCATAAATCGAAATGAATCTAAGAATCGAAACTGTATATGGGTTTTCTTGTGATAAACAGTAAAGCTGATATATTTTTCTTTGTTTAATGGAAGTACTTTTATATAGTATAATTTTGATAAATCTCTAATTAACATATGTGCGTCGTATCCCATTAAATTATGTATAAAAACTGGTATTACAAACCAGTTTTTGTAATTAAGATTACATGCATTGTGGCTAAAACCCCTAAAATGACCTGTCAGATGTGAATGATCCCTTACGATTGTATCCGTGGGCGTAAAATCCCTTTCACAAATATGACAATTTATTGCATCCTCCAAATTTATATTCACGTTTAATGGTTCAACATGTTTTAGCCTGGCTGAAATAACCGTTGCAATTTTATCGAGCTCATTAGCAAACCACGTGATACATTCAAGGCCACGAAAAGAATTGTAATATGTAAATGAATTATCGTGGAAACATTTCAAATAATAACCTGCAGAAAAGGGTTCATGTTGTTGATAACGATGTCTATTTTCTATCTTTTCTAATTGTTTTAGAGGTTTTAATATTGATTCAAAATCTGCATATAAGACAAAAGGAACTATTTCCTTATTAACAAAATTTTTAAATTTTATAATTTTGTTTGTACTAAACATCACTTTACAATCGTTGATGTTTTCACACATTGTTAAATGATCATTTAAATCTTCTTGAGAATAAAAGTAATTCAAACATCTGTCACATATATATTTTTTTACTTTTTTCTTTGATATTTCTTTATAAAGTAAACGTGATAAATCTTTAATCCAACAATAATGATAATTAATCTTATATTGTTCGTTATTGTCATCTTCATCATTATACTCTTCTTCTTCTTCACTTTCGTCAATCATACTTTCATCTTTTGGAAAATATTTGTCTTGGATAAGCAATAGATTAACATGTCTAGGTTTTTTGTGTTTTGTTACTCTTAGAACTACAGTTTCAAAAGATCCATTTTTATTCATTTCCAAACCGAATACGTTTACTGAAATATTATTCATTTTTTCAAATTTTGGAATTTGCCATAAAGGCATAGGCAACTCCAAAGAATTCGTATTTAATACTGTAGTATAATTTGGATACGAAGATGTTCTATTTAAGTTAAATTTATTGATTGGTTGATATAAAGCACTCACGATGCTCCAATAGAAACAGGCGTTATCGTTGTTTTTCACATTAATACATGCTTTTCTATCGAGAATTTGTTTAGGAAGAGAAATAAAAGAAGATGGTCCTTTACCTACTTCATATTTGTTTACATTAATTTCAAGAGATATTATATTACTAAGACTGTAACCACTATCTTTTTCTTGAAAATTTTCTAGTTTGTTTAAAAGAGGTTCCACGATATAATCGGTAAACCATTCCTTTAAGTCAGTACTTGCATCAATTACTTCAGTAACTGTATGAAAATATTTACGTGAAGTCACTTCCTCATCTTCTTTTTTTAAAATAAATTCAGCACAAAATGTTGAGTTGACTTTAGTGCAACTTAAATGTGCTATAAATTGTGTCATTTTTTGTTTAAAAATAATAAAAGCATCTTTGAAGAAATCTTTTATATCTTTATGATTTAAATTAATAATTATTCCTGTATGTATGCGTGCTCGAAAAATTGATGCTAAATTTTCCCATTTTACACCTAAAGTCGATTTAGCATTATTTTCCTTATTTTTGCTTTGTAGCATTGATTTAAAAACAGTTCTTATTCTTTTCATTTGTGCAATATTGTTTAATACCTTTTTTCGTATGCTGACAGATAAATCTATATTTCGTAAGAGTTTGTTACATAGTGTTATATTGTTGGTTATTTTTCCAATCCATTTTTGAGCCTTTTCGTTATGCCATTTATCTTTTAAAAGTTTAAAAGCATCATCTACATGTTTTAACATGTTATCACTTGTTCTAGCGACTTGCTCCATCGACATATTATTAACAATAATTATAAACAACAACAACAAAAAAATAAAATATGCTTACCTTACAATTTCCTTACAATTTTTTAAACTCAAACTTGGGCGATGGATTGAAAGACGATGAAGTTGCTGCTTCTAATCCTTTATAGCAGATCCCGTAGTTTCCGCTGCTTAATTCAACTAAATGATTTCTGAGCTGGGTTGTTGCACGTTTGGGAAGAAATATCACCTTTTCTTCAAGTTCTACGAGCACTGTTTGTCCATATCTAGTTTGCACTAGTTTGCAATTTACTATTTTAAAAGTTTCCTCTTGAGGAAGATCTTGTAGTCTACAAGATGGCTTATTGGGTGATGAGCAGCTGGCATTGATTGCTAAAAGATCCATGTTCTATAATTAAAAATAATACACTAAGTTTACTATTTAACTAAGATTTTTTTTATTTTTATTATACACTACGATTTGGTCTTAAGGGAAATAAAAGAAAACTGTATACTATTAAATTTTTGAGAAAAAAATTTTAATGGAAACTTCCACGAACAATATGAGTTAGTCTTAAAGGAAATAACACGTTACACTATTAAAAGTTATAAATTTTAAGAAAAACAACATACGAAACTACTAAAGGACTTAAACGAAAAACTATTCTTCACTTTCAGACAATAAAACCCAAAAGAAATACGGATTACACATGAAGAAAATGTAATACTCTTAAAACGATTAAAATTTTAGAAAATAAACTTAAAGAAAACGGATTAATGTTAAAGAAAATTAAAAGAAAAACGTAATACTATTAAAGCGATCAAAAATTTCGGAAAAATATTTACCAAGCAAATAAAAATTACACAAAATTTCTTCTATAATTTCATAACCAAACAAAAACATAATAAAGTAAATATCTAATTAACTGATTACACTTACTGTAAATTGAAGTATTCAAAACCACTCGTTTTTTTGTCGTTCGTTGAAATGATGATAAAGCAAGGTGAGACTTTATTTATACTGTTTTCTTACACCACTTATTTGTTTCAGAGAGATGGAAGGTAACTAAAATTAACTACCACAGAGGTGTACCCTGAATTTTTATTTTACTCATTTTTTAGCATCACTAAGGCAATTTCTGAGACAAAGGCTACCGGTCCATCTTATAAACCGGCCTATCGGGGTTGTCTTCGGACAATCGGAGGCGGCCCCGATAAACGCACAATATATTGGCCGGTATAAAAACCACCGGCTCTTCATAGTTCAGGAAGAGCCGGAGGTCCATATATGGGCCTACAAAATTAGTAAGTCTATTTATTCTTGATTTTAAATTAAGACTAATGTCTGTCTTTTTGTTTCAGCTTAAATCAAACATTTATAATATTTTTTAATTTTTTAAATTATTATTTTTTAAATTAAAATAAATAAATTGTGATACGCTACTGTGTATGTTTTTCTCAAAATCCTTATTTTTGTTTTCAAACCTGCTTGTTGCCAATCTAACTGATAATTTATTCAATGACTAAGTTCCAGACATAACAAACAACTTTATTATTATTATGTCCTTTATTCGAATTAAATATATGCACTTGGAGTTTAATTAATATTCAAAAAATGTTTTTCCAGACGTAAACAAAATCATCAAGTATATTACACTGAATTTATATTTTAGAAATAAGAAACAAAATCTTTCACGCCCAAATTATTTTAGAAAGAAAATTGTTTTAATTTTACTCCTTATTCTATCTCTCGAATTCCACCTTCTTTTTAGTCTCTTGTTTCTCGAGCTACTTAGCCGGTGCTCTAGATTATTCTTCCTTCCTTCCTTCTTCTCTATTCTATACTTTCTTTTCTTTATTTCAAATTGCATGCTAATTTCGATTATTTTTTCTTTCTTTTCTAAAGCAGAGTTTAGCGTAGCAAGAGATAAATATTGTAAACAATTACTTTCATTACTGCATACTTAATTCACGCATATAGTCCCAGAAAATGAGAACTAAAACCCTAGAATATAATTCCACTCAATCAAAATAGCTGCCCTCAGACACATCTCTTATCCAGAACTGTGAAAACGGCCCTAAGTAATATTCATGATCCCAAAACCCCTACATGGTGTGGAAGGATAGCGATTTCATACCCCCATATCATTGTTTACGTGGGGTTTCAGAATCCCCCTTCACTGTATAGATCACGTTCGACTTTATGAATCAATGCTAATTTGGCCGTGCTTTGATTCTAGAACCCCCCCTAAACCCCTACTAATATATACACGAGTCAAGAAACTTGGGAAGTCGTAACGATTAAGTTCATTTAAGATACAAATTAGGGGGTGATTTTCTCGATTTTTTTACCAAAACCAAAAGGGACTAACTTTATTTTGAGCGTAACTTGTTTAATTTTGATGCTAGAATTTTTTTTTATAAAACAAAAATGAAGCTTTTTTTAAACACTTTAAATAAGTTCAAATGAGTTTTCCCCGAAATGTGCTTTATTTTTGGTTATTTCACTTTAAAATATTGCATTTGGAATTTGACGAATATGAACCTATTTTTCATTAGCTATAACTCTGCTTCTACTAGGTGTAGAGACGTGATATGTACACCATTTTTTTAAATTTTTTACAGGCAATATTTTTTCTAAGAATGTTGTTTCGACAAAATACTTACTATTTTAGTGATTTGCGAAAAACGTTGCGAAAAAGCGTGGTTATTTTGTTGAAAACATGAACATATTCACTGCCAAATAACTCGAAAAGTATTGACTTAGTGAAAAAAATCTATAGAACAAAAGTTACTTAAAATTAGCCAGTTTATCCATTTCCTGACTTTCTTTGGACGAATATTTTCTCACCCCTAAGAAGGGGTGAAAACCACCCCCAGGGCAAAAGCACATATCGGCACAATATCACTTTTTTTGTTTGGCTTGTTAGCTATGTGTATGCCAAATTTCATGTCAATCCAAGCGGTTCTTTAAAATTTAGAGGTTTTGCAATATTTTACCGTTAAAGAACGGACTATATCAGTGGATCTAAATCAGGTAATAGAAAATATAAAAATAATCTTCTAAAACCACACCACTCAACAATACTAATAATTAATATACGCTAGCCACCTAAACAATCAGCATTGTTAGGCTAGGCATTCTCTAGAAAATAGCCATTCTTTTAATTTTGAAAATGTAAGGATTTTGTAAGAAGCAAAGGACTACAAGAAAATATGTATATTGGAGATAATTCACATAAGAAAGATCAAAATTGTATCAATAATAAGACTGATATAAATCCGGCATGCCGAATCCAGATGGATGACCACAGCGCTGGATGAAACCAATAGAAAAGACAAGGACAGGGCTATGTCCAAAGATGGATAGATTTAGGATCGAAGATAGGTAGATAGATAGAATAAGACCGATATAAACGATCCTTCCGATAAATAACAGTGGAGGTTAGTAGTCCAGGGCGCATCTGTTTTGAGATAGACGTTGAGAGGTGACTCAAATTTTTTTTGCAGAAATTACTTGAAAATAACTCAAATAATAATATTTGAGTTATCCTCCCACTCAAAATGGCCCGGAACATTGTTATAAATAATCAAAATATCAAAATATGAAGGAAAAATTCGATTTTTTTATTGGTTTTTTGATTATAATTTTAAAACTGTTCATTTCTGAGAAAAGTTGTACTGACATGAAAGTTGCGTAATTAAATTTCCTACAATAGAGAATTGGTTAAAAATTTAAAAAATAGTCACCCTTGTTCCAACATAGCAATAATTGCGAAAAAAACATACAAAAACAAGTATTTGCATTTTACGTTTTTCAACCATTTATGCTATACTTAGGACCTTCATATTTTACCCAGATAAACTTTATGATATAGAAAAACAACACTGTAAATTTCATTAGGATCGGTTTAATAGATTTTGCAAAATAAATTTTGCAATCCAGCTTTTCTCAAAAAAAATTCATTTTTTAATATGTTACAGGACTGAAAATAAAGCAGATACAAGTTGAATTTTTTTTTGCTTATAGAAGTGTACTGTACCTTTTATTTGCAATTTGCAAAATTAAAATCGATTAATTACCACGGCGTCAGGAAATTTTTTAAATATACATTAATTTTTGGTGCTACGCGCAAGACAGCGATGTTCGATTCACACAAGTTGATTTCTACCAAAATTTCTTCCAAACTTTATTTAATATATTATTTTCTTACTCCATATTTTTTGTATTTTAATATTTTAATTCCACAAAAATCAAACTAATTATATTATTGTTTGTGAAATATTCTTTAAACAATTGCATATGTTTAAAAATAATAAACTTTTATTCTCTAAGTTAAAATATATGAACAAAGAAAGTTTTTGCTAAAAAAAGTTTTATTTCAAAAGGATAGAGTATGTGTTTTTATTTTGCAATAAACAAATTTATTTATTTATATCGAAATGTAATAAAAATTAAAATGTATCAATCATTATCAACGGTCATTGGAATGCTCAACAGAGCAAACTATCCGCTGTCCTGCGCGTAGCACCAATAATTAATGTTTATTTAAAAAAATTCCTGACGCCGTGGTAGTTAATCGATTTTATTATTGTGGTAGGGGAGCAAAGTATGCTAAATGTGCAGTCACTCGAGCGCTTTGGGGACCTATTGGGTTGTAAAGAGTAGGTCCTAAAATCAAAAAAAGTTAAGTAAAGTTTTCCATTTTAGTGGGCGCTTGCCATTTTTTTATTTAATTTTCCATTTCCAACAATCGTTTTTTCCGATTATAACGCCATCTATCCATAATTCGAAAAAATGTTTCGAATAAAAGTTACTTATTTTTACGTAAGGAATCCAAATCTGTAATAAAAATTGAGGGCTCCTATTTAAGATTTTAAAGTAACCCCCCACCCCACCTCCGTGGGGGGTCGTGTTTGATGCCATTCGATAGATTTTTCAAAAATATTGAATAAGTGTATTTTACAGTTTTTCGATCTGATGTTCTTTTCACGAAATATCGCGGGATTCGTATTAAAAATATTTAATTTTCCCCCCACCCCTCTCCTTGGGAAGTCGTGTTTGGTATCATTCGATAGATTTTTAAAAAATATTGAGCACGTATTTTTTAGTTTTTCGATCTGTCATTCATTTCGCGAAATATTCGCTATTTTCTCGTGAAACTTTGGGACTCACCCATTTCCTTACGCCCGGTTCAAATAGTCAGATTTTTGAAATATACACTCTTTTGCATGCATTTAATTTACCTTATCTTAATCTGACAATTTCGAGTTTTTTTAAGGATAGATTTTTTTTTCGGGCCCCCCTTAACGAACTCCCCTGTGTTAAGAGCCAATATATGGTAGAGGTACATCTGCAGGGTACCAGGTTTCTCCCCATATGCTAATCTGACGCGCTCGAGTAACTGCAAAAATCCCCGCTTGGGCTCCCCTACCATTGCAAATTGCATATGAACAGTGGTGTCATGGTGCGGGAACGCGTGGGAACGCCGTTCCCGCACTGGTTAAGAAAAGAAAAAAAATAATAGAAAATTTAGGATTTGTAAACAAAAATTAGCAGTGCGTTCCGGCACTGCGTTCCCGCACTGCTAATTTTGCCATGACACCACTGCATATGAAAGGTACAGTACACTTCTATACCCAAAAAAATTTCAACTTGCCATCTGCTTTATTTTCAGTCCTGTAACATTTTGAAAAAATGAATTTTGTTGCGAAAGCTGGATTGCAAAATTTATTTTGCAAAATCTATTGAACCGATCTTAAGGCTATGGGTACATAATTCACAAATATTATACGGCTATCCCTACTTTTTCTGTCTTTACACGGCAAATTACGTGTAGTAAAATTCTCACTGGTATGGAAACTGCAGATTTAAACATTAGGTTGACAGTGACATTGTCATTAGAAAGGTAGAGATGGCTATTTCGGTTTCGTTCAGTTTTTGAATGTTCTTGGATAACCTTTACTTGTATAAATGATAGGATTATTTTTTCACTAATTATGTATTCAGTGATTACCATTATTTATATACTATACAAATAGTCGAAAAAGAAAAAAGTTTATTAGCGGAAACAGAAGACCAACTTAAGATATGGATAAACATATTATCAGAAGAAAGTCACAGGCTGTTAAAGTCATTCTTCAGAGTTCCCAAAGCTTCATATACCTGGGCAGAGAGCTAAATACTCAACTAGACCACTGAAAAGAAATCATAAGACGCATTGAAATAGCAAGGTCTGGTTTCATCAACATGCGTAAAATGCTCTGTAACTCCAAGCTATCAGTCACAATAAGATTGAGAACACTAAAGTGTTATGTGTGAATGTGTGGTCTCTATTACTATGTATATGGTTGCGAGACCTGAACATTAAAACAGTATGACTTTAACAAATTGCATTTATTCGAAATGTGGATGAACCGCCGAATGTTAAGAATAAGCTGGGCCAGCAGAACCACGAATGAAAAATTACTGAGAATAATAAACACACGTCCTCATCTGGTCAATACTATCAAAATTAGATAGACGTCATATCTAGGACACATAATGCGCCATAGGGAATTTGAGCAGCTCCAGGTAATATTAAATGGCAAGATCGAAGGTAAAAGGGTTTAAAGAAGAAAGAAAAAATCTTGGCTCCGAGACATCAGAGACTGGACCCACACAACAGGAAATGACTTAATTCATCAAGCACAGAATAGAAAGAAATTTGCCATATTGACCGCCAACCTCAATAGATAAGTCACTTAGGAAAAGGAGCCGAAAATATCATTTTATTATTTTTCTTCGAGAAAAAAAAATCGTTAAAACTCTCCGTAAATAGCGAAGCCTTTAATTATAAAATCTTAAAATCATCTTTATTAAAATATGAAGCCAACATTTAATAATTCACTCAAGAAAATGGGCGGAATGCATAAAACGTAGTAGATGCTATTGCTTCAGAAAATATACACTACTTTGTAGCATTTTCTTTTACATAAAAGTAGGTGCGTTTGTTGAGAAGAACTTACTACACAACAGAAGTACCTACTACTGACCAGAAGTATCTACTAAAAAGCGTAGCGCCAGCCGTGTCTGCATTACACCAATCGTGGTGGAATTAGTTTTCCATTTGCTTGTGATTTGTGAATTCACATTTTTACGTACCAAATTATTAGAATTGTACATGAGTAAAAATGGGTGACTCAGATCCGAAGCGACAAAAGAGTTACGCGAGGATAAAAATGAACAATTGTTATTTGTTAATCTTCTTCACAATTATTAAATTTTATTTGATAAAAGAATGACCCAAAAATTAAGAATCTTCTTCTTAGTTTGTAAATTTTTCTATGACACACATTCATAAATGCTGTCATATTGTAACAAAACAATACCTACGCCGAAGACGTCCACCCACCAACTTCACTTAAACTGAAGCAAAATACTACTAAACAAGCACATACTTCAAAAGCGTAGTACATTCTTCTATGTAGGCTGGTAAATAGTAGCAAATACTACGGAGAAAAGCAAATGCTTTTTAAGTGTAGTGAAATCTTCAAAAATGTAGTACGTACTTGAAGCATTAGCATTTACTACATTTTATGCCACCATGGGCACTTTACTTTATAGCTAAACTCATACCTATTTACGATTATAGGAACAAACTCTTATAAAATAATACTTTTATTTGAACTTTAATGACTTGAAATACTTGGATTTTCCATAAATAATATATAAACAATAAATAACTTTTTATTAATCCTTAAATCCGCCTTAAATCAATTATTATTTTTCAAATACACTATCCATACTATTTAAGAAACATCTCTTTGATTGATTTTATTATCATCGTAAAAGCGTTAAAAAGTAGTAGCAGAATGAACTGCTATATCAAAATAGCGGGTCGGACACATCTCTACTTGTCACTGTCTTGAGTCTTGTCATAACATTATATTCGAATGAGTGCGTTGTATGACAAAGATAGCGAATGTTCGATTTCCATTTTTTCGAATCCTGAAGAAACTAATAAATATTTTTAAAAAATTTAAACACAAAATGAAAGATTAAATTATTATCGAGGGCCGAAAGTCCCTTAGAATATATAAGAAGTTTCTTTCGAATGAGATATTTGAAATAAAAAATCACACTACATTTTCTCTTAGTTTTTCACCCCTGTCACTTATTAAAATAAACATTATAGAAGTTCTCAGGGACTTTCGGCCCTCGCTAATAACGTAATCTTTCATTCTGCGTTTAAATTTTTGAAAAATACTTATTAGTTTTCTCAGGATTCGAAAAAAATTAATCCCCATTTGAATAGCATTGCAGCTGAAAATACGTACCGATCCTCTTAATGAAATTTACAGTATTGTTTTACTGTATCATATAATTTTATAGTTTTTCTGGGTGAAATATGAAGGTCCTAAGTGTAGCATAAATGGTTGAAAAACTTAAAATGCGAATACTTGTTTTTGTATGTTTTTTTCGCAATTATTGCTATTTTGCAACAAGGTTGACTATTTTTTAAATTTTTAACTAATTCTATATTGTAGAAAATTCAATTACACAACTTTTATGTCAGTACAACTTTTTTCGAAGTATTGTGGACAAACTCACTTATATCCATCTACAAAAAATCTAAACCACATTGAGATAGAAATTAAGAGTCTATATTATGATTTTACTTCCTCGGGCAGTTCAATTATTATTTGTTGGGTGAAAGGACATTCTGGAATATTAGGAAATGAAGAAGTCGATAAATTAGCTAAATCTGCAGCTTTAACCAAACAAAACATAAGCAACATACTTCTACCAGTAACCGATATAGATAATATCAGTAAAAACCATTGCAAACAAAATTGGCAACGTGTATATAACTAAAGTACAACGGGAATAAATTTTAGAAATTGCCAGCCACTAATTCCCAATGAGAGATGGTTTAAACAAGAATCAAATAGGCTATTTTTATAAAAACAATAAACAGAATGAGGTCAAATCACGCACTAACCCCAGCATACAAACACAGCATAGGTATTAGTGATAACCCATATTGCACCTGTGGTGGAATGGGAGATCTACAGCACCTCTTATTGGAGTGTGGACTGTACAGACAAAATATTAAAGTAATGTATGAAAAGTTAATTGATCTAAATTGTCCTTTACCTGTCAATTTAAACGAAATTCTTTTTCCAAAAAATAAGCAGACGTTACAATGTCTTTACGAATATGTAACGTCCTGTAAATTTAAATTTTAAATAGGCTTAGATAATAAAATTATAAAATTGTAAAAATATCACACAAAATTGAAAAATGTATCCATTAATATAGTATAACAATCTGTAAATTTAGATAATAAGTAAGCTTAGATATTAACTTAAAATTGTTATTGTAATACCGTACAAAAAAACACAAACAGTCTGGCTAATTGGCTCTGTCAAAGCCATTAATAAAAAAAAATAAATAAAAAAAAAAAAACTTTTCTCGAAAATGAACACTTTTAAAGTTATAATCAAAAAACGAAGAAAAAAATCGAATTTTTCCTTCATTTTTTGACATTTTGATTATTTAAACAATGTTCCTGACCTTTTTGAGAGGGGAGATAACTCAAATATTATTATTTGAGTTATTTTCGAGCAATTTCCGCAAAAAAATTTGAGTCACCTCTCAACGTCCAAATGTGCTAATATTTTTACAGATGCGCACTGGTCTATAAATAGCGACTATACTGGCAAATCAGTCTCTCTTCAATGCGGCTCTAAACAAAGAGTAATTATGTTACAATCTAAATCCTGTTAATCGAA
Source organism: Diabrotica virgifera virgifera (assembly GCF_917563875.1). Lineage (NCBI taxonomy): Eukaryota > Metazoa > Arthropoda > Insecta > Coleoptera > Chrysomelidae > Diabrotica > Diabrotica virgifera. The sequence continues at coordinate 251,021,506 of NC_065448.1, read as the reverse complement.
TTAATTTGAATAACAGCTTTCAATTTATATCAAAATTTCTTATGGAACAACAGAGCAAAAAAAGTTTAAATTAATTTTTGTAAGTAGCCTTTTACTGTAGGCTGTATTCTACAACGATTCTGTTCTCTAACCAAATAAGCTTAGATGTTTAATATTAAATGATTCATCATATGAGAGCAATGTTTGCACATGACATATAAATAATGTTGTTTTGATAAGATGATTTGAAAGCATCTAATTGTATTTACATACAAAACAGTAAACATCCTAAATAAACCAAATTTTGTTATGGCTCTTTTCTTCTGGCATTTTTAAGTTAAATATTATGTTTAGAGCTCGGGAAATATGCAAAATGCATATTAAGTGCATATTTGCATATTTTGGACAAATTTTATAAGTGCATTCGTTGGTTTGGAAGAAGACCGTTACAACTCAAAAATTGCCATTTTTGAGGTTTACCCTCAACTCTAACCAACTCTAAATGTTAAACTTTATTATGGGAAAAATTGTCAGAAGTTGCACTCATGTAATTACCGCTAGATGGCGACTTATAACAGTGTGACTTTGTCAAACCCATGCATTACATTTTATGGAAGAGCGTCGCAATATAGTTGTGTTTCAGTTGTTGTGGAAGTTACCACGTGTTTTTTGGAGAACAGTGTTACAAGTTAAAAAAGAAACGTATTTTTTTGGGATTTTGTGTTTAATATTTAATTCAAGGCAGTTACATTTCGTCTTAGGTAAGTATTCCTTACAGGATATGTGCGTTTATACAGAACTATTATGAGCAATACAATAACATTTCAACAAATTTTGGGCAAAACTGCTACAAATGCTAATTACAGGTAAAAAGGTAAGAACAAGAAAGGTCTTTCTATTTATTTTTAAATGATAATAATGGGCTTTTTAATATTGTAAAAGATTCTACTTCTTATTTTTTACCTTACCAAAATTATAATGAAAACTAGCACATTCAAATTTTAAAACGTCTCTCCTGAAAATTAGAACTTTTCGACTTGTAACAGTTTTCTCCCAAACCAACGATATTCATTTATTAAAATTGCATATTATCAGACTTTTTTTACCTCAAACAGTACCCTTTAAACAATAAATCTTAAAATTCTTGCCGAACCATTTTCTGTTAATATCCTTAATCTCTGCATTTTACAATTTATAAGGCAAGCTGACGACGAATAAAGGAGACGAAGGGGACTCTACAATATGCAATCACATTTTGTTAGTGAAAAAATTTGTTATTACTAAGTGATGCTGCGCCATATGACCAAAGGTGGACAGCATTTAACTAATATTTTTTCAAATTTATTTGTTTAGCACACACTAAGTAGAGTAGCAGAAAGTGTATGGACAGAATTTCCAAAAAACCGTTATTAAAAAATAATTTGACACATATCCAAACCAATTTTGTAAATATTAATGAACCAATTACTAGATTTAGACAAGACGAAAACGGCGGGTTCGTTGGAAAAAATATTCCCATGAGATTTTTTTTGCATAATCACATTTGTGAGACACCCCAGAATAAGGTTCAAGAAGTCGCCCACCCGAAAAATGGTCCAAATTTATTTTAACAATTTTTTTTTAATTAAATTGCAAAAGTCAATATTTTCTATCCTGACAAATCTTTTTTGGGTTTTTTGGACCATTCTTGACAATAAAGGCCTCTTATAATTTTTCTCTAAAGTTGATCGTTTTCGAGTTATAAGCAATTTAAAATTTGGAAAACGCGAATATGGCCATTTTTAAGACTCCATAACTCGGTTAAAAATTATTATTATGAAAATCAGAAAGTGACTAAATCAAAGTTTAAAGCACCCCCTACATGATGTTGAAGAAATTTGTGTCATTAATTTATTACTAAGCTGTTATTTTTAATTATTAACAATGAGTGGTAAGATCGTGACCCGACTGTAAATGTGAGTGCGAGTACCATTGCACCATTGACTGCCGGAATGGCATCTCGCTCGCACTCACCATGAACGGCAGCCTAATACGTGCACGGCGCTCAAGAGTATTACTTAAAAATAACAGTTTAGTAATAAAATAATGACAAAAATTTCTTCAGGATCTTGTAGGGGGGGCTTTAAACTGTGATTTAGTCACTTTCTGACATTAATAATAATAACTTTTAACCGAGTTATTAGGCCTTGAAAATCGCCATTTTTCGTTTTTTCAATTTTAAATTGCTTATAACTCAAAAACGATCAACTTTGGAGAAAAATTATAAGAAATCTTTTTTGTCCAGAATTGTCCAAAAAACCTAAAAAAATTAGTACGGGCCGAAAACATTGATTTTTGCAAGGTGAATAAAAAAAATTGTTAAAAAAAATTGGACCACTTTTTACGTGGGCGACTTCTTGAACCTTATTCTGGAATGTCTCACGATTGTGATTATGCAAAAAAATCTCATGGGAATATTTTTTCCAACGAACCCGCCGTTTTCGCCTTCTCTAATTAGAAAATCGAAACATTTTTATTAGACCAAAGTATGGAAATTATTAATTCATTAAATGAAAAAATTTAACACCCTTGGGAAACCAACAAAGTGTATAAAAAATTCTGCACAGTGTTACAGAAAAATGAGGGATATCAAAATTATAAATAATATTATTCCGATAATATAAGGGAATATAATTCAAATAAATAATATTATTAAGATGGGGAAATGTAAAGGTAATTTAATTTTATAGGTAAAACCTTATTATACAATATTTTAATTTTGCTCCTTTAACTTCATGTGTGAAGTAAAAAGAAGTTTTTCCGTGTATAAACGATTATTAACTGTTTTTCTGTAGAAAATTTAGAAAAACATTTAATAGTGTATAGTTTTAATTGAAATAATATAATAATAAAGAATGATGATGATAAATATAAAGAATAAATGAATATACACTCCTGGCCAAAAAAATCGGGACACCTTAAAAATGGGTCATTTTTGATACCTCGATTCTCCTAAACCTGCTGTCCGATTTTAGTGATTTTTTAATATGTTATAGCCTTATTTTCTAAGAATATGGATGTAGCAATAGTGTTGCTGAACAGGTAAATCTCATTGTATACCGGGTGTAACAATAAATCTGTGTTTTTTCCTGAAAGTTCGTAACACCCTGTGGAATATTCTAGCATTTAAAAAATATTGAAATTAAAACTAAATTGTAGCCTTAGCCTTTCTTAACATTCTGCTTTTTGAATCATTCACTTATGTTGGATAATGAAAAGTTAGGTACTTTGACAACTGGCCATGTTCTTCATCAATACAGCGTGTTTCTAAATAAGTGCGACAAACTTTAAGGGGTAATTCTGCATGAAAAAATAATGACAGTTTGATTTATACCGACAGTATAAAATTATATGACAGTTTGAGATACCGGATGTTGAATTTTTTCTTACACATTGACGATTTATTTATTGTTCTAAAACCGGTTGAGATATGCAAATGAAATTTGGTGGGTTATAAGAGTCAGTTATTGCGCATTTTTGACATATAATTAGGTATTTTATATTCACCATTGGCGTGCATACCGGTGATATTACCCGGTCATATTACCTGTATGCACGCCAATGGCGAATATAAAATTTTTAGTTGTATGTCAAAAATGTGAAATAAATACCTCTTAAAACCTACCAAATTTCACTTGCATATCTCAACCGGTTTTAGAGCAATAAATAAATTATCACTTTGTAAGAAAAAAATCTACATCCCGTATCTCGGAAACGAAGCATTTGCGGACATATGTTTATAAAGCAAACTGTCATTATTTTTTCATGTAGAATTAACCCTTAAAAATTGTCGCACTTATTTAGAAACATCCTGTAACGATGAAGAACATGGCTAGTTGTCAAAGTAACTAACTTTTTCATTATCCACCATAAGTGAATGAGTCAAAAAGCAGAATGTTGAGAAAGGCTAAGGCTACAATTGAGTTTTAATTTCAATATTTTTAAAATGCTAGAATATTTCACAGGGAGATACGAACTTTCAGGAAAAAACACAGTATTATTGTTACACCCGGTATACAATCACATTTACCTGTTCAGCAACATTATTACCACATCCATATTCTTAGAGAAAAAGGCTATAACATATTAAAAAAATCACTAAAATCGGACAACAGGTTTAGGAGATCCGACACATCAAATATGACCCATTTTTAAGGTGTCCCAATTTTTTTGGCCAGGAGTGTAGATAATAATGAAGGTAATAGAAATTTCAGTAAATATTTTTTGACTTTAGCATAAAATAAATAATTAAATACCTTCAAAATAAGGATTACTGCGTTTTTTATTTATATGCAATAAATGCATAAAAGCATATTTCAATGCATATTTCAACTGTTTTTTGTGCATATTTGCATGCATATTTTAGGGTTTTTTAAGTGCATATTTTCCGAGCTCAAATTATGTTTATATAGGGTTAAGCCACAATTGATTGTAATGAAAATTACATTTCATAACCGGTATTTGACGTTTCCATTTCCACTCCAGAAATCGTTTGAAAAAGATTATTTTAAAATATATGAGGTCATAAGAAAGAGAGTCTGGATAGATACATTCAATCTGGAATACGCTGGATTCTCCCGTTCAAATTAAGTATATATTACCACATACAAGATAAAATAAGCAAGTAAAAAGAAACAGATTATCATAAATGCATTTAATAATTCTAAATGATTAAGACCTACAAAAAAATTAAAATATGGACGTAAAAAAGAACCAAACACATTAATCTAAGGTGGAGAATAATTATTGAGGCTATCAGAGAATAGTGGCCGAACCCACAACCCACAATAGGGATGTTCACTAATTTTTAAATATAGTTAAATTCAATAGATTACAAGGTATATAAAAACGTAACAATTATAAAACTGTTTAAAAATGTATATTTTTTAAGATAAATGAGTTCATAATGTTGATTTTCTTGGAGGCTAGAAAAACGGTACCCTGCAGCGAGGCTACGGTCTGTGACGTCAGCAGTCGTAACGTCTTTGATCGACGACTAGTTTTGTATAGGTACTTATTTACTCAGTGTATTTGAATGTGCGCAGTTTTTTACGTATTTAATTATTAAAAATAAAGCCAAATAAGTGGTGTTTTGTTCCTGGGTGTGTAAATACATCAAAAAACAGTTCTGACAAGATTTTTATTACCGTTCCAGCCAATTTAAAACAGAAAAAGAAATGGTTTGTTGCAGCTAGAACTTAAAATAACTAACTTAAAGAACTAACTTAATAAAATAAACATTATAGAAGTTTTCCAGAGGCTTTCGGCCCTTGGTAATAATGTAGTTGTTCTTTCTGCATTTACATTTTTCAAAAATACTTATTAGTTTTCTCAGGATTCGAAAAAAATGAATGAATTTAAATAGCATTGGACCAATATTTTGCACCTACCCCCTTAAAGAGTAAATGAAAAAGTTTCGGGACCTCAAATTTGTATTCCTTAAACTGGGATATTCCTAAAAACGGGATTCTAATAATACATACAGTAAAAGTAAACCTTGAAATAACTACATGTGGATGTAGGTATGACTTTATATTATATTAAAATCATTAATAATTTAGTGAAAAGATTGGTTGAAATGAAAATGTATAATACCCAAGTTCAAAAATATTTTTTACCTTGGAACAGTTGTCAACTCGAAATACGAAACAACCGAAATAAGATCTAGAGTTGAAAAGGACATAACAACATTTAACAACATGCATGAGAAATATTTTCACCCATTGCGACATAATATCTCTCCCACTAAAAATGCGGCTGCTAAAATGTTATTATTTCCGGTCTTGCTATATGGCGCAGAGGCCTGGACAATAATGGAAACATTAATGAAAAAGCTAGAGGCACTCGAGATGTGGGTGTACCCACGTATCCTCAAAATATCCTGGGCGACCCACACCAACGTACAGGTATTGCTTCGAATGGGAAAACAAAAAGAAATCTCTTTTACAATTAAGAAACGAAATCTTAAATATTTCGGTCATATCATGAGGCATGATAAATATCGTATACTCCAACTGATAACGCAAGGTAAAATAGAGAGCAAACGCGGACCCGGAAGAAAAGACACTCATGACTTAAAAACTTACGCCAATGATTTGGACAAAAATCGATCGAGTTATTCAGAAACGCCTCAAATGAAATTAAAATTGCCATGATGATAGCCAACGTCCACAACGGACAAGGCACATGAAGAAGAATAAAAATATTTTTAATACACCTAACCAAGGTAAAGTAATAACCAGCCAATGTATGTATACAATATGCATGCGTACAATGCATGCATACAACTTTCTCTATTTTTTTTTGTGGAGTATTAAGCATTTATTTTTTTAGCTTAAAGAAGACATGGAAAATTATATGGAATATACACTCAGTAAAGCTGTGGTAGATTTATTTTTTTACGAGATGCAATAAATCATACACCATTGTTACATCTACACGACAGTCGGTAGTTTATACGAATCGGCTTTCCGAAAACCTTCTTCCATTTTATTTGTTTATTTTTGTAAAACCCAAAATATGTCCTTACAAACAGTCTATCCACTTTAAACTAAACAAATTCACTATAAAACTCCACTTTAACCCTGATAAAACAAGAAGAGAACAAAATAAAATGACCTGAAACGTCAAACAGGTAAACAGTAACACTATGAGAATGGCGCGCGCTTGGGGTATGCAACTAGTGACGTCAGGCCAATAGAGAAGCGTTCTTGAAATTTAAAATAATGCTAGATTTCTAATAAAGATTTTTTATAGAAAGGCTTTTTCAATTTTGTTGAAATTTTGGACAATTATTCCTAGGGTGTTTCTTAATCGTTTTACATGTTTGCAATGACTTTTTAATTGTTTGTGAACATCCCTATTTTACCAAAACACTTTTATAGACCAGGGAGGATCTGTGAAAAAACGTCTATTTTTGGATGTGCGAGGTGGCATTCGGATTTTTACATATAAAGTTAGATGACAACTTCAACAATAATAATTAACTTATGCTCCTTCTCAAATATGCCCGGAACATTAATAAAAAAATTAAAATATTTAAAAATCCAGAAAAACATCGATTTTTTTCTAATTTCTTTGCTCATAACTTTAAAACGATTCATTTTGGAACAAAGTCGTAGGGAAATAAAATAAAGATAATTGAATTTTGTATGTTAAACGACTGGTTAAAAATGTCTTAAATTATTACCCTTTCTGCAAAATAGGAATAAATACAAAATAAGGGGGCAAAATAACCCTGTTTTTATTCAATGTTTTTCAACCACTTTGGTTACACCTATAACTTTCGTAATTCGCTTAGAAAATTCTTACAACATACTTAAATCATTCACTAAATTTCATTAAAATCGACCTGATAGATTTTGCAGAATATGTTTCCAATCTAATTTTTTTTTTAAACTTCAAATTTTTAAAAACTTTCTGAAGAAAAAGTGGACCATTTAGAAGTTTGCTATTTTTTTTACATATAAACAGGTTCTCTACCTATCTAATACACTTTACAGAATTAAAATCGGATTATTTAAGCGGCCTCAGCACTGTTTTAAAGTTATAAACAATGTTTTGGCTTATAAACAAATACGGTGAAGACGTTCGAGTTGGCATAAATTCATTTTCCCAAGAATAGGCGTCTCTGGAGATAAATCCCGAAAGAGGTCGATTTTTATTTTTAAATTCTAATTTTTTGCTATATATCATACTAATGACGTCATCCATCTGGGCGTGATGACGTAATCGATGATTTTTTTAAATGAGAATGGGTGCCGTATGATAGCTCAATCGAAAGGCTATTCAATTTTGTGTTCACTAATATAAACATTAACATAATCATTTATATAGGGTTTGAATTAAAAAAAAAATGACTTATTAATTCCAATATTTAGATTTCGTTATCACACCCAGATGGATGACGTCACTTGTAGATGTTTATGCCAAAAAATTAAAATTTAAAAATAAAAATCGATCCGTTTCGGGATTTATCTCCAGAGTCGCCCATTCTCCCATTATTCCAACTCAAAAGTCCTCACTGTATTTGTTTGTAAGCCAAAACATTGTTTATAACTTTAAAATAGTGCTGAGGCCGCTTAAATAATCCGATTTTAATTCTGTAAAGTGCATTAGATAGGTGGAGAACCTCTTTATACGCAAAAAAATTATCAAACTTCTAAATAGTCCACTTTTTGTTCAGAAAGTTTTTAAAATATTTGAACTTTTTTAAAAAAATTTAGATTTCAAAATTATTATGCAAAATCTATAAGGTCGATTTTAGTGAAATTTGGTGGACGGTTTAAGTATATTATAAGAACTTTTTAAGAGAATTATGAAGGTTCTAATTGCTACCAAAGTGGTTGAAAAACGTTGAATAAAAACCGTCCTTTTTGCCCCCTTATTTTCTATTTATTGCTATTTTGCAGAAAGGGTAATAATTTAGGACATTTTAAACCAGTCGTATATTATACAAAATTCAATTATCATTATTTTCTTTCCCTACGACTTTGTTCCAAAATGAATCGTTTTAAAGTTATAAGCAATGAAAATAGAAAAAATCGATATTTTTCTAAATTTTTAAATATTTAAATTTTTTTATTAATGTTTCGGGCATATTTGAGAAGGAGCATAAGTCAATTATAATTACTGAAGTTGTCACCTACCTTTATCTGCAAAAATCCGAATACCACCTCTCACATCTACCTCAAAACAGATCCGCCCTAGTCTATTATTATATTAGATTAAGTTATCCCTTATTTAAGAAGTATTTTCAGATGCACAGTCGCTCAAGCATTTAATGCTTTAAGATTTAATAAGATCGAAACGTCAAATAGCAATAATTATAAAATTTATTTTATATTACACTATAGCTATTCGCTGTCATCCTAGGCCTCCAGAGAATTTGGTACAGTTATGACCCTAGCAGAGGAATATCGGGCTATTCCCAGGCAAGAATAACGCATCTTATTATTCGATGCCAAATTAGTCCAGAAAACCACTGCGCACCCGCTAGGAACAATATTCTGATTCGGATTTTTGCACAATCTTAGTCAAAAAGGATTCCTTTTAACAAATTTGCATGTTGCCAGGACCAAAAGGTGGTCAAAAATTTTTTAAACGTTTTTTTTTGTTTTTTTCCTAAAATTATTTTTTTTGCATGGAAAAAGTTTTTTTAGGTTTTTTGGATCATTCCAAACAGAAAAGGTCTTTAGTGACTTTTATCTAAAAATGATAGTTTTTGACATATAAGCGATTAAAAATTGAAAAATTGCGAAATCGGCCATTTAACCCTCAAAAATTATGTGATAAACTGAAAATTTGAATGTTGCCATAGATATTCTTTAAACATCGATTGATGAAATCCCGAAGAGTTTTTTGCAATACAATATTCAAAACTCCTTTGTTTTTTAATTGCTAATCAAGTGTGCGCGACACTATTTTCCACTGTTGCATGTGTATACAGTATAGTGCAAATGAAAGGAATAAATTTGTTTTTTCGGAAACCGGCGACTTTAAGGAAAAATCCCGAAACAGGTCAATTTTTATTTTTAAGTTATGATATTGTGGCATATATAGTGGTATGTGGTATACTAGTGACGTCATCCATCTGGACGTGATGACGTAATCGATGATATTTTTAAATGATAATAGGGGTCGTGTGCTAGCTCATTTGAAAGGTTCTTCGATTATCTATTCAGTAATATAAACATTTACATAATTATTTATACAGGATGTATGTAATTTATTTAATTTAAAATACATTTTACTGCTTTCACAAATCAGACAACAAAGTTAATTTCACAAATAAACATTGCTTTTCGCTTAAATTAAATGTTCAAACTTCCAAGAGGCAGGTGGCTGGCGGAAGCTGGCTTGAACACTGAATTTAATCGAAAAGCAATGTTTATATAGTTTAACAGCAATATTTAATGTTTATATTACTGAATATAAAATTGAAGAACCTCTCAAATGTGCTAGCACACGACCCCTATTCTCATTAAAAAAAAATCATCGATTACGTCATCACGTCCAGATAGATGACGTCACTAGTATACTATATATGCCACAATATCATAACTTAAAAATAAAAATCGACCTGTTTCGGGATTTTTCCTTAAAGTCGCCGGTTTACGAAAAAACGAATTTATTCCTTTCATTTGCACCATACTGTATATACATGCAAAGGTGGAAAATAGTGTCGCGCACGCTTGATTAGCAATTAAAAAACAAAGGAGTTTTGAATATTGTATTGCAAAAAACTCTTCGGAATTTCATCAATCGATGTTTAAAGAATATCTGTCTACCTTGGCAACATTCAAATTTTTAGTTTTTGACATAGTTTTTGAGGGTTAAAAATGGCCGATTTCGCAATTTTTCAATTTTTAATCGCTTATATGTCAAAAACTCATTTTTAGAGAAAAGTCACAGAAGACCTTTTCTGTTTGGAATGATCCAAAAAACCTAAAAGAACTTTTTTCCATGCAAAAAAAAATAATTTTAGGAAAAAAACAAAAAAAAACGTTTAAAGAATTTTTGACCACCTTTTGGTCCTGGCAACATGCAAATTTGTTAAAAGGAGTCCTTTTTGAGTAAGATTGTGCAAAAATTCCGAATCAGAATATTTTTCCTAGCGGATGCGCAGTGGCTTTCTGGACTAAATAGATTGCGAGCTGTCGTTGCTGCGAGAGGTGGACATTGCCCACCATTGAATTGTTTTGTTTTGTTTAAAAAACAAAATCTTAAGGATGCCGTTGAGATAATACGAAAGGAGTATGAAATAAAATCAGCCCTTCAATTTTTCCGCATAATTTTTTAAAGTTAGGAGAAAATACAATGCTTCCATTCACTCCCGTATAGTACCATCTAAGCAAAAATTTTTGATTACCGGAATAATAACAGACAATTTAATACATGTACCTACAAACTGATGCAAGATTCTTGAAAATCTGAGTACAAATAATAAAGTTATAAATTTAGTGCAGTCACTGAAGGTGGATATGTTCTATTACCTCCGATTTCGTTGAACCTCCATCGATTTGCATGAAAATTGGTGAGTGGTTAGATGATATCTCAAGGAACAAAGATGATACGGTGCCAACTTGCGCTTTTACCCTGGGGGTGGATGCCACCCCTTCTCGGGAGTGAAAATTATTTTATTAAAAATAACCCCACAATTCGATAGAGGGACAAATTATAAGCAAAATTTGTTATATAAAGTTATTAAAATAAATCAAAACTTTTTGAGTTATTAAATATCAAAGATTTTAATTTTTCGTGAGAAATATTCATGTTTTTAACCAATTTTTCATAAATAACTCAAAAACTATAAGTTCTTACAAGAAAGTTATTATTATCAAAATTAATGCTAATAAATAATCAAATAAACTCCTTACTAGAAAAACCTTTCTATGTTAACTAAAAGTAAGTTATAAGTAATTGAATGTATATTTCTTTCGTCGAGTAACCAAATCTAAGTATTCAAGCTTATATACTGGCAAAATGATGCATTTTATAACATAAACTTATTAAACATTTGTCAAAGTTTATAAAAATATCTATCGAATAAGCCCTCGAACAAGTTGATAGCATTAAAATATATGCACCAAAAATGTTTCAAAATGTATATTTTACAAATTTTTCCAAAAAATGTTATTGTTTTTTTGTAAATAACTCCGTTAATTTTTACGATATCAGGTTCACCTAAAACTAGTTAAAAGTTGATTTCAAGAGCTATTAAAAAATGTCGAAATTAGTCTTTCAAACCTCTCACATTTTTAACAATAAAAGGTTAAATGGTCCCGATTAAATGGTTCTCGCAGCAAATTTGAAATTTTAAACGTTTGTATCTCGGTTATTTTTTGCTCTACGTAAATATTAAAATAGGTTGAGTATTTGGAACAGAAAAAACTAAAATTTAGTTATATATCATTTTTTACATATATTGAGTATTTTTGGAGTTATTATCAAAAGAAAATGAAAAGTACGATAATTTTAAAAATTTTGATTTTTTTAAATTCTACCATTTTTTCAAAAGTATGCATTCGAAACGGGTGAAAATTGTTGAAATTATTAACTATGTTAACCTAAAGAAATTCTTGTGAGGATTACTAAAAATTTTAATTTTTGTGGAAATGGCGTATGTTTCATTTTTCACTTTTTCCTAAAAAAATCGAAAGGGTTCTCTTATTTTCATCATAACTTGCTTAATTTTGATGCTATTAACTTCTACTGGAGCTCATTTGATAGGTACTCCGAAGTACTTTGACAAGTGATTCACAAGTATATTCTATAAAATGCATCGTTTTTCCGTTATGTAAGCTTAGATTTGAGTACTCGTCGAAAAAAATATACATTTGTACAAGAATTCATCTGTACTCAGTAGATATATCTTAAAAACACCCTGTAATTACTTACGATAATTACTTTCAGTTATTTATGTCATCAAAACAACATTACAACCTTCATTCGATTATATAAATATTGTTAGCCAAGATCACGATTCACTAATAATTGCAGAGTCAATTATAAACACTTTTCATGGTCGATGCTGAATAGGCATTTCTAAATATATAAACAGTTAAACTATAACAAGGGAATTCTTTATTATTATATTAGACATTCGTCATTCTGTTTTGGTGATCAGACGTAATATTTCCACATTAAAGATAGTGTCTCTTTCTACACGAGATGTTCTTTGGGTGCGGTGCTACCAGCTTATACTAATGCGAGTGTAAATAAACCAACTCAACAAGTAAGCGTATCAATTATTCCACCCCTCGGATAAGGGATAACCACCCTCACCGGGAGAAGATAGCCTTAGTGCCCAGGGCTGTCATATGGCGATCCAGAACCAGGGAAGAACTCAGGACTGGTAAACAGGACAGGTATGAAGAAACACGTCAATGTTCAGGCACCTAGACCACCTTAGACAACAGTGTGGTATATGTAAAATGGATGGAGACATCAGGCCGACGCGGAGCTGAAAATGGAATAGGATGGAGATGGAACATCGTGGGACAATGGAAAATGGACAATGCTATGGAACGTGCAGCGAGGACTTGTGATACGAACAAAGACGCGTAAAAGTGGTAAGTCCATATTAGCTATTTTTATGGTATTTCCTGATTAATATAAAGTATAAAGTATAAACATTATGTGCTACCTTAATTACATTAATATATGTTTCAAGTTTACCTATTTTTACTTAATTATTCTATTCTATTACCAATATTTATCAATATAAAAAGATTTTTTTTACCCTCATATTAAGTTATTATAGGACGCAATGATACAATTTTATATGATTTTTACATATTTATCAACGTATACCTTATCATTGCTGACTTTTATTCATTTATTATTTGACTACTGATTTTTAGTACATTTTTGCAATTTTTTATGATCTTAATATTTGCTATCGTAAATATACCTATCAAAATAAATATACGATATAACAAATATACGCTATATGCATAATACATTTAAATTATTATTCTAACTACTTATTTACAAGGGTTAATATAACGTTATTTATTTTTGAATTTTTATTACTACTGCAATTTTTACATATTTTTACCATATATTGACGTATTATTTTATCTCTATATATTTTTTACTATATATCTATATACTACATATCTATATACACCGTAAGACTATCGAATTTATATTTTCGCTAAGAAGTGCAGAAGCGGGAAAAAAATTATGTATAAATGAGTAGCAACAAAGTTACTTGGGAAGATTTTGTCAAAATAGTTGAGGAAATTGCACAAGAAATAGACAGGCAAAGCAGAAGAGTCTTAAAGAAAAAAGTTCCGAAATCTAAGGACATAAAGGAAGAAGTAACGACACAGCTAATTAATAGTCCTGTCGCCAGGGGGGGTACAACGGCCTCGTTAATTCAGATGGAGTTACTCAAGGTTTTTTTTATGTATTTTGACCCGTAGAACACGAATTTTTTGGGTAACAGTTGATCCGGATGTCGATAAGATTGTTATAGACCAAGAACTTGAGGAATCAAATAACAGCGATTTTTGGCAAAACAAAACAATATTTTGTATTTTTTGGGCCATTTTAAGTAAAAAATATTTCTACAAGTTTTTTCGTAGGATGCACAGTTTTCGAGATAAACGCGGTTGAACTTTAAAAAAATCGAAAAACTGCAATTTTTGAACCCGAATAACTTTTGATTAAAAAATAAAATAGCAAGTCTGCTTAACGCATTTGAAAGTTTAAGTTAAATTATATCGGTTTTGATTATTTGCATTGGTAAAAATTTATTTTTTTATTGTTTAACAAAGCTATAAACACGTAGGGTTTCCCGTGCTTTTACATGCGTTTTAACGCATGTAACGTAGAAATAGTCTTGATTGCACTAGTACCTATTCTACCTACTCGTTCGATTTTAAATGAGAAATCATAGAAACATCACTCACGCACTAGTTGTTTGTAGCTTTGTTTAACAATAACACAATAAATTTTTAGCAATGCAAATAATCAAAACCGACATAATTTGACTTGAACTTTCAAAGGCGCTTAGCAGAATTGCTATTTTATTTTTTAATCAAAAGTTATTCGGGTTTAAAAATTGCAGTTTTTCGATTTTTTGAAAGTTCAACCGCGTTTATCTCGAAAACTCTGCATCCTACTAAAAAACTTGTAGAAATATTTTTTGCTTAAAATGACCCAAAAAATACAAAATATTGTTTTGTTTTGCCAAAAATCGCTGTTATTTGATTCCTCAAGTTCTTGGTCTATAACAATCTTATCGACATCCGGATCAACTGTTACCCAAAAAATTCGTTTTCTACGGGTCAAAATACATAAAAAAAACTTGGGTAAGTCCATCTGAATTAACGAGGCCGTTGTACCCCCCCTGGCGACAGGACTATAAAGCTTATAACAAGTTCACACAATTGACTAGGAAAAACTGGGAAGCACTTTCGGACAAACAAAGGGAATCGTGCAACAAATATTTTGGAAAAATCAGAGACAAAGTTATACGATCATTTCAAGCAGTAAATGTGAGAACAGTGGTTCCAAGTTCAATACATCAACCAATCGACAAGGAAGTTGAAGAGGAACAAAGCGATGAGGAAATAGAAGAAGGAAAAAGCGACGAGGAAGGAGAAGAAGAAATAATTAACGACGGAATAAAAGAGAAAAAAGGTGACATAAAACAAGATATAACAATATTAAACATGGCTTTGACAATCACTGAATTTTTGAATATAGCAAGCAAGATATTGCCCAACGAGTTCGATGGAAGCGCAGGGAAATTACAACCATTTTTAGACGCATTAGAACTACTTGGAAAATTGGCAGAAGGTCATGAAAACACAGCTGTAACGCTAATAAAAACGCGACTCACCAATAAGGCTAGGAACCTAATAACCACAGAAGATACAATTCCACGGATAGCTGAAGTACTAAAGAAAGAATTAAAAGGTGATAATCCGAAGAATTTAATAGCCAAATTAGCCAAAAAAAGGCAAGGGCATAGAGATGCAGCAGTGTACGCATCTGAAGTGGAAGAGTTAGCAGAACAATTAAAAGTAGCATACATAGCGGAAGGAATGCCACTTGACTTAGCAAAGAAATATACGACCGAAGCTGTAGTAACAACAATGAAACGAAACGCTAATGCAGAGAAAGCTAAGCTAATACTGGAAGCAGGTAACTTTACATCACCGCAGGAAGTAGTATCTAAATTTTTGTCGATCGATACGACTGAAGAAAATGCACAAGGAAGAGTCTTAAATTATAGGACAAACTACGAGAATAGGAGAGGACAGCAGCAATACAGAAGAGGATATCATAACAAATATGACAGAGGAAGAAGAAATAACTTCGGACAACGGAACGAAGGAGAAGCAACGGACAATCAACGAAATTATTCGAACAGAGGATACAGACAATTTAACAATCAAACATACAGAGGAAACCAGAGAGGCGGACGTAACAGGAACGTAAGATTACTAGAAATAGAGGACAGTCAAGAAGAGCAAGAAAACCAGCAGTTGGGGTTTTGAATGAACAACAAGTTGGAAGCACACAGGCAGAAATAAAATATAACATTTACAACTTCGACCTAAACCTAACGAACTTTGTACGAATGAAAACAGGAATTCTTGAAAACACAAGCACTTTTATCATAGACACAGGAGCTGACATTTCAATACTAAAATGTTCACAAGATTTTATGAAGGAACAGGTGAAACCAAACACAAAGGCAAAAATAAAAGGAGTCACTAAAGGAGAGTTGCAAACAATGGGAGAAGTTGAGACAACACTCGAAGTAAAAGGAACTCGATTCGAACACATCTTTCAATTGGTAGAACCTAACTTTCCAATTCCAACAGACGGAATCATTGGGAGAGACTTTATTTCTAACTTTCAATGTATACTAGATTACGCAAACCTTAAAATGCACATTAAAGAGGACAACGATTGTTACATTAGTACGAAAATTCTGGATAATATAGACAATGACACCATAATAATACCGCCTAGATGTGAAATTTACAGAATCGTAAAAATTTTTCAAACGTTAAAGAAAGACAGGATAGTGGAACAGCAAGAAATACAACCAGGAATATTCATAGCAAGAGCAATTATTTCAAGTAATAATCCATACATCAAAATTTTGAACACAACGTACGAAACAGTAAATGTAGACGCAAGCACAATCAGGACGTTGGATATTAAACTATTCAATATATATAGGCTAGTCAACGACAGCAAGGACAGAAAAAAAGAATTACGAGAATCACTGAAATTAGACATACCAGAATACATACGAGACAACTTAGTATCGTTATGCGAGGAATATTCGGACATATTCGCCCTAAGGCATGATATGTTAACCTGTAACAATTTCTACGAACAAAAACTAAGAGTTAAAGACCAAACTCCGGTATATATCAAGAATTATAGGACACCTCATGCGCAAACAGAGGAATTAAATCAACAAGTACAAAACCTAAGAGACCAAGGAATCATAGAACCATCTACATCCGAGTACAACAGCCCAGTAGTACTGGTACCGAAAAAAGCTATAGATGGAGGAAAAGCATGGAGATTATGCATAGATTTTAGACAACTGAACAAGAAGATAGTTACAGACAAATTTCCATTACCAAGAATAGATTCGATATTAGATCAACTAGGAAGAGCAAAATGGTTTTCAGTTATAGACTTAATGTCAGGCTTTCACCAGATACCATTAGAAAAATCATCGAGAAAATACACATCGTTCAGCACAGAAAATGGAGCATTTCAATTTACCAGATTACCTTTTGGATTAAATGTAAGCCCAAATAGCTTTTCAAGAATGATGTCAATAGCATTTTCAGGATTAACACCAGACAAAGCATTTCTTTACATGGACGATATCGTAGTAATTGGAATATCCGAAAAACATCACTTAGACAACCTGAAAAAGACATTTGAGACATGTCGAAAATTCAATTTGAAACTTAACCCAGGAAAATGTCAATTCTTTAGAAGGGAAGTAACATATTTAGGACATGATCTTTCTCAAGAGGGAGTATCACCAGACAAAGCGAAGTATGCAGTAATTGAACAATATCCGACACCTCAGACAGCGGAAGAAACAAAGAGATTTGTAGCATTTTGCAACTATTACAGACGTTTTATTAAAAATTTTGCGGAAATATGCAGACCACTCAACAAATTATCGAGGAAAGGAGTAGAATTTTCGTGGACCGAGGAGTGTGAAAAAGCATTCAAAAAGCTTAAAGCATCTCTGACGAAACCACCACATTTAAAATATCCTGATTTCAACAAACAGTTTATCTTAACAACAGACGCATCCAATGAGAGTTGTTCAGCAATCCTAAGTCAAGATTACAACGGAATTGACCTACCTATAGCATATGCATCAAGAAGTTTTAGTAAAGGAGAATGTAATAAACCTATAATCGTTAAGGAATTACTAGCGATTCATTGGGGAATTAATTATTTTAAATGTTATCTATATGGAGCACCAACATTCAAAGTAAAAACAGACCATAAACCTTTGACACACCTATTTGCAATGAAAGAACCAACCTCAAAACTCACGAGGATCAGATTAGACCTAGAAGAATATGACTTCGAAATAGAGTATATAACAGGGAAAAGTAACTACGCAGATAGTCTTTCAAGAATAACATTGCATCAACTAAAAAACCTATACATAGACAACGCCCATATACTAGCTATAACAAGAGCTCAAGCAAAAGAAAAGGAGAAAGAAGCAAGACAAACAAAGGCTGAAAGTGAACTCGCACTACAGCCAGAAGCCACCAAACAGACAGTAAGGAAGTTACTAAATAATTTAGAGGCGCATAGACTACCAATTTTGTCCTTTGGAGCAGAACTAATCTCACCAAGACTGAGCATTAGGGCCAAAAACAAAATAAAATGCAGCAAAAGCATAGCCACAGGATTGAATCATTTCGATTTAAACCAAGCGTTGGTACAGCTTGATAAGCTGGCGGTAGAGAATGCAGTACGTAAAGTAAAAATATACGTAAATGATATTATTTTTAAAATGTGCACAATTGATGAATTTATTAAAGAAGGAAATAAAAAATTGAAGAATATAGAAATATACATATGTGAAGTACCAGAAACAATAAAAGATGACAAAGAAAAACACAGATTAATAGAAGAATACCATAATCACCCGATGTTCGGAGGACACGTAGGGAATAACAGACTAATAAAGAAGCTAAAAGCAAGATTTAGATGGAAAAACTTAGAAAAAGACGTAAGAAAATACGTTAAACAATGCCATGAATGTCACATTAACAAACCGAATAGAACACTTGTCAAAGAAGACGTGATATCGGACACTTCTTCGAAACCAGAGGACACAGCGTATATAGACACGATAGGTCACCTCACTAGAAGCAATGAAGACAAAAAAGAGCGGCAAGAAGAAAAGAATAAGCTCACAGCAACACCACAACACTTTAAAATAGGAGACCTAGTCCTTGTAAAAAGGGAAGAGAATGGTAAGTTTGATAGTCTTTATGTAGGTCCTTTCACGATAACAGAAGTAAATAACGTTAATTGTAAAATCAGAATAGAAAACAATAAAATCAAGGAAATACATAAGAATAGATTATATGCTTACAATCCGAAAACACAGTGAGTGACAAGTGTTACGAAACAATGTTGTTAAACGAACATTTTATATTATTTATGTATTTGCGTAGGCTTAGGAAGTTGTATATAAAATAAATTTTTTTGTATTGATTACAACACAGTATGGGTTGGTAGCACGACTTGCATATTTCCCTCCCCGTAGTCGGAAAATTCCTAAAAAGGGAAGGTGTACAAGAATTCATCTGTACTCAGTAGATATATCTTAAAAACACCCTGTAATTACTTACGATAATTACTTTCAGTTATTTATGTCATCAAAACAACATTACAACCTTCATTCGATTATATAAATATTGTTAGCCAAGATCACGATTCACTAATAATTGCAGTCAATTATAAACACTTTTCATGGTCGATGCTGAATAGGCATTTCTAAATATATAAACAGTTAAACTATAACAAGGGAATTCTTTATTATTATATTAGACATTCGTCATTCTGTTTTGGTGATCAGACGTAATATTTCCACATTAAAGATAGTGTCTCTTTCTACACGAGATGTTCTTTGGGTGCGGTGCTACCAGCTTATACTAATGCGAGTGTAAATAAACCAACTCAACAAGTAAGCGTATCAATTATTCCACCCCTCGGATAAGGGATAACCACCCTCACCGGGAGAAGATAGCCTTAGTGCCCAGGGCTGTCATACATTCAATTACCCATAACTCACTTTGAAATAACATAAGTTTAGTTTTTTTAAGTGGGGAGTGTATTAAATTTTGTATTATCTTTAATTTTGGTAATAACAGCTTTTTACAAAAGCTTATAGTTTTTGCGTAATATGTGAAAAACAGCTTTGAAACATGAATTTTTTTAAGAAAAAATAAAATTTTTGATATTTAATAACTCAAAAAGTATTGATTTATGTTAATAACTTTATATAACAAATTTTGCTTAGAAGTTGCGGCTCTATCGATTTCTGGTATTTTTTTATTAAAAAAAATTTCACCTCCGAGAAGGGATGGCATCCACCCCCAAGGTAAAAGCGCAAGTTGGCATCATGTCACCTTTGTTCCTTGATGTATCTTCTAACTACTCACCAATTTCCATTAAAATCGATGAAGGTTCAACGAAATCGGAGGTGAAAACCTTCAGTGACTCCACTAATTGTCAAACTTAATCAAAAATTTATAGTGGCGGAATTTTATGCAAGTTAGTGTAGTTCTCGGAATGCTGTTTCCCCTGATATATTTTTGCAATGTTTGTTTTTAAAATATTTATTTTATGGCACCTATATCCTTTAATTATAAAGAACGTGAACATTTGTATTTCTTAAATAATATTTTAAAAGTGAATTGGCTTTTCTTCAGCTATAAACATTTAAAGCTCTACAGTTATGAGTCTCTTGTAATATCGTCCAACAAAAAGCAATTGTTGTATAGCCAAGCAATCATATCGATAAGGAGTGTCACAAAAACTCTCCTATTAAAATGAGAACACGAAAGGAAAGCTACACACGAAACGCACTGTTGCTTTCCCTTGTCCAACAACACGATATCCTTTTTCGTCCACATTTACCCCTATCAGAACCACACGCGATCCTTTTATGTCTAACCTATTGGAAATTGAGACTATTTAGAAGAAACATGATGCCTATTACGGCATGTCATGTCAGATACAAAGAAAGTTTTTTCTCCATAAGGATTGACTGGAATTTTTAATTACATTTTCACTTTTTAGTTATTTATTTGTAAAATCGGTTTTATTTATTAAGTATATCTGGATTGAGCTAGAGAATCTTGGAATCCCAGAAAAATTAAGACATATGCTAACAGTGAGCCTGAAGAACACCACAGCCAGTTTCAACGAAACAACTTCTAAGGATATCAATGTAAACAAATGCGTGAAACAAAATGACTATCTCACCGGCACGATTTAACCTGATATTGCAAGTAATAATAAGGAGGACAAACTTTGCCAACAAAAACATTATTACATAGCATACGCATATGATATAATCACCATAACGAAAACGAAGATAACACTTATGGTAGGGGAGCCCAAGCGGGGATTTTTGCAGTTACTCGAGCGCGTCAGATTATCATATGGGGAGAAACCTGGTACCCTGCAGATGTACCTCTACCATATATTGGCTCTTAACACAGGAGAGTTCGTTAAGGGAGCCCGAAACAAGAAATCTATCCTTAAAAAATGTCGAAATTGTCAGATTAAGAAAAGGTAAGTTAACTATATACAAAAGAGTGTATACAGGGTGTTTCATTATTAATTGTCCATATAGTAACTGGAGAAACCTTAGCACAAAATACGAAGATTTAACCTAAAACACTTAAATAAAATGTGGTTCCTTACTGAGTTACAGGGTGTTTTATCTAAAAATTTAAAAACTATTTTTGCTCAGCATTTTAAAACTATTCGACGTATCCTTTTCATAATTGTCAGGAAGTATAGGTACTCTACAAGCTACTAAATTATGTTAAAGAATTGTTTCTGTCTATTACCAGAGGCGTGCGACAGGGGAAAATGAATGGTTGACCCTTTCCAAATTCTACGCCACTGGCGAAATTGCTATTTTAGTTCAATTTTTGGATTCTCCAATACTTTCTATAAAAATAATATACTCTTCATTCGTAACGATAAAGTCATTCGTTTTCGAGATCTTTGAAGTCAAAAATGAAACGACACGGTTATTTTGATTAATGTATTGTGTCGCTTCATTTTTAATTTCAAATATCTCGAAAACTAATCATTTTATCGTTACGACTGAAGAGTATATTATTTATTAAAAAGTATTGAAAAATAAAAAAATTACACTAAAATAGCAATTTCGTCAGTGGCGTAGAATTTGGGAAGGGTCAACCAGCCACTATCCCCTGTCGTACGCCTCTGGTAGTAGCTAGCAACGTTTATTTATATTAATTTAGTAGGGTGTATAGTACCTACACTTTCTGCCAAGTATGATAAGGATATGCCAAATAGTTTTAAAGTACTGGGTACAAATAATTTTTAAATTTTAATCATATTATGAATCATCATAAATTAATCAAAATAACTGTGCCGTTTCATATTTAACTTCAAATATCTCGAAAACTAATGACTTTATCGTTACCAATGAGGAGTATATTATTTACGTAGAAAGAATTGGAGAATCTAAAAATGGCACAAAAATAGTAATTCCTCCAGTGGCGTAGAATTTGAGAAGGGTCAACCATTCACCATCCCTGTCGTACGCCTCTGGTAATAGCTAGAAACGTTTGTTTATCATAATTTAGTAGAGTGTCTAGTAGTCGCACTTTCTGCCAAGTATGAAAAGGATACGTCGAATAGTTTTAAAATGCTTAGTAAAAATAGTTTTTAACTTTTTAGATAAAACACCCTGTAACTCAGTAAGGAACCACATTTTATATAAGTGTTTTGGGTTAAATCTTCGTATTTTGTGCTAAGGTTTCTCCAGTTACTATATGGATAATTATTAATAAAACACCCTGTATTTAAAAAAACTGACGATTTGAGCCGGGCCTAAGGACATGGGCGAGTCCCAAAGTTTCACAAGATAAAAGCGAATATTTCGCGAAATAAATGACAGATCGAAAAACTAAAAAATATGTGCTCAATATTTTTTAAAAATCTATCGAATGATACCAAACAAGACTTTCCACGGAGAGGGGTGGGGGGTAAATTTAATATTTTAAATACGAATCCCGCGATATTTCTCGAAATGAACATCAGATCGAAAAACTGTAAAATACACTTATTTTAATATTTTTGAACAATCTATAGAATGGCACCAAATACGAACCCCGACGGAGGTGGGGTGTGGGGTTACTTTAAAATCTTAAATAAGAGCCCCCATTTGTTATTGCAGATGTGGATTCCTTACGTAAACATAAGTAACTTTTATTCGAAACATTTTTTTGAATTATGGATAGATGGCGTTATAATCGGAAAAAACAATTGTTGGAAATAAAAAATTAAATTAAAAAAAGGCAAGCGCCCACTAAAATGGAAAACTTTACTTAACTTTTTTTGGTTTTAGGACCTACTCTTCACAACCCAATAGGTCCCCATAACCCTCGAGTGACTGAACATTTAGCATACTTTGCTCCCCTACTATTATAAAAGCAGCTGAAAAATTAGATAAAATAGCAAAGAGAATAGGGCTGGTGATAAACCAGCACAAAACAAAATACAGGATGATGGGGAAAGATGATATAACAATTCAGAAATGTAATAACACAGAATCATAAATTCGAAACTGTATCCACCTTTAGCTAATTGGGAGTAACAATGGGGAAACCGGAAAAGAGAGAACAGAGGAAAGAATTCTAAAAGGCAAAAAACATGTGGACTGGATATAAATATACTGAGAAGCAAGGCTCTAAGTAAGAGAATAAATATGAACCTATATAAGACTTTAATAAGGCCTGGTGTTACATTTTCGGATGGAAACAACGACGATTAACAAGAAAGAGGAAGAAGCCTTCTGAAATTTGAAAAAAAAATAATGAAAACAATACCGGGTCACAATTTTAGAAGAGAGGAAGAAATAAGAAAGAAACCAAAACCAAAATTTAGGAAGAATTAAAGAGAGAAAATGTACTCAGATACATAAAATATCTTCCTTTGGATAGAGATGCCCACTCAACATCAGATATGTTGAGAAGGATAACTAACTGGAAACCACTATGGCCCAGGTGTAGTGGAAGACCTAGAAGATGGCTGAATGATGTAGAAGACATAAGAGCAACGAATGGGAAAGACAGGAATGGTCAGTGCAAGTACAGGAACACTGAACCAAAAAAGTACGTAAATATAATGAATAAAACATTGATTCAAAAACGGGGAGCATTAATTTTCGTCCAAAGATCAGTATCATTGGTCCAATGTAAGTAGATATATTAACCAATGCTCAAAAACATTAATTTTTATGAATTAGTACGTTCATTCAATGTACTTTCTAGTTAAGAATCAATGTATCGGTAATTTGAATCAATGTATCGGTACATTGAATCAATGGATCGGTACATTGAATCAATGTATCGGTACATTAATTCTTAACTAGAAAGTACATTGAATTAACGTACTAATTCATAAAAATTAATGTTTTTGTGCATTAGTTAATGTATCTACTTACATTGGACCAACGATACTGATCATTGGACGAAAATTAATGCTCCCCGTTTTTGAATCAATGTTTTTTTCATTATATTTACGTACTTTTTTGGTTTAGCGAATGTCGTCTTCATGAATATTTGTATATAACATACAAATAGTAAATAAGTAAACAGAATGACGACTTAATATATACATAAACATTACAAATATAGGTTGAAGCAACGATTTTTTGCCGATTCTCAAACTAATGTTAAGTACATATCTATAAGTTTAAAGAAAAAAAAACATATATTTTTAATTAACACAAACAACTTTTTATAATATAATTTGCAAAAAACTGAATAACTAAATATGTATAACAGAAATTGATTCTTCTTATACAATATATAAAAATATATATTTATATTATATAAAAAATGTATACCTGCTATCGTGAAAATAAATACATCTACAAAAGCATCTCCATAAATACAACATCTCTCTGGGATTAATTATCACCACCCATACAAAAAACAAATGGTTGAATGGCTTTTTTCTTTGATTTCAAAATGATCTTCGACTTCTTGCTGGGTCTTCCCGATGTAAGAATGATTACTGGAAATCTCTGATGGTATATTTTATTAGTTCGTGCAAAATATCGATGTAGAACCCAAAGAATAACTGCATGTTAGCCATCTACAATTTATATTAATAATTATTATAAAAAAATAAATCTAAATAGTGAACATAGTTGTAGTTATGGGTATCACTTTTTGTTATAGAAATATTTTAATTAATCCTGAAAAAATTGCTAGATGTTGAGATGTTTATTTTTACTTTGATAGATACTACCGACCGCAAGAGTTAATAATATTTTTCAATTATTTACGGTTTAATCACCTAAAAATTTAATTTACTAATTTTTTATAAGATTATACCATTTAGAAATATTTTCAAATGGTTCCTATTTTCTTTTAGCTATGTGCCGAATTAGCTTTTGAAAAAATTTACAGAGAACAAAAATTAATTAATACTAGATATGCAGGATTGAATAATGAAATAGGTACTTACATTCTGTAATGTGTTCATGGGTAATCTTTTCAAATAAAAATTTATTTGTTTTATCCTTGATATGACTTTCACACCGAAGAAAGGCGATAATTCTTTCGAAATTGCTGTCTCATCCACCAATAAGTCCATTTCCATTTCCAAATGCCACTCCAAAGTCCATATCAATCTGCAAAATTGGAAATAGAAGTACAACTTTTTTTTATAGAAATCCAACAAAATAATTTATAAATAGTTAAAAATATATGTAAATACATACCTTACAAAAATCAACCAAATCACTAGTGTCAAACACCGCTCCTCAGAGTCTGCAGGGTGACTCGGTGACTGTCTGCTAGAAGGCCGCAACTGTTGTCAGGTGATTTTTTTACACCAATAAAACACTTACAGAGTTTTAAGAAATGTATCGGTTTATGTATAAGGTCATTGCTACAATGAATTGATCATTGATTCAGGTATATTACATTAATACAATGATTGCGTTACATCAAAACAATGTATCGAGTTATTAGTAATTATTAATGTTATTAGTAAAACAATGTATCGAGTAACAAAGTCGAAAACATTGATTTAATGTTACGAAAACATTGATTCAATAAACGAGTTCGTAATTTAAAGAACACTGTACATTAGTGCAACGTTTTATATTCATTAATTTAACCGCATAATCCTGATGTATAATTTCATATATACAATGAACAAATTATTAGTATTATGAAAAAAGTCATTAGATACATAAAAAGATTCATTGGATTAATGATTCTATTCATTATTTTTTAATAAATAGAATTACATTGTAATAATGAATATGGTCATTATTTAATGACTACGTGTTTATAGTATTAACGAAATTTTCATTGAATCAATGTAAAAAAAAGTCAATGGTTGGCGTTCATTGGTGCTATGTACAATATTTTTTTCAGTGAAGAAATGGAAAAGAGTCACAACAGCGGCAAAGACACACAGCAAGCTATAAATGACATAGATGAGTAATCCACCTCACCCAATAATGGGGGTTTGAACACCAATGCGTTCCCTAATACTAATTTCCTAAGGCGATACCTAATCCCTAGAGATTGTAATACTTAAAGGGTTACATAGGTCTTGCGGGTAAAAAAAGTGATTATTTAAAAAGATTATACCTCGAAAACTAAAAATTATTTTTATCTATAATTGAAACATGTAAAAGTATAGTACTTAAGGTACTCTCAAAAAAATGTTCAGCCAAAAATGTTCATTTTTGTAGGGTTGACTGCAATTTTTCGACAACAGCCCTTTTTTTACCGTGGGCAGCATAACTAAGTCCAGTCCAGTCTCATCTGAAATTAAAAAATCAAAAAGTTTCTTGTATTTTATACCTCTGGCTAGTGAATGAACGAAGGAATTAAAAAAATGAAATTTGAAGATTTTACATAAGCTTAAAAATATTTTCGACACCAATTTTTCTCATTTTTTCAAGAATTACTATTTTTAAAGTAGTTTTTTTATAAAACAAAAACAACTTTACCTAATAAAAATTCCTTCGTTCATTCACTAGCCAGAGGTATAAACTATAAGAAACTTTTTGATTTTTTGATTTCAGATGCAGATGAGACTGGACTTAGTTATGCTGCACACCGCAAAAAAAGGGCTGTTATCGAAAAATTGCAGTCAACTCTACAAAAATGAATATTTTTGGCTGAAAATTCTTTTGAGAGTACATTGAGTACTATTCTTTTACATGTTCCAATTATAAATAAAAATAATTTTTAGTTTTCGAGATATAATTTTTTTAAAAAGTCACTTTTTTTAACCCGCAAGACCTATGTAACCCCTTAATGAATGAATGAATGCAGTGATTTTAACCAGACTACCTATAAAATAAAAAAATGCCTTTTCGTACTTATTGAGATTTATTATTTATTTCTATTTATTAAGATGCATACATGCATCTTGTACGGTGTCGAAGCATGGAAATTAAAAATATCCATCATTAATCGTTTGGAGGCCTTTGAAATGTGGCTGCAGAGAAGTACACTGAAGATACCATGGACGGCTATGCTGACAAATGTGGCAGTACTTAAGAGTGGACACGTATTAAGAGGAGACCGGTATAATATTCTTCAACTTATTATGATGGGTAAAATCGAAGGAAGCAGAGGAATTAGTAGAAATCAGGCCTCTTGGTTGAAGAATATCCGGGAGTGAACAGGAATAAAAAAAGCAGAACAACTATTTAGAATAGCTCGAGACAGAGACAGTTTTGCCATGTTAATCGCCAACGTCAAGGGGAATTGATAGAGCACGTTAAGAAGAAGAAGATGCATACACTGCCACTAAAGGTTTTTACAGTATTGCTGTCAATCCCAAGAATACAAACCAGTGGCGTTGCGCGCTAGCTTTTTTCACTTGATCTGGCAACCCTAATTTGCAGTCAGTATATCATCATATTCTAAAAAAAATTGCTTTATTTTGAATTACTATTTAATGAATTAAATCTACTTGCAGCTATTTTTTGACCTGCAACCTGTTGTCAATGTATTCTCTTATTCTTAATTTTATATAAAAATGTGATTTTAATTAACTAACTTATTAACATAGTAATTCTGCAGTGGAATCTTGTACTATAATGCCTAGCTCCTGTATCTTATAAACACAATATAAACTTTAGTGGGCATCTAGAAACGTGTAGAGGACACCATTGGCTAAGTTAGTAATAAAACCTGCAAATCCTGTATATTTAACATAGTTATATAAGAATTTAAGTAATATGGTAAAGCTTTGTAATCTACCGCTAAACAAAACAAATTTAAATATTTAATTAATACAGTAAAAAGCTTAAAAGGCCAGAAAAGCGGAAAGCATGAATTTCTGAGCATAATTCAATCTTCTGACGGTATTAATTTAAATTACATTAAACAGACCTGGTCGTTTATTTTATTACAGTGCTGGAAATCGTGGTCTATTTTTTACCTCAGACGGGGGAAAAAGTAACGCATAAAATACAGACTGATTGGGTTAAATTCTTCAAATTTTCTAGTGGGCTAAGTTTGCAGAAAAAATATTGAGACACGTCAACTTTTAGATCATACTTTACTTTTAACATATCTGTTTAATCCTGACCCCCCGAGGGGACTGTAGTGGTGGACGTGATGTTGTGTTTTGTCCGTCTCCAAAGATCTCTGTCTTTGGTCAGTTCTTTAAACTCATGCATAGGTAATTTGCATATTCCTGTAATTTAACTACGTTATATATAATAACTACGTTAATGGTAGCCAGACGTACTCATGGAAAAATGTGGGGTTTGAGACCAGACATGGTATATTGGACTTATAAGCTGGTGGTAAAACCCACAATTACATATGCATCAGTGGTATGGTGGCCAAAAGTGCAACAAAAAAGTGCCATCATCAAACTAAGCAAGGTGCAAAGACTTGCTTGTCTCGGGATCACGGGCGCTATGAGGGGCACACCTACGGCACCTCCACCTATGGAGGCACTACTGGCTATTCCTCCTTTACATATAACAATAAGAGGTGAGGCGAGAATGGGATATTATAGACTGCGAGAAAACCTAAGCAACGTACCAGTTAAATCAGGACATAGTAGAATAACGAATGAAACTAATGATGCCGAATGGATGATGATTTCTGGCCATATGACATCAAGATACAAGCCTGAAGTACCTTTTCAAGTGGACATTTACCCACGAGACAAATGGGACAGAGGAAACTCTCGACCCAGACTGCAGGGTTACACCTGGTATACGGAAGGGTCTAAAACTGCAGACGGTTCGGGCGCAGGAATATTCTGTAGTGGTGGAAATTTCAACATCTCTATTCCACTGGGAGAATATACCTCCGTATTTCAGGCAGAGATTTTTGCAATCTTGCAATGTGCAAAAGAAAACAACCTGAGGGCATTCGAACTGCAGCGGGTTAACATATGCACAGATAGCCAAGCAGCCATTGGGGCTCTTATAAACCCTAAGGTGAAATCTAGGCTGGTGTGGGAATGTCGATAAGAACTTGACAGACTGGCACAACATAACAGTGTTATACTGGTATGAGTTCCAGGTCATCGGGGCATATACGGCAATGAAAGAGCTGATGCACTTGCCAAGAGAGCTACGTTGCCAGATCAGCTACAAAATACCTGGGTCCAGAGCCGGCCGAGGGAGTGCCAAAAAGCACCGTCCGCGAACGAAAAAAAGCCTGGATCCGAAGCCAACACAACTCACACTGGGAGAGTGTACCCGGTCAAACACATGGCAAGATGTATATCGGACGGACATGTGCTAGTAGGGCTGAGTTACTGCTGAAAACAAGCAGGAATCAGCTCAGAGTCATAACAGGTTTCCTCACTGGACATGTGCCAGTTAAGGGTCACCTGCATACAATGGGGCTGTTTCATGGAGACTTGAGCTGCAGACTCTGTAACAGAGAACCAGAAACAGTCAACCATATTTTGCATGATTGTGAGGCATTGGATCGGAGGCGGCAAACACTTTTCGGAGACATCGAAGTGACTCAAAATATATATATGGCACCCACCCACTAGACCTGTACAAGCTGGTACAGGGTTCCAGAATTCTGGAATGGGTTTAATAAATGAATGGAAGATGTACATATGTACAATAAGCCAAGTGACTGCAGTACAACCGGTTCACAACAGACGGCTTCCAGGTGAAAAAAATATTCCTGCAATTTGATCGATACATCTTGTTGGGGATCTTCCTCGTGATATTCGGCCTTCCACCTTTCCTTGCCTTTCCATGTTTCTGTGTTTGGTCTCATAAAATGTCCAAAGTTTTTTAACGGTTAAAAGTGAACTTTACTGGACAGTTGTTGGCTAACTTTTAGCTCTTTTAAAATTGACTTATTTGTCCTACGGCCGGCCCAAGAAATTCATAACATTCGTTTCCAACAGAACATTCCAGTGGGGTCTATATGTCTTCTTTCCGATTGTCTCAGTCCGTACTCTGATATAGATGTAGATAAAGACTCACATCCCTAGGTAAGTTTTGGGAATAATAAGCAGTTGATCAACGTCATCTTGTACTTGTAGTATTAGAAGCTTATTTTACTATTTACTAAGCACTTCTGCATAACATCGCATATTTTTATTAATAGGAGTCTACATTTTTGTTGAAATGTATTTTGACCCGCTGAATTAGAATTTCGAAGTTGCTTTTACGTCGACAGTGATGGTAATTTTTTATAAACAATTAAATTTTTAAATAATGTAAATCAAGCGTCGCAAAAAATAAATCAGGATTTGGAAGCTTTTTGTACTTATTCCACTAGACATAATCTGAAACTAAATGCTAAAAAATGTAATTCTTTGTTATATTGTTCAAAAAATTATAAATCCACTGTTCAGGATAACTTAAAATTAATTATTAAAAATGAACCTCTAAAAATTGTTAATAGTTGCAGGAACTTAGGAGTCATAATATATGACTGTACGCTCCGATTTCAAGAGCACATCACCCTTTTAGTAAAAAATAATGTGTGTGTACTTTTTACGCACGTTAGCGTAAGAAGTTATACTTCTATTATATGATTTCTTAAAAATAAATATACTTTAAACAGTTTGTTTTAATTTTTTTAAACACCAAACTAATTTTGTGCTTACCGCTTTCAAAAAAATAAAAAAAAGGTATAGGATTTCACTGGATTCGAACTCACGACCTCTCGATCTCTGGCCGAATTAGTCGAGGCATTGAAGCACAAAAAAAGGCATTACTCTCGATTTTTGGCGCAGTAAGACGGATTTTAATGCAGTTTGGTGCGTTGGATTCGTGAGAATATCAGGAAATTTTGTGAACTATTGTAATGAATAAGAAATCTGAAATTGCATTTGTGCATAAGAAAAATTCATTTCAAAAGCGCATTTTGAAATAGGCAATTATTATAAATTTGCAACCCGGTAAATAGTTGGGCAACATCCCGATTAATTATTTTAATTATTTTTAATCATTTATAAGTCCATATAATAATAGTCTAAGATGTCAATAACCATTAATAATAAACAAAAAAAATTTCCTTATGTGGGAATCGAACCAAGTACTAACAGGTCCGTAGCTAAATAGACATACCGCTAATCTACGCAGATACTTGCTAGACAACGGCGATATTAGGTATAAACAAAACAAATTGGTAAGTAAAAATTGTAAAGAAAATTACTACATAATTAAATGTATTATAAAATTAATATATTCCTAAATTTTAGAAGAAACATTCGTAAATAGGTATTATTAATATCTATTAATGTTACTAAATGAAATATAAATATTTTGACGTTTCACAATTTGATAATTCACTTTTAACTGCAGTGCCTTAAAAATTTTAAAGCACCGGTGCTTTAAAGTAGCATTTTTAACGCTCCTATGGAGTGCTATAAATTGCATTTTTAACACGTTTGTAGAAAAATATATTTATAAACACTAATATATTCTTTCCACACCTTTTCTGGACTGATAAATACATAAATTAAAACATTTAGTAACGAACTCCATACTGCCTGTGTGCGCAGATTACTAAAATTTCACCCTCAATGAAATCGCGCCTAAAGAAGTATATTTTCAAAAAGGCAGTATAAATATTAACTAACCTTTGTTGTTTCTCTTCCCACAAATTTTAAAACGCAACAACCATACATAACCAAATCGTCAACCGTCCAAACCACAGCTGTGCTACAGCTGCCATATTGGATAATTTTTGACATGTCATTTGAACATCCAATCAGAACAAAGTTATAATGCGCATGCGCCCGGATCGTAGGTTTTAACATATAAAAATTCACCCTCATATCGCGCGTAAAGAAGTATAACTTAAAAAAGTGCTATTTATTTATGCGTCAACTGTATAGGAGTAGAGGTATTTTAAGCTTTAAATTGCGTAAGTTACTCTGTGAAACTATGTTAATGTCAATTCCTAATTATGGGCTCTTGGTATTTTATCCTTGCTTAGATCAAGTTACGAAATTAAGGTTGCAAAAAATTCAAAATAATTGTTGCAGATTTGTCTTTGGCATAAGGCAATATGATCGTGTATCATGCAAAATAAAAGAACTTCAATGGTTAACCATAGATAATTGATACAAATATCACCTCGCCTCTTTGATATATCGAATTATTTCGTCGTCAAATTCTATTTATTTAAGGAACAAATTAGTATTTCGTGGAGATGCTCATAATCTGGATCTGAGATATCCTCATAATCTTATGCTGCAAAGATATAGACTAGCTATTTTCCAGTGATCGTTTACTTATAATGCTTTTTTAGTGTTTAATAGTTTAACAATAAATTTAAGAGGTAAATCTCTTGATTTCTTGAAGCGGCATTATAAGAAATTTTTACTACAATCGCAGTAACGTTAACGTTATTATTAACTATTGTTGTCGTTATTGTTATCATTATTTCTGTTTTTATTTACCATTCATATCATTTGTCACATAATATCACAAATTATTTTCTTTATATTATTTTTCTAGTAACCATATGATTATTTCTATCAGTTCAATATTATATTATTATTTACGCGAAATGAATTTCGACTCAATTCAAGCTTTCTGCTTAACCCAGGTATAACATACCAAAAGGCACCGCCAGGAAAACCTTCCACTTTGCGGTTCAGAGAGCCCATATGAAACGAGTCTTTGTACTCTATGCAGAGTATGGCATTAACAAAATAAGAAAATCTACGGTTTAGTTTTGATTAAAATCTGTCTTCCTCCATCCCCCGATAGCACTATTTCTAGGTCTACCTGTTGTCAAGGAGGCTCTAAGGAAGACAGATTTTACCATTCCGACCGTAGATTGTCGATATAAATTAAAATAATTTATATCGCAGTATGGATAGAACGCCCTCTAACGGGGAATAAGCGAAATGAATTTCGACTCAATTCAAGCTTTCTGCTTAACCCAGGTATAACATACCAAAAGGCACCGCCAGGAAAACATTCCACTTTGCGGTTCAGAGAGCCCATGTGAAACGAGTCTTTGTACTCTATGCAGAGTATGGCATTAACAAAATAAGAAAATCTACGGTTTCGTTTTGATTAAAATCTGTCTTCCTCCATCCCCCGATAGCCCTCCCCCGATAGCCCTCCTTAGAGCCTCCTTGACAACAGGTAGACCTAGAAATAGTGCTATCGGGGGATGGAGGAAGACAGATTTTAATCAAAACAAAACCGTAGATTTTCTTATTATATTATTATTTATGTCAAATTATAAATCACTTTATTACAAATTACATTTGTACAATGTTTGTACATTTTTATAGACTAAATAAAAGCAATTTATTATTATTATTATTATTATTATAAAAAGAAAAACGGCTGGGATCAAAAACAAAAGTCGAGGATATCGCAAGAAAATTTGCCAAACAAAAATGGAGCTTCACAGGCCACACTGATAGAGATAAAGACCAACATTGGAATGCCACAATACAACACTGGAGACCTTAGGAAAGTAGAGGACCAAAATAAAAACCACAAATGATATCGGCAGATGATATAAAAACAATAGCTGGAACAAATTGAAATCATGTTGAAGAAGAAACTAGCAAATATAAATCATTTTTCACAATGCAAGTTTTCTTTAAAAAAACTTCCTTATTCTTCTTCTAGTGGCGCTACAACCCTTTGTGGGTCTTGGCCTGCTTAAAAATATTATGTTTCTATTCTGCCCTATCGGATACTTTCCTTCGCCACTGTCTGATGTAATGGTTCTAAGATCTTCCTCTACGTCTTCTATACATCGTTTACGATGTTCTATTGTTCTTTCTCTTGTTCTATTTCCTTGGGTTTTCGTCTCTGGCTTACTTTTACAGCTCGATTATTTGGCTTTTTTTGTAAGTGACCAAGCCAGTTTAGTCTTTGTGACTTTAAAAATCTAACAATATCTGCGCTCTGCATTGGTTCATCCAGCTCGAAATTCATTCCAAGCCATGGTTTCGTGGTTTCATGATTCATTAATTCTCCACGAATCACATAGGCGTAACCAGGGGGGGGTTTTGGGGGTTATAACCCCCCCCCATTGGGATCTACTTTGAGCTCTATACGCTTAACACCATACCCGTCAGAGACCTTCCAGTAGTTGTAACCCCCCCCTTTCAAGTAGTTGTAACCCCCCCCCCCTTAGGATCATCCTGGTTACGCTTATGACGAATCATGGCAGCAATGGCTTTAAAAAAACCTATAAAATTATATTTGGTAAATGTGGTTCCAATAATTAGAATCTGAGATATTTCAAAAATATTGCAAAATTACGGCATTTAGGCTATTTTTCACTTGTAACTCGGCTGTAGTTTGAGCAAAATAACTTTATAATAACTCACATTTTGTAGCTATTTCGTAGGTTACAAAAATTGTATTACAATTTTATTTTGCATTGATCATATTATTACAGGGCCTCGATTTTTGACCCTTCGCTTCGTTATCGATCATTCGCTATCTGTACACTAAACAGATACGAAGCGAATACGTTCGATAACGAACCAAAGCGTCAAAAATCAAGGCCCTGACATGCTGTATTTAGATAACGATTGAAAACAAAAATTCGAGAGAGATTAAATAATGTTCTTACACAGACAGATACATTAAAAATTTAACTATAATGAATAATTAAA
The DNA here is from genome assembly GCF_917563875.1 of Diabrotica virgifera virgifera. Classification (NCBI taxonomy): domain Eukaryota; kingdom Metazoa; phylum Arthropoda; class Insecta; order Coleoptera; family Chrysomelidae; genus Diabrotica; species Diabrotica virgifera. The sequence goes on along the minus strand of NC_065448.1, from coordinate 250,986,592 downwards.
ATCTGGGTTAATTAAGAGAACCTTAACCGTGGACGAGTATAAATATTAAAAAGGGTTTAGTTTATTTAAATTTTACTCGTCCCAGTGTACACACGCAAAATGAATTGAGGTCTAAATAAATTAAAAGGGCAAAGAGCAATTTTAAACTTTGGAAACACTTCTGCAAACTGCCAAAAACATTAATCCATGATCTTGTGATTTAAATAAATTGTGTCATGTATTTGGCAATAATACAGTCTGTTCCAACGAAAATTTAACCACCACAGAAACTCAGAAACCAAGAGCTTCTTCAAAATTTAAAAAAACTCGTCAATTTTTAATGGAAGGGGGACGAATTGTCATGCAAAATTTATGCCCTTAAATGTAACCCCCTACTGCCCCGCATCGACCCCCACTTTTTTTTAAATAGCAAGTATGATCGAGTGGCACATCATTTGAAAGGTAATTTTTTTCTCTAAATGACGCTTTTTTTTAATTTATGTAATAAGTTTGAAAAAATTTTGGACTTAATTTATTATAAATTAGTTAAATTCAAAATTATCTTTAAGGTTATTCCGCTAATAAAAAATTAGAGGGTCCTGTAGAGAAAACAAATACCTTTCAAATGATGTGCCACTCGAATACACTTGCTATCTAAAAAAAACTGGGTGGCTAATGAGGGGCAGGGACAGGGGACGAATTTTGCATGAAAATTCGCCCTCCCCCTCAATACAAATTGACTTGTTTTTTTTTTTTTATTTTGAAAAAACTCTTGGTTTCTGAGTTACTGGGGTAAGGGTTAAATTTTCGTTAGAATACTCTGTATACAACAAGATTCAGTTGTTTGTAATTATTAATTATTGAAGATAAAGGTAACGTTTTATCTACGTTTTATTTTATTAATAGTATTATCAAATGAACCTTTAATTTTTTGGATGCCATTGGAGCGTATGATAAGGATATATTTGAAAACTTCTTTCTTTCTAAGCTGTGTTTTTAAATCAAGAGGAGTAAACTAAAAAGACAGATTCACACCCAAGAAAGCCATTAGAAATATTACTAAATACATCTTTTTTTTTGGTTGATCATATCGGCCTTCGACGGTACTCCATACATATTATACACTCACTCAAAAATAGGTAAAGCGGAAATATTCTTAATTCATTTTTGAAGTTATACTTCTTTACGATCGAGAGTGAAATTTTATCACATACCGGGCGCATGCGCACACAGGCAGTATGTATTTCGTTGCTCTTTCAAGATGTATGTATCAGCGCTGTCAGCGCAAATAAGTCATATTATATCATATAAAAGAATATATTAGTGTTCTTAGTAATTTATTATAATTTTTGTGTCTTTGGATTTGTCTTCGTCGGGAATAAGATATTTTATAATAATAGTACCTAAGTATATCACTTGGTCAGTATATGACAAATCTTTTGACCTGTCAAAGCAGAAGGGATATAGCTCAGTGGTAGAGTGTGTGACCGGAGATCAAGAGGTCCCGGGTTCAAACCCCGGACGATTCATATTTTTTTATATTTTTGGTATCGTTTTAATAAAAAAATTTTAAAAGTGGTAGGTAAATAAAGTTAGTTTAATATTTAAATAAAATACAAATAACCTGTTAAGTATATTAATTTCTTTGAAATCATAATAATAGAAGTATAACTTCTTACGTGCGTACAAAGTACACACACATTCTTTTTTTTTTTAAATACCAGTGTAACAGGTGTTTCCCGTTACCATATGGTAACCATTTTTAGTGTAATCACATCAGATGTGAAACTTTAATATTTCAAAGGGTTTTCAGCCTAGATCAGAAGCGTCTCTCTCTTATTGTTTCCCCATTACTGAGGATCGTGATTTCTTCCAATATTCCTAACAACTTTTTTCCATTGGTCTCTATGTTCAGCTGCTCTAGAGCTTCGCAGAATGAGTATCCAACTGAATTCTTAATTTGGTCGGACCATCTAGTTGGTGATCTTCCTCTTTATCTCCTCCTCGGAACGTTTCCAGAAACAATTAATCTCTCCAAACTATCGTCACCTCTTCGAAACACGTGACCGAAGAATTGCAGAATTCGTTGCAGACATATTGTGGACAGCTTTTTTAAGTTATACTTCTTTAGGCGCGATTGAGATTGAGGGTGAATTTATATTAAACTGCGCGCATGCGCACACCGACAGTATGGTATTAGTCGTTATACGGGCTCTGATTGGGTGTAGAGATGATCTGTCAATAATAAATAATTGTTCAATATGAAGGTAAACAAATGTATAATATATTAGTTTTATTGTTGTGAGGACAGAAACAAAAAAAGTTTTTAATTGTAGTGACTTTAAAATAGTTTTTAAAAGCAACAGGTACGTAATAATTGTAAATGTATCATAGGTACCTACATATTTGAACCTACCAAAATACATAGTATGTAATACTTTTATTTACATAATTTGATTACCATCAAAATTTCTATCAATATTCACCTAATATATTATTTTCTTACTCTATGTTTTGTTGTATTTTTTCAATTCTAAATCATTTCAATTCAAAATCAAAATAATTTGATTTAATTCAAAAATGTTAAAAGTTTAATCCGTTTAGTTAGTCGATCTTCGCACATAATGACACATTGTCTCTGTGGCGAAGCGTTTAAGGCGAATGAACCCCAATACCAACCGCGCTGATAAGCTGGTTCGAATCCCAATAGAAACTTTTATTTTTTTTTTATTTTTTTTTATATATTTTATGATTGTAAGTATATTTATTATATAATTTTATTTTCAGAAAATACGTATTTAGTTAAAAAATTTTCCGACAATTAATGTTCAGAAATCATTTGTGGCATTTTTAATGTGTGTGTGTGTGTGTTTTATTCTTTTATTATTTTAATTTTTGGCACTGTTTTAATAAAAATGTTTGAGAAGTAGTAAGTATAAATTAGTTTAATATTTAAATAAAATATAAATAAAAAGTATATTAATTTCGCTTAAATCATATAATAGAAGTATAACTTCCTACGTGCGTACAAAGTACACACACATTCTTTTTTTTTATTTTGAGTTGGTTTAGAATGGAAACGTTTGTCCTATGAGCTGTCCAAGGTATGCGCAGCACTCTTCTCCACCACCACATCTCAAAGGCATCAATTTTTTGGCGCTCGCATGCGCAGAGAGCCCAAGTCTCTGCTCCGTATAGAAATATTGAGGATACAAGGGCATTCACCAGTCTCATCTTGATATTTTGAGAGATAGATCTGTCTTTCCAAACTTTAGTTAGCCGACTCATCGCATTTTTGCCATACCAATACGTCTCCGAACTTCTGCTTCACAGTTACCATCGTTAGTTATACTAGACCCGAGATAGACAAAGGTGTTTATTATCTGGTATTCCTGTAACATGTTAGTCAGTTGAATAGTGTCGGATCTGGCAAACACCATTATTTTTGTTCTAACTTTATTGATTTTCAGACCAACTTTATTGCTCTCGTACTCAACTCTTCACAGGAGATCAAAAATTTCTTATTCATTTGCTGTTATAAGTGCAGTGTCATCAGCAAATCTTAAAGAGGCTTAGCCCTGTATCTATATTTAAAAAAAAATTAATATATTGTATTTCAACAATTACTCTTCTATGAGTCATTTATGACCTGTTAGACGAAGCTCTGATGGTGGCATGTGCTATGCCGAAAGTACTTAGCTGAATTTAATAAATAATTTTACACACTATAAACTTTTTTTTGAGAACATACAACTGTTGCCAGTTTGAATTACATTTAGAAGTGTGCACAAGCCATACAGCCTTTGTCAATTAAAAATTAACATATTTAACAATTTAAGTTTTCTGCAAGATCTAATAAAGCTACGTAATTATTATAACGTAAAAAGTAAATCAAAAATATAAAGCATTTACTATATAACAAATAATTAATTTTTTGTATTAGCACCTAGCTACTTAATATCAGATAATTTGTTCTTTTAATTACACGGGCATCCATTGCTATCAGCAACAAAAGCTCTACAAGCTTCGGCTTTCTTGTGCTTTGTAATAATTCAGTGGCACATTAAAAAACAAAAGCGACCTCTCAGACACTATCTCTCTTCTTTATTGTTTACAAAAGAGCTGTTTTACTTTGTGGGTTCTAGCGGGAGTTGCGGAGAGTTATTAACGTTTACTCTTACAATGGCGTAGTAAAGCTGAGAGGTGATATAACTTGTGTTTTTTATTTTAAAATATAAAAGCACAAAAAATTTTAACACCAATATCGGGACAGTAACTTAGAGTAAGAAGCTATTAAAAAAAGGGGGATAGCCCAACAAAAGATGCTACAAGGCGTAAGTCCCTGGACGACTAAATAATCAAAATATTAGCCAATTTCAGGGAATATAACGGGAGAAATATTTTTCAAGAAACAAGTTGTAAGAGCAAATAGTATATCCATAAGAAAATTCTTGTCATAAAAGGTAAAAAAGCGGATCTGATTTCCGCTGTTGACGAGATTCTGGACAGGTGGAAACTAGTTTTGTTATGCATCTTAAAAGTTTATTTTCAATTGCTTACTTATCTTTACTTTGTCGATACTGGATCCGACTACAGTTTTTGTGTCCAGTATCGGGCTACGTCTACACCCTTTGTATTTACGAGCCATAAATCATCGAGGGTGCACTGTGATGGCAAAGTCTGCATACTCTCAGGTGCTCCACATTCTGTATTTCCCCACATGCACAAAGTGAGTTATTATCTGTCTATATACCCCGTTTAATGAGGTTATAGCGATACGCTTTAATTATTATTTTTGCTAATTTTATTTTTTAATAACTTTTCTCAAAACGGTCATATAAATTCACATTTAATATACAAACCAGATGCTAAGAAGTTTTACGAAACCATAATATGTTTTGGTGTGTTCAGTTTAACAAACTGAATTCCCCATAAATTAATTACCTTGTCAGACATTATGTCAAACATTCTTAAAATACAGAAAGGTTCTCAACTTTTAAAATGCAGATGTTAGTAATTTATTGCCTTTTTAGATAGTGTAACACCGCAAGCATCCTGACAGAATAGAGTGTTGTGGTCTCGGAGTCTGTTCACAGCGGGCGAACGATTCAGACACACCCTCGCTAAAAACCCTTACGCGATAAATAACGAAGCACGCTTGTGTTCCGAAAATTAATAAATATATTACTGTTCATTGTTTACACTTATTTTTTAATTAATTCCGTAACCTACCATCGGAACAAGGTTCTGTTTTTTAGGGGCAACGCCCGTGCCTGTGCTGCAGTTGAATGTCCACCAGGTTCTCCAGTCCAGGTTCATTAGGTCGTTCTGGATGGAGGGGAACAGTTCGAATGGTTCGACGCTGGCATTTCTCGTAAACTTTTTCCTTGATTTAATCCAAGTGATATTGTCCTTTTCATGAGCATTTTTCAGTGCGTAAAAAATGATAGGAAAAAGGGTAAGTCCGTGATAATACACATTTATGACATTTATTCTAACATGACATTTTAGTTAAATCTGACAGTTGTCACATTTTATTTTCAATTTGGAATAAAAACAAATCAGATGTGTTTCTTGCATTTATAAAATGGTATTTTCTTTGATTTGTATAGTCTTATAAGTTATACAGATTATATTTGTAATATTATTATCTAATTAAAAAAATATTTTTTTTATTATGGCGCCATTTATCGACAACTAGAATAAATGTTGTAAATGTCTGTAATCACAGACGTGCCTTTTTTTCTGTCACATACAATTTAATGCGTTAGAAAGAAATCGAAAAACTGTGACGCACTGAAAGATGATCATGAGAAGAAGAATACCTCGTTTGAAAAATCATGCTAATTTTGTTTGGGTTTAAGTTGATATTTAACAATAAATATAATAAATATAAAATTGTAGTTTTGTATTTAATTAATAAAAATTCAAACGTACACCTATGGTTATTTATTAAAAAAGTCGGCGTTGACGTAAATACAAGAAGAGAATTGAAAAACGTTAACTTTTTTGACAAATAAACACAGGCGGACGTTTAAATTTTTATTAATTAAATGCCAAACTAAAATTTTAGTATTTATTTAATTTATTCATCAAAATCAGCCTAAAGGCTGATTTATGTTACACTGGGACGTGGACGGCACGGCGTGCAGAACAATAGAAATCGCACGTCCTCTGCACTTCCCGATCTCGCCCCGTTCCGTCGTAAGATAAATCAGCCGATGCTTTTCATATCGGACGATCCTTCAACGTGCTCCATATATTCAAACGTCCGCCTATGGTTATTTGTCAAAAAAGGTGACGTTGAGGTAACAACAATTACAGAATTAAAGAATCTCAACTTTTTGACAACTAACCAGAGGCGGACGTTAGAAAATTTATTAATTAAATTTAATGTAAAACTACAATTTCAGTATTTATTTAATTTATTTATCAAAATGAGCTTAAACTTAAATAAAATTAGTATAACTAAATGGGTATTTCAATAAGTACCTTTAAAACGAGGTACCACTTGCCATAACGTCCCATTTAAATTTATCCGTCACAGTGGCGCTGTAACGTCACCTCTTATGACTAGTTGAGGAGCTTATAGGTCTGGATCCCGCATATGAAAAAAAAAGTTGATTAATAGCAAGCTGAAAATTTGTTAATAGCTTAAGGGTGTCTAGTCGGACAAACTTTGATATATGGGAACACTGGACCAGGGGAAGGTTTAATTGTGGAACAGGTTAAAAATTTGGAACGGTCAGACCACGAAAACGGCACATTTATTTTGTCCGGCAGAACAGACTTAAACTCTCCCAACTGAGATTAAACTCATATGCAAAAATCAGACTGCAATTTATCACCAAATGGGCGTTTTAATGAGTGGAATAAGTAAAATATGTCAAATGACAGGAATTATGACAGGTGATCAATAGCAGTCTGATTTTTGCATATGAGTTTAATCTCTGTTCGGAGAATTTAAGTCTGTTCTGTCGGACAAAATAAATGTGTCGTTTTCGTGGTCTGACCGTTCCAAATTTTTAACCTGTTCCACAATTAAAACTGTCCCTGTTCCAGTGTTCCCATATATCAAAGTTTATCCGACTAGACACCCTTAAGCTGTTAGCAAATTTTCAGTTTGCTATTAATCAACTTCTTTTTCATACGCGGGATCCAGACCTATTACGTCCGTTTATTTGCTCCCTCCAAATTTACTCTATTATAGGGGTCATTCCATTTCAAATCACTCAATTTTGGAGCAAAAAAAATTTTGGACCTCCGATTTGTCTGAAAATTGGTATAACGCTTCTGCGGGACGTAAAAATAAGATATTTAAGGTCAAAAAATCTTCTTCTTCTTTTTTTCTCAAAATGATATTTTATGCGATTTTACAGTGATTTGGTGTTAATTTATACAAATTTGCATTTTATATTGTAAAGTATCAATGGAAAACATAATATTTTAACAGAAGGGACTCAAAAATGTCATTATATGGTATTATAACAAATTACTTTGATTCAAAACAAGCTTTTGATCAAATTTTATAGTGTAGAAAACGTTAAAATACCGTTTTTTACATTTTTCTCCATTCCCAAAATACATCATAATCGATTTGGCTGAAAATTTGCCCACAGATAGACAAAACATAGGACTTTAAGTGGTGAGAAGCATTTGAATTATATTACAATAGCAAAAAATTTACATGCAATATTATAGTCAAAAATATAGGCGTCTACTGTAAGTAAAATTAACTCGAAAATATCGACCTCACGACAAAAATTGTTAAAAAGAAATTGTAATAATTGTAAATAAGATTTATTTGGAACAATTTCAGTTCCTACCATTTTCGTTGAAAAGTTAAAAATGGCGGAGATATTGAGCAAAACAGGTTCTCCTTTAAAATCAAGATGGCGGCTAACGTAACGGAGGAATTCATTCGTGATTTTAAATTTAGGCTACTATCGACTCCCCTAAAGATCAGAAAAATAAAATTTTGGGCAGCTCGGCATTCAAGGTCAAATGCTATCCCGACTGGACTAATATATACTTTTGAGTCTGATATTACTGCATGTAACTTTTTTGGTATTTAATATAATTCAAATCCTTCTAACCATTTAAAGTCCTATCTTTTGGCTATCTGTGGGCGAATTTTAAGCCAAATCGATGATGATGTATTTTGGGAATGGAGGAAAATGTAAAAAACGGTATTTTAACGTTTTTTACACTATAAAGTTTGATCAAAAACTTGTTTTGATTCAAAATAACTTGTTATAATGCCATATAATGACATTTTTGAGTCCTTTCTATTAACCCGGCACCTGCCACGTGGGGTGCTACCAGCACCTCATAACACATTTTCATCAAATATTTGGTATTTCAAATTTGTTAACCGTCCTGTGCGTCATAGTAGCTTTCAATAATATTATATAGCATAGATCTGTTTGTGTTTGAAGTGGTTATTTAGTGTCATTCTGAAATTGTAGCTCTAAATTCGAATTGGGGTGTCATCATCTGGCAGTAAAATTTTTTTATGTTTTTGATAAACAGGTCAGATTTACATTTTTTTATTGTAATAACTGATCTAAATTATTAATATATTCTCTATACTCAATAAATTTTAATTTTCTTAGATATTTTACATCACTTCATTTATTATGGGTTGGTACTTGCTAATTTGCTTATAACACCTTTTTAATTTTATTTTTTAACTTTTATAATATATTAGTAGCTAATAAGTTAATAAAACATGTTTTTTTTATATTCTTGTGTAACTCAACACATTATTTTGTTTATAAACAAGTAGATCACAGAAAATGTTTAAGGGGTGCTGTAAGCACCCCACGTGGCAGTTGATGCCTTGTAAAGCCACGTGGCAGGTGCCGGGTTAAAATATTATGTTTTTCATTGATACCTTACGACAGAAAATGCAAATTTGTTTAAATAAACACCACATTACCGTAAAATCGCATAAAATAACATTTTGAGAAAAGAAGAAGAAGAAGAAGATTTTTTGGCCTTAAATATCTTATTTTTACGTCCCGCAGAAGCGTTATACCAATTTTCAGACAAATCTGAGATCCAAAATTTTTTGCCTGAGTGATTTGATATGGAATGTACCATAGGTATAACCGTTCAAAAGCTACGACGGGGACCAGACTTTTGACTAGCACTGTATACTCGAAATAACAATAGTGTGTGTTTAACGTCTTAACACTAGAAAGTCGGAGGGGCAAATTTGGCCCCTGTTGCGATTTAAAGTTATTGTAGTTTTTTTATTTGAGGCAATAATATTTTCATATTTTATGACTTTTAATATTTTGATACAAAGCCTTATTTAACACAAAAAAATATTGTTTACTAAATTTATTAAATGGTTTTTTTAACAAATTTACCATAGAAGTCTAAAGGGGCCAAATTGGCCCCGTGTAAGTTATTATCGTTTTCTGGGAAATTCGACGATCCTTTCTTTCAAATTCCTGTCGAATGGGTAAAATTATATTTATGTATGTTTATTGTAAATGGTTACCCTTATACTGGCACTGATCATCTACATAATAAAGATACAATTGTTGGTGAACACAAGTGAACACAAAGATGCAACTGTTGGTGTAGAGGACCAAATGACGCGTCTTTATACTACAAAAGTAATTTCAAGAGGATGGCCTATGTACGTGTTTTATAATACTCTTGACTTGGAAGCAATAAATGCATGGGTTATTTATAAAGAAATAACTGGAAGTAGACTCAATTTTCGTAAGTTTATTCTTCGGCTGTGTGAAGAATTATGGGCCCCATACCTTGTCCCCCGAAATCTGGAACTACGCCTAGCAACACCACGTCTACCAACAACTATCACTATTACTATCCAAAGACGAAAAAAATATCAGTTGAAAATATTTTGTACAGGAAATCATACTTCCAATCATTGCCACGGTTGTAACAAGGCAATGTGTGGCAAATATAAAAAACTGCAAACTGTATGGTGTTCCGAATGTTTTTGATGGGCAGCGAATGTGTTAAACAATGAAAGTAAAAAATAAAATTAGATTCTACCGTCTAGAGTAGATTTAATTTCTTTGAACTGAGTTTTAATTGATTAAAGAACGTGGGGCCAAAATGATCCCTTCCGGCTTTCTAGGTAGGTATGCTAAGCCAGACTTTCTAGTGTTAAACCTCTTTAAGTTATTCTAAAAATATAAAAATTACGTTCGTCTAGGAAAGTACGAAAAATAAAACCCAGTAAAAATTTGAAGATATAGTAAGGCAACGTCTATGGTTTTAGCCGTTAAACATTTTGTTTTACCCTTTTTCTATTAGTGTGGTAAACAGAGGCGAAGTTAAGTTCAGCAAGCACTCCAGATTGTTGTTTTTTAAACAGATTCTTGCGCTTCCAGTCTTTTTGCCAGATACCTCTGTAAATATTCTTTAATAATAGAGTACACATAGGAAGCAGAAAGCGCGATACTTTAAGAGAAGTCGTTAGTTGCGAAACTTCGTAATTTCAAAATATATTATACTATAATTTAAGATTAAAGATGATCATATTTTTTGGAAAGTACTTTAACTTCATTATTTTTATTAAGTAATTTAAGGCCATCGTTACATAATTCGCAAATTTTTTTTACACGGCAAATTACGTGTAATAAAATTCACACTGGTATGGATATGTAAACATTACTAGAATGTCATTCTACTTGAAAATGTCATCATTAACTTAAAGAGATGGCTTTTAAATGTTCTTGGATAACTGTTATTTGTATAATTGCAAATTATTAAATCAGTTAATAAAAGTAATAATTTTTTCACTAATTATGTATTCAGTGATGGTAATAATTTATATGTACAACAAAAACTAATACTCAATCGAGAAAAGAGGAAAAGTGTTAAAGTGATTTTTTAATAATATATTGCTACTATGGAACGCTTACAATTTTGAACATCTTTAACAAAAAAATACTTGGATCACAGAATATATTATCCTGATATATTCTCTGCTTGGATCTTTCACAGATAATACACAATAAATAACTTTTTATTAAGTTCACGTCTGAAATCAATTATTTATCCAATACACTATATATGCTTCTTTTCATGAGCATTTTTCAGTGCGTCACAAATGATAGAAAAAAGGTAAGTCCGTGATAATATACATTTTAGTGACATGACATTTTAGTTAGATCTGGCAGTTGTCAAATTTTATTTGCAATTTGGAAAAAAAAAGTCAATTCTGTTTATTGCATTTATAAAATGGTATTTTCTTTGATTTGTATAGTCTTATAAATTGTACAGATTATATTCGTAGATATATTATATAATTCGAAAATAATTTTTATTTCGATTATAACGCCACCTATTGACAACTAGAATAAATGTTATAAATGTCACCGACGAAATATAATCACCGACGTGCGTTTTTTTCTGTGACATGCAATTTAACGCGTTAGAAAGAAATCCAAAAACTGTGACGCACTGAAAGATCTTCATGAGAAAAAGCATATCAATATTATTTTTAATCAACAACTCAAAATATTCTCGATGCCATGTCAAATATTTAAAATTGTTACTGATTGTCACTGTCTGACTAACAATATGCTAACAATATTCCATTCGACTGAGTGCGTTGTAAGACAAAGATATATTTGGAAAATATTACCACGAACATTGTGTTCATTTTTTTCGAATCCTGAAAAAACCAATAAATATTTTTGAAAAATTTAAACTCAAAATGAAAGACTAAATTATTACCGAGGGCCGAAAGTCCCTTAGAGTAAATTAAAAGTTTATTTTGATTGAGTAATTTGAAATTAAATATCACACTAAATTTTCTCTTGGATTTTCACTCCTGTAACTTATTAAAATAAACATTATAGAAATTCTCAGCTACTTTCGGCTCTCGCTAATAACGTAATCTTTCATTTTGCGTTTAAATTTTTCAAAAATACTTATTAGTTTTCTCAGGATTCGAAAAAAATGAATCCCCATTTGAATAGCATTGCAGCCGTAAATACGTACCCATCCCCTTAATAGAAAAGTAATGAAACAATTAATTGTAGAACGGTTTTTTGTTGTTTTAGGAAAAAATAATTCGATTTTTAAATACAGCACCTAGAGCCTTGCAACTTTTTGCATTGTGTTCAGGATAACGCCATAAAAATAATTCCACTATACAAAAATAGGTGGAAATGCGTGATTGCATTTTAAAGTGCATAAATGCATCTAAAAGTGTATATACATGTCAAAACCGGTATATTATGGGCCAGATTTTGTTATGCAGGCGATTTTTGAGGTCACTGAACACGAATACGTAATCAGAACGGACCACTTAAACAATTGGTGCTCAGGGTTATTGCTAAAGCACGTCATCTGGAATATCGAGGGTTTTCGGAACTAAACTGATGCAAACAGATTACTAGGAGCTTTTTGGGATTGCTGAACACGAATACTTCATCAAAACCGGCCCCCGGAGCACCTGGTGCCCAGTTTTACTGCTGAGACACGTCATCGTCTGGAGTTTCAAGAGTTTTCGGCACTAAATTGATCCAAATAGATTACTCTGAGGCTTTTATTTGGTTACTGGACACGAATACGGTATCAGAACCGACCTCCGCAAGCCGAAAACACCCGAAATTCCAGAAGATGACATGTATATCAGTCACCCTGGGCACTACGTGCTCCGTGGGTCGGTTTTGATGTCATATTCGTATTCAGCAACCCCAAAAACCCTCCAAGTAATCTGTTTGTATCAATTTAGTGCTGAAACCTCTCGAAACTCTAAAAGATGACGTGCCTCTGCAGTGACTTTGGGTATAAGGTGTTACGGTGGTCGATTCGGATGACGTATTCGTGTTGAGCCATCCCAAAAACCCCCGAGTAATCTATTTACATCAATTTAGTGCCGAAACCCATCGAAACTTCAAATGCCGTACCTTAGCAGTAACTCTAGGCATTAAGTGCTCCGAAGGGTCAGTTCTGATTACGTATTCGTATTCAGTGACCTCAAAAACTCCCGAAATAACAAAATCTGGCCCTTGATATACTTATTTTGACATGTTTATGAACTTTTCGATGCATTATATGCACTAGATACGGCTATTGAAATACTTGGGAAAACGTCAGGAAAGAAGTTTGAGGATAAAGAGACTTGGTGGTGGTCAAACGAAGTACAAGAAAAAATAAAAGAGAAGAGAAAATTATATAAAAAGTGGCAAGAAACCACTTGGTGGCGAAAAAGAAAAGAAAAGTGGCGAAAAAGGAAGCGAAAGTACCAGTAGCAAAAGCCAAAGCAGAAGCGTATTCAAACCTACACGATCAACTTGATACCAGGGAAGGCGAAGCAAAGATATATAAAATAGCCAAACAGAGAGCAAAGAAAGCAAGAGATTTTAATCAGATTAGATGTATCCGAGATGAAAATAATAAAATACTAATTCACGAAAAGGATGTCAAAAAGAGATGGAGAAAGTATTTTGACAGTTTATTAAATGAAGAATTTGACAGACAGCCTGTGGAGTTAACAGAGACAGTAACAGCAATGGTTACCAGAATAACAAACGAGGAAGTGGCTCAAGCGCTTCAAAAAATAAAGAAAAGAACAGCAGTTGGACCAGATGATATTCCTGGGGAAGTGTGGAGAGCATTGGGAGAGACAGGAATAAGTTGGCTAGCAGGTCTATTTAATAGAATTATGGAAGTTGGACAAATGCCAGACGAATGGAGAAGCAGTATATTAGTAGGTACCTGTCTACAAAAACAAGGGAGACATATAACAATGTACAAACTACAGGGCTATAAAACTACTTAGCCACACCATGAAAATATGGGAGAGAGTAATTGATAGACGGATACGTGAAGAAACCGAAATATCCGATAATCAATTTAGCTTTATGCAGGGCAGATCAACAACAGATGCAATTTTCATTGTAAGGCAACTGATGGAAAAATACAGGAATAAAGAGACCAACGCTCATATGGTATCCATTGATCTTGAGAAAGCATATGATAGAGTTCCTCGAGAGATTCTGGGGTGGGCACTCAATAAGAAAGGAGTCCCTGGTGAATATGTAAGATTGTGAGAGATTGTGAATGATGATGATGTATGAGGGAGTAATAACGACTAGTGTTAGGACAGGTGTGGGAGAGACTGATAAATTTCAGGTGAAAGTAGGATTGCACCAAGGCTCGGTGCTTAGTCCTTATTGATTCTCATTAGTTTTGTACCAGATAACAGCGAAACTACAGGGTAACATTCCATGGTGCTTAATGTATGCTGATGATGTCGTGTTAGTAGGAAATAGTGAAAGAGACTTAGAACAAAAACTGGAACAGTGAAGACAAGCTCTGGAGAAAAAGGTTTAAAACTTAGTAGGTCAAAAAGAGAGTATTTGGAATGTTCATTTAAAGATGGAGTTACTACAAATAAAATGGTGTCTTTGGATGGTGAAATGATTGTGAAAAGCAATAGTTTTAAGTACCTAGGATCGGTATTACAGAGTAATGGAGACATATAGATGGAGATGCATGCAGTAGAATTAGGGCTGGATGGATAAAGTGGAAAGACGCAATTGGTGTGTTGTGTGACAGAAAAATTCCAATGAAGCTGAAGGGAAAATTCTATAAAACAGCCGTAAGACCGGCTATGATGTATGGAACTGAATTTTGGGCAGTGAAAAAGAAAGAGGAACAACGAATGCATGTGGCGGAAATGAGAATGCGTAGATGGATGAGTGGAGTGACAAAGAAGGAAAAAATTAGAAATGAATATATTGGGGGAAGTTTAGGTGTGGCACCAATTGATGCCAAAATGAGAGAGCATAGGTTAAGAGGGTTTGGTCATGTTCAACGTAGAGACGTTAATCCCCCTGGGGGGAGACGATAAGGCAGGACATGTTGGTAAAGGAGATTAACATTGATATGACTCAAGATATAATTGTGTGGAGAATTGCAATTAGGGAAGCCGACCCCGCATAGGAATAAAGCAAAGAGAATGATGATGATGGATGCATTATATACACTTTAAAATGCAATTATGCATTTCCACCCACTTTTTTAATGTAGACTTTTTTCCTGGCTTCATCTTGAAATTGAAAAATACATATATAACTCTGAATGACCAACTTGAGACAAACAACCCCCCACTCCTCAACCTATTCAGTTAGACGCTTTAAAGTGCAGACACATAGTAAAATAAATCACTTGAGAAAGGCACTCTGCCGAAACAGCTGTAGTGACATTAATTTGTAATAAATTTTCTGGAAGTATTTAAAACAAAAGTTTTCAGTGTTTTATTATTAGACATATGGTATGTATTTATAACATAAAAACCAAACCAAAAATATTTAATACACGCTTTATTAATGATAATTTTATTTGTTCAACTTACAGATTGTTTCCAAATTTGTTCACTTGTTGACAAGAAACAACAAACCAGAAAACAGACAGCGTAAAGCAGTGCTTTCAAATCATCTTCTCCTTTTCGTCCTGTTCGCACCCGGAAATCCAAATTTAGGCAATATTACTTCTGAAACATTTTACCTAAAGAGATTTCGTCATTTCAAAGTATTGTTTTGGAGTAGGTGTTTTCATCATTATCGCTTGAAAAGATTTTCACGATATAATCAAAAAATGGATATGTTCTTCTTTTGAAAGAAAAGTAACCCAACTAGCAAAAGTTGATTGGAGTTGTGACCCCAAAACCCTTCAAATCTTTGTATATGTTATAATTAATTTCTTATTGAAGTTTTATTAGTTTAACATAAGGTTTTTTCCAATATTGTGCTTAAAAAATTCTGAATAGAAAAAATTAAGAAAGTTAACCTCTTCAAAAATGTGTATGATACTTTACAAATATAGTCCAGATGCCAGGACTGTTTCGTGACCGATCAAATTTTTAGTCGTATGAAAACAATAGCCAAGGTTGCAAGAAAATTGCAAGAAAAGCAATTAAAATAAAAAAATATGAAAAAAATATTTTTAAGAAACGTTTTTCTTTAGTTACGAGTGACTAAAATTAACCATATTATAAAAAAATCAACTAAAAAGCAAAAAATAAAAAAAAATTGAAAAAATCTAACACATTCGTCAAAGAAAAGTGTGGCGCGTCTTCATCGAATAAACGGTTTTCGCACCACGCTTTTCTTTAACGAATGTGTTAGATTTTTTGAATTTTTTTAATTTTTTGCTTATAGTTGATTTTTTTATAATATGTTTAAGTTAGTCACTCGTAACTAAAGAAAAGCTTTTCTTAAAACTATTTTTTATATTTTTTTATTTTTTACTTTTTAGTCTATTCAAACATTAAAATATATCGTTATGTTCATATGATGTACAAACATATGATGTACAAACATGAAAAGTAGTCGGGATCGGCAAATAATTTGAAACTTTGTTGCTTATTTATGAAGCATAACGTAAAAAATTAACGTAAAAAGAGAAAATATGTATAGTTCATATAATTAGCTACAATCTGTAAAAGTTTTAAGTTTCTTCATTGTAAAAAACAAGAGAATTTAAGAATTTTCCGTTAAAATCGTTTTTTTTTTATTTAAACAATTAATAAACAAAAAAATTATTGACTATTCGTGTATTGTTCCCGCGAATGCATATGTCTGCAAATTTTTAGTAATTTGCATTGAATAAAAGGCAGTCAAATTAACGTCCAAAGCTTTGACCCGAACGATTGAACTAAAGAAAAGCGTTTGATTAATTAGTACGACAAAAGGAATTGTAATGTTAATTGTAGCACAAAACGTCTCTACCGATGGTTTTTCTAAGACTACGATAAAAACACGAATTTTTTAATTCGAGTGTTGGTGGAAGTTTTGTTTCGTATCGTATTGAAATTTGACACGAATAAACGCCGATTTATATATATCTAAACAAATATATGACCGCTCAAAATTTGAAACTTTATTGTTTATTTATGAAGGATAACGTAAACAATTAACGTAAAAAGTGAAATTATGTATAGTTTATATCATTAGCTACAATCCGTAAAAGTTTCAAGTTTCTACATTGTAAAAAACAAGAGAATTTAAGCATTTTCAATTAAAATCGTTTTTTTTATTTAAACAATTAATAAACATAAAAAATGTTATTGACTATTCGTGTATTGTTCCCGCGAATGCATATGTCTGCAAATTTTCATTCATTTTCATTGAAGAAAAGTCAGTCAAATTAACATCTAAAGATTTGATGCAAACTATTGAAGTAAAGAAAAGCGTTTAAAAATAAACAAAAATGTTTGCTAATCGAGACCTTCCTGTGGAGCTGAGGATAAGAGCCTTAAGGTACTATTTGTTCTCGAAAAAGTTTTTTCAAAAATGATTTTGCAGGATTTTTGAAGAGCTATAAGACTGTGTAAACTAAATCCCGTAAGATCCCTTAGTTTTTAATTGGGGTGGGTTTAAAGGGCTCGAATAAGGGTGTATTGGGATACACTGCATCTCTTAGTAATCATCTTATTAAGTACAAGACAAATTCTTTTAATATTTAAATGTCCTTGGTAAAACAAATACGTTTGTTTATAATAAACATGACTGACCCATATTACCACACCAGAGTATCAGTTTTCGATACAAGGTCAGCTTGCAGTAGCAAATATTATTCTTTATTTATAATCAAGTCGACACAGCATTTTTAATACAAACACTCTCACTTTTATATATATCAAAACATTAAACAGGGGATTCCACATTCTTAGTATTAAATTCATTGCGTAAAGATTAGTCATTGGTATTTGAGATCCCAACGGGTAAACATCACAGCGGATAAATATTTTACCACCAGCTCTTTACCGTAGTGTAGTTACTTCAGCGTATAAATAAATGAATTTACAGTGAGTAGTGTTACTTCATCAACCCTTATGGTAGGGGGTAACCACCCCTCAATTACCTGAGATGGTTCAGATAAACAGGAACCACTATAAGGGGGTGTTTGCTCGTAAATAGAGGTGTTGAACAGCTATATCTCGCTAACTATTCACTGTAATGAAAATATATCGATACATCAGTATCAGAGTGCACCAACTCAAAAAACATAGTTCTTCACAAATTAACTTTAACTTATTTTCTCTGGGAGCAAATATTTTAAATCTGTTGTAAATGGTCCATTTGTTTTTCAAATAGAACAAAATTTTGGAATTAGATGTTTATTTTATGGTTCTTTTAGATGATAATTTCTGTTTAATTTTTTTTTAAAGAATTCAGATTTTTTCTTGAGTTGGTGCACTATGAAACTGTCGACACATGATTTTTTTAACAGTTAGTGCATTTTGTATAGGGTATTTGTATGGAATTCAATTAAAATTATTTTTTTTTTTTCTTATAAACTCATTATTGTTTCCTTGTTATGAAAAAATATAATAAAATCAAAATAATATTGAATTGTCTTATTATTATAACTATCTTATTTTGTGTGGCTGGTCTTTCTCAACTCTTAGAATTTGTATTTCGCTCCATTTTATTTTGTCTCCGGCTTCATTTATATTAAAAATTTCATACACTTCGGCTATTTCTTCTGTAGCGTACCAGGCCGTCCAGTTTTCTTCTTCTCTTCTTATTCTTTTTGTATAGACATGACTGTCTGTTTTCACAATGTGCCTCTAGTAAGATGTCATTCCATCTTTTTCGTGGTCTTCCCACTGATCGTCTTCCTATTGAAGAACCGTCTCTCGCTATCCTGACTACTATATTTGTTGTCATTCGGCTTATGTGGTCATTCCATTCTATTCCTAGGTTTCTTACCTAGTTATTGAATATTATCCACCTTGCATCTCTGTCGTATATCTGTACTTCTAGCTTGTCGCATAGAGTCTTACTATCGATTTTTCGAAGGGTTTTCATCTCCGCTGTTTCGAGCAACCTTTTTGTCCTCTCTGTGTCGGGTCGTGTTTCTGCCGCGTATATCATTATTGGTCTGATTACTCTTTTGTAAATTCTGCCTTTCATTTCTTTTCCGATATTTTTATCGGGAGTTTTTTTAGCCAGGCTAATTATTATTATTGCATAATAATAGTAGCATTTGCGATAAAATATAGAGCGGGTTTCCTTTTAGGTATCTTTTTTCTTTTTCTGTTATGGCGTGCATCGCATCACCCTCATTTTGAGTATGTCCAACTACTAAGCATTTGTGGGCTATGCTTTTTATTGCTAAGTTTTGACAGTAATATAAAAACAAGCAAGCAATGAACTTGTTTTTGTTTTCGCCCAGGCAATTATCGGAGTAAAATATGTGCTCATATTGAGGTCCACGATTCATTAGAAACTGCCAAAGACACATATTTATTTCATTAAAACCTCTGCTTGCGATACGTTCGTGCCACAAAAAACTATAGCCATGTTTGTGAGAAATATCAAATATAGTGAAGTTGTAACATGATAGGCGTTTCATGTAAAAAGAAAATCACTCAGATCTCCATTTGGTAGTGATAATACAACTTGGAGATGAAAGAAACAAACTACAGTACTGTCATCTTCCTTTGAATCCGTGATATCCAACTCCTTTTCTAACCGAATCCGATTTTTTTCTCTGATATGTGCATCATACTTAAGTTGTTGTAATACTTTTTACAACACTGGTCTTTTTTGGCTGAAAAAAGGCAATATTAAAATTCCTGTTGGAAACCTTCAGTTCTCCTCTACATTTTTCTTGGTAGAGTCTGTACATGGTGGCTAAGTTTACAGATTTGTTTTTTCTTGCTCCGCAATAATGAGAGTCAATTACTGGAAAAGATTTGATGTGGGACCGCACGAATTATTTTTCATCATCTAGCACCATTGGTCGCCAAGCATTTTTTTTTCTCCGCGATTGTCATTCTGTGCAAACCCTAGCTCTGTTCTTTTTTTAATTGCTGTGCATGCTTTTTCATTATTATCCTATTCGAAATAGTCCAGAAAGCCACTGCGCATCCGCTAGGAAAAATATTCTAATTCGGATTTTTTGCACAATCTTACTCAACAAGGACTCCTTTTAACAAATTTGCATGTTGCCAGGACCAAAAGGTGGTCAAAAATTTTTTAAATGTTTTTTTTTTTTTTGTTTTTTTCCTAAAATAATTTTTTTTACATGGAAAAAAGTTTTTTTAGATTTTTTGGATCATTCCAAACAGAAAAGGTCTTTGGTGACTTTTCTCTAAAAATAATAGTTTTTGACATATAAGCGATTAAAAATTGAAAAAATTGCGAAATCGGCCATTTTTAACCCTCAAAAACTATGTGAAAAACTTAAAATTTGAATATTGCCAAGGTAGGTAGATAGTCTTTTAACATCGATTCATGAAATTCCGAAGATTTTTTTTGCAATGCAATATTCAAAACTCCTTTGTTTTTTAATTGATAATCAAGCGTGCGCGACACTATTTTCCACCGACAGTATGGTGCAAATGAAAGGAATAAATCCGTTATTTCGTAAACCGGCGACTTCAAGGAAAAATCCCAAAACAGGTCGATTTGTATTTTTAAGTTACGATATTATGGCATATATGGTATACTAGTGACGTCATCCATCTGGGTGTGATGACGTAATCGATGATTTTTTAAATGAGAATAGGAGTCGTGTGCTAGCTCATTTGAAAGGTTCTTCAATTCTCTATTCAGTAATATAAACATTTATATAATTATTTATACAGGGTGTCCTTCTACTTCTTTTTTGTTAAATAATTTACTTTAATAAAAATTTTTTGGACACCCTGTATAAATAATTATGTAAATGTTTACATTACTGAATAGAGAATTTAAGAACCTTTCAAATGAGCTACCACACGGCCTCTATTCTCATTTAAAAAAATAATCGATTACGTCATCACGCCCAGACGGATGACGTCACTAGTACACGTCACCATACATGCCACAATATCATAACTTAAAAATAAAAATCGACCTGTTTCGGGTTTTTTTCTTAAAGTAGTCGGTTTACGAAATAACGAATTTATTCCTTTCATTTGCACCATACTGTATACACATGCAAAGGTGGAAAATAGTGTCGCGCACGCGTGAGTAGAAATTAAAAACAAAGGAGTTTTGAATACTATATTGCAAAAAACTCTTAGGGATTTCATCAATCGATGTTTAAAGAATATCTACCTACCTTGGCAACATTCAAATTTTCAGTTTTTCACATAGTTTTTGAGGGTTGAAAATGGCCGATTTCGCAATTTTTCAATTTTTAATCGCTTATATGTCAAAAACTATCATTTTTAGAGAAAAGTCACTAAAGACCTTTTCTGTTTAGAATGATCCAAAAAACCTAAAAAAACTTTTTTCCATGCAAAAAAAATAATTTTAGGAAAAAAACAAAAAAAAAACATTAAAAAAATTTTTGACCACCTTTTGGTCCTGGCAACATGCAAATTTGTTAAAAGGAGTCCTTTTTGAGTAAGATTGTGCAAAAAATCCGAATTAGAATATTTTTCCTAGCGGATGCGCAGTGGCTTTCTGGACTAAATGTTCAAAGTGTTCATAAAGAAAACTTTACATACTCTTATTTTTTCATTTCTTATCTCAAAGTAGTAAGCTCTATTTTCGCTTCTAAGACTCACTTCTTTCTTATATAGTCGGTTCGCTAAACTCAGACACAACTGGCTAGTAACTTTAGTAAGTAATTTTGCCAATTTGGTAATATTGGCAAAAAAATAATTACTAAATAGTTAATAATAATTACTAAATAGTTAGTAATTTTGTCAATTTTGGCAAAATTGGCCAAAAACAAAAAAAAATACCTACTTCAATCACTAGCCAGTTGTGTCTGAGTTTAGCGAACCTACTATATTGATATTTTGGCTTAACTGGCATTACATTGTTAACTATAAAATCTCGCTGCCTATTTACATCACCAAGACCCCAGTAGTTATTAAGCAGTTCTTCTCTTTCTGTATCACTAAATTTTTTCGAGCATTTAATGTAGCAACGGTCAGTGTAACCAGCTTTCACAGACCATTTTGAGTTAGTAGCTGACAATAGTTCTACCGATCAAGTTTCATTATGCACTAACTCTAAGTGATGCGGTATGAAACTACGACGTTCTAAACAAAATATTCGATTCTGCATGTTGACAAGTCAAAATGTTTACGATGGTGTTGGAATTTTGAGATGGTGTAATTTGAAACTGATAAATAAACATATTTTAACCATTTCCTCATACTTATCTCAATATTGAAAAATTCTGAGTTGGTGCAGTCTGATACTGATGTATCGATATGTAAAAACAATTTTAATTATTAAAAAATCAACAATTTAGTAGTCGATCATTTTTTTCGTATCTCCAGTTTTTTCGGAGATATTTTGAAGTAAAAAGTGAAAAATAGGAAATTGCAAAAAATAAATTTTTTTTATCCCCAATTTTTCTAAAATTAGGTCTTTTGAATAGGTCAAACTTCTTGGGTAAATTGATAATACAGATATAAAAGGAATTACAGAAAGAAGAATTACCAATTTTTAATTAGGAGGTTAGTTAGGGGCTTGTTTTCACTGATTTTTTCATAGAGAAAAACAGGTACCGACCTTGTTTTGATCATAAGTCGCTTAAGTTTTATGCTAGAAACTTTTTATTATTATTTTTTGAAAGGTCTAACTGTATTCTTGAAAAAATATTATTAAAGTTTTCCTCAAAAAATGCAAAATTTTTCCGTTATGTGGCTTTTAATATTTCAAATTATGCATTTGACGAAAAAAGCTAACTTTTAACATGCCGTATCTCGGTTTGTATTGGTCTTAAAGATATCACAGAAATATAATTTCGTTTGGGTTACTAAAAGATACAATTTTGATATCTACAGTTTTTTTGATTAAATGCATATTTTTCGAGGTATTCTCAAAAAACCCTCTAAAAAAGTCGATTTTTTCGTCGAAAAACTGTTACCTTCAAGCGCGAGTAACTCGAAAAATATTAGTTTTACGAAGAAAATGTAAATAACATTTTTTTCTTAGAATTACTTTTTACATCGATAAACATAGTTAAAATGTAATTAAAAATTCCCGCCCACGAGATGGGGTGGCAACCACCCCCAAGGTTTTAGCGTATGATAACGGCATGATATAGAAAATGATCCTTGGACTATTCCCTACCTTCTGTGAAAATTTCAAGTAAATCCATGCTGGACGAAAGAATTGCGAGCCAAAATGCTTCATTTCCTCGACTATTATTATAATTTAGATTTAGAGTGTAAATAATTGTTAGTACGTTGATTTTCTTTTTACAGAATTTAAGTTGTTTCCTCTTTAATCCATGTTTGTGTATCATTCTTATAAAAATAAACTTTTAAGGCGAATTTCAAAGGGATTCCTAGTTTCCTAGGGAAGAGGGACTGTGCCTGGATTTCGTGCACTGTAGATATCTACAGTTGAGTCTGCGAGTCTTTACCCGTGCGTCATTAATACCTGGCGAGATAAAACACATACTTTTTATCTAGCATCATTCTCTTCCATGCATGAAACTCATGACAAACCAGCTGCCGTTTGTTATTAAGTAACAAAACATGTTATTTTTATGAACCATCTAGACTCAGTGCATTGAAAAGAGATAGGTACAAAAAAAGACGATTCGGTATGTTTTCATATTTTAAGCACAATTTGTTTGACGTTTCCGATTTGTTTAATTTTGTGGCTGTCAGTCAGTTGAACTTTTTGCGGTTTTTGTCGAATTTTTGCGTTTTGAAGTTTCTTTATATTACACAAACAGTTATTTTCACAACTAATTTTATATTGGGCTTTGAAATTTTAAGGTAAATAATTATATTTAGGCAATTAATATTTAAAACATACAAAGCTAACGTCATTCACACAGTAAAGAAATGACTGTGTTTAGATTTCCGTCAAAGTGAATAAAATAACAAAAATAAAATATGTTATTGGATTTTTTTATAAATTGTTTATTTATTTATTAATCAATAATAATAAAAGAATTTATTAAGCTACTTCAAATGTAGCTGTAATTCTGCGCAAAAATTTTGAAGCAAAACTTACATTTGACATTCTATATATTTGATAACGTCCATAGAAAAAAGTGTTGTGTGATTGGGTAGAATGCGATCTTACCCTTCCAAAAATATGTCACGTATTTCACCTATTTCATAGGGATTACGTACACTCGATACGCATCGTATCCGCCATGTTTTCCCGTAAGGCGCTATGGGAAAACATGGCGGATACGATGCGTATCGAGTGTACGTAATCCGGGCCCAGGGCCCGGATTACGTACGTACGTACGTACGTACGGATTCGTAGTCATGTTCCACCAATCACAATGCCGACATCAGCGCCTCTGACAAAATGGAAAGAAAATAAATACGATTACATATTTTCTATTAGAGTGCGCGGGGCATGATAACGTCAAATTTTATAATAAAACCCGTAATCGGAACAGTAGCCACTTTCTGTCAGTTGTTGTTGCGTGAAATAGATTTCCGATTTATTTCGAATGCTTTAAGTGATGACGCACGGGTAAAGACTCGCGGACTCAACTGTACACGTCGCTTTCTATCGATGTCAATTTTCGTAAAAATATTTGAATTTTTAGCTTTAATTGAATTATTTTCTAGTTTTGCTAGGTTATACTCTAATTGATGCTGAAGTGACACTTAGTAAAACAAGAAAATATTTGAATTAAAACTAAAAATTCAAATATATTGACATTGATAGAAAGCGATCGGCGCGACGTCAATATATTTTAATTTTTAGTTTTAATTCAAATATTTTCTTGTTTTACTAAGTGTCACTTCAGCATCAATTAGAGTATAACCTAGCAAAACTAGAAAATAATTCAGTTAACCTTTCAGTGCTAACGTGAAGTATTTTGACGTAAGTGCTAACGTCGGTCTCTGGGACCGTATGTTTATACATGCCCTAGTACTGTAAATTTTACAAATTTTTAAAATTTAATTACTTCAAGGGTCTTATTAAATATTTTTTATTTAAAATAAATGCAGCTTTTTTTTAAATTATATTTATAAACATTTATTTTGACAAAAATAATTCCTTAACAAAAACAAGCAACTATTCTAAAAAGTGAGAAAAAAACCCTAAAATCTTAATATAAACAAAAAATTTGCCGAGTTATTTTTAAACTAAAGATGAAATTATCCACTTATAATAACCACACTTAAGCAATTCTAATAATACGAAGTAACTTTAAACTTTAAAAAGTCAATCTTTTTCTGAACATTCCACACATATACCCTTTATGTGTTCTAAGCACATAAATTTATTACACGAGTAACAACTGTACTTTGTTTTTCGACTTTTCGTAGTTCATTTCTATTTCTAAAAAGTGAAAAAATAATATTTTATTCACTAAAAATACAACGTTAAAAGTGAGTACAATCCTTACGTTTAGTACAGCCGCAAAAGCTAACATCCGTCTCTGAGACCGAAATCTTGTGTAACGAACGAACTATGTATCTACGTTCAACAATATTTTAATACTAACAACGGTTAAGTAAAATATGAAGCTATTGAATAACCTAGCCCGAATATCAAAATAGATCGTTAATTATCGGTATGAATAGGTTAGCTCCGTCTATGAGACCATGCGTTAGCACTGAAAGGTTAAAGCTAGAAATTCAAATATTTTTACGAAAATTTACATCGATAGAAAGCGACGTGTAGATATCTACAGTACACGGAATCCAGGCCCTGTTGCGTCGTATTCTTTCGATCCATCCATCATCAATTTTGAAAGGTATCGTTCCTAACAAGCCCTTCCTATCGATAACAACCACAATTACAACTCAAAAATAAATATCCTTCGAACATTCTCATTCTCTCCCATCTGGTCCTTGGGCACGTGTACCTGAAAGCTCCGCCCACTGGCCTACATATTTAGCACGCACTGCCCCAAAGGAGAATACGGAGGAGCAGATATAATAATATATACCTGGCAATGAGATGACAGCATTATAGTCCTACACTTTATCTTAATATCGGGGAAAGACTTTTTGCGAACGACCTATTGAATAAATAAATATATTTCAAGTCAGTGGACCATATACGAGTAGATGGGATTGTGTGGAAAAAGCTGGTGGTGTGGAAACTGAATTCCAATGCTTCACCGGTTAAAGTAAATATTTAATAGACATTTATAGGGATATAGAGATTACTGCTAAAAAAATAAAAGGTAAAATATAGGTATTTTAAAACATCTTTTTCTACAACCGTGTTAAAAATGCAATTAGCACTCCATACGAGCGTTAAAAATGCTACTTTATAAAAAAATTTTCAGGCACTGCAGTTCGTATTGACCGTATAGGCAATTTTGATGTAATGTCAAAAAAATATAAAAATGGAATTTCAGTCAAGTTCAAGTAAAAGTTTTTGTAAATATTGTCCTGTAATTACTTTTGTAGAAAAAATATTGTATGATATGCGTGTTAAAAAGTACATTTTTAAGGCACTCATGTGAATTGCAGAACTCGCTTCGCTCATTCTGCAAACTTTCACATGCGTGCCTTAAACGTGTACTTTTAACACTTATATCATAAATAACGATTAACTACTTATTAAAGTTTATTGACGTAAGCAACTCGCACAGACCAACTCGCCCATTGAATTGGCAAGTACCTAGCATCTTCGAGCAGGGAACCATGGCACCCTTTTAGCATGTGTTCCACTTTATCTATCAACATCGACTTGTAGTCATAACATTTTAATATATTACATTATGTAAACCATATACTATGATGTTAACACTATTTACAGTGTGCTAGTTTCAAAATACTCGGCAGGATGCACTGAAGATGTTCTGTTTAGAACGAAAACGTTCTGCAATCCATGACATTTTATAGTTTTAAATAAACGATTTTATACCAGAATAAATCTCGAAGTTTTTACTTCTGTATTGGTTTTTTAAACTATGGTATACAGCCAACTATTGGGATTTTCCCATTGATTTTTTTTTTTTACTTAAAGATTAATATATTCAATGCTGTAATTGACAGACTTTATTCAGAATTGAATGAAAGGTCCGAAGTTTATTTCAGTCTTAATGAATAATTTGGGTTTTTAAACAACTTATCGTCAATTTTCAATGAAGACATCAGGGGAAAAGCTTCTATTTTGGCTAAAAAGTATCGAATCGACATAGATGATGACTTTGGAGAAGAGTGTGTGTTCAAATGCTATGTTGAAGGTATATTTGATGAAGAAAGAGGACCTCATGATAACAAGATTACCAAGTCTCCGAGGAATACATTTTTGGAGTATCTGACACTCATTTGTGAAAGACAGTTAACAACATTATTTCCGAATATAGACACGGCTTTGCGCATTCTACTATGCATGATATTGCATCTGAAGAAAGATCATTCAGCGTGTTGCAACTTTATCCAAATTAAAAACATGCCATTGACGTTTTTCGGTATAAGAGAATAATGTGAAAATTAAACGATCTAGAAGTTTATTCGTTGTATTCTTAATATTTTATTTTTCAGAACCGTAGCCTAGCCTATTACTATTACAGTTCATTCGACGGTTGAAAGGTAAAAGGTTGTAACCCACAAATCAACTTTTTTCAAGTAGAAAAACGCCCCATTTAAGTAATTTAATGAGGAATTGGCTTAATATTTTTTTTCATTAATTTATAGATAAATTATTGATCTTTAAAAATGATGAAAAAAATTATTAGGTGAAGTCCTCATAAAATTACTTAAGTGGAAATAGATATTACTTTGCTTTTTCTGTTACTTATAATGTCTTTTCAACTCAGCGCTTTTTTCTCGGTCTTTTATTGTCACTTGTACTTTTCTCCCAGAATGAAAAAAATGTTGCCTATTTAATTTTAACAATTAACTGCAATATTAATCATTTTACAAATAACTGCTGTTTGCTAACTTTTTTAATTATAAATATAGAATTTTTTATAAATATAGAAATTGTTGTTAGAGCTGTTTGAGTTTTAGACAAATTTGTAAACCAAGATTATTTATTTAGTAAATACAACATTTTCACCTATTTACAGTTGAGTCCGCGAATCTTTACCCGTGCGTCATCATTTAAAGCATACGAAATAAGTCGATGATAAGTCGGAAATTGAAATTTACTAATATATAAACGCAACAGCAAGTGACAGTAAGTGACTTGCTGTTGCGTTTAGTAAATTCAATTTCCGACTTATCATCGACATATTTCGTATGCTTTAAATGATGATGCACGGGTAAAGATTCGCGGACTGAACTGTATGTACCGTATTCAAATAGAACATTAATGGCATTTCTATTCATTTATGTTATGCTTTGTATAGTGTACCAATTTTAAAAAGTAAAATTAAAATAAATACATATTGATATGAAATGTGCTTTATGCTTTAATTACATAATCGTGAAGTTATCGGGGGCCGCTCGGGGTAATTTGGCCTAGGGCCGCAAGTACCCCAAATCCGGCACTGCGTGTCGTCCTAGACGACACGCAGTGATGAAAATTACATTGAAGCACCATCCTCTTTTGCATTTCTTATTACTTAGGAATCACGCTAGTTTCATAACAAATATTTAGATCTAAAAATTTACATCTTATTTATTTTCAATTGTACAATAACTAACTCAATTAGTAAAATCACGTTAAACTAATTTATTCGACAATAAATTTCGAAATTTATTAAGTGTTAAAAATGACAAATCATTATTTCTGTCGTCTGGAAATTTATGTGCGGAAGCAGTTTAGATAACGATACTCATAATGTAGAATTAATGTAGAAGTGTCATGCAAATATTCTTCTCGACTGTGGATGATAAAGGAGTGGAAGTGGAAACCGCAAGACTCCGACAACTATTATACTAATGGGATTTGCGACAGAATTTCCTACGAACTTTTTAATCCAAATTGATACATTTCTTTTAAATAAGATGCTTTTCATGCTGAGGGAAATGTATATAGGTGTATTTTGTTGGGTTTTATCAGTTTGAGTTATGAGGAAAATGAGTTTATTTTCACAAACTTTATTATTATCGTTGCTAAGAGTTGCTGCAAATTTAAATGAATAAAAGTAGAGGTATATCAATGATAAATGTTCAAAATACTATTGTATTACATTCCCATTCACACAGGCACGTAGCCAGAAAATGTACTTGGGGGGGGGGGTCCAAACACAACTCAATTTTTTTGTTAGATTAGACGGTAAGGTATTGAAAGAAATGTTTAGAGTAAATTTTAGATTCATCTTTTTGTTAGCAACTAATAAGAGATTACAAAACTGATTTTATTTTGATAAAAAACAGTGGCGTGCCATTTTTTAATGTAATAAAATTATATGTTGGTCAATATCAACGGTTCAAAAAAAGGTAGAGAATAAATTATTTTCATTAAATTATAGAGAAATTTATCTTCTTTTAAAATATATAAAAATTAATATACCATTAAATTTGTTTTTTTTTTTTGAAAAAAAAACTCAAAAATTTGCTACCATTTCAGTTAACGCCATCTAATGGCGACAGCAAACGTCAAAAATTCAAAACCAAATAAGCGTTTTGTAGTGCAAATTATGCTCTTTCATATGAGCCTAAGTTTGCTAAAATCGGTCAAAAGAAACGGAAGAAATCTTGGTTTGTTTAAAAAAACAATTGAACTTCCCCCACCGCTTTATTTTGATAGATAGAGCCAAACGTTTTAGACAAAAAATATAGGGAAATGGTCTGTAAATATGAAAATGATCATCGATAAAATTTCATTAGACAAAATTCTATAAAAATCCCATTTTTCTACTTTGTGTTGGTTGTTACGCCCTCTAGCGGACGTTTGACAAACTCGAAAATAATTTCCAGCAATTCCTCTTGGCGACTTTTATCACGATTTTTTTTTCTCGAATCTATACGACCAATATCTTATGAGATATGGCCGTTCGCTACCCTTAACTGATCACCCTGTACATAACTACTATTATAAAATACGTTACTTATGTACCAATTTCCACTGGTTTCACATGAAAAAATTTTGTAATTTTTCTTTGAGAACTCTCTTGTGGTGCAAATCTCTTCATGATAATAAGAATACAAAGTCAAGACTAAATACAGAGTTCACTAAAAAACTCACTCACGAAAACTAAAAGAATTTTTTTAACTACCAACAAACAGTACAATCACAATTGTTTGAAAAACACTTCTTTTATGTAAAAATATTCTTATTTATACAGGGTTTTTGGTAAAGAATGGGCCATAGCTTAACCTCAGGTTCCTGAGGTTTTTTTTTTTATTTATTATTGAATATTTCCTGACAGGTATGAGATAACAACATGAAATTTAGTATGTGGGGGTTTTTTGGGTCGAGAAAACTAAATTCCCTACCAAAAATTATGTATTGCCCAGACGGCGCTACATACGGCTTTCAGCACTCATTTATTACGTTCAAATTTTTTTATCCCTCACTCTGTATAATTTTGACATTAAAATTTTTATTCTCCTATTAGTTTTACTTAAAAAAGGTATACTTCTTTCATCTCCCTAAACTCAACCGTTTTCGAGATAAACGCATTTTAAATCTGCGATACACCATCATTTTTATTATAATATCATTGTAGTTACACCCGAAAAATAACTTAAAACCATAAAATTATCCATAAATGTATCGCAAATTTCTTCAAATGGAATTTGCGATGCAATGACATAAATTTGAGAACTGGCACAATTATAATGGTTTTAAGTTATTTTTCGGGTACAACTACATACAATGATATTATGCTAAAAATGATGGTGTATCGCAGATTTAAAATGCGTTTATCTCGAAAACGGTTGAGTTTAGGGAGATAAAATCAGTATACCTTTTTTAACTAAAACTAATAGGAGAATAAAAATTTTAATGTCAAAATTATACAGAGTGAGGGATAAAAAAATTGAACGTAATAAATAAGTGCTGAAAGACGTATGTGGCGCCCTCTGGGCAATACATCATTTTTGGTAGGGAATTTATTTTTCTCGACCCAAAAACCTCCACATACCAAATTTCATGTTGTTATCTCATACCTGTCAGGAAATATTCAATAATAAATCAAAAAAAGTTTAACTTTGACACCCTGTATCTCGGTTATTTTAAAATTTGTACTAAGGTAAGTTAGCTTAAATCGGCCTATTTTAACCTCAGGAACCTGAGGTTAAGCTATGGCCCATTCTTTAACAAACGCCCTGTATATGTATAACAAAATATCTTAATTTTTATTTCTAACTCAAAAATACAAGTGCGGTCAATGTTTACCCTTGCCTCGACTGTTTATCTTTGAATGACCTGAAATCTGAAATACGGAAAAGAAAATCACATCTTATGCATGTTAAGACATATGGCAGGGTTCGATACTTAAAGTCAAGTGGATGCACAGTCAAAGAAATATTTTTTTTTTGTTACAATATGCTGATGATTTTAAAAATTAATATACCATACACTTTATATGATATAAAGGTATAATCTTTCCTAGTAAAAACTAATAATAATTTCGTTCACTTTTTCAAGATAATAATAAAAACTAAAGCTCGGATTATAGGCAAAATGCCTTTTTTTGCCTATTTTGCCTATTATAATTGTTTTTTGCACTTTTTGCCTTTTTTCGTAAATTCCGCCTATTTGTGCCTTTTTTAAAATTTCATGGTACTACCCATGATATTATTCTATTACTAAACCATTCTATAATAAAATTTTGGGTCAATAATAAAATATCAATGGTTTGTTTATATAACAGATTTCTAGGAAAATGTACCTGATCGAGACTTGAGGGTTAACTATTTGGAAATCCCTAAGCTTTATTAGTTTATTATCAGTTGTACAGTCGATTACTGTATCAGAGTTTAGTCACAATTTGCTATATCCTAGTTTAGTTTTGTTGCGTATACCGAAAAGCAAAGAACACGTTTTAAAACGTTTTAGACATTTGTGTGAAAAGATGACATCTAAATTAAGGCTGTGGATCGCACCTTATTCGGAACTTTCTCTAGAAGGAGATGGAGCATTTTGTAAACCATGCGGCAAATCGGTAAGTTTTATTTTTTCTCTTTTTCTCTCGTCCCACAACATAACTAAATTGTAAAGCGGTTTTAGAATTCTAATTATTTTTTTTAATTCTCAGATTTCAAGTAGAAAAAAGTACTTTATTGACCAGCATTGTGGAACACCACTTCATAAACGTAATTTGGAAAAATTAAATTCCTCTAAGTTAGCCCAAATATCTCTGCGGGATAGTTTAAGCAGTTCAAAAAAAAAGGAGGAAGGTGCATTTAAATTTGATTTATGCCAGATGATGATTGCATCCAACATTCCTCTATATAAGGTTAATAACCCTAGTTTTAAATGCTTTTTCGAAAAATGTCTTAATAAATCCTTACCGGACGAGAGTACATTGAGAAAACATACTGTAGAAAAATGTTATGTGGAATGTATTTCAAAAATTAAGCGGGAGTTAGAGGGCAATTTTTTGTATATTATCGTGGATGAAACGACAGATGTATGCGGCAGGTATATAGCTAATTTAATGATTGGAATTTTGAACGAAAACTTTGCGAGAAAACCTTATTTAGTTGCCGTTAAAGAATTGGAAAAAACAAACAATTTAACAATAAGTCGATTTATGCAAGATAGTTTAACAAACCTTTTTTTACCCAACCCTATACCAGTGAATAAAATAGTTTTAATGCTTTCAGATGCTGCGGCATATATGTTAAAAGCTGCTGTTAATTTAAAGATTTTTTATCCTAATTTAATTCATTGCACTTGTGTAGCCCACGGGGTAAATAGAATTGCTGAAGACATAAGAAATCTGTTTCCGTTGGTAAATAATTTTATAAATTTTATGAAAAAAGTTTTTGTAAAGGCTCCGTTGAGGGTACAAATATATAAAGAAAGACTTCCCGGTGTCCCTTTGCCACCTAAACCAGTAATTACAAGGTGGGGAACCTGGCTCGAAGCAGTTTTTTTTTACTTTGAACACTGCAATGAAATAGAATTAGTTATGTCAGAATTTGATGATATTTCCGAAGCCATTCGAGAAGCAAAAAAAATATTAAAAAATCCCAAATTGAAACAGGAACTCGCTTATATCAATGACAATTATAAATTAATAGTTACCACAATTATTTATTAGAAAAACAAGAAATAAATTTATGTGAGTCAGTAAAATTAATAGATGATTTAAAGACGAAAATTAAATCGGCACTTGGAAGTAACGGTCAATTAATTTTTAAAAAAATGAAATATGTTTTCCACAAGAATGAAGGTTTTTCGTTTTTATCTAATGTTGCTAAAGTTTTGAATGGGACATTTTCCGAGGAATTACAAATTATGCCAGATTTATTATCCGCTCTGAAATATGCTCCAATTACATCTGTCGATGTCGAACGTTTGTTTTCAATGTACAAATTAATTTTAAGTGATCGAAGACATAGTTTTAAGACCGAAAATATTGAAAAACATTTAGTTGTTTCTATTAATGATAAAATTTTAAGTGGTTACAATGTTTAATTATTAATTAACAGTTATTTAGTTACTAGTTTATTTATACTAATGTGTAAATATACCTGCCTTAAGTTAATATTACGTTAATTCACTTTGTACAATAAATAATAAGTTATATTCCTTTATTGTCTATATTTTGCCTAAATGTTAATATTCCTGCCTTTTTTAATAAAAATCTTTGCCTATATAGGCGCCTTTTTCTTCAATTTTTGTTGCCTATAAATCTGAGCTTTAATAATAACTTGGATAAAAACTTACTGTCTCGATACCACAGCCGAGACAGTTTTGGGGGGTCCGGACCCCATGGACCCCCCTTGGCTACGAGCCTGCATTCACAGTAGGTAAATTATACAGTGTGCTCCAACGAAAATTTGACCCCCTCCCCAGTAACTCAGAAACCAAGAGTTTCTTCACAATTTAAAAAAACCCGTCAATTTGTATTGGAAGAGGGGCGAATTTTCATGCAAAATTCATGCCATCAAATATAACCCCATACTGCCCCCCCCCCATTTTTTTAAATAGTAAGTGTAGTCGAGTTGCACATCATTTGAAAGTTATTTTTTTTTCTGTGCAGGACCCTCAAATTTTTTTTAATTTTCGGATTAACTTTATAGACAATCTTGGATTTAACTAATTTATAACACATTTATTGTTAAGTCCAAAATTATCTTTAAACTTATTACGTAAATTAAAAAAATAGCCTTTCAAATGATGGGCCACTCGACCACACTTGCTGTTTAAAAAAAAAGTTGGGGTTGATGCGGGGAGGTATGGGGTTACATTTGAGGGCATGAATTTTCGTCCCCCTCCCATTATAAATTGACATATTTTTTGGAATTTTGAAGAAGCTCTTGGTTTCCTTGTTTCTGGGGGGGGGGGTCAAATTTTCATTGGAACACAC
Organism: Diabrotica virgifera virgifera; assembly: GCF_917563875.1. Lineage (NCBI taxonomy): Eukaryota > Metazoa > Arthropoda > Insecta > Coleoptera > Chrysomelidae > Diabrotica > Diabrotica virgifera. Next base: position 250,952,320 of record NC_065448.1, on the reverse strand, counting down.
TGTATATTTTAGTATCCAGTACGACAAGCGAGAAGCATTTATCTTCTAAATACAATTCTAAAATTTGTCACCAAAGTGATAACTAATATATCGACGCTGCCAAGCCAAAACGGCATAAACGCCAAAATGACCACTTTTTAGTTAGCTGCACTAAAAAATAGGATTTTAATTTCCGCACCAGACAGTCAACGCGGAATAACCGCAGAAAAAGTGAAATAGGTGTAATATAGGTTTAAAATTTTAATAAACGCCAGTCTAGTCACGCACGTGAACACCGACGTGAACACCGATTGACATAATCGCCAGTGCCCGTAAGATCATCATTGTGTACATTTCGGTCCAGTAATAATAGTAAAGGTATGTATTTTTACAATTTTTATGGATAACTAACATGGTATTATCTACCTTTGCAATATTTTCAATTTGTATTGATTTTTGAAGCGTAAACACAATGAATTTCTTTGAAAACTATGAGGCGTTTATGCCAAAACTACATATTTACATCGTGGTTGACACAAGTGCCATTCCTCAATGGTATTCTTATGCAGGTTTCTTATTTAAAAATTGCGCAAATAAAAAGTTTATTTTAAAATATTCTACTGTAACTTTGTACTAGTGTGATGAACAATTCATTTTGTATTACAGCATAGAGTTCAAATCAATTTTATATAGCTAAAAATGGCGATCGATTTTTGGCGTTTATGCCATTTTTTTGTTGCACATGAATAGCAGAAGTAAAAAAATAATGGCCTTACTAAATGAAAATAAAACATATACCGAATCAGTACAAAATGACATTATAACATTTATAATGGCAACATTGCAGAAGCTTTTAGCAATGACATTATCATCTTTGAGGAACCACCAGACGTTGCAGTAGAAGAAAGAATATTTAGTCACGATCTCACATCATGTTTCAACTTAGCAGCAGATAATGATTTGGATGCCGGTATAAGTAGCGATCAAAATAAGGAAAATACATACAATCAAATCAATACGGATGTTGAACCAAATATTGACAGTGATTATGAATTAGAATCCACTACTTATTATTAGATATCCACTTTTAAGTATTTCATATTTACTTTTAAGTATTTCGTCCTAGCACCAAAGCATGTTTAAAGAATTTAAAGTTTTGATTTTAACTTGGAATGTATTTTTGATTAATAAAAAATAAACCCTATCAAAAATCTTCGTAATTTCATCATTTTTCTTGTTGGCATAAACGACAATTTTTGATTTTCATTTCTTTTTTCATTAATGGCATATAAATCCCTTTTAAGCGCCATATTGACTAACCTTACAACGATGCGATCGACACAAACGCCAGAGATAAGTTTGGCATATTCACCAATGTTATATCTTGATTGGACATAAGCGCCATTTTATAGTTTTTAATTTATTTCAGACAGTATTTTCAGCCACATTAATATTCACAATATATTAAAATTTGAAAAAAAATCACCAATTTTTTTTGAGTCACTGTGCGGATAAGCAGAATTGGTAAAAATAAAAATAATCAGTTTTTTGTGTTTCCTGAAAAATCAAGTTAATGTCGTTTATGCCGTTTTGGCTTGACAGCGTCGATATTACTAGCTCCATATTACTAGAATACGACCTTATAACAGAACTAGTACTTAAAGAACTACCTGAAGAAGCAGTGAAGCTACTGATATACATATTCAATGCTGTAGTAAGATTGTGATACTTTTCCTTCAAACGGACGGTAGATTCTTCTTCTTAAAGTGTCTTCTCCATTACTGAAGGTTGGCTATAACTACAGCAAATTGCTCTCTATCTTGAGCGGTTCTTAGTATCGAATGTATGTCCATGCCAGTCCAGTCTCTTACGTTCTTCAGCCAGGAGCATTTTCTTCTTCCTGAATCTCTTCTTCCTCCCCCTGTACCTTCCATTATGTGTACAGTAAGGGAAAAACCTCTTACTGTATAATATAATATGTATCAAAAAACGTATATAATTTTAAGTAATTTAGGTTGTTACAAAAAGATATTGTTTCTAAATATGCAAACAAAACGAAGGTTGATCAACGCAGTTTTGTTTATGTAACCTCGTAGAGGCTCACGTATAGTTTACTTTTCAAAGTCCAAATTATAAGGAGATATAAATAGCCCACAGAGGGATTATCATAATCATTATAGTATTGTTATTATCAAGATCGTTACTATGCTAGTGAGCCGTCCTACGAGAAGGGTGTCCTGAAGGACCACCCCGCGAAACAACATCTTAGTAACCTTATGTTGATTGATGTTGTAAACCGTAAATAAAGTTATAAAGTTAGAGTCAGTGTTTCAACTCGATATTCCAACCCTGCAAGATTATCATGGCAATCTACCAACGTAGCACCAACGTAACATATGAGTCATAAAAAGTTGTATATTTCTCCTCTGGAAATATGTTTATAGTTAACTAGATAACTCGTTTTTATGTTTTTCACAATATTTAGGAGTTCTCCCTTTCCTCATTCTTCTCAGCACCTCGTTGTTAGCGAGGTAGTTGGTATGGACCACGGTAGCTTAAATCATCGTAATCCTCCATAAATCCAACAAAGACTCAACCCAACCTGCACCCTACAGTCCTATTAGCCGTCTGCTTTTACCCTCCAAAGTGTTGGAAAGGCTTCTTCTGAAAAAAATAGACACTGTTATTACAAAAAAAATCTAATACCACATTACCAATTGGATTTTCTACAACAACTGCAAGCTTTCGATAAGGTCTGGCATAAAGGTCTAATATCAAAGCTTAATAGACAACTGCCTTATTCAATAAACACTGAAAACGTTCGTTTTCTATACTTCCACAAAATTTATTACAACTATGTGACTGACTACAGCTGTTTTGGCAGTGTGCCTTTCTCAAGTGATTTAGTTAACTATGTGTTTGCCTTTTTAAAGTCTTTAACTGAAGAGGTTGAGTAGTAAGGAGCTGTTTGTCTCGAGTTGGTTAATCAGAATTATATCTTTATTTTTCAATTTATTAATTTCCATAGATTCTAATAGAGATAGCTTAAGGCCTTTATTTTGAATATGCAGAATTTGAAACTGTTCATTAAAAGAATGATTATGATCTAGAAGGTGAAGTGCGTATGTAGACGTGGCTGTTTTTCTATTGCTGAAAGCGATTTTGTGTTCTGCTATCCGTTTGTCAAAGGTTCTGCCAGTTTGACCGATGTAAGTTTTCGGACAGTCACCACAAGTTAGTTTGTAAACACCATTCTGTAGTTGTTTTCTCCCTCGGCGTAACATAACAACTTAAGAAAATATATTAAGAACAATAAGAGCCGAGGGAGAAAACAACTACAGAGTGGTGTTTACAAACTAATTTGTGGTGACTGTCCGAAAACTTACATCGGTCAAACTGGCAGAACCTTTGACAAACGGATAGCAGAACACAAAAGGGCTTTCAACAATAGAAAAACAGACACGTCTACATACGCACTTCATCTTCTAGATCATAATCATTCTTTTAATGAAGAGTTTCAAATTCTGCATATTCAAAATAAAGGCCTTAAGCTATCTTTATTAGAATCTATGGAAATTAATAAATTGAAAAATAAAGATAAAAAATAAAAATGTATACCATTTTTATTCATTTATTTTTTTTTTTTTTTTTGAAAATAAAGATATAATTCTGAATGACCAACTCGAGACAAACAGCTCCCCACTACTCAACCTCTTCAGTTAAAGACTTTAAAAAGGCAAACACATAGTAAACTAAATCACTTGAGAAAGGCACACTGCCGAAACAGCTGTAGTCAGTCACATAGTTGTAATAAATTTTGGGGAAGTATGAAAACAAACGTTTTCAATATTTTATTGTTAGACTAATTTTTTTTTCTTTTTGTTTCGCCCTTATAACTTATTAGAATAAACATTATATAAGTTTGCAGGGACTTTCGGCCCTCGATAAAAATGTAATATTTTATTCTGCGTTTAAATTTTTCACCGTTTTTCTACTAAATTTTTCATTTGTAGAAAGTGGATACATTTTGTCGAAATGTATATTTCGATATAAAATATATTTCAAAACATGCAGAAACATTATGTGTCATAAATATTTTATGGGTTCTTTGAAATATATTTTAATGTAAACAGATGAATATAGCACGAGCAGCTCGCCTTCTCTTAAAACATGTTAAAGTGCCAACATTTTATTCGGCAATTCTTTAGAGATCAAAGATATGAAACATTTCATACTTACTGATATATTTTTATGAAAGCTTGAACTAACTCAATAACTGAAATAAGACTAGCTTATCATATTATTGTAATTACTTCTGTTCAAAGTCAATTTTGTGACCTGTGTGAAAATGGTGTTGGTCTAGAGCTGAAATTGAATCGTAAATTGCCAACAGATATGGAATGTTTATAAATCCTATTTTGGATTCTACGTTTGGTTTGGCCTATGTAAGATGGGGGGCAGTAGTGTTGCCCAAAATCGGTCTTGGTCTTGCAGTCTTGGTCTTGTTCTTGCGTTTTCGCAAGACCAAGACCAAGACCGTCTAATTTTATCAAGACCAAGACCAAGACTTACAGTGCAAGACTTGAGCAAGAACAAGACTGAGCCTGCGAGACTCTTGCGTCTTGCAGTTAGAACTAAGGGCTATATTCTTAGATACTCTATGAAAAAAAAATTATAAAAAAAATTGAAAATTGGATTTATGTGCATTACGAACAATATCATAAACATACATAGCGAATCAAAATATTCATTAAAAAAGAATGTGTGTGTACTTTGTACGCACGTAAGAAGTTATACTTCTATTATATGATTATATGATTATATGATTATAAACGAAATTAATATACTTTTTATTTATATTTTATTTAAATATTAAATTAATTTATACTTAATACTTCTCAAACATTTTTATTAAAACAGTTCCAAAAATTAAAATAATAAAAAAATAAAACACACACAAACACATTAAAAATGCCACAAATGATTTCTGAACATTAATTGTCGGAAAAATTTTTAACTAAATACGTATTTTCTGAAAATAAAATTATATAATAAATATACTTACAATCATAAAATGTATAAAAAAAAATAAAAAAATAAAAGTTTCTATTGGGATTCGAACCAACTTACCACGCGGCTGGTATTTGCGTTGTATTGGGATTCACCCGCATTAAAACTGCACCACAGAGACAGCTTGTCATTATGTGCGAAGATCGTCTAACTAAACAGATTAACCTTTTGACATTTTTAACTTATGTAAATCAAATTATTTTGATTTTGAATTGGAATGATTTAGAATTGAAAAAATACAACAAAACATAGGGTAAGAAGACAATATATTAGGTGAATATTGATAGAAATTTTGATGGTAATCAAATTATGTAAAAAAAGTATTAAGGCGGCTGCACAATTGCCCGGGAACGGGAACGAGAACGGAAACGGGAACGGGAAAAAAGTTAACCTCTATGTAAATGAATGTTATAGATGCACAATAACTGAGAACGAGAAGCTGTCCGGTAACGGGAACGGGAAAGTTGACCATGTTTTAACTTTCTCGTTCCCGTTGTATTCCCGGAACCAATCAGAAGGCAGTATTAAAAATACTGTCAAATGCATAATACAAATTTGTTATTAAAGTGTGTGATCAAGTTTTAGTGACAATTTTTATACATTTTGCATTAAAATAAATGACCAACGATTGATTTCTTTATTGGAAAAATGTCCTCATCCGTATGATTGATGTAGATTATAGTACGTACTTATATGGTAATTAGATACAATAATAATATAAATATTTGAATGATATGCTTTTTATCTTTATGCTGACAAACCTTTGCGATTGCACACATATTATGTAAATTAGTTCCAAGATTATAAAAAACGAAAATATTATAAAAGCTCGTCATCAAATAAATCCATATTTTTAGAGTTAACAGACATGTTCTTTTAATAAAATTAGAAAAAGATCGTTCCACAAAATTGAGAAGAAAAATAATTAATAGCACAAGTGACAGTGACACAAAACAGCTGTTTACCATTTAATTGTGAATCTGCTGATGCTTTCAGTTTCCGTTCTCGTTCCCGTTTCAGTTCTCGTTCCCGTTCCCGGTTAATTGTGCAGCCGCCTTTACATACTACTTATGTATTTTGGTAGGTTCAAGGTAGGTATCGGAGCCCGTATAACGACTAATAAATTTCGCAATCACTTGCGTCGTGCAAAGTGGCTATGTTCAAATATCATAACAAAATTTGATCAACTATTTATAAAACACTTACCAGTGAAAGATTCTTTAGCTTTGAATAAGCGAGATCTGCGGCACTCATACTAGGCACAGTTTGATGAGCTTTCACATTGGCATGCAACAATCATCTCTTCTATGTAAATAAGTCCAAAAATATAATATGAAAACTATTTAAAAAGGCAGTATAACCATTAACTAACTTTTTGTTTGTTGTTTCTCTTCCTACAAATTTTAAAACGCAACAAGCATACATTATAACCAAACACAGTCCCACAGCTGTGCCACAGCTGCCATATTGGATAATTTTTGTCATGTCATTTGAACATTGAAGCGTTTAACATGTCTGCTCATATGGGAACAAGGAAAGACTATCTATAGAGATACTGGGGGGTAAGAATGGGGCTAAAGAAGAAGAAGCAGACACATAAAGCCTCGTTGCGGGACGGCAGCTCATTTGTTGTGCGGGAGCTAGGTCGTAGATTCGTTAGGGAGGGTGAAGGGGTGTTAAGATGACTCACTACCATAACTAAATACATAAGGGTACTTACTCTGACTAGAGGATCTTTCTACTATTTAACAAAAAGGGACGCCGTTTGAAATAAATCCTCTATTTCACCTATGGGTACTTACTGGATACTTTCTTACTTACGGGTACCAATCGGGGGGACAATCATCATTGATTCCTCTTTGGGGTTACATTGGGACAACATCTTTCCTTATTATTGGCTTCTATGCCATATTCTTTCTTTTCTCCTGAACTAAAACTTTCATACAGTTGCATTAGTTTTCTGTTAAAATTTTTCCAAAGGCTACAGAAATGAGATGATAGATACACTTTCACAAACATTTATTTAAAACTTTACGGTGGTTTTTTTTTAAACAAACAAAAAAACTTTTAACAGGAAATGATTTTACAGGACAAAATATCTACAAATCTTTTACATTACAAAAAAAATCTTCAATTTAACATAACAAAAGAATGACAAAAGAACTTGTTGGACAGTGTATGTCAAAACAAAATTTTGACGCAGCTGTCAAAGGTCAAAGTCACTGTCATTTTAATTTACAAGTTGCATCATGAAAGCACAAACAACTATTATTTTTCAAAACTCTTTACCAACAAAAATATTTATCCATTTGGGATCCTTGCAAAATTTAAAAAAATATATCATACCATATTTAAACAAAATCCTTTATCACACGTCACAAACTACACGGAAAGGGGGTTCATCTACAAACAAGCAGGGTCATCGACCTGAGGTGGGCTTCATGGCTTCCTTTTTATTTCGGGGCAATCAACTGGATAAACATCACGGGACTGGAACTCAAAATGTCTACATCAGGACATCAATCGGGACTCGGAAGACTTCATTTAAACATGAACTTGGACAAGATACAGGGACTTCATACCACGCCGGCGTATAGTACTGCGTCACAACTCAAACACAGTGTAAGAGCACCCAACTTCACTACGGGGTAAAAAAAAACATCGTGCCCTCACACTAGATCTTCCAGAACGACATACTATACCCTTTACCGGCGGGTAACAAAAGGCACCACGCCCTTTTGGGGTGAGTCGGCAAGCGATCTTCACGCTTGAAGAAATCAAACCGGACTGATCTGCGCTTCGGTCTGAAGCCACAGATCGGGGAAAAGTACCACATAGGTACCAAGCGATTTTGAACCTTAGGGGCGTTGACTTGACAAAAACTCGAAACTTTGTTCTAGAAGGTTCTTTTACGCATCAAAACGTCAGCACTTCTTACTATTGCATACCATTGTGCAATACCTAAATACTGTATACAGGGACGGCTTTAAAATACTCTAATGATATACAAACTCACAAAATAAATTGGAAAATAGACATTTTTTTGGGAATTGGGATTTTAAATTAATGTTGGAGTTTTTTCAAACGCTACAAAGCCTCCGCGCAAAAGAGAAACCTGGATAAGATTATCCAGTTTTCGATAACAAACAGAAAAAAATCCAACATGGACATCTTAGGTGTGACAGGACAACAATATCAGAATATTTAGATAATGGCTAGTGGGGATTAAACAAAAACAAAAAGTCGTTAGGGATTGGGCTAGCGTGCCATCAATCGCCAGACTCTTTAAAGTCGAGTAGACTTAAATGTTTCATGACTCAACTAAGAACTGTAGGTGACAAGAGTTTCTGTGCCTTGGGAAAGAAACTAAACTTGTGCCCTGTGTGGACCTCGCTGACATCCACAGCAGTAACACAAGCGACATACCAGGGCAGACACAGCCTTGTCACCTCGTTGCCTAACCGCGAGCGGTTCTCAAAAACTAAAAAGTTGATGTTTGACAGATAAACATCTGCCCAAACTCTGCTAACACCTAGCGAGTTTCACGGGACATTTCGGCAACGGTTCTGCAAAACGAGGATTTAGACAATCCAGTCTAAACACCTCAGTGAGACAAAATCTCACCAACAACTTACTTCAACAACTCATTCAAACAAGACAGGGCTAGACAAAGGGGTATATGACAACAACAAGGGCTAAAATCAAAACAAGACTAACAAGGGGGAGGGGGTATGTGTGACAACAACAAAAGACCAAAAAGACTAGTATACTGGGTTCAAACGGGATATCAAACTTTTTAAACAAGACTAAGGGAAATGAACACAACACATGATATAGAGAACACTACATCATTACATTTCCAATCAACAGTCCAATCTAGGACATAAGAGTTCTTCATGAAAATTCACAAGACAACTCTCTCATTTTCAAATCACAAACTGGGGGAGGATTTCACTTTTCAAAACAGGGGTTGGGCTTTACTTTTCAAAACTGGGGATAGACTTCACTTTTCAGGACTGGGGGGCTACTTTTTCAAGACTGGGGTAGACTTCATTTTTCAAAACAAGGATGAAAGCAACACACAAGGGGAAGATCAAAGGGACATTGGAAAGTATGACAGTTCCGACGAACAACCGCTTCCATTTATTGACCGAAAGCAAGCTTCACCTGTACTCAACGCGACCAGATCCTAACCTCACCAGTCTTGTCACAGCTTCTGCTCTTGGCCTACATTCAATCAACAAACAAAAGAGAGGTCAACAAACTATTCGCCAAAAAATCAAACTCCATCACGGACACGGGCTAACAGACAACACGGGCTAACAGAACACGGGCTAATGGGCTCTAAAATTTTCAGACAAAACAGGGATAGACAAACAAACAGGCAACATTATCAAAGACTTCTAAACATACTCAGGGGCTTACAAACACAAACAATATTGAAACTTGGTTCCTATATGAGCTCACACGGGATAAGACAGTTTTTGCTCCGACTATTAATGAAAGTGTTCCCAGACAGCTGGACAACACTTCCTTCATCACGAGTATTACACTTGTGATATGTCAGACACAAAAAGACATACTTCATTCACGGGGGGGGAACTTCTACTACTTCACTTCACGGGGGGGAGACTTCAACTACTACTTCACGGGCTCTTTTCAACTAACCTCTGGCATCCTTTTGACACCTACAAAGATAGATTAGCTAAAAAACAAGGGGCAACACAGACAAGGGGGGGGGGCTTTTTCAGGGGCTAACTTCTACACTTCGAGACAGTTATTCTCAAACAGTGTCGACAGAGAACGCTATCTTCAAATCTAAAAGTGACAGCTTTTCTCCTGGCTGCTTGAAAAAAACACAGAAGTGGGGGGCCTCTCCACGGTTTCCCTCTTCACTTCTTCATGGGGTGACTTCTACAAGGGGTAACTTCTCTCACACAGACTATACGGGACTAAGCTCATACACGGACCATACCAACAACATTACACATCTACTCAGATGACCAAATCAATAATCACAAAAAACGGTTATTCTGTAAAAAACTGTTGATCTATAGGAATACATGCAAAAAATACAACATACTGTTATACTTCATAAGTGGATTCAATACTCAAAATATTTAACGTTACTTTTTATCAAAATTTTCAAAAAAAAATTTTACGTTACTTTTTTTATTTAACTGTTTGTCTATATATTTCATCAATACTTTCAAAAAAATCAAATCAATGCTTTCATCATGGGTACAATATCAATACAATACAGTTAGTACGCTACAATAACATACAATTCTGTTCTACGATACATACAATACAATACAATACCAGTATACATATGGGGTTACAATGTAAATACACTATGATGTTTGAAATGGTACATGCCTATACAATCAACAGCATGACCAAATCAACACCACAACAAAATGTGTACATACTTACACCTCTTTGGAAAAATTATTAACTTTCGGCAACAAAAACTACAAAAATGGGCTCTTTTATGGGGACTAACAGACTGAAACAGTTTCGGGGGCACTAAAAGACATGAAACAGTTTCTGGGGGCAAGACAAGAGGAATCTGGGCTAAACTACATGGGAAGACTTGGGCGATATTTACTCGGGTCAAACTTCAGGGTGTACGTTACAAGTATTACAACTGTAACACCAAGTGGGGGTGGCTAATGACATTGGGGACTAGTAGATAGGCTAACTACTAGTTGAACATGTCTACAAGCTAGACTTGTAACAGTGGGCATACAAAACATGACACAAGTCGAGCTTCTATGTTATCGGAAACACCTGCACCACAAACTGAGATCGGCTACCCAAGACGGGCACTGCCTAACAGTTGTAGTACAAATGAGACCGAAAGGAGGCTAAAGGGATATGGTAGTGGGCACATGCTAATGGGGTCAGGGGGTAGAAATAACACGCCCCACGTTGTCGGGGCCAGTTGAAGCATTCAACTGGACAAGACAACTACTGGATACTGAAGGAGGCAGAAAAATGAATCGGCCTCACACGTTGGGCGACATTTGAAGCATTTTGCGAACAACTGGAGCCGGAAGGAGGCCAAAAATGAGTCGAGCCACACACGTTGGGCGGCATTTGAAGCGTTTAACATGTCTGCTCATATGGGAACAAGGAAAGACTATCTATAGAGATACTGGGGGGTAAGAATGGGGCTAAAGAAGAAGAAGCAGACACATAAAGCCTCGTTGCGGGACGGCAGCTCATTTGTTGTGCGGGAGCTAGGTCGTAGATTCGTTAGGGAGGGTGAAGGGGTGTTAAGATGACTCACTACCATAACTAAATACATAAGGGTACTTACTCTGACTAGAGGATCTTTCTACTATTTAACAAAAAGGGACGCCGTTTGAAATAAATCCTCTATTTCACCTATGGGTACTTACTGGATACTTTCTTACTTACGGGTACCAATCGGGGGGACAATCATCATTGATTCCTCTTTGGGGTTACATTGGGACAACATCTTTCCTTATTATTGGCTTCTATGCCATATTCTTTCTTTTCTCCTGAACTAAAACTTTCATACAGTTGCATTAGTTTTCTGTTAAAATTTTTCCAAAGGCTACAGAAATGAGATGATAGATACACTTTCACAAACATTTATTTAAAACTTTACGGTGGTTTTTTTTTTAAACAAACAAAAAAACTTTTAACAGGAAATGATTTTACAGGACAAAATATCTACAAATCTTTTACATTACAAAAAAAATCTTCAATTTAACATAACAAAAGAATGACAAAAGAACTTGTTGGACAGTGTATGTCAAAACAAAATTTTGACGCAGCTGTCAAAGGTCAAAGTCACTGTCATTTTAATTTACAAGTTGCATCATGAAAGCACAAACAACTATTATTTTTCAAAACTCTTTACCAACAAAAATATTTATCCATTTGGGATCCTTGCAAAATTTAAAAAAATATATCATACCATATTTAAACAAAATCCTTTATCACACGTCACAAACTACACGGAAAGGGGGTTCATCTACAAACAAGCAGGGTCATCGACCTGAGGTGGGCTTCATGGCTTCCTTTTTATTTCGGGGCAATCAACTGGATAAACATCACGGGACTGGAACTCAAAATGTCTACATCAGGACATCAATCGGGACTCGGAAGACTTCATTTAAACATGAACTTGGACAAGATACAGGGACTTCATACCACGCCGGCGTATAGTACTGCGTCACAACTCAAACACAGTGTAAGAGCACCCAACTTCACTACGGGGTAAAAAAAAACATCGTGCCCTCACACTAGATCTTCCAGAACGACATACTATACCCTTTACCGGCGGGTAACAAAAGGCACCACGCCCTTTTGGGGTGAGTCGGCAAGCGATCTTCACGCTTGAAGAAATCAAACCGGACTGATCTGCGCTTCGGTCTGAAGCCACAGATCGGGGAAAAGTACCACATAGGTACCAAGCGATTTTGAACCTTAGGGGCGTTGACTTGACAAAAACTCGAAACTTTGTTCTAGAAGGTTCTTTTACGCATCAAAACGTCAGCACTTCTTACTATTGCATACCATTGTGCAATACCTAAATACTGTATACAGGGACGGCTTTAAAATACTCTAATGATATACAAACTCACAAAATAAATTGGAAAATAGACATTTTTTTGGGAATTGGGATTTTAAATTAATGTTGGAGTTTTTTCAAACGCTACAACATCCAATCAGAACAAAGTTATAATGCGCATGCGCCCGGTCGCTAGGTTTTCCCATATAAAATTTCACCGTCATTACGCCCGTAAAGAAGTATAACTTCAAAAAACCCTTAACACATTTGACATGTACTCAGAGGTCATTATTATAATGTAAAAATAAAATATTTTGTGCATTCATTCCCAGCAGCCGACTTCTTCGCTCTGAAATTAATTGTCCAGGTTTTGAGAATAGTCGTCTTCTAATCATAACATAACATTCCTGCTTTGCGAACACCTACAGTAATATCAAATACCGTATACAAACTTTTTAAAAATGTGTCACCTTAGCTAATAGAGAATAGACTTAATAAGTACCTACATAAGTAATTAATTTTTTCATTACCTATTAGTTTTCTAGTAATCCAAACATCATAAATTTTATCGGTATACATATTATAGTAAGACTATTATGTATTGTTTATGCTGACTGTGCTATGAGGTCATTCGGCTAAACAAAATTTGCCGAAACAGCGCGGCTATTATTTAAAAGTATCATAAGTCATAAGATAATTATACGAGACAAAAGTACAGATAATGCCAGATAAACGGGTCATTTTTAATGTCTCAAATTTCCTAAACCTGTTCGATTCAAGTGATTTTTTTTAATATGTAGTCTTATTCTTTATAAATATTGCTGTAATAATATTTTTGATAGACATGTCAATTATTGTCATTGTATACCGGGTGTACCAATCAAACTGTGTTTATTCTCACTCTGTGAAATATTCTAGCATTATGCTAACTTATTATTTAAGCATGCAATAGCATACTGAAATTAAAACAACTATAGCATTTCTATATACACTGTGTCCGTAAAGTATGGAACAAATTCTTTTTTAGCTAAACAGAGCATTTTAAGAAATAATCCTGAAACACATTAAAATCCTGATTTTAATTTACCTTATTTTAAAATAATATTCTAATATACAGGGTGAATTACTTTCGAGTAATGACGTCACCGTCATTTTTTTTAAATAGAACACCCCCATTTTGTTTCAATTTTCGGATTACTCTAGCTGAGCTGATTCCAAAAATGTATCACATGTTGATTCAAATTGGTACAGGGTGGACAAAAATACAATAGCTTTGTGTGTGTTCATAAAGTAACGCGTTAGTTAAATTAACAATATTATCAAAAATACTTATTTTATTTTTGATATTATATTTTAATTAATTTTTGATATTGTTTAATTTAATATTTTAATTTAATATCAAAAATTAATTAAAATTTAATATTATGAGTACACACAAATCTATTGTATTTTTGTCAACCCTGTACCAATTTGAATCAACATGTGATACATTTTTGGAATCAGCTCAACTAGAGTAATCCGAAAATTGAGACAAAATGGGGGTGTTCCATTTAAAAAAAAAATGACGGTGACGTCATTACTCGAAAGTAATTCACCCTGTATATTAGAATATTATTTTAAAATACGGTAAATTAAAATCAAATATCGACGTGTTTCAGAATTATTTCTTAAAATGCTCTGTTTAGCTAAAAAAGAATTTGTTCCATACTTTACGGACACAGTGTATATAGCATATATTTTCTTAGCATTATGTTTTTTTATTCATTCACTTATATTGGATAATAAAAAAGTTAGGTACTTTTTTAACTAGCCATGTTTTTCATCAATACAGGATGTTTTTAAATAAGTATGGCAAACTTTAATGGGTAATTCTGCACGAAAAACTAATGACAGTTTGCTTCATACACGTTTACTTTATAAATGCTTCGTTTCCCAAATAGGGGGTGTTGAAATTTTTCTTACAAACTGACGATTTATTTATTGCTCTAAAACCTATTGAGATATGCAAATAAAATTTTGTGGGTTTTAAGAGGTAGTTTTAACTTTAGTTAGTTAGAACATAGGCAGATATCACTTAGATCGTGTGTTCAAACCCCACCCGGTGTCAGTTGTTTAAATTTTTATTAATTTGGATAGTCTTTACTATGGCTATGATATTCAAGCTTAAAATGTACCTCTCTGTTACGTTGTTCTAAGATATTATATGTAATAGGCTAATGGGCAACTGCGAGACTTGCAAGACTCTTGCTGCAATCTGCAAGACCAAGACCAAGACCGGGAGCGCAATACCAAGAGACTGTCCAAGTCTCGTCTTGGTCTTGCATTTGGGCAACACTAGGGGGCAGTCTAAACAGGGAATTTCATAAACTCCGTGTTGTTCATTTGGGATGTTGTCTATGTTGTCAAAGCCGTTAAATGTTGTCTTTATTCCTCGTGGTTTGAGAATTTTTTCAATTTTGTCAGTAATAACTTTGTTACCAATTACAGAGATTACCAGCACGTAAGTACTTGTGCTAAATAACATGCATAATAATTTATTAGTTAAAAAATCCACGAGGAAAATAAAATTCCAGTAGCTGGCTGTCGGAAAATAAATCACAAAAAAAATACGATATCTTTTGTAAAAGGTATATTTAAAAATTCCTAAATAAGGGTTACATTAAATCACAGAAAGTTTTCGGATTAAAAATCCATCATCGGTGTTACTAAAAGCCAAAAAATAACATGCCTGAGCCACCAAGATGTTTTGGGTAAAAACCCTTTAAATATTTAAAATGGTTGTGTTATACTACATATTTTTGATAATACTTAGTGATGTTGCCAAAATTCCTGGGTATTATCCAGGGCAACCCAGGACTCTTCCCACGTGGTTGGACTTTAAGCATTGAAACCTCACACAACAATTTTAAACATTTAAAGGTTTGTAACTGAAGACGTTGAGAAGTGGGGAGTTGTTTGTCTCTAGTTGGTCATTCAGAATTATATCTGTATTTTTTTAATTTATTAATTTCCATAAATTTTTGTAAAGATAGCTTAAGGCCTTTAATTTAAATATGCATAATTTGAAACTCTTCATTAAAAAAATGATTATGATCTATATGGTGAAGTGCGTATGTAGAAGTGTCTGTTTTTCTATTGTTGAAAGCCCTTTTGTGTTCTGCTATCCGTTTGCCAAAGGTTCTGCCAATTTGACCGATGTCAGTTTTCGGACAGTCACCACAAATTAGTTTGTAGACACCACTCTACACCACGAAAGAGAAAACAACTACAGCGTGGTGTCTACAAACTAACTTGTGGTGACTGTCCGAAAACTTACATCGGTCAAACTGGCAGAACCTTTGACAAACGGATAGCAGAACACAAAAGGGCTTTCAACAATAGAAAAACAGACACTTCTACATACGCACTTCACCTTCTAGATTATAATCATTCTTTTAATGAACAGTTTCAAATTCTGCATATTTATGGAAATTAATAAATTAAAAAATACAGATATATTCTGAATGACCAACTCGAGGCAAACAGCTCCCCACTCCCCAGCCTCTTCAGTTAAAGACTTTAAAAAGGTAAACACGTAGTAAACTAAAAGAAAGGCACTCTGCCGAAACAGCTGTAGTCACATAGTTATAATAAATTGTGTGAAAGTATAGAAAACCAACGTTTTCAGTGTTTTATTGTTGGATTTAAAGCGTTTTTACCCAAAACATTTTGGTGGCTCAGGCATGTTATTTTTTGGCTTTTAGTAACACTGATGATTGATTTTTTAATCTGAAAACGTTCTGTGACTTAATGTGTTTGTTCTCTTATTTAGGGAATTTTAAACATACCTTTTACAAAAGATAGTATTTTTTTTATTTATAGTTTATTTGGAATATTACGTGAAATTTTTAATTAACAATAAATTTGGCAAGAGATTAAAGTTTGAAATATAGCGGAACCCGCTTATTGGAATACCGGGTATAGGAATATCCCGGTTTAAGGAATAGAAATTTGATGGTCGGAAACTTTCTTATCGAGCATTAATGCTCGGTTATTAGAATATTCCGGTTATAGGAATATTTGTGTATGGGACGAAGGCTATTCCAATAAGCGGGTTCGACTGTACATTTAAAAATTTAGGTACTTACTACTAGTCCATGTGGTGAGACCGCTCCCGCTAGAAAAACATTTCTAATTTGGTTTCTCTGCGGATTCATATTCAAAAATGTCCCCTTTAAACAAATCTGATGGGTGCCGGACGGAATTTTTGGGCAGAAATTGTTTAAACAATTTTTTTAAACAAATACATAAGATCGCCTTTTTGGCTCCAAAAAATATATTTTTAGGGTTTTTGGGTCATTCTAAACAAGAAAAGTATCTTGTGATTTTTCTCAAAAATTGACAGTTTTCGAGTTATAGGCGATTTAAAATCTAAAAAATACGAAAATACGCATTTAGGCTTAAAAACTCATATTTAAGTTAATATTTTTAAGGGTGCCAATAACTTGGATTAAAGTTTAAACATTCCTTTTCAATATTCCGAAGAGTGATCGGGTATAACTTCAATTTAGACTGTAGGTTTTTAATTGTTAATTATGCGTGTCCATCCGGCTTTTTGCCGGTGCGGCGAGCACTATTTTCAAAAATGTCATATTTTCCTCCGAGAAATATTTTTTCTAGATTCTTTGGGACATTCTAAATAAAATAAGTTTCTTGACATTTTTCCCAAAAGTTAATAGTTTTAAAGTTATAAGCGATTTAAGATCCGAAAAATGACAAAAAAAAACACACTTTCGCATTTTAAATCGCTTATAACTTTAAAACTAGTAACTTTTGAGGAAAATGTCAAGAAACTTATTTTATTTAGAATGTCCCAAAGAATCTAGAAAAAATATTTTTTGGATGACAATAGAAGATTTTTGAAAATAGTGCGCGCCGCACCGGCAAAAAACCGGATGGACACGCATAATTTACAATTAAAAAACTACGGTATAAATTGAAGTTAGACCCGATCACTCTTCGGCATCTTGAAAAGGAATGTTTAGACTTTAATCCAACTTATTGGCACCCTTAAAAATACTAATCTTAATATGAGTTTTTAAGCCTCGAAAATGCGTATTTTCGCATTTTTTAGATTTTAAATCGCCTATAACTCGAAAACTGTTAATTTTTGAGAAAAATCACAAGATACCTTTCTTATTTAGAATGGCCCAAAAAACCTAAAAATATATTTCTTGGAGCAATAAAAGGTGATTTTATGTATTTGTTTAAAAAAAATTGTTGAAACAATTTCTGCCCAAAAATTCCGTCCGGCACCCGCAGATTTGATTAAAGGGGACATTTTTGAATATGAATCCGCAGAGAAACCAAATTAGAAATGTTTTTCAGGCGGGAGCGGTGTCACCACATGGACTATACAAAATGTAAAGGAAAATTGCATTGACGACTTGAGTAATAATGGATTCTCCCGTTATACTCCTATCTCATTTTATAGATTGACATAAAACGTACTATTTGCTAACAGCGGTTATCATAAAATTAACCTAGCAATTCAATAGGGAATATGGCGAAAATTTATTCGCGATATTAACTTTAAACTTAAAATTTTATGCGCGTTTTATGTTTTCGCCCCACGTAGCCTTTTAAGACTTCATAAGGTCTGCTTTAATTCCAGCTTCTCTGACAGCAATGGTTTTATGTTATAATTAAAAGTAATTCCCAAATAAAAAACTGTTTTTATTTGATGAATTTAATTGCACTATTAACCTTTTACTTTAATTTAAAAAGATCTAAGTAATTTGCAGTGGCGACGCGTGACTTTTTCTAAAGTGTTGCCAAACCAGATGTAAAAAAATCTTATTTAAAAAAAATTATTTTGAACCTGCCAAATATAAGTTTTTGTTTTCAATCCTGTGGGATAAAATTAAACACTAAAGTGTAAAAAGGCAACTGGTATTGACGACATTAATGCAGAATGTTTGAAAACAATTTCACCATACATACTCGAGCCACTGGTTCACATTATCAATATATGTATAGAAAAAGGAATATGGCCTAAAGCCTTCAAAACAACAGTAGTCATACCAATATACAAAAATGAAGACAAAACTCTTGCTGCAAACTATCGACCTATATCTCTTATTCCGCATATTTCTAAAATATTTGAATTATTATTGAAAAATAGGCTTACAGCATATATCAAAAAATATAATTTAATTTCCCCTCACCAATTTGGTTTTAAGCAAAATACTTCCACCCAAGATGCCATTTTGAATTTAACATATAAAGCATATGAAGCACTTAACAAAAATAAAGTTTGCTTATGCGTATTTCTTGATTTGGCCAAAGCTTTTGACACTGTTAGTTACAATAACCTCTTACAAACCTTAGAGAAAATTGGTATAAGAGACAACTGTTTACAGTTATTTAGAAGTTACCTCTCTGAGAGACAACAGGTAGTAAGGGTCTCCGAAGTAATAAGAGGACAAAGAAGTATAACATATGGAGTGCCACAGGGAACAGTATTAGGTCCTGTCCTGTGAGTACAGGGCACATAATTGGGTTTGCTGATGATACAGCTATTATTTATGACGCTGAGAATTGGTATGAATTAAAAACAAAAGCAGAATGTGATCTACAACTAATAAGAGAATGGTTTGACTACAAAATACTAACAATCAAT
The DNA here is from genome assembly GCF_917563875.1 of Diabrotica virgifera virgifera. Lineage (NCBI taxonomy): Eukaryota > Metazoa > Arthropoda > Insecta > Coleoptera > Chrysomelidae > Diabrotica > Diabrotica virgifera. The sequence goes on along the minus strand of NC_065448.1, from coordinate 250,933,061 downwards.
TTTAAGAAAACTGTTTATCTACCAATATTTAACTCTAACTTGACCACTGATCTTTTCAAACCCCTTCAACTATCACATAATAAACAAAATTTTTATATTAAACCCGTAACAAATGTTAAATATCTAGGAGTTTTTATAGATACACATCTAAAATGGGACTTTCACATTAAATATATCATTAAAAAGCTACAGTTTATCCTGTATATACCTTCGCACACTATATTACGGACTAGTAGAAAGTCATCTCCGTTATGGTATACTGGCTTGGGGAAGCGCCCTAAAAACACACATTGTCCCACTGGAAATCATACAAAGAAGATTTCTGAAAATTATTATGTTTAAACCATTCACCTACTCTACAGATAGATTATATAAGGAGAGTAATATATTTGACTTGAAACAGTTATACTTTCTTTGTGTGTCTTTAAAATATCACACCATGAAAACAGACAACAATTTACCATCACATGAGCATGATACAAGAGGCAAACACCTTTATATGATTCCGAAAATGACAAAGTCCTTCTGTCAAAGAAGTTTTCTATTTCTAGCCCCAAAAATATATAATCATATCCCCAGTGATATCAAAAATACTAAGAATGTTCTTCTATTTAAAAAGAAATCAAAATCATTTCTGATGGAACAAACAAGAAATCATTATATTAGCTTAAATTTACATACATTAAAAAACAAAAAAATAAATGAAACTCTAGAGTCATTACCAATTTTTATACCTATATTTCAAATTTTATATCGTTTTAAACTGATTTATTTTGCTTATTATTTTTATCATATTTAATAAAACATGCGAATATACACCATTCTTCAAAAATATTACTAACTAATTGAGCCATACATAATTGTTTAAAAAAAAATTAATTATTCGTGCTTTATTGTTAAACTAAGTATTTATTTTATTGTTTTCATTATATTATTTATTCTACGTATCATATTTACTAAAACATAACTATGTATTTACAATTAAAAAAACGTACCTATCTATTTACTGTATTATATTATATTGTATTATGTTGGTATTTATGTTATTTACGTTAATATGTTATTATTTATTATTTTATATCATATTTACCGAAACAGGTGTATCCACACCTCTCGGAGACCTTCGGGTTAATTTATTCACTTTAGCTGTAAATATCTAAAAAGATTGTACCTATTATTGTTGAATAAATTATTATTATTATTATTATTAAACAAATTACTATTCCCAAATTATATGTATGTAATTATGTATATGTAACAGGTATAACAATAAATAATAAACAAACTAAACATATTATTCTACCATAAAATTAACATAAAAAATGAACAAATAGGAAAAAGAATAGATTTTGAAAACTATTGTTTATATTTTAATTCTTCCATTTTCAATAATATCGTTTTTTTTTTTCTTCAAAATTATATATAAAGAAAATATACAAGGAGAATAACTTTTCAAGTAGTTGATCAATTACGCAATACCTAGCAACACTCTTCCATGTTTAAATGCACGCACACTGTAATCTGTAATAGGTACTAAACTAATGTTACCAATCCTCAAAATGGTTACAATACTGATATACACAGCGTGCCCGCGCACCGTCTCTAACAGAGTCGTCGCGTCCCTCCTTCAAAATTTTCAGAAACGAGCTAGTCCCGAGCGATAGCAGAGTTTCTCCTGCGTTACCACTGCCAGTATTGGTAACAGCATATAATAACGTGCAATGGATTCACATATCTCGCCAATATTTTCGTGCGTCTAGTTGGCTATTTACTGAATTAGGTACTATTAACAAATATTTCTGTTAGTAAAAAATATAAATGGAATTATTTCATAACAGTCATAAAATATTTATTGCAAGATTTTTAACTGTTACCAATGGTAACAGTGGTTACATGGACGTTTCGCCAGTGGTAATTTGAAAATAAAATACAAAATTACTGACATATTATGTCCTGTTATAAGGCTTGTAGTCTGTTGAATTACACTGACCGTGGTGTTGAATATATATTACATTTATCCTCTACATTAGCCAATCTTCTTCTTCTTAGTCAATAAAGCCGATAATATTACTAAAATTTCGGAAAGTGAAATATAACAAATTGAGAAAATCTTTTTATTAAATCCAGCTTAAATTTATGGACAGATTTGATTGAATTATATTATTAATTAAATTTTAAATTATATTTTTCGTTAATTTATTATTTCACTCACCAAATAATATTAAAACCTATTTATTATAATAGGTACATAATGATCAATTTTGTTAATGAGACATATTAATGTCTGCAACAGATATATAATTAAATTTGAAAATAATAATTTTGTGTATTTATTATTAGGTTCTATTTTCATTTAAATGATTTTTGTGTTTATTCATAGCATGAATAGATAAAATTATAAGCTGAAATTTCTGGTTAATCACGTTACTAATGATTGAATGCAACCAATTAAAGTATGCACTGTATTCATAGGTATCACAACCAGTGGCGTGCGCAAAAATTCAATACTAAGTTAGAAAAAAACGTTAGACGACGGTCGCTAATTTAATACTTTTTTCCATCCAAAACGATCACAACGTCCCTAAAGAAGTTTTCAAATGTTTATTTCGTCGAAGCGGTAACGGTCGCTAATTTATTACTTTTTCCCATCCAAAAAGTGCACAAGATCCCTAAAGAAGTTTTCACTTCAAAAATTTATTTCGTCGAAGTGATGACGGTCGCTAATTTAATAATTTTTCCACATCCAAAAAGTGCACAACGTCGCTAAAGAAGTTTTCACTTCAAAAATTTATTTCGCCGAAGCCATGACGGTCGCTAATTCAATACTTTTTCCCCATCCAAAAAGTGCACAACGTCCCTAAAGAAGTTTTCACTTCAATACATATACGTACAAAATTTATTTCGCCGAAGGGATGACGGTCGTGAAATAAATCCTTTTTCCCCATCCAAAAATAGGTTTTACATTTATTTTAAATTTAAATATTTCTATACAATTTATCTATAGATACACATAATATATATACGTACAAAATTTAGTTCGCCGAAGAGATGACGGTCGCGATGACGGTCGCGAAATAAATCCTTTTTCCCCATCCTAAAATAGGTTTTACATTTATTTTAAATTTAAATACTTCTATGTAATCTATACATAAATACAAATAATATATAGCATAAGCAATGACGGTCGCGAATTCAATGCTTTTTCCCCTATCCAAAAATCGCACAACGTCCCTAAAGAAGTTTTCACTTCAAATAAGATTTGTTTTGTATGCTTCGCCAATGTGGATAAGTGAAAAGTAAGATGATTCCATAAAATTTGCTCTCGTAACAATATCCCTTCTCCATATCGGTCCGATTCGAAGATAATTTTTCACTTTGCTCCTCTAACATTTTTTAAATTTATTATAGAGTTAGGGGGTAGGGGTGGTAAAATTAGTCTCGGCACCCATATTAGAAATATGCTGCGCACGCCTGTGATCACAACCAATGTCAGTTTTATTGTTAAGACTAGAAATAGAGAAAATATAGAAATTAATAATTTGTATAAACTTAATTGTTGATACTTTGTATGCAACTAAAAATATTTTTCTACAACCGTGTTAAAAATGCAATTTTTAGCACTCCATACCACCCCATAGCACTACATAAGGCACTAGGGCTTTAAAACTTTTATGGCACTGCAATTCGTATTGACCGTATAGACAATTTTGATATATAGAAATATATGGGCACTATAGAAACTAAGCTGTCTGATCGACATGACGTGGATTATAATGAATGGCATAATATTGTCAATTCTAGTGCAGAAGATAATATCCCTTACATAACAGTTAGAGATAAAACTAAGGGGGCACCATGGTGGGACAACGAATGCGATGAGTTAATAAACAATAGACGAAAAGCAATCAAAACCTATGTAGATAACCAAACCGTGGAAAATTACATAAACTGTAATAGAATTAAAGCTTTCGTTAAAAAACAATTACAAATTAAAAAAAAATCTAGTTTTAGACGATTTTGTGGATCACTTACGAAGGAAACTCCAGTTAAAAAAATTTGGAGCACAATTAAAAAATTTAAAACTCATTTTTCTAATAGCCATGTAACTTTTCCCAATAACGAAACCTCGATAAAAATTCTAAATAATTTAACTTCATGCAATGTAGATCCCTGGTTTAAACTTCTGAGCCCTAGCAATGAAACTGTTGAGGAAATAACCTACACTGAGTACACTAATATAATATACTCAAAAAAAGATAAGGCCACTGGTATGGATAAGGTATCATATTCGATGTTAAAAAACATACCCACAATAGCAGAATCCCATTTGATAAAAATTTTCAATAATATATTAAAAACAAGTAAGATACCATGGCAGTGGAAACAAACACTAATATTACCTTTCCTAAAACCTACTAAATGTCCAAACAGTCCAGAAAGTTACCGACCAATCGCCTTAACGTCATGTGTAGGTAAAATTCTAGAAAACATAATTAAAAATAGAATAGAATGGTTCGTAGAGCATAATAGTATTTTGCCCAGCTATCAGCTGGGCTTTCGCAAAGAAAGTGGATGTAGTAATGCGCATGTAGCGCTTTCCCACATAGTACTTAATGCTTTTACTGAGAGAAAAGCGGTTTTAACGGTCTTCCTTGATCTAAAAGCTGCTTATGATAATATAGATATCTACCTTTTATATAGAAAAATGGCGGATTTAAAAATACCATATACATATAATAACCTAATTTTTGAATTCTTAAATAACAGAAATATTTATATCCGAGATAGGGAATACCAAATAATTGGACCCAACATCACTGATAAAGGGCTGGCTCAGGGATCGCCCCTGAGCCCACTACTATTCAACATATATACCAAAGCGCTACATGACATTATTCCATCTAATTTCAGGCTAATTCAATATGCAGATGATCTAGCCCTCATAACAGTTGGTGAAGATATAAATAATCTTATAAGATTAACTAATATATGTCTTACTCACATAACTCAATGGTTAACAGAAAATAAACTACCCTTGTCCCATGGTAAATCCTCTGCAGTAATCTTTAACAAAAAGAAAAACATCATCAATAATATTCCGTTAAAAATAGAGGGAGAGATAATTCCTATTAGAGAATCAATTAAATATTTAGGGACAATATTCAATAATAGACTTAACTGGATTGAAAATATTAAACGTATCGAAACACAAGCTCAAAAAGGTTTGAATATAATGAGGGCAATATGTGGAACCTGGTGGGGAGCAAACCCCCATACAGTCTCATTAATTTATAAAGGAATCGTAAGACCCCATTTGGATTATTCATGTGCAATATTAAAACCCTGTAGTAAGTCCCCACTCTTAATATTAGATAAAATTCAGTTTAAAGCTTTACGAATCATCACGGGCTGTATGAGATCTACCCCCACTAATGCTTTGCTAGCAGAAAGTGGAGAAATTTCATTAGATGCAAGAAGGAAAATACTGTGCGCTAAGTTCTATCTGAAAATCCTAGCGGATCTGAAAAATCCACTGAACGAAATCCTGTCAGAGTTGGGAACCAAAGTAAATTATAAAATAGGATTTTGGAAATCACAAGAGCCACCATATTTGATTGAAATCAAAAATAATTTTGACAAATACCTCATTAATCTATATAAAGAGAATATTAAATCCTGCTTTCAGATCGAACTGAATTATCTTACGGGAACATTTCAGACAATTTTCTCAACCCACAAAAAAATGGAAATCTATACTCATCAGGAATTTCTTAATGAATTTTCAGCTTCATATGGAAATTATACATGGGTATTTACAGACGGTTCTTTAGATCCCGAGTCGAGGACAGTAGGTTTTGGGGTACACATACCTTCAATCAATTATAACTATGCATCCAGATTACATGAGCACACTCAAATATGCACTGCAGAAATTATTGCAATTAACAAGGCAGTATCTGTTTGTATTGAAAAAAATATTAAAGAAGCAATAATTTTTTCAGATGCTAAAAGTGCTATCCAAAAATTACATAACACCACCTGGGGGACAAACAACCATATTGTAAACCTAACTAAAAGACTTATTATTGAGTCAATGGAAGCAGGATTTAATATAATCTTAGCTTGGATTCCAGGCCATACTGGAGTAAAGGGGAATACAGAGGCTGATAAATTGGCAAATATAGGCAAGACTTTAAATGTTCCTGCAGACATTAAAATAGATAAATTTGACTTTTTGCCTTTTATTAAACAAAAAATTGTAAACGAGTTTAAAGTTGAATGGACAAAGCAGTTTAAAACTAAAGGGAAATGGTATCAACAATGCCAAAGTGATTTTTCTATAAACCCTTGGTTCCACAAATTCACATTTGTGGATCGAAGGCACTTAACATCTATTATTAGAATGCGAACGGGCCATTGTCACACACCAGACCATTTGTTTAAAATTAATTGTAGTGATACTCCTTTTTGTGAATGTGGACAGATAGGAAGTATAACTCATATGTTACTTGAATGCCCAATTAACAAAACAAATCAATTTGACCTGTATCAGGAACTAGTTAATATAGGAAGTCCAACCCCTATTTCAATACAAAATCTCTTACATAATATTAATGACCAAACCTTAAGAAAGATCAATCAATTTTTAACAATATTTCAAATTAAAATATAAAATAAAAATAGTTATTTGAAAATCATATCACAATGAATTTAAAGAAGGGAATATGGAAAAATCCAGACCCTTTGAAAAGAGGATTCCCTTCCAGTTAGTCTAAATACGAGGACTGGCCAAGTACCTAAGAGGTGGAGGCCATGAAACTACAAGAAGAAGAAGAAGACAATTTTGATGTAATGTCAAAAAAATATAAAAATGGAATGTCAGTCAAGTTTTAGTAAAAGTTTTTGTAGATATTGTCCTGTAATTACGTTTGTAGAAAAAATATAAATCTCTTAATTATAATTTATTTTTTGAAAGAATAAAGAAAACTAAAACTAACGAATTATTTATTAATATTGAAACTTGTGGTACAATTTGTTAAATTATTTAATGAAATCCCACTTGTTTGGGCTGTGGTTTCACTTCTAACAGAAACTCCTGCAGAATCGCATACATTAGTAGTATTACTAGTATTGCACAATATTTTTTCGGCAAAATCTATTTTATTTGGAGAGAATCTTCTACATAGCTTTCTGCCACTGTCGATGAACGCCAACCTCCATGACGCTTTAATCCGAGGACATCAACACCTTTATTAGCCAAAAGCGTTGCTGATGTCCTCCTGAACGAATGGCCAGTATAGTTCTCGGGATTAGGCAAATTTAAGAATTTGGCAATTTGAGAAGGCCAGCCCCCGATTGTCCCTTTCCCTATTACTTGAGCACAACATTTTCCTTTGGCGTATCTTAAGAACAAATGATTTGATTTTACTTGTAATGGACGAAGTTTTATATGCTTTTGCAGAATTTCTAAATATGGAATTTTATCGTCTGGTTTATTAACGACTGTAAAAGTACGCTGGATGTTCGTTTTTGTATTGGGTACTTTTACAATCATTAAATCATCGGTTTGTTGGATGTCATTCATAGTAATATTAAATAATTCTTCTCTTCTACAGGCACCAGATATTCCCAATATCATTGCGACCTACAAATTATGAAAAAATCTTCATTAGAGTATTTCTTTTACCTAAACTAGCTTATATTACCTTGTGAACTAGAAATTCTTCATCCGGTGCTTCCATCATAAATTTTTCAAATTGCTCCCGTGTAAAAATGCTCGCTTTCTTAGGCCTATAGCCAACATTTTTTCTCTTCAAATACGCGATCAAAGTTGAAAACTTGGAAATATCAATGCCATCATAAAGAAAAACGGTGGATTTAATTATTGAATATTCTGCCCAGAGGCTTCCAGGAGCTTTCAACTGCATATGTCTTTGAACGAAATATGCCAATAGAGTCTTTTCTTCGATTCTTAAATTCTTGCCTTCGCACCATTTTTTAAAACTTTGGTAGGTATTTTGATAACGGATTTTGGATTTTTCGTGAATAATTGCGGAACACCCTTCTTCCCAAGCCCGTTCAATTTCTTCAAATTCACTTTCGTTCATATTTTAATTTATAATAATCAAAATTGTACTTAAAATTATTGACAACTAAATAAAAACTCAATTCTCCATTGTTGTTATGCACCCTAGTTACTACCTAACAACCAAAGTATATATCTTGATAAAATGAATGAAACTAGTCAATATGACGAAAATGTTTAATTTTATAATTTATAATGGTATCAATCCTGCAAAAAACGTTATAAGCATGTCGAACGTTAAGGGTAACCGATCTCAGACAATAATTGGAGTCGTCGCCCCGCTCCCCCTCCAAACAATTGTCTTCGATCGGTATAAAACCCTTACCGTTCTCCATACTTAATATACTATTATGGAGAGAAAATTTCAAAACAGTTAATATGAATATTATGTGACGCAAAAATGTATTTTCATTTTGATGGAAAATAAAAGTATAGTTTTATTTTGAAAGATTTTTCCATAGTATTTGCTAAATTTGAAGGTAAAACTCACCACAAAAGAGTACATTTGATAAAGTTTGCAGTTAGAGGCTTTTTTATGGCGCGCTTTACTTCAGATTTAGCAAATAATCTATTAAGAATTCGTCAATTAGTGAAACATGGTTATTATTCCATCAAAATAAAAATACATTTTTGCGCCACGTAATATTCATATTGGCTCTTTTGTAGCTGGAATATTGTATGCGCCACTCATTTTTACTGCATTTGGCGGTTTTTTATTCTTCTTCTTCTTCTTCTTTAGCCGTCATCTCCGCTACGGAGGTTGGCAATCATCATAGATATAATTTTTGAGGCAGTAGCTCTAAATAGTTGTTTTGAGCTGCATCCAAACCATTCTCTCAGGTTCTTCAGCCATGAAATTCGTCTTCTTCCGATGCTTCTTCTGCCATCTATCTTTTCTTGCATTATGAGTCGCAGGATGCCATTCTTCTCGCCCCGCATCACATGTCCGAGATACTGTAGCTTTCTTTCTTTAATTGTAAGTTCAACTTCCTTCTCTTTACCTATTCTTCTCTGTACTTCTTTGTTCGTAACTCTATCTACCCAGGAAACCTTCATAATTCTTCTATAGGTCCACATTTCAAAGGCGTCAAGTCGTCTCATTGTCTCTACATTTAACGTCCATGATTCCACTCCATAGTATAGTACACTGTATACGTAACATTTTGTTAGGCGTGCTTTAAGAGCTAATGTTAAATCTTTGTTACATAGGACCTTTTCCATTTTCATAAAATTAGAACGTGCTTTTTCGATTCTGACTTTGATTTCTGCAGTGTAGTCATTATTTTTTGTTATAAGTGTTTCTAGGTAAGTGTCCAATAACAAATATTCAGAATTCATATCCGATATTGAACAGAATAATTATATCACCCAGTAGATCGCACGAATTTATTTGTTGTTATATTCACACATGTGGATTATTAGTTTAGATACAAATTGATCAATTATCAACAATATAATTTGGAAATGATACGAAAGTGCTGACGAAAGTAGAATTATTTACCTTGATTAGATATACAAATCACGCGGGCATCGTGTCACCGATGACCCAATTTAAGCTTCTATAAAACTAACAAATCTCGCCTAGAGAGAGAGAGTCTTCATCAGTCTTCAACTTAACGCGTTCCAGTAACAAGTCAGTGTTCAACAGTTCTCCCGGGGTACAAATACCCTAGTGTCGGTTCTATCAATAAATACCTTTATCGCTATTTGGTGTTTACATTATACAGTAAGTGTACTTTTTTACTCTTTTGATTTGCTGGCCCTCTACTATCCACTCATTTTTACTGCATTTTGCGGTTTTTTATTCTTGTAGTATAATTAGTAAAATCTATGCAAATCCTTTAATAAGGTCTTCATTCTCTTAGGTCTTAGATATACTTAATTTTAATTCCGAACGAATAGCATACTTCTTACTTTATAAAGAATCATGCCAAAAACGAAACAACAATAATTAAATCAGCCACAGCTTGCAACGTTCTTTTTCCGCTTTTAGAAAGCCCAGGATACCGTCCCGTGCACAACGTGAATGAGCACAAAACAAAATGGCATAATGTCTACCTCGAATTCGTTTAAGTAGACTGGACCGCACTTAAAGAAATCTTATCCTCAGTATTATTACTCGTAACGATGGTTTTTATTTAAAAAAAAAATTTAATAAATTTTAAACATACAGTGATGAGTGCACAAAGAACCGGTAAATTAACGCAAAAGATGGAAAACATAATACGTTGTGCAATAAAAAGAAATGAAACTAGTAGAGGTGGGAAATTATCAGTAGAAACCTATAAATGTACATTATATTGATAGTTTCCCACCGTTAGACGTATCGAAAGAGTAAATCAACTAAAATTGTCACAGGAGATTTTTTTAAGGTTCTCCTGTCACAGTGTTAGTTGCCAAACTACTCCTATACGTCTAAAGATGGAAAACTGTCAATATAATGTAAATTTATAGTTTTCTATTCTAATAGACGATGTGTCTATTTAAGGGGGGGTATGGTTTGAAATCAACATATCAAGCACATTTTTGTGAATTTTTTTCGAAGCTATGGTACAATTATTTTATTTTTAAATTAAATAAGCATATTAAGTACCGTTTAAAGAATATTTAGAAAAGAATTCAATCCAAAATATTGAAAAGTAATTGCCATTGGTGACAAATTTTGACAGGCAGCTTACAAAAAAATGGATTTTGCGGTGGACATCAGAACTCATCACTAGATCATACAAAACAAAAAATTCAAAAAGATTTAATTAGCTTATGAGTTTCACGAGGTCACAACGTCGAGTTCTTTTTATTTTTAATGATTTTTGAATTTTTGGTATCACTCAGAAATCAAAAAAATGAAATTTTTGGTAAAAATGTGGTGAAAATCAACAGATTTATTATTGTTGAACAAAAAATAAGCAAAAAAAGAAAAATATCTCGACGTTGTTACCTCATGAAATGTTTCAAGAAAATCTATGCAAAATATCAGGTAGATCGGCCGAGTAGTTTTTTAGTTACAATTTACACCGCATTTGAAATAGCAGTTTTGAGAAAAATGCTTTTAAAGTTTTGACAACTTGTAACGATGAGTGATACCTACTCATCGTCACTTTATAATATGCATTTCAAAATATTTATTAGGAAAAGCAACTCCCAATAAGTATGCAACCAAATATACGTCAACGTGTAGTAGGTATTGCCTAGATTTTTAATAAGTATTTGGATGATATTGGTAACTTTTGGGGAATTCAGGGTTTATAAGTTGGTTCGCCTGGCGATGCCGACATCCGGCTAGCGTGTTTGTCATTTCGGCACACGCAGCTGTTCGTGACTTAAATCTCGTCTTTTGTTGAGTCAACAAGTCTCCAGTGGCCATTGGAAGAATTTACCTTTTGGTTGAAATATTTTAGTAGAAGATTAGTTTATGTTGGAAGGAGTTATTTTGTTTTGGGTTTTGTGGAGTGTTTTGAGGAGAAGAGTTTTTGGTTTCCAATACTTTTTTGAAGAACAATGGGTATGTATTACAGAAATGTCTGGTAGCTATGTTTTTCCTTAAAAAATAGCCTTTATTCATTTTCAATATCTTACATATATTATCTTTATATGAATTATTATTCTTCAATCATCATATTTGCAATACTTCAATACCATCGCACTTATGTTTCTACAGGAAAAAAAAATCTTTCATTATATTTCCGGTTCAAAATAAGTTTGGAATCAATGATCATTTTCCTTTTCTCCTTTATATAACTCCATGTAGTAATCTTTGATTACAAGATCCACATTTACTTGTCCAAATACTTTCTTATATTCGTTTAAAAAGCTTTTTCCATTCAAGGATAATCAAGGTCATTGAACTTCAAGCATGTAGGTACATCAAACTTCATTTTTTACTTAGATTTTTTCTCTGTCAAGTTCTGATAAGGTGATACACCTTTTTTGTCGAGGCCCTGTTTCTTGTATACTCAAGGACAATCAGCTGATCAAGGTTTTTTATTATTTTAGCCACTGGAGAAAAGAAGATTAAGTCACCTTTTTATTTTTTGGAAATGGAATAATCAATCATTTTGGGGTTTCTTTTGGTGGATCGGGATTATTTTCTGTTTGTTGTTTTGGAATCGACATTGATTTTTACCAGTACTTGTAAGCACCTCCTCGTCTGACATCCGCATTGTGGTCGAGTATCTCCCTAGGATTGGAAAACCGGAGGATACCTACCTGGCTCTCTCATCATCAACCTCTCCAGGAGTTTGGAGAAGCCACAGTCCCTACTTTTGTAGAAGCGACAGGTTTTTATTAAATTTACATTTTCAATTCTTTTAAATAATTTCTTGCAATTTTAATATTTTTTTTCAGTAACTTATAATAACATTAATAATCATATAAATTCATTTTTCTAAAATCAACTAACTTTATAATATTCAATAATTTTTTCCAACAAATTTTATCTTTTACTGTTCGTATCATTCTTTTAAAATAGTCCGGGAGTTATAAGCTATATGTTAAGGTGTTGTATACAATATCTAGGGTTATAATTCCTATTTAATAACCTTTATTTCAGTTAACAGGTATTGTACTCAGGTTTATCGCTTTATAGTATAAGAGCTGTGAGACATTTTTGAGTAGGTATTTTAGGCAACCTGAAAATTTTTCAGGTGACTTTTCTATGATAGCCTAATACAAAAATGCCGGTCTGGCTGGAGGGTAGCGGTTATTTTCCCCAAAAATCCCCCCCAAAGTTAAAAAAAGGGCAAAAATTGATATTACAAAAAATACCATTGACGTGACTTTAAAGTAAATTTAAATATTCAAATATAAAGAAAATAAACAGACCAGGCGATTTGAGGGCGATTTTAACTCTGCAAGATACTTGCATGGGCGTCCCAGGATTATTTTCAGGGGATGCATCTGAACTTCACAAGATTTCATCTGAATCTGTACATACTATTAACGAGTATAAAATATACAACTATACATGCATAGCTATGTACACTCCTTCCGGGCAGGGATGTGCAATTGTTATTTTGACAGGGTATTTTTTAATATTAAAAATAAATATTCTAAAAAAGACAGGTTTTTTTTGGTGAAATTTTCCAACTGCCATGTGATCAAACAAATTACGGGTGCATATAAATGAAAAGCGCTATAGGTAAGCACCAGTGTGAGAAAGAGCGTATACCGATAGCTGTTTGCGTCCTCTGTTCTAACTGAGCGAGTCCGTTCGCTCGACAAAAATCACGTGACCTAGCGATAACCATGTTGTTGTAACTTTTTCTTAATTAAAGGAAAATAATACGTACTATACAATACAGTGATGAGCAAGCTAATAACCGGCAAAATAGCTCAAAAGGTTGAAAACATAACACATTGCGAAACAAAAAGAGTTTCATCTCTTTTTGTTTCGAGATGTATTATGTTTTCCATCTTTTGAGCTGTTTTGCCGGTTATTAGCGCGCTCATCACTGTAGATTTTGCAAATATGATAGAAAAAAAAACAAATGTATTATTATAAATATATAGGTAGAAAAGTATTAAACTATAGACTAAATTAATTCTGTGTCTTGTACTTCTTCTTCAAACTCCTCATCTGAGCTTAAATATTCATTCTCTTTTTCTTTGTTAGACTCCCCTCAAGACTCAGATTCGTCTTCTACCTAATCTGTAAATAGTTATAATATGTATTTAGAGTTAATTAAAAGATTATTAGTGATTAATTAATTGAGTTGCTACGTATTCTTTCTTTTAAAACCAATACTTAATACTTTTCCTTATATAACCAATCACATCAGGTTTTTTATTTCTTAGTATATGACCAAAGTAGCTCATTTTTTTCCTTCATAGTGTTGAGTATTTCTTGTCTAATTTTCATCTTTCTTAATGTTTCCGCGTTTGTTACGTGTTGTGTACATTATTTTTTTACATTATTCGATAACACCACATCTCAACAATGGCAAGTCTTTCTTCAGATGCGCCCGTGGTTGTGCAGGCTTCGACTCCGTACAAAATGACAGAGAATACGTAGCAAATCAATTAATTAATCAGTAATTAATTTTTAATAAATTCTAAATGCATATTACAACTATCTACAGTTCATGTAGAAGAAGAATCTGAGTCTCGAGGGGAGTCTGACGAAGAAGAAAAGAATGAATATTTAAGCTCAGATGATGAGTTTGAAGAAGAAGTACAAGATTCGGACACAGAATTTATTTAGTTTATAGTTTTATAATTTTCTACCTATATATTTATAATAATAAATTTGTCATTTCCTATCATATTTGCAAAATCTATTGTATAGTACTTATTATTTTCCTTTAATTAAGGAAAAGTTACTTAAAAAACTATAATATATAACAATTACTCTAACGTTTCGAGGCACAACAACATGGGTATCACCAGGTCACGTGATTTTTCTCGAGCGAACGGACTCACTTCGCTAGAACAGAGGACGCAAACAGCTATCGGTATACGCTCTTTCTCACACTGCTGCTTACCTATAGCGCTTTGCATTTATATGAACCCGTAATTTGTTTGATCACATGGCAGTTGGAAAATTTCACCAAAAAGCTGCCTTTTTTAGAATATTTATTTTTAATATTAAAAAATACCCTGTCAAAATAACAATTGTACCTCCCTGTCCAGAAGGAATATACATAGCTATGCATGTATAGTTGTATATTTTATACTTGTTAATAGTATGTACAGATTCAGATAAAATCTTCTGAAGTTAATATGCATCCCCTGAAAATAATCCTGGGACGCCCATGCAAGTATCTTGCAGAGCTAAAATCGCCCTCAAATCGCCTGGCTTGTTTATTTTCCTAATATTTGAATATTTAAATTTACTTTAAAGTCACGTCAATGATATTTTTTGTAATAACAATTTTTACCCTTTTTTTAACTTTGGGGGGGATTTTTGGGGAAAATAACCGCTACCCTCCAGCCAGACCGGCATTTTTGTATTAGGCTATTATGGAAGAGTCACCTGAAAAATTTTCAGCTTGCCTAAAATACCTACTCAAAAATGTCTCACAGCTCTTGGACCATTAGGTCAGATACTGGATTGTCAGCCAATACTGTGATCAATATCAATATAATATTTTTGCTTAGGTAGATAACTTGTGATTCGAAATAACTGTCTTGGTATAATTAATTAAATTTTTGTTTTTATTTTTTTTGTACTGTAAATCTCAGTGTCGATAAGAGCGTATCCTTCTAGTACGTCAGGAATTAGCTAGTGTATAAATTTGTATATAGAGGTATAGGTATTCATATTTCATTAAATTTGGTTGTACATAAATATATGTTTTATTATCCTACCATTTTTTGGTATATATTGGAAATATTATTTAGGTGCAGCAATATACGTCACGTGGAGAAGAATTTATAAAAATCCTTCCCTGGCGCTCAACACTACTTCTGAATATCTTCTTGGTCAGTAGTTCCCTTTCTTTTCATTACTCTTTATATTCATTTAGTTTCTAACACTCCAGTACTTCATTAGGTACCGTCTTATTTTGGGCGTGCAAGTACGGCCTGATCCTCCCCTGAGCCCTACTGTTTAGTCTCTTAATTTTCCAGCTAGCCTAGTTTGAGGAAACTTCCATAACTAAGTAACTACCCCTTTAAAGCTATATCTATTCTGCCACAACAGAACCTCATTTTCGTTACAAACTGCATCTTCATCTTCTTATTTGTCTACCAGATCGTAAAGTGATGCACATTGGAATATGTTTTTTGAATCGAGGAGTAATCTACAAAAGAGAAGGCGAACAGTTGTTTAACGTTTCTCACTACGTTCAACCGTGCTGGCGCGAAGTTGCGGCAAAGCGAGTCGAAGGTAGAGATATTCAACACGCTGTATCTCTGGTAATTTTACTCCGATTATTTTGAAATTTTCAGAGAGTATTCTTGAAATTATGCACTTTTATTTGAAATAATAACAAAATTAAATATTTCAAACCATACACCCCCTTAAGCCGAATTATAAAAATAATTCGTATATAGGACGCTGTAGCGGCATCAATTTAAAGAAATCAGAAGTCCCAGATTTGTAAATCTGAAACCTCTCGTGGAACCATCTCTGGTTACATCGTTTATCTCTGCCTTTTACAATTTATAAGGCAAGAATACGACGAATGAAGAAGACCAAAAGGACTCTACAATATGCAGTCACATTCCGTCTACTCGTCTAGCAAAGTTGATTCCGTGTAGATACTCACAATCTGAGTAAACTGAGAAAATGAAAGACAGCTTTGTTTCAAGCAAGCAAGCAAGATTAGTGATTTAACCCAGCCTGAGAGACTTGCTCACCCCTAGAGAATGACATTCGGGTGATACAATTCATTGGGGCGAGGAGGATTAACTCCCGTAAGCAGGAATCACTCCACCCCGCTTCAATGCTCCAGACCATCCACTTACCCCCCGATAGCACTCTGATGCGCTATAGGGGCTCTCAATCAGCAAAGTGCTTATCATATGGGAGTCTTGGGTACACGGACTCCCATATGAAATCCTACCCCGATCAATGCAGGCCAGCGTGAGGCGCTCTATTCCCGCTATCTCTAGTGACTTATCTTCGATCTGTTTTGCTTGCTCGGGCGCCGAGTCCCCGCTCTGGGCTATGTCCAGTTCGGCGACTCGGCGCTCGAGGATGTGGGCCCCTCATGCCGGTTTTTTGGGTTTTGTTACTAATATTTTTTTGAGGCTTTCGCCTATTGTTAATATTTTATTGATTTGTTTAGTGGCTGAAGCCGTTTTGAAGTTTTTTGTATATTGTTTTTGAGGGATGTCTGAAAATTATAAAAATCATTATTAATAAATATAATGAGATGCCAAAGGTGAGCAAGTTGTCTTCTTTTGATAGAGCTACGATTATCTAGCCTTTATTATATATTTACTAATATTTGTTGTTTGGGTCTCCTATGTTTCCATCTATAGTACACATCATACCTTAATATCTCTTGCAAGATTCGGTTTGGGTGGTCTTCTAGCTCAGCAAATTTTGTTCTGGCTTTTTCTTCCATAATATCCAGTACTCTTATTTGTTTTAGGTCTCTAAATAAGAACCGTTCGGCGACGTATCTGGGCACGTTTGCAACTTCTCTGAGGCAGTTGTTTTGTGCCGCTTGTATCTTCTTTTTGTTACTTTGACTTATGTGACCCCATGCAAGAGATGCGTATGTAATTATTGGCAGTATAATGCTATTTATCAGCTTTGTTTCAGTTCAGTTTGGGCTTCATTTCGGAAATAAAAAAGATGGGAAAGGGAAAATGATCAATCATCTGCGTTTTGCCGACGATATAGTACTTATTACCAAAGATCTGGGTGAAGCACAACAAATGCTACAAGAATTAGAAAACGTTTCTTCAAAAATAGGTCTAAAAATTAACATCAGTAAGACCAAATTTATGATAAACTTAGTTCCCAGCGAACACTTGATCATCCAAAATCAAGTAATCGAATTGACAGAAAAGTGCATATATCTCGGTCATAAAATCGGAATAAGCAAAGATAATCAGACTTGTGAATTTCAACGACGAAGAACACTTTCTTGGGTGGCGTATGGTTGACTAAGAGATATATTTAAGAGCCAGGGCCGTAACTACCATTGGGGCAACGGGGCAGTGCCCCGGGGCCCCCGTTTAGTTGGCCGTGCATAGATTGTAACAGGGTCAAATAAACTTTTTAAAGTGCTTTCAGTTAAGTTCTACTTCGAGTTGTCCGATTGTAATAAGTACACGGCATATTAATTTTAACAACTTCAATGATCGATTTTAACCTGTTTCACCTGCACCATTATAAAAAATTGTGTCTCAAAATCTCTCCATGAAGTCACCTCATTTTCTTTGCTTTCAAACCACAAAGCAGCTTCGTCCTTTAGATGGCTTCTTATAATTTCTTTGCAGTTTTAAAAGTTCTGCATGTTAAAATTTGTTTTTTAAGATTTTAATGAAAGGTACCGGATGTCGTTTTCTAAATTAAATCCCCGCCCAATTGGATTCTGCTGTCATTACAGTTTTATACAATTACTTCCCGACGGTCTCCCCCTTTTTGACATTTTCCCATCTCCTTCAATTTTTCTTCCACTTTTTCCATATCAACACATTATGCCATCAGCTAGACAGAGCTTTAACACATTCTCGAATTTTTCTTCAACCTTGTCAATTTTCTTTATCTTCTCAGCAATCTGGTTTACCTCTTCCTTCATTTTCTCTAAATAAACCCTCATATTTTCATATTTTTCCAACTCCCAACGAACAGTATTGTTCGTTGGAAGGTACTGAAGTTATCATACCAATCTCACAGATATTCCTCAAAAATGACTCTAAAACCTCTCAATCCAACACGCTGGGCTGGAAGATTTGATGCAGTCAATACATTGAAATACAGATTTTGCTATGTTTTAAGTGCCTGTCAAGTCTAGTACTGACAAGTAACAAAAGAGATGAAAGAGACTAAGAAGCACAACTGAAAAAAAGAAACTAAAATCTGTCAAATTTGTTTTATTACTAGTTGTGTAAAATAAAACCCTTGGAACCCCTTAATATAGTCTCGAAAACACTGCAATCAAAATCTTTGGACCTTTTAACAGCTTACAGTTTACTTGAAGAGAGCCTCTTAAAACTAACTGAAATGAGATGACAATTTGAAACCTTCTTTGAAGTGGTTTCAAATATGTGTCAACGTTGGATAATACTAGTAGGGTTCGCTCCAAAAAGAATGTAGAATACGAAAAAACATTTCGATGAACTGTGCGAAGATGAAAGACTTCAAGATCCCAAGTCATGATTTAGAGTAACCGTGTTTTACTCAATGATCGACACATTATGCCATCAGCTAGACACTCGCTTTCAAGGAATGAAACCAGTGTTAGATACGTACCGA
Organism: Diabrotica virgifera virgifera; assembly: GCF_917563875.1. Classification (NCBI taxonomy): domain Eukaryota; kingdom Metazoa; phylum Arthropoda; class Insecta; order Coleoptera; family Chrysomelidae; genus Diabrotica; species Diabrotica virgifera. The sequence continues at coordinate 250,914,102 of NC_065448.1, read as the reverse complement.
ATTGTTCAACGTGATTTTATTTTGAATTCAAACGAACAAGACCTTCAAAACGAAGCAATCAACTTCGTAAAACGTTTTCCAGATGAGAGATGGGGGTTTACCCCCTCCCCCTTTCATCTGGGGGTAAACCCTCCGAGAGCCACCGGTAGGGGGCCCCAGATCACGTTTGCCCCGGGTCCCTCAAAATCGTACTTACGTCCCTGTTAAGAGCAACATACCAATAGCTACGAAAAGAAAGACATTTGACCAATGCGTTCTTCCTGTTGCTAAACAACAATGTTTAATATTAGTTTAATTTCGCTCACGCGGTATATTCGAAGTGCTGGTCTAGAGATTATTTAAATCGTCTCTAAAACAAGCCCAAGTGGTTTTTGCCCCAAGAAAACATTAAAGTTGATGATCTTGTACTCCTAATCGATGACAACGCTCCCCCTCTAAAGTGGCCATTGGCAAGAGTAATTGAAACATTACCAGGTAAAGACGGCAAGGTTCGAACCCTAAAAGTAAGAACTAAAGACGGAAGATTCATAAGATCTATTGTTAAGGTGTGCCCTCTACCTCATACTCATTTAGATGTAGGTCACATCAACGGGTGGACTATGTTGCAAAACAATAATATTAGTTTAATTTCGCTCACACGGTATATTAGTTTTAAGATACAGACTTATAAAATTTTTTCCTAAAATTCAATTATCTGTACGGATGCCGATACCTGCATGCAAACTAACTTTCTAAATACACATAATCCTAATGCGTTCTTAAGAATTATAACAATGACAGTACATATTTAGAAATTCTTATCTCTCAGTTTTTGTTATCCAAAATTCCCAAACAACCCAATTCACGAGAAAGACGGAAAGTAAACTTTAACCCAAAAAGGAAATTCTGAAGGTCAAGGAAGACGGTTGCGATGAAAGGGGTTGGGGGGTGTTCCTGTGTTCGGAAGGAGGACAGTTGCAAGAGCCGAACGGGACAGTCAACAGTTGGAGCTCAACGCTCTCGGTTCCGCGCAAACCGTACTCTTTAATACGTGTTGAGTAACTAGTGCCAATTCTTTTTATGTTTTCTTGCTCAAAATGCGTTTATTGAGCTATCGCAAGCAAGCTATCGGCGTCCAAAATTTCGATATTGTAATTGTTTTTAGTAAATAGACTTAGTGAAAACGTTTTTTCGCATATTTCATTTGTCCCAAAGCTTTGGGTAGTCCTTCGCATAAGTATAAAAAAAGTAAAACCATTTCCCTAATGAAAGGAAATTCAGTTTCCCATGGGGAAAAACCAGCGACCTATGACTGGTGCGCGAAACAAAGGCACCCGGACGAAGTGTAAGGACAACAACACCTACATCTTCGCACAACCATATCGAAGATGAGAGTCGAACAACGAAAAATGTTATTTTAGAAGATGCTAAATTGAGTTCCCTTGAGACAGGTCTTATTGCATAGCAAGCTGAGGCGAGTTTCTTACTTAACGAATCGATATGAAGGGACCATTTGAGGTTGCTGTCTAAAAAAATTCCAAGACATTTTACAGAATCAACGGTACTGATCTGGCTGTTATTAAGAGGCAAAGATTGAAGAGCTCCTTTATAGAATAATGCTACTGTTTTATTTACGTTAAAAGAGAGTAAATTAGAGTCGGACTAGGTCTTTATCTTCAGTAGCTCCGAAGTTATAGTTTCATGAAGAGATGCAATAGTTGAGTTGCTCCAAGTGATACTGGTATCATCAGCAAAAAGAAAAATTTTCCCATCGATTTTTAAATTAGTGATGTCATTTATAAAGATAAGGAACAGAAGAGGACCCAATACTGAATCTTGTGGTACTCCACATACAATGTTTTTGAGACTAGAGTCAGTATCATTTGCTCTAACTAGTTGTTTCCTATTATTCAAACAGGATTGGAACCAATTTAAAGAAATACCTCGAATTCCATAGAAATTTAGTTTCGTAATAAAGACGTCGTGATTTACACAATCAAAAGCTTTGGCAGAGTCGCAGAAAACAGTGGCAGTATAAAGATTATTGTTTAGTGCTTGGTAAACCTCATGTAGTACAGAAAACATGGCACCAGTGGTACATTTATTAGTTAAAAAGCCGAACTGATTTTGTGATAAAATGTTGATATTAACGATAAAGGACATAAGTCGAGTTTTAATGAGTCTCTCAATAATTTTGGAGAGTACCGGTAGTAAGGCAATAGGTCTATAGTTGCAGGCATCAGATTTTTTACCACTCTTATGAAGAGTAATAATAATGGATGTCGTTAGGCACTCTGGAAATTTACCTTTTTCGAATGAATCATTAATTAGAGAGACAAGGATTTCCAACACATTTTCTGTGAGATAATTTTTATAGATAGTCCATCAGTACTACAAGATGATTTGCTTTTGATACTGATGACAAAAATAATTCGTGCGTCGGATGCTGTAGCGACATTCTTTTTTGATATTCTTTATTCGTCGTCTTATAAATTGTATCGTGCCTTATAAATTGTAAAAAGCAGAGATAAAGAATCTAACGTAAATGAACGGATCTGCGATTCCTTATTTCTTTAAAAGCATTTTACTTTGCCGTTAAATGCAACTAAATTTCTCGAGTCGGTCCTGGTTTATGGTATAAATTTACCGTTTCTTTCGCGAACGTGATGAAACCAACCCCCTAACACCACCCTCCATTTATGCGACTGTTCTATATTTAGAACGCAGCAGCAAGTAGGATAATAATTTTGTGTTGACTATGAACCTGCGACGTTATCTGAGTTCAGTTATGAGGAAGTCGCAGAAATAACAAAAACAACAAGTGTGTTACCGAGAACACATCGTTATGATAACACACAAACAGAATTTTAAGTATGTGTAACTAGATATTTTTTTATTACAAATAATAAGAAACGCGAATGAAACGTTTTGTTGTGATGTAGCCCTTTTAAGGGATTTTTAATAAAAAAAAATTTATACCTTTTACAAAGGATTTCTTTCCAATTTTAAAAAGAATAAACTTTCCATGGTTCTCTACCACACTCCATTAGCCACTTAGCAACTCCTGTCTTCTCTTCCTTTCCATCATGTCAGTCTGTCTAAAGGATAGGGAATGTTTTTATAATGTCTTGTGTCTGTTTTGATTTTGAAATTGTAGGTGATAATTTAATAATTAATCAATATCAAGTGTATTTTCTTTGATAATTGTTAATTTTTATACATATGTAACCCCTCCAACACACCTGCCTTTTTAACTTTGTTAAACCTATATGCAGCTAGATCACTTGATCATTGCCAATTTTCTATTTTATATAATATTTTTCTTAAATGTAATTGTAACTTTGGAAGATATGACAAGGATCCTTTGAAACATTTGATGTCTCTAATATAGATTTTGTCCCCTTTTGGGAGGAGCTTCCTGAAGTCTTTTAACTTATTATTTATTGTTTTACAATTAATGGATAATTTTTTTTAAGTTAAATGTAATTTTAACACATTTTGAACTATTTATACAAGAACGTATCTAATAATTTAAATCAAATCTACAATAACCATAAAAAAATATTTTGTTGGAGTTTTCTATAAAGAAATATCTATTAGCTTTTGTTAAAATGGTTATCGTATTGTTCTCCAATATTATACCTATTTCGTAAAACTCGTTAAACCACTTACCCATTGTTATACAAAATCTCGTTATACGCTGACGTCGTTAAAACGTATTGTACTTTTTTATCTTTTTGTAGAGAAGAAATGAGAAACGCTCAAAAAGAGCTTGTTCAACTTGTTAACTGTTTATTAATATGTAGTGTTGCGTTTGTAAAATACGAATAGCTATGATGATTGCCGACCTCCGCCGCGGAGATGGCACTTAAAGAAGAAGTGTTGCGTTAGTTTAAAATAATGACATTAATTTAAAAATTAAAAAATTATTTAAAGATTATATCTTTATAAGGGAATAAAGGGTCCTTTTAATTAACGTGTGTCGACATTTTTAGTCAATATTTACATTCTTCTTTCTTCTTTAAGTTCCATATCCGCGACTGAGGTCGGCAACGGCAATCATCATAGCTATTCGGACTTTGGAGACAGCTGCTCTGAAAAGTTCATTTCATCCATACCATTGAATATTTCCCTGCAAAATCAATTGAAGCAAATTATATTTCTTTCCACGTGTAATATGTCCGAGATATTACAATTTTCTTGTTTTGATGGTATTTAAGATTTACATTTCTTTATTCATCTTTCTCAGAACCTCTCTGTTTGTGACGTGTTCTGTCCACGAAATTTTCACCCACAGCAATTCTTTTGTACACCCACAGCTTTTAGTTTCTTCATTGATGGAGAATTGAAGATCCAAGTTTCGTTTCCATAAAACAAAGTCAAGAAAACGTAGCACCTAGCCAACCTAACTCTTAGCTTCAACTTCAAATCTGTTGTGCAGAACACTTTTGAAAATTTTGCAATTTGCATAATTTGTGGAGTGGATCATTGTTCCAAGAAATGAATATTGGTCTACTCGTTCGACATTGATTCCGTTTTTAAGAAGATTATTTTGTCTTCTTGACGTTTATTGCTAGACCATATTCTTATCCATACTTGGCTACTCTTGTCACCAGCTTCTGAAGTTTTCCAATATTTTCGGTTAAGGTGACAGTGACATCTGAATATCTTATGTTGTTAATGGGAACTCCATTTACCTTTATTCCAGCTGTTTTACCCTCAAGAGCTTTTTTTAAGATCTCTTCCGAGTAGGCATTAAAAAGAATTGGCGACAACACGTATCCCTGTCTTAGCTCAAAACTGAATTCAATTTACTCTGACAGCTGAACGTTACATATTATGATATTTGCATTACAGATACTTAAGCAGTTAAAGAATATCAATATTATGTGAATTCAATTTTGTTTTAAAACCACTGGGTAGTCTTTAAGAAGTCTATTAGGATTTTGAGTGTGTTTGAACAGTTAAGAAGTACTGTTAAACTGTGTTTTAAGTAGGTATATTGTTGGCAATGCGAATGTCCTCGTAGTGGTTACATTCTGTGAGGATGTGCTTGACAGTGATAGGAGTATCGTTGCAGTGGGAGCATGACTGTTGGTCTGTACAGGACCTAAAATAAGTGTGTGTCAAATGTTTGTATCCTATCCTCAATCTTGGTATTGTTATTTTCTCTTTTCTGCTCAGGGATAAATAGTTGTTATCATTAGGTTGTATTTTTCTGAGTTTTGTGTCTTTAATGGTCCAAAGTTCTTGCCACTTGCCTTGGATATTCCTTTTGTATTTTGATTTTATATATTCTTGGAGCTGTATGCTGGAAATAGCTAAGTTGGACGTAGATGCTTCTTTTGCAGCTACAATTTATTATAATGTAAATTACATTTTTACTAATAGTTGACGATTTCCTCCGGAATTTGTTTGCGAAAGACTACTTTAAAAAATATTATTATATGTACTATATTATTTTTTTTATTAGGATGTTTTAGTTAACCTCCGATATAACCGGAAGTGGTAATGACTCTAAATATTTTAGATTAACTGGACAAATCAAAAAACATCTCATTCTAAATTTTCATTTAGATACTAATTATGTCAAGTTTCACTAAAATGACTAATTGAAACTCCCAAGAATCACCATGTATATCAAACTGCTAGAATTTAGGTCAAACAACTAATCAATTCGGGCATACGATGAATGAAAACTCATGAGTAATCAAAATTTATTGTATGAAAACGGAAGCAGCTTTTACAAACTAAAAGTATACATTTTGGTGAATGCACCAAGAATCCGCCAAAATTTAGAATCCGCCAAAATTTAAAATTATTAAGTTTTTTTTCTTTTATGGCCTTTGGGAACTGCGCCCATTTAGCCAGCAACCCTTCTTGAAATCGACGCCTCACCATACACCAAGACCATTACGAATCCGTCTCCGAATCCATTATAAAAACAATCCAGGGTAGATAAGGGAAAAAAAACTTTTCGCACCCAGATCATTCAGGGTGACTAACCACATACTAAGTAGACATACGGGGTATTATTAATTTGCACGACTAATGTTATAATCTAAAGTTTCAATTTACATGACTTAACATAATTTAGAAGAATCCTAACGATTGACGGTTTGTGTAAAGCTAGTAAGTAATTATTTAGTTCGTGTGTATTAAGTTATCATCAGCACAATCCTTAAATAGATAAAAAATAGAAGTATGTACAATGTACATACTATAAATACCTAACCTATTTAACACTTAGTGTTATTTTTCCGATACTGTAATATCCTTATTTGATCATTCTGACCCTTCTTTTTGTTGTTGTGTCATACACTTAGCAGCGTATAATCGTAGGCGTTTAAGTTTCTGTCTGAATCAACTATTTAACATATTTTTTTGGCTCACATAAGTTTGTTCACAGCGGCTCTAACTAGTTTTGATGTTTTGCCACTGCTTCAGATTTTTCAGCGACGTGATTCGTCGTCTACTTACTGTTGTAATTTCGCAACGTTATAAAAGTAGGTATTGTTAAAATATACACATTTACACATACTTATAATTGACTATTATTGAAAAAATTATTGTATCAACGTTTCGATGCTCAAATCGGATGTCGTTGTCAAAGTACAAAATATATATAATCTTAAGACCTTCTACCCTCTCGGGTGTAGGTATCAAAATAAAAAATATTATTGAATTAAACAAAAATGTTGTTACTTAGTAAAAAATTCTTTTAATTTATTTAATCTGACTCATTTTTATTGAATAAATAATAATTTATTTAAATAGATTCAGAAAAATACACAAAATTTTTTTAGCTCTGTTTCTCCTGGTATATTGAAATTGCTAAGTTAACTAATATTTCGCTATAAACTAAATAATTTATTAGACCAGGGCCGTCTTAACCCGGGGGTGCAAGGGGTGCGAGGCACCCGGGCGCCAAGTCCAAGGGGCGCAAGCCGAATATTTGTTAAGCCCAAACTTACGCTTTTTGTCCTTTAAAAATTTTCAAAATTCTTTAAAAAAAAACTACAAAAAATAACAAAAATATACATAAGTGCGCCTTCGGTATTTTTTACAAAGGCTATTAATGCTTACTACACCTACGATATGCAAATGAAATAAGAAACCCATTTAGATTAGTCCAAAAATAATTTCAAAAAGGTGACTCGTAATTTTGACCAATATTGAATGTCGAATTTTACACAAGAACAACTTACTATTGTTGTTAAGGCTGTATGACACTATACATTTTCTTGTATCATTTCTAATATCGTTTCTGATATGTGAAAAAAATGCATAGTGTCATACACAGATACAAGAAACGATATCAGAAACGATACAAGAATTTGAGTCAGACACAGATTCTTGTACAAGAACTGCGCCAATTTACTCCTAATGCTACTTACTCATAAACTACTTACTCATAATGGCGGCTGAAATGAAAATGGGATTATGTATTGATGAATTTATTTGTGTTTTTGTAGGTATTATTTATAAATCTTATATATTGATACTTAATATACCGTTTGGTATGGACTACTGTCCTACTAATAACCATATATTTAGCTCCTAGTAAAGTTCAAACTATAAATTTAGGTTTCATGGTGCATAATTTTTTACAAAATACAATAGCTCCTAATTTGGATCAAACTGAAGATAATTCTAATGCAAATATTTTAGCACAAATATCAAAACAAAATAAAAACACAAATAATCAACCTCAAACAGTCAACGTAAAATTCTAACATTAAAATGTTAATTAAAAGTTTATAAATTTTATAAAATCCTTAAAATCAGCTGTAGATGTAGATGCAGTACTACCATAACGTGACACGGGGTGACAAACAAAATATCGACCAATCACGTGCCGAATTTCATAGAATTTTCGATACAAGAACTTGTATAGTGTCATACAGGGCACAAATGTAGGTACAAGAAATGATACAAGAAAATGTATACAAGAAACGATATCAGAAACGATATTAGAAATGATACAAGAAAATGCATATTGTCATACAGCCTTTAGGTTCGTTTATCTCAATTCGTCAACAAAGGTTGACGAAGTTAGAGAGAATTTTCTAGGTTTTTTACCGCTTACTGATACTACCGGACAAGGGTTATCTAATTATTTATTAGAATTTTTGAAATTAATGAATATTGATTTTGATGATTTACGAGGCGAAGGGTATGATAATGGGCAAGTATGAGAGGCAAAAATATTGGCCTTCAAAAAAAATTTTAGACATGAATCCTCGTGCTTTTTTTGTTCCTTGTGCGGCTCACAGCCTTAATTTAGTGCTTAATGATGCTGCTAAATGCTCATTGGAAATAACAAATTTTTTTTAATTTTTCAAGAAATTTATGTTTTTTTCGCATCAACATTACGGTGGAATGTCATAATGAATGAGATACTCACCTTTATATTAAAACCGCTTTCAAATACGCGATGGGAGAGTAGAATTGACTCATTAAAAATATACTTCGTTTTAATATGGGGAAAATTTACGATGCATTATACTGAATTTTTGCCAACAAGTACGACAATGACACAAGAAACATCGCAAGCTCATTGATGACAAAATTAAAGAACTAAGTTTATCTGCTCTGTCGTGACTGGTAAAATATTTTAGCAAAGGTCAATATTGTCAGTAAAACTTTGCAAAGGCGGTATATTATTATTTTGGCACCTGTTAAGATGCTTGATCATGTTAGTAAAGATTTAGTCAACAACCGCACTGACACTGCGTTTGAGTAGATATGAATTGACTCAGTACCAATTGCTAAAGGACTCGATTGCGAAACTAAATTTTCTGAAACTGTTCGTCCACGTCCCCAAAAAGGCATTTCAATTACGAGGCTGCAGACAAGCCTGTGTTAGATCCAAAACAAATTTTTAAAGTTAACTTCTATTATTATTTATTGGACATTGCTATTGCAAAATTAAGTGAAAGATTTGAAATGTTGAGTGAACATAATCATAATTATCGTTCTTAGAAAATATATTGAGTTGGAGAAACTCCTAAGAAAACTTAAAAAAGACACAATGTTTAATTTATAAAAAAAACTAGCGCATGGAAATAGATCTGACATAGGTAGATGATGAAGATCTATTCCATGAGTTAGAATTGTTACCAATATTTTTTATAAATAAAGACACAATTCCACTCGATATTTTAAGTTGTATAATCTAATAATTTACTCTCCGTTTTCCAAAATATTTCGAATGATATATTTAACACTTCCAGTAACAGTATCTGAAGGAGAAAGGTCTTTTTCTAAACTTAAATTAATCAAAATAGTCAACAAGACAAACAGACAGATGAACAAACCTGGCTTTAATAAGTATAGAAAAGCAAGTAAAAAGTATCACCGAAGTAATAAAAACTTTTGCCAACTTAAAAGCTAGAAAATTTGACTTTGATATAATATAGTGTTATAAGATTGATCTTTTTTGAATACTCAAACCATGTTTTTTTAAAAAATAAATAAAGAAAGCACACATAATTATTTTTAATTTTTGCGTACCTATAATCTATATTATAATAGTAATAATAATAATCTTCTGACAAAAGGGGGCGCAAAGATGAGTCTCGCACCCCGGCGCTGTGTATGCTTAAGACGGCCCTGTATTAGACAATGGGGTGGTTGTTAATACTTTGTTGCTAAACAATGGGATAGTGTAACAAGTGATTTTCTAAATGAAGTTGCAGGTCAGCTTGGGTAATTATACATCCACACATTGACTCTTAACCGATAAACACTTGATGACTCTTAACCGATATACACTCTCGTTCCTGGTCTTCTGCAGAGAAGACGGTGGTGTCTTCGCTTAGTAGCAAGCAATACCCCCCATTCCAAGTGGGGATTCACGGTACATATTTGTACAATACATTTTAACAACTAAAATTTGTTGCTGTAGTGTTTCTTAAATCAGAATGAGTTTCATCAGCTTTAAATACTGTAAATATTCTAGTATAAATGAAAAAATTGCGAAAATATATATTTGTATATAAGTTATTAGAGCTACTTGTAAGTGACTACAAAAGAAATGTATTAAAATGGCTAAAACGAAGGTGTCTATAATCAAAATTATAAATGATCTATTTCTAGAACATAAGCCTTGACATAAAAATTTGTAATTGTCTGCTATTAGTATAATGTAATATAACATGTCTCGATGTCATCCCTTTTTAGAGATATTAAATTTATTTTTGTCAATAAACTAAACATACATTTTATTACGTAATTGATTACTCAATCATTATTTCTTTGTAGAGTTTATTGGCTATCCCCATAAAAATATGTTGTTTGCTTGACTTAATGATGAGTCTTTTTTGGCATTATACTTCTTAAATCGTATACATCTAATTGTGGTAGGGGAGCCCAAGCGGTAATTTTTGCAGTTACTCAAGCGCGTCATAAAATCACATGGGGAGACTAGTACCCTGTAAACTTACCTCTACCATATACAGGGTGTAACAAAAATACAGGTCATAAATTAAATCACATATTCTGGGAACAAAAATAGTTCGATTGAATCTAATTTACCTTAGTACAAATATGCACACAAAAAAGTTACAGCCCTTTGAAGTTACAAAATGAAAATCGATGTTTTCCGATATATCAAAAACTATTAGAGATTTTTTAATGAAAATGGACATATGGCATTCTTATGGCATGACCATCCTAAAAAGAAATTATAGTGAAATTTGTGCAGCCCATAAAAATTTTATGGGGGATTTGTTCCCTTAAACCCCCCCAAACTTTTATGCACGTTCCAATTAAATTATTATTGTAGTACCATTAGTTAAACTCAATGTTTCTAAAACTTTTTTGCCTCTTAGTACTTTTTGGAAAAACCAGTTTTAATCGAGATGCGGCTTCTTTTTTATTTTGTTTACATAAAAATTTTATGGAGGGTTTGTGCCTTTAAACCCCCCAAATGTTTGTGTACGTTCCAATTAAACTATTATTGCTGTACCATTAGGTAAACACAGTATTTTTAAAACTTTTTTGCCTCTTAGTATTTTTCAGATAAGGCACCTTTTATCGAGATGTGGCTTCTTTTTTAATATTTGTCAAAATATACCTCAAACTGTAATTATAAATAAATTTTCATATTATTACCAAGTCTCTAAAATCGTACTTAAGGTGATACAGTAGCGATCAACAGGTAGCAAAAACGCGTTCCAAGATTGCGGCTGTAATTTTGAATATTTTTTCGAAATATTTGGCACACGTATTCGTAATATAATAAAGAATGGCGGTACAGAGCCCAATTTGAAAAATATATTAATATGTGGAAATTACTCTGTAATTAAGTACAATATTAAAAAAACGAGCCTGTACCGCCATTAAGAAGAACAAAAAAATACACTTTCTTCAAATAAACTTTTTTATCCGATGTCTAGATTTTGTGTCATTTTGGAACTAATAAAATTTTTTATTTCATTAGAAGTTCCAGAATGACACAAAATCTAGGCATCAGATTAAAAAGTTTATTTGAAGAAAGTGTATTTTTTTGTTCTTCCTAATGGCGGTACAGGCTCGTTTTTTTTTTAATATTTTATTTAATTACAGAGTAATTTCCACATATATTTTTCAAATTGGGCTCTGTACCGCCCAGTGGCGGCCCGTGAGGTAGTGCCATAGAGCCATGGCACTACCTTGCTAACTATGCAGAAACATATTTTTTATCTTAAAAACATTTTAATGCCTGTTTATTTTTTTTGTGAATATTTCTCTTTATTTTTATAAATTATATCAAATCTGGCAACTGTGTAGCGCAATGCAAATCTACCGACTCTGGCCACCCACAGCTGACCGGATAAAGGATGAAAATCATAAAAATCCCAGTGCCGAACGGCATAGTGGCTCGTGAGAAAAGAGAAAGATTGTATGAGCATCCTGTGTAAGTGACAGAGAGAGAGCGGTATTGCACTTTTAACATACGTTTAAATTGGAGTCTCCGTGCCAGCCTCGAAATCTCGAAAAGGAAGTTAGTGGATCTTAAGATACAATGTTTTAGATCTACATATTTCTAGTTTCTTTACGCATTCGCTTGACGCTATTGTGTTTATTGTCTACTACTGTATTGTATATTTGTGTTTATACTCTACTATATTTTTTAATTTGTAATTATTAGTTAGTGCGTTGTGATCGTGGGTATCGTAGGTATAAAAATAATATTTTGATTATTTTCTACGTTTAATTTATTTATTGACAATGAATCAAATTAGTATATTAAAAAACTCTTTTGGTGGTTTTTCGTTCTACGAAAAAAAAAACTACAAATTAAAGAACTCGGTCGGCCTTTACCCGATTTAAAATTTGAAAAACAAAGTGGAAATGGACAAAAACTTCGCTGTCGTAAGTTTAATAAAATTATTTATGATAAAAATAGCTGGTTGTGTTGTTGCGAACAAACTAATAAACTCTTCTGTTTTGTATGCGTTTTCTTTGGAGGTGACGAGACTTGGTCAAACAAAGGCACCGATGATCTTGTACATATATGGGAGAAATTGAAATCCCATGAAAAATCTAAAGTGCACATGAATAACGTTTTTAGCTTTTCAATTCTTGGTAAGTTAAATATAAAAACCCAATTAAATTCAGCTTATCGTGATACTCTATTTATATTTTATATCCTTTTTGACCATATCGTAAAACCGCCACAAAAAATTTAGGCAGCTGCCCGGATTCTGGCACTACCTTCCTAAAGTTATACGAGCCGCCACTGGTACCGCCATTCTTTATTGTATTACGAATACGTGTGCCAAATATCTCGAAAAAATATTCAAAATTACAGCCGCAATCTTGGAACGCGTTTTCGCTACCTGTTGATCGCTACTGTTTCCTCTTAACAGTACACAAATATGTGGTGGATTTGACAAAATATTCAAAATATCTCAAAAAAAAACTAACTTTTTAAAAAAGTACTAAGAGGCAAAAAAGTTTTAAAAACATTGTGTTTAACTAATTGTGCTACAACGATCATTTAATTGGAACGTACACAAAAGTTTGGGGGGGTTTAAGGGAACAAAACCCCCATAAAATTTTTATGGGGTGCACAAATTTCACTATAATTTTTTTTTAAGATCTTCCTATCGTAAGAATATCACATGTCCGTTTTCAATAAGAAACCTCGAACAGTTCTCGATATATTGAAAAAAGTCGATTTTTATTTTGTAACTTCAAAGGGCTGTAACTTTTTTAGGTGCAGGTTTGTACTAAGGTGAGTTAGGTTCAATCGAACTATTTTGGTTCCCAGAATATGTGATTTAATTTATGACCTGTATTTTTGTTACACCCTGTATAGACTCTTCATGCAAGGGAGTTCGTTAAAAGTGGTCCGAAAAAAAACTATCCTTAGGAAAATTCCAAATCGTCAGATATCGTCAGAAATCGTAGATTAAGATAAGATAATTTAAGTACATGCAAAATAGTGTATATTTAAAAAATCTGACTGTTTGAGCGGGGTGTAAGGAAATGGGTAAGTCCCAAAGTTTTACAAGAAAAAAGCGAATATTTCGCGAAAGGAACGCAGATCAAAAAACTGAAAATACGTGTTGGACCTAATCTTTACAACTCCAATAGGTCCCCATGACGCTTTAGTAACTGCAAATTTAGCATCCAATGCTACCCTACCCTAACTATATTTTCCGGTTGGACAAGAAATTGATTTTCCGAAGTTAATTGTCAGTCGAGTCGACTGTCAAGTTTTCCGTGGTATTCACCAGTAGTCATCCTAATATTGGTTGAATTAACTACCAAGTTAATTGTGGGACAGCTAATATAAGTGACATTATCCATTAACACTCTCTATCGTACGGTGAGCTTGTGAGTAATTTAGCAAATTATGGCTAACAGAAACCTCCCAGTGTTAATCTTAACAGAACCACTTGCATCGGTTGTATGGAAAAGTAATAGTATGAGAGCTAGTGCTGCCTCCGAGTCTCCGAGTAACAGTATTTCTTGTAACACAATACTCTGGGTATTGTGATTTAGAAAGGGTAAGAACTTTCAAATTTAAAGAAAAATGACGAGAGAAGTCATTGAAAATGCTAATAAAGAATGGCTTAGCTCAGAAGAACAAAAACGGCCAAAGAGAACACAAAATCTTAACACGTTGTCGAATAGAACATTTATAGACGTCAAATTTCCATTGACGTAATGTGACACAACGTCTATAGATGTTGAATTTTTCCCTATTCTACTTTGTAAAATACATATATAGTGTCACACCACTTGCTTATACATTTGACGCACTGTCCGTCAACGTATTAAGTGAGGACTCGCTTTACTATACTGAAGTTTGGCTTTGAGATAGTAAGAAAAGGGGGTAGAGAAAAATAAAACCTTTTAACACAAAAATCTATGCAAACGAAAATACCACTGGAAATATAATGCTATGAAAAGTACGATAAATTGACATACAGAGCTGCATAGTAAAACAGAATATGGGAGCCTCTCAAGATTAGCTTCAGAATTGGAGAGGGATGAACAACAAGAAATAAATGACAAGTGATACAATAACCTGAAATTCTTTTAAAAAAACCTATTTATCTTGTATTGCTATATTATATACTGTTAGTAAGAACTGAAATCAAAGTCAAAAGTCCTAACAAATATATTTATAATAAATATGTTAAACATTGTATAAACAACTAATATAAAAATTAAGCAATCACTTAATAACCTTAGTAGTGGTGGTGTAAAGGTCGAATAGGATCTGATGGCTACTAACAAGTAACGATGATGTGCACGGCACGCACCAGCTCTGCACATTATCATTCGTTTTATTTTTGAAACTGTAAAAAAATGAAAGCAAATCCACAAGGAAAGAATTTTCCTGTAGCAGGCTGTATACTATTACTCTATATATCACACATATTATCTGTACATATCATACTGTATATATACAGCAGGCTGTATATATCAAACATTTTTCATTGAAAATCCGTCATAAAAGGACTACTATAACTTTATTAAAATCCCTTTAAGGCCTACACCATATCACATAACGTTTTTGGTATAAAAATATCATCACCAGTGCTAGTACAGGTTAATCACATGGTGAGCTAACAAAAATAGTTGAATATAAACCCTTTAAATGTTATGAAAATGTGTTAAATTTACATTATTAATTATAATTCCAAACGATGGATGAAATAGTTAGAGATATCGCCCTGAGGCCTTGCATAACTCCCCAAACACCACGTGGGTTGCTGATCAGATGGATATGTCCTTACAATACGGAGGATGAAAGGCAACGCAACTGATGGAAACTGTTTTAATATTTGTTAAAATATTAAATACTAATATACGTACGTATTTACTAAAAGCACTATACGTATATTGGTTATAAACATATCGGGAATAATATTTGGTAAAGTAAAAATAGAGATAAATATAGGAAAACAAATGTCAATGTCATCAAAAACTCTGTATAAACATCGAGCCTCAAATATAATAATATCTAGATAGGCATAAAATTAAATCAATTTTATGTACATACACAGGTACTTTGATATTCGCCCTTTTCATAATAGCTGACGTGTTTACTGTTTTGTCTTTCAGTTGATAGGTCATTCGAAATGATATTTACCATTTGTCAGAAACTACGACTTAGTAGTCGATTCGAGCTATAGATTTAATATTTAATATTTTAATTAATTAAAATTTAAGCAATATAATAGCTTGATAAGAGCAATAAAATTGAGTAAGCTTTTGTAAATATTCTACTGTTCTATTTTAAAATTATTTTTGTCGCCCTGGCTCTCAGAATAGGCTTAATAAAATACCTTTTTGCACGATTGATCATTTTTGACTGTTTACCGTGACAGATTTTACGTCAGTAGGTGACATTTACTAGCAACTCGACGGTAAGTAATCCAACTCGACGGTAAGTACTCCAACTCGACGGTAAGTAATTCACTTACCGTCGAGTTAAAAAATCTCTTAATTTTAATTTATTTTTTGAAAGAATAAAGAAAACTAACGAATTATTTATTAATACTGAAACTTATGGTACAATTTTTTAAATTATTTAATGAAATCCCCCTTGTCTGGGCTGTGGTTTCACTTCTAACAGAAACTCAATTCTCCATTGTTGTTATGCACCCTAGTTACTACCTAACAACCAAAGTATCTATCTTTATAAAATGAATGAAACTAGTGAACATGACGAAAATGTTTAATTTTATAATTTATAATGGTATTGTTATGACAGTTCCGTAGATTGTTCCTACATAGAAAGAGTCCCTCGACGTGAAAGAAGAAGTAGTCACGTACGAGAATATTCTGGATTTCATGGAATAACCCAGAAATGTCTGGTGACATCTAGAACGTCAGAAAACTATATAAACATTATGTGTTTGACATTCTATAGTTCAGTTGTAATTGAGTATTTAAAGTTGATAGTTGTCATTGAGTTTGTATTGTAATTGAAGTTAAATAAAGTAGTTTAAAGAAGTTGTAACAGTATCAATCGTGCAAAAAACGTTATAAGCATGTCGAACGTTAAGGGTAACCGATCTCAGACAATAATTGGAGTCGTCGCTCTGCTCCTCCTCCAAACAATTGTCTTCGATCGGTATAAAACCCTTTCCGTTCTCCATATTTAATATACTATAAATTTATATAATTTTTCTACCTGCCATTAGGTATTAAGTAATTTACTTTCATGTAACAACGTAACCGTAATAAGGCAATTTCACAGTTGAACTGAAAATGACAATTCATAAGTTAATCTAATAATCTGAAAACCGCTAAGCAATAGGTTTCAACCTATTGATTCAATAGAAATTATTTCCAACGTTTTTTAAATTCTAATCGAAAGAAATATTATCGAAGCCTTACACAAGACGGCAACTTTAAACAGCGCGAAAAAGCTGCACAGATGTTTTGTAGAACCAGGTGCTAAGGTTCTTTAACCAGGATGTTCCTCTTTTTCCTGGACCTAGCGTTTCATATATTTTTTCTTTCGGAGTGGATGGTAGGAATTAATATCTGGATTTATTTCGCACAATGTCTCCAAAATATTGTAACGTTCAAGATTTGATGGTTGTCAGTACCTCTCGGTTTTTATTCATTCTTCTTAGGACCTCCGTATTAGTGAATCAGTCATTCCAAGGGATATTAAGCATTTTCCGATATAAGCACATCTCAAATACTTCCATCTTCTGCACGTTTATTCGTTTAAGGTCCACGATTTAACATAATAAAAAAAGACAGAGAAGATGTAGTACTGCAGCATTCTTATTTTTTACCAAGAGAGGTGTGGCTATTGAAAAAGATCCCCATCTGGTTAACGGTGGATCAATGTATCCCGATGCGCGCTCTTGTCTCTTAGTTTTTAGTACATTCTTCATTTATAATGCAATTTTATTTATTAGCTACTATTATTTATAAAACTTTTTTTATTTTCAGAGTGCCCTCCGGCTGACGACGGAATGGAGCGGTTTGCGTGTCCGACGCCAGACCGACAGGGAAGGTATCACTGTATTGACGACCATGTCCTCTGCGACGGGTTCATAGACTGTCCTTCGGCTGAGGATGAAGATCGACAGTCGTGTATGTTCTTTAAAACGGTAGGTTTAATCAACCGTTAGGTCTTTTTCCTTAGGTCTTTCAGCCACCAGTTCTGGCGTCTTCAACACGGCAGAAAGAATATACAATTTGATCATATAGATTTTGAGCTCCAGACTAGGGTCTGATCTTGCAAATACTATTTTCATGTTCGTGAGTATTTTCCTCGCTTGTTTGATCTTTGATGGGATTTCTTTTTTGGGTAACACTGGCTATTGATATTTGATTTCGCTGAAAATTTGGCTGATAAAATACTCCAAGGAGAAACATATACAGGGTGACTGATTAGTGGGGTAAAGCTCCGTAGATCCGTTATAGTAATCGATAGCTATAGTATTTTTACTACAAAAGCAAGATTACGTAGGTCAAAATTTCTGACGTAAGAGCACTGCCAAATCATTACAATGTGACTATTCATCATGGCCACGTTAATATCAGTACTAGTCAGATATTTTCTTTGTTTTTGTTTACTGTACAAATAATATCTCTAATTCTTTATTCTAACTAATGATGTCAATCAATTTTCATTGCTTGCCGAAATATATTAATAATACGCCGAAATATTTGTAATGTTAAAGTAAATAAACATTAACTTTAAAATTGACATTCCGCTAGCATTTCTTCCAAGTGTCAAAATGGTAATATGTATAATAAGAAAAACGTAATCGCGATTATATTGAGAATTTTAGAATTTTATTAATTAAATAACATTCTAAGTCATATTCTAATGTTTTGACAGTGCTCTTACGTCAGAAATTTTGACCTACGTAATCTTGCTTTTGTAGTAAAAATACTATAGTTCAACTCCCTGTACAAATAAAAATAAGCACAACGGCAACAGTTTACTGATGCCATATTTTTTTATTTATTGTCAAAATTTTTAAAAATGATTAATAATCCTAATTTTCTTTATATCTAATACAGGGTGAGTTAAAACGCAAGTACATTATTTTCTCAGTAATTTTAAATGGAACACCCTGTACTGTATATCACTATTGCAAAATACCATTACCGTACTTTTATTTGTATACAACATTCCCTATGTCTAAATTTATTAGTTTTCGAGATATTTTCATTTTTCCATAGACCAATAGCGTGGCCACATAGATTACCAGAATTTAATAAATTGGACTATTTTTTAAGGTTACTTTAAGAATGAAGGTTATAAAATGCCTCCAACAACAAGAGATGAGATGAAAAATAGAATACAAAGTGTATTTCGAAGTGTTAATTTACAAATGCTTCGTAGTGTAAGTAACTCATTCTATGGCCGTTTTTAGGCATGAACGGCATGAAGGCGTGTTAGGAGGTCATTTTGAACAACTTATGTAATTAAATATTTAAAATATTTTATTAAAAGTAGCTTTTAATTTTTTCAAAAATGTAGTACTTTGTGTTCATGTTTTTTATTTGTAAAATTTTTTACTGATATATTATTTTTGGTTCTTTATTTGTTACATTGTTACATTTACATACAAAAGTAGTTTTTAATTGTTTTCACAAAATGTTGTATTTAGTGTTTGTGTTTTTTTTGTTTTTATTTGTTACACTTACAAACAAAAGAAGTTTTAATTGTTTCAAAAATGTTGTATGTTGTGATTGTTTTTTTTTTATAAAATGTATTACTAATAAATCATTTTTCTTTCTTTATTTGCTACATTGATACATTTATTACCAGATTTATAATCAGTAATCGTAAATCAGTTTTAGACAATAGGGATGTTCACTAATTTTTAAATATAGTTAAATTCAATAGATTACAAGGTATATAAAAACGTAACAATCATAAAACTGTTTAAAAATGTATATTTTTTAAGATAAATGAGTTCATAGTGTTGATTTTCTTGGAGGCTAGAAAAACGGTAGCCTGCAGCGAGGCTACGGTCTGTGATGTCAGCAGTCGTAACGTCTTTGATCGACGACTAGTTTTCTATACTTATTTACTCAGTGTATTTGAATGTGCGCAGTTTTTTACGTATTTAATTATTAAAAATAAAGCCAAATAAGTGGTGTTTTTTTCCTGGGTGTGTAAATACATCAAAAAACAGTTCTGACAAGATTTTTATTACCGTTCCAGCCAATTTAAAACAGAAAAAGAAATGGTTTGTTGCAGCTATAACTTAAAATAACTAACTTAAAGAACTAACTTAATAAAATAAACATTATAGAAGTTTTCCAGAGACTTTCGGCCCTTGGTAATAATGTAATTGTTCTTTCTGCATTTACATTTTTCAAAAACACTTATTAGTTTTCTCAGGATTCGAAAAAAATGAATGAATTTAAATAGCATTGGACCAAGATTTTGCACCTACCCCCTTAAAGAGTAAATGAAAAAGTTTCGGGACCTCAAATTTGTATTCCTTAAACTGGGATATTCCTAAAAACGGGATTCTAATAATACATACAGTAAAAGTAAACCTTGAAATAACTACATGTGAATGTAGGTATGACTTTATATTATATTAAAATCATTAATAATTTAGTGAAAAGATTGGTTGAAATGAAAATGTATAATACCCAAGTTCAAAAATATTTTTTACCTTGGAACAGTTGTCAACTCGAAATACGAAACAACCGAAATAAGATCTAGAGTTGAAAAGGACATAGCAACATTTAACAACATGCATGAGAAATATTTTCACCCATTGCGACATAATATCTCTCCCACTAAAAATGCGGCTGCTAAAATGTTATTATTTCCGGTCTTGCTATATGGCGCAGAGGCCTGGACAATAATGGAAACATTAATGAAAAAGCTAAAGGCATTCGAGATGTGGGTGTACCCACGTATCCTCAAAATATCCTGGGCGACCCACACCAACGTACAGGTATTGCGTCGAATGGGAAAACAAAAAGAAATCTCTTTTACAATTAAGAAACGAAATCTTAAATATTTCGGTCATATCATGAGGCATGATAAATATCGGATACTCCAACTGATAACGCAAGGTAAAATAGAGAGCAAACGCGGACCCGGAAGAAAATACACTCATGACTTAAAAACTTACGCCAATGATTTGGACAAAAATCGATCGAGTTATTCAGAAACGCCTCAAATGAAATTAAAACTGCCATGATGATAGCCAACGTCCACAACGGACAAGGCACATGAAGAAGAATAAAAATATTTTTAATACACCTAACCAAGTTAAAGTAATAACCAGCCAATGTATGTATACAATATGTATGCGTACAATGCATGCATACAACTTTCTCTATTTTTTTTTGTGGAGTATTAAGCATATATTTTTTTAGCTTAAAGAAGACATGAAAAATTATATGGAATATACACTCAGAAAGGCCGATGCCACATTATGCGTTTTGAACGGATGCGGTGAAAACGCATCCGTTTCCAACGCAACCGGACCGATCTGTCACACTATGCGTTTTCACCGGATGCGACGGAAACGCATCCGGTCAAAACGCATAATGTGGCATCGGCCTAAAGCTGTGGTAGATTTATTTTTTTACAAGATGCCAATAAATCATACACCATTGTTACATCTACACTACAGTCGGTAGTTTATACGAATCGGCTTTCTGAAAACCTTCTTCCATTTTATATTTGTTTATTTTTGTAAAACCCAAAATATGTCCTTACAAACAGTCTATCCACTTTAAACTAAACAAATTCACTATAAAACTCCACTTTAACCCTGAGAAAACAAGGAGAACAAAATAAAATGACCTGAAACGTCAAACAGGTAAACAGTAACAGTATGAGAATGGCGCGCGCTTGGGGTATGCAACTAGTGACGTCAGGCCAATAGAGAAGCGTTCTTGAAATTTAAAATAATGCTAGATTTCTAATAAAGATTTTTTATAGAAAGGCTTTTTCAATTTTGTTGAAATTTTGGACAATTATTCCTAGGGTGTTTCTTAATCGTTTTACATTTTTGAAATGACTTTTTAATTTTTTGTGAACATCCCTATTCAGTCATGGCTTACTTAAAATTTAGAAAGATTTAGACCCGTAATTAATAATTTGCTCTGAAAAATGAAAATATCTCGAAAACTGATAAATTTAGACATAAGGAATGTTATATAAAAATTAAAGTCCAGTAATGGTACTTTTCGATAGTGATATAAAATACAGGGTGTTCCATTTAAAATTACTGAGAAAATAATGTACTTGCGTTGTGATTCACCCTGTATTCAATATAAAGAAAATTAGCAATAACAATCATTTATGAAAATTTTGACAATAAATAAAAAATATGGCATCAATAATCTATTGCTTTTTGCTTATTTTTGTTTATACAGTGAGTTGAACTTGTTACGATTTTCATATAAATTTGGTTATAACTTTGTAAATACCATGTACAACATAACAAAACTTTATGTCTTTGTAATGGAAAAGTTAAGAAGATTTCGAATATAAAATAAAATATATGGTGTTCCATTTAAAAAAACATAAGTTTGGTCTGCCACTATGTTATCGACACCCTGTAACATTCTAATTAATTTTGAAATATGAGGCTCAAAGTTGGCTACAATTTTTGTTATTAACTTTTATTGCTATCTATTACTATAACGGATCTACGGAGCTTTACCCCATTAATCAATCACCCTGTATATCCACGCAAAACGACATTTATAGAGCAGTTTCAAGGAAATCCACTACTATTTATTTATATTAGACATTTTTAAAATGGATTATTATTTCCATTCTAA
Organism: Diabrotica virgifera virgifera; assembly: GCF_917563875.1. Lineage (NCBI taxonomy): Eukaryota > Metazoa > Arthropoda > Insecta > Coleoptera > Chrysomelidae > Diabrotica > Diabrotica virgifera. The sequence goes on along the minus strand of NC_065448.1, from coordinate 250,891,869 downwards.
AAACATTTATTAGAGATAATTGTTATCTACTTAACTGTGTTAGCAATTTCGGTCTATATTCCAGTACCAGTTGATATCGTAATCCCAGCGTAATTAACTTCATTGTTATATTGAACTCATTTACATTTTTAATTTAAAACCCTTGCATTTCAATAAAACTAAGGCCATATTTCCGGGCTCAGTCTCGGTGTGATCGTTTTCCATTTATATTGTAAAAATGAAAACGATACAGCTGACAAGGTCATTGAATATGACATAAAAGAGCGAGTTAGAACCCGACAAACGCATTTTACATTATAAAATATCGCCACGGGGACTTTTTAGCGGCCTTTGAGATAATAATCGACTGATATTATTATCATTTTGTTTTCTCCCTTTTCGAAATGATTACGGCGTGAAAAAGTGGAGTTGAAAAAGAAAGAAAATACTGATTTAATAGCTGGTAGATGAGCTCGTTAAAGTTTATGAATTAAAGAATGTTAGTAATTATTTACGTCTAATTTGACAAGTTTTATTGGGTATATTCTCTTTATAATTAAATTTACAATTCACCTTTTGCTAATAATATCTTATAATAGTACCTACTGACTTGCAACTTTTTGCATTGTTTTTTAGTTCAGAGAAATAAGGAAAAAAATATCCTGTTGGTAACACAACCCCCTCCAGGCCGAAACCATATTTTTTGAGTAGAATGGACATCTATAATAACCTATATATTTCCTGCAGCCGATTTTGATGATATACATAGTTATAAATATATGAAGATCAAAAAACGGTAAGTTTTCGCTTTTTTCGTCTATTGCCAAAGAGTTAAGCATTTTAAACTTTGAGAGTAAAAAACTCATAAATCGTATAAAAAAATTCAATATGGCGTTCGCTGAATATGTCTATATTGTCTATCCCTATTGGTTGCTTAGAAAATTGTAAAATAAATCATAAATTTTGAGTTTATACAGCGTGTCTACTTGAGTTGGAAACATATGGGAAACTTTTTTATTATTAATTTTACGAAAAAAAGTTATTCTTTATAAAAAGTTCTGCATGCCCCAAAACCTAAGATTCAATCATCAGATATCAAATTTTCTGAATATTATACGAGGTATGTCAAAAAATATGAACTTCGTTCAAGAGTAAAGTACCTTTATTTCTCTCAATATCGAAAATGCTTATTCTGAAAAGTTGTTTGGAAATAAAAACTAAGCTCAAATATGCAATTACATGCTTCTAATTGGAAAAAAATATTTTCCAAATTTTTCTCAAATTTATTGATACCAACTTCGTTTTGATTCATTACATATACGATAACTCTTTTATTATTACTTTTACGAAAAAAAGGTATTCTTTATAAAAAGCTCTGTAGGTCATAAGGCCGAAGATGCAACCAACAGATATCACATTTTATTAATTTTATACGAGTTATGTCAAAAAATATGAATTTCACTCAAGAGTAAAGTACCTTTATTTTTCACAATATTGAAAACAGTTATTAAAAAAGTTGTTTAGAACTAAAAACTATGTGTCAATATGCAATTACATCCTTCTAATTGAAATACTGTGAAATATAAAGGTGCTATAATATTGAGCGAATTTCATATTTTTTGACACACCTCGTATAAAATTAATAAAAGTTGATATATCATGGTTGTGTCTTAGATTTTAGACCATGCAAAGCTTTTTACGAAGAATAACTTTTTTTCGTAAAATGAATAATAAACGAGTTATCATATTTAGACAAGGCGGAAACGGCGGGTTCGTTGGGAAAAATATTCCCATGAGATATTTTTGCATAATCACATTCGTGAGACATCCCAGAATAAGGTTCAAGAAGTCGCCCACGAGAAAAGTGGGCCAATTTTTTTTTAACAATTTTTTTTTTAGTCAAATTGCAAAAATCAATATTTTTGGCCCGGACTAATTTTTTTAGGTTTTTTGGACCATTCTGGACAAAAAAGGTCTCCTATAATTTTTCTCTAAAGTTGATATTTTTCGAGTTATAAGCAAGTTAAAATTTGAAAAACGCGAAAATGGCCATGTTTAAGACTTAATAACTCGGTCAAAAATTATTATTTTGAAAGTCAGAAAGTGACTAAATCAAAGTTTAAAGTCGCCGTTACATGATCCTGAAGAAATCTGTGTCATTAATTTACTACTAAGCTGTTATTTTTAATTAATAACAATGAGTGGTTACATCGTATTGACGCTGCTGTAAATGTGAGTGCGAGTAAGATGCACAAGTGGACTGCTGGAATGGCTTCTCTCTCGCACTCAGCATTTACAGCCCCGCACACGTGCATGGCGCGTATTATTATTACTTAAAAATAGCAGCTTAGTAATAAAATAATGACAAAAATTTCTTCAGGATCTTGTAGGGGAGGCTTTAAACTTTAATTTAGTCATATATTGACTTTCATAATAATAGCTTTCAACCGAGTTATTAAGCCTTGAAAATCGCCATTTTTCGTTTTTTTCAATATTAAATTGCTTATAAGTCGAAAACGATCAACTTTAGAGAAAAATTATAAGAGACCTTTTTTGTCCAGAGTGGTCCAAAAAATTAAAGAAAAAATTGTTCAGGCCAAAAATGTTAATTCTTGCAATTTGATTAAAAAAAAATTGTTGAAAAAAAATTGGCCCACTTTTCACGTGGGCGACTTCTTGAACCTTATTCTGGGATGTCTCACGAATGTGATTATGCAAAAAAATTTCATGGGAATATTTTTCCCTTCGAACCCGCCGTTTTCGCCTTGTCTAATTTGTAATAATTAAAAACAATGTTGAGTATCCTTAAATTTGAGAAAAATTTTTTTTTTTCAATAAGAAGCATGTAATTGCATATTTGATCTTAGTTTTTAATTCCAAACAACTTTTTATCATAAGAATTTTCGATATTGAGAGAAATAAAGGTACTTTACCCTTGACCGAAATTCATATTTTTTGACATACCTCGTATAATATTCAGAAAATTTGATATCTGATGATTGAATCTTAGGTTTTGGGGCATGCAGAGCTTTTTATAAAGAATAACTTTTTTTCGTAAAATTAATAATAAAAAAGTTTCCCATATGTCTCCAACTCAAGTAGACACGCTGTATAAATATTCATAACTTATGTAAAAATTAACTTAGAACCTTCTTATTACACGGAATGATGAGACTTCTGGTGCGTAAATCATACCCGAAATTCCAAATCAATTAGTAAAATAGTTTGAAAGTTATTTAATTTGTTTATCCCAAATTCATTTTTTTTTTTCAACAATATAAGTCAGAAAATAATGAAGTTACAGTAATACTTTGGATAGTTTATGAAAGAAGAAGATTTACACTATTAATTTAATTTAAAAAAATGGCAAAAAAGAATTCTAAATATTGCATGACCAGATTGTAATTGTAATAATCATCATCGTAGTGATGATTATGGGAAAAAAAATATTGCAAAGTTATTTTGCAGGAACATGTGAATTAAAAAAAGGGGGGCTAACTTCGTCCCTAATTGTCCAAGGATAATTGTTTTTCTTTCTAAATGTGTATAAAAATTCAGTCTTTCTAAATATGAAAAAAATAATTTTTCTACGGGTAACGGTTAAAAAGTTATTCTAATTGTTTATAAGTAAGCAAAAAATCGACATGTTTTTGCAAAATAATTTTACACTGTTTGAAATCAAATTTTGTCATTTTTTTTAAATTAAGTTAATAGTATAAATGCTCTTCTTTCATAAACTGTCCGAAGTATTACTGTAACCTCATAATTTTCTGACTTATAGTGTTGCAAAAAAAATGAATTTGGGATAAACAAATTATATAACTTTTAAACTAGTTTATCAATTGCTTTGAAATTTAGGGTATGATTTAAGCAACAGAAGTCTCAGCATTCTCAGTTCTCAGAATTTTTACATAAGTTATCATTATTTATAAAAACTCAAAATTTATTATTTATTTTACAATTTTCTAAGCGACCAATAAGGATCGACATATTCAGCGAACGCCATATTGAAGTTTTTTACAAGATTTATGAGTTTCTTACTCTCAAATTTGTTTAAAATGCTTAACTTTTTAGTAATAGACGACAAAAACGAAAATTTACGGTTTTTTTTATTTTCATTTGTTTATAACTATGTATATCATCAAAATCGACTGCAGGAAACATATAGGTTATTAATATAGATGTCCATTCTACTCAAAAAATATGGTTTCGGCCTGGAGGGGGATGGGTCACGAGAAAAATCTTATTTCTCTTGACTATTTGGGCTGAAGTCAAGAAAAAACTATACGATAGAAATATGGGTGGAAATTGTAAAGTTCATAAAATGCATCCAAAAAGTCAAACATGTCAAAATCAGTATATGTATCACGGACCAGATTTTGTAACTCAAGGGATTTTGTAGTATCTGAACAAGGAAACGCCATGGGAACCAACCCCCGGAGAACCTGGTGCCCATGGTCACTGCTAAGGCACATCATCTGAAGTTTCTAAGGTTTTCGGAATTTAATTGATACAAAAAGATTACTCGGGGGATTTGGGGAAGCTGAACAAGAATATCCGCTGCACCTGGTGCCCAAAAACCTTAGAAACCCCAGAAAATTGCGTGTTTTAGCAGTGACGCTAGGAATCAGATGGTCCGGTGGTCGGTACTGTTGGCGTACTCACGTTCACCGACCCTAAAAAACTCCGAGTAATCTATTTGCATCAAATTAGTACCGAAAACCCACGAAACTGCAGATGACGTACCTTAGCAGTGACCCTGGGCACTAGGTACTACAAAGGGTTAGTTTTGATACCCAAGTAGCAATTTTTCGACGCATTGGTTGTCAGTACAAACAAATGCACTGTCTACAACGTTGCCCGAGAGCATTTTCGGTTGTTTCGGCCAACGTCCCCTACCCCGACTGACATTACGATGTTACAACCTGTAGTTATACGGGCAACTAATTTATTACCATTTTGACAACTACATTATCACACTTCAGTTTTTTCAACAATCGCAACGACTTAAAAATGTTATAATGCTAAACTAATTATTATATATTTTATTTTGATAGAAATTTTCGATTTATTTAACAACCTGTTTATTTGTTTTTTAATAGCTGATTTCCATTCCATTGTTTTATCAGTAGATTTGAGATTTGATAACCATCTTTGTATCTGCTTTGGTAGACAGGGTTGCCAGGTCAGTTTTAACTCTTTCAGTAGTTTTGTTTTCACAAAATCAGTAGATTCTTTTTAGGCCATGTAAATATACAGTAATACAGTGATATGCACATCCGTCCTAAATGTGTCAAGAGCAATTCCACAAAATTGGAAACCTAATTATTCCAAACCACCAACTGGTAATTATCATTTTTTAGCTAAAATCTACTAAATCAAAAACTAAAATATACTTAAGTATTTTTGGGATATATTTGGGATTTTTTATAATAAAAACAACAGCTAACTTAAGGGGATAGGCGCAAAATGTCTGTTAAAATGTTTAATGTATTTTAAATGTTTTCGTTTTTTGCGAATCCTTAAGGCCGCGTCCCACCATCAAATAATTTGATCAAACTGGTTTGAGCAAACTGAAAGTGACAGTTAGTGACGTCACATCCTGAAGGCCGCGTCCCACCATCAAATAATTTGATCAAACTGGTTTGAGCAAACTGAAAGTGACAGTTAGTGACGTCACATCCTGAGTGTTCATTGTGGATAATAATGAAAAAATTTTAATTTTAAATAAAGTACAAACAAGTTAGACAACTCAATACAAAAAATTTGATCAAACTAGACTGATAGTGAGAGCACAGATTTTTAGAATTTCAAAAAAACTGCAATATTGACGTCACTTTGACGTACTTCCGGAGTTTGCTCAAACTGTTTGATCAAATTATTTGATGGTGAGACGCGGCCTTAAGTGTTCATTGTGGATAATAATGAAAAATTTTAATTTTAAATAAAGTACAAACAAGTTAGACAACTCAATACAAAAAATTTGATCAAACTAGACTGATAGTGAGGGCAGAGATTTTTAGAATTTCAAAAAATCTGCAATTGTGACGTCACTTTGACGTACTTCCGGAGTTTGCTTAAACTGTTTGATCAAATTATTTGATGGTGAGACGCGGCCTTCAGAAAACTAATAAGTATTTTTTAAAAATTTAAACGCACAAAGAATGATTACGTTATTACCGAGGACCGAAAGTCCCTGAAAACTTCTATAATGTTTATTTTAATACGTTACAGGGGTGAAAAAAAGAAAAAATTTAGTGACTTTTAATTCCAAATATCTCGTTCAAAAGAAACGTTTCGGTTTTTCTAAATAATGCAGTATTCCATTCTGCGTTTAAATTTTTCAAAAAGACTTATTATAGTTTCCTCATGATTCGAAAAAAATGGATCAAATTATGTTGAAATATACCAAAAATCTACTAAAAAATATTGCCTACTAGAATTTTTTAAAAAATATCAAAAATCTACCAAAAAAGTAGAAATCTACTAAATGTGGCAACGCTGTTAATGAGAATGATACACTTTTGACACTGATCACATGACCTCTGTCACCCAATAAGAGGGTGCGTTCTAAAATGGTTTTGATAGTCGACGCGGCCGGATTTGGTTGGCGATTGGACTTCTAAGTTGTCTTATCCGTCTAAGGTTGGTAATTAGGTATTTTTTTAGTAATATTGGTAATATTGTTTAATGCGCCATTTTGGTTTTACTTCAGATTTTTGGGATGTAAAGAAAATGAAAACACAGTTTCACATCAGGTAATAAGTCCTTTATGTATTTATATCATATAAATTGAAATACCCAATACGATGTCAAAACAGTTTACTTTTTGGTTTTCGCATTCACCATACAGGTGTTAAAAATATAGGTAAAAAAACATAACTAGTCTGACTCCTTGAGCAACCATTGAACGCGCAGGTGCTTTTTATAGTCACTTCAGTTTTCTTATGCAACGGTTACGAAACGATGTTGCTTAAACAGGAGGTTGCCTAGGCAACGTCAAGACAACTCAAAAATCGTCCACCAAATCAGTGCAGAATAGAGTCGTCTTTTAGGCAATAACAGCGTTGTAAGAAAACGTTGACACGCGGTAGACAACGTTGTCGCGTCGACAAATTGCTACTTGGGTGGCGTATTCAGTGACCCCAAAAACCCACCGAATAATAAAATCTGGCCCTTAGTATATTTGATTTTGATATGTTGATACACTTTTGGATACATTTGCACTTTAAAAGGCAATTATGCATTTCCACCCATTTTTTCTATTATATACTTTTTTCTTGACGTCATCCTGGACACAATGCAAAAAGTTGCAAATCTCTGGGTGCTGTATTTAAAAATCGATTTTTGTTTTAAATGCCCTAGTCTATAACTGGTCATTGTAGAAGAAAAAACACAATATTTAATTACGATATATACGATCATTAGTCATGATCCTGAGCAATCAAAATTTGGTCATCTGCGAAACATAAAGTGTATAGTATTGTCTCATCATTGAGACGGATTCCCATGCCATTACATTTTCTTTTCCACAGCTTGAGTGCCTGTTCCAGATAAATTTTGAAAACAGTAATCGAAATACAGTAACTCTGCTTCAATTATTTCGTGACCTTAAATCCCTTAGACATCCTTGACCCAGTTTTAATGTTTGCACTCGTTCCATTATACTAGTGTTGCCCAAAATCGGTCTTGGTCTTGCAGTCTTGGTCTTGTTCTTGCGTTTTAGCAAGACCAAGACCAAGACCGTCTTATTTTAGCAAGACCAAGACCAAGACTGACCGTGCAAGACTTGAGCAAGAACAAGACTAAGCCTGCGAAACTTTTGCGTCTTGCAGTTAGGATTGAGTGTTGTTTTATGGAATAATACAGGGTGTAACAAAAATACAGGTCATAAATTTAATCACATATTCTGGGATTAAAAATAGTTCCATTGAACCTAACTTACCTTAGTACAAATGTGCACATAAAAAAAGTTACAGCCCTTTGAAGTTACAAAATGAAAATCGATTTTTTTCCAATATATCAAAAACTATTGGAGATTTGTTATTGAAAATGAACATTTGGCATTCTTATGGCAGGAGTATATTAAAAAAAATTGTAGTGAAATTTAGACACCCCATAAAAATTTTATGGGGGTTTTGTTCCTTTAAACCCCCAAACTTTAAACCCCCCATTTTCAGATAAACTGAAAATTACACGTATTCAATATTTTTGAAAAATCTATCGAATGACAAATGACACCAAACACGGCCCCTGCGGAGGTGGGGTGGGGGGTACTTTAAATTTTAAATAGTATCCCCATTTTTTATTGCAGATTTGGATTCCTTACGTAAAAAGAAATTGGAACGCAAAAATTGGAAATGGAAAATTAATTTAAAAAAGTGGATAAAAAAGGAATTTTTTCAAAAGAGGATTCAAATTTACCGCACAGTAATGCTAGTTTGTAACTGGTCCAACATCCGCCAAGTTTACTCCTCTGTTATGAAATTTTGACACTACTGGCATTTCATAGGTTTTCTGTGCTATTCCTTTAATTTTTAGATTTTTAGTCTACTTTTATATAAAAAACAGTTGTTGTTTTTGGGACCCGTTAGCGACGTATTAGTATAATATAATATGTATGGATTACGGTCGAAGGCCGATATGGTCAACCAAAAAAGAAGATGTACAGACGTGGGACATGGTAGATAGCCCAGTTAGTTAGAGTGTAGGCAGGGATAGTTTAGATCGTGGGTACAAACCCACCTAATGTGAGTTGTTTATTAATAAATAGCAATATGCTAGTGGGTAACTGCGAGACTTGCAAGACTCTTGCTGCAAGACCAAGACCAAGACCAAGACTGGGAGTGCAATACCAAGGCCAAGACCAAGACCAGGTGTACTGGTGCAAGACCAAGACCAAGACTGTCCAAGTCTCGTCTTGGTCTTGCATTTGGGCAACACTACATTATACAGACTTTGGACTGCTTTTGATAAGACCATGTGCAATGTTGGTTTGCTGTAGGGTTGACCATATTTTGCTGAGGGGCACACTGTCATATGTTTTTGACTTATTATTAGTTCCTGCCATAATTCTGATTAAAAATTTCAAGTTGTTACCGCTGTTCATATCTATTTAAATAAAAAAACATATTTATATATAAAGCACTAAATAAATCTCCAACTATATCCTTCCTAATAATGATTAACTAACATATCAAAAGTATCCAATGTTCAGAAAACAAAGAGGAAAAGATAGCAGGTTCATTGACAACCAATCATGAATAAAGAATGCTTTAAATCGAATAAATCGAATAAAATCGGCTCCACGCCACTGTGTGCACTAGCGTTAGCGTGATCTAGCAAGTTGTGAGAAACAAACTGGATTACAGAAAAGTTGAAATAGTTTTAAAAGAAATCTTTTCCAAGTTTTCTATCAAAACAGGGGAGTATAAATAAAATACTCTATAGCTTAATATTATTTATAGATATGGCGGGATATTTGTCTTTATTTCAAGTCGATAAATTTTTATCGGTACTCCAGACTCCAACCAGCTCTTGTATCCGCAAATATACACAACGAAATTTTCTAGTTGAACTTAGAAACTTTTTGAAATGTCGATAGGTTTGGTTGTCTTTTGTATTTTTCGACTGATTTTTGCTAAAATATCATTTATTTGCAAATATGTTAAAGTAATTTATCACAGAAACTATTTGAATTTCTTCGTTTTTGTTTTATTTTTATTATTTAAATTAACGTATCTCAGCAACAAATAGTTACCAAACAGCAGAGATCAAAAAACAAATTGTGTGGGTTAAGGGACATTCAGACATATTAGGTAATAGTATTGCGGATTCAATAGCTAAAAATCCACTAAAGTACCCTCAAATATTGATTGAAGAACTTAACACATGTGGTCTTTTTTCATACGTTAAACAGCATATTAAATGTAAATGGGATAGACGTTGGATTCAGTTCGGTGAAAGTACAGGCACTAATTTGTTTAAATTACAACCAACAGTAGCTGTTAACCAATTTTACAAAGTTGTTGCACTAAATAGAAATACAGTGTCGACCATCCTAAGATTAAAAGTAGATCATGGATGTTTTCCGAAGCATCTACATAAAATTGGAGTTCTCCCAACAGGCAGATGTGACTGTGGAACTAGCATAGCTAATCTAAATCACATATTTTTTAACTGTCCCTTACATCTTAATGCAAGTATGTGGCTGCTACAAGAATTGTTGAAAGCAGGTTTAAGTACTCCCCTAGACTTAAATGTACTATTAAGTGAGGATAACATTAAAATTTTTAAACTAATTATGACATTTCTTCAAAAAATTAAATTAAAAGTGTGAATGTAAAACTAATCGTTTGAATGAATAGGTATTTCCTTTGTATTATGTAATGTATGAATGAGATATTTCCTGTAATTAATTATATTATTTTGTAACCTATGTATGTTCGAAAAAAAAATTATATATTAAAAATATATATATATATATATATATATATATTATAAAAAAAAATTTAAAAAAAAAATAAATAAATAAAAAAATTAAAAAAAAAATAAATAAATAAAAAAATTAAAAAAAAAAATAAATAAATAAATCACTAAGAGGTTCTAAATCTCCGCGAGGATGAGTCGGATTTAGTTCTTACCGTAGTGAAAAAAAAACAAAAAAAAAACAAAGAAAAACAAAAAAAACAAAAATTAATATAGTTGTATTTATTAACATAGTAAGTAGGCATAGTAAGTAGGCATTGTTATTTGTAAGCTTTATTTTTTATTATTCTTTATTTTTAAGTGTATACTGGGCAATTTTATACTTATGAACGAATAATAATTTTATATGTAGTTACGTGGCTAAAGGTTCTGAACCAAGGCCAAAATAAAAAAAAAGATCAAAAAACGAGTTAGAGTGGCATGGACGGCATTTGGCAAACTAAGCTACATCCTTAAAAACAAAAGATATCCACATCTTAAGACCAAGGTATACAATCAATGCGTACTCCCTGTTCTCACTTATGGTTCCCAAACGTAGACGTTTACAAAAGCATGGACAAAATCATAAAAACGCAAAGAGCGATGGAAAGGCAAATGTTGCACAAAAGGCTAATGGATAAAAAAGAAACGAGTAGATAAGAGAGAAAACCAAAGTTGGGGGATGTTAGACAAGAAGTTGCAAAATTGAAATGGAGATTTGCCGGATACAATATAAGACAAAAAGAAAACCGATGTAACAAAATTCTTATAAATTGGAGACCGTGGGAATATAAACGAAACAGAGAAAGGTTTCAAATGAGATGGGCAGATGATATCAAAAAGCACGTGGTCACTGGGTGGATAACTGTAGCTACAAACAGAGAAGAATGGAAAGGGATTGAGGAGGCCTGTGTTCAAAGATGGACGGAAGAAGACTAATCAGATAGATAGAGATTGTCACTAAAAGTGGCTGTTAGATTTTCATCCAGTTTGTGTAGTCTTCGACTATTGGTGTATACTCTACTGGCACTCTAGTATGTGTTTGATGGTGACACGGGTATTGCAGATATGGCACCAAGGACGATTGCTTTGACTCATCAGGTAACCATGTGTAACATGATAATGTCAAACTCTTTAGTCTTCTTATGACAACTTTGGTCCTTCTACAAAGTTCTGTTCTTTTTAACACGTGGACGGACAGTGCCTCAAATGTATAAGCAAGTGTTGTGACACTATATGTATTTTGCAAAGTATACAGTCCAAGTAATGAAACTTAAAATAAAACAAAATCTCGCAATTTTTACAGAATGGATCGATTTGTTTGAAAATTTGAGAATAAATAGTGGATAGTCCAAGGATCAAAATCTATATCATACTGAAAGGCGCTTTGACCATGGGGGTGGTTGCCACCCCATCTGGGGGGTGCAAATTTTTTATTACATTTTAATTGAAAAAGTTGGTAAAAACGTTCATTCTAAGCAAAAAACGTTCTATACATTTTTTTGATAAAATTGATAGTTTTCGATTTATTCGCTATCGAAAGTGTTAATCGAAAAAATCAATGTTTTTAATAAGTTTTCTGCTAATAACTCCAAAAGTTTTCGCTTTATCAAAACAACTTTACTTAATAAAAATGTACCTTTTGAAATAATAAACAAACCCGTTTTTTTAATTTTATTTAAGACCAATAGTAATGGAGCTATACTTTATTATATGTTGGCTCTTCTTCGTCAAATGCTAAATATTTTAGTTTCAAAGTCAAAGAGGGGAAAACTAGGCATTTTTTAAGGACAACTTGTTCAAACTAATTTAAAGTACTTAAAAATAGCTATCTCCAGAAATAAAAAAAAGTCACAGGCTCAAAAATTAAGTGACTTATAATGAAAAGAATGTCAGTTCCCATTTTTTTCAGCGAAAAAGTGATCGCAAGCAACCCCCTGATCTCCACCCTAATTAAAATTAGTTATAACCTTATTTGGACTTTTTTATTTATGTATTATTAATAGGTTCTAGGAGTTTGACCGGCTTAGAATGATTAGTTTTTAAAAAAATGGAGTTAAAAGCGAATAACGAATTTTTGTAGTTTGGAAAAAAATTTCCTTTTCTTCAGAATAGCAAAATTAGCATCATAGATACGAAAAAATGTGAAATTGTAGCTAATTTAGTTCCCAAGAAACTGGTTTGCAAACATTTTTTCTACGGCAAAAATTGAGTAAGCTATCGACAGTTAAAACTTGTAATAACATGCAAAATCCACCTTTACCAACCCTTTCAAAGTCACCTGTTTTTGCGACTGAGACGATTTTAAAAATATTTAATATCCATAGGCTTGTAGATCTTGAAAAAACCTACAATATTATTTTTTGCCAAACTTTCTAAGATAAAAAATAAAAAGGTACGGTTAAAAAATCAATATATTTTTTTGAAAAAAAAAAGGAGAAATCCAATTGGAAGCATACTAATGTAAGTTAGCGGTGTTTCTAGTCATTGGCCTTATTCATTATTATTTACTTATATATTATTAATAGATTTTAGAAGTTTGAATGGGCTTAGAATAATTAGTTTTTAAAAAAACTGGAGTCAAAACCGAAAACCGAATTTTTGTAGTTTGGTAAAAATGCCATTTTCTTCGGAATAGAAAGATTAGCATCAGAGATACGAAAAAAAGTTTCAATATAAAATTGTAGGTTATTTAATTCCCAAGAACTTGGTTTGAAAACATTTTTTTACTGCAAAAGTTGAGTGAATCGTAAATGACGTATTTCCCATAAAAAATACGTAATTATAAAAATGCCACAAGGAAATAGCTTCAGAACAACAATCGTAAATGAGTATGTATATCGAGAAACATTGAGTTATTCTATACAAAACTAACACTTTCGATAGCGAATAAATCGAAAACTATTAATTTTATCAAAAAAATGTATAGAGCCTTTTTTGCTTATAATGAAGGTTTTTATCAACTTTTGCGGTCAAAATATAATAAAAAATTTCCACCCCCGAGATGTTCTATACATTTTTTTGATAAAATTGATAGTTTTCGATTTATTCGCTATCGAAAGTGTTAATCGAAAAAATCAATGTTTTAAATAAGTTTTCTGCTAATAACTCCAAAAGTTTTCGCTTTATCAAAACAACTTTACTTAATAAAAATGTACCTTTTGAAATAATAAACAAACCCGTTTTTTTAATTTTATTTAAGACCAATAGTAATGGAGCTATACTTTATTATATGTTGGCTCTTCTTCGTCAAATGCTAAATATTTTAGTTTCAAAGTCAAAGAGGGGAAAACTAGACATTTTTTAAGGACAACTTGTTCAAACTAATTTAAAGTACTTAAAAATAGCTATCTCCAGAAATAAAAAAAAGTCACAGGCTCAAAAATTAAGTGACTTATAATGAAAAGAATGTCAGTTCCCATTTTTTTCAGCGAAAAAGTGATCGCAAGCAACCCCCTGATCTCCACCCTAATTAAAATTAGTTATAACCTTATTTGGACTTTTTTATTTATGTATTATTAATAGGTTCTAGGAGTTTGACCGGCTTAGAATGATTAGTTTTTAAAAAAATGGAGTTAAAAGCGAATAACGAATTTTTGTAGTTTGGAAAAAAATTTCCTTTTCTTCAGAATAGCAAAATTAGCATCATAGATACGAAAAAATGTGAAATTGTAGCTAATTTAGTTCCCAAGAAACTGGTTTGCAAACATTTTTTCTACGGCAAAAATTGAGTGAGCTATCGACAATTAAAACTTGTAATAACATGCAAAATCCACCTTTACCAACCCTTTCAAAGTCACCTGTTTTTGCGACTGAGACGATTTTAAAAATATTTAATATCCATAGGCTTATAGATCTTGAAAAAACCTACAATATTATTTTTTGCCAAACTTTCTAAGATAAAAAATAAAAAGGTACGGTTAAAAAATCAATATATTTTTTTGAAAAAAAAAAAGGAGAAATCCAATTGGAAGCATACTAATGTAAGTTAGCGGTGTTTCTAGTCATTGGCCTTATTCATTATTATTTACTTATATATTATTAATAGATTTTAGAAGTTTGAATGGGCTTAGAATAATTAGTTTTTAAAAAAACTGGAGTCAAAACCGAAAACCGAATTTTTGTAGTTTGGTAAAAATGCCATTTTCTTCGGAATAGAAAGATTAGCATCAGAGATACGAAAAAAGTTTCAATATAAAATTGTAGGTTATTTAATTCCCAAGAACTTGGTCTGAAAACATTTTTTTACGGCAAAAGTTGAGTGAATCGTAAATGACGTATTTCCCATAAAAAATACGTAATTATAAAAATACCACAAGGAAATAGCTTCAGAACAACAATCGTAAATGAGTATGTATATCGAGAAACATTGAGTTATTCTATACAAAACTAACACTTTCGATAGCGAATAAATCGAAAACTATTAATTTTATCAAAAAAATGTATAGAGCCTTTTTTGCTTAGAATGAATGTTTTTATCAACTTTTGCGGTCAAAATATAATAAAAAATTTCCACCCCCGAGATGGGGTGGCAACCAACCCTATGCTAAACGCGCTTTTCAGCATGATATAGATTTTAATCCTTGGACTATCCACTACTTATTCTCAAATTTTCAAGCAAATCGATCCATTCTGTAAAAATTGCGAGGTGAAAAGCTTCGGTTCCTGGCCTAAGGCTACGGCTCCACGGGCGAGAAATTGACGCTAGCCGTAGCAGTAAAATGAACTTAAGGTTCCGCGGAACGGAATGGGAATAGCCGAACTGAACCGACTACGCACAAGTCCTGTAATCGGTACAGTTCGGCTATTCCTATTCCGTTCCGCGGAACCTTAAGTTCATTTTACTGCTACTGCTAGCGTCAATTTCCCGCCCGTGGAGCCGTAGCCTAATAGTAGGGAAAAATGCAACGTATATACATTGTGTCACATTACATCGATGGAGATTAAACGTATGTAGACGTGTTGTCCGTCAACGTGTTAATGTAGTATTCTGGGTTGAATGTCATGAAGTTGGGAGTTTGTTCTATTCCAGAAGTTTTGCCAGGCTCTCAAGAACATTTGATCGACTGTATGTTGTAAATCTACCCCAAGTTCAATACTTTCTATTGAAATATCAGAACGGGATGCCCCTTATGCCGCTTGATCTGCATTTTTTTCATTTTCTGGAATATCTACATGTGATGGAGTACAAATAATCCTTACCAATACGTTCTCATCTTTATAATTGGTAGCATGTGTTGTGAATACTTAAATTAATGGATTTTGGGAGTAAATAGTCCTGACAAAAAAGGCGGAGGATAGTGAATCGGTGCAGATTGCACGGTTTTTGTTTTTGTTGTTTAGACAACTGAGTGGTGTCATGACAACGTAATATAGTAGATGTGTAGATGCTACGGTAATATGGAAGACGGTAGGTAGCTATAATTTTGTTGATGGTAGTGACAGAGAGACCAACCAGGTTGTCTACGTTAGAAGCGTCTGTGTAGATAATTGGGTCATACTGTTTGGAGTGGATGAGTTCCAGAACGAAAGGTTTTAGGTGTTGTAGTGTAGAAAATAACCATACTTTGGCTGAAAAGATCTGAGGGTGGATAATTTATGCCCTATGGTACATCAAATTATGATTATTCTTTTTCCATTATTTCTATATGCTTTATGCTTTATACTTTTTAAACCCTTAGATTTATATAGGGTGAGGCAGATAACTGGCCTATTAGAAATATCTCGAGAACTAAAGGCAACAGAATCATAAAAATTGGAATAAAGGGGTTTTGAAGGATGATCTATTAAATGAAAATATTTTCATCTCTTTGCAACTTCCGGTTATACCGTAAGTTGCTTATAACTTCGTTTTTTTAAATGGGACATCCTGTATATTTTTACATTCTTGAATTCTCTTCGATGTCTTCTTTCTTAAAATATAAGGTTTTGTAATATTATACAGGGTATTTTAAAAGATAATTACGTTTTTTTATTAATTTCGTAGCAACATTCACACCCTGTAGAATTGTAGTAGTTTGACATCTAAAACTCTACTTACATTCAAATGATTTTTAATATACTCTACTATTGTTAAGAATCATTAGTATAGCTAAATTTTTAATTTTAGTATACAGGGTTGGTCGAAACTCGGAATGAGTATTTTGTGAGTTTTCTTAAATGGAACACCCTATATTTTTGTATTGTAGTGAAATGATATTTTATAGTACTTTTTTATTTCTTAAGCATTCCCTATACCTAACTGCTTTAATTTGTGAGTTATTGGTGATTCAAGCTAAACATTAATTGCAACAAAAAAATACGTAAAATTTTATTAGGTTGGCCGTGAAAATACTCAATCCCAAATAATTTTTCAGAAATAAATACATATTAATCCAGACTGGTCCTTAAAATTACCAATAATAGTTTAGTTATCGAAATATCTACTTAGTTAAGATTGTTGGTGCGATTAACAATTAAGCACAAATTAAAGCAGTTAGGTATAGGGAATGCTTAAGAAATAAAAAAGTACCATAAAATATCATTTCATTACAATACTAAAATACAGGGTGTTCCATTTAAGAAAACTCAGAAAATACTCATTCCGAGTTTCGACCAACCCTGTATACGAAAATTAAAAATTCAGCTAAAATAATGATTCTTAACAATAGTAGAGTATATTAAAAATCATTTGAACATAAGTAGAGTTTTAGATGTCAAACTACTACAATTCTACAGGGTGTTAATTTTGCTACGAAATTAATAAAAAAAACGTAATTATCTTTTAAAATGCCCTGTATAATATTACAAAACATCATATTTTAAGAAAGAAGACATCGAAGAGAATCCAAAAATATAAAAATATACAGGGTGTCCCATTTAAAAAAACGAAGTTATAAGCAACTTCCGGTATAACCGGAAGTTACAAAGAGATGAAAATATTTTCATTTAATAGATCATCCTTCAAAACCCCTTTATTACAATTTTCATGGTTCTGTTGCCTTTAGTTCTCGAGATATTTCTAATAGGCCCTTTATTTGCCTCACCCTGTATAGTATTGTCATGCTGGATTGCTTGTGGGGTTGTGTTGTTTTAGTTCTTTAATCTTGTGGAATTCCTTGTTTATAAATGAACATGGGTAGTTTTTTTAATAAAACCTTCATTTGAAGGTTTTCTCTTCCTAAAATGTCCTTTCATTGGAGCAGGTGTTTTGAGCTTTATCGTATAACCCTCGCAGGACCAACCTTTTAGTAGAAACAACGAGGACCAAGGAGGGTCAATAAATGTCCACACATAAATTAATCAAAAACGTGCTTCTTTATTTAAACTAATTTAAAAATAACACTTTTATATTATTCCTAAACCTTAATGGAACAGTTAAAAGGTACGAATTTATAATTTACCCGGAGTCTTTGGCTTCAGTGGAATTGGCATCATCGTAGGATACAGAAACATTTTTGACTTCTTGCTGTGCTTACCGCATACATACTTGCATTTTGAACAAACTATGGTTATTTTTGCCCACTCATTGGCTTTTTTTTAGATTTTGCTAATTTGACACATTAATGATATCGTACCTTTCCATTTTGGGATGGTGTTGAAGGTATTCAACGGAATTATTTATAGTCCACTGTCAAGTTTTTATAAAGGTATGAGGAAATTAATTAAATTATAGAAATGCTAATTATGCCATCTAATAGGGCAGTAGTACGCCGACAGCTACTAATTATTTGAGATTTTTAGGAACAAATTTCTCTGTTGATTATCACATCCAGAAAAGGAATTGAATCGTTTTTTGTTTCTACGGTGAATTTGATTGATTCTTCTTTATTGTTAATATCAGTCAGGAATTTATTCAATGCTATTCAGTGAGTTCGTGGCTAATCCAAAATCTTTATTATTGATAGGCTAACCCCAATATAGACGCTTCTATGGAGAGGTGTATGACAATCGAGTGTGATTGATGATAAAACTTCAAACTTCATAAAATATAACGGGAAAGCAGATATCCTAAAATACATTATAACATAGAATGTCTGAGGTGGGTACGGTATGTAAAATATACCCTACCAAATAGACTTGGTACTACCAGAATATTGATAGACCAATGGACCAGAGACAAAGAAAAAGAGCCTGAACAAACTTCCTTGAAAACATCAATGAAAATACTAGAAATATGGGAATACGAGCTTGGCGGAGGAAAGCGATGGATAGGAAAAACAGGAGAGAATGTCTTGTACAGACTAGGACCTACACAGGGTTATAAGTCAGAATGATGATGGTGGGAATTCTGTAAGGGGTCCTAATAGTTATTTAGGTACTGGAAGTTTTACAAACGATATCTGCGATATTTTCACATTTTTATAAATTAAATTTTAATTTACTACTAGTCCAGAAAGCCACTGCGAATCCGCTAGGAAAAATATTCCAATTCGGATTTTTTGCACAATCTTACTCAAAAAGACCCCTTTTAACAAATTTGCATGTTGCCAGGACCAAAAGTGGGTCAAAAATTTTTTAAACGTTTTTTTTGTTTTTTTTTTCCTAAAATTATTTTTTTTGCGTGGAACGAAGTTTTTTTTAGGTTTTTTGGATCATTCCAAACAGAAAAGGTCTTTAGTGACATTTTTCTAAAGTTGATAGTTTTTGACATATAAGCAATTAAAAATTGAAAAATTGCGAAATTGGCCATTTTTAACCCTCAAAAACTATGTGAAAAACTGAAAATTTGAATGTTGCCAAGGAAGATAGATATTCTTTAAACATCTATTGATGAAATCCCGAAGAGTTTTTTGCAATACAATATTCAAAACTCCTTTGTTTTTTAATTGCTAATCAAGCGTGCGCGACACTATTTTCCACCGACAGTATGGTGCAAATGAAAGGAATAAATTCGTTATTTCGTAAACCGGCGACTGTCAGGAAATAACCCGAAACAGGTTGATTTTTATTTATAAGTTATGATATTGTGGCATATATGGTATACTAGTGACGTCATCCATCTGGGCGTGATGACGTAATCGATGATTTTTTAAATAAGAATAAGAATAGGGGTCGTGTGCTAGCTCATTTAAAAGGTTCTTCAATTCTCTATTCAGTAATATAAACATTTATATAATTATTTGTACAGGGTGTCCTTCTACTTCTTTTTTTTTTTCAAATAATTTAATTTAATAAAAAATTTTTGGACACCCAGTATAAATAATTATGTAAATGTTTACATTACTGAATAGAGAATTGAACAACCTTTCAAATGAGCTACTACACGACCCCTATTCTCATTAAAAAAAAATCATCGATTACGTCATCACGCCCAGACGGATGACGTTACTAGCATACCATATATGCCACAATATCCATAACTTAAAAATAAAAATCGACCTGTTTCGGGTTTTTTCCTTATAGTCGCCGGTTTACGAAATAACGAATTTATTCCTTTCGTTTGCACCATACTGTATACACATGCAACGGTGGAAAATAGTGTCACGCACGCGTGATTAGAAATTAAAAAACAAAGGAGTTTTGAATACTGTATTGCAAAAAACTCTTCGGGATTTCATCAATCGATGTTTAAAGAATATCTACTTACCTTGATAACATTCAAATTTTAAGTTTTTCACATAGTTTTTGAAGGTTAAAAATGGCCGATTTCGCAATTTTTCAATTTTTAATCGCTTATATGTCAAAAACTATCAACTTTAGAGAAGTCACTGCAGACCTTTTCTGTTTGGAATTATCCAAAAAACCTAAAAAAACTCTGTTCCATGCAAAAAAAATAATTTCAGGAAAAAACAAAAAAAAACATTTAAAAAATTTTTGACTCATTTTTGGTCCTGGCAACATGGAAATTTGTTAAAAGGGGTCCTTTTTGAGTAAGATTGTGCAAAAATCCGAATCGGAATATTTTTTCTAGCGGATGCGCAGTGGCTTCCTGGACTATACGTTTTATGATCTAGTTTTAAAATTGTTACCTTTATGGTACAGTGTTACATTTTATTTCGTAAATTATATAATTTTTTAGGTCATCTTTGATTTCTAAGATATCATTTAAAAAAATGTATATCTGTTTGTATCTTGTTTCATATCAACTCTAATTATCCACATCAAAACAGGCGGAGTGTATTTAATTGTAATTCAATATTAAAAATTTGTATGTAAACAAATCGTAGCGCTCCAATTATGGAGGTATATCAATACAAGATAAATTTTCTTTGATATCTCCATAATCATCAACCCGAAGCTTCTCGCCCACTCCCAAAACAATTATACGGTGCCTCGACGTCTAAAGCTCGGATAAGTGCTCTCATTACTCCAGATTTTTATTGCGTTGCTCAGTATTTTACAATTTTGTGTCTTTAAATTGTTTCAATTTCTAAAGTTTGAAGCGATTCTGTTACATTTGGGTTTTTAGATCAATTTTGTTCTTGATATAAATGTCAAATTTGTTTTTATAGGGATGTATTAGTGACAAAAATGTATAAACTAGAACTCGTGGTTATGAAAGTATTTTACATGGTCTCATATTTTAAGTTGTTTTTGAAAGCCCGTTTCTATACAGTTAATCAGTGCTAGGATTTGGTCTGCGCAGCTGCGGTTTACTCGAAATCTTGCTTGTACCACAGGTCTGTGACAGGTATATCGACTGTGTACCTGCATAATTTCCTATATGATTTTGGATAACTTTTCAGGAGAGAGTAAAGAGTATTATTTTAACAAAGTAAGTTATCAATCGAAGTAGCACAGAAAACGAAAATAAATATCGTTACCATACCACCAGATTGACAACAGGTGGAATACTTTCTTTGGTTACAACCTACCGAGATTTTCAAAAATTATAAATCCTACAGGATGCCGAGGAAATTAAGATGAGAGAATTTTAAATAATTCCCAACTCATCTGCTCAGCGTGGTAAAAGTTCCAACAAGAAAGATTCCTTAATACTCCTACAAAAGAGTAAATGAATTAAAAATGTATAAACATTTTCAATTTCTTTACAACACGAAAATGCAGCAGCTGCATAATACTCTGGTTAAATCGGAGAGTGCAGGAAGAGTCTATACCGGTTTCGGAGGTCTTTTCCCCCTCATAAGTAGTCCCATATCCTCTTCTCTCCGATTTCTCCAGGCACCACACTTTGGGCCTTTCCGAATTGCAAAGAAAGAGATGTCACGGATGAACTAGAGCCATGTACCGAAAAACAAAGTAAGTTATCAATCGAAGTCGCACAGAAAACGACAATAAATATCATTACCATACCACCAGATTGACAACAGGTGGAATACTTTCTTTGGTTACACCTCCTGAGATTTTCAAAATTTATAAATCACTTTGTTTTTCGGTAGATGGCTCTAGTTCATCCGTGACATTTCTTTCTTTGCAATTCGGAAAGGCCCAAAGTGTGATGCCTGGAAAAATCGGAGAGAAGAATATATGGGACTACTGATGAGTTTCAAATTTTTAATCTATTCCACAATTAAAACTTTCCCTGTTCCAGTGTTCCCGTACATCAAAGTTTGTCCGACTAGACACCGTTAAACTATTAACAAATTTTCAGCTTGCTATTAAGCAACTTTTTTTGCTACGCGGGATCCAGGTCTATCTAGCCTACCTTTTGTAATAATAATTTGTTGAAATTTAACAGTAATAACAAAAATCAGCAAAGTTGGGGTTTTAATTACATTTACCTAAAAATTATATAAGATAGAGGGTATAAAATCATTGTGAAATGACCGTAAGAGTAAGTGAAATGTTATTATGATGATATTTTTAAATATCGAAAACGTTCTATGATGTAGCCCTTTAAAGGGATTTTAATAAATTTTATACCGTTTATAAAGGATTTTTCATTAAATTTTCATAAATACCATATAGCTAGTTGCCGATATACAGATCGTGTAAGGTCGTCGTGAAAGACCCTGTATATCCCTTGTTTGCACTAATAATTATTTTAAGTGTCATTACATATACTTAAGATATTTGCAAACGATATAGGTATGTTAATATATAAATATCTTCTGTATCTCTCCTCACATAATTTTTCCCTTAAAAGAATCATTGTACTGATAGCCTGAAATTAGATAAAGGACAGAACTTTCCAACGTTTATAACTTTCACGTAAGTAAACTGCTTTTCCCAAATTGCGCGACAACAAAGCTTCCTTTGATCTCGAACCTTTAGGTATAGGGTTCGGTATGTATATTGTCGTTTGTCAGTGACACGTATATCACGTGATCACATTATATAGCTAACTCGTTAAATCGGCTTTGTTGGAATTATTCTGTTACAAGTCAAAGCCTTTTCCACAACGTAATTATAGTTATGTTCTTAAAATTTGTTCTAATAATATAGCGCCATCGAAAAAAAGAATGTGTGTGTACTTTGTACGAAAGTAAGAAGTTATACTTCTATTATAATATTATGCCAACGAAATTAATATGTAGGTACTTTAAACAGTTTATTTATATTTTATTTAAATATTAAACTAATTTTAATACTACTTTCCAAAAAATTTTTATTAAAACAATACCAAAAATTAAAAAAATAAAAGAATAAAACACACACAAACACATTGAAAAATGCCACAAAAAAATGATTTCTGAACAATAATTGTTGGCAAAAATTTTAACTAAATACGCATTTTCTGAAAAAAATTATATAACAAATAAACTTACAATCATAAAATGTACAAAAAAAAAATTTTTTTAAATAAAAAAATAAAAACTTGCATTGGGATTCGAACCCGCGTTTATTCGGGTACTTAGGATTTGAAGTCAAAGCCTCTACTCATTTATCCACTTACACGTACCTATCATGTGTGAAGATAGGCCAACTGAACGTTTTACTGTTTGACAGTTCTAAATTTAATCACATTAGTTTGATTTTTGTGGAATTAAAATATTAAAATACAACAAAACATAGAGTAAGAAAACAATATGTTAGATAAAGATTGGTCGAAATTATGTTGGTAATCAATTTATGTAAATCAAAGCATTACCTACTAGACAGGTACATGCATTTTCCAAATAGGTAAGTACCTATGTAATTTTGATTGCAATACTGAAACATTTACAATAATTACGTACGTGTTACTTTTAAAAACTATTTAAAAAGTCACTACAATTATAAACTTGCTTTTTTTTCTCTGTCCTCACAATAATAAAAACAAAAACTAATATACACATTTGATTACCCATAACCGACATATTGAACAATTATTGACAGGTCATTGTAATTACTCAATGAGAGCCCGTATAACGTTTGAGCTGCGCTCAGGACCAAGACTTTTGATGAATTCGCGCACATATAAATTTACTCCCAACGCGCTTAAGGAGCATAACTTCAAAAATCCTAATTAGGAAATTTGAAATTCCTTATCTATAAGGCTCATTGGTTGTATAGTCACTACCAATTTTCCTGGATTACGTTTTATCTATGGTTTGACATTGTCAATGTAATGTTTGGTTAAGTATTAGTACATATTTTTATCATTTTTTTAAGCCAACATGGTATTTAACAGTGTTACAATTAATGTAATTGTAATTCTTAATTTGTCGTTAAAATCCCTCCAATATTTCGAATTAATTTTACAATGCACAATTCCGTCTATAGCAGTAGTAGACACTGCCAAGTTTTGGTCGCTTTAAAATTCTCGGCTTGTCTGCTTGTCTTGTCATTTACAAATTTAGTTGTGGTTGATCAACTATGATGTTTGTAAGTATGCTATATTAAATATATTCTGAATAAATAAATAACAAAATAAAATTAACGTCTCCGTACAATAAATAAAAAAATAGAATATCAATCTTGACGAACGTTGCACTGTTGATATCTGCGAAAGATAAGTACCGTTAATATTATAAAAATGAAACGAAAATACGATGCATACACACACACAAACAAAAGTGCGCGTACGCGTCAAGGAGACAGAATAATCACTTATTCTAGGTTAGAGATGCACGGGTCGATCAATACTCGATCCGGTGAGGAACAGGAAAGCAACCAATCAATACTTAATCGCCGACAGGACGGTTTGGTCTTAAATGGTAGTGAAAAGTAAGGTAGAAATGCATGCGTTGCAGAGCGATAGCAAGTCAGCGGTGCGAGCTGGCAATGCTATCATTACACTCCTTTCTCTTCTGGGAAAAATGTAGCCTAACTTTTTTGTTGGTGTGGAGCCTACTCCGGTGTGATCCCATCCACCCTTTGTGGCAGTTTATTAACTTTTCTGCTGTTGTTGCAGGTCATTCGGTACTTCTTTGTTCCCTTTGCCACCAGTTTTCTCGAGACGATTTCCACCAAACTAAGTCAGAATCGTTTCCAGTATGTGGCTCTCACGGGTTCGTCATTGCGTCGGCTCCGGGTTTTGTCGGTGTGTCCGACGCGTGGCAGTTCCTTGGTAGAGATAGTGGCGTATTGAACAGCTGGTGGAATATATTGAGGATGTGTTGTGAATCCTTGCTGGCGTGACAGGTAACCCAGGTCTCTCCGTTGTTACCAGTAGGCTCATTTCTTCGGGAATATCGAGGATATCGTCCATAGCGGCGGCTTACTGGTTGATCTAAGCTCTGCTCTCAAAATTAGTCCAGGGTAATAAGGTTTTTCCATGACACTTGAAGAGCCACGGTACTAAAGCGTTTTTTCGACAGGTAATACCTATAAGAGCAAATTATAACTATTTCCTGCGTAGGATCTGGCGGCCATTTTTATTTATAAACAATTAAGTGTCAAAAAATGGCATGTTTCACTTTTTTTTTCAAATTAATGGAAAACAGGGAAACATGGTTTTTTAGTACAAATATCTTCGAGATTATGGAAAAAGCTTTAAAATGACGTATTACAAAGTTTAATATACTCACTTATTGTTAATATAATTACGAAAAAAGGTCGGAATTGCAAAAAAAAATATTTTCGCAATAACTGTTGTAAAAATTAGTGTACAGCTTTGAAATTTTTGTAAAATAAGGATTCTTAGGTTCTTAATATGTGATAAAAATTTCAAAGCGATTCATTCAATTGTTTAAATTTTATTCAAATTGTTTATCCCAGAGAGCATTTTTTTGCAATAACATAAGTCAGAAGAAAATTATGTCAGAACCATTCCACAGGTGACAAATTAATGAAAGAGCATGAGCTATATTTTCAAGTTGGTTTAAAAAAAGTGAATAAAAAATGCAGTTATTAGTAATAAATAATTATGCAAAAGTATCGTAAATCTTTTTCTTATAAACTTTTTATTTTGTTATATAAGAAATTATACATATGTATTACAATTTTTTATCAATTATGATATAGACAACATTACTTGGTAGTTGTGCACTTAAAACAGGGTAAAAAAGTTAATTTTTTTGGAAAAAGTTATTCAAAAAGTTTATAAAGAAAAATACGTCATTTTAAAGCTTTTTTCATAATCTCGAATATATTTGTACTAAAAAAATCATAAGTTTCACTATTTTCCGTTGATTTAAAAAAAGGGGGAAATGCCATTTTGACAGTTAATTGTTTATAAATAAAAATGGCCGCCAGATCCTACGCAGGAAATAGTTACAATTTGTTTCTATAGGTATTACCTGTCGAAAAAACGCTTCAGTACCCTGGCTGCTGAAGTGTCACGAACAGGGTATATTTTTGTCTTATTACCCTGGCCTAAATAAATTCGCTGCTTAAAGTACGGTTTGTCTTAGCTGGGGATAGGATTTTTTGGAGGTACCTCCCTCCTCCCACGGTTTTTAAATCTTGGCCATGATACTCTCTAGGGGTTGTACGTTCCCAGTGTCTTTGAAAAATTTTTCTACATTATTCTACAAATCCGACACCTGAAAGGGTTATAAGGAAGGGGAGAAAGAAAGAAAGTTCTACATTAAAAAGTGTTCTATATTAATAATGACAATAAATTTTTTTACATGTCGCTCTAAAGCGGTTTCTTTTGGCAATTAATTTTGTTATATTTATACTGAAGGAACAATTCAAATTTTTAAATTGCAAGGAAAGTATTTTAGTCCAGGTCGCATCTGTTTTGAGATGGACGTTGAAGGGTGACTCAAATTTTTTTGCAGAAATTGCTTGAATATAAATCAAATAGTAATATTTGAGTTATCCTTCCTCTCAAAAAGGTCCGGAACATTGTTTAAATAATCAAAATGTCAAAAAATTAAGAAAAAATTCGATTTTTTTCTTCGTTTTTTGATTATAACTTTAAAACCATTCCTTTCCGAGAAAAGTTGTACTAACGTAAAAGTTGCGTAATTAGATTTCCAACAATATAGAATTGATTAAAAATTTTAAAAATAGTCACCCTAGCTGCAAAATAGCAATAATTGAGAAAAAAACATACAAAAACAAGTATTCGCATTTTACGTTTTTCAACCATTTATGCTATACTTAGGACCTTCATATTTCGCCCAGAAAAACTTAATGATACATTAAAATAATACTGTAAATTTCATTGAGATCGGTTCAACAGATTTTGCAAAATAAATTTTGCAATGCAGCTTTCGCAAAAAAAATTCATTTTTTCAAAATGTTACAGGACTGAAAATAAAGTAGATAGCAAGTTGAATTTTTTTCCTTATAGAAGTGTATTGTACCTTTCATTTGCAATTTGCAAAATTAAAATGAATTAATTACCACGGCGTCAGAAAATTTTTTAAATAAGCATTAATTTTTGGTGTTACGCGCAGGACAGCGGTGTTCGATTCACACAAGTTGATTTCCACCAAAATTTTTTCCAATCTTTATCTAATATATTATTTTCTTACTCTATATTTTGTTGTATTTTAATATTTTAATTCCACAAAAATCAAACTAATTTTATTATTGTTTGTGAAATATTGTTTAAACAATTGCATATGTTTAAAAATAATAAACTTTTATTATCTAAGTTAAAATATATAAACAAAGAAAGTTTTTGCTAATAAAAGTGTTATTTCAAAGGATAAAGTATGTGTTTTTATTTTGCAATAAACAAATTTATTTATTTATATCGAAATGTAATAAAAATTAAAATGTATCAATCATTATCAAAGGTCATTGGAATGCCCAATCAGAGCAAACTATCCGCTGTCCTGCTGGTAGCACCAATAATTAATGTTTATTATAAAAAAATTCCTGACGCCGTGGTGTTAATCGATTTTAATTTTGCAAAATTGAAAATGAAAGGTACATTACACTTCTATATGCAAAAAAAATTCAACTTGCCATCTGCTTTATTTTCAGTCCTGTAACATTTTGAAAAAATGAATTTTTTTGCGAAAGCTGGATTGCAAAATTTATTTTGCAAAATCTATTCAACCGATGTTAATAAAATTTACAGTGTTGTTTTACTGTATCATATAGTTTTTCTGAGTGAAACATGAAGGTCCTAAGTGTAGCATAAATGGTTGAACAACGTAAAATGCGAATACTTGTTTTTGTATGGTTTTTTCGCAATTATTGCTATTTTACAACAAGGGTGACTATTTTTTAAATTCTTAACTAATTCTATATTGTAGGAAATTTAATTAGGCAACTTTTATGTTAGTTCAACTTTTCTCGGAAATGAATACTTTTAAAGTTATAATCAAAAAACGAAGAAAAAAATCGAATTTTTCCTTCATTTTTTGACATTTTGATTATTTAAGCAATGTTCCGGACCTTTTTGAGGGGGAGGATAACTCAACTATTATTATTTGATTTATTTTCAAGCAATTTCTGCAAAAAAATATGAGTCATCTCTCAACGTCCAAATGTACTAATATTTTTACAGATGCGCCCTGGTCTATTTATCTTATGACTCTTTGTACTATGTATCAAACCATTTTAACACAAGTACCTTTATGAGTTTTTAGGATATCGAGACATTGTATTTTATTCATCTCTTATGATAAATTAATTTCCTTTTTAGACGTCTTTTTCAATTCGTTTTTATATTTTATTTTCGTTACATTAATAAAAGTACATCTACACAGATATTTGTTAAGACAGTTAGTTCACAGGACGTATCTAAAATCTCATCAATTCTTTCGACAAAAAAGCCTTTTTCAACCTTTTCCATAATATATCATTTATATACCCGAAACACAATCCGAAAGTGATAATCTAAGTCTGTCATTATAAGTTTTTTTGTTCAGACGTTCCTGTCCAATGTATGTCGTCAAAAGTATTACTGTAGATACAATTCATTTAACGAAAAGTTATTTCATTTGAGTCAGTTCTTCTTATGTCATATGAGAACAGAATTTTTTTCTGAAATATTGCTATTATTTTATTTTTGTTCCTTGCATTATTTGTTAGCAAATTTTTTGGAGCATTACAAATTAATATTTGTGAAACAAGGATTTCCACACTTTTCACTGTATTTCTTCACTTAACCATTCTATCCAGTTATTTCTATTTGGCAGTCTCCTTCCTGCAGATTTCTTCTTCCTATTGCTTCGTCCACTTCATACCTAAAAGACCTTCGGGGTCATCCTCTCTTCCTTTTTCCTATTTGATTTGATTTTTTTATTTAGTGTATAAACTTCCACTTTTTATTTTTATAAATAGAACGATTATTTGTAAAATAAAATTTACTGTTTATATTTACTTTATTTATTTAGTAGAAACAATTGAAATGTTTATCAATGAAATACATATTTTAATGACTGGAAATATTTAAATATTTTAATAATTATATATATATATAACAGCGCTAACAGGCCTTATAGGCCTACGGCTTCTAAATTCTGGATAATATTTCTCCATTCTTTTCGGTCCTCTGCACTCTTTCTCCTGTCCTTCACCCCGATTTCTTCCAAATCCCTCTCTGCAGCCTCTAACCATCTCTTCCTTGGGCGACCTCGTCTCCTTTTTCCCAATGCTCTGTCATTCAATATTCGTTTGACGTTTCTAGTTTCTGGCATTCGAGTAATATGTCCCAGCCATCTAACTTTTTGGGCTCGTATTTTTGTCGTTATTTTTGGTCTCCCATACATCCTCATTACTTCTTCATTTGTTCGTCTCCTCCAGGTTTTCTCCGCTATCTGTATACCTCCAAAAAATTTTCTCAGGACCTTCCTTTCCCATATCTGTATCTTCTTCTCCTCTTGTTGATTCATTACCCACGTTTCACTCGCATACAACACTGTGGGCCGTATTATCGTTTCATACATTCTGATTTTCGCGTTTATTGATACATTTTTTGCTTTTAATATCGTGTTTAAGGCACCCACAACTCGACTTCCCTTCAATAATCTTTTATCTATTTCTTTTTCTTCCCTTCCAGTACTGGTTACATTCACTCCCAGGTATTCGAATTCTGCTACTTCCTTAAATTTATATTCATCTCCTTCTCCTTTCATTTTTATATAGTTATCCACTTTATTTATATCTCCTTTCATTACCATGTATTGTGTTTTTCCTTGGTTGATTCTTAATCCATACCTTTTTGCTTCCGTTTCGAACTTTTGGAATATTTTTTGGAGATGTTCCTTTGTTCTTGTTAGGATGACTAGATCATCAGCGTAAGCTATAAACTGCTGTCTGTTGTTAATAAATATGGTACCGCTTGTACTAATTTTTATCCTTCTTACTATGTGCTCTAGTACCAAGTTAAATAAGTCTGTAGATAGAGGGTCACCCTGTTTCAGTCCTTTATTCACTGTGAATTGTTTTGAAAAATTTCCTTCCAGTGTTATCCTGTTTTTTGTATTGTTGAGCGTCATTCTCACTAATTTAATCAGCTTTCCTGAAATACCCAAGGATCTCATTGCTTCATATAGCATATCTCGGTCTACTGAGTCGTAAGCCTGTTTAAAGTCAATGAACAACATGTGTAGTCCCAAATTTTGTTCGTAGCTGTTGTTCTGTATTAGTTTTAATAAACATATTTGATCTGTTGTTGATCTTCCTGGTCTAAAACCTCCTTGGTATTCTCCAATGATCTTATTTACCTCTTTTTGCAATCTATTTCGGATGATTTGCAAGTATTTTATAGGCCACTTCTAATAGCGATATTCCTCTATAATTTTCGCAACTTGTTTCATCACCTTTTTTGTAGATTGGACAGATGAGTGCATTGTTCCATTGTTGCGGCATTTCCTCTTTTTGCCAGACTGTTAATATTAGTCGGAAAATTTTTTCTTGCAGCTTTTCTCCTCCTGCTTTAAAAATCTCTGCCGGAATTTCGCTTTCTCCTGCGCTTTTGTTATTTTTTTGCTTCAATATTGCTTCTTTTACTTCTTGTAGTGTAGGTTCTTCTTCACGTTGTTGTTCTGTGTTATCCTGTTCATGTTGTTTTATTTCCTGGGGTTATTTGCATTTAATAGTTCTTCAAAATACTCCGCCCATCTGTTCAATTTTTCTGTTGTTTCTCCTAAAAGTCTTTACCTCTACAATAATTTACTCTTTGCAGTTCCTCGGGATTTTTTTACTTCTTGGTAGAAATTTCTTATTTCCTTGTTTATGTATGATTCTTCTATTGTTTTTAACTGTTTGTCAAGATGTTCTCTTTTCTTTTTTCTGCAGATTTGTCCTTCTCTTCTTGCAATTTTATTTTTCTGTAGTATTCTGTGTATTATTTTTGTCTTTTTCTATTTTTGATTTATTTCTACGTATCAATGCTATTTTACAATCCTCGTCAAACCAGTCTCTTCGTTTCTCTGCTTGTACTTTTCCTAGACATAGTTCCGTTGCTTCTGTCATCGCTATCTGTATATTCCTCCATTCTTCATCAAAATCTTCTGCGGTGGGGTAACGAAGTCTTTTATTTATCTCTGCCACAAATCTGTTTGCCGTTTTTTCTTCTTTAAGTAATTCTATCTTGTATGTTAATCTTTCTTTTGCTGTTCTTGGGTTTCTTGGTAGCTCTTGTTTAAGTTTGGCTATCGTTAGAATATGATCGCTATTGGTATCTGCCCCTCTGTAGCTTCTGGAATCGGTAATTGCTCTGATATGTTTACTTTCTATTAATACGTGGTCTATCTGGTTTTTGTCCTTCCATCTGGAGATATCCAAGTTTTCTTATGAATATCCTTATGGTCAAATCTTGTGCTTACAATTTTCATTTTATTTTCTGTTGCAAATTCAATTAATTTTTTCCCATTTTCATTTGATTCCTTATGCAAACTTTTTCCACCCGTTATACTTCTGTAAATCTCTTCTCTTCCTATTTTGGCATTCATATCTCCTACGATTATCTTTATGTCATATTTCTGAATTTTATCCATCAAATTACTTAGCTTCTCATAGAACTCTGTCTTGGTTTCTAGGTATTTTTCTTCAGTGGGGGCAGGTGCATTAATGATGCTAATTTGTCTGTACTTTCCTCTTATTCTTAAATAACATATTCTATCTGATATTGCTTGGAAGTCTATAACTAATTTACTTATTTTTTCTGTCACCATAAATCCAACTCCAAAATATCTGTTTGTCCCGCCACTCTTAAAAAAGGTTCTTTTTCCTATTTTGACTATTTCAGTTCCCAACTGATTTGTTTCTTGTAAGGCCAG
This sequence comes from Diabrotica virgifera virgifera, assembly GCF_917563875.1. Taxonomy (NCBI): domain Eukaryota; kingdom Metazoa; phylum Arthropoda; class Insecta; order Coleoptera; family Chrysomelidae; genus Diabrotica; species Diabrotica virgifera. The sequence goes on along the minus strand of NC_065448.1, from coordinate 250,859,983 downwards.
GATGTCTACTTTGTAATTCTCCATAATATTATCTAAATTTTTTAAGGCACCCTCTTCGTACGTACTTCGTACATTCCAGGTTCCAATTTTTATTATTTCCTCAGGTTTTTCCTTATTTGTATCGTTTTTTCCTCATTTTCCAAAGTCGTTATTCCTTTTTTTGCCATGTCAATACCATATTTCAGCCGCTATTCTTCGTTTATTAGTTTTTTGAATTTTCTATCAGCTGTTTTCTCTCCTCGTCCCATATCCAGATTTTGCCATTTACTATTACGATGAATGTTACGAAAATGTTATGATTACGATGATGAGAGAGCTCATGAATAAAAATGATGAAATGCTTCAGGAAATAAAACAAATAAGAAAAGAACAACAACAAACCAATAAAGAGTTAATGGATGTAAAAGTAGAGAATCAAAAACTAAAAAAGAAGTAAAATTGCTACATGAAAGAATGGAGCAACTGGAGAAATTTAGCAAAAAAAAAGCTTGATCGTAACTGGGTTGAAAGTACAAACAAATGATGATAATAAATTAAAAGAAGAAGGAAAATTTCATAGCCCAAGAGTTGCAAACACAAATAAAACTAAGAAGTGCAACAAAAATAGGAGAAACAGTATGCGCAATAGAGACAGAAACTTTCACGGATAAAATGGAAATCCTAAACAAGAAAAGTAAACTAAAACAGCATAAAGACCATATCTATATAAACAACGATTTGACATCGAAAGAAAAAGAAATACAAAAGAAAATAACTAAAATATCAAAGGAAGAAAGAAGCAAAGGTAAGCAAACGAAAATCGGCTACAAGAAATTAATAGTAAATTTTAATAATTATTCAAAATAAATAATTTGTGAAAATATAGAATTATCCCAGTCAATCATGTTGTATTTAAAATAAAAAGTAGACAGGAATAAATATTTATGTTGTACTATAATTTTACTTATTTTCGTATTCACTACGTATAATAATTCATTTGCTAATTTTATTTAATTTGCTATTATTTTTTCTGATAATAAGCCGAAATTTTAGTTATTATTTTAAAGTCTAATTATTAACGTTTGTAAAAATAATAAATTTTGTCAGATTGGATTTTTTGAATAGATTATTAATATTAAAAATTTTTTTTAAACTAATAAAATATTAGGTAAAATTACAAACATTATGAATTATTATTTAAGTTTGGCTTTTGCCATGTCCAATAATTACGCTAGTCAATAGGAGCAAAAATAGGATATTACCTCCGAATTCTATCCTACTGCATGGATTGTAATGAAATTTTGGGAATAGCCTCTACTTATCTCCTATTCAAAGACTACCCTATGCCGATGTGTGCTTTAATCTTGGGGGGTGGTTCCCACCCCTTCTCGGGGGTAGAAAATTTCTTGGTTAAAATAACCACAGAAGTGGCTAGAGAACTTAATTGTTAGCAAAAACTTTTCTATAAGTTTTTTTTGAAAACTCAATATTTTTTGAGTTATTCGTGGTTGAAAATTGACCATTTTCATTGAAACATAACACCTTTTCGAACGGCTTTTTGCAAATATCTTAAAAACTATGCATCTAACTAAAAAAATTATATAAAACATTTTTGTAGCTTATAAAAAACCAAAGAGACTAGTTCCTTCATAAATCTTCTAGTTATAGGTAATAATATAAAAAGAGATATGGTAGGTGAAAATAGTTTGTTTTTTTGGTGCATGCTCAAATCGTTGTATTCAGCATAAAATAACAGACAAACGGGTGATTTTAGTTGTATAATGTTACCAACACCTTTTGTAGTGTTTAAAAATATCATTAAAATGAACAATATTAAAGGTATATTGCATTCAAACTAAGCGAGATATGCTGCAAAAAAGTTGATGATTAATGTATTTTAAGAAAAAATGATAAGTATATTTAACCACTCATCCGCCAGAATTTTAATGCATCATTTTACTTCTACAATACCTTTTATTATAGTATTATAGACGGGTTCAAAAAGTTGGACGGGTTTAAAATGAATGGTTTTTAAAAAAAATAGGATCAATTTATGGAGCGCATTTTTAGATTTCCTTAAAAATCTTATTTTTCTACATGTAACTTGAAAATGATGAGAGATACAATATTGAAACATAAAACAAAATTTTTACTCAACAAAATCCTACATTTTTGTGTGGTATCCTTTTTTCATATCTCTTGCCATTTTCGAGTTACATGGAGAAAAAGGAAGATTCTTAAGAAAATTTAAAAATACTCTATAATTAATTTGATCTTATTTTTTTCAAAAACTATCTATTTTAAACCCGTCCAACTTTTTGAACATAGAAATAACATTATAATAAAAAGTATTATAGAAGGAAAATGATGCATTTAAATTGTGATGGATGAGGGGTTAAATGTACTTCACATTTTTTTTAAATTCCATTAGTCATCAATTTTTTTGCAGCATATCTCGCTTACTTTGAATGTAATCGACATTTAATGTGGCTCATTCTAAAGGTCTTTTCAATCACTACAAAAGGTATTGGTAGCATTATACAACTAAAATGGACCGTTCCTCTTTTATTTCAAGTTGAATACACCGATTTCATCATGCACCAAAAAAACAAACTCTTCTCACCTACCTCTTTTTGTAATATAACTAGAAGATATATGAAGGAACGAATCTCTTGTTTTTTTATAAGCTACAAAAATGTTTTTCATTGAAAACGGCCAATTTTCAACCACGAATAACTCAAAAATTATTGAGTTTTCAAAAAAAAATTATTGAACAGTTTTTGCTTAGAATTAGGTTCTATAGCCACTTCTGTGGTTATTTTAACCAAAAAATTTTACACCCCCGAGAAGGTGTGGGAACCACCCCTAAGATAAAAGCGCTCATCGACATAGAGTAGACTTTGTTTCTTGATCTATTCTCTACTTATTGTGAAAATATCAAGTAAATCGATGTAGTAGGATGGAATTCGGAGCTTAATAACCTCATTGACTGCTCTAAATGCATCTAAGTTGAGTTTACATATGACTAGAAAATTAGGTTTATTTCGTAATTGAATATTTCACCTAAACAGTGAATTCTAATTAATTATCCGTGTCGACTTCATCAACGACTTAGTACGCAAATTCATTTCAATATGCTCGAAGCTTAACTAACCTTTTGTTCTTGAAAGCTCTATAACTAATAGAATGTACAATAGATTCGAAACGTAATATTCTATTACAAACTAAACTTGGGGAGAATTGAAACGTTATATTTTAACACAGTTAAATAAATATCATGAAATCCATGCATAAGAGTTCCATAAGAGCCCTTCCTTCCAAATACCAGCAGCTTATAGGGCTTTTCATCGATTGTCATGTGTTTCGAGCTTCTGTCATGTGTCACATAATATTAATATATCTACGTCATACGTCTTTGGTTTGTATCATTGTATTGTACCAATAACATACGACGTAGATATATTTTTATGAGTGTTGCCCAAGTGCAAGACCAAGACGAGACTTAGAGAGTCTTGGTCTTGGTCTTGCGACAGTACACCTGGTCTTGGTCTTGGTCTTGGTATTGCGCTCCAGGTCTTGGTCTTAGTCTTGGTCTTGCAGCAAGAGTCTTGCAAGTCTCGCAGTTGCCCATTAGCCTATTACATATCTTAGAACTAGAACAACGTAACAGAGTAGGTCAATTTTAAGCTTTAATATCACAGCCGTAGTAAAGACCAACCAAATTAATAAATATCTAAACAACTGACACCGGGTGGGGTTTGAACCTACGATCTAAGCGATCCGTGTCTATATTCCAACTAACCAAAGTTTATTAGGAACTTACGTATTTTTTCGAGTATTTGCCATTGACAATGTGTGATTTGAAAAGAATTCAATTCAGTGACAGATGTGCACAATATAAAGGGTCAGAGGGAAAAAGGATGAATGTAAATTTTTGGTCATTTTGAGATTGTTGTGCAATCTGTTAGCTTAGAAAGGGTACTATCAACCTGTGAATGGACAAGGGGACATAAATATGATAATCGTCTTAAAATCACGTTACAAGATTGGACGCAAGGGGTAAAAACAATGAATATGTAACTTTATTCCTCATTTTACCGAAAATGCTTGCAGATAGACATTCATCGTTCTTTCCCCTGGCCCTTCATATGTTAACGCCAGTTCTCATTTTGGTACCGAATACCAAACCGAGAATAATACACTTCTCCAAGAAATTAAGGCACCTCCTTAAAAATGGAATGGGTCATTTTTGATGTCTCGAATTTCCTAAACCTGTTGTCTGATTTAAGTGATTTTTTAATATTATATAGCCTTATTCGTTAACAATATCGCTGTAATAACATTGTTGCTAGAAGTTAAATTGTCGTTGTATAGGTAACCGATATAATCAGTTCGCTAAACTCAGACACAACTAGCTAGTGATTTTAGTAAGTAATTTTGCCAGTTTGGTAATATTGGCAAAAAAATAATTACTAAATAGTTACTAATTACTCAATAGTTAGTAATTTTGCCAATTTTGGCGAAATTGGCCAAAAACAAAAAAAGTATCTACTAAAATCACTAGCCAGTTGTGTCTGAGTTTAGCGAACCGACTTTAACTTATCGGCACTAATGAGTGTACCAATCAAACTGTGTTTTTTTCTCAAAGTAAGCATCATCCTGTGGAATATTCTAGCATTTATAAAATACTGAAATTAAGACCCAATTACAGTCTGATATTTTTTTAACATTTTGTTTTTTCATTCGCTTATGTTGGATAACAGTAAAGTTAGGTATTTTAACAACTAGCCATGTTTTTTATCAACACAGGGTGTTTTTAAATAAGTATGGTAAATTTTAAGGGGTAATTCTAAACAAACGGGTCATGTTACCCGTATGCGCGCCAATGGTGAATATTAAATTCTTAATTGTATGTCAAAAATGCGTAATAACTACCTCTTAAAACCCACCAAATTTCATTTGCATATCTCAACCGGTTTTAGAGCAATAAATCGTCAGTTTGTAAGAAAAATTTTAACACCCCCTATTTCGGAAACGAAGTATTTGCGAACATACACTTATAAAGCAAACTGTCAAATTACTTTTCGGGCAGAATTACCCCTTAAAGTTTGCCATACTTATTTAAAAACACCCTGTATTGATGAAAAACATCGCTAGTTAAAAAAGTACCTAACTTTTTATTATCCAACATAAGCGAATGAATCAAAAAAACAAAATTTTAAGAAAATATGAGGCTATAGTTGGGTTTTAATTTCAATATTTTATAAATGCTAGAATATTTCACAGGGTGATGCGAACTTTGAGAAAAAAAATACAGTTTGATTGGTAGTGTCCAATGACAAATTTACCTGTATAGAAACAATATTATTACAGCGATATTTATACAGAACAAGGCTATATTATTATCAAACATTAAAATCAAATAAATAAAAAATCAAATTATCAACCACTTAAATCAAACAAGTTTAGAAAATTCGAGAGACCAAAAATGACCCGTTTCTTGGAATAGTGTATAGCAACCAAAGAGCATAACAAAAGAACAGTGAGTCGATTGATAAACAAATGACTAGTTTAATTTAACTACCTACAAATAACTAACTAAAAATAAAATAAAATAAAATAAAAATGTCCTTTTGTTTTCCATGTATTTTACTGTAAATATTTCTTTGTTGAATGCCTCGTAGACTAAATATTTGGGTATGTATTTGGTTACACGGTATAGACGGCACGGTATTATCTGTTATAGTCTGTCTCCTATCGTAATCACAGTCAGCAGAAAAAATATACATACATAATAGTCTTATTATTCTATATATCGATATGATTTTTATGTGTTTAAATTCCTACAAAACTAATTAAGGAAAAAAATTAACTACTTATTGTAGGTATATTTCTTATCAGCATATGACATATTTTTAAAAAGTTTCGATACATTATAGGTCTGGATCCCGCGTATGGAAAAAAATTGAATAATAGCAAGCTGAAAATTTGTTAATAGCTTAACGGTGTCTAGTCGGATAAACTTTGATATATGGGAACACTGGAACAGGGGCAGTTTTAATTGTGGAACAGGTTAAAAATTTGGAACGGTCAGACCACGAAAACGGCACATTTATTTTGTCCGACAGAATAGACTTAAACTCTACGAAGAGAGATTAAACTCTCTTGCAAAAATCAGACTGCTATTTATCACCTATCATAATTCCTGTCATTTGACATATTCTACATGTTCCACTCATTAAAACGCTCATTTGGTGATAAATAGCAGTCTGATTTTTGCATGAGAGTTTAATCTCTGTTCGGAGAGTTTAAGTCTGTTCTGTCGGACAAAATACATGTGCCGTTTTCGTGTTCTGACCGTTAAAAATTTTTAACCTGTTCCACAATTAAAACTTCCCCTGTTCCAGTGTTCCCATATATCAAAGTTTGTCCGACTAGACACCCTTAAGCTCTTAACAAATTTTCAGCTTGCTATTAATCAACTTTTTTTCATACACGAGATCCAGACCTACTAATTTATGAATGGAGGGCGGCTATTCTCAAAACCTGGACAATTAATTTCAGAGCGAAGAATGTATGTTTGTTTATGGTATTATCCGTAAGGCGCATAAGTCCAATTTTACAAATTTTTTTGCTTCTCATAGAGTGCCTACCTAAGAATATACCCGAACTAATATACTTCATAAAAGACCCTCAGTTCTAATTGCAAGACGCAAGAGTCTTGCAGGCTTAGGCTTGTTCTTGCTCAAATCTTGCACGGTAAGTCTTGGTCTTGGTCTTGCTCAAATTAGGCGGTCTTGGTCTTGGTCTTGGTCTTGCGAAGACGCAAGAACAAGACCAAGACTGCAAGACCAAGACTGATTTTGGGCAACACTAATTTTTATTATGTGACACGTGACAGAAGCTCGAAACAAATGACTGTGAATGAAAATCCCTATTTACTTCCCACTGATGTAGAGTACATGGTTCACTTCCATCTATAAGAACTGGGCGCTTAAATACAATATTCCTTGTTACCGAGATACAGAGTGTTTTATTACAAATATTCTAAAATGATTTTAGCCTATGGTTTTAACACTTTCCAAATTTTTTTTATACTTAAAAAACAGTTTACACGTGTTAGTATACTTTCTTCAAGGGTATATACTCTATACTATCATAGTTAGTGTACAGGTTTAATATGCATATATCGTGATAGGAAAATGCACTGGTTGAACAATTGCTCCTCAAGTGTTTAAGTGTTGGTTTATTTTGCGGTTCTTAAGTATCCAACTAAGTTTTCCAAATCCTGCCCATGATATGCTCATAGTTTTGCTCTTCTAGTAATTTCCGAACTTTGGTATTAGGATAGTTTAACTAGTATTTAAATATAGTTTTCCGCTGTTACGAGAGTTAATTCAACCAAATTGCTCATAAGGTTGTTAATTATTATCGTGAATTTTCACGAATCTTTAATAGTTCATAGATAATATTTCTTCAAATATTGAGTTATAAAATCACCATTTCAGAAATTACCAACCTTATTAAGTTGTAGGACTCATTTAAAATTAAGTAAGCTGATATCATTTATCGATGTTACAACTGTCAGACTGATACTTGTAATTGAAAAGCTTAAGATTACTGACTTACAAATGCTTGGTGTGACATCTTTAGGGCTAATTTAATAGGTTCCTTTGAATTACAAGCAAATTTCAACGGCAATTCGTATTTGGAATTTCTTGCAAATACCTGTTTTGGTTAACTGAATGTTGTTTATGCAAGACGATGACCACCGCATTTTCCCCTGGTTGTGCGAAATTATTAAAACAATCAGTTTCCTCAAAGATGTATAACAGGGCGAGGAAGTGAGTTTCCTTGGCCTGCTCGGAGTCCTGATTTTAATCTCTTGGATTTTTATTTTTGGAGACAGTAATTGTTTATAATTAGGTCATAAAAAATTATTTTAATTGATAATATGTATTCCGGTAGGTGTGAGTTGACGGAATTAATTAAAAAATAATAAAAATAAGTTAACAACGAACAGTAAAATATTTATATATTTTGGTAACAAAAAGGTGTTGCTTAGATCTCGGAAAAGGATCGATTGTTAGCGAGAGTGCGGCTTGTTCGCATGCTGTGAAGAGACTGAAAAGAAAGCCACAGACGCTAATCTGTGTTTCTACCCTCTGACCAGATGGGCAATAAATTATTTAGATCTGGCGTATAAAAACAGAGTTGTTGACATAATGGTCTGATATGATAATTAATTTATGGGGAATTCAGTTTGTTACACTGAACACACCAAAAACATATGGTTAGGGATGCATTTCGTTTGTAAAACCATGTCTTTCTTAGCATCTGGTTTGTATATTAAATGTGACTTTTATATGGCCCATATTATTTCGTTTTAAGAAAAATCATTAAAATTAAAATTAGTAAAAATAATAATTAAAGCGTATCGCTATATATGTATTTAACGAATTGTATTTTAATCTTATTCATCCATATTTTTAAAAGCATCATTTTACTTCTAATTTAAGTTTCGTGTCGTTTGAGATAATTACGACATTGTTCCGTAATTAACAAACGACAAACCCCTCGTGTGACTCTGATAATCATGATTTCGTAGAAAACCCATGTTCACCATTCTCATATTTTATTTATGGAAAGTTGACATAAGGACAAGAATGAAAATATCGTAATTACTCAAAAAGGAGCTTTCTAATTAAAATACAAAATGTTCGTATATTTGAGTTGGATAGAATAGTCCATTTACTCACGGTTTCTGCTCTAAATTTTAAAGAACCACTTGGCTTGCCATGAAACTTGACATACGCATAGCTAACATTTCAAAGAAAAGAAGTGATTTTGTACCGATGTGTGCTTTTGCCCTGGGGGTGAGTTTCATCCGTTCTCGGGGGGTAAAAAAATATACGTTCAAAATAAGCATGGAAATGGATAAACTGAACAAAAGCAACTTTGTTCTATAGCATTTTTTACTAAGTCAAAACTTTTCAACTTATTTACGAGTAAGTATGTTCATTTCTCAACAAAAAACAACGTGTTTAGACGGTTTTTCGCAAATAACTCAAAAAGTAAATATTTTACCGAAAAGAACATCCTAAGAAAAAATATAGCTTTTAAAAAAATGAAAAATTTTTGTATGTACGAGGTGTCTATTTTAACTATTTAGAATGGGAAATAAGCCACAATATTATTAAAAAAATGATTTTTATTAACGTTTCGACGTCCAAATCGGGTGCTGTTGTCAAAATACAAAATACTATTGTATGATATATTTTGACAACGGCACCCGATTTGGGCGTCGAAACGTTAATAAAAATCATTTTTTTAATAATATTGTGGCTTATTTCCCATTCTAAATAGTTAAAATTGTAAAAATGCCACAAGAAAATAGCTTCAGAACAACATTATGAGGTATCTAGACCCAGTAGAAGCAGAGTTGTAGCTAATAGAAAATAGGTTCATATTCAACGTGAAATAACCACAAAATGACGCACTTTTTGGGGTAGTAGTGTTTAAAAAAGTTTTATTTTTGTGTTTAAAAAAAATGTCTAGCATCAAAAGTTAGCAAGTTGCGCTCAAAATGAAGTTGATCCCTTTTCTTGGTGAAAAAAAATGGGAAAATCACCTTTTAGCATCTCAAATGAAATTATCGTTACCGCTTCATAAGTTGCTCTACTTATGTATTATTTAGTTGATCTGTAAGTTTCATCAGTTCAAATTGCTTATTTTTGAAAAAAAAATCCGTTTTAAAGTATTTTTCTAATTTTTACTTTTGAAAAAAATGCTTTTTTTCAAAATAACTTATAAATTATTCATGATATCAAAAATCTCAAATATTAAAAAATATAGGTTTTGCTTTTCTGGACAATTTGGATTTCTTGTTTACCTGTAAGACAAAAATTGGTTAAAATATAACTGTTCAAAATTGATTAAGATTTGGACTCGTTCAAGCCCTTTTAACTAGAGCCCTTTCAAAAGTAAGCACTTTGAACTGATGAAACTTACAGATCATATAATAGACCAGGGCGCATCTGTAAAAATATTAGTACATTTGGACGTTGAGAGGTGACTCAAATTTTTTTGCAGAAATTGCTTGAAAATAACTCAAATAATAATGTTTGAGTTATCCTCCCTCTCAAAAAGGTCCGGAACATTGTTTAAATAATTAAAATGTCAAAAAATGAAGGAAGAATTCGATTTTTGTCTTCGTTTTTTGATTATAACTTTAAAAGTATTCATTTTCGAGAAAAGTTGTACTGACATAAAAGTTGCGAAATCAAATTTTCTACAATATAGAATTGGTTAAAAATTTAAAAACTAGTCACCCTTGTTGCAAAATAGCAATAATTGCGAAAAAAAACATACAAAAACAAGTATTCGCATTTTACGTTTTTCAACCATTTACGCTACACTTAGGACCTTCATATTTTGGCCAGAAAGACTCTATGATACAGTAAAATAATACTGTAAATTTCATTAAGATCGGTTCAATATATTTTGCAAAATAAATTTTGCAATCCAGCTGTCGCAAAAAAAATTCATTTTTTCAAAATGTTACAGGACTGAAAATAAAGCAGATAGCAAATTGAATTTTTTTTTGCTTATAGAAGTGTACTGTAACTTTCATTTGCAATTTGCAAAATTAAAATCGATTAACTACCACGGCGTCAGGAATTTTTTAAATAAACATTAATTATTGGTGCTACGCGCAGGACAGCGGATAGTTTGCTCTGATTGGGCATTCCAATGACCTTTGATAATGATTGATACATTTTAATTTTTATTACATTTCCATATAAATAAATAAATTTGTTTATTGCAAAATAAAAACACATACTCTATCTTTTGAAATAACACTTTTTTTAGCAAAAATTTTCTTTGTTCATATATTTTAACTTAGAGAATAGAAGTTTATTATTTTTAAACATATGCAATTGTTTAAACAATATTTCACAAACAATAATAAAATTAGTTTGATTTTTGTGGAATTAAAATATTAAAATACAACAAAATATAGAGTAAGAAAATAATATATTAGATAAAGATTAGAAGAAATTTTGGTGGAAATCAACTTGTGTGAATCGAACACCGCTGTCCTGCGCGTAGCACCAAAAATTAATGTTTATTTAAAAAATTTCCTGACGCCGTGGTAATTAATCGATTTTAATTTTCAACTTACTATCTGCTTTATTTTCAGTCCTGCAACATTTTAAAAAAATGAATTTTTTTTGCGAAAGCTGGATTGCAAAATTTATTTTGCAAAATTTATTAAACCGATCTTAATGAAATTTACAGTGTTGTTTTACTATATCATAAAGTTCTTCTGGGTAAAATATGAAGGTCCTAAGTGTAGCGTAAATGGTTGAAAAACGTAAAATGCGAATACTTGTTTTTGTATGGTTTTTTTTTGCAATTACTGCTATTTTGCCACAAGGGTGACTATTTTTTAAATTTTGAGCCAAATCTTTATTGTAGGAAATTTAATTACGCCACTTTTATGTCAGTACAATTTTTCTCAGGAATGAATAGTTTTAAAGTTATAATCAAAAAACCAATAAAAAATCGAAATTTTCCTTCATATTTTGACATTTTGATTATTTAAACAATCTTCCGGACCATTTTGAGTGGGAGGATAACTCAAATATTATTATTTGAGTTATTTTCAAGCAATTTCTGCAAAAAAATTTGAGTCACCTCTCAACGTCCATCTCAAAACAGATCCGCCCTGGACTATAAACAATACATACAGTCGGAAAAATGAAAGAATACCCATGAACGATCACATCAATCACTTTTTTTTTGTATTTGCTGTCTTTTTCTATAAATAACAAACGTTTGTTATCGAAAAAGATAGTAAATACAAAATAATTGATTGATGTGATCGTTCATGGGTATTCTTTCATTTTTCCGACTGTAGGTAAAGTAACTTGTGAAGCGGTAACGATTAATTTCATTTGGGACGCTATTTCGATCGAGGGTAACTTTCACGATTTTTTCACCAAAGGAACCAACTTTATTTTGATCGTACCTTGCTTACTTTGGTACTAAAAACTTAAAAAAAAACACACACACACACACACACAAACACACACACACACACACACACACACACACACACACACACACACACACTCACACACACACACACAAACACACACACACACACACACACACACACACACACACACACACACACACACACACACACACACACACACACACACACACACACACACACACACACACACACACACACACACACACACACACACACACACACACACACACACACACACACACACACACACACACACACACACACACACACACACACACACACACACACACACACACACACACACACACACACACACACACACACACACACACACACACACACACACACACACACACACACACACACACACACACACACACACACACACACACACACACACACACACACACACACACACACACACACACACACACACACACACACACACACACACACACACACACACACACACACACACACACACACACACACACACACACACACACACACACACACACACACACACACACACACACACACACACACACACACACACACACACACACACACACACACACACACACACACACACACACACACACACACACACACACACACACACACACACACACACACACACACACACACACACACACACACACACACACACACACACACACACACACACACACACACACACACACACACACACACACACACACACACACACACACACACACACACACACACACACACACACACACACACACACACACACACACACACACACACACACACACACACACACACACACACACACACACACACACACACACACACACACACACACACACACACACACACACACACACACACACACACACACACACACACACACACACACACACACACACACACACACACACACACACACACACACACACACACACACACACACACACACACACACACACACACACACACACACACACACACACACACACACACACACACACACACACACACACACACACACACACACACACACACACACACACACACACACACACACACACACACACACACACACACACACACACACACACACACACACACACACACACACACACACACACACACACACACACACACACACACACACACACACACACACACACACACACACACACACACACACACACACACACACACACACACACACACACACACACACACACACACACACACACACACACACACACACACACACACACACACACACACACACACACACACACACACACACACACACACACACACACACACACACACACACACACACACACACACACACACACACACACACACACACACACACACACACACACACACACACACACACACACACACACACACACACACACACACACACACACACACACACACACACACACACACACACACACACACACACACACACACACACACACACACACACACACACACACACACACACACACACACACACACACACACACACACACACACACACACACACACACACACACACACACACACACACACACACACACACACACACACACACACACACACACACACACACACACACACACACACACACACACACACACACACACACACACACACACACACACACACACACACACACACACACACACACACACACACACACACACACACACACACACACACACACACACACACACACACACACACACACACACACACACACACACACACACACACACACACACACACACACACACACACACACACACACACACACACACACACACACACACACACACACACACACACACACACACACACACACACACACACACACACACACACACACACACACACACACACACACACACACACACACACACACACACACACACACACACACACACACACACACACACACACACACACACACACACACACACACACACACACACACACACACACACACACACACACACACACCAATAAAGCTTTTTAAATACTTTATAAAAGTTTTAATAGTTGTAATAGCATAAAAAATGCGCCATTTTTTGGGTATTTCACGTTGGAATATTAGATTTGGAATTTGACGAGTATGAACCTATTTTTCATTAGCTACAACTCTGCTTCTATTGGCTTCAGAGAACACATACATGCACCGTTTTTTTTACTTTTTTACTGGCTAAATTTTTGGTGAATATTTTTTCGATAAAATACTTACTTTTTAAGTTATTTCCGAAAAACCGTTTGAAAACGTGGTTTTTTTTTGTTGAAAAATGAACCTTCACTCGCAAATAACTTGAAAATTATAAACTTAATTAAAAACACTATGAAACAAAAGTTGCTTAGAATCAGTCAGTTTATCCAATTCCAAAATTACTTTGAACGTATGCTGTTTCACCCCCGAGAAGGGGTGAAACTCACCCCAAGGGTAAAAGCACAAATCGGAACAATCACTTTTTTTCTTTGACATGTTAGCTATATATGTATATGCAAAATTCCATGTTAATCCAAGAAGTTCTTTAGAATTTTGAGGTTTTGCAATATTTTACCGTGTGTTAATGGACTATATGTGAGTCGGATGGAAATAAATGTTATAATTACACAGTCAACCCTTTATTAGATTAACTTGACTCAACCTTCATTTTGGTTGTAATTTCAGGTGTTATATATAGATATTTAATAGTCTTTTTTCCGTTAGGTACATATGGAAGTTAAACTTAACTATAATTAGGTCACGAACGTATGGTATGACAGTCAAAATGATTCTTTTTTTATTATGTATTTGTAGATAGAAGTACAGATAAGTTTTATCGCATTAAGAGCCCTAACAACTAAATGTTAGAACAAACAAAATTTATTAAAAACATTAGTTTACCTACACCTAATTTTAAAATAAGATAACACAATAGATAACTGCAACAATGGTAGGGGAGCAAAGAATGCTAAATTTGCAGTCACTCGAGCGTTATGGGGACCTATTGGGTTGTGATTATTAGGTCATAAAATCAAAAACGGTTAAGTAAAATTTTCCATTTTAGTGGGCGCTTTCCATTTTTTAGTTTAATTTTCCATTTCCAACAATCGTTTTTCCGATTATAGCACCATCTATCCATAATTCGAAAAAATGTCTCGAATAAAAGTTGCTTATCTTTACGTAAGGAATCCAAATTTGTAATAAAAATTTGAGGGTCCCATTTAAGATTTTAAAGTAACCCCCACCCCATCTCCGTGGGGGGTTGTGTTTGGTACCATTCGATATATTTTTCAAAAACATTTTCAAAGTGTATTTTGCAGTTTTTCGATCTGATGTTTATTTACGAAATATCGCGGAGTTTGTATTTAAAATTTTAAATTTACCCCCACCCGTCTCCATGGTGCTTCATTCTTAGTACCATTCGATAGATTTTTGAAAAATATTGAAGACGTATTTTTTATTTTTTCGATCTGGCGTTCATTCCGCGAAATATTCGCTTTTTGTGAAACTTTTTGACTCACCCATTTCCTTACGCCCCGCTCAAATCGTCAGATTTTTTAAATATACACTCTTTTGCATGTACTTAACTTACCTTATCTTAATCTGACAATTTCGAGTATTTTTAAAGATAGATTTTTTTTCGGGCCCCCCTTAACGAACTTCCCTGTGTTAAGAGCCAATATATGGTAGAGATACATCTGCAGGGTACCAGGTCTCTCCCCAGATGATAATCTGACGCGCTCGAGTTACTGCAAAAATCCGCGCTTGGGCTCCCCTACCATAATAGAAAATGTTTAATAAATATACGAAGCGACATAGAAATCCCAATAGTATCATCAGCAGCATAATTCATAGTGAGTCTTGGCCTGTTCTAGGCTTAGCATTCCTTCTTATCTTTCGCCTTTTTCCAATTTCGAACTCTTAATAAGTCCTGATCCTATCTCGTGGACCTGCCTCTTCTCAAACCATCCGGTCTTTGGCTATAAATATGTTTTGATGGATCCATACTGTTCATTATCTCTAAGTGGCCTAGCCACAGCTGCAGTGGTTGGTATAGTGTTACAAAACTGACTTCTCTATGATCTTTTAGGCACTTATGTTTAATTTTAGTTGACTTTATTTATTTTTAATAACTTACAACTAAACGAATGAAAAACACCGAATTTATATCTTTCATTTATCAAACTACGATATCTAATTTATTTATTACACTAAATCTAATAATTTATCTACATAATTACAAATTCAAAAATATACAGCGCCTGATACATTATCAAAGTACACCGACGTATTCAAATTCACAACTAACTGCTAATTTCAAAATCCCTTTTATTTATACAATGCTTAATCATCTCGAATACAAATGAATTATCCAGAATTAACGAGTAATTTACATAATAACTTAAAGCACGTAAAATCGAATTTACTAGTACAATAACAAAAGAACAATTATTAGAAAAAGGTATGTAAACAACTCGATCGAGATCTTTCTTTAAATTAGTTTCCCTCATAAATCATTGTATAAAAAAGGTTACTTGGTAAACATCTTCGGCGTCTGTTAGGCCGGGAGCTGAAAACAGTCGGGTGACATGATTATGTCACAATAGGAAGCCACACATTGCTTGTACAAGGTACAAGACATTGCTCCACAAATTGTACGAAACTCTCAATTACCACTTGGTCAACGGCCTCCCACAAGTGTTTTAGCACCTCTATATCAAGCAGAGGATTTTACAGATCGCTCAAATATACCTGAGCACAGATCGAAAATTAAACCAATCGCAGACTACTTCCATGCCATATACAGAGCTCGAACACCACGAAAGCGGCTCAAAACCAGGCAATTCTTCCTTGGAATAGTACAGGATGAACCACCCGAACATTTCCTCTTCCCAGGGCTCGCGTATACCTCTTACAGGTTTATTTGGAAGGGTTACAGTGTAATCGAAAAATCGGAGAAATTCTGAAAACAAAGATATACAAGAGTCTAGTGAGACCTGCGTTGATGTAAGGCGATTAAGTTGGCCTATACAGAAGTTTGAGAAAATGAAGATGGGATAGCTGAAATAAAAATGTTACGGTGGATGCTGTGTAAGAATAAAAGGGACAGGATCAAGGACGACTTGATTAGGGAAGGAGCCTGGGAAACTGCAATGATTTGGTCACGTTAGACGTAGAGAAAACTATACAGGGTGAGGCAGATAAAGGGCCTATTAGAAATATCTCGAGAACTAAAGGCAACAGACTCATGAAAATTGGCATGAAAAGGTTTTGAAGGGTGATCTATTTAATGAAAATATTTTCATCTATTTGCTACTTTCGGTTATACCGGAAGTTACTTATAACTTCGTTTTTTTTAATGGGACACCCTGTATATTTTTACATTTTGGATTCTACTCGAAGTCTTATTTCTTAAAATATGAGGTTTTGTATTGTTATACAAGGTAGTTTAAAAGATAATTACGTTTTTTTATTAATTTCGTAGCAACTTTCACACCCTGTAGAATTGGAGTAGTTTGACATCAAAAGCTTTATTTATGTTCAAATGATTTTTAATATGGTCTACTATTGTCAGAAATTATTAATATAGCTAATTGTTGAATTTTATTATACAGGGTTGGTCGAAACTCGGAATGAGTATTTTCTGAGTTTTCTTAAATGAAACACCCTGTATTTTAGTATTGTAATGAAACGATAATTAAGTTACTTTTTTATTTCTTAAACATGCCCTATACATAACTGCTTTAATTTGTGCTTAATTGTTAATCGCACCAACAACCTTAACTACGTAAGTATTTTGATAGCTCAATCATTATTGGGAATTTTAACGATCAGTCTAGATTAATATGTATTTATTTCCGAAAAATTATTTGTGGCTGAATATTTTCAAGGCCAACCTAATAAAATTTCACGTATTTTTGTTGCAATTAATGTTTGGTTTGAATCACCAATAACTCACAAGTTAAAGCAGTTAGGTATAGGGAATGCTTATAAAATAAAAAAGTACTATAAAATATCATTTCATTACAATACTAAAATACAGGGTGTTCCATTTAAGAAAACTCAGAAAATATTCATTCCGTGTTTTGACCAACCCTGTATACTAAAATTCAATATATAGCTATACTAATAATGTTTAACAATAATAGACTATACTAAAAAACATCTGAACGTAAATACAGTTTTTGATGTCAAAGTACTATAATTCTACAAGGTGTGAAAGTTGCTACGAAATTAATAAAAACACGTAATTATCTTTTAAACTACCCTATATAATAATATAAAACCTCATATCGCACCTTGAAAACCATAGGGCAGTAACTGCAAAAATCATAATATTGAGTTATGAGCATTTTAAGTTTTTGTAAAGTTAATTTTATTTACTGTAATTCCAAAAATTAAGCTGCAAACCTGGTATTTGGCACAATTGTCTTTAATTTTACATGTTTTTATATGAATTAAAAAGTACGTAAAATTTCCCCCAGGAAATAGGTATTTTAGCACATACGGCCATTTGGTATTAAAAAATATATCAATTTTCGCACATGATACAGTAAAAATTCATATAAAATAACAGTTTTTTTTATTGATTGTACTTATTTATTACAAATTTTTAGTGTTAACACTTAATCAAAGTCTTGCATACTATAATCTGTCACTTATATATTGTCTGTCGGTTATAATTCGCTTTTCTTTTGGGATAAACCCATCTGCAGTACGACGTTGTATATCAATTTGTTATAGTCTTGTCGCTTATTTCCAGTGTTGCAATCAAATCTCTATGCAGCACTCTATGTTTTGTTGCATTCAAAGGATGTTTCCTTAGTAGATCTTGCTTTCATTTTACGAGCGTGGGTCACATTTTGCACATATTGCCATATAGATCTGGGGTTTTGTTCCAATTTTAGGACCGTAGAGCATCAACTACTGCAGATAATGCCTGATGGTATAAAAAGAAGAATCGATTTTTAACAAAAGCCATAGAGATGTATCTTTCTGGTGCCGAACTTAAAATTTTTTGCAAACGCTGCTATATAGCATTAAAAAATAGATTTTTTTTCCTATTAGACTGCATTCAAAGGTCATTTCATGAAAAAATTGCAGATATTGCCATATGGTTTTCAAGGTGCGATATATTAAGAAAGAAGACATTGAGGAATATCCAAAAATGTAAAAATATTTTACACAGGGTGTCCCATTTAGAAAAACGAAGTTATAAGCAATTTCCGGTATAACCGGAAGTAGAAAATAGATGAAAATATTTTCAATAAATAGACCACTCTTCAAAACCCCTTTATTCCAATTTTCATGATTCTGTTGCCTTTAGTTCTCGAGATATTTTTAATAGGCCCTTTATCTGCCTCGCCCTATATAGGACGAAGGATAAAACTTTTAGAAAAACTGAGGAGAAAGTGTGTCACCCCCCACCCTTCAAGTTACTTACAAGTAGAAGGGGGGACATAGGGGTATGTCCGGCTAGCTGAACCCTGTCAGGCAGCGGAGTGGGTCGGAGTTCTTTATAGACCTAAATATGATGTAATAAGGGGCGCCAGTCCGTTCCAACGGACTACCCCTCGGCTATGAATGTTTTATTTTAGGAACAGACAAGAAATAAAACGAGCCTTAAAGTAAACCAAACATGTATTGACTCTTCTAATACGTAAAACAAATGAATAAATGAATGAAAGGAATAACGGAATCGGTAAGTCCTAACAAACAAAATAATAAATAAATACCAATCGAACAAATGCACCTCTTTTTCAAAAAAAATAAATAAAAAAGAAACTTTAATAAAATTTAACAATAACATGTACCTAAGTTCCTCATTTTAAAAATATAAATTAAACACCCTGTAAAGCATAACATATTTTCAGCACTATTAAAATATATAAATTAAACAACCTGTAAAACATAAGTAAGTTTTGTAATAATAAATATTATATAATATTATTCTCCGCTGTAACAATAAAATTAAAGAAGAGGTGTAGATGTACGCAATACCAAGCCCTGCGTATCTGATCAGATATAGGACCGTCAGGATAAATATTTGATGTCATATATATGTAGGGTTAAATATACTATCAATTACACAAATTACAATTAATTAATTTAAAATAGTTGTCAATACCTGGCCTAATATTAAATAATAATAGTAGATATTGTTTGAAACCAGGCAAGTAAATAAAAAAAAAATTTATAAGAACTTACCGTCCGACCATACAACTAAACTTATCTAAATTTAATAACAGCATTTCTTCCTCCGCCGTCGATATGGCCTTTACAGAAAGCCGGTAGGATTTCCACATGTCCACGTAAGATATGTTCAGTAGGAAATATCAACGTACACGAAATCAAAAGTCCATTTATAGAGAGGAAAAGTCCCTCTACCATGAAAGACAATTCTGCTTACAAGTTCCTCTACCAGCAAAAATAGGTAGAAAATGTTCTGCATACCAGGAAATAGAAATAATTCTTTATACCAGGAAATAAAAATTATTCTTCATACCCAACACAAAAATAATTCTTCAAACCCGGATCAAAAAAAAAACCCCAGCAAATTACACCAATGATTGAACTGGGGTTTTTATACAATTCACAATACCTTCGAAAACTTCCAAATTCCCATATAGTCCAGTAGTCCAATATAGTCAACGGGACATCAGACCGGCAGGAGACGACAAATAACTTTATCCCTTGAGGATAGGCTGACCTAGGAACACTCAACACAATAGGTAGCCCTTATAGAGGGGTGTGCAATAATATCCCTCAGCACGAGGTAGGATTCATCCAGAATATTTGCTATCACGCCCTTTTCAAACTTTGCCTTCCACCATGTTTCACTAACACATTCCAAAAATGTCCCCCCGGACCTCCTCTACGGAAGGAAATTCTTCAGCTTCCACAACAGTGTCGCCAATGCTTAGATCAATTAGGCCCTAATATATACGCGGCTCATTTAAATATCTAATAATTAAATATATAAAACAATATGTGTTGCCTACAGGTAGGGCCCAAATACACATAAATAATTAGTTACTAATTAATATTTTATACCACCAGAAATGTATTTGGCAATACTGATAAAATTATACCTTTACGACCAATAACACAAAAGATGATAGGCCAGTACAGTCAACATTTAGTTTATATTTATGACAAATTATATTTGTGCTTTTGCACAAAATTTAAACGTAACAAGTGGAAGGAATGTGTGGCAGGGGACTTGAGAGAGAAGAAGGTTTAGATGAAGAAGGAACAAGAGGAAGAATAAGAATAAATATTGCCAAATATCAGTCTGGTCAATAGTGTTGCCAGGTCCGATTTGTTTTTAATCGGTACATAAGCAAAAACAAATCGGGATTTAGGGTTGTAGATCGGGACAAAATAAACAACAATAGCCCAGTAGTAAATAAAAGTCTCTAGCATTAAAACGAAGCAAGTTACGCTCAAAATAAAGTTGGCTCTTTTTTCGGTGAAAAAAATCGTAACAATCTCCCCCTATTTAGCACCGTAAATAAAATTAATCGTTACCACTTTACCATTTACTTTATACAGTGTGTCAATTTTAAAACTTACAATGGCTATATCTCACGAACAAAAGCTGAAAACGAAAAATGCTTGAAACCGTTTCTAGGATAGTAAGGGGGAACTAAAATGACATGAAAGAGAACTCACCCCCATCAACCCCCTAGGCCCCACCCACCACAACCAAAAAAGTTTTAATTGCAAACCCCTACTTGTGATACATCATTGAAAATACTATAAAAAATGCTATCCAATGGAATAAATAATAATTATACAGGGTGAAGCGATAATTGTGAAACTTTGGCTTAAATGAAAAATTTAATGAGGTTTTGTTGAACTACAAATTTGATAAAAATGTCAATTAAATAAATGTTCAAAGTGGGTTCCGTTGTTTTGTAAACAATAATACAGTCTATTTTCAAATTCTGCACGAAATTTGACAAATGTTTTTCTAGTAATAGGGCGACATGCTTGAGTAATTATTTCTCGCAATTTCCCAAGTGACGCAAGTTTAGTTTTATAAACAAAAGATTTAAGGCAAAAATGGCAAATTAAGTTTTAATTAACAAAAAAAAAGTACGAGCGGACACTTACCATTTAAAATAATAGTCCGGGAGATAGCATTACAAATACAAAAGTCATAGTAAGCCAGCTGATATTAACACCCTGTATAATTATTATTTATACCATTGGATAGTAATTTTTATAGTAGGATAGTATATTAATTTTTTCTATGGTGTTACCCTAAATCAGTTGTTTATAAAACTCAATTTGCTTCACTTGGGGAATTGCGAGAAAGAATTACTCAAGCATGTCGCCCTATTACTACAACATTTGCTAAATTTCGTGCAGAATTTGAAAATAGGCTATATTATTGTTTACCAAACAACGGAATTCACATTAAATATTTACTTAATTGACATTTTTAATAAATTTGTAATTCAACAAAACCTTATTAAATTTTTCATTTAAGCCAAAGTTTCACAATTATTGCTTCACCCTGTATAATTATTATTTATACCATTGAATACCATTTTTTATAGTCTTTTCAATGATGTATCACAAGTAGGGGTTTGCAATTTAAACTTTTTTGGTTGTGATGGGTGGGGCCTAGGGGTTGATGGGGGTGAGTTCTCTTTCATGTCATTTTAGTTCCCCCTTACTATCCTAGAAACGGTTTCAAGCATTTTTCGATATCAGCTTTTGTTCGTGAGATATAGCCATTGTAAGTTTTAAAATTGACACACTGTATGTGTATTGTTTATACGATCTGTAAGGTTTACCGGTTGGGAGTGCTTAGTTTTGAAAAAATTTGGTTTTACAGTAAAAAAAAATTCCTAAAATATTGGAAAACGCCCTTTTTTCAAAATAACTTAAAAAGTATTACGGCTACCTACTAAAAATCTCAAGTAGTAAAAAGTAGGTAGGTTTTCCTTTTATAAATATGATAGATTTATTTTGTTTTTCTGTTAGACAAAAATTGGTTCAAATTTGGCTGTTTATATTTTGCATACACTCGTGATTAGTGACTCGTTCAGGCCCTTTCAATCGTCTAAAAAATGCATAAGTAAAGTAAATTGTTTGTAAAGCGGTAACGATTAATTTCATTTGAGGTGCTAAGTAGGGGGAGATTTTCACGATTTTTTTACCAAAAAAGGAGTCAACTTGATTTTGAGCATAACTCGGCTTAGTTTTGATGCTAGAAACTTTTTTAAAACATAAAAATAAAGCTTTATTAAAAAAGTTTTAATTGGTTTTTCCCGAAAAGTGCGTCATTTCTTGGTTCACGTTGAAATATTTATTTGAAATTTGAGGAATAAAAACGTATTTTTCTGAGCTACAACTTTGCTTTTGCTGGGTCTATAGACTTTACGAGTTCACAATTTTTTTCATTTTTTTATATTATGCTACGTTTTCGCTGAGAATATTTATTTCGATCAAATACTTACTTTTTGAGTTATTTGTGAAAATCACCTGAAAACGTGATTTTTTGTCGAAAAATAAACATTTTCATTCGTAAATAACTCGAAAAGTATTAAGCAAGTTAAAATTCTATAGAACTAAAATTGCTTAGATTTAATCAATTTATCCATCTCCGGACTTATTTACGCGCAGTTTTTCACCCCCAACTAAGGATGACTGTCACCTCCCGAGTAAAAGCAACCAACGGCACAAAACGTCCAAATTTTCATGCAATTCGGAGTTAATCCTGAAAATTACACGGTATCGCCGTATTTCCCGTTCATTTACTGGACCACAAGGTGTTTCTATATGTATAATAATCAGACAAAATTACAAAAAAAATCGTAAGATTAAGTAAATTATTTATTTGTTATTAAAATTATATTTTCCATTCGATTTGGCCGCTTTTAGGAGTGCCTTGTTTTTATAACATAGTTATAAAATTCACTGCAAGTCCTTCTGAAATTGGTTTTCGTGGGCGAAAATCGGGACATTTAGTGTCCCGATCAGGTACAAATCGGTACGCGTCCCCAGACCCCTGAAAATCGGGACGTCCCGCGCAAATCGGGACACCTGGTAACGCTAGTCTGGACTAAGTAGATTGAGGGCACTCAGTTGAGTGACCAAACCTGCATGTCATTTTTATCATTTTTTGTATAATAAATTAAGGCCATGGGTACATAATTCGCAAATATTTCACGGCTATCCCTACCTTTTCTATCTTTACATGACAAATTAGGTGTAGTAAAATTCACACTGGTATGGATATGTAAATATTACTAGAATGTCATTCTACTTGACAATGCCATAACTGACTTAAAGAGATGGCTTTTGAATGTTCTTGGATAACTGTTATTTTTTGTATAATTGCAAATTATTAATTCAGTTAATAAATGTGATAATTTTTTCACTAACTATGTATTCGGTGATTGTAATAATTTATATGTACCTACAACACAAACTAATACTCGATCGAGAAAAGAGGAAAAGAAAGTGATTTTTTAATAATATATTGTTACTATGGAAAGCTTACAATTTTGAACATCTTTAACAACAAAATACTTGGATCAGAGAATATATCTTGATGTATTCTCTGCTTCAATCTTTCATAAATAATACACAATAAATAACTTTTTATAAAGTTCACGTCTTAAATCAATTATTTATTAAATACACTATATATATATATATCAGTATTATTTAATCAACAACTCAAAATATTCCCGATGCATGTCAAATATTTAAAATTGTAACTGATTGTCAGTGTCTGACTGACAATATGCCGACAATATTCTATTCGACTGAGTGCGTTGTATGACAAGGATAGATTTGGAAAATATTACCACGGGCATTGTATTCATTTTTTTCGAATCCTAAAAAAACCAATAAATATTTTTGAAAAATCTAAACGCATAATCAAAGATTAAATTATTACCGAGGGCCGAAAGTTCCTTAGAATAAATAAAAAGTTTATTTTGAATGAGATATTTGAAATTAAAAATAACACTAAATTGTCTCTTAGTTTTTCACCCCTGTAACTTATTAAAATAAACATTATAGAAGTTATCAGGGAGTAAAAATACTTATTAGTTTTCTCAGGATTCGAAAAAAATGAATCCCCAAATGAACGGCATTGCAGCCGAAAATACGTACCCAGCCCCTTAATATTGTAGTTGAAAATAAATTTAAAAGCAATTGTATGCAATTATATTATTATTGCCTGATAGTTCTTGCTATCAACTGTTCCATGTATTTTTTTTTTTTTTTTCATACAAACTGTAGTTCCATACTACACAAATTAATCTTACATCGGTAAATGCGGGAAATAGCCTAAAGAAATATCTTCACAAAAGATTATAAACGAGAATATGCGATGCTCTAATTGGTATTAAAAGTTTCACTGAAATGTTGGTAATCACTTATAAAAACCTACTTACCATAAACCTTTATCAGGCACGATGTAAGTAGGATTTTTATACAAAACAAAACGCCAACGCTCAAAAGTGCTATAAGAGGATTTAAGTATCGAACAAGAATAAACCAGTTAAAGCCCAGTTGACATGAGCCTTTTTATCCGACATTGTATATTACAAATGATGTAAGTTAGTCTTGAATAAAACATTAGATTCCTTCTCGTCATTTTGGTCGGTGATGTTGTAAAATAGCCCAATCTATACTGATGATGTAAGAATCTGACAATGTTGCCAACTTTTACCACGTTTTTTATAAAACAAATTAAATGTTCTTAGTAAGTGAACAATAATCGGTTTAATTAAGTTAAATACTATTTTATATGGGATTAAATCACAGTTGATTGTGGTTTACATTTTACATTTGCTTTAACGTTTCGATTTCCAATGCGGAAGTCGTGTTCTTCTTCTTGTAGTTCCTTCTCCTATCGGAGGTTGGCTATCATCACAGCTATCATTACCTTATTGGCGGCTGCTTTGAAAAGATCTCCTGAGCTGCAACTAGACCACTCTCGTAAGTTTCTCAGCCAGGAAATTCTTCTTTTACCTATGGATCTTTTCCCCTTAATTTTGCCCTGCATTATGAGCCTTACTGTCTCAGAAGTCGTGTTAAAATATATTAATATACAGTGGAGCCCCGATAAGTCGGCCTCCGATAACCCGGAAGTCTGGCTAACCCGGACCGATTTTCATCAGACAAAACAAACATTTTTTCAGTTTGACTGAGTTTTTACCAAGAAATGAACAATACTGTATACAACTGTACGTAATTTAGATGTATTGTGCATATGTATTTCATGTGTTTGCAATTAGAATGGAGATTATCTGTAAGTATACTGTATTTTATTAATTTTTACCATATTTTCCGCCTAACCCGGATTTTCGATAACCCGGATCGACCACGGTCCCGATTAATCCGACTTACTGAGGTTCCACTGTAATTCAAATTACAATAACATAAAATGTATAGCATAAAATATAATTCAAATTAAAATAAATTGTGGGCTAATCCAAAATAAAATAATATTTAACCACTTTAAATTATTGTTTGACAATAGATATTTGATATTTGACAAGAAGAAAAACCAGTGGTTTGACCAGGAGTGCGAACAAAGCTTTCAGTAGAAAGCAATCAAGAGGTTGGAGTTACTAACACGACCTACAATAGAGAACATGGAAGATTACAACAAAGTAAGGACTCAAACGAGAAGAGTTTTGAGAAGAAAGAAGAAACAGTACCTAGAAGCGCGAATACAGCAACTCGACGAGGAATATAGAACCGGTCGGTCTAGACAGTTTTATAGGGACCTAAAAACAATTAAGGACAACACGACCAACAGCCCAAGATTTATAAAAGACGATGCAGGACAATTGCTCACAGATGACGAGGAGATAAGCCGTCAATTAAGAAAGTATTTTAATCAACTCTTAAATACAGAAAAACCCACAACGACAGGGCAACAAAGACAGTACCCGTTAGCCGAATCTGAAATACCAGGGCCCACACTAGCTGAAGTCAAGTCCGCAATTTCGTTCCTAAAAAACCATAAAACCCCAGGCCCAGACGGCATACAAGCGGAACTACTAAAAAAAGGGAGAGAAGAAATGCCGAAACACTGGCATGAAAGCCATATAGTACCTATCCACAAAAAGGAAGACAAACAAATATGTCGGAACTATAGAGGAATATCGTTAGTCAATACAATGTCATACAAAATCATATCCATAATCAGTTTAGAAAATTAACTCCATACGCAGAGGAAATAATAGGCGACTACCAAAGCGGATTCAGACCGGGAAGGTCGACCATAGACCAGATCTTCGTCCTACGCCAGGTGTTGGAAAAAAACTGGGAATTCAACCGCGATGTACACTAAATCTTCGTGGACTTTAAACAAGCTTACGATTCTGTTAGCAGAGAAGCATTGTGGGAGACCATGGTAGAAATGGGAGTACCTAGAAAACTGGTACGATTAGCACATGTGAGCACGGAGAACGCTTCCGCACGGATCAGAATTGGTAGCACCACGTCGGAGGAATTCCTCATTGACACCGGGCTTAGACAAGGAGATCCTCTCGCCCCCCTGCTGTTTAACTTCGCACTGGAACATGCAGTAAAGAAAGCTCAGTCACAACTAACAAACGGATTTGCCGCCCAAGGATCAAAAATACTATTGGCCTTTGCGGATGACGTGGACACAATTGCATAATCCAACAGAGATGCAAAAGAAGTTTTCACCCTATTCGAGAACGGAGCCAAGGAAGTTGGTCTTAAGGTCAACGAGGACAAGGCCAAGTACATGGTGGTTACGAAGAACCCAAGACCAAGATTAGACAAAACGTAACAATTAATGAATACAACTTTGAAGTCGTCAAAGAATTTAAGTACCTGGGAGCGATCATAACATCTGAAAATAAATACGAAAATGACGTGGCAGCCAGGATCATTGCAGGAAACAGGGCATATTACTCATTAATGACCGCACTTAAATCAAAAATACTCTCAAGACCAGCAAAATTAAGAGTATATGAGACAATAATTCGTACCACAATAACGTACGGAAGCGAGACATGGACTCCGAACCAGCGGGCAACGACAAAATTACTGGTACTTGAAAGAAAGAAACTGCGGACTATCTATGGGCCTTGCAGAGAAGAGACAACAGGAGAATGGAGAAGAAGACACAATGATGAACTCCAGAGAACATGTGGAGATGAAACCATAGCAAACTACATTAAAGCAAACCGTATAAGATGGGCAGCCCACGTGCTAAGATCAAATGACGAAAGACTTCTTAACGCCACATTATGGGAAAAGCCCGATGGCCAAAGGTCAGTTTGTCGCCCAAGAAAGAGATGGAAGGACGCAGTAGCCGGTTATCTACGCAAAATGGGAGTACAGCAATGGGAAATAGCTGCTCAGGACCGACAATAATGGAGGGAAATAGTAAACGCGACCAAGACTCACATAGAGTTGTAGAGCCAAATGATGATAATGATGATGATGATGATGAATAGATATTTGATAAGCCGAGGAAATTCTTAACTTATAATTATTTAATTTAAAGAAATATAGTTAATATTCTAAAAGAGACGTTCATTCAAACTATTTCAAAAGTTGTAACGTTTTAAGTTCTTTAGTCATAACTGCTCTTACAATTTTTATTGTAATGTACCAAGATATGCCTATATTATCTCGTAGACTGTTTTTATTACGTCTAATTACGCCGTATTTTGAATTCACATATAATTAATTATTTCATTTGTGGTCAGTCCATGTAAAAATTACCTATTAAAAAATGTTTATGTTAACATTAATACAATTTGGCTTACAAATTATTTAAAATTAAGGATGAAAATTATCGAAATAATGTTTCGAAATAACAGTGAAAAATAGAAGATTGTTTGTCGCATATGAAAATTGAACAATATTAGCCCAATAAATGACCGTTTTGGAGTGTAATTTCCAGAGGTAACACCGAATTGCATGAAAATTTGGATTTAGGTTCTACTTACCCTCCACTTCAAAGTTAAATTTGTGTCGTTGGTTGCTTTTACTTGGTGGGTGACATTTACCGTGAAAAACGCGTGTTTAAAATAAGGCCGGAAATGGATAAATTGACTTATTTTAAGCACTTTTTGTTCTATCAAGTTTTTTACGTAAGTCAATACTTTTCGAGTTATTGGCTATTTAAAATGTTGATTTTTCGACAAAAAAAACTGCATTTTCAGGCCGTTCTTCCCAAATAACTCAAAAAGTAAATATTTTATCGAAAAAAGCATTTTTAGCAAAAGTGTAGCCTATAAAAAATCTAAAAAATGTACAGTCTACAAATTGAGTAGAAGCAAAGTTGTAGCTTATGAAAAATACGTTCTTATTCGTCTAATTCCAAATCGAATAATTCAACGCGAAATCACCGAAGAAAGAAGCGTTTTTCGGGAAAACCTTATTAACATTTTTAAAGTATCGAAAAAAGCTTATTATTTGTTTTTTACGAAAGTTTACAGCATCAAAAATAAACGAGTTACACTAAAAAAAAGATTTACCCTTACCTTTTTTTTGGTAAAAAAAATCGTGAAAACCTCCCTCTATTTAGCACCCTAAATGAAATTATTCGTTTGGCTTTACCATATATTTTAACTGTATGTGTATTGTTTATATGATCTGTAAGTTTGATTGGTTTAAAGTGCTTATTTTTGAAAACATTTGGTTTTATAGTAAAAAAAATGTTTCTAAAAATTTTTGGAAAATTTCATTTTTTCAAAATAACTTAAAAGTATTAGTGATAAGAAAAATCTTAAAGAGTACAAAAATATAGGTTTTGCTATTATAAATAAATATGCTAATTTCATTTTGTTTCTCCGTAAGACAAAAATTGGTTAAGATATGGCTGTTCAAAATTTGCATACACTCGTGATTAGTTACCCATTCAAGCTTTCTCAATTATAACCCTTTCTAAAATAAACACTTTAAACTGGTGAAACTGACAGATCATATAAAAAATAGATAGGTAAGTAAATTTTTTGTAAAGTGGTAGCCATTAATTTCATTTGGAGAGCTAAACACTGCGAGATTTTCATGATTTTTTACAAAAAAAGAGGGCCTTTATTTTGAGCGTAACTCGCTTATTTTTAATGCTACAACTTTTGTTAACAATTAAAACAAAGCTTTTTAAAAAACACTTTAAAAAAGTTTAAATGGGGTTTTCCCGAAAAGTGCTTAATTTTCGGTGATTTCACCTTGCAATATTCGATTTGGAATTAGACGAATAAGAACGTATTTTTCATGAGCTACAACTTTGTTTTTATTTGATTGATAGACTTTACTGATACACCATTTTTTGGGTTTTTTATAAGCTACACTTTTGCTAAGGATATTTTTTCGATAAAATATTTATTTTTTGAGTTATTTGCGAAAAACCGGCTGAAAACGTAGTTTTTTTGTCGAAAAATCAACATTTTTAATGGCAAATAACTCGAAAAGTATTGACTTACGTAAAAAACTCTATAGAACAAAAGTGGCTTAAAATCAGTCAGTTTATCCATTTCCTGTCTTATCTTGAACGTATGTTTTTTCACCCCCGAGAAGGGGTGACTGTCACTCCCCAAGTAAAAGCAACCAACGGCACAATTTCAACTTTGATGTGGAGGGTAAGTAGAACTTAAATCCAAATTTTCATGCAATTCGAAGTTGCCCCTGAAAATTACACGGTATCGCCGAATTTCCCGTTCATTTACTGGGCTATATTATTGACGAAATGGTCTATTAACATTATAATGCTAACGTACACGTATTGTATATCTATTGTATATCTATTGTATATGTGCATTACAAATCTAGCTTGATATTTACGATTTACATGAAAAATAATTTCAATTACTTTTTTTTCTTTTCAGACAAAAGCGCACCTGGACGTATTAGCTGATGCGCTACTTCGGTGGGCTCGCGGACGTTAACCTCCCCCTCCCTAAAAACTCTTGGGCCAGCCATGGGCGAATCTTTAAATGTCAGGTCTTTCTTATAGACGCCTATGACTTTCCCCCTCCTCCCTCCGCCCACTGATTAGCGTATACTTCAGAGAGCAAAAAGACTTTGCTGGCAGCAGCTACCGACACCGACGCAACATCTTCGTCTCTTCTTCTACTTCTTTTACAAGTAATTTTTCGTTTAACAATTCGCGAACAACACCAACAACATAAGACATCATAACAAACGATTCAAGTTGTAATTAACAAGCAGTCAGGTACAGAATATAGCGTTTTCGTTAGCATTTGTAGGTACTGGGTTAACCTTTATACATGAATAATGATTTATCACCTCTTGGTGGTACATCATTTAAGTATTTACTACTCAAAATCTGGCCAAAAAGTACCAAATGACAGATAATGTGACAAATGACGTAACAGATGGCATGACAGGTGACATGACAGATGACGTGACGGATGACATTGACAGGTGACATGACAGATGACAAATAATACATGGTAACCCAATACCAGAGAATATTTTTGTTATTGACTACAGTGATGTTAACATATGTACTTCCAATAGTTATTATACAAGGTGTTATATTTTTTAAGATGGTTTTTCGCGAATTGGTGTCAGATCGTGGCTGGCAAGGTGTCGGTGCATCAGTACTGCAGCTGGCCGTGTAAATCATTCCCAAAGGCATTCCAAAGCTGAATATTGTTGTGGCGTAAGCGGTGTTCTGAGGTTGAGTACTGTAACATCATAACAAGGCCGGTTACGTCACAATGCCCTCTCCCAGTTTAGAGGACTCTTTTAGAACGAAGGCCTTATTACACTTTATTTTCAATCGAACAGAACTGGTGCTCTGTAGTGTGGATATTGTATTTCTTTTTTGACATTTTCCAATTAGACAAGGCAAAAACGGCGGGTTCGTTGGAAGAAATATTCCCATAAGATTTTTCTGCATAATCACATTCGTGAGACACCCCAGAATAAGGTTCAAGAAGTCTCCCACGCGAAAAGTGGTCCAAATTTTTTTAAACATTTTTTTTTCAAATTGCAAAAATCAATATTTTTGGCCCAGGCAAATTTTTTTAGGTTTTTTGTCTAAAAAATTTGTTTAAAAAAATTGTTTTAAAAAAATTTGGACCACTTTTCGCGTGGGCGACTTCTTGAAACTTATTTTGGGGTATCTCACGAATTTGATTATGCAAAAAAATCTCACGGGAATATTTTTTCCAACGGACCCGCCGTTTTCGCCTTGTCTAAATCCAGATCTTGTTAGAATAAAAAATAATGTTGGTTATGTTGTATTTGTTACATTATATTGCTGTTACTGTTGTTAATATTCTAAATTAGACTGTTAAGACTTGGTAATCTCTGACTGCATCGAAAGTATCAAACTGTTGGTAGCTTCGGCTTCTCGATATCTATGTATATTTGCACATATATTTAGTATATTTAAAAAATATAAAAAAAAAAACACAACAAAAAAACTATGTAGAATATTCATATGTATTTATAAGTGTTGCATTGTCTCAAATATTTATTATAATAAAGCTTTTGATGTAAATTGATTCGCACATTTGACAATTGATATTGACAAGCTGTAGCTATTGGTACCATTCTGAGCAGAACAATTTGGAGGCTGGACCATTGACTAAAATAAAACAACCATCTCAGAAAATGTTGTTTCAAACGACGACAATCTTTGTTTACTATTCCTTCATGAATACCTGCGCAAGAAAAACTCTTATTGTAATTATGATTCAGTAATTTATTGTGCTGGTGCTTTAACGAAAAATAAACAAAGAATAGTCTGGTGTGAAGTAAACTACGATAAAGAAATGTCAATTTTTGGCTTCGGGTGATGGTGTTACGCCATTCTGAGCCACCGAAGTCAGAAATCAGATGAACTAAAGTGATGGTCATCAGTTTTAACCAATGGTTTTTTAAACAGTTTTGCTCACAATGTGTACCAAAAACGAGTGTAGGTAAAAATAAAAACGTAGCTGAAACAATAATCTAACAACCAACAGAGTACAGTTAATCCGACCTCGCAAATACAATCTACTATTTAAAAATAACTATTTTTTGTTCTGCTATATATAATCGTCCAGTTTTATGAATTTAATATATATTATAGCAGATTAAAAGTATGTTTGTTTTTTACAAATTTAGTTCGACAAAGGTACAAAATAAATATCTTAACCTAAACGGGGTCTCAAACACACTACTCATAATCGTAGTTCACGTCTTGATGCAAAATGAAAATGTAAAACTAAGGGACTCTTTAAAAAAATAAGCTTTAATTGTACATATTTTTTATTTAATTGTTGAATCGTTCAAATATGGCAGACTGAAAGACTCAAAATTCACTGAAACATGTATGTATAATAATAAATTGTGTTTGTTATACACTCACCTAAATATAGTCATGAAAGAAAATTTAGAGCATAAAAAGTTATATAGAACATTATTTTTTTACCTAAATGCTTCAGTAAATTTTCAGATGCTGTAATGTATGTGATTATCGTGAAAAAATATATAAAGCTATTTACCCTAAGGAGTTCAAGACCATTTTTATAAAATAGTAATAAGGGAGTTATACAGCTTTACATTTTTCTTTTTATTAATAACTTTTTTGTTGCCTAACGAAAACTTTCGACAAAAGAGGGAATGATAAGTAGATTTTGTCGAAAGTTTTTATATGTATATCATACTTTCAAAAATGAATTTAGGAAACTAATTGCAGTTCTCTTTTAAGGAGAGAGTCTTTGTTCTTTAAGGCTAAAAAGTATACAACTTTGGTAGGGAATCCATAACCATTTAACACAAGGTTGGACTTTTTGTATGGCACAAATACAAACATTAAAAAGGTATAGTTTTTTGCGAACGGATTGACTGTACTTATAGCCACTGATAGCGAACGTTTTTATTAACCCATTCGCGGACACGACTGCATATGCAGACACTTCCAAAGGGAAATTACTGTCTGCATATGCAGTCGTGTGTGCCAATGGGTTAAGGAAGGAGCAAGTCAGAGACACATATACAAGGATAGGTTTTTATTTAAAATATACTGAAAGTCTGAGATCTGTTAAATTTACTATTAGTTAGTATTTTTCAAATGAAACCTAAAAGTATTCAGACGAGGTGTAGGCAATGCTTGTAAGAGAAAGGACAAGACTTACTGCTGAGAATCTTCTTTAATGTTCAGCATATTTCCAAGAGGATATGTTGTTTGTAATAAATTAAGTTTGTAAATGTTTTGTCTAAATCATTTAGGTTTCATCGTTTAGTCACGTAATCGAAGTACCGGCCTATTTGTAGACACAAACAGTCAAAGTAGACAAAGTTATAGTTGAAAGAAATTACTAAATTTTCTTTGACGAAAAGAGTCAAATTCTAGGGAATTATTACAGCTCTTACGTGTGTTTCAAAATATATTTTGACTATTCAAATATTTTTTCAGATACGCATTTCCCTGTTTATCAAAGTAAAATCTCATAATATACAGTAAAAATCATTAACATCTTAGTTTTCTATGTAGCCTATTTATCATTGAACCAAGCAAAAAAAAATTAGGAATAATTTTTTTATTACTTCATTTCATTTAACAATCGGTACCTTTGGAACAATTAGTTAAAGTTATGTCTTTCTTAAAATATTTAGGACATATGGTAAGAATTCCAATTTTTACTTTACTTTCCTTTCTAAATTACCAACTAATGTATTATAAGAAGTATTTAATAAAATAAATTAACATTTATAATATCTATAATTTTTCTAAGATTTGCTTAATAAGTCAGTTGGTTTATAACGCTTCAGTCTGCGAACTTCACACTTCGTGTTTAACAAATCACTCACGAGTTCATTTAGATGCGCATTCTTTCTTTATAGTTTTTACTGTATTTGCTGATCTCTTCATCGATGCTGAGGACTTTCAGGTCTCTCTCTATTATTGCATTGGGGACGTATTACTCAATGCCTTATTTTGAAAACGTTGTATGATTTCCAAGTTAGAGTTGCTGGCTGAGCCTCATAACTGTAGGAAATAGGTCCATATGGGTACAATTATGGCTTTGCATACTACCAATTTATTCTCAATTGACGGTCTTGAATGTCAATATTTGTTGAAGTTTGAGTCCAAGCTGCTTTGTTTTATTGAAGATGTGTTTCTTCCTTGTCAGCCTTTTATCTTAATGTCTGCCCAGGTATAGTTCTTCCACTATAACTTTTCCCATGCGTCACGATTCATTTTCAAACAAAATTAAGTCAAAACATAAAGTGAAACGAACGTCGATGTGTACATACATTTTGTATACTATATACTATAGGTACACATCGGCGTACGTTTCACTTTATGTTTTGATTTAATTTTTTTGAAAATGAATCGTGCCACAAGGGCAAAGATAAAATGGAACTACTATAATATATGATTGTATCTACTTCTACTAATTGTTTGTTGTTTATGTATATGGGTGGATGGGTGGACAGTTCTCTCTGTGCATGTCAAATGTAATGTGGGTCGATTTTGTTTCATTAGCTTTTAGTTTCCAGTTTTTTAACATTTTTCTATTTTATTTAAATGTACTTGTAATTTATGCGAGGCTCTTTGGGGATCTGTATGAGATGCGATAATACCTGTGTCATCTACGAATGTTGCGACTACGTCAGCAGTAAATATCAGGAATAATATGGGGCCGAATAAATATATTTTATAAAATATTAAATATTCTTAAATTAATTCTATAGTAAACATGCCCCCATAAGATAGATCTATTTTAGTACCAAACATAATACGGTACTAACAATACTACGATTTTTTTTAAAAATAAATTAAAAATAATGCCAAAAATATGAAATTTTAATTTCAATTTAAAAACCGATCTGCACAATCAAAATGTCCAATTAAAGTATATCGTGATAAAAAGTGTAAATTGTGAAAAATATAAAAATAATGGAAACAGAGATAGTAGAAACATTTATTTTCTAAATCCCACAACATGCGAATTTTTAAACAAAATATAAGAAAGAGAGCGCAGAACGAGATGGTTGAATGATGTGGAAGATGACCTGAAAACCATGAATAAAATACAGTGGAGGAAAAGGGCACAAGAGAGATCCGAATAGAAGGGCATAGTCAAACAGCAAAGACCCATCCAGCGTTTTGATGCCAGAAGAAGAAGAAGATGAGAAAGAGAGCATAAGTGATAAAATAAAATAAGATGAAAATAATATATTTCTTTGGTCTTTACAAAGGTTTAGCCAAAGGTTTAGCTAAAAGTCTTTGGCAAAGGTTTGCCCAAACTTTTTTAGCTTATACCGAGTGGAGGAAAGAATTAACGTAATGTTTTTCTGTTTTTTCTTTAACATTTGTGTTTTAACGTTTGCTTATACTGAACAATACTAACTTACAATAAAAAATAAATAACACAAGTTAACAAAACTTTAAAAACAGAAAGAAACTTCCTCCTTTACTTCTAATAACAGTTTCACGTCGCCTAGGCATACTGTATAATAAGAGAACTATTTTTGCGATATGGTCTATGGGATTACAAATATCAATAACAATAGTTTCTATATCTTGCAGAGAAGCGGAAAGGGGCTTATGAAGTCTTATTGTTTGCCGACAATATCCAATAAGTGTTCAATAGGATTCATGTCGGGACTGTGAGGGGGCAATTCAATTTCTGAATATTTATCTCACTTAAATATTCATTAACGATATGACATTCGTGAGGCCTTGCGTTATCATGCAAAGTAATAACATGTTCAAAAATCAAGATTTCTGCATGTACTATTCGGTATTTAAGGAGCCTCCATGAAAAGACACCAAATCCACTCTTTCTGTGAAGAAGATTCCACCCCCTCCCCCTCCAAACATCCCAGAGCATTCGTTAAACAATTTCGTCTCTCTTATATTGTACTGAAATTTTGGAAAGATTTTGTGACAAACCTGGTACCTAGCGAAAATCCAAAAGTCGACTAAAACGAAATATCATTGCTTCATAAATATAAATACGTAGGTCATGAAACCAAATTGACAAGAACAATTACACTACTGAACTGCAAAGAAGAATCATCGTAGCATGGGCCGCATATGGAGCTCTATCACACATCTTCAAGAGCAACATGCCAAAATCTGAATAAGAAGACGCTCGACCAATGTGTGCTATCAGTCATGACTTACGGCGCCGAAACACTATCGTTAACCCATGCCATAACAACCAAACTTAGAGTGGGGTCCGGACAAATAATCCAGGGACAAATAATCCCGGACAAAAAATCCCCACCAATTATCCCTGGACAAAAAATCCCCAGACAAAAAATCCCCGGACAAATAATCCTCGGGCAAAAAATCCCGACAACAAAACCCGGACAAATAATCCCCACAAATTTTTTTGGACAAAATATCTCCACAAAACCTCCGGGACAAAAAATCCACAAGAAATATGTGCTGTCGAATAGTTCTCTACATAAAAAGCGGTTTCATGGCGATTGCTATCTATAAGTCTCATGCAATGAGGCTGAAAAACATTTTCCTCGATTGCATTCACGGAAAAACTTTTAGAAAATTATTCGGCAGCAAATATTTCTTGGGGATATTTTGTCTGGGATTTTTTGTAGGGATATTTTGTCCAAAAAAATTTGTGGGGATTACTTGTCCGGGATTTTTTGTAGGGATTTTTTGTCCGGGGATTTTTTGTCCGGGGATTTTTTGTCTGGGGATTTTTGGTCCAGGGATAATTTGTGGGGATTTTTTGTCCGTGATTATTTGTCTGGGGTTTATTTGTCCTAGCTTCCAGAAGAAGGGCTGGTGTCACAGATGTCATAGAGAGAAGAGCATGGCTTAAGTTGAATTGAGCGGGCCAGAATGAGCGACAGGAAGTGGACCCAAAAAATTACATTGTGGAGACGACGAGTAGACAGTAGGCAGAAGTAGAGGTAGACCACTACCCGATGAACAGAGGACGTCAAAAGGGTCTCTGGGAATTTGTTGTAGAAAGTTCAAGACCCACAAAACTGGAATATATTAGGGGAGGCCTATGTTCAACTTTTTGCAGAAAGTTGGATGATATTTGATTTGTAAGCTTCTTGTTTAAAAACGTACCTATTCGTATTGAATTAACTAATTACTTTTTTAAAGAGTATGAACTTTCACAATTTTCTTCTAAAAAAATAATTATTTAAGTGCTTTATAAATGCAAAATAAAAGATTACAGTACGCCCTTGGTTCTTCGGTTGCCAATGAAATGGCAGTATCTATTCAAATAAGGTATGGATTTTCCAGGTTAGACTGACCTTATTTCGGTGCAATTCAAATTGAAAACAAGAAATGAGATCGAAGAGTCAGTAACCTCTGCTCTTGGAGAATTAATCACTTCTAGACAAATCTTGTTTATCCAAACAAGGAGTTCGATTCCTGCGATCAAGCGTATACTACTTTTGGAAAATACTTTTAACCAACAATGCCCTTTTTGGAATATATGCCAAATGCAAAAAAATTGAAGCAATTATGTAGTTAATTTTATAACGAATTTATAGTAACTCAAAAGTTGTTTCAGAACGAAAATGGTTGATTTGTATGACACTCAACTTATATATCTTAACATACTAGAAATAAAATATAAACAAAAGTAAAAATAAAGTAAATATTTATATAAAAAGTACCTACAAAGAGGTAAAAGGAAGAGTAAAAATAACGGGAAATATCGAAAGAATTCAATTGAAAGGGAGGCATTAAACAAGGAGAGAATCTCAGCCCTTTGCTACGTATAATAGTAATGAACGAATTGATAAGAAATACTAAAGTTGGAATCAACCAACTACAGTCAATAATAGGATACCATAGATTACAACAGATAACAATAAGGGTCCTTAATTTATGCGGACGACATAGTACTAATCAGTGGCGACGCGTGACTTCTTCTAAAGTGTTACCAAACCCAGATGTAAAAAATCTTTTTTAAAAGAACCTCGCAAATCTAAGTTTTTGTTTATTTTATCTGGAAAAATGTTAATAACAGAATCGTGGAAAAAAGGTTCTGTCATTAATCCATTTAAAATCGTTACTCAATGGAAATTAAAGAAAATGATGACATTCGATCTTGCAATTGGGTATTTCTTTGGCATGTTTTAATCCGTTTCATTGCTGAAAAACTTCTTTCAACGGATGCACTTGTAGCCGGAATTATTAAAAATATGATTACCAATTTGAAAGTCGGCTAAATGTTGATACAATTCTTGTACATTTTTTTGAAGATAATCTGGATCATTACAAAGAACTGTAAATTCTGTTTTTAACTTTACTGTGTCAAATTTTTGTCCATATAGCTGTACAAATGCAATCCAATAAACACCCTAGTTAGGAAAATTAAAGAAACTTAATGTCTATTTTTACGTAAGTTATTATTCATGTATTTTATTAGGGTTAGGTTTTTTCTTGGACAAATTCTTGTCACATAGTTTTAAGTCCTACAGAGTTTTAGTTAACATTGAGAGTAATATGTGTGATATTGTTTTCTAAAAAGTTTCTACGTTATTTTGCTTTTTACAAAATATCATCTTTTCCTCTGAATATTAGAGATTTTACTTACCTTATAAGTTAAATTTTAGATGAATGACCATTTCAAGTTAAATGTATTTATAATATTAACAGTTTTATATTTAAATAATGATTAAGAGAATACAGCTCCGTTTTGGTCTATTAGGGCTGCACCTCAATCCAAATAGCAAGTAGCAACTGTGATAAGCATTTTTAAACCGACGCTTATTAAATACCTACCTCAACTTTTTCATTCTTTCTCATTTCCCACCGAACCAGAGTAATATCTTTCAACTATAAATATAAGGGAGAGAAAATCAGACCCTGACAATGAAAAACATTTCCTAAAGGAATATAGACTCATTTTATTATTCTAAGGGTCAAACAGGGATTCCTTACCCTATTTCTTCCCTCAGCCGACAAAGAAGTTAAGATATAGTTAGAGATTTAGTTATAGATCCGTAGGATAGACGAAATTAACTTCTTCCCAGGCTAATAGTCCGGTGGTTTACAGAGCAAAAACGCAAACATAATATATAAATGGATGAAATACTCAAAATTATTGATATTTTGTGTTTTTTAACAAAATTTTGCAGACTTTTTAAGTCACTGCATCTTTTTTTCATGAATCATATCGACATTTATACCAATATAATAATATATGACTGAGTATTGTTGTAGGTATATTAATATGACTATTAATATTGTGTGTTTACAAGTACGAATAAATTTTTTTTACTATGTATATAAAAGTTTGAATGGTCTAAAAAATCAGTTTAGAATTCTTTTTCTATGTACAAAAATTCTACATTTTTGGTTTCTGTACACCTCCAAATTAATTCTGTATTTATGTAATAAATAGATCAAATATATACCCACATCAACAAAATATATTGGATGGCTGTGATATGAACTGGGATTGCCGGATCACAAGTTGAGTGTCGTAACCACTAGATCATTTCTGGGATATTTCATTTTTTATACCCGCTTAAGCTGTTGTTCGTTTTAAAGTACGGTGATATTAATTTTTTATACGAAACGAAACATTCGTCTATAAACGATCCAAAAGAAAAATAACAGCTATGCAGAATATTCTATGCAAATCAGAAAACAGAATTTTAGACCATGTAAACTTCAAAAAACATTTTATACAACATTGATATAGTTTGTAATGACCACTTTAATAAAATAATTTTTTTTCTCAATATATTCACTATTCATTCATATTTCTAGATTCTAGTTCTACATTATAAAATATTCATTTAAGGAAGATGCACTGAAGCTGGAAAATTCGCTGTAAGTTTGCTTATACAATTTAAAGAATATTATCTAAAAAAACCGTCCCTGCTATATTAGATTTTATGTAATTTTAATCAAATCTCGGTCAAATCTGTCAAATATTTACCATATACATAATGAAAATTTTCAATTTTTTTACTTTACGACCATTTTTGTATAGGAGGGGGGTTCGGGGATTTTTACAAAATTTTAGTGCAATATTGTATGTATTAATCACATAAGTACAATTGTACTCATGTGACCTTGGGCCTGGGATATGCCCCTCGACAGGGTCAAAAATAGACCTTTTTACGTTATATTTGAAGAGCTCTATCTTTGAGCCCAGTGGACCAATTTTATCGCATATTTCATTTTTTTTTTTTTTTTGTTGTATTGTCAAGTTCTTGATGAAGTTATTTACAAAGCCCCAAAATATGCTTTGTATTTTATAGGCAAGAAGGACGAAAAGAAAACTTTTCAAATAATAATTTTATGATTTTCAACTAATTGTCAAAATTTAACTAAACGAGAAAAAAGCTAGAAACCGATAAATAAAAGGTATTTTAAATATATTTCAAACAAGCGTTTGTAAATTAAAATCCTTCTAGCTTATTTAAAGATACAGTTGTTTAAAAATCACTGAATCACTGCATAATGTCATCTCTTGAGTATCAGATAACGAATTCACGTACCTGATACATCAGATACATTAAAATTGCCATAACTTTGATTCTAGAGCACCTAAGGCTTTGTTTGGCCGCTTAAAATTAAAGTTTAGTTTTATTTTTATCTATCTTAATAATTCGTGGGAGAAATCATGATCGTAGATCGATGAGAGAAATCATTAACGACAACATATGGTGGCTTGCATAAGAAGCAAAAAGCTCAATTTTTAGGCCGCTAAAAAAATAGTTTGAGGTTCGGGCCAAGAAATCCAATATTTATATATTGAACACATATAGAACTACCTTAACCTAAATTTTTAGGCAGCTTAATGTTGTCAGACAAAGTGGTATCAGTTTACAAATGACAAAAAGTGGCTAATTTTCGAAAAACTGGCTATTTTGAAACAGCAGCATCTTCGAATATACTAGAGGATTTTAATTTACAAATACATACTCGTTTGAAATGTATTTAAAAACTTCTACATTTTTTCCTCGTTTAGTTAAATTTGACAATTAGTTGAAAATCATAAAATTTTGTAGTTTTCTTTTTGTTCTTCTTACCTATAAAGTACAGCGTATCTTTTACCAATTTTGCAAATTATTTCATCACAAAAATTACATTATAACAAGAAAAATGAGACCTTGTGCAATAAAATGGGTCCACTGGACTCAAAGACATCAAAGACAAAGGGGGTTATTTTTTACCCTTTCGTGGGGCATATCTCAGGGCCGGGTACACCTAGAGGCCTAAAAAAATAGCTATGGGCTACCTTTTTAAGGTACAATAATACACTAAAATTTGGTAAAAATCCATGGACCCTTTCCTCTACAAAAGTGGTCAAAAGTTAAAAGTATTGATCATAGGTATATTGTTGTTTATTATACAGTGTGTCGCATTTAAGATGAAGACACCCCTATATATCGGCTATCAAAATAATTACAGATCTGAAATTTTGCAGTCATACAGGTTGATGATTTACATTTTTTAAAATAGTCAACTGAATTTAAATTTGAAACGCGGCCTACTGCGAATCCACAAACATGGTGAATTTTCGATAAGGGAAAAAGTTATTTGAAAAAATATTATTGTAGCCATATATACCAAATTTTATGACAAAATTCGCACTTTTAATTTTTTCAATATTAGGATCCCAAAACCTATTATTGGCTGTCCCGAGATGCATCTCGGGAGAGCAAATGTTAGCTTTTAGGATTTTTAAACTGACTGACGATACTTTATTTTGATATTGTTGCC
The DNA here is from genome assembly GCF_917563875.1 of Diabrotica virgifera virgifera. Classification (NCBI taxonomy): domain Eukaryota; kingdom Metazoa; phylum Arthropoda; class Insecta; order Coleoptera; family Chrysomelidae; genus Diabrotica; species Diabrotica virgifera. The sequence goes on along the minus strand of NC_065448.1, from coordinate 250,817,236 downwards.
TAAGCCCCCGGACTATCACCTACCATTCCTGACCTCTTAAATGTTAACTTGCACCGAAGCACCAAGCGCACTACTCGCACCACTTTTTGGTTTTTAAGGCACAAGTGATGTTAACGTATGGCTCAGTGGAATATTTTAATGTGATATATAATATATAAAAAAGTATGAATCCTGCCACAGGACTTCTACAGTGTTTTTTAAGTGTGACGTCATTCAAACCCTTGGTAGACTCCTTAAATCTGGTAGACATTATAATTCTAGTCAATTTCTAGTCAATCCAAGTTAACTTAGTTTAAAAGAAGAAGAAACATAAAGTAATAAACGAAAATATCAGATGTAACTGATGCAATAATTTTAGACATTGTGAATAGAAGTTTGTGATTGGTTGAAGTAAAGAGACACAATCAAATTATTTACCATATAACCAATCACAAATGTCTGTATTTTATTTTTATTCTAGTATTTTTATTTGTAAAATATTTTAAACAAATAAGGTAATTTATTTTGTTAGAAATGATATTTTGTTTCAAGGTTTGATAAATCTATTTTTTATGTACATTGCGATATGTATATCTTTGTATTTTCTTCATATATTCATTCCTTGTAATGAGGATTATAGTCCTTGTACATTTATTGGTCTTCCCTTGTTTATTTCCATGTGTTTTTTTCTTCAGACACAATTTGCAAATAGATGCAAAATGTTTCTAAAAACACTGGATTATAGCAGTTTAGGCTTCCACAATTATTCTATTACATCTTCAATGTAAGGTTTTTCTTTTCTAAATGTTCATTGTTGTACGAGATTATTGCAAAAACTGCCAAACTAGCCTTTCAAATGCCTTTTTATCATAAGTTTAATACTATCGACTTGCTGTCTTTACCATTGTTCATTTACCTCACATCCCAAATACATAATAGGTAATTGTATCTGGGTACTTTCTCTTATGTCTTTTCTTAACGTAGATTCTTTTGTTTTCAATCTTGTGCTTACTAACAATTATGATTTTTCTTTTATTTGTCTTCAGATTGATTCTATACCTCTCTCAGTACTGCATCAACCAAAATTTGCAGCCATTGTCTGCTGTCCGCAAGAAGTATTATATTGACTACATATCTGAGATTATTTACTAGTATTCCGTTAATTTATAGGCCTTTACTGATGTCCTTTAGTGCCTCTTTAAATATCTCTTTTGGGCACATATATAAGAGAAGAAGGAATATTACACATTCTTATCATCGGTACATTTCCATTTCTTATTACATTTCCAGTGTACTGTTTTTTCTTGTCCACATGTCCATTGTCTATTTTTCGTTCTGAAATATTATGTATGAGAACTTCGCAAAAACTGTCAAACTAGCCTTTTAAATGCCTTTTTACAATAATATGTCTAATAATGCTATCGGCTTGCTGTCTTTCATATTTTTTTTTTGTCAAAAATTAGTTATTTATTTGTTTGGGCTACTTTACTTGGAAACCTCTATTCTTTTATGAAGTTGGTAATTCTTGAAATTTGATTACAGTCTGGAGATTGTTGTTTCACTTTTCTTCTTCTTCATGGTTTAGGATTCTGACGATACTCTTTGAGGCAGATCTTAGATATGTTATATAATAAGGTTGATCGCCAACGTATCACCCTTTAAATTTGACGAATATTCCCTTTTATCGCCAGACTTTCGTCAGCTTTGAGAAGGAAGCAGGGAAGATGGGGATCAATGAAAGTAAAACTAAATTTATGTATATGAGCCGCAATATCCAAAACACAGGTAGAATCGGACAGACATCACCAGCGATGAATTTAACTTTGAGTGCATCAGCGAATTTAAGTATCTTGGAACAACAATTACTAAAGAAAATACCGGACCAGAAGAAATAAAAATAATAGGATACAAGCTGGCAAACATGTGTGTTTGTGCCCTTCAAAACCTTATAAAATCGAAACAATTGACAAGACGTACAAAGATACAATGTATAAAACAATCATCCGGCCTCTGGTGATGTATGGTAACGAAACGAGGACGATAATAAAGGCAAACGAAGAGAAACTACGTGTTGACAAAGAAAAATCCTAATAAAGATCTTTGGACCTGTGCTTGATGCAGCAGTTAAACAATATAGGATAGGAACTAACAAAGAGCTTGAAAAACTGTATCCAGATGCTAACATAATAAAAGAAATAATAAGGTTCAGAAAACTCTAATGGACAGGGCACCTCAGAAGACCAGAAGTGTGGGAAGAAGTCCCAACTGTAAGAAGACCACGTGGACGCCCTCCATTAGCATGGAGAATTGAATATGGGACTTAAAATCCCACAAATTATTTTCAAAATTACTCACCTTCCCTTTACCTGTAGTTTAATCTTACATTCTGTAATTAAAAACCTTTTTTCTGTAGCAAATAAGTTGAATTCTTGTCTTTCTATAACAGTGCAATAGGGTAGCGCTTTCAGGACGACAGGCTCAGTAAAACACAGATTAGAAAACAAAGTAAATATATTTAAGACAATTATATACAGTTTAAAACAAATAAAATAGAATATAATTCCATCTTCTGCAAAGGAAAAACAATATTAAACTTTATTATAGTCATCCGATCATAATAGCAACATTCTAATGATACGGTAAACAGCACAATATATACAATAACAATCTCACTACGTTAAATCAACAACGGAGACACCGCATTTCACTTCAATGCGGCACGGCTGAAAAACGACAAGCAGTTGCTCGTTCCTCGCTACTATGGTGGACGCCACTTCATCACGGTGGCATCCAACTAGACACAGCATCTCTGCCAATCGAGCCATTGCTAGTTCAACACCTAGCAACGACTGATTTTCTCATTCTAATGTCTAAATTCTAAATCTTGCTTTAATTATTTTTTTATTTCTTTTCCCAGAAACTGAATATAAGCGCCCTATTAATGTACGGGATCAAGATATGAACGCTGAGAACCTCTTCATCGCATCAACTCTAGAAATACTTGCCTGAATCTTTTACTTGACCTTGGAGACCACCAGCATCAAAGCATTAATGAACACGTTGGCTACCAATGATAGTGTGATGATTCTGCGTTGTGGTCCCATATGTATCACCGGTGATCAACCTTCTTGGTATATTTCTGGACCATGTGTATCGCCGGTGATACGCTGGTATCTAAAATCTATCTAACAGAGTATGCCGATGGAATGTAAGTGAACCTAATAGCATGTCAGACACGTGGACATCAGGGGCGATTCATCTTAGTCAAGTTGCAAAAGTAATAAAAAAAAATAGCAAGATTTGACGACTATTATTAAAACAATCACGCATTGTTTGTTCAATATTTTATTATAAAAAGTTACAGAAAAAAAGGCATATTTTAACAGATAAAAAATATTATCTTAGTGTCTTTTTTGAAAACATTCCAAACATAGCGCCGGAGCATTTCGGCAACTATTTAGTCCATGCTATGAGGCCGCCCCCTATTAAAAATTTTCTGATTCGGTTTCTTTGCGGATTCCTGTTCAAAAAATGTCCCGTTTAAACAAATCAGAAGGGTACCTACCAGTCGAAAAACACGAAAACTAGACTCTTCTAATTCAATCATATACCGTGTGAATCACCGGTGGTCACAAGCAAATCCCGCCTACAAGTTTTTCCGGTATGACATTTAAGTCGTCTAGAGCGTCATCTATGAATTGTAGAATTTCATAACCGCAGTGTGCTTGGTACCAGACAGAAGTCTATGTAAATTTATTCTGGTATAACATCGACTGAAGCTGATGTATCACCGGTGATTCATATGCGAGCCAAGGTGTTTTAAGGTAGTTGTAAGGTAGTCAAAATAAATAAATCAAATAAAATTTCTCGGTAACCCTTCATTTTTTACGGTATGTATCAGAAAAAATAGATTTATCAAATTTTGGAAAAATCTGACTTTTTTCTATATATTTATATTGTGATATATATCTTGTGTATTATCAAAATCGATGATTTAGTCGAAGTTATTTAGGCGTTAAGTTTGGTTGTTTGAATTTTTAAAACTTATACTAACTAATTTATAAAAAGTACCTGTAGGGTAGTACCATTTTGAAACTTCTTTCGAACTTTACGCTTATAGTAGATAGACAAATATGTGTTTTCATTTTTATTACCATATAATTCCCCTGTACAACAAAGGAGTTTCAAAACGGAAACGAATGAATTTAAGGAGTCAGTACTACGGAACCACCTGCACATAATATATGAAAATGTGAAAAATATATTCTATAAATATAAATATATTTATTTTTTACGTGTTTAGTTCTAAAAAATACTAATTGTTCATATGAATGTTTATATTATAACAAAAGAAAACACAATGCACTGATATCTTTAAATTTTCGTAGGTTTCATTATGAATGTCACAATGCACTAGCGCACAACACGGACGGACTACTTGCGACTTATTATTCTTCTTCTTTCGAAATGTATTTTCTTCTATTCTTCTAAAACAAATCATTAAAAATCAAAAAAATTGTATTATTACTGAAAGTCTTACAAGTAATTAACGATTTCTAGTTCATAAGTAGATTAGGGGAGATATTGCCGAAATAGACAATTCAAAAAATGTGAAGGTTTAAAAAACGGAATAGGTTTTTAAAATGTTTAAACACGAAAAAATTGATATTTAAAGTTTTCTATTTATAGTTTACGTACTACTACGGTAAAAAACAATGGAATAAGCTAAGAAACTTTAATGAATGGTTGTCAAACTAATAATGATAACTTTTAATTACTTCAATTAGCAAAATAATTATTATAATAATTATAATAATACGACAATTAAACTCGCTGTTCGATGTATTTCCATAATTGCCCTTTACTTTGTACAATTATTGTGGTATTCTACCAAATACTGCTTGAAAACTAAAAACGTCATAACAGAAACCGGTCTTTTTATAAAAATTCAAAATTTTGGAAATAATCAAAATGAATCGCTCAAATATGAATCGATCTGGAAGCCATTGCTTTATTTAATTCTTTGCATATTATCGTTTAGGTGAAGTTCATACAAAGACAATAGCTTCTTCTTGTTGCATGCCTATCAGCATGACTATTCAAAGTGTTAATTTGATATTTTCAAAGATACATAAATATAAAATAGCATGCCTTAAATGTCAAATAAAGCAAAACTACATAAAGTTTAATATAATAAAAGTATTAGGTAGGTAACACACTGATCAAAACGAAAAAGGAGCTAACTAATTATTTTTAAGATTATATTATTTTTATTTAAATCCACAAGGTAGAATTTCCTGTAGCTGGCGGCTGTATACCATTAATTACAAGTAAAATTTAATAAAACATTTTGTCCTGGTAAAAGGTATATTAGTTTAAAAATCCTCTATTGGGCTACAAACCTAGAAACAACACGTTTTCGCTCTGTAACAAGAGCATCATCAGTGTTACAAGGACATGGTAACCCACTCAAAAATACAAAGGTGAAAACCTTTTAAAAATAGACTAAAATATATCATATGTCTTATGTCTTATATGTGTAAAAACATAGTAAAATCCAAAGGATGGATATAAAACCCTATGGATATGGCCTTAGGACAACATATGACTCCCACACGTGGTAAGTGGGTTAATAGGTAAAAATTAATTTGGTCATTATTTTAAAAGAGGTGAAAGACGACTCAGTCGTCTTTAATTTAATTAATTTAATCTAATTAATTGTTACCTGGTAATCCACTTACCACGTGTGGGAGTCATATGTTGTCCTAAGGCCATATCCATAGGATTTTATGTCCATCCTTTGAATTTTGCTATGTTTTTACACATATAAGACTTTTAACATATGAACAAGTTAGAAGAATAACTACAGAAGAAATAAAAGAAGCCTTATTAGAATCAAAAAATGGGAAAGCATCAGGACCTGGAAATATCCCCATCGAACTGATAAAATATGGACCAGACATACTGCACGAAATAATGACGGAACTCTTCTACAAATGCATGTTGCAGGGAGAAAAAATACCAGAAGACTGGAATTGTGCATACATTAGCTCGATTTACAAAAAAGGAGACAAAACGTTGTGCAAAAACTACAGAGGTATAAGTATAACCAGTGCAATGGGGAGGTTGTATGGCCGAGTATTAAAGAAAAGGGTGGAATTAGAAATTCAGGACATGGAAGAACAGAGTGGTTTTGCGCCGGTAGATCGTGCGCAGATAACATATTCGTGATGCAACAAATAATAGAGAAAAGAAGAGCAAGGAATCTGTCTACTCACCTAACATTTATTGATCTGGAAATAGCCTACGACACGGTACCTTTAAAGAAACTCTTTGACATTTTGACCACGATAGGCATAAGCAAAGCATATGTGCTAGAAATTCAAAATATGTATCAAAATCCGAAAAGCTGTATTAAGCAGGGAAAATCTATGTCGAAATCATTCCCTGTTACAAAAGGTTTAAGGCAAGGGTGCTGCTTATCGCCAACACTGTTTAAAATATACATCCAGAAAGCTCTGGAGCAATGGAGGAAAACAGTTGCTGGAATGGGAATAATGATTGAAGAAAACTGCTTAACAACTTTGTGTTTTGCTGATGACCAAGTAATTCTTGCCAACGATGAACATGATATGGATTATATGCTAAGAAAGTTACAGATCGAATATGAAAAATGGGGCCTATGTATGAACATGGAGAAAACGGAATATTTGAGAATAGGAGAGGAAACCGAAGATCCGGAATTAGAGTTAAGAAATATAAGGAAATGTAAGGAATATAGATATTTAGGAAGCATAATATCAGAAGAAGGAACTACAAAAAGAGACATACAGCATAGGATACAGCAACGAAGTAAAGCAACTCGTATTTTAAATGGTCTACTATGGTCTAACAAGGTGAAGCTGAACACAAAGTTAACAATCTACAGAACAATTGTAGAACCTATTATAACTTATGGAGCAGAGTGTTGGCAACTCACAGGAAAGGAAAGGAAAAATATAGAAATAGCGGAAATGGATTACTTACGTAGAGCATGCAGAGTATCTAGATTAGAACATGTACCAAATGAGGAAATAAGACGACGGACAAATAGTTTATATTCCACGGTTGACCATATAGAAACAAAGAATTTGCTATGGTATGGCCATGTTATGAGGATGTCAGAGGAAAGATGGCCAGAAAGAGCATTAAATTACACACCCATAAATAGAAGAAGAAGAGGAAGGCCTACAGAAACATGGAAGAAAGGCATAGAACAGTCTATGGCAGATAGAGCTATTGACGAAAACGAATGGGTGGATAGAAAACGATGGCGGGCGAAATGTGGGATGCGGAGGAGACCGTAGGAACCCCACTACTTATACTTATATATAATTGTTACCTGGTAAACCACTTACCACTTGTGGGAGTCATATGTTGTCCTAAGGCCATATCCATAGGATTTTATGTCCATCCTTTGGATTTTACTATGCTTTTACGCATATAAGGCTTTTAGTCTATTTTTAAAAGGTTTTCACGTTTGTATTTTTGGGTGGCTCACCATGTCCTTGTAACACTGATGATGCTCTTGTTACAGAGAGAAAACGTTTTGTTTCTATGTTTGTAGCCCTATAGGGGCTTTTTAAACTAATATACCTTTTACCAGGACAAAATTGTTTTATTATAGTTTACTTATTTTTATTTAATTGCATCTAAGGCTTGTCGCTATAAATATAGCAAAGCTTTTGTTACTGAACTGTAAATTTTCTTGTGGAAAAAAATAAAAAGTAATAAATATGAGAAATTCGACTTATTTTTTAACAACAGCGTTGCAAAAAATATTTAAAACGAAGCTAATAGCATATTATTGGGCTCCTATAACTCGCCAAACTTTTGCACAATATCCAGGCATGCTTTCAATCACATTTTGAATAGTTTCTTGATCTAATTGTTCCCATTCTTCCACGAGAACTTCCTCGACATGTTGTAGGTTTTTTAGTGGCTGACGCGACGATCCTTAAGGCGCTTTCCGAGTGTATCCTAAATGTGTCCAATGATATTTAAATCTGGACTCCTCACTGGGCACTCCATGACCTGAATATTGTGTGTAGTCAAATAATTTTGCACTATCCTAGACACGTGCGATTTCGCATTATCTTGCTGAAGGATAAATTTTGAACCCATATTTTTAGCAAATGGGACGACAACACGTGGTTAAAGAACTTCGTTAATGTACCGCTCTGCCATCGTCACCCCTCGCCGCATAACTACTAGTTAAGAGTAGTTTAAAGTTATCACACCCCAAACCAAATGGAACCTCCGCCAAAAGCTTTGGTTTCTTGAATTGTGGAATCCAAAAAGCGCTCGCCTGGTCTTGTCCAGACTCTAACACGTTTATCAACATAATTTAAAAGAAATCTGGACTCATCAGTAAACCACTTTACTCCATTGTGCCATGGTCCAATTCATATGTTCTTCTGCAAACAAGCGTCTGGCTCTACAATGTGCAGAGGAGGTACTCTAGCTGACCTTCTTGCATTTAACCCATGTTCGTGAAGCCGATTACGTATAGTTTGAGTATTTACTCTTGTATCTGTAGCTTCTACCAACTTATTTTGTAGCGTTCGAGCAGTACGTACTTCGACGATCTCTGACGGCCCATAGTTGTATAGTCGAGCTAGCTGTAGTCGCCCTTGCACGATGAGTGTAAGATTGTCTTCAAATAACTCCATACATTTATTCCGGTGGTGTGGTTGACGGAATTAATAAAAAATAAGTGTAACAACGTACAGTAATATATTTATTTATTTTGGGTAAACAAGCGGTGTTTTGCTTATATCTCGAAAGAGGGTTGTTTGTTAGCGCGAGCGAGGGTGTGTCTGCATCGTTCGCATACTGTGTAGAGACTGACTTTCGGACCACCAACTATTATGTCAACTGGTTTTGCGGTTTTGAGATAATGGCCAGAAAGGGCCATAAATTACTGCACCTGCCTTTTAAAAGATGAGAACCTTTTTGTATTTTAAGAAATTGACATAAAGAGTGAGGCGATCTGACATCGTAATCCATTAGTGTTTCCTTGACAAAAACATTAATTTTATACAATATGTTTAGGTATACATTTTGGTTTCTCGAAATCAACGGCCCTTGTTGGCATATGGTTTGTATATTACATGTGAGTTTTAAATGACTAATGTTGTTTCGTTTTGAGAAAAGTTATTAAAAATTAAGAAAATAAAATTAGCAAAAATAGTAATTAAAGCGTATCGCTATACATTTTATGTCAGGCTATATACATCTCAGCACGGCAATTTAACATTTAAAATTTCTGTTGTACGGCGTGTTGAGTAACATTCTTGAATTAAAGTTAATTGATCTAGCAGCTTGAATCTCTGTGAGGCACACTCTGCCTCTTCGGGGCCTTCCAAGCACATCATAATCCATCATTAATTCTTAATAACTTCAACGTAAATATCGTCAGAAATTCAATAACCGAATAAATGTGATTACAAAATGTTATCAAGTTTTGGTTTTTTATTGAATACAAAAAAAACTAAAATAAAAAACTTATTTTTTTCATTCATTTATAAAACCATATTTAAGTTCCTTGTAACTAATGCAATAAACAATTTACATTAAATTATGTTAGTGGCTCCTTTTTCGTTTTGATCAGTATATCTTAACTGCACAAATCTTTAAAATTATAAATAATAGAACGTAAGGTGACTAAACACGAAACTCAAAAAATAAATTTAATTTAGCATAATTAGTATATTAATAAAGCAGAATCAATGAAATACAAATTAATAAGCAAAATATCCCAGTAATAAATTGTTTCAACGTCTTCGTTTAGATTATATTCACTTGTATTTACAAAGTAAAGGCAATATTTAGATACACCAAACCCTTTTTTTGTGTGTAATAAATAACAATGTGTGGAATGAATGAAAACGGATCTGGAACGTCCATTTCAGCTGACCCACGTAACATCCGTTTCCGATATTTGTCAAGAGATCTAATCCTGTGTCCATTACCGTCGCTTCCGAAAACTGCCAACCTAAAAGCTAGAAATGAAAATTGTTTTACCAACTTCAATTTTGACAATTGTTTATTTCGTGAAATAGTACGGTCACTGAAGGTTTTTACCTCCGTTTTCGGTGTACCTCCATAGATTTTCATGAAAATTGGTGAGTTGTTAGAGGATACCTCAATAAACAAAAGTGACATGGTGTTAACTTGCGCTTTTACCATCGGGGTGGATGCCACCACTTCTCAAAGGTAAAAATTATTTTATTAAAATTAACCCCATAAATCGATAGAGGGGCAAATTCTAAGCTAAATTTGTTACATCAAGTTATTAAAATTAATCAATAATTTCTGAGTTATTGGATCAAAAATTTTAATTTTTCGTAAAAAAAATGCATGTTTAATAAGGGTTTTTCATAAATAAATTAAAAACTATAAATTTTTACAAAAAAGATATTACCAAAATTGAAGATAATAAAAAATTGAATAAATCCCTTAATATAAAAACCTTTTATTATTAATTTAAAGTGAGTTGTAGGTAATTGAATGTATATTTCTTTTGGCGATTACTCAAATCTAAGGATTAAACTTTAAATAGCAAAAATATGCATCTTATAAAATATTCTTTTTAAATAATTTTCAAAGTACCTACTCAGAAATACCTATCAAATGAGCTATAGAAGAATTTGATAGCATCAAAATTGAAGAAGTAATGATGAAAATAAGAGGACCCCTTTCGATTTTTTTGGAAAAGAGTGAAAACTAAAACATAGGCTATTTCCACAAAAATTAAAATTTATAATAATCTCTATAAGACTTTCTTTACCATAGCATAAATAATAATAACTTTTAAAAATTTTGACCGGTTTAAAATGCATATTTCTAAAAGAAGAAATATGATTTAAAAAAATCAGTATGTTTCAAATGTTAGTAAATTTTATTTTCTTTTGATAATAGTTCCAAAAATACTAGATATACGTAAAAACTAATACACAACGAAATTTGAGTTTTTTTTTTTAATAAAATATATTTCTTTTTTTGTAGGCTAAAAGACCGAAATAGAAACGTTTAGCCTAAATTTTACTGCTAGACTCATCCTTTTAACCTTTCATCTTTTAAAACATAAGGGATTTAATATATTACATTTAATTTGATATTATATTCTTTGAAATTACCTTTCAAATGGTTTTTGACTGAACTTGATATCATAAAGATTAAAGGAGATATTCTAAAAATACCAATAACATTTTTTTTGAAAAAATTTTTGAGCATACTTACATTTTGAAAAAATTTTTGGAGCATAAATTTTGATGCTATCAACTCCTTCTGGAGCTCATTTGATATTATTGAGTAATTTTCCAAGTGTTTAGGTAAGTATTATTGATAAAATGCATCGTTTTCCCATTATTTAGGCTTGAATATTTTTGAGTAGGTACCCACCGAAAAAAAAGAACATACTCCAGAAACTCTACCGACAAACGAAGCCAGGAGATTCCTCAGATAAATTTAAGACATTTTAATCCAATTCTTCTAGTCCGAAAATGCTTCCTAAGGGAGCTACAGCTCTTTGAAGATGACGTTTTGTAATTAGTTTTTCTTAAATAACTCCAGAACGCTTTTATTTATAAAAATGAAAATTGGTAAGCATATTTATCTTCCAAAGATAAATCGACTACATTTATTGTAAACTTCTAGTACCGGTTATAGGCGTCCGTTTTGGGTATGACAACGGTTATTTTATCGCATAACTTTTTATGTCTTTAACTTTAAAGCATTTTTGACACTGGATTATTAAATTATGAGGTATGCTAGTACTAAGAGGAACTTTCTTACTTTAAGTCGGTAGAACACACCGTTTTCTAGAAAAATCGATTTGAAAATTTTTCCTTTTTTGAATTACCAAAAATAAATTTCAAAAAAAAAATATTTAGAAAAACGAAAACTGGTACGTTTACTTATATTCCAGAGATGAATCAATTTCATTATTTGCGAATTTCTAGTACCGGTCATATACGTCCGTTTTGGGTAGGTCAAGGGTTATTTTATCGCATAACTTTTTTGTCTTAAATTTTTAAGAATTTTTGACTTTACATTATTAAATTATAAGGTATTTTAATACTAAAAGTTACTCTTGGTATAAGTTGGTAAAATACACCGTTTTTTTTTGAAAAAAATTTAATTTATTTTCAAATTCAAGAGACGAAAATTTTTCAAATCGATTTTTCTAGAAAACGGTGTGTTCTACCGACTTAAATCAAGAGTACCTTTTAGTACTAGAATATCTCACAATATAATAATCCAGTATCAAAAATGCTTAATATGCGATCCAGTATACGATAAAATAACCGTTGCCCTACGCAAAACGGACGCCTATGACCGGTACTAGAAATTCACAATGGATGAAATCGATTTATCTCTGGATGATAAATATGCTTACCAATTTTTGTTTTTCTAAATACAAGCGTTCTGGAGGTATTTAAGAAAAAATAATTACAGACGCCATCTTCAAAGAGCTCTAGCTCCCTTAAAAAGCATTTTCGGACTAGATGAATTGGGTTCAATTGTCTTAAAATTATATGAGGAATCTCCTGTCTTCGTTTGTCGGTAGAGTTTCTGGACACCTTGTATATTCAATTACCTGTAACTCACTGTAAATTAATACTATAGTCTGTTCGCTAAACTCAGACGCAACTGGCTACATATTTTAGTCGATAATTTTTTTGTTTTTTGCCAATTTTGCAAAAATTGGCGAAATTACTAACTACTTAGTGATTATTAACTATTTAGTAATTATTTTTTGCCAATTTTACTAAAATTGGAAAAAATTGCCGACTAAAATATCTAGAAAGTTGCGTCTGAGTTTAGCGAACAGACTATAAAAGGTTTTTCAAGTAAGCAGTTTACTCGATTTTTTATTGGCTTCAATTTTGACACTGACAACTGTTTTGCAAAAACTTATAGTTTTGATTATTTTATGAAAAACTACTATAAAACGTGCATTTTTTTTAAGGAAAATGAAAATCTTTTATCTTTAATAAATCAAAAAATATTAGTTTATTTTGATAACGGTAAATAACAAATTTTGCTTAGAATTTGTCCCTCTATCGATTTCTGGGGTTATTTTTAATAAAATAATTTTTACCTTCGAAAAGATATGGCATCCAACCTCAGGATAAAAGCGTAATTTAACCATGTCACTTTTGTTTCTTGGGGTATCTTCTAACTATTTACCAATTTTCGTGAAATTCGATAAAGATTCAACGAAATCTGAGGTGAAAACCTTCAGTGACTCTACTATTTACCAACTTCAATTTTGACAGTTGTCTATTTCGTGGATATCGTCAAAAAATTGTAAATTCTTAGAGTTTTGTGACAAAGTCCTTTTAAATAAACAAAATATTTGATAAGGGATGTCGTACATAGTCCGTCTCAGAGCAATTTAGATAGTTTCATTGTCGCAACCTAAAATCCCGACCCCCTTTCCCCTCTATCCTGCTCCCCTTTTTCACCTATGACCCATTCGACGGCTATTCCCAGAGAGGCGAGCCAAGATGGCGTACAAAGTTAACAGATAAATCTATTCTGACGGCCTAAATATTTTTATAAATAGATTTGTTGACTGAACAATAAGCCTGTTAATAGTTTTCCGATAAAAAGTTGGCACGTCAAAAGTTGGCCTCTTGGTTCGTTTTTCCGAAAGTCGTCCAAACCCAGTTATTTTGGATTTTTGTATGTAACATCCGTGGAAGTAACGCCCTTTGAATCGTTACTTTTATGGAACATTCCTCTTCAAATAACTGGGCTACTAAAAGAGCTACTACATGTACATGAATATATTTTACTATAGTGTAATTATTAAGATGTAAAAATGATAATACGACGATAGTTAAAAAAGAAGGTGCGCTAGAATGATGTGTAGAGTCTCCGCAGGGATGTCTCTAAGAGTATGGGGTAACAACTACTATCTATCCTGATACCTATAATATTGTAAACAGTAAACCTGAATATTATAAATGTACAATAAATGCCTCAGCCAATAAAACTGTCTTTCTTTTTACACATTCCAATTTTTCCTTCTGATTACAAGGTAAAATAGAGAGCAAACGCTGACCCAGAAGAAGAAGACGGCCATGGCTTCAACACTTACTCTAGTGGTTGGACTAACATCGATGGAGTCAGGGCCGTAACTACCATTGGGGCAACCGAGGCAGTGCCCCGGGGCCCCGCAGGAGTCTCCTTTGATTGGCCCGAGATATTATATTGATTGACAGAGATTGACATAGATTTTAACGAGGAAAATAAAAAATGTATTTTAAAAGCCGATCCCAACTAAATATTTTCAAATGACACAATTTTAAAAAGAGCTTTTAAAAATAACGCAACATACAGTTTTAATTATTCACTGGGGAAATTAGTCTTTTCGACTAAAATGCAATTGGAATAGAACAGGGGCCCCTGAGGCCTGAGCTAAGCTGGGGCCCCCGATACCTTAACATAAAAATTTAAATTATTACTTATAGCCCAGTAAATGAACGGGAAATTCGGCGATACCGTGTAATTTTCAGGGGCAACTCCGAATTGCATGAAAATTTGAATTTAGGTTCTACTTGCCCTCCACTTCAAAGTTGAAATTGTGCCGTTGGTTGCTTTTACTTGGGGGGTGACAGTCACTCCTTCTCGGGGGTGAAAAAACATACGTTCAATATAAGGTCGGAAATGGATAAATTGACTGATTTTAAGCAACTTTTGTTCTAAATTTTTTTTTTACTAAGTCGATACTTTTCGAGTTATTTGCCATTGAAAATGTTGATTTTTCGACAAAAAAACTAGGTTTTCAGACGGTTTTTCGCAAATAACTCAAAAAGTAAATATTTTATCGCAAAAAATATCCTTAGCAAAAGTGTAGCTTATAAAAAACCCCAAAAAATGGTGTATCAATAAAGTCTATCAATCAAATAAAAACAAAGTTGTAGCTCATGAAAAATACGTTCTTATTCGTCTAATTCCAAATCGAATATTTCAAGGTGAAATCACCGAAAAATTAAGCACTTTTCGGGAAAAACCCATTGAAACTTTCTTGTTTCTTGAAGTGTTTATAAAAAGCATTGTTTTAATTGTTAACAAAAGTTTTAGCATTACAAATAAGCGAGTTATGCTCAAAATAAAGTTGGCCCTCTTTTTTTGTAAAAAATCATGAAAAGCTCCCCAGTGTTTAGCCCCCCAAATGAAATTAATCGCTATAGCTTTACTAACAATTTACTTACCTATCTATTTTTATATGATCTGCCAGTCTCGCCGGTTTAAATTGTTTATTTGTGAAAGGGTTATAATTGATAAAGCTTGAATGGGTCACTAATCACGAGTGTATGCAAATTTTGAACAGCCATATCTTAACCAATTTTTGTCTTACGGAGAAACAAAATGAAACTAGCATATTTATAATAGTAACAAAACCTACATTTTTTTACTCTTTAAGATTTTTCTTATCACTAATACTTTTCAAGTTATTTTGAAAAAATTAAATTTTTCAAAAATTTTTAGAGAATTTTTTTTACTATAAAACCAAATTTAATGTTTTCAAAAATAAGCACTTCAAACCAATCAAACTTACAGATCATATAAACAATACACATACAGTTAAAATAGATGGTAAAGCCAAACGATTAATTTCATTTAGTGCTAAATAGAGGGAGGTTTTCACGATTTTTTTTACCAAAAAAAAGGGGCCAACATTTTTTTCAGTGTAACTCGTTTATTTTTGATTCTGTAAACTTTTGTAAAAAACAAATAATAAACTTTTTTTCGATACTTATAAAATGTTAATAAGGTTTTCCCGAAAAACGAAAAACACCATTTTTTTCGTTTTTTTTTCACAGGCTACACTTTTGCTAAAAATATTTTTTCGATAAAATATTTACTTTTTGAGTTATTTGGGACAAACGGTCTGAAAACGTAGTTTTTATTGTCGAAAAATCAACATTTTAAATCGCAAATAACTCGAAAAGTATTGACTTACGTAAAAAACTTTATAGAACAAAAGGTGCTTAAAATAAGTCAATTTATCCATTTCCGGTCTTATTTTAAACACGCGTTTCTCACCCTCCGAGAAGGGGTAAAGATCACCCCCCAAGTAAAAGCAACCAACGGCACAAATTCAACTTTGAAGTGGAGGGTAAGTAGAACCTAAACCAAATTTTCATGCAATTCGGAGTTGCCCCTGGAAATTACACTCCAAAACGGTCATTTATTGGGCTATTAGGAAATTGTTTATTTCGGCGTAATAGAACCTAAAATGCCATTGGAAGAGGGGGCGCTGAGCTGGGGCCCCGAGACCTTTCGTAAAGATATAAATTTTACTGAGAAAATTAGTTATTTTGGCGAAATAAAAACTAAAATGCAACCGGAATAAAGGCCCCAGGTCCCAGCTACTTTGTCCTAACTAATTTACTCCAGACCACATCTTGGTAGGTGAAAGGAACCACATGGTACCACATATTGAAAAGAAAGATCAGGGTAAGCTAGAATCAGCACATTAGGATCAGTCCCACCAGTACACTGACCAGCTTCAAAGAGTGTGTTTGGCTCACACTGCAGCTGCTTAATGCACCTTAAGGTGCATTTACGTTAGCTACAGCTACAAAGTAAGACCATTTACATTGTAGCGAACGAACGCATTCGTTGATGATCCGTCCGCAATGTCAGATACAGACGAAGATGTAATCATATGCGCTGTAAATTTTATAGTTATTGCAGAACATGCTGAAAACAAAAGAAAGAAGAGAGTGTGGTGTTCACAGAGGAGGAAAAATGCGTTTTCAAGGGGTTAAATATAAAACATTTTTCCAACCCCCCCCCCCTCCCGATGAGAGGTACATTCCCCAGACCTCCCGGTGGGGGCCCCAGATCACGTTACGGCCCTGGATGGAGTTATTCAGAAACGCCGCAAACAAAATTAAAATTCCTATGATGATAGCCAACGTCCGCAACGGACAAGGCACATAAAGAAGAAGAATTTTTCCTAATACATTAACCTGATCAGCTGAGGAACATGCGGGAGAAATGGTAGTAGATAGGTTTTAAACATTGCACAATGATAACCTTGTATATTCAGCAAAGTGTCATGACTCGACATTGAATTAAAATATTTAAAACGATGAAGACGAAAAGACCCAGATACAAAGTTTACTGTAATAAAACAATTAAAAATAATTCAAATAAAATAATAAACAATATTTTAAACCTAAGACTTTTCGTCAAAAGAAACTGCTTTCTGGTTACATCCTGAATTTCCGGCTTTAACAATTTATAAGCACAGAGACGACGAATATAGAAGAAAGCAGAAAGGACAACGGTCACGTATCTACTTTCTTTTCATCTAGGAAAAATGCCGAAAGACAGTTTCGAGTACTCAAAAATCTGAGTAAAGAATAACAAGGGGGAAAGGCAGTTATTGTTTCTATTTGATTCAGAGTTGCACCACCATCTCCAGATAGCTATTTCTGCATCTCATGCTTCATTGGTGGAGCTATGCAGAGTCTCGGTCCTCGGTTTACTAGAGATGTCGCTGTTTTGCGTCTCAATGGTGTAATTACTGCATCGCGGTGATTTCCCTTAAAAGGCAGGCTTGTTGATTTTTGATCCAGAGTTGTGACTGCATAGCTCCACCGATGAAGCATGAGATGCAGAAATAGTTATCTGGAGACGGTGGTCCAACTCTGAATCAAATAGAAACAAAAACTGTCTTTTCCTCTTAAAATATTTAAACTGGCGAGGAGAAATTAGAATGAGGTAATATTGTAGTATTTATTTGAAGAAAAAGGCTGGGATATAGCCGTCTGGTTTATACCACGATGTACGTCCCTAATAACATCAAACATTCCATGTATGTTCCTAGAATGTACACACAGGATATTGAAAACATTCCTGGAATGTCCTCAAAAGCACAGGAATGTCCCCTAAATGTCCCAGGAAAGTCCTCTGTCAGCATTTTAAACATTTCCTTGAATGACTTGTTGAAACATTCCATGAATGTCTACGAATGTTCTTTGGACATTCACAGTATATTTTTTATACATTCACTGGATATAGTCGCTGATCTGACATAATACCTCCGATTTGTTTTTCATGAATTTTGTAAGAGAGACTAAAAACTTTTTTTACAGCCACCTCCTATTTTCATATATTTTTTGACATGTTTTGTAGTAAATTCAACTATCTATTTACTACAAAACATGTCAAAATTTACATGTGAAAACAGGAGATGACCCTAAAAATGGTTTTTCGTCTCCTACAAAATTCATGAAAAAGCAGATAGGAGGTATTGTCACATCGCCGACGATATACCAGAAGTATATGTAGCCATACCAAATAATACATCCTTGATAAATATAAACATCTTTATTGCACAAAATCTTGTCATATATTTTTTCCATAATCATCACTACGATGATGATTCATTGTATTGAATTGTCCATTACAATTACAATCTGGTAATAACTGACCAATGAGCAATTTTAATTTAACCTAAATTACTACTGTTCCTTAAAATGAAGAGCTTACCCCATAGCGTCTCTTATCTAATCTAACAAGATCGTGCAATATTCTAAACATACACAGGCACACAAGCACTACGCTCTGCTTTTCACTATCACCTATCACTCAAACTAGTTCAAAAGGCTTTGTCCTCTTCAATCTTTTAGTTTGTCCAGTATTATCGAGGAGCTGGATTTCCTCAATATTCTTGTAGTTACTTATGAAGTTGTTGTTCCTGACTTCCAACTTTAAAAACAAATCCAGCTGTAAAATATTTATGTGCCTGAAGGCTTTTGTATGCTTTCATCTGCTGCTTAGAGTAGTAACTGTGAGCTCCACCAGATATGTATAAATATCTATAATAGTAATTTAATGGAATGCACTTTAGTGTAAAATCCAATTCTGACTGAATTGTATATGGATCTAAATCCCCAAATATTTTCAGCTTCAATAAATATCTAAAACAATAAAAGAAATAATGTTATTGCTTGCAAAATTCATCAATATTGATAAATATCAGGGAAAAATGAACAGTAAATAAAAATTGTTTCCCCTGCCCCTACCTTTGTCCAACATCAAGTCAAGTCAAGTCAAATTTATTCATCACATGCGACATTGTACAAAGTACATGTATGAGACAAGTCAAAGTTTATACAAAAAGTATATAAATTGTAAATACAAAAAGTATATAAAAAAGTATAAAAATTAGTAAATATGACAACACATACTTAAAAGATATTTTTAGAGTATGGCTCTAGCTCACAAATGTATTGATGTACACACCTCCGAAAGTTTGGCTGATGTAAATTCATGCGTATATCTATTGGCAATTTGTTAAAGAAACTTATGGCTGCATAATGTGTGCTACCTTCCAACAAAACAGAACGATGTTGTGGAAGCATAAAGTGGTTGTCTCTGAATATTGTTGAATAAACATGGTTAAATTGAAATTTATTGAATTCATTAATTTTGCAATGTAAATACATTATACACGAAAATATATACAGACCAGGAATTGTAAGAATATTGTTTTGTCTAAAGATGCCTCTACAAGAATCTCTAAATTTCATTTTATACATTATCCTAAGAGCTCTTTTCTGAAGTACAAATATCTGCTCTAATTCAGAGGTACAACCCCAGACTTCAATGCCATATTTGGCTATTGAGTAAAAATGGGCAAAGTATACTGTTTTTAATATTGGCGTATTAAAGTGACGTGAAAGAATTCTCAGTGCATAACATGCGCTACTTAATCTGGATTTCAAATTAGAAATATGGTTTGACCATTTAAAATTACTGTCTAACAGAACCCCCAGCAACTTCGTGCAGTCTGTTTTATCTATTGCTGCTTGTATAGTGGCTTGATGGTTTAATAAATTATTTGACGTGAAAATCATATACTTTGATTTCTCTTCATTCAAAACTAGTTTGTTGGATAAGAAATAACTGTTGATGGAGGATAGTATCTGTGTAGTTTTATTTTGCAAATTTTGATCGGATGTTGCTGTGACTAGAATGTTGGTATCATCCGCATAACTGATGATGTTAACTCCACTCAGTGAATTACTTACCAAAGCTATATCATTAATACAGAGTGGGCCAAATAAAAGGAGCCACCCCGATATTTGGCAGTATTTATTAGATTTTAAGAAAATAAAAAAACAGGTCAATTTTTGATCTAGGGGGACACATTTTTACGATACAAACATCTGTCATTTGTTAACTCCCTCCCTTCCACTTCCCCCACTCCTTATTTTTAAATAGGGAATAGGGGTCGTGTGCTAGCTCATTTGAAAGGTTATTCAATTCTCTATTCAGTAATATCAACATCGAGTTAAAAATGTATACAGGGTGTCCAAGAAAAATTATTTTGAATTAAATTAATTGACACAAAAAGAAGAATGTATGTAATTTATTTAACTCAGAACACATTCTACTGCTGACAGAAAGCAGAAAAAAATGTTTTTTGATAAATAGACACTGCTTTTTGCTTAATTTTAATGTTCAAGCTTCCACCCATCTGCCTCTTCGTAGGTTGAATATTGAATTTAAGCAACAAACAGTATTTATTTATCAAATAAACATTGTTTTCTGTTTTTTATCAGCAGTAGAATGTATTCTGAGTTAAATAAATTACATACATTCTTCTTTTTGTGTCAATTAATTCAATTTAAAATAATTTTTGTTGGACACCCTGTATAAATTTTTATGTCAATGTTGATATTACTGAATAGAGAATTGAATAACCTTTCAAATGGGCTAGCACACGCCCCCTATTCCCTATTTAAAAATAAGGGGTGGGGGAAGTGGAAGGGAGGAGGTTGACAAATGACAGATGTATGTACCGTAAAAATGTGTCCCCCTTAGATCAAAAATTGACCTGTTTTTTTATTTTCTTAAAATCCAATAAATACTGCCAAATATCGGGGTGGCTCCTTTTATTTGGCCCACTCTGTATATACTATACTATCTGGAGTTTCCAATAATAATTTTCTTAAATAATCACTTTGCATTGTGGTAAAGTTTATAAAGTTCACAAAATACAGCAAACGAAATCCAAATTAATCCAAAATAGACAAAATACGACGATAAACAATGAAAAATAGACATTACAAACATAACCTCTGTAACTTTTTGTATGCGTATGACAACCAGAAGTCACGTGGTTTGGATTGCATAGATACACTCGCGGCAAATTTGAAAATGAACGCAAATTGAATAGTAAATGACCTCTCTTAAAATATACGACATTGGTAGTATGTTCATAGAATATCTTGTGGTAATATTCCACCAATAATTTAATCAGATGTTCACCGAATGTTCCTTGAATGTCCAGGACATTCAAATATTAATGGAACTTTGATAGTACATTCCTGGAATATTTTGTGTTGTTAGGGGTTAACTCCTGTATAAGCAATCAACTAAGTCATGTAATAATTAATAAATAATGTAAGTCAGTCTACTGCATATTTATTTATGGAATACTTAAGTTATACGATACACCTGTTGTCGCCATTTTGCTTGATGTTATAACCACTTTTCTAGGAAAACCTGCCTTAAAATGGAAATAACACTACTGTTAAGACTACATTAATAATCATAAAAATATTCCACGTTGTTGATTCAATCAATATCAATAAATAAATTAACGACAACTGATAAGCATCAAATTATTGATACATTACTAATAATGAACCACTCTGTATTTGCGTAGGCATAATTCAAAATTTCCCCCAAAATAATCTATCCAGAAACGCACTATTACTTATGGCCAATAATCGCTGTTCATTCACTAATAGTAGATAATAGGGATATATCCCAAGGCTCAAAGGGACCACAAGCACGTTTCATAAACTACAATTAAATTAGAGCAGATGTAAATACTCCAACCATGCAACCTGATAATGAAGCCTTTAGGTAGCGATTGTTAATTAGAAAATGAATATAATTGCAGGATTGTTCGAAAATCGAGTTAATCTAACCTCTATTGAGAGACGTTATACAGTGGAATAGTGGAAATTTTGAAGTTAACAATCCTCTATGAAAATATAACTTATAATATGTGGTGCTTCCATCTATTGGTAAAAACTAGAGATACTCAGATGGATTTAAAGTCCTCTATTTTACAAACTAATAGGAACGATTGACAATGCATGAAAATATTTTGAGCTAAAAATATATAATAAATATAATTTATAATATTAATAGGAAACCAGTCTCAACATTGTATGCGGGGTACCACTAGGTTCAGTATTGGGTTCTCAACTTTTCGTTTTCTTTATAAATGACATCACTAATTTAAAAATCGATGGAAAAATGTTTTTTTTACTGATGATACCAGTATCATTTCGAGCAAATCAAATATTGCAACTCTTCATGCAACTATAGATAGTTGACTTCTTAGAAGTTTACTTCTGATCTACTTACGATAAAAACCTGGTCCGAACCTAATTTACTCTCTTTTAACGTTAACATGGATAAGACAGTATCCTTATCCTATAAAGGAGCTCTTCAACCCTTGTTTCTTTATAATACCGTCAATACCGTTGACTCTGTAAGATTTCTTAGTATTTTTTAAACAGCGAGCTAAATGGACCCTACATACCGATTTGTTAAGTAAAAAACTAGCCTCAGATTGCTATGCAATAAGATCTGTTTCAAAGGAATTCAATCATCTTCCAAAATAACATTCTTCGTTCAAGTGTCATCTTCGATATGGTCTTCCTAGTTCAGCTGCCCAATCTGATGTTTGCCTCAGAAAAACAACACATTGCAGAAGCTACTTCAAAGATCACGGAATTTTAACCCTTCCATCTTTATATATTCTAGAAACTGTTTGCTTAATTAGTAAACATCTACATGTCTTTCCAGTAAGACCAAATCATGACTAGGTACTCCACCAGAAATTTAACTTTTGATGTATATTTACCGATCCTGTCCACTGAGTTAGTAAAGGAATCTATATTATAATATTTTGCAAAAGAACTGTACAACCATCTCCATTTACAACTTAAATCTGCAACATCTTTCCCTAAGTTCCGTAAAATGACAAAAGCCTATCTATCTGAGAGACTATAATATCCAGTACAAGAGTTTCTTAATGAATAACTAAGAAATTACGGGACCCTTATGTACAAGTAATATTTTTATCTATATTTGGGTGTCATATGCAGCAGCTTAAACTTATTAGTTCCTAAGGTTGTATTTTCAATTTGCAATTTATTTAAATTTTGCAATAGATTTTAATTGTTTTATTACATTATCTTTGATTTCGTAATATTGATGATTTAGGTAATTTCAATAAATTGTATTTAATATTGTTTTTTCTTTCTGGCTCTTTTTAGGCTTTGTCCATCAAATTATAAAATTTTTAGTGACAATAATGCATATTTCTATTCTATTCTAAATAAGAGGTAACTGTAAATAAAAAAAAGAAGAAAATGGCAATAATTGTAGGATTCTTCGAAAATTGAGTTAATCTATTGAGAGATATTTATACAGTGGAAATTTTGAAGTTAACAATCCCCTATGAGGGCATAACTGTTAGGTTATGCGGTGCTTCCATCTAATGTAGAGAACTGGAGATACTCAGATGTATTTAAAGTGCTCTATTTTAGAAACTAGCAGGAAACTATTGAAAATACAGGAAAAGTTTTTGAGCTGGAAATATCGACTAAATTAGAGGTAACTGTAAATCTAAACAGGAAATGAAAAGTTCTCTAGAACTAATTTATCCTTCTTTCCTTTTGACAGATTCAACTAAATTACCTTTTCGAAATAGGCTATTGAAATTTCTCTATAGTTTCTTACTCTGTCGTGTTACCATTCTTAAAGATAGGAGCAATATATTTTGTCTTCCAGTCATCTGGGAAAATTCCTGAGCTAAGAGATTAGTTAAAGATCTTTATTAGATTTGACGATATAACGAATCTAATATTATATAAGAAATCTCTTGGAATACCATCTATACCTAGTTTCAATTTAACTTTCATGTTTTCTTTACACTTCTATATTTTACCTTTTATTTCTTGGTGATCTTCTTTTTCATCTGTCATTAATTAAAGATCATAAGCTCATTGTCTCTATTATTTTATCTTTGATGTTCTGATTGCACCATTCTACATAAATACCTTCTGTAGTGTTTTCTCTGTAACAATCCTACAGCTTCTACAGCAGGTTGATGAATAGGGTCTTTAAGGGTTGGTTAAGTTTTTTTGTATTATAATGGGCCGTTTTTTAAGTTTTTATAAAATAGTTATCTAAGTTATTGTTCAACCGCAAACCATTACAGTTAACATAGTACTCAACCGTCTTCCTCTTCTGAAGGTGCCGTTTTCTTTCGAAGGTTGGCGATCTTTATGACTATTTGTATTCTGTTTACACTCATTTTTTAAATAATTTCAATATACGGCTCATTAAACTTATTGTTCTATGATCTTTACATTATTTAGCTTTGTTTTTCTGTTAGGGATTGCAATACAAGTATAAGTCAGCTAATCATCCGTTAGTTCTCCTGTTTCATAGACTGTATTAAAAAGTTTAGTAAAGTTTGTTTAGCAGTAAATGGTTACCTTCAAATAGTACCGACTATAAACATCCTGGGTTAACCGATAATAGTATAAAAGGCCCGGTTTCAGGTAAAATTTAAATATGTTTGAATGTTCGTTTTTCTATAATCTTAGCAATTAAAATAGATTTAATTTATTTTAAAACTCATTTGAAAACATTAATTTCGGGTATACAGGGTGTTTCATTAATAATTGTCCATATAGTAACTGGAGAAACTTTAGCACAAAATACGAAGATTTAACTTAAAACACTTAAATAAAATGTGGTTCTTTACTGAGTTACAGGGTGTTTTATCTAAAATATTAAAAATTAATTTTGCTCAGCATTTTAAAACTATTCGACGTACCCTTTTCATACTTGGCAGAAAGTGCGACTACTAGACACACTACTAAATTATGATAAACAAACGTTTCTAGCTACTACCAGAGGCGTACGACAGGGGATGGTGAATGGTTGATCCTTCTCAAATTCTACGCCACTGGGGGAAGTACTATTTTAGTGCCATTTTTAGATTCTCCAATACTTTCTACGTAAATAATATACTCTTCATTGGTAACCATAAAGTCATTAGTTTTAGAGATATTAGATGTTAAATATGAAACGGCACAGTTATTTTGATTAATTCATGATATGATTAAAATTTAAAAATTATTTGTACCCATTACTTTTAAACTATTTGGCGTATCCTTATCATACCTGACAAAAAGTGTAGGTACTGTACACCCTACTAAATTAAGATAAATAAACGTTTCTAGCTACTACCAGAGGCGTACGACAGGGGATAGTGGCTGGTTGACCCTTCCCAAATTCTACGCCACTGACAAAATTGCTATTTTAGTGTAATTTTTTGATTTTACAATACTTTTTATGTAAATAATATACTCTTCATTCGTAACGATAAACTGGTTAATTTTCGAGATATTTGAAAATAAAAATGAAGCGACACAGTACATTAATCAAAATAAGTGTGCCTTTTCATTTTTAACTTCAAATATCTCGAAAAATAATGACTTTATCGTTACGAATGAAGAGTATATTATTTTCATAGAAAGTGTTGGCGAATCCAAAAATTGAACTAAAATAGCAATTTCGCCAGTGGCGTAGAATTTGGAAAGGGTCAACCATTCACTTTCCCCCGACGTACGCCTCTGGTAATAGCCACAAACGTTTGTTTAACGTAATTTAGTAGTGTGTACAGTACCTATACTTCCTGCCAAGTATGAAAAGGATACATCCAATATTTTTAAAATGCTGAGCCAAAATAGTTTTTAAATTTTAAGATAAAACACCCTGTAACTCAGTAAGGAACTACATTTTATTTGAGAGTTTTAGGTTAAATCTTCGTATTTTGTGCTAAGGTTTCTCCAGTTACTATATGGACAATTATTAATGAAACACCCTGTATAAGGCAAAGCAACATATTTTAAATCCGTTTTTTTTTTTGTTTTTTCGTCGTAATTATTGTAAATTTTGTGGATCCTTTGCTTTATTATAGGAGTACCGTCTAGTCAGTGTTAATTGTCAAAAGACCAACTCTGTCTACCTCGTTTGCTTATCGCTCCGGACCGGTCTTAACAATGGGACAAGTCGGATAAATTTAATAATATTTACGACCGCACTAATTGCAGTCAACCATTTACTGCTAAACAAACTTTAACCACATGTACATTTTCTTCTTTAACAACTTAAATAGTTCAACAGGCATCTAATTTGGACCAGAAGCCTCTCCGATTTTCATATTTTTAGCGCGTATTCATTAGCCTCTTCATTTATTATCTATCATGGGTTTGCTATTTGGTTCCTCTAATACTGTTGAACCAAGTCTTTCATCTTGAAAGAGGCCTTCTATATTATTCCCTCCATGTTCATAGTTTTGTTTCGTCTTCTGATGTCTTTCGTTAACACAATCACAAATGTAAAAAAATAGAGAGCCCTTTTATGTACAGTAGTTTATTTTGATACGTACATTGTTATACATCACAATAAAGATAAAACAATAATATACATAATACATAGTATGTTCCTATGCAAATTGTCTAACTAACATAATTCGTAAAAAATCACAACTATAAAAATAATACATTCTGTGATTGAATACAGAAATTAAGAAAGTGCTCCAAGAATTTTGAAAAGCAATTTATGTAAATACATTTAGATAAATATGCTAATATTCAAATTTCTTGATGTACGTCGCTATTTAAAATACTGCTATAGACTTCATGTATATTTGTTTTAAAAGGACTAGATCACATTTATTCAGATTTATTCGTGTTGAACAATAATTTGAAATAAATTTATAACCTCACTTTATAGTAGAAATATCTAATTATAATTGCTGACATGATTGACCAGCTAGCTAGGAAGATAGCAGGCTTAAGAATTTTAGGACCTGGTGATCTTTTTGGCTGGTCAACTACAACAATCGCGGAAATTGCCAAATATATGTCACTCCCACAAGCAAACCGTAAAAAGATGGGAAGAAGGGCCAGAATGTAGACTTGCCGAGAGGTAACACTAAGAAACCTTGGGAAGTCAGCATCAGAAAAGTACTTAAGAATGACCAGGAGAAGAGAAAGAGAAATCATAAATGGTTTATCTCAAATTCACGAAAATTTTAATCTTAAACTAAGTCAAATTACTACTATAGAAAAACAACAGAACCAACAGAAAACGGCCCTTCCAGTATTTCACATTTGAAAGTCAAAGCGTAAAAGAACTTCTGAATTTCCATATGACTTAAATACACAAACATGATTACAAATTTAAATGCCAGCTACAGTTTTGAGCAAACGATTTTTAGCAATATTGGGATATGTCTATTAGTTACATTTAGACAAGGCGAAACCGGCGGGTTCGTTGGAAAAAATATTCAAATGAGATTTTTTTGCATAATCATATTCGTGAGACATCCCAGAATAAGGTTCAAGAAGTCGCCCACTTGAAAAGTGGTCCAAATTTTTTTTTTTCAATTTTTTTTTAATCAAATTGCAAAAATTAATATTTTCTACCCGGACACATTTTTTTTAGGTTTTTTGGACCATTCTGGACAAAAAAGATCTCCTATAATTTTTCTCTAAAGTTGCTCGTTTTCTAATTATAAGCAATTTAAAATTGAAAAAAACGAAAAATGGCGATTTTTAAGGCTTAATAACTCGGTTTAAAGTTATTATAAAAGTTAGAAAGTGATCAAATAAAACTTTAAAGCCCGCCCTACAAGATCCTGAAGAAATTTTTGTCATTATTTTATTACTAAGCTGTTATTTTAAGTAAAAATAATGAGCACCATGCACGTATTAGGCAGCCGGCAATGATGAGTGCGAGAGAGATGCCGTTCCGGCAGTTAATGGTGTATCTTACTCGCACTCACATTTACAGCCGCGTCAATGCGATCTTACGGCTCATTATTAGAGGAACTGGTCCGAATATGGGCTATGTATTTAATATGGGCCCCCACAATATCTATGAAACAAGTAGAGCTATCTGTTAGAAAATGCCCAAATATACTAGAAGGTCCCTCTTTTGTCATATATTTACAGATTCCTCGACCAGTACATATATTGTTGTTATACAGTGTAGACCGTTTGATTTTGACTCTTGAAAATATTTTATTGGGTAAGTTTATATTACGTGATATTTGTGTTTATTGACTTTATTTAGGAATTGATATATTATGCTTGTGTGACAGAAAAAAGGAGGAAAGAGGTTTAAATGTAGATTAGGAACAATAAATAGTTACAAAATCATAAGCTTACATTCTTCTTGGACGTACATATTTTGAAATATGGGCCCCTTGTGTGACGTAAATATGGGCTAGGGGCCCATATTCGGACCGCCTGCATAGATCTAGCAGAACTGATGGAAAAAGCATTTCTAAAATCCCAGACCGCAGAGATAACTAAGAATGGGTTTAAAGTAACAAGAATAGGGCCAATAAATATAACCATTTTTTCTGGTGCTGATTTCAGTGCTGAGAAACTTGATTCTGAGAAAACATGTAACTCGACTGAAACTTATTTGAAAGGATTGACAAGTGACCTTGCAAAAACGATTTCTTCAGAAAATATAACAGTTCGTTCAGAAGATCAATGACCAGGTCATTCTAAAGACCCAGATCGACCATTAAGGATCACAACATGCGTTTTTTCACCTGTCCCATCAGTTACGAAGCGAGCGTCTTTGAAGAAGGAAAACTTCTCAGTCTCAAGTTATAACTTCATCTCCGTACAAATCAAGCCTTGAATTATCAATTGAGAATATAAGAAAATCAAAAGAAGGGAAGGGAAAGAGAAAAGTATTTTCAATTGAATCAAAATAAAATGAAAAGATAAAGGAAGGAAAGGGGAAGCGAAGAGTTTCTGCGCTAAAGTCGAAATAAAATATACAGAAACCCAAGAGAAAAAACAAAACCAAATTCAGTTTGAATGAAGAAGAGAAAGAGGAATGTTTGCCGCTGATGAAGACCTTGACATAGCACAAATAGGACAGTATTCTCCTGAAAGCAATGACGCCACATGTCTATTTTGTGAAAAACAGATTTCTGGTGATATTATAGGAGTAACATTGGTTCAATTTTTAATGTCCAATCTCTGGGCAGATGAACAGTGTGCTCGAGCTAAAAATACTCTTACGTTTGCGATTTTTGTAGATAATTTTATTTTATTTTTTCAGAGATATGTTTATTATTCCTTAAACATAAATTGTTGGCTAAGTTAATTCATATTTTTGTTATCAAAAGAGAATTTTGCTAGTTTTTGAGTGGGGCCCATATTTCAGACAGCCTGGCCTGGTTAGAAAAATATGCCCCACTTCATATTGTTACCTATAAAATAAATAAACTTTATAATAAAAAATACATAGTTAGCAGTTTTTTTGCTAATGTCTTGTAGCATGTATAAATGCCATTTAGACATTATTATAAAAATATATAAGCAAGTTTCGATAAAAAAACAAATAGGGGGCCCATATTCGGACCAATTCCTCTAATAATTAAAAATAACAGCGTGGTAATAAATTAATGACACAAATTTCTTCACGATCATGTAGTGGAGGCTTTAATCTTTGATTTAGTCACTTTCTGAATTTCATAATAATAATTTTTAACCGAGTTATTAAGCCTTAAAAATCGCCATTTTTCGTGTTTTCAATTCTAAATTGCTTATAACTCGAAAACGAGCAACTTTAGAGAACATTTATTATAAGAGACCTTTTTAGTCCAGAATGGTCGAAAAAACTTAAAAAAAAAATGTGTTAGGAATATTTTTTCTAACGGACTTGCCGTTTTCGCCTTGTCTAATTATATTAATTACATAAGATTATTAAATTTATAAATATAAATACAGCACACAAAATATAAGTCAAAAAATATAGCAAATAGTTAAAAAATAAAAATATTTCAAAGTATTGTTTCACAATGCTTTCAAAATTCTTCCCATATTATTAAGACATAATGAAGACATTTGTTTAAATGTATAAATAAACATCTGAATGGAAGTTGTTCGAGGAGGCCTATGTTCAGCAGTGGAACTATGGGCTGATGATGATAATAAATAAACCAATATACTTTTAACATTATTTATAACACCGATTTAATTGTAATGTGTGCACAATAACTACAGTAGGAAAAATAAAAGAATACCCATGAACGAACATATAAAACACGCTGTATTTTCCTGTCAGCGTGTCAGACAAAAAATTGGCCAGCTCAAGTACATGTAATAATTATTGTTACATGTACTTGCACTGGACAATTTTCTTTATGACACGGTGACAGGAAAATACAGCGTGTTTTATATGTTATTTCATGGGTATTCTTTCATTTTTCCGACTGTATAAGAACAGATAAGGGTATGTAGTATAATATAAATATAATGTATAATATAATATGTAGTTTAATCAACAAAATTTAACCGTGGCATTACGCCGCTCAAACTGCAAAAATCCTCTGCAATATTTACAGTTTTACTTTACTTACAACTTCTTCATGTACATATATCTTCTTCATGACCTTTCCCTCAGATGAGATTCCCTCATCTTCCTTAGTCTCAGCATCCGTTATGGCTTGCAAATTGTAGAAGCCTCGGAGATGTTACCAGAGAAGGTTCCCATTGTTTTCAGTCTGGTAGGATGTGGAACAGCATTTTTTGGTGTTGTTTTATGTGCTATTAGATTGAAAACTTAGTCTTTTGCTAGCAGTTGCCGCTCTGGCATCCCTGCCATTTCGTTCGTTGCAATCCGTGACTGCACACCGGGGTTTGTCTTAGTTGGGTCAGAGAGAGCAGCATATGTGCCTCCTGATGAGAGACTAATAAGTTTCGAAACCGGTAGAGGTGCTTGCTGCACTCTCTGATTGAACTGGAATAATGATGCGTCTGTAGTTTCGTGTTGCAACGAAATTGAAAATAGTTATTCATTTTTTATTTACATGTTTACTCTGATTGGAGTACGAAGGGAACCATTCTCGTTGGAACTTTACCGCGCTGGGCAGATGGGACGTGTATTATAAATTGTAAAATTCCCTCATTTTCCTTAGTCTCAGCATCCGTTATGGCTTGCAAATTGTAGAAGCCTCGTAGGTGTTACCAGAGAAGGTTCCCATTGTTTTCAGTCTGGTAGGATGTGGAACAGCATTTTTTGGTGTTGTTTTATGTGCTATTAGATTGAAAACTTAGTCCTTTATTAAGGTGTTAAAGAAGGCGACCGGTTTCGAGGCTTACATTTTTTGCCTCATCTTCAGGCCCAGTGTAAGAGTTTATATTGTAAAACAAACTCTTTGTAAACTCTTTGTAAAAAACAGCTTGATATGTACAGTTCAAGAGTTTGTTTTTAAAAAACAAACTATTACACTGGGCCTGAAGATGAGGCATAAAATGTAAGCCTCTAAACCGGTCGCCTTTTTTAACACCTTAATAAAGATTGTGAGCATTGACCTTTTTTCATATCTCTATGTTGTTTTCTATTTATTGTGCACGCATAATCAATATAAAATAAATTACAACATTAAAATGAAATTATCATAATAAAAACAATGTTGCAGCACCTTTAACTTTGGACGGTTAACCAATAAAAAATCAAATAAATATCTTTGTGGTATTTAACCATAAGAGTCCTATAATAATAAGGACTAACTTACACCTATGTATTTACTGTATGAAAATGTCAAACCGTTCGATCTTCAAAATTTATCCATGTTTAATTTAATTTAATGATTAGATTGTAAAAAAAATATGGTTTGCAAATAAGTGCAAGCAGTTTTAATACACGTATATTTTAGATAATTGAGCTTTTAACAAACGTTGAGATGGAGTTTTATTTCGTCGTTATAAGAAATAATTTATGCTACACATCTATATTTTTTGTCGTTCTATTTTTACTAAAAAGTTTCTTAATAGTTGATATAAAAAATGTTTTATTGCATTTAAATTTACAAGCTAGTAGAATTGTACATGATTTGAAAAAAATTAATTATTCGGAGTGTTTCATAATTAATCATATATAAAATAAGAACAATGGTTAATCACAACAAATAGTAAACTGAAAGATGCAATGTAAGATCTAGAACGTAAAAAGATGTCATAGCTGCGTAACATACGTCAATTGACAATAATGATGTTTATGACTTCACAATATTGATAAAAGTTGAATAACTTTTAAAGTACCTTACAATAACAATGAAAGTTAGGCGGTTAATGTCTTAAAAATGATACAAAGGCGTGTTCTGAAAGAAAATATAATATAATTTTGGCTAGTTTTAAAAGCCATCGCAGTTACTTTGAAAATCAAACGGTTTTTTGAATGCCTAGGAAAACTTCAATTACTACTTAAAATTTGTTTTTTTGGTTTTAAAGTCATCCTTTCTTTCACATCACATGGCCTGTTCCGTTTTCTCAGTGGCCTTTCAAGCACCTTCGGTTCGTCTTTACCGTTCGTATCATGTCCATTAACTTCAACTGGTTTTTCTGCTTCTACTTCTGTCTGACTGGAAACTTCTGTCCTTTCAACTTTCTTTTCTTCTTTTTTAATTGGTAGAGGTATCGGTATAGGTATAGGAATAGGTATTGGTATAATAATAGGGTAAGGAACAATAAGAGTAGGAGGGGGCAGCAATGATTCGAAAGGTTTTCGTAATGTATTGGGAGGAGATCCTTGAGTAGATTCTGGATCTGGATTTGGAGGTGATCTAGGTGAAGGTATTCTAGGTTCTACTGGCAACTTAATTGGTTTAAATGGAGGAATTGTGTCGCGTTCGGAATCTTTATTCTCAAAATCTGTAGGAGTATGTCTGACCCTCAGATCTTGAGGCATATCGTCAGGAGGAGATTTCAAAAAACTGTCATTGGTATCAGTGTTAATGGTTCCAGTTATGGTGGCGGGAATTCTTTTTCTTGTTCTTTTTTGGGCCTTCATTCTATTTCGCTTACTTTCTGAATTTTCTATCAATTTAGATGGATGAGTTAGAACAATTGGACTAGTTTGGGGAGATTTCTCAGGTGGTTTTGGAGATATTTCTGGTGAAGGACTTCGCATTTCGGGAGATTTGCAATTTTTTAACCATAAATCTGGAGTAATTAGGGTTCCACTCGTATTTTCTTCGATTCGTAAATGCGGATGTAGGTCCAGGTGGGCTCTAGTTTCTCTGCAGAAGATATACATTTTATATTGGTTCAAGCATTTGTCAGAGCAGAACTGTAGTTGTGATGCACCATCCTAAAAACAAAGATAAACGTAAGATAACCTTTTTTTAATTTAAAATTTCACATAAGCTTCACAAAAATAGTGATTAATTTTTTGAAGTCATACTTCTTTAGGCGCTATAGAGTGAATTTTTATTATTCTGCGCGCATGCGCACAGAGACAGTATGTTGTTTGTTACTAAATATTTTAAGTTACATGTATCAGTCCAAAAAAGGCGTGGAAAAAATAATATATTAGTGTTTTTAGTAAATATATTTATTATAATTTTTGTGTCTTTGGATTTGTCTTCCTTTGGAGTAAGGTAATACGTATTATTAAAACATTTTTATTTAATAATTCACTTCGTCTATTTGTTACCGTGGTTTGTCATAATGTCCGAGAAACCGTCAAAACAATGCTTTCGTAGCCTCATTGCTACACCATTCGACTACGGATCGAGAGGGAGAATTTTTGGATTTTTGGAAAGTGGTTAGTAGCTATTAAAATCAGTTTAATATTCAATAAAATAAAAGTAAACTGTTAAAAGTATTTTATTTCGCTGAAATCATACAGGGTGGTTCATCTTATTCGCCTCGGTCTCTGTACAGAAAACCACTTGATATTTTAAAAAACAGTTTTCACAGAAATATATAGGGCCTTTAATACTACAATCTAAAAATAATGAGCATTATACAGGGTGCTCCAAAAAAGAGTGGTATATCAAAGTTATATTTTTTCTTATGGAATGCCCTATATCTGATGATATTATTGAATTGACCTTAAAAAATAAGCTATACTTTCATAAGGGTTCCCTATACCTAAATACAGGGTGTTTTGATTTATTTTGATTTTTATAAAAATGGAAGGTTTTAGAAAAAAAATAAATATCTACGAATCTAAGAATCAGTTACAAATTCTTTCTTGGATCTTAATAATAGACTATTTAGTATACTTAAACAGATGCTTATTGCAACAAAATTTCTTACAGGGTGGTCAAAGTATGAGACTGTTCTATTAACAAATTCAAGCTGTAATAACTTACTTATTTTAAATGGAACACCCTATATCTTACTAGTCTATCGCTTAGAAAATTAACTTAGCTTTCAATTTGTATAAGGGTTTCCTATACCCATCTTTTTACAGGGTGGTCAAAATATTAGATTTCTCTATTAACAAATTCAAGCTGTAATACCTTACTTATTTTAAATGGAACACCCTGTATCTTACTATATTATCGCGTAGAAAATGTACTTAGCTTTCAATTCTCATTAGGGTTTCCTATAAGATGAACCACCCTGTATAATAGAAGTATAACTTCTTACGTGTGTACAAAGTACACACACATTCTTTTGTAATAAATTACATACATAAGTACACATCCATTACAAATTAATTATAAATTAATAGATATAATTTCGTGTAGGTACTCTTTGAGTATACTTCGCTCAACTGAATACACATACAGGGTCTTTCAAGTTAACCTGAAAAGGCAGACCGAA
The DNA here is from genome assembly GCF_917563875.1 of Diabrotica virgifera virgifera. Classification (NCBI taxonomy): domain Eukaryota; kingdom Metazoa; phylum Arthropoda; class Insecta; order Coleoptera; family Chrysomelidae; genus Diabrotica; species Diabrotica virgifera. The sequence goes on along the minus strand of NC_065448.1, from coordinate 250,782,482 downwards.
AATCTTAAAGTATCGTCTAATCAATACAATATTTACTCGCTATCAAGCAAGTAACGTAAAGAAAAAATCAAGCATATACAGGACTCTAAGGGTAAGAACAGAACAAGTGGGTCGCGGTGGAGGTGGAGGTGGAGGTGGAGGTCGCGGTCGATGTCGATATCCATGTACAGCAAACACATTGTAGTGAATCGAAGAGAACAGAGCAGGTAAGTCGCGGTGGAAGTTAAGCCACAGTATAAAGAGGTACAGTAGAACCACTCTCCGAAAAATTGGAAGTAAAATCTGTAGTCGCGCATGGCGACCGCGCAATGTTCTTAGTGGCTTTTGCCCACTCTCGCATTTCTAGTCGCATAAAAACGTACGGATTTTAACAGGGAAAACCCGCATCCACCACTGGTGAATTACCAATTGCGTACTGCAGGTATTACTTCTTGAGATCAAAGCGCCGACAGAGGAGTGATTTTACTGTGGAACCTCTATATATTGTGGTTTAGCGCGATGCCATCCAGGAGGTTTAAATCGATGCTTTTGAAAATAAAATGAGTTTGTTTTACATGGATGTCTACTGCGCGGCCTACAAGGATGCTTCCCTGTGATTGATCCGTTCGAAGTCAAGTTGTCATTACCTGCACTATCTGAGTTGATACTTTTTATATAATCGCTTTTTTGTATTCAGTTTATTTTTGAATTTCTAAAGTAACTAAATTCAGTAAATTTTTGAAATATGAAGGAGGATCTGATTATTTACAGCTGACATTTCATTACTATCATCACTTGACTGACACAACATCGCAAAAGCACAGTCTTTTTGTCATTCAAATTTCATTAAACTTTTTCACTTGATAGTGGTTCTAGCTCGACTGACAGCGCAGGTGACCTCCTTGCTATGTGTTGTCGACATCAACTAGTAGAATCCACCGCGACCTACACCTCCACCTCGACCCACTTGTTCTGTTCTTGCCCTAAGTATGAATAACAAGACAAGTAGAGGAAGAGTATAGGCAGCTGAGGCGAAACGAAAAAGAAAGAACATATAAAAACCGACTAAAAGAACTAAAAAAGTATAACACACAAACGGAAACGCGAAAATTTTACAATAATTTTAACCATAACACAAAGACTACTGGAAATAGCAGAGATGAAAGTACTGAGAAGAATTGCTGGAAATATACTGAGAGATTGAAAGAAGAATGAAGATATTAAAATAAAATGTAACATAGTGTATAAACGAATGGGCACTAAATCGAGAAAAGGATGGAATAACCACATATGCAAAGTGGGGAGACCCGTATGGTCAAAATAGCAGATATATCACCAATCTCAGAAGTATAATCACAAAACAAAAAATAAATACATTAATTGAAGTTTGCGTGAGTTGATGTAAAAATAAGGGACTATGTTGAATTAGTTAGGTAAATGGTTAGCCCATAAGAAACAGTGTTGGATGTCAATTTTCTGAAAAAAGACAGAAGAAGAAAGGCAAAGAGGACCTGGGGAAAAGGTTTAGATCTGTAATAGCCAGGGCGGTAGTGTCAAATTTGACCGGAGCATTTTAGCATGGCTGTTTTCTTTTTATTTAGGTAGGTGTTCCAAAGCTTATTAACAAATGATGTGTCAGCTGGCCCAAAACCGGGGATTTTAGACAAGAAAAGGTAAAATATGAAAGTTGATGGACAAACGCTACAACTTAAATGTCAAATATTTATATACGTTACTCAGAACATTTGATAGACTTGCTTACTTGGTTCCTACCTTTCACTCAGGAGATCCGGGTTCAAATCCTGTCGCGGAAAATTCTTTTTGTTTTTTAAATTGACATTTTATTTTGAAAAATAGTTATTTTTATAATACCACGGCATGTCCACTTGGCCAGCTAACATTTTTTACAACGTACATGATGCAGCTGACGCTTTTTTTATTACAATCTAAAATTCATAAATTATTGATTTATACTTTTTAATCTTTGCCACACTAGTCCAAGAATATTTTTTTATTATTAACTAGCTGACCCGGCAAACTTCGTACCGCCTTAAAACTAAATAATGTTTGAAAGTTTAATACCTAAAAATTACCAGAAAGCCAAAAAATACTAAAAAATATTGCATACCTATACTTTTTTCTACCAAATGCATAGTTTACGATTCTATAAGGGACATAGGTACAGACAAACATTCATTTTTATGTATTATAGAGAATAGGGAAATATTTAGATTGCTATTAAAAGATGTGGGTTGGTGAGAGAAAAGTGAAAATTTAGGGTTGTATCTTTCGGTTCTACAACATAAAATTAAGAAAAAACAGTTTGTCCAAAAAAATAACAAATAATGTCTCCCTTTCCACTTATATTGTTGGTCTTACCAACTCAGGAACCTTCAGAGGTTCATGTACAACAAATTTGCTTATTAAGATCAATCATAATATTATGATGACCAAGAATGAATAGTTTGCGATTCTATAAAAGACAAACAGATTTTTTTATATTGTCTCGTATAAATAATAAAAACGTGGTATTATAAAAATAATTATTTTTCAAAATAAAATGTCAATTTAAAAAACAAAAAGAATTTTCCGCGCCAGGATTTGAACCTGGATCTACTGAGTGAAAGGTAGGAACCAAGTAAGCGAGGCTATCAAATGTTCTAAATAACGTGTATAAATATTTGACATTTAAATTGTAGCGTTTGTCCATCAACTTTCATATTTTACCTTTTCTTGTCTAAAATCCCCGGTTTTGGGCCAGCTGACACATCATTTGTTAATAAGCTTTGGAACACCTAACTAAATAAGAAGAAAACAGCATGCTAAAATGCTTCGGTCAAATTTGACACTACCTCCCGGGCTATAATACTTGTAAATGGAATTAGTATTGATACAAATATAACCAAGAAAATTATTATTATTTAATTATACAATTTATTTAGGGTAAATACATAGTATGAAAGCAAATTACCTGAAAATCTACGTAAGATATAGTATGTCTAACATGTCGGCACCAATCACAAGTCTTGTTCTTCTTAAAATTAGCTCTCCTGGATTGTGAGAAGCAGAGCTCGGAACAGAATACTGATGCACCAGAAGAAATGGCAGTATTATCATCAATGGATTTACCACACCAACCGCATCCATCTGCAAATAAATCATAGAAACGTTTAATACGCTACAATAATCAGGCCTATTCTGTAACTACTAGTGATGTAACGAATATTCGTATTCGCATTCGCATTCGCTAATATCCACATCTTTTTACATATTCGCATTCGCATTCGCAAAATTTACGCGAATGTTTTGTGAATATGAAGATCAAAAAAAAATAATCTGAAAATAACGTTAGATTAATAAAGTCAAAATCTATTCTAAAAAACTCTAACAAGAAGTAAAACCACTTCTATGTAAATTGGTATATTTATTAACACTTAAAAATCCCAATGGATTGAATAAAATATGTCCAATTCAGAACGTTTTCAGACCTATCGGTCCATCGTCAGTGAATGTGCATACTTGCTAAATAGCCCCAGAACCAAACAATGGTTGAACTTAAAATTCAATTTACATTATTTAAAAATAATATTAAACAGGCTAAACGCCGATGTTAAAGGATATAGCCTATGAGAACATGGTGAAACCCTACCAAAACCTCAATCAACCATCTTAGGCCAACTTTGACTATAAAGTCAAATATTCACTTTATAGTCAAAGTTGGCCTAAGATGGTTGATTAAGGTTTTGGTAGGGTTTCACCATGTTCCCATAGGCTATATCCTTTAACATCGGCGTTTAGCCTGTTTAATATTATTTTTAAATAATGTAAATTGAATTTTAAATTCAACCATTGTTTGGTTCTGGGGCTATTTAGCAAGTATGCACATTCACTGATGATGGACCGATAGGTCTGAAAACGTTCTGAATTGGACATATTTTATTCAATCCATTGGGATTTTTAAGTTTTAATAAATATACCAATTTACATAGAAGTGGTTTTACTTCTTGTTAGAGTTTTTTAACTATATGGTATACAGCCAACCTAGGGAACTTCCCTTTTAGTTTAAAATCTATTCTCTTTCTCTTTAAAATCAAAATCTTTTTTTATTAAAAAAAGGTAAACCTCGGGGAACCCGAGGAAAAAAGGGAAACCTCGTATAATCAGATGATCAGGCTTCACGTTGTTTTATTATTTGGTGTAATGTAATAAAGCTTAAGATTCAGATTGATTTACACTAAATATCAATTAACTTCTCATTATAAATTTAGAAAACATTTTAAAAATAGAAACAAATTAAAAAAACTGAACATTCGCATTCGCATCCGCATTCGCGAATGTCGTTATTAGATATTCGCATTCGTATTCGCGAATGTTCAAAAAACGACATTCGTTACATCACTAGTAACTACAAATGGAATAGAAATGAGTCAAATCGAATAGAGGTCAGCAAGTCGGATCGGAATTTGTAGGAATTGGTATTTTGTAACTCATGTCGACCTCTACTATCGGAGCGTTGCTTGGGTAGAAATTGATTTTGACTAGACAAGCCCTGTCGACATCACATTTCGACATCGTAATTGGTCTTGACGCTTGCGCAAAGGCGTTATTATTGTTATTTTGACGTTTATTTGTTAAATTAATTAGCTATTTTAGTCTATGTTATTTATTTAGCTATTTGTATATTTAATTTTATATGCCAATAATTATACAGCATCAAGGTCAATAGAAATCATTTAACGTTTTAAGAATTGCTAGGTACTCTAATTAATTTACTGGTTTATGGAGTGTGTAGATTTGAACGTATCTAATGTATTTCAAACGAAAAACCAAAATTGAGTACAACCCTGACCATAGTAGCTAAAACGTGTTTAAAATCGAACTCTGAAAATTAATTCAAAAAACCAGTGTAATACTATTTAACAAATATTTCATTAAGTAGTTATTAATAAATAGTGTAATATCAAACAATAAACACAGCAGAGACAGTAAGTCACTTTAATGTTAACAGTTTTTATTATTATTATCGAATATATTCATATCGGAATATACTAAGCATATAACCTACAAAAGCTAAAACCAGTAGTAAAACTGTTTACTGTGGACTACGGAAGTTGTTTGCCACGACAGCATTCTGATTAAACAAAAATGATGACTAAAATTAATAGTTTTATCCAATCTGAAATTTTTACTACTAACAATACTCTAAATAGCTCCTATACAAATCAGTTAAATGGATCACCTACATATTCTTCCGTAACCAAACCAACGCCACACACCAACATATTTCCATCAAGAAAACAAGGAATTATATTTGATGCAATTGAAAATACCAAACTAGAAGATTACCTGTCTGCTCTGAGTCTTTTGCTACAACCAACCGACATTATTTTCTGTTCAAGGTTATCAAATAACAGAGTATGTATACAGGGTGATCAACTTCTGTGACAAAGTCCAATATATCTGTTATTATACAATATATGAAAAAAAGTTGTTAATATAAGTTATAGAAACCTTTAATGTACATATTTTAAAATTAGTGAGAAATATACAGGGTCCTCCATAACACGGTGCCAAACCAAAGTTATGTTTTTTTAAATGGAACACCCTGTATTTCATTCAAAATCTGGTTTCTCTACAATTTTCTGATTCTAGAGATATAACACTTGTCTAGGGTTATACTGAGTGTTTCAAAGTTACGAGCACTTTTATTAAAAAATCGTACTGATTTGATCGCCCTGTATGTTTCTAACGGTGTAATATAAACTTATTTTTTAATGCTTTTGACTGTCAATATTAAAGTAGTTTTGTAACAATGTACAATTTTTTTATAACTACACAAATTGTATACAGGGTAAGTCAAAATGTAAATACAAGATTTTCTTCATAATTTTAAATAGAACACCCTGTATTTTATATTATTATCGAAAAGTTCTATCACTATACTTACATATCTTTTAAATATTCCCTATACCTAAAGTTGTTAGTTTTCGAGATATTTTAGTTTTATTGTTGATCACAACATGTAATACTTAGTTATTAATAACAATACTTTAATTTATTAAAAAAACTAAATAAACAAAAAAAATGTTCAACGTACTTCTTATGTTATAAAAGGTGTTCAAAATGACCTCCCATAACGTCTACACAAGCCTAGAGACGAGTTTCGAAAGACCTACTGATGTTTGTAAGCATTTGTTGTGTGACACTTTGAAAGGCGTTTTGAATCCTTATTTTCATATCGTCAACTATTGTTGGTGGTGCCTTATACACTACGTATTTAATATAACCCCAAAAAAATAAGTCACCTTCATTTAATTCTGGTGATCTGGGTGGCCAGTGAACTGGCCCATCTCTTCCTATTCATCTTTCAGGAAATAGTTCATCGAGTTCATCGTTGACAAGTGCGTTGTGGTGAGCAGGGGCTCCATCGTGAAGGTACCACATATGTTGGCGGATGTTTAATGGTACATTTTCAAGTACAATAGGTAAATGATTCACTAGAAAATTTAAATAAACCTCACCATTTACCGACTACTCAAAGAAAAAAAGACCTATAACGTAATTGCCTATGATTCCACCCCAAACATTTAAGGACCATCTCGTTTGACTATGTGTCTGAGCACAGTACGGATTGGTTGTGGAATAATAATGAAAGTTGTGTCTGTTTACACTACCATTTTTTTGGAATGTTGACTCGTCACCAAAGAAAAAGAACAAGCTCAAAAATATCTCTCTGTATAACTATTTGTTGTTGTGACCATTGACAAAATTGTACTCTTCGTTCGAAATCATCCCCAACAAGTTCCTGATGTAATTGTATATGATATGGGTGCATGTTGTTTTTTTTTAGTATGTTTTGGATATATCCATAACTTATATCTTGCTCTCTTATAATATTTTGAATACTTGTATGAGGATTTTCTGTAACAGGCAGTAAAACGTTTAATTCAGTTTCATCCGTAATAATGATTTTTGTTTTTTCCTTTACTTCATAAACAGAACCAGTACGATTAAACCTGTCTAATAAGTTGTCAAATGCTCTCTTTTTTGGTTGTTGACGCTATGAACACCGTTCCTTATAAATTCTTGTGGCAACTAATGAGTTTTTGAAACACTCTCCTAAAATCCATATCATGTCTGTCATTTCTTCACGACTAAAATTCATTGTTAGGTAACTATTATAACAATATGGCAAACATTTATAATCAATAACAAAAATAAAAACGTACAGATAATTAAAATCTTACATCTGACAGTTCTTGTGTCAATTATTTCAAAGCCACCTTAAACGAGAACTTGCAGCAATTTATAGTTCCCATTTCTTCGCGGAAAATTAATATCATTTTGTTAGTAAATATAATATTGTCGTTATTGTATAGAATTTACCATAAACTTGGAGAAAAAATGAAATGTAGTCAAATTTTAATTATCATTAACAAACTCATTAGAGGTTTCTAATATTAAGGGTAATTAATTTACTGTAATAATCGTATCTATGAGTTATCAACAATAAAACTAAAATATCTCTAAAACTAATAACTTTAGGTATAGGGAATGTTTAAAAGATATGCAAGTATAATGAAAGAACTTTTCGATGGTAATATAAAATACAGGGTGTTCCATTTAAAAACATGAAGAAAATCTTTTATTTGCATTTTGAGTTAACCTGTATACAATTTGTGTAGTGATGAAAAAATTGTACGTTTTTGCAAAACTACTTTAATATTGACAGTCGACAGCAGTAATAAAATAAGTTTATATTATACTGTTAGAAACATACAGGGCGATCAAATCAGTATGATTTTTTGATAAAAGTGCTCATAACTTTGAAACACTCAATATAACCCTAGACAAGTGTTATATCTTTTTAATCAGAAAAATGTAGAGAAACCAGATTTTGAATCAAATACAGGGTGTTCCATTTAAAAAAACATAACTTTGGTTTGGCACCGTGTTATGGAGGATCCTGTATATTTCTCACTAATTTTAAAATGTGTACATTAAAGGTGTCTATAACTTTTATTAACAACTTTTTTTGATATATTTTATAATAACAGATATATTGGACTTTGTCAGAGAAGTTGATCACCCTGTATATTTAGCAAACGAAAAGCTAGTTGAGGATTTTATAAACAAAAATGAAACAACTCTTACAGGCTCGCAGACTTGTTAACCCAAGTCAGCGATTAGTATTGTCCAATGTCTCTTCCTAAATCCCACACTCGGTCCTAATCTTTGCATTAGAATCATATGGATTAAATCTTCAGTCACCTGTAACATTCCAAAGAATAGGTACAGCTGGTTCCAAAAAAAACTGATACGCCTCTTAAAGCGTATTTTGTAGAAAATTGAGCAGTGTATTTTGAAGGATAAATACTTATTATTTACATACTGTCATTGTCACTGCCAAATCTTAGAATTTGTCAGATAACTTATTCTGTCCAACCTCAAAAAATGGCTCCACATGCTGGCAAAGAACTAAAATAAAGAATTGTAACGAAATTAGAAGATGGTTGGTCACTATTTGAGGTAGCGAACCATTTTAACGTAAGCAGAACAACTGTTTTTAATATTAATAAAAGATGGAGAGAACAAGAAACTCTCGAAAGAAAGCAAGGTTTGGGAAGATCTCTCTGAAGAATACAATTTCATAGTTCCTTTCACGCAGATAAACCGAAGACTACAAGCTGTTATCACTGCTGATGGAGATATTACAAAATATTAATTTTATTTTTACATATCTAAATTTAGTATAATTTTGGTCTTCTAGACCCTCGCCTTCTTTCGAGAGTTTCTTGTTCCCTCCATTTTTTATTAATAGAAAAACTTTGGTTCTGCTTATGTTAAAATGTTTTACTACCTCTGATAGTGCCCAGTTATCTTTTAATTTGGTTACAATTCTTGCTTTAATATACCTACATATTGTTAAGTCGTTTGTTTTATTCCTTAATAATAATAAAAATGATAACAACAACCGTATTTTATGCAAAAACTATCATTTATATACTCTTTATGAAATGCAGAAATTCAAAATAATATAAAAATTTAGACTTTTAATAATTATTACAGTTTATGAATTAACATATGTAATCAGTTGGTTGTTTGTTTATTTTAACTGACTTTGACAGTCTGTCATAATAAATATAATATAATGTCAGACCAATCAAATACACTGCTCAAAATAATCAAATCTTACTAAGAGTCGTATCAGTTTTTTTAGGAACCAGCTGTACATCTACACCGCAATTCCAGCATATTTTGAGTTTCAGACGCCAAACCTACATATCTCCACTAAATAACCAGACACTACCAAATTCATTCCTTATCACACATGAGGAAACATCATACAGGATTTACCTATCATTAGATAACCAAGCTTCCCAAACATGTAAGCAAACCAACCACTTCACAAAAAACTGCCCAATCTCTACTTCGATTACAGCAGAAAATTCAACATCAATAAATAACCTTTTTCCAAACCATTTACCAATTCTACAAACCTAAAAAAACAATTACCAACAACAATCAAAAGAAGAAAGTAATATACAACAAAAAATCCAACCACTAACTACACAACAAGAACCACACATACACCCAACCAAAGAAGAGTCCCCCAAAGTCCCAACCAAAGAAGAGAAAAAAATACTGGGTATTATCCAGTACACTTATTTGTTTTAGGTCTCTAAATAGGAACCGTTGGGTACGTTTGCGGCCTCTCTAAGGGAGTTGTTATGTGCTGCTTGAAGTTTCTTTGTGTTGCTATGACTTGCGTGTCTACAGGAAAGAGATACATATGTAATAAAATTGGTAGTATGATGCTTAGACCATCAAGGATCTGTTTTTAGGTGGATGTGAGAGGTGACATTCGGATTTTTTCAGATAAAGTTAGGTGATAACTTCGTTAATAATAATTGACTTATGCTCCTTCTCAAATATGCCCGGAACATTAATAAAAAAAATAAAATATTTAAGATTTTTAAAAAATTTCGTCTTTTTTTTTCTAATTTCTTTGCTTATATCTTTAAAACGGTTCATTTTGGAACAAAGTCGTATAGGAATAAAACAAAGATATTTAAATTTTCTATCAGATACGATTAGTTAAAAATGTCTTAGTTTAACACCCTTGCTGCAAAATAGCGATAAATATAAAATAAGGAGGCAAAACAAGCCTGTTTTATTCAATGTTTTTCTATCACTTAGGTTACACTTGGAACCTTCCTAATTCGCTTAGAAAAATTTTGTAATGTTCTAAAACCGTCCACCATATTTCATTAAAATTGACTTACTAGATTTACATAATAATTTTGCAATCTAAACTTTTTTTAAAAAATTAAAATTTTTTAAAATCTTGCCCAACAAAAACTAGAACACACAAAGGTTTATCAATTTTTTTTACATATAAAGAAGCACTTTACCTGTCTAATTCACTTTACGGAATTGAAGTCAGGTTATTTAAGCAGCCTCAGCAATGTTTTAAAGTTATAAACAAATTTTTGGCTTATAAACAAATTAGTGCTGTGTCCAGGAGGGGGTGCTACGGGCTCCTTTATTTAGATGAACTTACCCAAGTTTTTTTATGTATTTTGACCCGTAGAACACGAATTTTTTGGGTAACAGTTGAGCTGGATGTCGATAAGATTGTTATAAACAAAGAACTTGAGGAATTACATAACATCGATTTTTCGCAAAATAAAACATTTTTTTTTTGTATTTCTTGGGTTGTAGCAAAAAATGTTCTTACAAGTTTTTTCGTAGGATGCATAGTTTTCGAGATAAACGCGGTGAAACATTTAGTCCTGTCGCCAGGGGGGTACAACGGCCTCCTGTATTCAGATGGACTTACCCAAGTTTTTTTTATGTAGTTTGACCTGTAGAACACGAATTTTTTGGGTAACAGTTGATCCGGATGTCGATAAGATTGTTATAAACCAAGAAGTTGAGGAATCACATAACAGCGATTTCTCGCAAAACAAAACATTTTTTTTGTATTTTTTGGGCTACTCTAACCAAAAAATGTTCCTACAAATTTTTTCGTAGGATGCATAGTTTTCGAGATAAACGCGGTTGAACTTTCAAAAAAACGAAAAATTGGAATTTTTTAATCCGAAAAACTTTTGATTAAAAAATAAAATAGCAATTCTGCTTACCGCATTTGAAAGTTCAAGTCAAATTATATCGGTTTGAATTATTTGTATTGCTAAAAATGTTTTATTTTATTGTTAAAACAAAGCTATAAACACCTAGTGCTTGAGTGATGTTTCAATGATTTCTCATTTAAAATCGAACGAGTACGTAGAGAAGGTAAAAGTGCAAGCGGGGCTATTTCTAAGTAGCATGCATTAAAACGCATGTATTAGGCACGGGAAACACTATGTGTTTATAGCTTTTTTTAACAATCAAAAAATAAATTTTTAGCAATGCAAATATTCAAAACAGATATAATTTGACTTAAACTTTTAAAGGCGGTAAGCAGAATTGCTATTTTATTTTTTATTCAAACGTTATTCGGGTTCAAAAATTGCAATTTTTCGATTTTTTGAAAGTTCAACCGCGTTTATCTCGAAAACTATGCATCCTACGAAAAAACTTGTAGGAACATTTTTTGGTTAGAATGACCCAAAAAATACAAAAAATGTTTTGTTTTGCGATAAATCGCTGTTATGTAATTCCTCAACTTTTTTGTTTATAACAATCTTATCGACATCCGGATCAACTGTTACCCAAAAAATTCGTGTTCTACGGATCAAAATACATAAAAAAAACTTGGGTAAGTCCATCTGAATTAAGAAGGCCGTTGTACCCCCCCTGGCGACAGGACTAATTCAAAAAATCGAAAAATTGTAATTTTTGAACGAGAATAACTTTTGATTAAAAAATAAAATAGAAATTCTGCTGACAGCATTTGAAAGTTTAAGTCAAATTATACCGGCTTATTATTTGCATTGCTAAAAATTAATTTTTTTATTATTAAACAAAGCTAATAAAGCTATTTGTTTATAAGCCAAAAAATTGTTTGTAAGTTTAAAAGATTGCTGAGGCCCCAAATAATCCGATTTTAATTCTGTAAAGTGTATTAGATAGGTGGAGCACCTCTTTATATGTAAAAAAATTAGCCAACTTCTAAATGGTTTACTTTTTGTTCAGAAAGATTTTAAAAAATTTGAACTTTTTTAAAAACATTTACATTGCAAGTTTATTATGCAAAATCTATTAGGTCGATTTTAATGAAATCTGGTAGACCATTTAAGTAAGTTATAAGAATTTTCTAAGCGAATTACTAAGGTTCTAAGTGCCGCCAAAGTGGTTAAGAAACATTGAATAACAACAGGCGTATTTTGCCCCCTTATTTTATATTTATTGCTATATTGCAGAAAAGGTAATACCTTAAGACATTTTTTACCAGTCGTATATCATGCAAAATTCAATTATCTTTATTTTATTTCTGTACGACTTTGTTCCGAAACGAACCGTTTTAAAGTTATAAGCAAAGAAAGCAGAAAAAATCGATATTTTTCGAAATTTTTAAATATTTTAATTTTTTTATTAATGTTCCGGGCATATTTGAGAAGGAGCATAAGTAAATTATTATTACTGAAGGTGTCACCTAACATTATCTACAAAAATTTGAATGCCACCTCTCACATCCAAAAATACACGTTTTTTACAGATTAGTTCTGGTCTAGCTGTTTATTAATTTTAATTTGTTTTTACAGCTAATTTGCTTTTTCTTCCTGCAAGTCCCCTTATTAGAAACGTCCCCTTAATAGAACGGGGGGTTAGACAAGGAGACCCAATGTCACCTAAACTTTTTAATACGGTCTTAGAACATGCTTTCAAGAGTTTGGATTGGATGACAAAGGGAATAAAAATAGATGGAGAATACCTAAACAACTTACGTTTCGCCGATGATATAGTCATAGTAGCTGAGGATCTAGGTATGGCAAGAGAGATGGTACAAGAACTCGTTGTAGCTACAGAAAATGTAGGTTTAAATATAAACATCTCAAAAACAAAAATAATGACAAATTTGGTACCCAACCAGTACATCAGTATTGGTGGGAAGGAAATAGAACTCGTAGATATATATAAATACCTGGGACATGAAATTACGATTGGCAGGGATAACCAGACTCATGAGCTGAAGAGAAGAATCGGTCTTGGGTGGGCAGCATTTGGAAAACTGAGAGAAACTTTTAAAAGTGAGTTACCCACATGTCTAAAGAGAAAGGTATTCGATCAGTGTGTCCTCCCAGTCTTGTAGTACGGATCAGAAACACTTACCTTAACTAAAGCTTCGGCTACCAAACTAAGAGTCACGCAGAAAAGAATGGAGCGGTCAATGTTAGGAATAACTCTGCGAGACAAAATCAGAAACGAAGAAATCAGGAGAAGAACAAAGGTGACTGACGTCATCGAGAGGATAGCCAGGTTGAAGTGGAGATGGGCAGGACACGTAGCCAGAATGACAGATGGGCGATGGACGAAGAGGTTATTGGAATGGAGGCCAAGAGAAGGCAAGAGAAGCGTCGGTCGACCGCCTACAAGATGGACTGACGACTTGAGAAAGGTAAATAAAAACTGGATGAGGGCGGCGCAGGATAGATGGGGTTGGAAACGAGGGGAGGAGGCCTATGTTCAGCAGTGGACTTTTGAGGCTGGATGATGAAGTCCCCTTATTGCTGCTCTGGCCGTTGGCTGTTTTTTGGACTGTCGCGTTAACATGTGATGTGAATGTTAGACCTTAATCCATTTTGACTCCTAGGTATTTAGCTTCGTTTCGCCTTTCGACGAGTCTCGCTTGCACTGTTAGCTGTTCTGGATTATCTCTTCTCTTTTTGAAGATAACCGCTTGAGTCTTTTCTGGATTTATTGCTATTTCCCATTGGATACTCCATTCGGAGATTGTATCTCATCGTGGTAGGGGAGCAAAGTATGCTAGCAGTCACTCGAGCGTTATGGGGACCTATTGGGTTGTGATTATTAGGTCTTAAAACCAAAAAATGTTAAGTAAAATTTTCAATTTTAGTGGGGACTTTCCACTTTTTAATTAAATTTTCCATTTCCAACAATCGTTTTTCCGATTATAGCGCCATCTATCCATAATTCGAAAAAATGTCTCGAATAAAAGTTGCTTATTTTTACGTAAAGAATCTAAATCTGTAATAAAAATTTGGGGGTCACATTTAAGATTTTAAAGTAACCCCCCACCCCACCTCCGTGGGGTGTCGTGTTTGGTACCATTCGATAAATTTTTCAAAAACATTTTGAAAGTTTATTTTGCAGTTTTTCGATCTGATGTTGATTTTGCGAAATGTCGCGGGGTTTATATTTAAAATTTTAAATTTATCCCCACCCCTCTCTGGGGGGTCGTGTATAGTACCATTCGATAGATTTTTGAAAAATATTGAAGACGTATTTTTTATTTTTTCGATCTGACGTTCATTTCGCGAAATATTCGCTTTTGTTTGTGAAACTTTTTGACTCACCCATTTCCTCACGCCCCGCTCAAATCGTCAGATTTTTGAAATATACACTGTTTTGCATGTACTTAACTTACCTTATCGTAATCTGACAATTTCTAGTATTTTTAAAGACAGATATTTTTTTTCGGGCCCCCCTTAACGAACTTCCCTTTGTTAAGAGCCAATATATGGTAGGGTACCATCTGCAGGGTACCAGGTTTCTCCCCATATGATAATCTGACTCGCTCGAGTAACTGCAAAAATCCCCTCTTGGGCTCCCCTACCATCGATATAAATACTTTTTCTCTCCTAGTAATTTTTCGAAAAATTATTATATGAAATGGTGATGGGATATGCACAAATAGATGCCAAAATTATAAAAATCTCTCGAAGTTTTAATTAAAAACGAATTAATGTGTTTATTTAATTATAAATGTGAATTCTAATGGGACAGATGGTTCTAAAATTAAATGCTAATATCATATAATTAAACTATTTTTAATATTGCATGAGGTTGAGAATAATCAAAATACCGTTCGACCCTTTGTTCGAATCAAAATAACTGAATAACGGTTTATAATATCTAGCACGCGTTGACCGATATTACACCAACGTCTCAAAATAACTCGGGTTATCTTACACTTTTGTCTAATACTTATACACATAACACACGAGACGTAGGTATATACAGATTTTCTGATTCTGTTTCTTAAAACGCAATTTGATTCGCTATATTTTCAGTTGGATTCCATTTTCAAGCGCTAGTCATTTTGTTTTTAAAGAGCCGTAAATCTAGGGGTTGATTAACTACTATCTATTAGTTTTATAGAAGGTTTATAAATAAAGCAGGACATATTATGAAAAATAAAATACGTAATAAAAAATAAAATAAATTATATCCAAAGGAGTGAGACTGAAAGATATATTAGCACTATAGGCGAGTGCCTATTGCTCTTCATTTGTCAAAAGTTGAACGTAGGCCTCCCCCTTATTCTTCCACTCTTCTCGGTTCAGTGCTAATGCTGTCCATCTGGTCCCTGCGTATCATTTTAGGTCATCCGACCATCTCATCTGTGGTCTGCTCTCTCATCCTCTTTTATGGTCCCAAGGTATCCAGTGGGTTATCGCTTCATTCTACCGTCTGTCTCTTTGTCTGCTGTTGTGTTCTGCAAATTTCCATTTGCGAGTAGCTGCATGTTAAGAATAAGAATCATTCTCGAATAAGCCAATAAATGGCTGAAAGATATAAATATAAGATTTATCGACTTTGAAAAGGCTTTAAATCGAGTCAATAGGGAACAAATGTGAAAAATTTGAAAGCGATGTTAATCAAGGCTGTATCTTGTTTCCTACGTTATTGTGACGTGATTTTGTCACCCGACTGTTTTCAGCTTGTCTATTTATTATAATTTAACAAAAAGGGTCTTGTTTGCCGAATTTGATTTAGGAATGAATTTAAAAGGTGGACCTTTTTAACAGGTATATTAAGGGGAGGGTATGGTTTGAAATCAACATATTAAGCACATTTTTGTGATTTTTTTTTTCGAAGCTATGGTAGAATTATTTTATTTTTAAATTAAATAAACTTGTTAAGTACAATTCAAGGAATATTTAAGAAAAAATTCAATCCAAAATATTGAAAAATAAGCCATTGGCGACAAATTTTGGCAGGCAGCTCAAAAAAAATGGATTTTGCGGTGGACATCAGAACTCATCACTGGATCATACGAAATAAAAAATTCAAAAAGATTTAATTAGCTTATGAGTTTCACGAGGTAACAACGTCGAGTTATTTTATTTTTATTGATTTTTGAATTTTTGGTAACACTCAGAAGTCAAAAATACGAAATTTTTGATAAAAATTTTGTGAAAACCAACAGATTTAATATTTTTGAACAAAAAATAAGCACAAAACGAAAAATATCTCGACGTTGTTACCTCAATAAATGTCTAAAGAAAATCTGTGCAAAATTTCAGGTAGATCGGTCAAGTAGTTTTTCAGTTACAATGTCCACCGCATTTGAAAAAGCAATTTTGAGAAAAATGCGTTTAAAGTTTTGACAACTGCATTTTCATCTTCTGATTTGTCTGCCAAATCGTAAAGTGATGAACATTGGAATATGTTTTTTGAATTGCGGAGTAATCTACAAAAGAGAAGGCGAACAGTTGTTTAACGTTTCTCACTACGCTCAAGCGTGCTGGCGCGAAGCCGCGGCAACACGAGTCGAAGGTAGGGATATTCAACACCCTGTATCTCAGGTAATTTTACTCCGATTATTTTGAAATTTTCAGAGAGTATTCTTGAGAGTATGCACTTTTATTTGAAATAATAAAAAAATTAAATATTTTAAACCATACCCCCCCCCCTTAACCTTGATATTTCTTTCTAGAAAATACTTATTTGATATTTATGTAAATAACCCTTCGATTGTTATTCTAAAATAAGATGAATTCTTCCGTAATAATCATTATTATTTTGGAACATTGTAATAATGTATAAATAAAGGTTTTTGGAACTAGTAAGGCAGTTGTGAATTTGAATACGTTACAATATAGGTACTTTAACAGTTTCTCTACTACTTTCCAAAAATTTTTATTAAAACAATACCAAAAATTAAAAAAATAAAAGAATAAAACACACACAAACACATTGAAAAATGCCACAAATGATTTCTGAACAATAATTGTTACCAAAAATTTTAATTAAATACGTATTTTCTGAAAAAAATTATATACTAATATACTTACAATCATAAAATCTATAAAAAAAATAAAAAAATTATATAACTGGCATTGGGCTTGAACCTACTTCCCGTGTATCCCGTCGTACGAGAGTCGAAGCGATTTCAAACTGCACCACCTTCGCGTATACGTCATGTGGGAATACACACAAACTGAACAACTTTTTGACATTTCGTTTATATGAATTGTTTGATTTTTGTCGAATTAAAATACAACAATATATAGAGTAAGAAAACGATACATTAGATGAAAATTTGTAGAAAGTTTGTTCGTAATCAGATTATGTAAATTAAAGCATTGCCTACTAGGGGTATAGGATATCAAGTACTAGGTAAGTACATTATTTTTTTTACATTTTCCAAATAGGTATGAAGATAATTTTTTATTGGAACACAACTGAAACATTTAGAATTACATACCTGTGGCTTTTCAAAACTATTTAAAAAGTCACTATAATTATAAATTTGATTTTATTTCTGTCCTCACAACAATAAAATAGTATATTACATACCTAGCGGGAAAGTACTCTATTTCAGACGAGCGGCAAGGTAGTTTACCGAGGTGCGAAGCACCGAGGTAAATTACAGACGCGAGGCTAGAATGAGTTCCCGCGAGGTTTGTATACTATTTTACTCACAATCGGTTAGTAGTTTATGGATTTCTAATACTCACAATCTACCAATAATAATTTCGTTTCAAATATCTGTATCCATTTTCATTATGTGATAAGATGAATTGTTTTAAGTAACCTGTGAGATCGTTGCTAGGTAACAAAACAAGTTTGTTGAATCTGACATTTAGGCGATACACGACGCCATTAATTGTACATATAATCAAATTGTGTTTATTTTACAAAAATGTATGATAGTGAATTTGAATGTACGCCACCAGAACTGCTCATGTAGAAAATCCAGAAACGTCGACGTCATCACCTATTTCTGAAACTCATAATTTTGAGCAACACGGTCTTACTTTAACCGTTAATAGTAATCATAATTCCAATATAACTATTAATATTTATAATTCCAAATAGTTTTCTTTTTGTTATTGTTGTTGTTGTTTCCTAATTAAATAAATGTTGAGTGGATTCTATTCTTTCTAAACCATCTTTTAATCAAAAATGACATTGACATTTGCAGGTAGAAAAGTGACAGATGCTAGCCGGGAAAGTACTTTCCCGGCTAGCTGGGAAAGTAAAGTAAGTAATAAGTCGCTTCCTGATTACTTCAAAGGTTAGAAATCCATAAATTACTAACCGATTGTGAGTAAACTAATATATTATACAACATTTTTGTTTACCGATAACCTCCATATTGAACAATTATTGACAGATCATTTCAACACCCAATCAGAGCCCGTATAAAGACTAATACCAAACTGTCGGTGTGCGCATGCGCGCAGATCAATATAAATTCACCCTCAATCTCAATCGCGCCTAAAGAAGTATACTTCAATAAAATAAAAAATTAGATATCGTAGTTTGTAAAATAAAAGATATAAATTCAGTGTTTTTCATTTCTTTACTTGTAAGTTATTAAAAATAAATAAAGTCAACTAAAATTAAACATTACTGCCTAAAAACATAAATAATAAAATAGTAAAGTCAACCGCTTAATGTCAGTTTTGTAACATTATTCCTAATTTTCGTAGACTGGATTATGAGGAAAGTAACAGATTGTCGGACAGGCATTAGATGGAACCTCTTTAATCAGCTTGAAGATCTTGAATTTGCTGACGACGTCTGCCTGTTAACAAAGCACAGAACTCACATGCAAACCAAAATCGATACGCTAACACTCTACTCCGACATGATAAATAAAAAGAAGCCAAAAATCTTAAAAAAAAAACGATAACCTGCAAATTAAAAAGTAAAAAATTAATTATTATTAATTTTAATTTTATAATAAATTATTAATTTATTATAAAAAATAAAAATAAAAGATAAAGAAATTGAAGAAGTAGAGAAAGTCACTTATATTGGATCAATCATGGAAAGAAAAGGAGGATGCTCGAATGATATTCAAGCCAGAATAACAAAGACACAATTCACCTTCGAAAGGAAAATACTGAGGAGAATACTAGGACCTGTGAGCGAAAACGGAATCTTCAGATGTCGATACAACAACGAGCTTTATCAGCTTTATAAGGAAACACCCCTATCAGACTTCATTAGAATACAAAAATTGCAATGGGCCGGACATGTGATAAGAATGGGAGAGGATAGACTACCAAAAAGAGCACTGAATGCTAGAATGCAGGGAATGAGACCGGTTGGAAAGCCAAGAAAGCGCTGGGAATACACAGTAAACAGCGACGCACAAGCCCTTTTAGGAGTCCGTGTATGGAGAAGAGCAGCCACAGACAAGCAAGGGTGGAGGCAAAAAATAAAGGAGGCCAAGGCTCGATTCGGGCTGTAGTGCCGTAGAAGAAGAAGAATTCACCTTCAATGCGTTACGTAAAATCTGGCAAAAAAGTGAAATATCAGAAGCAACAAAAATTAATGTATTAAATACCTATGTCAAAAGCATATTACTCTACGAAGCAAAAACTTAATAGCACGATGAAAGCATAACAAAGAAGCTACAGACTTTTATAAATAGGTCCTTAAGAAATCTCCTAAAAATTTACTGGCCTAATAAAATACCGAAAGTAGAACTATGGAAAAGAACAAAACAAAGCAATATAATAACAACAATTAAGCAAAAGAAATGGAAATAGATTGGCCATACGTCAAGGAAAGATTCTAATAACATCACAGGATAGTACTCGAATATCAACCTGAGGGAAAAAGAAAAAGGGAAAAACCATATAGTACTTGGAAAAAAAACAGTAACTAGATAACACAATAGAATCGGCTTAAGATGGAAGAAGTGAAAAACAAAGCAAACAGGGAGAATGGAAGGAACTGGTACGCAGAATAATCAGAGATTAAACACACAAAAAAGATGCGCTTAGCTAGTCACCAGCCATCTTACACCAACAGCCAACAAACGCAGATGCACCCAATAATCCACTAGAAGTAATGGTATAAAGAGAGAGAAAGAAAAAGAGAGGGATTCCATTTTACGTTTTGAAAAACAATTTGAGAAAAATGTCTTATGTAGTTTTTGAAAACTTGGTCGGAAGCTGAATTTTTATTTTAAAAAAATGTAAAAAGGTTAAAAGCATTTAGAACAGCACATGGAACTTTCACAAAAAACACATTAAAACATTTTTATCTACTCTACCTCATATTATGTATAAGTTTTTAGTTTGTGAAAACTGTCATTATAGATAGCAGTGCGTGAAGGATTTAAAGTGTGCGTGAAGTAACAATGTATTTTAAATGGGATTTACTTTTTCGCACTGTTTTTTAGCACACTTTCATATAATCAAATATCCTTAACTTTCGCGTTGTCATGATGATGACAATATAAGCAATGACTTACAACAAAAATTTTTTGACAGTTTTGTGGTTTGAAGGTAGTTAGGATTTTTAAATGTCAAAGTGCTAAAAATTGTAGAATAGAAATGAATTCTAGTGACGAACAGTTACAGTTCTTTTATTTGTTTATCGTAGAAAAAATATTGTATGAAACTGTGCGTGAAGTACTTTTTGCGAACTTACGCGATGTATAGTACTCGCTCCGTTGTCGCTCGTGCTCTAAACATCGCGTCCGTTCGCAAAAAGCATACTTCACGAACTGTTTCATAAATAACTATTTTGATTACGGTAGGGTTAAAACCCACCATCTTGAGTGAAGGTAACTGGCAGAACCCGATAGACTCTTTTGGTAGGTTTTTTATCCAATAGCAGCTTTTTTAAAATACATACTTAACATATTTATAAATTAATTATTATTGGTCGTCTGGTGACTAACCATTAATCCCGTATAGAGGGATAGGTACATTCCAGATTCAAAATCTAATATTGAATATCTTCGGTTATTTTCCCTTCATTATAATTCGAATTCAATTATCACTTTACAAATGTTGTCTCGAACACCAGACACCGCTTCCAACTTAGAGTCACCTCAACTCATCACCTATATCATTATTGTGTTAAATGATATATGCCGTATATAGAGCAAACATCGTAGTGGTAAAAACAAAGAATAACGCAGCACAAAATTGATTGCAAAACACAGAAAACATATTGTGCAAGAGCACGTAATTACAACACAATAGGTCACACATTCAATATATCGGATGTCAAGATCTTAGACATACAAAAAAAAGTATAAAAAAGGATATTTCTCGAAATGTATCACATCAACAAAAATAAAATCAATTAATTATACGACAGATACCAGCAGGTTGAGCGACATTTATTGCAATATTTTAAAATTAGATAGACTCTTACTGTAAATTTTTATACAGAAAATCTGAATTAATTATAATGGTCGTGTGGTGATTAACCCCGTATACAGGGATACATTCCAGATATCAAAATCGAATATTGAATATCTTCGGTTATTTCCCCCTTCATTATGATTGAAATTCAATTATTACTTAACAAATGTTCATCACAATTATAACAAAAACATTAATTAGTGTCAGATTTCCAGTCAATATTAAAAATGTATTCGGAATCATAATCAGAAAACATTGCAGTAATAATGTGCGATGATGTTATTGTGTTTTGTTATAATTAATACAGTTTTATTTTTCATTTTGATGTAAATGATTGAACTGTATATTATGGAAAATGATATTTGCCGAGTATTTAGTTCCTATTCTATATCAATTCATTGATATGTTGTTGGTTTCCGATATAGTGAAGGGTTTTTTCAATAAGCAGCTCTGAAATATATATTTTTTATGTAAAAATACGTGTAACGTTTCTACATTATTGTTAATATATTCCTAAATCAGTTATTTAATAAATATTGATATAAAAATAATTCAACCAAACCAAAAACATATTAACTATATGTATTAACTTATCAAATCTGTAAAAAGCTATATGGCTTAAATCTGGTAATATTTTTTGTTTACAAACAAAAATAATGAACAAACTTTAATTTTTTTATTTTCAACACACAATTAATCCATTGCGACAAGGACTTAGGTGAGGTAAGACCGTTTTGAAGTTTTTTATGGCATTTAATTACTTTAGGATACCTATATATTTTAAATATATTTTGAGATAGTGAATTTTACAGTTCTTATTTTTTTATGATATCTATTTGTATAGAACAAAGAAGAAGAAAGATGTTAGGGAGGCCTATATTCAACTCTTAATTCACAATGATGTCCTTGACAATACAAAACACGCCCAAGCTATATTTGCCAATAATAATAGTGATATCACCAACTCAAACAAATACTATATAGGTATAGGTACCCATCATACATTAATGGATCCTCCGAACAAATGTTGAAAATTTTTACAACAAAATATGACATCAATGTTGAACATAAATCGTCAAAAACATCCGGAAAATATTTTCCAATGTTACTAAGGATCAGCAGTCGGATGTTGTTTATAAAGTAAATTGTAAATACTGCAATTCAACACATATTGGGCAAACACACCAATATACAATTACATAGAAGGGTTGTAGTACACAAATATAGTGTACAAACCAACAAATTAAACACTATAGTCCTCAGCTAAGCATTCTACAGAATATAACCATGCTTTTGACTTTGAAAACGTACATATTTTATAAAAAGATCAGAACTACAACAAAAGATGTATACTGGACATAATTCGCATAAATAAAGATCAAAATTGCATCAATAATAAGACTAATATAAAAGATCTCTCCAATATATTATATCACAAATAGCACATCTTGCTTCATACAAGTATACTTTCGCTATCAAAGAATCATATAAAATAAAAGAATAATAATAAAATAAAGAAGAAAATAAAGAAATAAGCCAAAAAAACTCATTATAGAGATAGATAAAAGTTAGACAAACTATGACAAGAACTCAATTATAATAAAAATGTTTTTACAATAACGTAGACTTATTTCGTCAGAAAATCCCGGAAAATGTCGTAGACATTTGTTTAAAATTAACGATAAAACTAACAAAAAATAACACACACTGGACAAAAGATAAACAGATTAAAATTTAAATGTTGATCCATTATTCGAAGTTGCAGGTACAGTGATTAATGTTCTGTGTACATCTGACAAATGACATCTGATACGACTTTTACTAAAATTACATAAGGTCACTACATAAAGTGAACTAAGCATTTAAAGACTAGATATGATAGACTAAAGGCAATATTGAATAATAATAATATTCTGAATTTTACTGACATTGACTTCAGATGGTAAGGTTTTTTAACCTTATTGTGACCTTGCCATGATCAAAAAAAATTACCGTGTTTTTGTTGAAAGTCCCTTGTGCTCTTTTGAATGTTTTTTAATCCAATCTGTTAGACAATCATTATATAATGTAAATACTCAACATTTGAACAAAGTTCTAAAAAACCTGCATAAGAAAAAAAATTTGTTTTCGATTAAAATGGGATCCCTCTTTTTTCTTAGAGGTACTTTAAACTTTTGACCATAGCTCTGGAGATGGCTTGGTAAGCCGAAAGCACTCAGCTTGTAATTAATAAATTTTACATACTTTAAAAATACTTTTCTTTGCCATCAGCTTTGTTTACAGGCCCCAGTTAAAAATAAGGCATTCTTATAGGGCGTTTATTATGTTGAGTATGATGATTTACTTACCAACTTATAAAAGGGTAATTTTACCTATAAACAACGTTTCCTATATTATATAAAATTACTAACGAAATTGTTCTAGGAACTATAAAATTTCATTTCGCAGGCATCATTAATCAAATAACCACCAAGTTAAGGGCACGGATAAATGCTTACCGTGTATATGACTTGCATTTTCCTATAATAACGTGAAAATAGAAAATAATCACTAGTTGTTTTTCCTAGAAAAACAGACTAACTCGAACTAGGGTGTCTAAAAGGGGGAGTACACCAGGACATTTCAGATCAAATAATAACACTATCTATAACAGTATTACAGACTATTAACAGTATCTATAAATTTTAATAAAATTGTAGTTAAATAGTTTTACCTCTGTTTTCAATAATTTGAAATATTCTTGTGGGAGATCGGTGATTTTATTTTAACGATTTTAAGGATTTTAATGGATTGGAATGTCAATGTCCTAGTTATATATCAGTTGCTACCAAACTTAATTTCGTATTCATTGTCAGTCCGATATGTTTACTTTCATTGTTAGTTCTTTTCTAAAGAATTTATGGATCTTTTATATTTTCTGCCATAATGGCAGCAGCGCCTAAAAATCTTGATATTAATGGTGATCTCTTTAATTATTCTCATCTCTGGAGGAGATGACAGACACCATTTAAAAGATAATAAAGGAGCTGACCAGGACAAAATATCAACTGAACAAATAAACAACTTTAGACTAGTAACAGTGATTAGTTATTAGAGGAAAGGATGCAAATATGGGCTACCCATTTTATTTTTCTTTGTAAAAAAAGAATAAAAATTCTATTTTATTTCCAAAGATATGCAAGAATACCTACATTTAGTTACTTATAACCTGCCCAAAGTGCAAATTGATTAAAAAATATACAACTGTTTTAAATGTATAAATAATGACAAATTGTACTTTTGCGCCGTTTGAATAATGATCCTAAATATGGGCTACCCCGAAAAATGTGTCTTAAATTTGTGTGAAATGAGATAAATGCGTGACAAATATATTTTAATATCTAAAATGCAAAAAATACATTAAATAACTCATAGGCTAAAACTATTTGCAAAAGTCACACACATATTCTTCTTTTTCGGCCCCAGCGCACTCGTTATGTGCCCACAAATGGAACAGAAGCACTTGACCCATATTTCACCAAGATTATCCTCTGAAAAAAGTACTTCGTTACGTCAGCTGCGTCTTGTGGAGGCTGTGTGGAAGGAAACTCATTGTAATCGCTTTCATCATCTGCAGGCACATATTCCTCCTCATCCTCGCTACTAGAAATCGATTTCTTTTTTTGGTTCTTTGTGACTTTGGTAAGCTGCTTACGTTTTCCTTTTTTTATTTCTTTTCCTTTTCTTTTTTCTTTGCCTTTTCCTACTTCGTTTTGCCTACATTGCTACATTGTTCTAAATATGGGCCACTAGCCCATAATGAAAACAGAGGCATAGCCCATATTGTAAACACGCTTGCTTTGCACAACAAAAGAAGTTATGTCTAAAAGCAGACAATTTGAAGAAAACTCATTAACATATATCAAAGACTAATAATAGAGCTTCAACGTGACACAGACTTTTTTTTGAAATTCGTGTTTATTTTTAAATACTGGAATGTATCAACTTACCCGAAAAAGTTTTGACACTCCCACCAACCGACAAACAATTATTATAAACTGGGAAATATCTACCACAGTGGTGCCATCGCTACGGTGATAGTTTAACTTCGTTAAATACCATTTGAAATAGTCAAAATGTAGAGATCTGCAACGAATAGCTGTGAAACCCACCTAGCCCATATTACAAGACCAGCCCATATTTACAGCCTTTCCTCTACTGTATAGTCGTTGGTACGAATGATGAATTGTTGCTTACACACCGTACAAATCCATAAAATCAGGAGGAAAACTAGAGTAATAGCCCTCTTACAACCAATGAAGGATGATACAAAGATTTTTAGACCTGTCTCTCTTTATTGTTTCCTTATAATGAGTTCGTAATAATGATACTGAACCGGGTCGCTGAATTATGAAGAATAAAATTATTCCAAAACAAGCTGGGTTCAAACCCGAAATGTTTTGCCTCAGCCAAACCCTGAACCTCTCCCAATACATAGATGAACAGAGGCTTTAATAATAAGAGGAAGTGTTCTCGCGTCGATTCAATACAACATATACACCAACGCCCAATCCATAAACCAACAAACAGGACAAAGTATTTACGCTGTCGCTGATGATACAGTGGTGGGAGCTCAGGAAGAACTTTCAATGAAGTCAAAGAAAAACTGACAAATGCTCTATAAGGCTTAGCACTATACTATGATGAAAATAATCTGAAACCCAATCCCACAAAAACACAGGTGTATGCTTTCCACCTTAGTAACAAGCATGGAATATGGAATATTCACTACTACTACTTGAGTAGTTCTACTAAATTCTAAAGAAGAAGGAGAAAAAAATAGGAAGAAGAGGAAGAGTAGAAGAGTAAATAAGAGTAAATAAATAAGAGTAAATAAGGTTCCTTACTTTAGGTAAATTATAATTTACCTAAAGTAAGGAAGAAGAGACAGCGAATGGGGGTTGACGGCTCTCTAACAACAGACATAGAAAGAAAACAGCTAATATGGTACGGACACGTCCAGAGGATGGATAACTCAAGACTCCCTAAAATAATTATGCAATGGGTACCACCAAACCGCAGAAAGAGAGGAAGACCCAAGAAATCTTGGAGAGAGTGAGTAACGAAGGCGATGAGCGCAAGAGATCTTAGAGAGGGCCAATGGGATGATAGAGTGCCATGGAAATTAGGCATCGGACAACGTCGCAAGACGTTTTAAAACCGATTGATAGATAGAAGGAAGAAGAGACAAAAGAAATACAAAGGACACAAATGGCCACAATGCTGTATCCGAACTTTTTTGCAGATTTATCGATTATGAAGGAAATGACAACCTTACGTAAAGATATGTACATATATTAAAAGAAAATATTAAAAAAATAGAAAGAATAAAAGGAAAAACTACCTGGCTATACAGTAAAATCAGCAAATAAAAACAATTGCTCATATATGCAGCTAACTCCATTTAGTTATTTTTATTTAAAGGAAAACATAGGTATACAATATACAGTGATGAGCGCGCTAATAACCGGTAAAATAACGCAAAAGATGGAAAACATAACACATTGTGAAATTAAAAGAGATGAAACTAGTAGAGGTGGAAATTATCTATATGAACGTATAAATTTGTTATATTTTGGGGAATTCAGTCAATATTTGGTAGGCTAATTAGTGAAACACTTTGAACCGTGGTCGAGCTTTCGAAAAATTTATTTTAAAATTTTATTTAAATTAACATTACACTACATAGTTTCCCACCTTAGACGTATCGAAGGAATATGACAACTGTCACTGTGACAGGAGAATTTTATAAAACACTCCCGTCACAGACGTCTAAAGGTGGGAAATTATGTAATGTAATGTTAGTTTATACGTTTATACCGATAATTTCCACCTTTACTAGTTTCATATCTTTTTGTTTCGCAATGTATTGTGTTTTCTATCTTTTGTGTAATTCTGCCGGTTATTAGCTCGCTCATTATTGTATTATAGGTAAACAAAAATCTAGATTATAATTTACCTGATGGTTTTGGGGATATTCCGGAACTACTACTTCCGGAATGTGATGCTCTGCAGTTTTTTTGTATCTTCAAATCATCTCGAGGATTGTCGTATCCGTACCATCCAAGTAACTCATTCATTGCGTTCTGCGCAAATTCCTAAAAAACAAAATATATTTATGTAGTAGCTACCCCATCAAATTAAATAATATGTTAAAATAACATAGACATTTTAGAAATATGTACTGTTGTATAAGAACATGGCTGAAGTCGACGTTTATTGCTTTACCAAAGAAAGTATTTCCGTGTCCAGAGAAGTCCGTATTTTGCAGTGATTTTTGGACCATCAGCATGATCCATATTTTAAAGTTTTTTTTTAAATCATACATTAAAGGATAGTTTGGTTTTCGGAATGCAGTGGGTATAGTCTAAGAGCTAAAGGCGAAAAATCATCGTCATAAGTAATATGGAGTTTGGCATGTGAAATGTGTCTATTGTATATTGATAATTATGATCCCTTTCAGGCTGACACCTCAGTGGATACAGGAAGTAGCAATAAGGGATGAAAGGGGAAAGTTAGTGTAGTCATTAAAGGTTTTCACCTCCTATTTTGTTAAACCTCCATCGATCTGCATGAAAATTGGTGACTAGTTAGAGCATACCTCAAGAAATAAAACTGATTTGGTGCCAACTTGCACTTTTACCCTGGGGGTGGATACCACCCCTTCTCGGGGGTGAAAACTATTTTATTAAAAATAGCCCCACAAATCGATAGAGGGACAAATTTTAAGTAAAATTTGTTATATCATGTTATTAAAATAAATCAATACTTTTTGAGTTATTAAAGATAAAAGATTTGTCTGTTTAAGAGCACATGCGTGAAGTTACGGATGATAAAAAGAACATATTAATTAATTGTATGTTAGTAAAATATTATTTTTATATTATTTCGATATTATAAATTTAGCAAAAGTGTATTCGAATATGTCAATATATTATTGGACACTCCCAGTTTCTGAACATATTCTTCTTTTTATCGTCCGTAACTTCATTCATGTGCTCTTAAATAGACAAATCTTTGATCTTTAATAACTCAAAAATTATCGATATATTTTAATAACATGATTAACAAATTTTACTTAAAATTTGTCCCTCTATCGATTTGTGGGGTTATTTTTAATAAAATAGTTTTCATCCTCTAGAAGGGGTGGTATCCACCCCCAGAGTAAAACTACAAGTTGGCACCAAATCAGTTTTATTTCTTGAGGTATGCTCTAACTAGTCACCAACTTTCATGCAAATCGATGGAGGTTTAACAAAATAGGAGGTGAAAACCTTTAATGACTACACTAACTTTCCCCTTTCATCCCTTATTGCTACTTCCTGTATCCACTGAGGTGTCAGCCTGAAAGGGGTCATAATTGTCAATATACAATGGACACATTTCACATGCCAAACTCCATATTACTTATGACGATGATTTTTCGGCTCTAGCTCTCCGTCTAGTACAAGAGAGACTCTGAGTATACAAGTGCTTTTTCAACGATGTAGAGACGTATTTAAATTGCGATATTTTATGCATGCTTCATTGATTACCATAAAGCCTTCGATACAGTCAAGTACGACAAGCTGATGGGGATATTGGCTAATATTGGAATAAACAGCTGTGATCTAAGAAGAGCAATCTTTACTGGAATTAAAAATCGTCTATCCGTACAGACAGTCTGATGATATTAAAATCAAACGTGGGGTCCGCGACAGGAAGAGATATTTATATATTATTATTATCCAGATTTAGCAATACGGCTCACACTCCCTCTAAAGGGAAAATTGACTCATCCCAGATACCTACGGTATCAAAAGGATTGAGCTCTGGTGGGACTCTTTCCATGTTATCGAGCCCTAGGTGACTTGGTATGCAGGTGTATCTCCCAAAAATTTTCGTACACTTCTGGCCGTCGCGAGTAGTACAGCTTTCTGCATGGTCTTATAAAGATGTTCATTCAGACCCAGCTTTTTGATGCTTTCGAGGAGGGTCTTCGGAATGACTCCAGTAGTTGACATAATAATTGGTATTGTCTGGGTACTTTGCATTCTCCATTGTCTCCGTATTTGAATTTCCAGATCTCTGTATTTGAATTTCCAAAAATAAAAAAAAAATTTCGCACAGAACTTTTTAAATCTTGCAAATTTTTTATTTAAAGTTTTTCGCTAGTTCTAGATGCGGCTGAGATAAAAAATAAAAACATAAAAAGCCTAATTAGGCTCTAGGTAGGTCACATGACCATCTAGGGGGCTAAAAATTTCAGAAAGTTAGTTTCACTATATATGCTAAACGGTGACCTATATGGAATTCGAATCGAGTTGGGGGCACTTTTCATCATCTTACCCGGCTAGGCCCTTTACAGGGAAAATTAGTAAATTAATAAAAAAAATAATTTATAAAAAAATATATAATAAATAAAAAAATTAATAAAATTTACTACGTGTTAATTTCCTCGTTTTTGTTTTAATTATTTTTTATCAAATTTTTTTCATCTTTGTAGTTACATAATTAAAATTAAAAATTAAATACCTACATAAAATTTGATCTGCTAATTAATGTTTCTTTTCTTTTCTTTTTGTATTACTCAATAATAAATGCTAGACTCTTGTAATATAATATACCTATCTCATATGCGAAAACGATAAAAGCTTTTTTTAATAAAAACTTTTAAAAGGTACCTCCAGTACACAAAAGCATAAAATATCTAAATTATCATGAATCCTTTCGATATTATATTTCATTTTGAAAGTTTGTTGATGGTAATTGAATCGTTGATGTTTTGGGAAAAGTTAACCGAACAGAGTTCTATATCCATCAAGTATTCACATTTCAATGAATGTTATTTTAAAATTTCCGAAAAATAGTTGCTATTCAGTTACAGATTTTTTTTCATGTTTTGAAAAATAGGAACTCAATACTCGTTATCCAAAAATGTGAAAGCCGTTGTGGAAATAACTGGAATTTTTACTAGTCAAATAATAAAAGAATATAAATATGTACCATAAAAAAAGTAACGCGACTAAGGCTCATGAATGATGAATAGATGTTATCAAATGTCGAGTCATATCAAAGCTTCTCAATGCAGAACTTTTCCCGAATCTTTCCCTGCATATAATAAATTGTAGAAATTTTATTTATTTCCACTTACAAAATGACCCAGATACTGTAGTTTCTCACCTTAATTTTCAATTATACCTCTCCTTGTTGGTTCACCCCCAATAGAATAACTCCTGGTAAGTAATTTATTCTTACAGAGGGAGATATTCAATATTCGTCAGTACTCTTCAACATATCTTCTTCTTGTTGTATCTGTCCGGGAATGTTGGCGATCAGCATGGCTATCCTAACTTTACTTGCTGCTATTCGGAATAGTCCGGTTGGAGTTGTATTGAACCACTTTCTCGGGTTTTGAAGCCAAGTTATTCTTCTTGTCTCTGTTCCTGCCTTTCCAAATATCTTGCCCTGAAGAATGAGTTGCAGCAAGCTTTATATCTCTTCATTTATCCTAACATAGTCAAGATATTTTAATTTGCGTTCTTTGATTACCCGTTCTACGTAAGACCTCAACATTAGTCACACGGCCACGTCTGTAACACCATATATCGAAGGCCTCTAGTTTTCTTAAAGAAGCTTCAGAAAGTTTCCAGGCCTCTACTCCGTATAATAACTTAGTAAAACACATGGCCTTTGAGGATCAAGATTTTGGTACCAAGTAGTAAATCGTGACTTAAGTGACTTCATCGTTATGAACGCTGATCTTGCTTTTCCTATGCGTTGTTTTATTTCACTTGAGTGATCCCATTAACTATATATGTTGGTACCAAAGTATGTGTAGGTGTCTACCCTATCAATTGGCTGTTGGTTAACCAAAGTGTTGTATTTAATATTTCGCGCTGACTGACTACGATGCACTTTGTTTTTTTTTTATATTGAAAGCCCATATTCTTTATTTATATCTGATATGCGCGAGATTACTCTTCGCAAACCATCTAAGCTACCTACAAAATGTACTAATGTTGTTTAGACGCACTACCTTGACTAATACGACTTTCTGTAGTTCTCCCAGTGCTTGCTATATGTTCAGAGTACATATTAAATAACCGTTTCTATAGGGCTGCATTATTTCACCACTGCTATTCAACCCAAAATGAGATGAGTCGCCTAACAAAAGTTTGGAAAGACAGATCTATCTCTCAAAATATAAAGATGAGACTGGTGAATGCCCTTGTATTCTCAATATTTCTATACGGAGCAGAGATTTGGACTCTTCACGCATGCGAGCGCCAAAAAATTGATGCCTTTGAGATGTGGTGCTGGAGAAGAATGCTGCGCATACCTTGGACAGCTCATAGGACAAACTTTTCCATTCTAAGCCAACTCAATATTAAAAAAGGCTGTCCACAATATGTCTGCAACGAATTCTGCAATTCTTTGGTCACGTGGTTCGCAGAGGTGACGACAGTTTGGAGTGATTAAGTGTTTCTGGAAACGTTCTGGGAAGAGGACGATCGCTAGCTAGATGGTCAGACCAAATTAAGAATTCAGCTGGAAACTCATTCTGCGAAGATCTTAGAGCAGCTGAAGATAGAGACCAATGGAGAAACATTGTTAGGAATATTGGAAGAAATCACGATCCTCAGTAGGTAATGGGGAAACGACAAGAGAGAGAGAGAGAGAGAGAGAGAGAGAGAGAGAGAGAGAGAGAGAGAGAGAGATTCAACCCACATATGAAACAAATATTTGTAGAGGCATTGGAAAAGTACAATAAGGCATCAAGATTAAGAAATCGATAGGTATGCAGATATACTGGACGATATAATGCAAGATTTATAGAGGAAGCTCAATACTAAAGGAAGCTTTACTGAATAAATACTACATCCATACGGTATATAAAAATTTTAAAAAAATTTAAAAAAAAATAACTTGTCTCTGGTTTCAAATATTATCACGAACCTTTCTCTGGGTTCAATTATCACTAAACAAACGCTTTTTCTCTCTTCACAATAGTATAATCGCTAATCCGATATAGAAAAGCCGCTAATCCGCTAAAAACAATTAAACTTATGAGAAACAACAGCGCATGAAACCGGCATATGTATTTGATCGAGACGCGGATGAACAGTGACCAAACAGTGACTTGGGTAAGATTTTTTTAAACTTATAATATTGTCTATCTCATTGTCTATCTCGGCAACCTAAAAACATACAGTCCACACAATTCAGAAATTATAAATTAATAATTTCATATTAATATAGTAAATAGTAATTATATGTAAAATTTAATAAAAAATTTTGGTCTTGGTAAAAGGTATATTATTTTAAAAAGCCCTATAGGGCTACAAACATCGAACAAAACGTTTTCGCTCTAAAAAGAGCATCATCAGTGTTGCATAAAATAAGTATAACCATATTAATTATCAAAATGTTAAACTTAAAATGATGACCAAGGTAGAAGCAAAGTTTGGTTATACTTACAAGAACATGGTGAGCCAACCAAAAAATACGAAGGTCAAAGCCTTTCAAAAATGGACTAAAAGTCACATCAAAATGCTAACATAGCAAATTCCAAAGGATGGAAATAATTCCTAAGGATACGGCCCTAGGATAACATATGACTCCCACACGTGGTAAGTGGGTCAAAGGTAACAAATTAGGTCATTATGTTACAAGAGCTGACAGGCAACTAAGATGTGAGATTTCAAAAGCGAATCTGTCTGATGTCAAGACAACAATTGTCAATGGAACTTGAAGTATCATGAAAAGTTGGTTACACAGCTACTAAATTTATAGTTGTTTATAGTACAAGCAATGATAACAGCTAACATCAATGTGTTGGAATTATAAAAATAAAGAGTTAGTGAGAATAGATTATCTAGATGTAAAATAGAAGGGGGAATTTGACCACGATCATCAATGAAGTGTACGTAAATTGATGAAGAAAGGTAGGCAAAACAACATACAGAGAATTTAATTTATGGTTTGTGTTTTGACATTAGATAATTTATATTTGTGAACCCACAAAAATGATGGCTGGTTCACAAATATAAATTATCTAATGTCAAAACACAAACCATAAATTACATTCTCTGTATGTTGTTTTGCCTACCTTTCTTCATCAATTTACGTACACTTCATTGATGATCGTGGGTATTCAAATTCCCCCTTCTATTTTACATCTAGATAATCTATTCTCACTAACTCTTTATTTTTATAATTCCAACACATTGATGTTAGCTGTTATCATTGCTTGTACTATAAACAACTATAAATTTAGTAGCTGTGTAACCAACTTTTCATGATACTTCAAGTTCCATTGACAATTGTTGTCTTGACATCAGACAGATTCGCTTTTGAAATCTCACATCTTAGTTGCATGTCAGCTCTTGTAACATAATGACCTAATTTGTTACCTTTGACCCACTTACCACGTGTGGGAGTCATATGTTATCCTAGGGCCGTATCCTTAGGAATTATTTCCATCCTTTGGAATTTGCTATGTTAGCATTTTGATGTGACTTTTAGTCCATTTTTAAAAGGCTTTGACCTTCGTATTTTTTGGTTGGCTCACCATGTTCTTGTAAGTATAATCAAACTTTGCTTCTACCTTGGTCATCATTTTAAGTTAAACATTTTGATAATTAATATGGTTATACTTATTTTAGGCAACACTGATGATGCTCTTTTTAGAGCGAAAACGTTTTGTTCGATGTTTGTAGCCCTATAGGGCTTTTTAAAATAATATACCTTTTACTAAGACCAAAATTTTTTATTAAATTTTACTTGTACCTAATTAATGGTATACAGCCAGCTACAAGAAATTCTTCCTTGTGGAGTAATTATATATTTTATGATGAGTAATAAGAACATCCAAAATATCGACCTGATATTAAAACTAAATTAGGTATATTTGAAAGAGTGCATCAGTTTAAATATCTGGTAAATGATAAGTAGAACTTGTATGTAGAGATTAAGATCGGAATTGAAATACATACCAAGATCTAGATTTAAAAAATAAGAAAGCTCTAAACAAGCGCAGTCTGAGAAAAAAGGATTTAAAACAAATTAAAATAACAAAAAACAAACAACAATGTGAAAAAAAGAAATAACTTGCTTGTTTTATACCTAAAGCTTGTATAATATCGGTCTATAGTATATCGGGCTTGTATAAAATGTACGCCATTGCTTTTACATAACATTGGTTATATTATTATATCGAAGTAGATAATATAGTTAGGATAGTATTAAGATACATAACCATAAGCAGTAAAAGCGAGTAACATCCATATATTACATATAGTAGGTAAATGCCGAAAAGCAAACTATCGCATCCTATCGTATCGTGGGTATCGTTTACGTAGACTGCATTACCGTTTCATATTAAAATTACTGTATGAAGCGGATACCATCAGATCGGATTTCATCTCTTTTTACTGACGCTGAGCTGAGGCTGAGCCACAGTCAGAGAGAAGCAGAAGCAGAGGTGTAAATTAAGTTGGCGATATTTTACAGTTTCTATGATCTTATTACTCATTTTGTGTATGAGATATATGATGATACAATATATTTATTTATTTTTTTTTAGTTACTTATTAAAGTTTCTTATCCGTCAGTATAGGGATAGGTTAGTAAATAAACGTGAAATGCGGCGATACCCAGGGCCGGCGATAACGGGCCTGCAAGGGATGCACTGCAGGCGGGCGCCCCTGTTTGGGGGGCGCCAAACAGCTTTTTTTTCTGCTGGTGATTTACAAAATACTAATTAAAAAACCGAAGGGCGCCTATGTTAGTGTTGCAGGCCATAGGCGTAACCAGGGGGTTTTGGGGTTATAACCCCCCCATTTGGATCTACTTTGAGCTCTATACGCCTAACACCAGTACACTTCCATACCCCCCACCCCACAGACTATCCAGTAGTTGTAACCCCCCCTTAGGATCATCCTGGTTACACTGTTGTTGCAGGCAGGCGTCTTATACCCTATCTATGGTCTTATACCTTGTAATGAAAATTTGGATTTAGGTTCTTATCCTCCACTTCCTCCGAAGTCTAAAGGCATTTACTTGTTAGTCAAAGTTGGTTTGGGACTGTAAACGTAAACAATCTCTAAAGAAGCTGGCGGAACGCAACAAAGTAATTTTGATGTGAGTACCAGGTCACAAGGGAATTGCAGGAAATGAGGAAGTTGATAGCCTTCCAAAAAAAGGAGCTAATATCCCTTTCAAGGTCCTGTACCCTTCTGTGAGCTATAAAAAACCACATCAGAGAGGAACTCCGGACTTGGGAACTTAATAAACTACAACTATACTGGTCTAATACACCAGGAAAAGAGCAAGCAAACAGGCTTATAAAAGTGTCGCCTATCTACTGCAACAAACTGCTTTTTCACTGGTCACTGCCCTCTGAGATATCGTATCAAAAAAATGGAGAAAAAATGTCGTTTCTGTGACAACGAAAAATAAACGGTAGAATATACTATGCAACAGCGTAGCACTGCTCTCCAAACGACTAAAATTCCGAAATGATCTTCCCAGGGGTCTACCCCAAAATCCCGACAGCCACAATCCCGACGACCAAAATCCCGACACGCCAGAATCCCGACAGGCCAAAATCCCGACAGGCCAGAATCCCCACAGGTTTGATAAGTTTCTTTTTACCATATAATTACATTTATTTCTTGTTTTTTGTTTATGGCCATTTGTTTCTTATTTTTCGTTACTAAACAAAAGTATTTTCCATTTAATATGAACTAATTTTCTAAATAAAATTTCTAACATGGGTATATGAATTAAATTATTTTTTTTGCCAATATATAGTCCCATAATATATGTATAATCAAATCCTGAATTCAAGTTTACTTTCATATAATAGATATTATCATGTCACTTACAACCTTCTATTTAAGTAAGTATAGCTCTTATATTATAAATACAAAATGAATAATAAAAATGAAGTGTTTAAAACAATTTTTCTTTTAATATTAATTTAAATAATAATAAATAATATAATTTTTCAATTTCAATACTCTATACATAATATGATTTGGTATTGTATTTGAAAAGGAAACAATAAATATTCAAAATGTAGTGGTCGGAATTTTTACTAATGCGAGGATTGTTGCATGTCGGGATTTTGGTCTGTCGGGATTCTGGTATGTCGGGATTCTGGCGTGTCGGTGTCTAGCGCCCTCTGACATAGGAAACAAATCACCTAGGAGGCTAAGAAACTGCATCAGAAGTATTGATATCCTATAGTTTAACTAGAGTAGAGTAGAGTAGAAATATACTTTATAGTCATGGAACATTTAACAATTTTATAGACAAAGCTTACAAGAGCCATAAACAAAAACAATAACAAATACAGTTTATTAATATTATATAAATCGTCAATATAAATAAAATATACTGAAGTGAAACAAAAAACAATAACAATATATTGTAAAATTTTTAAAAAAATTGCAAATTGCATAATTTACCTTAAAAAATTTAAGTTAAGTTAAGCTGCTGCATATCACACTCAAATATACAGAGAGAGTCTGTAATTTGGAATAAATTCAGTATCTCAAATACTAATTGTTTTTTTGAAAATTTCTCAGACCCGTCGATTAGTATATCAAATTGTCCTTTTTAACATACAATAATAATGTATACAGGATGTCCCAATTTAGAGATATGACGTCATCGTTGATTTTCTTAAATGTCAACACTGTCATTTTGATAGCTATTTTGATAGGGTGTGTAAAGTTATACATAACTGCAAAATATCAAATTTTTATTCTCTACCATTTTCAAGATAATAAAAAATAACAAAGTTATGTCTGTAATTTGTAATAAATTCAATAATTCAGATATTAATTGTTTTTTTGAAAAATTCTCAGACCCGTCGATTAGTATTTCAAATTGTCATTTTTGACATACAATAATACTGTATACAGGGTGTCCCAATTTAGAGATATGACGTCATGGTTAATTTTCTTGAATGGCAACACTGTCATTTTGATAGCTATTTTGATAGGGTGTGTAAAGTTATACATAGCTGCAAAGTTTCAAATTTTTATTCCCTACCATTTACAAGATAATAAAAAATAACAAAAATATGAAAAACAAGTAAATAATAATTGAATTTAATTATTTCAATTAAGCAAATGCTCATAATGTTGCCCATTTATTGACAATATTATTGACAATAAGGGCAACATTATGAGCATTTGCTTAATTGAAATTAATAAATTCAATTAGGTATTATTTAATTACTTTTATTCATTGATTTTTTTTATTTTGTAAATGGTAGGGAATAAAACTTTGAAATTTTGCAGTTATGTATAGCTTTACACACCCTATCAAATAGCTATCAAAATAACAGTGTTGCCATTTAAGAAAATCAACGACGACGTCATATCTAAATTGGGACACCCTGTATACATTATTATTATATGTCAAAAATGACAATTTGAAATACTAACCGACGGGTCTGAGTATTTTTCAAAAAAACAATTAATATTTGATTTATTAATTTTATTCCAAATTGCAGACATAACTTTTGTTATAAAAGAATGTTGAATAAAATTTGATATTTTGCAGTTATGTATAACTGTACACACCCTATCAAAATAGCTATAAAAATGACAGTGTTGCCATTTAAGAAAATCAACGATGACGTCATATCTCTACATTGGGACACCCTGTATACATTATTATTGTATGTCAAAAAGGACAATTTGAAATACTAATCGACGGGTCTGAGCATTTTTCAAAAAAACGATCAGTATTTGAGATATTGAATTTATTCCAAATTACAGACTCTCTCTGTAGATTAAAATTCTACTTATAGGTACATAATATAGGGGAGTGCATATAGATTTTCACTTTGGAAAAAATCAAACAAGATAGAACTTTTTGTAATTTCATTAAGAAATGTTTAATAAACAACATATCAAAAAGTTCTACTCGAGAAGTGGGTGCTTCATTTTTTATTAAACGTATGAACTACGAAATTAGATGTTTTTTTTAAGTAACTCCGAAAACATAAATTTTAGAAAAAAACTGACTTGACCATCGAAAAATTCAGAAAATTTTACAAAAAAAACCTTATATAAAGAATTTTCTAAAATTAAATCTGTATCTTCTATAATTTTTTATTTATAACGCTAAAGTCACCCTTCTCACAAACATGGGCGCACTGTAAACTAGCGTACGGCGAAGTGCACGGTTGAGTTATTTTAATGTAATTTTACAAATTGAACATAAAAGAAGAATAATTAAACTATCTTATGGTTATAATAAGAAGAAATAAAATGTATGGGCATAAGTACGGTGTGGGCGGAAATTGAGCCTTACACGAATTTTGTTTAAATTTTTTTAGCTGGTAATTTTCGCTTTTTGTATTACATTTTTGTTATCTTTCTTAATTTTCTCAAAAAGAAATAGTTTTTCCGCAAAACGCCAGGAAATTTTGACATTCCTGTCAAAATTTCTTGAAGAAAAAGTCAGGACTTCCTTACTGTAAGGAAATGTCATTTCCTTACTGTAAGGAAATGATATTTCCGTACAGTTGTTAGTGTTAAATTTATAAGCGTCAAGTTTGACAATTCAACCTCAATACGTTTCCATAGTAACCCAAGTAATTTTATTAGGAATTTCAAAGCACCATTTATTTCTTCTCTTCTTCTTCTTTCTCGAAACTCCTTATGCCCCTCAGGGGCGTCGGAGGTTTTATTCATCTTCTATCCATCTCTTCCATTTCTTGCGGTCCTTTGCTAACTCTTTCATTTGTTGATGTGTTTTTCCTTTTTCCTGTCCAATTTCTATAATCTGATCGATCCATCTCTTCCTTGGCCTCCCTTTCCTTCTTTTACCATATCTTTTCGATTCCATCACCTGCTTTGGTAGTCTTCCCTGGTCCATTCTGTTAATGTGTCCATACCATTTTAATTTTCTTTTTTGTATCTTGGTTATTATCGATTCCTGTTTCAGTCTTTGTCTAATATCTTCATTTCTTATTCTGTCCAATTTCGTTTTTCCTGCTATTTTTCTTAGCTGCTTCATCTCCGCTGCGTTTATTGTACTGTCTATTTTTGCATTGTTTACCCATGTCTCACTTGCATACATTAAAGTTGGCACAGAGATTGCGTTGTATACCTTCAGTTTTGTTTCTTTATCTATTTCTTCCTTTCCAAATATTGTTTTATTTAGTGCATAGTAGATCTTATTTGCTTTTTTCGCTCTGTATGAGATTTCTTGATCTATCTTTCCATCCTCGGATATTATTACTCCAAGGTATTCAAACGTCGAGACTGTTTCTATTATTTCGTTTTTGCACCTAAATATCGTTTGGTTTATTTCTTCCCTTTTCTTTTGGGTTACTATCATGGTCTTCGTTTTCTTTACATTTACCTCCATTTTCAAATTTTCTATTTCCTCCACCCATATATTGATTAATTTTTGCATTTTCTCTTTATTGTCTGCTATTATTACTAAGTCATCTGCATATAGTAATCCCTCCATTCTCACTGGTACTAAATTCCTGTACCCTATTATTGACTGTAATTGCCTTGACCTTCTTTTAGCGCTCTTCATTACTCTATCCATTACTAATATAAACAAAACTGGGCTGAGACTGTCCCCTTGTTTTATTCCTCTCCTTAGGTTTATTATTGGCGATCTGTTTCCATTTATTTGTACTTTAGCAAGTACGTTTCTATACGTACTTTTTACCACGCTTACTATCTTTTGCGGGATTTGCAGATCTTCCATTACTGACCATATTACTTCTCTATTTATAGAATCAAAAGCAGCTTTAATATCTATAAACGTAACATATAAGTCTTCTCCTATTTCGTTTTTCCTTTCAATTATATTTCTCAGTATGTATATATTATCTGTTGTTCCTCTTTCCTTCCTAAAAGCCGCTTGTTCTTCTTCTAGTTTTCCTTCCAGTTCTTTCCTGAGCTTCCTTTCTATTATCCCGGTGTAGATTTTATATGCCACTGATGATAAGCATATAGCCCTATAGTTATCACATTCCGCTTCATCTCCTTTCTTGTGTATTGGTATCAACAAATTTTCTTCCCAGTCTTCCGGTATCTTTTCTGTTCTCCATGCATCCCTCATTATTTCCAGCAGCCAAAACTTGCCTCGTTCTCCCACGTACTTCATCATCTCCGGATCTATGTCATCGGCACCTCCCGCTTTTCCAATCTTTATTCTTGCCAATCCTTCTTCAATATCTTTGATATGAATTTCGTCTACTCGATTGTCCCTATCCACTTCTCTTGCCTGCTGTCCTCTCTCCTCATCTTGTTGGTTACTTGCCTCGAATTTTTCTTTATAGTGCTTATTCCATATGGTTAGTATGTCTTGTATGTTTGTTTTCAATTCATTTCGCTCATTTCTAATTCCTCTTATTTGTTTCCTTTTTGTTCCTTTCATGCTTCTTATTTTATTCCAAAACTGTTTATTGTTATTCCCAAAACCTTCGTTCAATTCTTCACCTAATTCCTTCCAGCTCTTCTTCTTCGCATCTTTTACTAGTTCTTTCACTATATTTCTCTGTCTTCTGTATTCGTCTCTGTCTTGCTCTTGATTTGTGTTTATGTATCGCTTCCACATTTCTTTCTTCCTTTTTACAGCTTGCTTTATTTCCTTATTCCACCATCCAGTTCTTTTATTATTCTTACCATTCTTTCTTATTCCACATACTTGTTTTGCAGTGTTCCGTAACGTGTCTCTTAATTTTTTCCATCTCTCTTCCATATTCCATATTTCCTCATTGTTTTCAAACTGTTCCAGTATTTTATCTGTCTCTCTTTGGTATAACTTCCTCATTTCCATATTTTTCATCTTATGTATTGCTATTCTTGTATATTGAGGACTCTCTATTATTTCCATTAGTTTCATGTTTATCTCTGCTGTCACTAGTCTGTGTTGGGTACTGAGTTCGGCTTCGTTCTCTGTTTTTATATTTTGTATCGTTAGTTCTGCGTCTCGAGGATATACTATGTAGTCAATTATGCTTCTCGCATTTCTTTCTTCTGCTACGTATGTATATTTTTCGTTTCTCGGTTGATACCAGAAAGAATTACCTATTAACAAGTCATTTATTTGGCAGAAACTTATCATTCTTCTTCCATTTCTATTTATCGTCTCTTCTCCATACCTTCCCAAGCAGCCTAATGCCATATTTTCATCATTTCCTATTCGTGATTCCAGTCTCCTAGTAAAATGATGTTTTTGCTTTCCTCTTGTATCTCATCAATAAGTTTCTGTATCTCATCATAGAATAGTTCTATTTTTTCTTGCTCTGTTCCTTCTACCGGTGCATATACCTGTATTATGTGACATTCTTCTTCTTCTAACTCTATTTTTATGTATATGGTTCTTGATGATACTGGTTTGAATTTGGTTATTCTTCTATTCATTTCTTTTGTTACAACTATTCCCACGCCTTCTTTTGCCCTTTGTCCTATCTGAACTCCGGAATAGTATAGTATGTGCTGCCCTCCAATATCGACAATTCCATTTCCTACTTTTTTCGTCTCGCTTACTCCTATCAACTGCAGCTCAAATCTTTCCATTTCCTCTGTTAATTCACGTTCCTTTCCTGTTATCGAGGTTATATTCCATGTACCTATTCTCGTTTGACATTCGTTTTCATTTTTATTTTCTTCCTTGCTATTAGTTTTCCTCGTTGTTTGCTCTTTCATATTACTGGATGTTCCATGTCCTTTCCTGGTCGTCATCAAAGTCTCTCCGTCCAATTCGCTTATCAGTTTTTTGGATGGATTGTTCCTGGGTATTTGTTGCTTATCTCAGGTATTAGTTTATCCGCATCATTGTCCCATATCCATTCTTCGTTATCTATTATCATTTTTTGAAACCTTACTTTGACTTTCTTCCCCTTGCTTCTTTCTTCTTTTGCCTTTATTCTTATTTGTCCTTGTATATCCCTCTCCTTCTTGCTCATATCCTCGTTAATATATATTTTTCCTTGTCTGTACCCTCTTAGTTTGATTTTATTCTTCATGACATTATATTTTTCAGACTCGTTGCTTAGCTTGATCAAACAGGTTTTACTGCCTAACTTTTTAGCATGTGCTACTGTTACTTGCACTCCTAGCTCGTTATCTAGGAAAGTTTTCATTTCCTCTTTTAGAATGCTGTGTTCATCCGTCTTGACAT
This sequence comes from Diabrotica virgifera virgifera, assembly GCF_917563875.1. Taxonomy (NCBI): domain Eukaryota; kingdom Metazoa; phylum Arthropoda; class Insecta; order Coleoptera; family Chrysomelidae; genus Diabrotica; species Diabrotica virgifera. Next base: position 250,739,772 of record NC_065448.1, on the reverse strand, counting down.
TAAGGCCTTGGATTACGATGTTATTTCTCCTTTCTTTGTTTTCTAATTTGTCTAATCTATTATTTATCATGTTTATATGATTTTTAAGTATCTTGTTTTCTTCTTTAATTAATTCATTCTCTTTCACTATTTCCTTCATCTCATTAAAATACTGCTTATTGACCTCCTTTATATCTTTTATTTCTTGATGCACGGCTTGTAGCATCTCCAACAACGCCTCCATTTGTTTCTCCATTTTTATTTGAATGGAATCAGGTTAGGCATCCACCGCGTCTCGAGTGCAGTTCATAAGGCGTGAACCCTACTCAATTCAAGCTCACCCTTCCCTGTCTTCCGAGCTGGCCGTGTCTACCTTCCTAAAACCTCAAAATATTTTCTCTATTTTTGATGTTGTCTGCCGTATTTGAAATATCTCTTAGGCCGGCCCTGTTTTCTTTCCGCTTCCAAATAATGTGGTTCTTATCAGTACTGATGTCGCTTTTCTGCTTTTTATTTTGGCTCAGCTGACGGCGTTTATTATTGTCTAAATTAATTATATGTATTTAAATTAGTTCTACTTACAGTTTTTACCGCTTTTGTTTCCTACATGCAATCTATGCTATGGCACTTAACTACACAATCGGTCTAATTAATTAAAATACACTAATAACCCTCCAAAAATTGGATTTGATTAGGAGCACTTTATACACAGCTAATCGCTTTCCACTCGCAGGACCGACTCCAAAATAGTATGTTTACCTCGTAGGAAAAGCCACATTCCTGGACTCTGTGTTGCTAAGTCTCGGCTTACGCCTCGACTTAGCAATCTTCACAGTCGTCCAGGAATGTTAAGCTTTTCCTACCCGGTAAACAATGTACTATTGTTTCATTTCTAAAGTAAAATAATTTAGTGCATTTTAAATATTGCATACTAAGCTTTAAAAAAGAACTTATAACACTGTAATAGATCTGTTCAAACTTGAGTAATACCGTCTTAAATTGGAGGTAATTCTATAAAACTACGAAGATTTCAAAAATTACATTTTTTGAGACGTCATATTATTGGAATTAAATTTTTGAGATTTTTTTTTTAATGAAACATCATTTAGTAAGATGCTTGAAAGGTAAGTTGTGCAAAATTGAGGGTTTTATAAGAAAAATTGTATTAGTTACAAATTTTTAAATAATTTTTAAACAAAATTCGTGTAAGGCTCAATTTCCGCCCACACCGTACTTATGCCCATACATTTTATTTCTTTTTATTATAACCATAAGATAGTTTAATTATTCTTCTTTCATGTTCAATTTGTAAAATTACATTAAAATAACTCAACCGTGCACTTCGCCGTACGCTAGTTTACAGTGCGCCCATGTTTGTGAGAAGGGTGACTTTAGCGTTATAAATAAAAAATTATAGAAGATACAGATTTAATTTTAGAAAATTCTTTATATAAGGTTTTTTTTGTAAAATTTTCTGAATTTTTCGATGGTCAAGTCAGTTTTTTTCAAAAATTTATATTTTCGGAGTTATTTCAAAAAATATCTATTTTCGCAGTTCATTTGTTTAATAAAAAATGAAGCACCCACTTCTCGAGCAGAACTTTTTGATATGTTGTTTATTAAACATTTCTTAATGAAATTACAAAAAGTTCTATCTGGTTTGATTTTTTCCGAAGTGAAAATATATATGCACTCCCCTGTATATGTAGTTTTACTTTTATGTCAGCTAATATATTTTTATGTTTTAACAATTTTTTTCTTTAATTAATTATGTATGGGTCTTGTTAGGAGGGAAATTTCCCCATTTTCCCTCTTCGTAGATCGCCGCTGATAAAAAGCTAATATTTGCGTAAATGCTTTGGATGTAGACTGTTCTACTTCTACACAGGTCACTTTAGACCGATTGAATTTTCTAAAGATAATTTTTGTAAAATATTGCTACAAAAACTATCTATGTATAGATTTTCAAAGCAAAGTGTCTTTTAACTATTAAAATACTCTACTCTACTCGAGTTAATACACCCATAAAAAGTTTATCTCTTCTCTAATCTAGCATACTAAAAGGGCATTCAGATCCGTTTTCTATATAAGTTGTGCAGCCATTGGTACATTTAACACTTGGTTTGCCTTTACCGGTAGGTAACACAACACCCGTGAAATGAGAGAATCTGAAATAAAACCGGGGAAGTTTATAAACACTGCTTTGGCAACAGGGCAGGGGAGAACGGACTGAAATTTATATTCTGCTACTGAGAGAGTTTATTATGCTACTGTTTATTTTTAAACTTCTTTTAGGAGAAGTATTTCTGATAAGGGAGAATGGTGCTTTTCATGGAAATTTTAATTTTCTTTTATACAGTCGGACCCGCTTATTAGAATACCGGTTCTAGAAATATCCCTTCTTCTTCTTCTTCTTCTTAGTCTTCTATCGTCCACGTTTGGACATAGGCCTCTCCCAACTCCTTCTATCGGTCTCTATTAGCGTTACCAGGTACCAGGTGTCCCGATTTTCGCGGGACGTCCGGATTTTAAGGGATTTGGGGACGCGTACCGATTTGTACCTATCGGGACACTAAATGTCCCGATTTTCACCCACGAAAACCAATTTCAGGAGGACTTGCAGTGAATTTTATAACTATGTTATAAAAACAAGGCACTCCTAAAAGCGACAAAATCGAGTGAAAATATAATTTTAATAAAAAAGAAATAATTTAGGTACTTAATCTACGATTTTTTTTTGTAATTTCGTCTGATTATTATTATTATGTAGGATTAAATACAGATTATAAAAACACCTTGTAGTCCAGTAAATGAACGGGAAATACGGCGATACCGTGTAATTTTCAGGATCAACTCCGAATTGCATGAAAATTTGGACGGCTTGTACCGTTCGCGTTGGTTGCTTTTAATCGGGGGGTGATAGTCACCCCTAGTTGGGGGTGAAAAACCGCCCGTTTAAAATAAGTCCGGAGATGGATAAATTGACTAACTCTAAGCAATTTCAGTTCTATAGAATATTAACTTAGTTAATACTTTTCGAGTTATTTACGATTGAAAATGTTTATTTTTCGACACAAAAAATCACGTTTTCAGGCGATTTTCACAAGTAACTCACAAAGTATTTGATCGAAAAAAATATTCTTAGCAAAAATGTAGCATAATATAAAAACAAGAATATGTGTACTTTGTACGCACGTAAGAAGTTATACTTCTATTATATGATTTCAACGAAATCAATATACTTTAAACAGTTTCTCTACTACTTTCCAAAAATTTTTATTAAAACAATACCAAAAATTAAAAAAATAAAAGAATAAAACACACACAAACACATTGAAAAATGCCACAAATGATTTCTGAACAATAATTGTTGCCAAAAATTTTAATTAAATACGTATTTTCTGAAAAAAAATTATAACTTACAATCATAAAATCTTTAAAAAAAAATAAAAAAAAATGATATAACTTGCATTGGGCTTGAACCTACTTCCCGTGTATCGCGCCGTACGAGATTCGAAGCGATTTCAAACTGCACCACCTTCGCGTATAGGTCATGTGGGAATATACACAAACTGAACAACTTTTTGACATTTTGTTTATATGAATTTTTATTAGTTTGATTTTTGTCGAATTAAAATACAACAATATATAGAGTAAGAAAACGATACATTAGATGAAAATTTGTAGATAGTTTGTTCGTAATCAGATTATGTAAATTAAAGCATTGCCTGCTAGGGGTATAGCATAGCAAGTACTAGGTAAGTACATTATTTTTTTTACATTTTCCAAATAGGTATGAAGATAATTTTTTATTGGAATACAACTGAATCATTTAGAATTACGTACCTGTGGCTTTTCAAAACTATTTAAAAAGTCACTATAATTATAAATTTGATTTTATTTCTGTCCTCACAACAATAAAAACTAATATATTATACAACATTTTTGTTTACCGATAACCTCCATATTGAACAATTATTGACAGATCATTTCAACACCCAATCAGAGCCAGTATAAAGACTAATACCAAACTGTCGGTGTGCGCATGCGCGCAGATCAATATAAATTCACCCTCAATCGCAATCGCGCCTAAAGAGGTATAACTTCAAAAAATGAAAAAAATTGTGAATTCGTAAAGTCTATAGACCCAGCAAAAGCAAAGTTGTAGCTCATGAAAAATACGTTCTTTATTCGTCAAATTCTAAATCAAATGTTTCAACGTGAAATAACCAAAAAATAAAGCACTTTTCGGGAAAAACCAATTAAAACTTTTTTATTAAAGCTTTATTATGTTTTAAAAAAGTTTCTAGCATCAAAACTAAGCGAGTTATGCTCAAAATCAAGTTGACTCTTTTTTTTTTGGTAAAAAAAAAATCGTGAAAATCTCCCCCTGCTTAGCACCCCAAATGAAATTAATCGTTACCGCTTTACAAACAATTTACTTTACTTAAGTATTTTTTACATGATTGAAAGGGCCTGAACGAGTCAATAATCACGAGTGTATGCAAAATATGGACAGCCATATTTTAACCAATTTTTGTCTTACAGAAAAACAAAATGAATTTATCATATTTATAATAGCAAAACCTACCTACTTTTTATTCCTTGAGATTTTTAGTATCCCTAATACTTTTATTTTCCAATATTTTAGGAAATTTTTTTTAATATAAAACCAATTTTTTTCAAAACTATGCACTCCCAACCGGTAAACCTTACAGATCGTATAAACAATACCCATATAAAGTAAATGGTAAAGCGGTAACGATTAACTTTATTTACGGTGCTAAATAGGGGGAGATTTTCACGATTTTTTTACCAAAAAAAGGGGCCAACTTTATTTTGATCGTAACTCTCTTAGTCTAATGCTAGAGGCTTTTATATAAAACAAAATTAAAGATTTTTTAAACACTTTAAAAAATTTTAATAGGTTTTTCTCGAAAATTTGCTAAATTTTTTAGTTATTTCAAGTTTTAAAAATTCGATTTGGAATTTGACGAATAAGAACGTATTTTTGATGAGCTACAACTTTGCTTTTACTGATTTTATAGACTTTCTGAACATACATTTTTTTTTGCTTTTTTAAAAGCTACATTTTTACTAAGATTATTTTTTCGATAAAATTACTCGAAAAGTATTGACTTACATTAAAAAAAACAAAAGTTTTTTAGAGTTAGTCAATTGATCCATTTTGGAACTTACTTTAAACGCGCGTTTTTTTACCCTCGAAAAGGGGTAACTGTAACTGCCACCACCCAAGTAAAAGCAACCAACGGTACAAGTTCAACTTTGAAGTAGACAGTAAGTAGAACCTAAAACCAGATTTTCATGCAATTAGGAGTTGACTGAAAATTACACTCCTAAACGGTCATTTACTGGGCTATTGTTGTTTATTTGTGCCGATCTACAACCCTAAATCCCGATTTGTTTTTGCTTATGTACCGATTAAAAACAAATCGGACCTGGCAACACTAGTCTCTATCCTGAACAACATATTTCCAATTTGTTGATGACGAAAAATTGTAACTATTAGTATTGTGCAAGACCGTGCACTCTGTATAAAAAACAGGGGAGACCTATGTCATGCAGTGAACTTAAAACTGGCTGATAAGGATGGTGATATAATCGTATACTTTTACTATTATTTTCATAAGTGGACTCGAATGAACTGCAAGAGATGAGAGAACATTTTTGGTCATAAAATAATTATTTTGTCGACATATATATTTGATTAAATTAAGTGTCTATTCTAGTTAATAATTTAAACAATATGTTTAAAAAATGTTATCATACATTTTGTATACAAGAAACACATGACAATTTTAAATTGAATAGGCAATAAATACCAGCTGATACCTAGAAAAAATTACTCACAATAGAGAAAATATTTAATCATCAATACATTACAAGAAAATACTTTGATATAACCCATTACCTTATCTCTCACAAGAACAATGGATTTGGAAATGCTTGAGATAGGTATTTACATATTTCCGCTAGTAATCTAAATTGAAAAAATTTTTCAAATAAAAAGAAAACATTCAAATATCTATTTGGTGTATTATGTTATGTTTATATTTATATGGGATTGGTCACGGTTGATTTTATAAAGAAGACATACGTGAATGCACGGACTGCAAGGTAATAGTTAGTGAGACAGTAAGCCAACAACATAAGCTGCTTGTTCTTGACATCGAAGTAAAAAGCGAAACCAAACAAAAAGATCGGAGAGGACCACAAAAAATCAAGTAGTGGATATTAAAAGATGAGAAAGAAGGTCTATTCAGGGAAAGAATAGTAGAAAAAATATGTTGGAACATGAAAGGAGGCCCTAACACAATTTGAAGAAAAATGGCCAATATTATTAGAGAGACGGCTATTGAAATACTCGGGAAAACTTTAGGAAATAAGTTTGAGTAAAAAGAGACTTGGTGGTGGCCAAATGAAGTACAAGAACAAATAAAAGAGAAGGGAAAATTATATAAAAAGTGGCAAGAAACCAGATCGGACATAGATCTTCAAAACTATATGGTCGCCAAAAAGGAAACGAAAGTAGCAGTAGCAAAAGCTAAAGCACAAGCGTATTCAAACCTAAACGATCAACTTGATACCAAGGAAGGCGAAGCAAAGATATATAAAATAGCCAAACAGAGAGCAAAGAAAGCAAGAGATTTTAATCAGATTATATGTATCCGAGATGAAAATAATAACATACTAATTCACGAAAAGGATGTCAAAAAGACATTTGAGACAGAAAGTATTTTGACAGTTTATTAAATGAAGAATTTTACAGACAGCCTGTGGAGTTAACGGAGACAGTAACAGCAATGGTTACCAGAATAACAAACGTGGAAGTGGCTCAAGCGCTTCAAAGCTTAAAGAAAAGAAAAGCAGTCGGACCAGATGACATTCCTGGGGAAGTATGGAGCGCATTGGGAGAGACAGGAATAAGTTGGCTAGCAGGTCTATTTAATAGAATTATGGAAGTTGGACAAATGCCAGACGAATGGAGAAGCAGTATATTAGTAATTACCTGTCTACAAAAACAAGGGAGACATACAACAATGTACAAACTACAGGGCTATAAAACTATTTAGCCACACCATGAAAATATGGGAGAGAGTAATTGATAGACGGATACGTGAAGAAACCGAAATATCCGATAACCAATTTGGCTTTATGCAGGGCAGATCAACAACAGATGCAATTTTCATTGTAAGGCAACTGATGCAAAAATACAGGAATAAAGAGACCAACGCTCATATGGTATTCATTGATCTGGAGAAAGCATATGATAGAGTTCCTCGAGAGATTCTGTGGTGGGCACTCAATATGAAAGGAGTCCCTGGCGAATATGTAAAGATTGTGAGAGATATGTATGAGGGAGTAACGACTAGTGTTAGGACAGGTGTGGGAGAGACTGATAAATTTCAGGTGAAAGTAGGATTGCACCAAGGATCGGTGCTTAGTCCTTATTTATTCTCATTAGTTTTGGACCAGATATCAGCGAAACTATATTGTAGCATTCCATGGTGCCTAATGTATGCTGATGATGTAGTGTTAATAGAAAATAGTGAAAGAGACTTAGAACAAAAACAGTGGAGACAAGCTGTGAAGGAAAAAGGTTTAAAACTTAGTAGGACAAAAACAGAGTATTTGGAATATTCATTTAAAGATGGAGTTACTACAAATAAAATGGTATCTTTGGATGGTGAAATGATTGTAAAAGGCAATAGTTTTAAGTACCTAGGATTGGTATTACAGAGTAATGGAGAAATAGATGGAGATGCATGCAGTAGAATTAGGGCTGGATGGATGAAATTGAAAGAAGCGAGTGGTGTGTTGTGTGACAGAAAAATTCCAATGAAGCTGAAGGGAAAATTCTATAAAACAGCCATAAGACCAACTATGATGCACGGAACTGAATGTTGGGCAGTGAAAAAGAAAGAGGAACAACGAATACATGTGGCGGAAATGAGAATGAAGGCAAAGAGAATGATGATGGTCACAGTTGATTGTAATGAGAATTACATTTTTACAAAAATTTACAAAAATTTGACGTTTCGATCTCCACTCCGGAAGTCGTTTTCAAAAAAGAGTATTAAAGAAATTGAGGTAAATAGAGTGTATTACCGCCAAGGTATTGAGAAAGTTATGTCTTTTTCAAAATTGACGTCTGCGTATTTGGCCATGGTGTTATAGGCAACAGCCATACTTTTGCTGAAAAGTTCTGCTGGGGGTCACAGAATAATGAAATTTTGATTATTCTTTGTGTTCCCGCATTTTTTTCTATTTGCTTCATGCGATTGTGTTTGTCTGAGTATTCGTCTTGTGTTTGTGTACTGTGTGTTGCATAATATGTATTGAGTATGATTAGAAACGTGCGTCTCAAAAACTCAAAATATGGATAAGAGTATTTTTTCTTTGTTTTAAATGAAGATGTCGAAAAAATAGAAGAAAAATGTGCAGATGAAGAGAGAGGCGATGAAAAAGAGGAATAACAGAAGCAAGACTTTTTTGAATTCCGTCCTATTCCACGCGAATCCAATAATACCTATAAGGTCGAAAAGGAAACCATAGCAGGTTTCAAGAACATAAAACTTCAGGAGACGAGGTCCATATGGGCACCAAATAGCTCGAGATACTCGAGAACCATCGTCATTATAGTATTTGAGCTCAGAGACCTCGTAAACCCTCAAGTAATGATTTTCGACTGACATTGAATGAAAATAACATAATTTGGAGAAAAATGGCCAGTAGTATTAGAGAGACTGCTATTGAAATACTTGGGAAAACGTCAGGAAAAAAGTTTGAGGATAAAGAGACTTGGTGGTGGTCAAACGAAGTACAAGGAAAAATAAAAGAGAAGAGAAAATTATATAAAAAGTGGCAAGAAACCAGATCCGACACAGATCTTCAAAACTATATGGTGGCGAAAAAGGAAGCGAAAGTAGCAGTAGCAAAAGCCAAAGCAGAAGCGTATTCAAACCTATATGATCAACTTGATACCAGGGAAGGCGAAACGAAGATATATAAAATAGCCAAACAGAGAGCAAGGAAAGCAAAAGATTTTAATCAGATTAGATGTATCCGAGATGAAAATAATAAAATACTAGTTCACGAAAGGGAAGTCAAAAAGAGATGGAGAAAGTACTTTGACAGCTTATTAAATGAAGAATTTGACAGACAGCCTGTAGAGTCAACGGAGACAGTAGCAGCAATGGTCACCAAAATAACCAACGAGGAAGTGGCTCAAGCGCTTCAAAAAATAAAGAAAGGAAAAGCGGTAGGACCAGATGATATTCCTGGGGAAGTATGGAGAGCATTGGGAGAGACAGGAACAAGGTGGCTAGCAGGTCTATTTAATAGAATTATGGAAGTCGGACAAATGCCAGACGAATGGAGAAGCAGTATACTGGTACCTGTTTACAAAAACAAGGGAGATATACAACAATGTACAAACTACAGGGCTATAAAACTGCTTAGCCACACCATGAAAATATGGGAAAGAGTAATTGACAGACGGATACGTGAAGAGACCGAAATATCCGAGAATCAATTTGGCTTTATGCAGGGTAGATCAACAACAGATGCAATTTTCATTATAAGGCAGTTGATGGAAAAATACAGGAGTAAAGAAACAAACGCTCATATGGTATTCATTGATCTTGAGAAAGCATATGATAGAGTTCCTCGAGAGATTCTGTGGTGGGCACTCAATAAGAAAGGAGTCCCTGGTGAATATGTAAAGATTGTGAGGGATATGTATGAGGGAGTAACGACTAGTGTTAGGACAGGTGTGGGAGAGACTGATAAATTTCATGTGAAAGTAGGATTGCACCAAGGCTCTGTGCTTAGTCCGTATTTATTCTCATTAGTTTTGGACCAGATAACAGCGAAACTACAGGGTAACATTCCATGGTGCTTAATGTATGCTGATGATGTCGTGTTAGTAGGAAATAGTGAAAGAGACTTAAAACAAAAACTGGAACAGTGGAGACAAGCTCTGGAGGAAAAAGGTTTAAAACTTAGTAGGACAAAAACAGAGTATTTGGAATGTTCATTTAAAGATGGAGCTACTACAAATAAAATGGTATCTTTGGATGGTGAAATGATTGTGAAAAGCAATAGTTTTAAGTACCTAGGATCGGTATTACAGAGTAATGGAGAAATAGATGGAGATGCATGCAGTAGAATTAGGGCTGGATGGATGAAGTGGAAAGAAGCGAGTGGTGTGTTGTGTGACAGAAAAATTCCAATGAAGCTGAAGGGAAAATTCTATAAAACAGCCATAAGACCGGCTATGATGTACGGAACTGAATGTTGGGCAGTGAAAAAGAAAGAGGAACAACGAATGCATGTGGCGGAAATGAGAATGCTTAGATGGATGAGTGGAGTGACAAAGAAGGATAAAATTAGAAATGAGTATATTAGGGGAAGTCTAGGTGTGGCACCAATTGATGCCAAAATGAGAGAGCATAGGTTAAGATGGTTCGGTCATGTTCAACGTCGAGACGTTAATCACCCAATACGAAGAATAGCTGAAGTGCAGATTCCTGGAAGGAGTAGGAGAGGAAGACCAAAGAAGACCTGGGGGGAGACGATAAGGCAGGACATGTTGGTAAAGGGGATTAACATTGATATGACCCAAGACAGAATTGTGTGGAGAAATGCAATTAGGGAAGCCGACCCCGCATAGGGATAAGGCAAAGAGAATGATGATGATTGAATGAAAATAACATAATACTTCAGGAGAGGAGGTCCACCCTAGGTACCGTAGCCGAGGACCATCGTCGTATCATTGTGTTCAGCGACCTCGAACGCTCCAGAGTAACAAAATTAAACCCATTTCTGTCGATATTTTCCGAGCTGCAAATTTTTTATTTTCTATGCACTTTGAAGATGCTTTTTCCTTCTGTACAAAATGCAATTTTCATTTTACCAAAATGAATTTTGTTCACAAACTTTCCTATCGAATCCCCATCATCATCATCAGCATTCTCTTTGCTTATACCTATGCGGGGTCGGCTTCCCTAATTGCATTTTTCCACACAATTCTATCTTGGGTCATATCAATGTTAATCCCCTTTACCAACATGTCCTGCCTAATCGTCTCCCCCCACGTCTTCTTTGGTCTTCCTCTCCTACTCCTTCCAGGAATCTGCACTTTAGCTATTCTTCGTATTGGGTGATTAACGTCTCGACGTTGAACATGACCAAACCATCTCAACCTATGCTCTCTCATTTTGGCATCAATTGGTGCCACACCTAGATTTTCCCCTAATATACTCATTTTTAATTTTGTCCTTTTTATCACTCCACTCATCCATCTAAGCATTCTCATCTCCGCCACATGCATTCGTTGTCCTCTTTCTTTTTCACTGCGCAACATTCAGTTCCGTACATCATAGCCGGCCTTATGGCTGTTTTATAGAATTTTCCCTTCAACTTCATGGAATTTTCCTGTCACACAGCACACCACTCGCTTCCTTACACTTTATCCATCCAGCCCTAATTCTACTGCATGCATCTCCATCTATTTCTCCATTACTCTGTAATACCGATCCGATCTTTAGTAGTAACTCCATCTTTAAATGAGCATTTCAAATACTCTGTCTTTGTCCTACTAAGTTTTAAACCTTTTTCCTCGAGAGCTTTTCTCCACTGTTCCAGTTTTTGTTCTAAGTCTCTTTCACTATTTCCTACTAACACGACATCATCAGCATACATTAAGCACCATGGAATGTTACCCTGTAGTTTCGCTGTTATCTGGTACAAAACTAATGAGAATAAATACGGACTAAGCACCGAGTCTTGGTGCAATCCTACTTTCACCCGAAATTTATCAGTCTCTCCCACACCTGTCCCACACCTCCCTCATACATATCCCTCACAATCTTTACATATTCACCAGGGACTCCTTTCTTATTGAATGCCCACCACAGAGTCTATCGAGAAACTCTATCATATGCTTTCTCAAGATCAATGAATACCATATGAGCGTTTGTTTCTTTACTCCTGTATTTTTCCATCAACTGCCTTATAATGAAAATTGCATCTGTTAAAGCATCAGTTTTATAGCCATGTAGTTTGTACTTTGTACATTGTTGTATATCTCCCTTGTTTTTGTAGACAGGTATACTGCTTCTCCATTCGTCTGGCATTTGTCCAACTTTCATAATTCTATTAAATAAACCTGCTAGCCACATTGTTCCTGTCTTTCACAATGCTCTCCATACTTTCCCAGGAATATCATCTGGTCCGACTGCTTTTCCTTTCTTTATTTTTTGAAGCGCTTGAGCCACTTCCACGTTTGTTATTTTGGTGACCATTGCTGCTACTGTCTCTATTGACTCCACAAGCTCTCTGTCAAATTCTTCATTTAATAAGCTGTCAAAGTACTTTCTCCATCTCTTTTTGACATCCTTTTTGTGAACTAGTATTTTATTATTTTCATCTCTGATACCTCTAATCTGATTAAAATCTTTTGCTTTCTTTGCTCTCTGTTTGGCTATTTTATATATCTTCGTTTCGCCTTCCCTGGTATCAAGTTGATCGTAGGTATAGGTTTGAATACGCTTCTGCTTTGGCTTTTGCTACTGCTACTTTCGCTTCCTTTTTCTAGACCATATAGTTTTGAGGATCTGTTTCGGATCTGGTTTCTTGCCACTTTTTATATAATTTTCCCTTCTCTTTTATTTTTCCTTGTACTTTGTTTGACCACCACCAAGTCTCTTTATCCTCAAACTTTTTTCCTAACGTTTTCCCAAGTATTTCAATAGCAGTCTATCTAATGCTACTGGCCATCTTCCTCCAAATTGTATTAGGGTTTCCTTTCATATTCCAACATATTTTGTCTACTATTCTTTCCCTGAATAGACCTTCTTTCTCATCTTTTAGCATCCACCACTTGATTTTTTGTGGTCCTCTCCGATATTTTGGTTTAACTTCACGTTTTACTTCTATCCTATCGAATCCCCAATCATCGAATCATCCCCAAAAAGTTGCATAGCGCTTCATCTTACTGTGGAAGATTGGTAGGTTTAGTACTTCACTTTCTGGCCTAAAAATTATTTGTCTAGATCCAAATTATTATTTGTATAACATTTGCATTTTACATGTAACTAACTGGCTTGTATTTTTTAAAGTCCTTATTCGGTATTAAGTAGACTCAATACTTTTTTTGTACACTTTATCTTAATATTTAAAAACGTTTAATCTCCTATCGAAAATTCAACAACGCCCTAATGACACTAAATAAGATCCCTTTGAAGGGCCGACTACTGCACTTTGCAGTTTCTACGCTAAAGCTATCAGATATTTAAATAACTCCAACACTAGAACTTTCCAGCTTATTTTAGACTTCATAGTATAGTAGTAACCAACCGTGTAAGTCAATACCGAGCGATATCATAATATATACACAAGAGTACATAGGTGAACCCCGTAACCCGATATCGGTTGTGTATGTACGAAGGGCGAGCGGGGTTGGGGGGAGCGAAAAGCGGGATGTTTAGTTTAGCAGAAGGCAACGGGAGCCTAACTCTTTGGGTGTCCATTTTCAAAATTGTTTCTAATTATACACTTGGTACAATTTTGTAACCGAAGATTAGTTTTGTGTATCGGATTTTGTTTCATTTGAAACTGAATAGTGTAAAAGTATTACTTGTCTGTGAAAAATATGTTTATGGGTAATTTGCAGTGGTGTCTCTTAATAAGTTCTCAAAAATGTAATTATTATGATATTGCATATTTTTCAATAAAAATCAATCGATTGTTTTTTAATTAAATATTTCACTTTCATGATATTTTATAAAATTGCTGTTAAATTATAATACCGGATAAAGCTCATTTGATAAGCTTGAAGATTTTCGATATACATATTGTTATGATCTGCTTTTTATTAATTTTATATTAATTATTATTTATCTGATTAATTATTTAATTGTCGCAAATCATAAATAAAAATGAATAAAAAATCTCAGGGTGCCTTTTTATACTATTAAAAAAAATCTAAATTATCTCACGTTATACTTATCTTCTCTCGTGGGTTCAGTATCTCTTAGTTGATCCTAATCGGGATAAAATAGGGAAAAGAAATAAAGCAAAATATTGAAATAAACATACAGGATTGTCTTTTATTTGTCAAAATCAATACTCTAAAATCTATCAAATCTAAAACCTGTGGACATAGATGTCCGAATGAAATCTTTACCACTTAAATTTATTATAGTTAAAAAAAACAATTTATCGGTTTGTTCCCGATGACTTTGGTAAAACAAACTAAAAAAAAAAACAAATTTATGTATTCGCAAGATTAGCTATACTTCCTATTTACTTTTAGAAATATTGGAATTTTAATTCATATGCTTTTTACTCAAAAATTTAGTTTCCGAACATAAAAATCTCTTTTACATAAATTGACTGACCTTTTGCTTCACTCACTCTGATGTCTTCTCGTGACCCAAAACAGCTCTCCCTCGTTGACTATGTTAAAGGCTACTCATCAAAGCCCTCTCCGTTCTCCAGCTTCAAAACTATCAGCATACCAGCACCAATTCTCCAACAAGCCGGGCCTCTTTTGACACGTACTCGATTCAAACAAAACTCCAAAAATTCTCTGCTCTCCTTCTGACAATAATACAGAATCAAAGAGGTATTTCGTCTCAATTTGATCTGTCTCTCGTTCCACTTTTCAACACTATTCTCCACTATCAAACAGCCACTGGTATTTGCTAACTATCTATCCACGAAAACGTCGAACTGCTCTTCAGCGATGCCAAAAACCTAATGACCTCTTTTTCAAACTCTCTCAATCATTCAAAACTACCTTTCCCCTTCCAACTTGCCAAGAATCAGAAACATCGACTTTTCCATTCGACAAACAAACAGGCGTTTTCAAAATTATTCCGATCATCCTTAATTACTTTCGGGGAAACTCTACAACGTTCACTCGGGTTGAAACAAATATTAAAATTCCAAACTTTCTTTTTTAAAACCACTTTTCTCGAAAATGATAATTACATCCAGCTGTGGATTCTATAGTTTCCGTAGTAAACAACTTTCTCCATTTTAAACCTAAATACATCGTCCTTTTCACTTTAATTATTCACAAAAGTCTTTAATGGTTCATCGGAAAGCTCATTAAAAGAGAAATCCACTTACATCCAAACTAAATTCTAATAAATATTTACAGCTCAATATACAGGGTGTATCAAATTTATGTGCCCGCGTTATTAAAAAAAAATTTAATTTAATTTTCATTTTGCTTTTGATTGATAAAATTTAAAACACAATAATATATACATGGAGTATGGTGCAAATGTAAGGAATAAAATTATTCGTTATTTCGTAAGCCGGTGAGTTTAAGGAAACATCTCGAAAGGGGTCGATTTTTATTTTTAAATTATGATTTTTTGGCATATATTATATCATACTAGTGGCTTGATAACGTAATCGATGTTTTTTATGGAAATAGGGGTCCGTGCTAGCTCATTTAAAAGGTTATTCAATTTTCTATATAGAAAAAATATAAACATTAACCTAATTATTTATAGAGCATGTCAAAAAATTTGACTTAAATTGATTGGCACAAAAAGAAGGATGTATGACATACATTTTTATTTTTGTGTTAATTAATTTAATTTAAATTACATTGTAATTTATTTGACTCAAAACAGTTGTTATTAGTGCTGTTAGATAACAGAAAAAATGTTTATTTGACAAATAAACATTGCTTTTTGCATAAATTAAAGGTTCAAACTGCCAAGAGACAGGTGAGTGGCAACTTTAAAATTGAATTTGTCGAAAATCGATGTTTATTTGTCAATATAAGACAATCAAACTTGTTAAGACCCTATATTGCAGGGGTGGGCAAAAGCCGGCCCGCGAACCGGATCCAGCCCTTTTGCTTACTTTATCCGGCCCATTGAGAAATCCCGCAAGCATTTTTTTAATAGAGCGTAACGCATTAATTTTTTTCGAATCCTGAGAAAACTAGTTTTGAAAAGTATTTTTGTTTTTATTTAAACGCGGAATAAAATATTGTATTATTACCGAGGGCCGAAAGTCCCTGAAAACTTCTATAATATTTATCACAGAGGTGAAAAAAAAAAAATAAGAAAATTTAATGTGATTTTTAATTTCAAATTATGTCTTTCTTCTTTTAACGATGGTCAAAAGGTCTATGTTCCTTTTCCATTCTGTGCACACCATTTCTTTCGATCCATGGGATTTTCATAATTCCTCTAAAAAGCCACGTATCAAAAGCTTGCAGATTTTTCATTAAGTCAGCATGAACAATCCAATAAGGAAGAAGAGAGTGGACATAACATTTTTATTATTATGCCGGTTTTTATAGTGTTCTCCGTCTTCCGGTTGCCAGTTTCCAGCTTCGTCCGTCGTTGCATTCGTCAGGGTGAAGGTTCCTTTCTGACATTGCCTTCTGAATGCCGCCTACCCAGGATTGTTTCGGCGTTCCTTTCTTCCTTCTTTCCCTTGGCGTCCATTTTAAAATTTGTTTTTGCAGCCTGTTGTCGTTCATTGACGTCGTACATGACCATACCAGATCAGTCATCTCCTTTGAATTTCGTATATGATGGTTGACTTGACATAACATTTTACCATCCGATATTAGATTTGCAGATTGAATCTTTGGTTACTCAGAAATTTCTTCATCTTCAAAAAGGCTGCTCTTAGATCAGACCATATTAAAAATTTCGTAATTTTACTGAGAACAAATTGTTCCCATGTACACACCAGAAAGGCAATTTATTATTATTAACAGTCAAATGTCTTTCTCCAAATGCTTTAAAATGATACTTATAGTATTTTTGTCAAAAAAATTTCTTGGTCAGAGAAAAACCTCTACCAAAAACATTAGCGTACATACTGGGTATAGTCCTCCGGCCCGGGAGACATTTTGAACATTTTATTTTGGCACGCGCTTAAAAGTATTTGCCCACCCCTGCTTTAAGCCATCGATATACTCGTGATTGGTGAATCGTTCAAGCACTTTCTACCAGAACCCTTTTTAGAAATAGGCACTTTTGAGTGAAACTTACAGGTCATATAAAAAAATTAATTATTTGTTAATGTATTTGGGCGTAACTGGCTTAGTTTTGATGCTAGAAACTTTTGTAAAAAATAAAGCTTCTTTTAAACACTTTAAAAATGTTCTAATGAGTTTCCCCGAAAAGTATTTCATTTTTTGGTTATTTCATGTTGAAATATTCGATTTGTAATTTGACGAATAAGAAAATCTTTTCATGAGCTAGAATTTTTCTTTTACTGAGTCGATAGACTTAATTTTTGTTTAATTTTTTTATAAGCTAGATATAATTTTGCTAACAATATTCTTTTCGATCGAATACTTACTCTTTGAACTATTTACCAAAAATCAACTAAAAACGTGGTTTTTTTGTTGAACAATAAACATTTTTACTCATTAATAACTCGAAAAGTGTTCAGTTGACCACTTCGGTGATGACACTGAAAATTAAACGGTATCGCCATATTTTACGTTGATTTACTGGGCTGTAACAAATATAGGTATTTGTTGCACATGTCGCATTTAGTAATTTTTTAAAGGGGGGCCCCATTTCCAAGTCTGCGATGGGGACCCGACGGAGTTTGTTACGTCACTGCTTACGGGATTTATTCTTTTCGATAGGGCTTCCTTCTTTAAAATCAGAAACAAATAATTTAAAGATGACGTCCCACGCTTTTCCTTTTAATGCCCTATAAATATGCCCTCTGGTTCTTGTATCCCAACTTGTCTGTTTTGTACTTAAATCAAAAACCGTTCCGAATCGAAATTCATTTTAGGTGCTCACCCTATAAACTCTCGTAAACATCTGCGGCACTGCGGCAGCTACAAAAGTGGTCCGTCTGAATGGGTTTTGCCACTAGTGGACGCCACTATTAAGCTACGGCTCCACGGGCGAGAAATTGACGCTAGCAGTAGCAGTAAAATGAACTTAAGGTTCCGCGGAACGGAATGGGAATAGCCGAACTGTACCGACTACAGGACTTGTGCGTAGTCGGTTTAGTTCGGCTATTCCCCTTCCGTTCCGCGGAACCCTAAGTTCATTTTACTGCTACTGCTAGCGTCAATTTCTCGCCCGTGGAGCCGTAGCCTTAGTGAGGCTCGGTGAGTGTGGCTGGCCACAGTCGCTCGTCTGGGGTGCAACGTCCACTTCACATAAGAACCCACGGCCAATCATCGGAAGCTGCTTTGTGGATCCACAGAGTAGCGCTGGAGAGTGATCCGTCTATTTTGGCCCTTATTAACAATTATTCATCCGTGTTGAAATCGAAGGTCGGGCCAACAACGCTACACACGTCCCAACCCGACAGATTTTGGGTATCGTGGATCCGACAGTCGGGCTGTTGGAATGGCACGCTCGTACGGCCAAATCAACCCGTACAACTTTTTTTGTCGTACAACAAGCCTACGCACACTCCAACGGTCGGACCCGACAGTCTAGTGGTCGGGTCGGGATGTTTAAGTAAAAAAAGTACTAAATTGAGTAATATATTATGGTACTTAATTTTCTTGTACTATAAAAAATGTATTGAAACTGATCTGTAAGATGATATCTTTGAAATATACAATTATTGTTAGCTTGAAACAAAATCCCAACAGTACCATTGCACCTATTAATTATTTTTAATCTAGTGACTAATCTTTACATCTTGTATTTCGGAGAAAGAGCGGAAAATAAATACACAAGAAGGTTGGTTGTATGTATATGCGTTATCTATTTATACACTGAAATATGTGTAAAGCACGGGCCTTAGCCTTGTCGGGTTTGCAACCCGATATGAAGCAGTAAGGCGATCACCCGTATCAGATGACAGATGGCGCGTTAACCGATATCCATCGCTGGCACAGTCGTAAATACTGAGATATTTTATGCTTGACAACAGTGGTGTACGAGGATGATCATTGTTCAAAATTATGTTTTGTATAATTATATTTTACCCTTTTTTTAATTAGACAATGTGGCGGTCTAATTGGAAAGACTAGAAACTATCTTAGAATTGGTCCAGAATTGTGCGAAATAAGTAGCGCATTCAGAAGTTTCCCTATGTTCTTCTTTTTGTGTAAAAATGACTGTCGGTTTTTGAAGTTCTTACTTCTTTAGGCGCGAATGAGAGTGAATTTTTATTATTTTGGGCGCATGCGCACAGAATTCGTTGCTAATGTTGCAAGTTATGTTAGTATCAGCGCAAATAAGGTATGAAAAAAAATATTAGTGTTGTTAGTAATATTATATACTTCGTCCAATTTACTTACCGTTGCACGTCATCTGCGTCATGACACCTACCGCCTAAATATTTCGTGTTGGTATCATGTTACAAGCTATGACGCGGATGACGTGCAACAGTAAGTAAATTGGACGAAGTATATATTATATGTATTTATTATAATTTTTGTGTCTTTGGATTTGTCTTCCTAGGGAGTAAAATAATAAATATTATTGAAAATGTTTATTCACTTGATCTAATTGTCACCGTGATTGTAATTATGTCCGAGAAATGATCGTATGTATACACAACGGTGGTAGCTCATCGGTAGAGTATTCGCCTACAGATCGAGAGGTCCCGCGTTCAAATCCGGACAATTCATATTCTTTTTTTTTTTTAATTTTTGGTATTCTTTTAGTTCTTTCTAAAATTAGTTTAATATTTAAATACAATACAAAAAACTATTTAAAGTAAATATATTGATTTCGTTAAAATCATATACTTCTTACGTGCGTACAAAGTACACACACATTCTTTTTTCAATATGCCTCCAGTTGTCGTTCCATCGCTTTCATTGTCTTCTCACTGTTCGTCTTCCTATTAGGGAACCGTCTCTCGCTGTCTTTACTAGTCTATTTGGCATTCAGCTTATATGGTGTTTCTTTCCATTCTATACTTTTCTATTTCCTATCCAGTCATTAATGTTCTCCACCTTGCACCTCCTTTGTATATCTGCATTTCTACAGTGGCGCACCCAGGGGGGTTTTGGGGGTTAAAACCCTTCCCAGGGCATATAAAGAAGAGTAGGAAAACGTAACTGGTCTTTAACAAACTATACAAAAAAAATTCTGTGTCCAAGTAAACCCCCCCCAAAGGAAAATTCTAGGTGTAAAACCCCCCCCTAGAGGAAAATTCTAGGTGCGCCACTGAATTTCTAGCTCTGTTCCATAGCATCTTACCGTCTATTTTTCGAAGGATTTTCATCCCTACTGTTTTCAGCATTTTTTTGTTACATCTGCATCAGATCGTGTTTCTGCCGCATTTGTCATTATTGTAAGTCCATAACTTGTTCTATTATCTGACCCTTCAGCTCTAATTTACATCTAGATTTTACTGTTATACCATGCATTTGGTCTTTTTTGGGGAAATTAACATGTTAAATTTTCTGGCGGTTATATTAAATTGGTGCAGAATACGTTTTAATTCATATTCACTTTGAGAAATTAGTATTGCATCGTGTGCATAGCAGATTATTGTAAGTTGTTTTTCTCCCATTTGGTATCCTTTTTAGGCCAGGAACCGAAGCTTTTCACCTATCAATTTTTACAGAATAGATCGATTTGCTTGAAAATTTGAGAATAAGTAGTGGATAGTCCAAGGATAAAAATCTATATGACTCTGAAAGGCGCTTTTACTATGGAGGTGGTTGCCACCCCATCTCGGAGTGGAAATTGTTTATTATATTTTAACTGCAAAAGTTGATAAAAACATTAATTCTAAGCAAAAAACGTTCTATACATTTTTTTGATAAAATTAATAGTTTTCGATTTATTCGCCATCGAAACTGTTAGTTTTGTATAGAAAAAATCAATGTTTTTCAATATTATACTCATTTACGATTCACTCAATTTTTTACGTAGAAAATTTTTTTTCAAACCAAGTTCTTGGGAATTAAATAACCTACATTTTTATATTGAAACATTTTTTTGTATCTCTGATGCTAATCTTTCTATTCTGAAGAAAATTGCATTTTTTACCAAACTACAAAAATTCGTTATTCGATTTTGACTCCAGTTTTTTAAAAACTAGTCATTCTAAGCGTGTCTAGAATCTATTAATAATACATAAATAAATAAGAGCGAATAAGGGCAATGACTAAAAACACCGCTAACTTACATTATTATGCTTCCAATTGAATTTCTCCTTTTTTTTTAATATACTGATTTTTTAACCGTAACTTTTTTTATTGTTTATCTTAGAAAGTTTGATAAAAAATATTTTTATAGGTCTTGGAAGATCTATAAGCCTATTAATATTAAATCTTTTTAAATTCCTCAGTCGCAAAAAGAGGTGACTTTGAAATGGTTGGTAAAAGTGGTTTTTGCATGTTATTACAAGCTTTAATTGTCAATAGCTCACTCAATTTTTGCTGCAAAAAAAATTTGCAAACCAGGTTCTTGGGAATTAAATAAGCTACAATTTCATGTTTAAACATTTTTTCCTATCTCTGATGCTAATCTTGCTATTCTGAAGAAAATGCCATTTTTTCCAAACTACAAAAATTCGTTATTCGCTTTTAACTCCATTTTTTTCAAAAACTGATCATTCTGAACCGGTCAAACTTCTAGAACCTATTAATAATACATAAATAAAAAAGACCAAATAATGTGTTTACCTTATTTATGGGCCATTCCACGAACATACGCCTGTTTTGGATTACTTCGACAACGAATATTTTACTGTGCAACATAAGAAGTACGAAAGTAAATGGCGCTAATAATTATTCCAATAAACAACAATGTAATTTGCAATTTACTTTCGTTCTTCTTATTTTGCACAGTAAAATATTCGTTGTCGAAGTAATCCAAAACAGGCGTATGTTCTTGGAATAGGGATTGCACTTTAAACCATCTTACTACCTTAATAAACAGGTCATTCGAAACTGGAGTTTTTCCAAGCTGCCTTAAGACAGCGATAATTATTCCTATACATAAAGGAGGCGATAAAGATCTTGCTTCGAATTATCGCCCTATTGCACTCCTGCCCACGTTGTCGAAGATAATTGAAAGTCTGGTAAAAAAAAAGAATCTTATCTTTTCTGTTGAAATACAAATTGCTTACTCCACATCAATTTGGATTCCTGAGTGACAAATGCACGAATGATGCTATGTTCTTCCTTTTCGATCATGTTTACTCCAGTCTAAACAACCATCACTCTACAGCAAAAATTTTCTGTGATTTCTCTAAAGCATTCGATTGTGTAAACCATAACATCTTGACTGACAAATTACAGCACTATGGATTTAGGGGAAATGCTCTTAAATGGCTTAAATCATATCTTAATAAAAGAAGTCAGTTTGTGAGGGTTGACACGAAGACGTCTTCTTGCATGCCATTAGAATGTGGGGTACCTCAGGGTTCAGTTCTAGGCCCTATATTGTTTCTGATATACATAAATGACATCTCTAGTCTGAACATTAAAGGTAAAATATGTCTCTTTGCAGATGATACTAGTATTACTTGGAGTAACACGGATATTATGGATCTTCGCAATACCATAGCTACAGACCTAGTCACCATTAAATCGTGGTGCGATTCGAATCTCCTGTTATTTAACGTTTCTAAAACCAAAGTCCTACCTTACAACAGTATGATGCAACCTTTAGTACTTAATAACAACAGTCTAGAGGTAGTTGAATCGGTGAAGTTCTTAGGGCTTATTGTGGATAAGTCTCTAAAATGGAACTTGCACATTGATGCCTTACACAAAAAATTAAGTTCTGCTTGTTTTGCGCTAAGATCAGTTGCTACGGAAATGAATTTGTCAACATCTAGGACCGTTCATTATGCCCTTTTTGAGTCTCATCTTCGGTACGCCCTTCCATTCTGGGGTTCGTGTTGTGCGACTCAATTTGAGGGTATTTTTAAACTACAAAAGAGAGCTCTTCGTTACTCCCTGAGACTCAATAGCAGAGTTCATTGCCAAGAATTCTTTAAAAAATTTAAAATATTAACTCTTCCTTCTTTGTTTGTTTTTGAATCCGTTTGTTTAATCCGCAAACATGCATCAGAAGGTCCAGAGAGACCCACTCATAACTATCCCCTTAGAAACATGGATCATAATCTTTATCTGCCAACCCCACGGTCTGAGCTGGTTAAGTGCTCTATACTATACAATTCGAGAAAAATGTACAATCACCTGCCATCTAACATCAAATCTATTGCAGCATTTCCCGCTTTTCGCAAGGCCTTGAAAGCTTATTTGCTGGAGAAAGCTTTTTATACAGTGAATGACTTTTTTATAAACGATTTGAATTCAGCAAATTGACTTGTAGGATTATTACTTTCGAGTACTTGTGTACATATTTGCAGCGGCATAGAACTTTTGATTTACTTTCCCTTTGCCCTTTCCTCGTTTGCCTTCTTTTTGCTCTGACGTTGTATACTTATTGTTTGCAAAATTTTTAATTTTTTAATGTGTACTTAATAACTGTAAAATTATATTAAGTAGTATAACTCACGCCATTTACTTGGTGTCTGTTTCTGTTTTTGTTTTGTTTGTAGTTTTTTACTATTTTTTGTTGTTTATTGTATTTTTTATTTTGTATAAGCTTTGTCCACAAATTGTTAAAATTTTTTGACAATAAAGCATACCTTACTTACTTACTTACTTACTATACATAATAACCTTATTTAGTAACCTTATTTAATAAGATTAATGACTAATTTTAATTACGGTGGTGATTAGGGGGTTGCTTGCGATCAATTTTTCGCTGAAAAAAAAGGGACTGACATTATTTTCATTAGTCACTTAATTTTTGAGCTAGAGACTTTTTCTTATTTCTGGAGATATATTTTTAAGTACTTTAAATTAGTTTGAACAAGTTGTCCTCGAAAAATGCATAGTTTTCCTGTCTTTTGACTTTGAAACTACAATATTTAGCATTTGACGAAGAAGAGCCAACATAGAATAAAGTTAGCTCGATTACTATTGGTCTTAAAGAAAATTAATAAAAACGGTTTTGTTTATTTTTTCAAAAGGTATATTTTCGTTAAGAAAAGTTGTTTTGATAAAACGAAACCTTCTGGAGTTATTAGCAAAAAACTGATTAAAAACATTGATTTTCTCGATATAAAACTAACACTTTCGATAGCGAATAAATCAAAAACTATCATTTTTAGCAAACAAATGTATAGAACGTTTTTTGCTTAAAATGAACGTTTTTACCAACTTTTGCGATTAAAATATAATAAAAAATGTCCACCTCGAGATGGGGTGGCAACCACCCCCATGGTAAAATCGCCTTTCGGTATGATATAGATTTTGATCCTTGGACTATCTATCCACTACTTATTCTGAAATTTTCAAGCAAATCGATCCATTCTGTAAAAATTGCGAGGTTTTGTCATATTTTAAGCTTCATTACTTGGACTATTTGTAGTTCTGAATTTTTTTATTATTTTATCCATGGTTAGGTTGAACAATATAGGACCAGGGAATTCCCCCTGTATTAGTCCATTGCCAGCTTCAATTGGGTCAGTTAGTTCTTCTGCTTTTACTTTTATTGTATCTTAATAGTAGATATATTTTCGATCGTATTAATTCTTCCTAGAGGTAGGTAGAAATCCAGTCAAATCTGTCTCGATTTCTGGTCAGTGATCTTTTGAGTCCAAAATGTCCTCAAGAAAAACTGCCAAGAAGTTCTTGCAATGCACTTTTAATGTGTGATTTTGGCAGCACCATTTGTTGAACTGTACGTACTCCGTACTCCATGGGGACTTTCACACTTCCGATAAGGATAAGACCATTCGAAAGGTGCAGAGATTCCCATTGAGCCCAGCACGCCTTTATATTTCCATTGTATTTGGTTATTTTCTGCCAAATAAGGCTTACTCCGTTTTTAAGCCACTCTCTTATGACTTTTGACATTATGTTTGTTTTGACTCTTATAAGATTTTTCAGGGAAGTCTGATCATTATCTTCTTTCTGTTTAACTGTGGTCATCCGCAGGGCCCCCGCAAGGTTGAGCGGCGCCCGCGTGCTGGATATATTTTGCCGCCCTTTAAATCTACCTTTATCCAATTATGAAATAAATCTATAATTTTTTATTTTTTACTCGTAATAAAACAACAGAAATTGCAAGAACTCAAATTTTATTTTTCTTGTAACTAATTTACTTATAATGGCAAAAAACAAATAAAACGTTAATATGTATATTAGTGAAGGATGTAGGCGTAAAATTTCGGGCCAATGTGTTTTAAATGCATTAATTTTTCTCGAATCCTAAAAAAACTAATAGGTATTTTTGAAAAATTTAAACGCAGAATGAAAGATTACATTATTACCGAGGGCTGTAAGTCCCTTAGAATGACCAAAAAGTACTTTTGAATGAGATATTTGAAATTAAAAATTACACTAAATTTTCTCTTTTTCTTCACTCCTGTAATTTATTAAAATAAACAATATAGAAGTTTTCAAGGACTTTCGGCCCTCTTTCATTCTGCGTTTAGATTTTTCAAATATTTCTTACATATTTAGTTATCTCAGGATTCGAAAAAATGAATGCATTTATTAAAACACATTGGCGCGAAATTTTGCACCAACGCCCTTAAATCTAACTTGAATTAAATGGGTGTTTAAGTCAATTTTATTGACGAGCTCTTGCTCGATTGTTAATATTACCAAACCGGATAATCTTTCCTGTACCATAGTACAGCTCAAACAATTTTTAATTAACTTGAATTTTGAAAATGATCTCTCACCAGAAGCAACAGACACCGGTAAAATGAGGGATGATTCTTCATGAAACAGTGATATTTGCTAAAGATGAAGTTATATTATTTTCAAATATATATTGAAGAATATCAAGTGGATCTGATGAGTTAGGCAATTAAAGAACCTAATTATAAAGCTTTTATCTCGCTAAATAAATCAGTCGCATCAATCTTTAATTGATCAATCTTTTGTTGAAGAGCAAGACAATGTTTTAAAATATCATGGTACTTAATTTAAAAATATCACTGAAAAAACCAAAAACATTATCATAATAAAACATTGCATCAAATCTACTATTTAACGAATTTGACCAATTATTCTAAAAAAATAATATAAAATATAATATAAACGCGGTTTTTGGATCATGAAATGTTATGTTCATAATCGAAAAATTTTGGTTTATATTTTCATCTCACGATATTTAACGAAGGAAAACCTTGTTCATCAGCTGCCAGTTTTCCCACTTGGGTAATTATTCCTTCAACAACATTTTCATCTCCGTAATTTTTTTGGCCATTGGGATGGTACAGTTGATTTCACATTCAGATTATAGTGTAATGTGTAGTGTGTGTGTTAAGTAAATGTCTTGTTACTTGAGTAAAGTCGACTTCATTGTCTTTACAAAGAGACGCTAATGGATCCGAACGTCTGCACTCCCTTCACCTATCCCATAAGGATAGAAATTATTTCTATTAACTGATTTTTAATAAAGAAACATTTTTTTATACTCAGCTGGGATTCACAACTCAGAACCCTTGGATCCAAAAGTCGGCTTTCTTACCATTGAGCCACACAGGGCGGGCGATAACGGGCCTGAAAGTGATGCACTGCAGGCGGACGCCCCTATTTGGTGGGCGCCAAAATGAGCTTTTTGCTGCTGGTGTTATACAAAATACATAGGTAACCTACTTCAAAACGGTAGTTTAGAAATAAATATAAAGGTACATATTATTTTTATATTACAATCTTTGCATTTTTATAACAAGGTTTATTTATCAAATTGGGTGTTTTTATTAAATTATTAAAAAATCTATTTAACCCAAAATCCAACCTATTCACCGCCAAAATTTATTTTTCAAAATTTGAATTTCTCGTCTCAAAAAACCTCAATGCCAAATTTTTATGAAATTATTTTAAAATCAAAAATCTACGCAAGTTTCAAATCTGGACAGAATATTACAACCCAACAAGTTTTGACCTGTAAACAAATTTTTACTATTTACGAATAAGTACTGCAAAATAGGTATTCCGATATTATACTGTATTAAAAAATAGTAAATTATTAACACCAAATATAAAATAAGATTTTAATTATTTTTTCACTATAATAACACAATATTTTTTTATTTTTGAAATTTCTCCAGATGTTCGTTAAAAATGTAATGTTAAAATTGTATAAAAAATTAATATCTCGTTAAAATAAATATTTCTTATTTGCCAAACCTTCGGTTTGGCGCCCTTTTGGGGCAGCGCCCGCGTGCGTCGCACGCGTTGCACGCCCGGTTACGGGGGCCCTGGTCATCCGAAGACTTACATACTTCTTCAGTTACATTATATTTTTGTAATCAACTATTTATAATGGGAAATAAGCCACAATTTTACCAAAAAAAATTTTTATTAACGTTTCGAAGCCCAAATCGGGTTTCGTTGTCAAAATACAAAATACTACTAAAATAAACAAAAATGTTGTTCCTAAGTAAAAAAATTTTTTCTAATAATTTATTTAATCTTACTCATTTATATTGGCAATTCAGACTATATATATTCAGACAATTGAGTTAAGTTTGATTTCATGTAATCGAATGAACTATCTTTTAGTAAAGTCGTCCCAGGAACGCAACTCATAAATATTGACGATATCATTTTAAAGTCTTCTACTTTAAAATGTACAATATACGTCTGAATTGCCAATATAAATGAGTAAGATTAAATAAATTATTGGAAAAAAATTTTTTTTTACTTAGAAACAACATTTTTGTTTATTTTTTAGTAGTATTTTGTATTTTGACAACGAAACCCGATTTGGGCTTCGAAACGTTAATAAAATCTTTTTTTGATAAAATTGTGGCTTATTTCCCATTATAAATAGTTGATTATAAAAATGCCACAGGGAAATAGCTTCAGAACAACATTATATTTTTCTTCACGTTCATTTAACACATTCTGCAAAATTGAGATCTGTGGTCTTAACTCTATTTCATTTTTACTAATCGCTAGTTGCTCCTTTAAATGAGTAATTTCAGATTCAGAGTATATTTTTCTGTTCTGTGGTCAGTTGTGGGAAATTAAATATGGCAGAAGAAATTACCAAAATAGATATTTATATACAACACGTAACAAAATAATTTTAGAAGCAACACAAAGTGTTTTGATCAGGCATACGATGAGGACCCAAGATGGATACGAAAATGATAGACAGAAAAAATACTCTCTGGAAGAACTCGTATACAGTTGAGTCCGGGAATATTTACCCGTGCGTCATCATTTAAAGCATACGAAATAAGTCGATGATAAGTCGGAAATTGAAATTTACTAAACGCAACAGCAAGTCACTTACTGTCACTTGCTGTTGCGTTTAGTAAATTTCAATTTCCGACTTATAGGCTATTGATTATGTACTATAGAAAGGAACTACAACGTTAACGGGGTTTTATTATTTGATATGGTCAATGAATCTCTATATATGAAAAAACCGCGGAGTGCTACCATTTAAAGGGGTGCGTTTTTGAGAAATGGGTGAATTAGTCCCTGGGCACAGGTTACATTAGGGTGAGTTCTATGCACTTTTGGTACAAACACGTCTAGATAAAAATTGTTCCTGGTTAAATTTCCTATCTAAATATAACTTTTTTAAAGTCAAAGATACTTTTTTTTACAAAAATATATTCAAAAGAAAGAGCACAAAGAAACCCAAAAGAAAGAAATTTTGTTTTTGTCCCATAACTTTTGCACGGGGATATAGGTATAGACATTGCTTCACAGAAAAAAAAACTTACATATTTTATCTTTAAAATGATGTTTAGTAAAGGTCATTAGGATTTACAGTTTTCGAAATATGATTTTTCAAAGTTCGCAACTCACAGCAATTTTGGGCAATTTTCTTTGTTATTTCGCAAATATTGTTCTGTAACTTTTTTCTACGTAACTTTAGGTATATGCAATGGTACATGTAAGAGAAATAGAAATCAATTACCTTTAAAATGGTCTACTGTATAATGTTGTACGACTTCTTTTAAAGAGGTGATCTTTTTCAAGACTTTATACTTTTAACGAATTTTTATATTTTTTACGATTATTTTTTAAATTTCCCATTATATATTTTTTTCTATATGGTATATATTATATAATAAAAAAGAAAGCTTATTCTGTTTACTTTAAAATGGTGTATTACAAAAAATTCTAGGGTTATTTTTGAATAAGATATACTGTTTCAAATTGTAATAAGTACTTGCAACGATTTTTGATTTTAGGATTATTTTTTAAATTCCTCATTATAACTTTTTTATGTGATTGTGTGTTATGATTGAATTTTATTTTTTATAGGTAATACTTTGGATCCACTTGACTCGGCCGAGCAAACTTCAAAATATGGATTAATTTCAATATTTACTGTCAAAGCTCCTGCACCACAAGCTTTGCTTGAAAAAATAGCATGTAAATGTACCAAAGGATGTACAAAAAACTGCGGTTGTAGGAAGATAGGAATTAGTTGTTCAATATTCTGCAAAGGATGCATGTGCATGGGTACTAATTGTGGGAACTCTAAGATAACTAAGGTGTCAGAGGAAGATATTGAAGCTAATGTTAACGAAGAGATGTTAATGTTAACGAAGAGATGGACTTTGATTTTGAAATTTTTTTAAATGTCAACGTTTAAATAATTTTAACTAAAGTGATGTTTTTAAGACTAATATTTATGAAATTTTTGTAAAAGAAATAATTTTAAATAATACAGGTAAAAAAATATCAAAGAATCACTCGGTTTCCATTATGTATTTAAATATAGATGATACACCATTTTAAAGAACAGAAAGTAAGCAATTTGTTGCGCAATATATAGATAGTATATTCATGTACAAGAAAAAAAAAGTTATACTTAATAAGAAATTTCAAAAAAATTCGTAATAAAATGAAAAAATAATATTTTTTTATATTAGGTATTATATAATATATAATATATTATATAATAATTTTATTTTATTTTTATATTATATTATAAAAACATCGTTAAAACTATAAAACCTTGAAAAACCATAATCTCTTTAAAAAAAGTCGAACAACGTTATACAGTAGACCATTTTAAAGGTAATTGATTTCTATTTCTATTACGTGTACCATTGTATATACCTAAAGTTACGTAGAAAAAAGTTACAGAACAATATTTGCGAAATAACAAGGAAAAATGCCCAAAATTGCTGTGAGTGGCGAATTTTGAAAAATCATATTTCGAAAACTGTAAATCCTAATGACCTCTACCTAACATCATTTTAAAGAGAAAATATGTAAGTTTTTTTTCTGTGAAGCAATGTCTATACCTATATCCCCGTGGACAAAAGTTATGGGACAAAAAACAAAATTTCTTTCTTTTGGGTTTCTTTGTGCTTTTTCTTTTAAATATATTTTTGTAAAAAAAAGTATCTTTGACTTTAAAAAGTTATATTTAGATAGGAAATTTAACCAGGAACAATTTTTATGTAGACGTATTTGTACCAAAAGTGCATAGAACTCACCCTAATGTAACCTCTGCCCAGGGACTAATTCACCCATTTCTCAAAAACGCACGCCTTTAAATGGTAGCACTCTGCGGTTTTTTCATATATAGAGATTCATTGATCATATCAAACAATAAAACCATGTTAACGTTGTAGTTCCTTTTAGCTATCTTATTTTGAATATAATCAATAGCCTATTATCATCGACTTATTTCGTATGCTTTAAATGATGACTCACGGGTAAAGATTCCCGGACTCAACTGTAAATGTCAACAAACTTGTAAAAAAAGAAATCGAATGTTTTAAACTTACAATTTGACTTAACACGATAACACAAAGTAGAAACTTTTCTTTTTAAAAATACCTAACTTTTAATATAATAGGTAAATTTGCTAAAATCTTTAGTTTTCTTACAAAAATTAATATTTATGTCATGCTAGTTTCATTATTGTATTTTTATTGCTTAGCTACCGTCTAAATAATAGTGCATTTTACGCCTGTGTTGGCATTAAGTGCACTTTATGACACGCGCGAGTATTGAAGAGCCAGAAAAAGAGTGTTTTAACTTATTAATAACCTTTACTAATAAAGTTACAAGACATGAAATAAAGTAAGAAATGTCTAGTTAATATTACTTAGTCACATAAAATTGAAAATGTGAGTAATCGCAACACTTTCCAGCATTCTAACATTTCAAACTCTGGAACTTCAGACGAGTTCTAGGTAAAACCTGAAAGTCCAAACCAAAAGTAATGTATTGGTTGTACACATCAGTGATACGACTGACAGTTAAGGAATCCTATTTATGATGAACTCAGATATGATGACACCAGAACTAATCTTACAGCTAGAATCTAGAGAACAAAAAAAATATTAAAATCTGCCCATGGTACTGGATCAGGAGTCTTTGGGCAGACAGGTAATAAATCTTAGGTGATGGAAGCCCAAAGCAAAGACAATCAATATTTATATAGATAACTAGGGAGCGGATTTATATGCGAGCAATTTTGGTGAAATATGCGCATACATATGCAGTAAAAAATTACGAAATATGCGCAAGATATGCACAATAATTTCAAAAAAATGCGCATTTTGAGAAACTACATGTTTATCTACAATAGAATAAATGTTTCGATTTTCCACTATCTTTCTCAAGTAATTTTTTCTCAATGTATCTACACTTTTCTTGGATGTACAAAAAAATTTTGTATCTCGAAAAAATGTTTAAACATAGGATTTTCCATGTTTTTCAAAGGTTATTTGCACAAATCATTGCCTCGCATAAGATCCGAATTAAATTTATATTCTTCATTGGATGAAGTCATTAACGGGTTACTGCCAATGAGCAACTGATCAACTTTTGATTCGCTCATCTTCTTGCATTTTGACTTTTATGTAGGTCTGTCCCGACGTATTGTGTAACCTAAAATTTTTGCTGAGATGGTATCTACAACAATAACACATACTTTTTCAAACTGTTTAAACTTAAAATGTTTAGGAATCAGCCAAATATTATTTATTAAAGAAAAAAGATGAAGAAAGCAATCTTAAACTCACCATTTTACTACATGCTTTGCAGAATAATTTTCCATTGGTGTAAAGAAGTGGATAGGTTCTGATCCGGGAATAAATGAGACTAGAATCTTTCGGCATATTGCACTATTCACAAACAGAAGTACGTTTTCACAATAACTAAACATTCGCATTGACCGACTAAAGGTGACTAATTTTGCTGATTTAGGGGAGCTAATTTAAATTATATTTAAATTTCCGTTAAACAATCGTAAAACGATGTTTAGAGGTGTAAATATTCTTTTAATAACAGGATATTTAACATCCTACAATCATTTTATGACGGCGTAGGTACTATACGCACTTTGTTGTGGGTAACGATCGGGTGTTTTCTAAAAAAAAAACCGAAAAGGTTTGCACCGATTTCATGAGCCGACTTCAGATAGTTCTCGAAAAGATATGACAGCATTTTGTGTCGAATTAAAAAATTTTAGAATTTTTTCGTTTGGCCAAAAATGTTTTTAAATAGACACATAATATGCACTTTTCTTTAAAAATATGCAAAATTTTGTAAATTTCTGAAATATGCGAAATATGCAAGCAATATGCATTTAGCATAAAATCCGCTCCCTATAGATAACCAAGCGGCTATTCTGGCAGTAAAGAACTCACTAACCGAATCAAGATAAATTATCTTTAATATGGGTGCCGGGATATAAAAGACTGCATGGAAATGAACATGCAGATGATGTTGTAGCATTTTGAGTTTTGTTGCATTTTTGTTGAGTTTTAGTACAAAAGAAAAAGGAAAAGTGGCAAAAAAGCCTAGAAGGATGTAAAAGTTGTTAGTTTAGACCCAAATGAGGAATCTCCTGTAAATGTCACCATCACCCCAATTGGTATACGTAAGTAGAAAGATCTGTCCAGTAAGTATCTAGTAGGGCCTTTTCCAAACGGCTTCCTTTTTTTAAATAGTAGGAAGGTTCTACAGTATGTGTAAGTATCCTTTGTTCATTTGGTAATGGTAGTTAGATTTTCTTCTTAAACCCTTCCATCCCTAAACGAACTCACCCCAGCCACCGAACTAAATTGAGCTGCCGTTCGCAGTGATCGTCTGAATGTCCTTGCTCCTTCTTCTTTAGCCCCATTTCGACCCCAGTACCTAAGTAGTTTGTGTTAACCCCTGACCCCATCTGAGCAAGCATTTAAAACGCTCCAATGTGCAGATGATACTGTTATACTGGTCAGTAACACTAAAGATTTACCGAGGATGCTCAATAAAATCAATATTGTTCTAAAGCTGTTTCCGAAATGTAAGTCAAAACGTCAATAAATTTTATTTTTAACTTAAATTGTGGCTTACTTCCGAATAAAATAGTAAATTAAATAGAGTAAATATTATACAAATACTACAGGCAGCCAATTTGGACGAAATATCAATATAAAGAAAACTAAATTCGACCTGGATATTGAACTCGAACATATTGAAAAAGAACACTGATTCATCTGGAATACACAGTAACTGGGGCCCTAACGTAGAAATTAAGATCCGAATAGAAATAGCAAGATCTAGATTCAATTAAGAAAGCTCTTAAGCAACAGCAACCTAAGCGCTAGCATCTGATGGAGAGCCACTCAATGTTACATACTTTCTATGCTATTTTACGTAGTAAAAGAGTGGACGTTAGCAGCAGCAACAATAAAAAATTTAGAGGCTTCAGAAATGTGGCTGTACCGACCGACGCATACTAAGAATATCTTGAACAGACATTGACCAATGCAGAGGTATTGAAATGGATTGGTAAAGAGATAGAATCTTTAACAACTGTTAAAAGGAGGAAAGCGTCATGTCTGGACCATCATCACCATCATCATCATCATCATTCAACCCGGATCTTTCCACAGCTGAATATAGGTCTCCATCAGTTTTTTTTCATGTATTCCTGTTTTGTGCTAAATGCATTCAATTTTTGTCGATCTGTTTTATGTCATCAGACCTTCGGGTTGGCGGACGACCTCTACTTCGATATGCTTCTTGTCTTGGTCTCTAGTGTATTATTCGCTGTGTCCATTTGTTATCGAACATGTGTTCCTTAACGATAAGTACTTTGTGCTACTGCTTATAGTGAAAGAAAAATTGAACTAAGAAGAAGTTTGGGAAGCAAAGAAAAATCCTAGCTGAGAGAATGGTTCCAGTTCCAAATACCAGAAGCAGCAAACATAATACATGCGGCAGCACAAAACGGAAAAACATATAGTTTGGTGGTAGCCAACGTTTGGTATAAGACGGCAAATAAAGAAGAAGAAGGATTTGTTTTAAAAATCAGAGTCTATGTAAATAAGTCAGACAACATCTAACAGCTAAAACGACGTATTAGAGAAGAAATATGAAACAAAGCTGTCTAATATTATTTAGAACGTCACTGATAGATTCTAGCATCGAATTGGCCATTGTCAGATAGTAAGCGGCAAACACATAACATTCTTATGGGTGCCATCCCATGTTGGGATAATGGGCAACGAACCGGCTAATAAAGCAGCAACAAAACTGTCAATGACATGACAAACCCTGTAATACAAAACATACCATTGTCAGACCAAAAAACATTAATAAAATAGTACATTCTCAAAACCTGGCAACTGGCAACAGAAATGGTGCCAAGCAGAACCAAAATTTTCAGACCAGATGTTGCTTCTGCCTTACTACCACTCCCAGCTCTAAGACATGACCAAGTGGTCCTCAACAGACTAAGGCTAGGTCATACAAAATTTACACATGGATACATCATCTCCAAGGAC
Organism: Diabrotica virgifera virgifera; assembly: GCF_917563875.1. Classification (NCBI taxonomy): domain Eukaryota; kingdom Metazoa; phylum Arthropoda; class Insecta; order Coleoptera; family Chrysomelidae; genus Diabrotica; species Diabrotica virgifera. The sequence continues at coordinate 250,705,026 of NC_065448.1, read as the reverse complement.
CCTCAGCCGATGTGCCACAACTGTCAAAACCAGTTTGAGTGCAGCATAATAATATAATGATAGACTGTCCAGTATACTCAACAGCAGGATCGACAGAGAAAATATAACACAATCTGAAAGATGCTCTAGTAGAAGTAAAACAAAATTTCTCAAAAATTGTAGAAGAAATTATGAACGAGATAGAAACAGAAAATAAATGACACTACAGCAACAGAAGAAGAACAACTGAAAGTTTTCGAGAGGAAGATTATGAAAAGAAGGAAAACGAAGAGGATACAAGACAAGAAATACAAGAATGGATGGATCAAAAAACGTAGAGCAATAATAGCACGGAGAATTAGATGGTATGGACACGTAATGATAAGAGGTAAGAGTAATTTGATAAGAGTTATAACGGAATGAATACCACCATGTAAAAGAACCAGAGGCAGACCTAAATTGAGATGGAGACAAGAGGAAGAAGACTTAAGGAGTATGGAAATTATAAATATAGGAACGGCAATCAAAGAAAGAGAAGAAACTGTAAAACCAAACCCAGAATGGGACGATCCCCCACAAAAATAGGATCTTCAAATGAAAACAGTTTCAGCTTTCTTGGGAGCGTATAGTTTATTTAAAAAATTAAATTGTAAACATTTAAATTGCTTTTGAACGCAAATAAATCTGATATTTTGAAAAAGTTAAGTCAATGACAGGCTTAGAAACATACCATTCTGATATTTCCCTGATGTAACGAAACACGCGCAAGATCATCAGAAAAAATAAATAAGCTAATCACAGAGAGGATGGGACGTAGATAAATTGAAAGAGAAAGAAGTAGAAAAAGAATATTGGTATATTGGTAATAGAAGTAATTCAAAGATTCAGTTCAAGAAACAACAAATGGAGGAAAAGTGGAAAAAATGAAACAAGCAGTAAGCAGAGCAGCAGAGGAAGTAGTTGGCAAAATGTAAAAAAGAAAGAAGAAATAATTGGTTTCACGAAGGGTGCAAATTGCAGTGGAATAATAAAACAAGATTGAAGTGCTAAAGGACAAGCAAAGAAGAGGAACGATAAAAATACAAAGATTGAAGGAAAAGACAAAGAAAGTGTTTAAATCGAAGAAAAATAAAAAAGTAGAGGAAATTATGAACGAGATAGAAACAAAAAATAAAAAACCCACAGCAAGAGAAGAAGAACAACTGAAAGTTTCAAGAGGAAAATTATGGGAAAAATACTGGGACCAAAGAGGGAAAACGAAGAGGATGCAAGCCAAAGAATGACGAAATACAAGAAAAGATGGGTCAAGAGAACATAGTTTGAGCAATAAAAGCACAAAGAATTAGACGGTATGGACAGATAATGATAAGAGGGAAGAGCAATCCGATAAGAGTTATAACGGAATGATACCACCAGGTAAAAGAACCAGAGGCAGACCTAAACTGAGATGGAGACAACAAGTGAAAGAAGACATAAGGATTATGGAAATTAAAACTATAGGAAGGACAATCAAAGAGAGAGAAGAATGGGGAAAAGTAGTGGAAACAGCAAAGTCACATCAGAAACTGTAAAATCAAACCCGGAATGGCATGATTCCCACACAAATCAGAGCTTCAAGTAAAAACAGCTTCAGCTCTCTTGGGAGCGTATAGCTTATTTAAAAAATTAAATTGTAAACATTAAAATGGCTTTTGAACGCAAATAAATCTGATATTTTGAAAAAGTTAAGTGAATGACAGGCTTGATCAACTCCATATAATAGCATATGGAGATGATACGGAAGCCATAGCGAAGTCGAAGATGGCACTTAAAATTGCAGTTGAAAAAGTACATAAAGGAAGCAAAGAGAATAGGGCTAGAGATAAACTAGCACAAATCAAAATACATGACTATAGGGAAGGACGACACAACAATTCAGAAAGATCTAAAAACAGAGAATCATAAATTTGAAACTGTATTCACATCTTTAGCTACTTGGGAGTTACAATAGAGAAAACCAGAAAAGAGAGAACAGAGGAATGAATTCTGAAAGGAAAAAAACATATGAAATGAATAGAAATCTGCTTTAGTTTTAGTTGTTTTTAGGTCTGCTTTTTGTGTTTTTAATCACTAATTACGTATAGGTAGGTGTACAACATTTTTGGTACTGTTTTGAACAAGCATGCATATTTTTGACTTTTTTTAACTCTAGATCTGTAAGGCATATTCATTGTCTAGTCTCTCTCTTCTTATTTTTACACAAAATTTTAATTATATTTTGCTGTTTTTTGATTATGCTGATAAATAATTAGCGAAATTTTGAGTAATAAAGAAAAAGTGTTTTTTTTTCTCCAAATTATTTTGAAAAAGTTAAGTCAATGACAGGCTTAGAAACATAAATTCTATTCTCATATTTCCGTGATGTAACGAAACACGCGCAAGATCATCAGAAAAAATAAATGGGCGAATCACTTGATCGCACATTTGGTCGCCTTATATTTCCTAAACAAACACACTATTTTTATCACACATACGAGTACACCACGTACCTTAATATCATCGTTTAAATCTTCTTTCTTGACAGAAACTTTCGTGATGAACACTTTGTCTTGTTTTTCCATGAATTCGATTTTTTTTTATTTTGATAAATATTTTTGTGAAACGTGAAAATGAAATTCGGATGCGGAGGAAACACACTACGATGAAGAAGTAAAACAAAAAGTACAAGATAACGACGAAGTAAAAATTCCCACAGAAAAAGGAGTGCAAATAGAAATTAAAACCCTCCGAAATGGAAAACAGCAGGAGAAGATGAAATAGCAGTGGAATTAATAAAATACGGAGGAAGAGAATTACACAACGAAAAAAACAAGCTAATACAACAAATTATGGACAAAAAATACACTATAGGTATTATAGTACCTATCATCTACATAAACTGGAGCAAATAATTCAAAAATCATCGAGAGAATACAATAGATAAATGCACGTACCTAATATTCATAGATTTCAAAAGCGCTTTTGATAAAAATAATCGGACGAAAATTATGGAAGAGCTAGATAGCTAGAATATCTTGGAATCCCAGAAAAATTAAGACTATATGCTAACAGTGAGTCTAAAGAACACCACAGCAAAGATTAGTTTCAACGGGATAATTTCTAAGGAGATCAAAGTAAACAAACTTGTAATTTGATATTGGAGCAATAATGATGACAAGATTTGCAAATAAAAATCTTATTACAGATCAGCTCCAAGTAATAGCATATGTAGATGATCTACTCATAATAGCGAAGACGAAGATGGCACTTATAAATGCAGTTGAAAAATTAGATAAGGAAGCAAAGAGAATAGAGCTAGAGATAAACCAGCCAAAATCAGAATACACGACGATAAGGAAGGACAACACAACGACTCAGAAATATTTAATGACACAGAATCATAAATTTGAAACTGCATCCACCTTTAGCTACTTGGGAGTAACAATAGGGATAACCCGGAAAAGAGAGAACAGAGGAAAGTATTCTAAAAGATAAAAAACCTATGGAATGAATAGAAATCTGCTCTAGCTTAGTTGTTTTTATGTTTCCTTTTTGTGCCTTTAATCAATAGTTAAACATAGGTAAATCCTTAGGTATACTTTTAACTAACATTGTTGGTACTGTTTTGAACAAGCGTGCAAATTTTTGAAGATACTTAGTTAACAACTCTAAATCTGTAAGTCATATTCATTGTCCAATCTCTCTTTTCTTATTTTTATACAAAATTTTAATTATATTGTGCTGTTTTTTAATGATGCTGATAAATAATTTGCGAAATTTTGAGTAATAAAGAAAAAGTGTTTTTTTCTCCAAATTATTTTGAAAAAGTTAAGTCAATGACAGGTTTAGAAACATAAATTCTATTCTCATATTTCCATGATGTAACGAAACACGCGCAAGATCATCAGAAAAAATAAATGAGCGAATCACTTGATCGCACATTTGGTCGCCTTATATTTCCTAAACAAATACACTATTTTTATCACACATACACCAACTTACCTTGATATCATCGTTTAAATTTTCTTTCTTGACGGAAACTTTCGTTATGGTCACTTCGTCTTGTTTTTCCATGAACTCTGATTTTTTTTTATTTTGATAAATATTTTTGTTAAACGTGGAAGTCAAATTCGGATGCGAAGCGCGAGTAGAACGGCGCGAAGAGCAACTAAACTAAAACTGAAAATAGAGCGCGGCGCGCCGCGAGTGTCAGACTTTTGGCTTTTCAACAATGGTTAAAAGTATATTTTCGGACTTGAAGTGGGGTTCAGTCTCGCGCCATACCCGTTTGAATCTTTTCAGCGCACGTGCACAGGCCGATAGCGCAGTTGCCGCACTACGTGAAAATTCATAACTGTATAATACGAATTATTTTATTTCTCTTGATGAAGAATATAAAAATATACAACGGTTACAAACTTCTAGAATCTAGAAAAACAAAGTCATTTTTTTTATTAAAAAATTTACATCAACCAACTTTAAAACTAATATTTTTGTAAACAATGACGTGGATGTTTCAGGACGAAGACTCTGACATGCGATGCGGTATGTCGTACCGTTGCAGTGGCGTGCTGGAACTTATCAAGCGGCCCGGTGATTTTATAGAAAAGCGGCCTCCCATCCACATCTTATCTTCTATTATCAGGATGTTTTATTCGTTATTTATAAAACAAAAATATAAATTATTTTTAAATCAAACATAAAACTTTGAATTCAATGATTTTTTTTTAATTTGCTATATTTTTTTTATTTAAGAATAAGCAATCTTGCAAATAATAAATATTATCACATGTATGACAAAATTGTATGCTGTAAGGCAGAAACCATAATTTTCTGAATAAATAGAAAAATATGAATTTAATGTAATTAAGATAAAAGTAAAATAAAATTTTGGGAATTTTTCAATTACCTTTGTATTAAGTTGAATTTTAGTAAATCAATTATACAAGAGAGTACAATTTTTAGTTCAGGGTAAATATTTTAATTTAACAATTTCTAAATGTTAATACAACGCAATAATCTAAACATTCTTTTACCATTATTTTATAACACAATTAACTATCGATGAATAATTTCCACATTAAAGTAGACTTTTGAGCGAATTCTCCGATTATTTCATCATTACTATGCTCATACAAACTTCTTTTTCTATCGTCATTAGCATAAATGTTTCTAAGTGATCTTGTGTTTAAAGTACTTCTTAACCGATTTTTTATATATTTCAACGTTGAAAAGCTTCTTTCTCAAGATACTTGTGTCACTGAAAGAGTTAATAAATGCTTCTGTACTATATTTAAATTTGGATAAGCACACTGATATAAGTTGCACTTATGCAAATAGCAAGCTAGCTATACAATATTTACACTTTTTAGTATCACACGGAGGTGAAGTTTTCACGGTATTATCAACAACATTGTCATTTGTAACTTCATGTTCATTATAAATTAATATTAGCTTAATATTAGCAATAGGATTAATAATAGCATCCTTCATATGTTCTGTGCACTGAACATTTATCATTAACTCTATCTTCTACAATTTCAGCGCATATTTTGCAAAATCCTATTTTTTAATACAATCCATTTATCAGCAAAATCCACAACTTCTTCTCTAATTGCAGTCGCAGATATGGTAGGATAAAAATTTCTTAGTTTTTCAGTAAATGATTTAAATGCCGTTAAAGGTGTACCATTTTTTATTGTATCAACATTTCTAGGATGTAGAGTGCTCATATCATCATAAGTCGATTTGTCTTGATCGAATCGTTTTCCGATACTTCCAATAATTCAATCAAAAATGAGGCCATGAGAGCCAGAGTGGCCTAACTGATTTTAAAATTACTTTACATAATCAAAGAAAATGATCAGAAGCTAACAATGTCCGATTGTTTTAGTAGTTTTATGTGGACCAAGAATCATTATTGGTCAACATACAATTCCTAAAAAAATCAATTATGTAAAACAATTTTAAAATCAGTTAGGCCACTCTGGCTCTCATGGCCTCAAATGTGCAAGACTTTTTCCATTTTTATATTGTGCAGAGTACATAATATATTGGTTGTTTGAAGGATTTTGTAAAACCATAAATATACCTATGTGCATGAAAATGAATATTATCTGTAGATAGCAATCATTTATGTATACCGGGTGGTGAATCGGAAAACGGGCCATAGGATACTCAATGTAAAATTCTAAACTGTTGAATTTCTGCTTCCCTAATTATGTTACATCAAAAGTCATGAGAAGTTATTTGTAGAGGATTGAAATCTGTATTAGAAACAGAAGTTACAATTGTTCTACGATTTAAACACATTCCAAAATTTTGAAAAATATAATGTATTTACCGCAGTAGGTATGTGTGGGCATGTTAGGCCACACGTTATTATTTAACTGACAGTGAGCACATTATTGGCTGAAGAAGATATCTTTATTATTAATACTTCTCCTTAACTAAAGGTATCTTATCAACTTTATTGTGTTTTAAACAGTAATTGATAAAATAAATAAAAAAATTGACAGTTCAAATTGTTAATATAATAAATTTATTGTCAACAAATGCAACCTTATACACATTATGGTATTGCGTGTGGCCTAACTTTGGCGTATTACTCTGAAAAATGTATTATATTTTTACAAAATTTTGAATAATTATTGTTCGTAGAACAATATTAACAGTTGTTTTCAATACAGATTTCAATTCTCTACAAATAGTTTCTTATGACTTTTGATGTAAAATAATTAGGGAAGCAGGAATTCAACAGTTTAGAATTTTACATTGAGTTTCCTATGGCCCGCTTTCCAATTCACCACCCGGTATAGAGTCTTATACATTTACTTAAACTATATTTTACAAATAAAAAAGATCAATATCAGGCGATTAGAAATTAAAAAAAAAATTTGTTAAATCTAAAATTTTTTGTGAAAAAGCTTATTTGACCGGCCTCAAGAGGACGCAGCCTCTCGGTGATTGCACCGATTCATTTATATGGCCAGCACGCCACTGTACCGTTGCCTATTCTCCTTTGTTTTCAATATGAATTTGTCTTATACATAACACTGTATTTCTTTTTTACGTCAACTACACTGATGTAGACTAAAATACTGCTCCAAATAAAATACACTTAAAAAAAGAAGTTTTTCAATCCTAAAAGTAACATTAATAATATTGAAAATATTAAAAATATTACTAAAAGATTTTTAAATTGAAAAACTTATTGGTACATTTTCCTGGTGACACCTCCAAGGCTTCTACAATTTGCAAGCCAAATGGATGCTGCAGTGAAGACAAAGGGAAAGAATTTTACACTATGCAATTCACATCCCCGTCTGCAGCTTGGTAAAGTTCCAACGGAAAATGCACCTGGTTACACTACGGAGTAATACGAATATAAAATAAAAATGTATACCATTTTTATTCAGTTGCAATGCGAAGGCAAAACAATCTTACTTTTCAATTAGAATACGGAGTGCAATCTTTTTCAAGTTTTTCAATTTAAAAATCTTTTAGTAATATTTTTAATATTTTCAATATTATTAATGTTGCTTTTAGGATTGGAAAACTTCATCTTTCAATTGCCAGATGACGCTAGTCACCTACCCTATTTGTTTCAGTTGCGATGTATGGGAAAAGCTCTCGGTGCTGGTCAGTTAGGATATGGAGAACAAGCCTGCGCTCTCTCCGATGAGATTCCAATAAGAATCCAAAATCGCGATTCAGAGAGCTGGATTGCACTCCGTATTCTAATTGAAAAGTAAGATTGTTTTACCTTCGCATTGCAACTGAATAAAAATGGTATACATTTTTATTTTATATTCGTATTACTCCGTAGAGTAACTAGGTGCATTTTCCGTTGGAACTTTACCAAGCTGCAGACGGGGATGTGAATTGCATAGTGTAGAATTCCTTCCCTTTGTCTTCACTGCAGCATCCATTTGGCTTGCAAATTGTAGAAGCCTTGGAGGTGTCATCAGGAAAATGTACCAATAAGTTTTTCAATTTAAAAATCTTTTAGTAATATTTTTAATATTTTCAATATTATTAATGTTGATTTAAGATTGAAAGACTTCATCTTTCAATTGCCAGATGACGCTAGTCACCTACCCTATTTGTTTCAGTTGCAATGTGTGGGAAAAGCTCTCGGTGCTGGTCAGTTAGGATATGGAGAACAAGCCTGCGCTCTCTCCGATGTGATTCCAATAAGAATCGAAAATCGCGATTCAGAGAGCTGGATTGCACTCCGTATTCTAATTGAAAAGTAAGATTGTTTTACCTTCGCATTGCAACTGAATAAAAATGGTATACATTTTTATTTTATATTCGTATTACTCCGTAGAGTAACTAGGTGCATTTTCCGTTGGAACTTTACCAAGCTGCAGACGGGGATGTAAATTGCATAGTGTAGAATTCCTTCCCTTTGTCTTCACTGCAGCATCCATTTGGCTTGCAAATTGTAGAAGCCTTGGAGGTGTCATCAGGAAAATATACCAATAAGTTTTTCAATTTAAAAATCTTTTAGTAATATTTTTTTCAATATTATTAATGTTGATTTAAGATTGAAAGACTTCATCTTTCAATTGCCAGATGACGCTAGTCACCTACCCTATTTGTTTCAGTTGCAATGTGTGGGAAAAGCTCTCGGTGCTGGTCAGTTAGGATATGGAGAACAAGCCTGCGCTCTCTCCGATGTGATTCCAATAAAAATCGAAAATCGCGATTCAGAGAGCTGGATTGCACTCCGTATTCTAATTGAAAAGTAAGATTGTTTTACCTTCGCATTGCAACTGAATAAAAATGGTATACATTTTTATTTTATATTCGTATTACTCCGTAGAGTAACTAGGTGCATTTTCCGTTGGAACTTTACCAAGCTGCAGACGGGGATGTGAATTGCATAGTGTAGAATTCCTTCCCTTTGTCTTCACTGCAGCATCCATTTGGCTTGCAAATTGTAGAAGCCTTGGAGGTGTCATCAGGAAAATGTACCAATAAGTTTTTCAATTTAAAAATCTTTTAGTAATATTTTTAATATTTTCAATATTATTAATGTTGATTTAAGATTGAAAGACTTCATCTTTCAATTGCCAGATGACGCTAGTCACCTACCCTATTTGTTTCAGTTGCAATGTGTGGGAAAAGCTCTCGGTGCTAGTCAGTTAGGATATGGAGAACAAGCCTGCGCTCTCTCCGATGAGATTCCAATAAGAATCGAAAATCGCGATTCAGAGAGCTGGATTGCACTCCGTATTCTAATTGAAAAGTAAGATTGTTTTACCTTCGCATTGCAACTGAATAAAAATGGTATACATTTTTATTTTAAAATAAACTTAATTTTTCAAGAAAATTATGAACGCATAACGCCTGCATAATATTTAAAAAATGGTGGACGTTCTTACAAAATCCTTTATAAATTGAATTACAAAAAACTTGAGTATTGGTATCTAAAAAATATTAAAATAAATAATGTTGAAAGCAGTTGAACGTGGAACAACTGGATGAACTTGCTACCATAGTAATAGCGAAAAAATTCACTGAACTGCTTTTAACTATAGAAACGTAAGCACTGACATGCGGTACGTGATACCGCAAGAAAACTTTACGTCAAGGTAGCTCAAAAACTAAGCCATACTAAAACTGCAGCAGTTGAGAGCAGATGCAATAAATTACACATCACTTGAAAGTACAAAGATGGTGTTCTAGCAATCTTTTATAAAACACGTTTTACAGCAAAATATATTTTCGGCGTGGTATGGCAGTTACCAGGTGTTCCGATTTGCGTGGGACGTCCCGATTTTCAGGGGTCTGGGGACGCGTACCGATTTGTACCTGATCGGGAAAATGTCCCGATTTTCATCCACGAAAATCAATTTCATTACTTGCAGTGAATTTTATAACTATGTTATAAAAACAAGGCACTCCTAAAAGCGGCAAAATCGAATTAAAAATATAATTTTAATAAAAAATAAATAATTTACTTAATCTACGATTTTTTTTTGTAATTTCGTCTGATTATTATTATTATGTAGGATTAAATACAGATTATAGAAATACCTTGTAGTCCAGTAAATGAACGGGAAATACGGCGATACCGTGTAATTTTCAGGATCAACTCCGAATTGCTTGAAAATTTGGACGGCTTGTGCCGTTGGTTGCTCTTACTCGGGGGGTGACAGTCACCTCTAATTGGGGGTGAAAAACCGCGCGTTTAAAGTAAGTTCGGAGATGGATAAATTGACTAATTCTAAGCAATTTTAGTTCTATAGAATTCTAACTTAGTTATAATACTTTTCGAGTTATTTACGATTGAAAATGTTTATTTTTCGACAAAAATCACGTTTTGAGGTGATTTTCACAAATAACTCAAAAAGTAAGTATTTGATCGAAAAAATGTAGCATAATATAAAATTTAAAAAGTTGTGACTCGTAAAGTCTATAGACCCAGCAAAGGCAAAGTTGTAGCTCATGAAAAATACGTTCTTATTCGTCAAATTCAAAATCAAATATTTCAACATGAAATAACCAAGAAATGAAGCACTTTTCGGGAAAAATCAATTAAAACTTTTTTAATGAAGCTTTATTTTTATAAAAAAAAAAAAATATTTCAAAAACTTTTTTAACTTTTCAAAGAAACCATATAATTCAGCTCAACCAGGTAACTTTTTCAAAGATTTTGTGAGATTAATTTTTCAATCTACTCAACTATTTATTACATTCAACAGATATTAACATAAATGAATCATTTTTTCATCTATTTTTTCATATTTGCCTTTTTCTAACTTTTTAGTAATATCTCATAAAATCTCATTCATTGCTGCACAAATCATCATAACTTTATATTACTATAAATTTAATTTCATGTACAGTTAGTTACCTTCACATTTGAATTTAATTCTGAATTATTTATTAATGATTTTATAGTTTGACACTTTTAAATTTTAGCAAATTTTTACCTATTTACTATTGTTCAGTTTAATTTCAATGTCTCCAACAAATAAAAATTAAAACATTTTCACAATCACACCACAAATAATACACAATTGACCAAGTCTGTTTTTAAGAAAATTGCACAACCAATCTTACATCCATCAGTTCTTGAACATCCAGAACAACATCTAATAATCCCAATAAAATTTAAAAATATACACTTTAAAAAATTTAAAAATAACATCACTTTATATATAACTAACAATTTTTGGTTTCACGGTTTAATGTCGTGTTCCCTTACTAATCCCCTCAAGATCCTGCCAATTATTTTGTTTTGTTTGTACATTACAATCAAATCTGTCCCTCTACCATCTCTCCCTTTAGCATAATTTGGAGAAAAAGTATGATATTGAATACTACTATATTCTTCCCTTATACCGGAAACATTTAATTTTACTTTTACCGTGACCTGAAGATGCTGTGAATATTGTAGACAGCGAAACCGGCCGTCAGTTGTAAAATAAATTGTTTGTGAGAACGTCTCTTTTTTCTTTACTACAATAGTATGGACTCACACATGCAACCCATTCATTATCTTTATTTTTATGTTTTAAACAAGTTTCTAGCATCAAAACTAAGCGAGTTATGCTCAAAATGAAGTTGACTCCTTTTTTTTATAAAGAATCGTGAAAATCTCCCCCTGCTTAGCACCCCAAATGAAATTAATCGTTACCGCTTTACAAACAATTTACTTTAATTATGTATTTTTACATGACTGAAAGGGCCTGAACGAGTCACAAATCACGAGTGTATGCAAACTATGAACAGTCATATTTTAACCAATTTTTGTCTTACAGAAAAACAAAATGAATATATCATATTTATAAAAGCAAAACCTACTTACTTTTTACTCCTTGAGATTTTTAGTATCCCTAATACTTTTATTTTCCAATATTTTAGAAATTTTGTTTACTATAAAACCAATTTTTTTCAAAACTAAGCACTTCCAACCAGTAAACCTTACAGATCGTATAAACAATGCACATATAAAGTAGGTAAAGCGGTAACGATTGACTTTATTTACGGTGCTAAATAGGGGGAGATTTTCACGATTTTTTTTACCAAAAAAGGGGCCAACTTTATTTTGAGCGTAACTCGCTTAGTTTTAAGGCTAGAGATTTTTACATAAAAGAAAATTAAAGATTTTTAATACTTTAAATAATTTTAATAGGTTTTGCCCGAAAATTGCTTAATTTTTTGGTTATTTCAAGTTGAAAAATTCGATTTGGAATTTGACGAATAAGAACGTATTTTTGATGAGTTACAACTTTGCTTTTACTGGTTTTATAGACTTTCTGAACATACGATTTTTTTACTTTTTAAAAGCTACATTTTTACTAAGAATATTTTTTTCGATAAAATTACTCGAAAAGTATTGACTTAGTTAAAAAATTATATAGAACAAAAGTTTTTTAGAGTTAGTCAGTTGATCCATTTTGGGACTTACTTTAAACGCGCGTTTTTTACCCCCGAAAAGGGGTAACTGTAGGTAACTGCCACCCCCCAAAGTAAAAGCAACCAACGGTACAAGTTCAACTTCAACTTTGAAGTATACAGTAAGTAGAACCTAAGACAAGATTTTCATGCAATTCGGAGTTGACTCTAAAAATTACACTCCAAAACGGTCATTGACTATGCTATTGTTGTTTATTTTGTCCCGATCTACAACCCTAAATCCCGATTAGTTTTTGCTTATGTACCGATTAAAAACAAATCGGACCTGGCAACACTAGGCATACCGTATATCATTGGTTAAGGGTTAAACGTTCTTGAATTATTAATTCAGCTAAAAATATGAGGGTGGGTCAATAAGTCCGTGATTTTTTGAAAGAAACACAGCTTTTTATATAAAAAGTTATTTTATTTTTCAACATAGTCCCCTTTGAGTTCTATACACTTACTCCAACGTTTCTCCAATTTTTTAATCCCTCCCAAAAAATATGATTTGTAGAGGTCATGAAAATAGGCATTTGTTTGTGAGATGATTTTGTCGTTGAAGTCAAATCTCTTTCCACCGAGCCCTTTCTTCATGTTTGGGAACAAGAAATAGTCACTGGGGGCTAAATCTGGAGAATAGGTGGATGAGGGAGCAATTCGTAGCAAAAGATTTTTGCCATGTAAACTGCACATGTGTGTACCCTTGCATCGTCCTGATAGAAAAGAACTTTTTCTTGGTCAAATGCGGTCGTTTTTTTTTTTTCAATTCCTCATTGAGTCGACCCAATAAGTTGGTATAATATTTGCCATTGATTTTTTTCCCCTTTGGAAGTTAGTCAATGTGGATTATACCTCGTGCATCCCAAAAAACGGTCGCCATGACTGTATTGGCTGATAAATCCACATTTGCCTTCTTTGGCGCCGATTCGCCTCGAGAAACCCGCTGTTTTGACTGTTGTTTGGTCTTCAGTGTGTTAAAGTAGCTCCACGTTTGGTACACGGTTACAAAACGGCGCTATAACTCATCCATATTACGTCTGGACAACGCCAAACATTCCTACGAAATTGTCCCACATCTTACAGAAAGCTTTCTCATATTCCAGTGATCATTCAAGATTGAAACAACTGAGGCATGTGAAATGCCTATGGCTTCAACAATGTATCCCACTTTGAATCTCCAATCGGCTAAAACCATATCGTGATTTTTTTCAATTGTTCCGCATGTAAAGACTTAAATTGATTATCCAGAATGTTCGGCATCTTCTGTGCTTTTTACAGCCACATCACAACACGGGAAGAAGGAGCGGCAAATTTTATATAAGAAAAGTGCTACAGTTTGACCCTTGGACTCAAATTGACGCCAATATATTCGACTAACGAATTTTGAAAAAATCCTTTCAAAAATTTTTGAAAAAAATTCTCGAAATATTGTTTTCATTACTTTTTGGCGTTGGTAGACGCACTTGGTCCAGCTGATTCCAAAAATGTGTATTTGTCCCTATCGCCAACCCACAGTTTGGCTGGAAAAAGGAAAAAATCGGCATCAGTATCGATATGGGAATTTTTTTTCTTACGAATCGTAAGCTGTCGAAAAATTCTGAGTACACGAGAAGAACGAGTGGAAAATTGTACGTAAGTGCTCTAGTTTGACTCAATTTGACGCCAAAAGATATTTATTTTTAATTTTATGAAATTTTCAAGACATTTATATCTCCAACCGGATTTTTTTCTCATGAATGGTGTAGAAAAATTTTGAGCACACGAGAAAAACGAGCGAAAAATTTTATGGAAGAAAAGTGCTACATTTTTACTCTTGGACTCAAATTGACGCCAGTTAATATTTATTTTTAATTTTTCGAAATTTTCAGGACATTTATATTTCCAAACGTAACTCTTCCTCACGCATCTTAAGCTTTTGAAAAATTCTGCGCACAGAAGAAGAACGACACGTAGTTTTTTCAAACTTATTTTTGTTTTATTTATGTCAAAATGACAAAACTAAATAAAATGTTCCGATTTATTATGTTGTTGCGAATAGTATATTCTGTAGTTGCAGTTGATTACTGTTCTTTATGTGACAATGGATCACATACATTGTGTTTATATCCTAAGGTAAGTACCTATCTAGTTAAAATTTTAAATTAATTTTAGGAATTTATGCTTAAATAGATAAGAGCATACAATGACAATAGAGAACTAGCCCAGTAAATGAACGGGAAATTCGGCGATACCGTGTAATTTTCAGGGGCAACTCCGAATTGCATGAAAATTTGAATTTATGTTCTATACCCTCCATTTCAAAGTTGAAATTGTGCCGTTGGTTGCTTTTACTTGGGGTGTGACAGTCACCCCTTCTCGGGGGTGAAAAGACATACGTTCAAGATAAGACCGGAAGCAACTTTTGTTCTATAGAGTTTTTTACGTAAGTCAATACTTTTCGAGTTATTTGCCATTGAAAATGTTGATTTTTCGACAAAAAAAACTACGTTTTCAGACGGTGTTTCGCAAATAACTCAAAAAGTAAATATTATTTTATCGAAAAAAATATCCTTAGCAAAAGTGTAGCTTATAAAAAACCCAAAAAAATGGTGTATCAGTAAAGTCTATCAATCAAATAAAAACACAGTTGTAGCTCATGAAAAATACGTTCTTATTCGTCTAATTCCAAATCGAATATTTCAAGGTAAAATCACCGAAAAATTAGGCACTTTTCGAGAAAAACCCATTTAAACTTTTTTAAAGTGTTTATAAAAAGCTTTGTTTTAATTGTTAATAAAAGTTTTAGCATTAAAAATAAGCGAGTTACGCTCAAAATAAAATTGGCCCTCTTTTTTTTTGTAAAAAATCATGAAAATCTCGCCGTGTTTAGCTCCCCAAATGAAATTAATCGCTACCGCTTTACAAAAAATTTACTTACCTATCTATTTTTTATATGATCTGTCAGTCTCACCGGTTTAAAGTGTTTATTTTTGAAAGGGTTATAATTGAGAAAGCTTGAATGGGTCACTAATCACGAGTGTATGTAAATTTTGAATAGCCTTATCTTAACCAATGTTTGTCTTACGGAGAAACAAAATGAAACTAACATATTTATAATAGCAAAACCTACATTTTTTTACTCTTTAAGATTTTTCTTATCACTAATACTCTTTAAGTTATTTTGAAAAAATAAAATTTTTCAAAAATTTTTAGAAAATTTTTTTTTACTATAAAAACAAATGTTTTCAAAAATAAGCACTTTTAAAAAATAAGCCAAACGATTAATTTCATTTAGGGTGCTAAATAGAGGGAGGTTTTCACCATTTTTTTTACCAAAAAAAAGGGGCCAACTTTTTTTTCAGTGTAACTCGTTTATTTTTGATGCTGTAAACTTTTGTAAAATACAAATAACAAGCTTTTTTCGATGCTTTAAAAATGTTAATAATGTTTTCCCGAAACACTTCTTTCTTCGGTGATTTCGTGTTGAATTATTCGATTTGGAATTAGACGAATAAGAACGTATTTTTCATGAGCTACAACTTTGCTTCTACTCAATTTGTAGACTTTACTGATAAACCATTTTTTTTTCGTTTTTTTTTTATAGGCCACACTTTTCCTAAAAATATTTTTTTCGATAAAATATTTACTTTTGAGTTATTTGGGAAAAATGGTCTGAAAACGTAGTTTTTTTGTCGAAAAATCAACATTTTAAATCGCGAATAACTCGAAAAGTATTGACTTATGTAAAAAACTTTATGGAACAAAAGGTGCTTAAAATAAGTAAATTTATCCATTTCCGGCCTTATTTTAAACACGCGTTTTTCACCCCCGAGAAGGGGTAAATGTCACCCCCAAGTAAAAGCAACCAACGGCACAAATTCAACTTTGAAGTGGAGGGTAAGTAGAACCTAAATCGAAATTTTCACGCAATTCGGAGTTGCCCCTGTAAATTACACTCCAAAACGGTCATTTATTGGGCTAAACATGAAAATGAAACTAAATACCAAAAAAATTTAATTCATGATTATCAAACGTTACTAATACTCTACATTCTACATCAAACAAACCCCTGGCCCTGTAGAAAGAGTGGTGAACTACAATTACCTCAGCACCATAATAAAATAAGAATGGACCAACAACCAAAATATAAGAGAGCGTATCGAAAAAGTCAGATCCACTTTCAAC
Organism: Diabrotica virgifera virgifera; assembly: GCF_917563875.1. NCBI lineage: Eukaryota > Metazoa > Arthropoda > Insecta > Coleoptera > Chrysomelidae > Diabrotica > Diabrotica virgifera. The sequence continues at coordinate 250,688,448 of NC_065448.1, read as the reverse complement.
CTGACGGGGACCTTCTTCAAGAGGCACAACTTCTTTCTTGTCATAAAAGTAATGCTGCGATGCTACGTCTTCTCTGTCCTTTCTTCTTCTCTGTCCTACTTCTCAACCGAGAGTACCGACTACCATCAAATCTCAAAAGTTACTGTGAAATGAATCCAGATATGCCCTCCTACAAGCCATCCTGGAAGGAGAAATATTTGAAAAGCGGGGTCTAGGAGGAGAAGAACATCCCGGTTAAAAAACCTCAGAATATGTTTAACACAACATCTACGCTGCTTATTCTCGCTGCTGCAGATAAGATAAACATTTCCAAAGAAGAAGCAGGAAGCCACAAATATTCTTGGGGAGAGTGTATCACCCTGTCTTACCCCTCCCGCTATGTTGAATCTGTTTGTGTATTGATTTTTTGGCATTTTAACTTTTGCTGTTCCTTTTTGGATTCTTATGTTCCTAAAAAATGTCAATCAACAATTTCGCTTATTAAGCCAACAATCGGAATTCCTTTATGTAAATTAAGTTTTTATTAAGCCCTTTGGTTTTTTTTTTCAGGATGGTCCAGGACCTAATTGTTTAGAATATAAAAAAGTATCCTTATCAAGCGACGAGAAACAGTACATTGTAGACCTACATAATGATATTAGAAATTTCGTAGCATCAGGGGAAACAAAGGGAAAACTTGGAGTTCTGCCACCTGCTGCTAATATGATGCCATTGGTAAATATAGATATTTTGAAAGGATCAAATAGTCTAACCTTTTTTTAAACCTAACTAAATTCAGCTGCCTTCTCCTTCGTATGCCGTGCTCGATTATCGGGCGTTGGCTATCAAATTGGCTATAGTAACTTTGTTGACGGCGGCACGGAAAAGGAATGCAGAGGATCTGTTAAACCATTTTCTCAGGTTTCTAAGCGTGCTACCTTGTCTTGTATTATTAAAAATGGAATATATTATATCTCTCTGGGTGTCACATAACATGGCCAAAATATTCAAGTTTGAGATTTTTAACTGTTCTGACGACTTCGGTAACTTTTCCCATCCGATGCAAAGCAACTTCGTTACGAACTCTATCCACCCAACTTATTCGTAGGATTCTCTGATACGCCCACATTTCAAAGACTTCCAGTTTCTTGACTTCTTGAGAAGTGTATCCGTTAAAGTCCAACCTTCGACACCATATAAAAGAGTAGAGAACACGTAGCATCTCACTAATCTAATATTCAATCTCAAAGTAGTATTGTTTCCATATAACAGTTTCTTCATCTTAAAGAATGTAGCTCTGGCCTTCTATATATGTATTCTAATTTCTTTGCTGTCTAGTAAGCAAAATAATCTAGACAGTTGGATTTAGTTTGATTCAGAGCACACCACAGGCCGTTCTGATAAGTCCAAGAGAACGAAATTTGCATAAACGGGTGATGGTGGTCTCTGAAACAAATTAATTCTTAAGCTGTTCTGATTACCTTTTGAGTACTAGGAAGAAAAAATTTGTTAGATTTTTACCTAGATAAACAGACGGGTTATGGAATGCAATTATTATAGATTCCCTCCTCATCATAGGCGCCCATACCCATGGGCAAGGTGAGGGGTGTGGCCCCCTAGCTTTTCGGGTGCTGTAAACTTTATATGGTTATCCAAAGTATACAAAATATAATGTGCAACATCTTCACGTCTGGTCCCCCCCTTAAAATTTGTATATGGGCGCCCGTGCTCCTCATGTCTATCATTTAGCGCTCCATTTGCCTTGCAAATATTAGAAGACTCGGATGTTAGGTTGTTACCAGAATTTTGTTTTCCGGCATAAGAGATCTATAATGCTTCTGTTCTTTAAATTTCTCGCTGTTTACGTATTTAATTTTTAGGAATGGGATGAGGAGTTAGCAATAATAGCTCAAAGATGGGTAGATCAATGTATACCACTAAACGCAAGTAGACAACATGATCTTTGTAGACAAACGAGTAAAGTATAAAATAGCTTTGAACAAAAGCGACATCTTTAATATTGTTTATAATTTTTTAGGTCGATACAAATATGTTGGCCAAAATGTTGCTAGTTCATTGGTAAATAAAGATGAAGTTACAGAATTTGATATTTTCATATTAAAATGGCATCAAGCAGCAGAAAATGTTATTCCGTCAGATATAAAAAGCTTTGAAGGGTACGCATCAAGATAAAAATAATTCTTCTTCTTGTTAAAGTGACATCTCCTCAATGGAGGTTGGCTACTATAATTGCAAACTCTTCTCTGTCTTCGGCTCTTCTTATTAGCTTTTCAAAATTTAGCCTTGTCCATTATCGAATGTTTCTTAGCCACGATAGTCTTTTCCTTCCTAGTCCGTTCTTTCCCTCGATCTTTCCTTTCACTTTAACTGGAGCATACTTATTATTTCTCAGTATGTGGCCCAGGTATAACTTCTTGTAAGCTGTTTCGCACAATTATTGATACTATCCTGTGTTCTATTCTATTATTCTATAGATATCGGTGCGATTTTACTTTAATCTCCACTAATTGTTGAGAAAAGAAATGAATTAACCCTCCTTTTCTATAAAAGGACAATACCAAATATTTAAGGACCATGATTCTGTGAACAAGAGATATTTTTCTTCGATATTAATACCGGGCTTCAAAGGGCGTGGTTCAGAATGTGTTTGGTTTTATAACATGTGCATGTCTCTGAACTCAAGCGGTCCCGCTTGACATCAAAAGTCTTTATCGTAAAAGATACAGTTTGTCACAAAATATTTAGAAATAATATTTATATATACAAGACAAGAATCAAATAAAATTAATTTAAATTGTTGTTCACATACATACTCGCCCCGGTTGAAGCGCTGGTTCTAACACGTTAAGCGCCATGGACCTAGGGACCGATGTAGGAAGTTCCTCATATGCCATGGACGTCCCTAGGGACCTCCTGGGACCGCTGTGTATTGACGAAATTGCTATGACGAAATGCCTTGGCCTGAAGGGCAATTTTTCAATATTGTGTCTGGCGCTTAACGTGTTAACATAAATAAAAAACTTATATCGCCGCCGCCTACGAAAAGTATAACTCCAAAAAATGCCGTTAAGAGTAGAACTTTCAATGAACGCAGCGAAAAATATTATTTTCGATTATATGATTGTGAAAATTATAATCCCTAATAAAGTGTTAGCGAAAAACATTATTTTTTGAGGAGTATCAGCAAAAAACATCATTTATGTTTGTGGGTCCACGAAAATTATAATTACTAAAAAGTTCTCAGAAATAATTGTTTTCGTCGGCAGAAACAGAAACAGAAAAGGAAATAATTGTTTTCGTCGGCATCTATTATGAACTAAATCTTTTCGTTATAAATATTTTGGGAGTTATAATATTCGCGGACACGCATATAAAAAAATTGTATCGCCAACACTTATCAAAGAGTTATTATTTTCACTGGAAATGTATTAGGAATCACATTAATCATAGCTACCAGCGATATTATCACATTATTAAAAGAAAATACACTAAACACTAAACGTTGAGGACACGATTGGTAAAAGAGCGTTAGAAGATTCCATCTTTAGTTTTGAACAACTATTACTCGGCCATCCTTTCCGGGAAAGACTTTAATCACTCTTGCTAGTGCCCAATAAAGAGGAGGGTTAGTTCTAAGTTCTTATGCAGACTTAGGTACTTTACTTTATCGTGGCCGGACATATAGAATTTCTGCCCAGTATCGAACTACGTCGGTTCCATCTTTGTTGGCGAGCCACATATCTTCGAGGGTACACCGATAAGGACAGTTTCTGCATCTATTTTCTGGAATATTGATCACTTGTTTGCTAATATTCTTTAATATATGATTAATATAATACATTATAATAAGTGAGTATGTTATATTATAACAAGTATATGTGCTAAGTTAACTTTTTATTATAGACTTTATCGAGGAAGAAAAGTAATAGGACATTATTCCCAGATGATATGGGCAAATAGTAGAGCCATTGGCTGTGGAATTGCAATATATAAAGCAAAACTGGGCGATTTTTATCAAGAAAAGTTTATTTGCAACTATGGACCTGGAGGAAATGTAGCAGGGCAACCGATTTACATAAAAGGGAAACCTTGTTCAAAATGTCCTAACCATAAGTGCGATAGTTCTCTAAACAATTTATGTCAAAGTAAGTATTTTTGTCATAAAAAACAAGACGATGCTAGTTTTCCATTGGATATATACGCTTTCTTTGGTTTTCCGGGTTTGACTCCGCGTTTAATAATTTTGGTTTTTAGAAAAACCATTATTTTGACGACGTTTCGGCATAGTTGCACTTGCCATTATCGAGTCAGGTAGTTCCGCTTCTCGCTGTTGCTTGAAGTAAACAAACATTCAATTGAGGAACAGAACAATACCGATTTGATTTCAAATATTTTAATGTACTCATAATGCTGAAATGTACTAAAAATTCTTAAATAGTGACCAAATTCCATTCAAATCAACAATTTTCTGGTTTGTTTATACCACTTATAGTAGTTTAAATTAATTCCACCAGAGGTCAGATACTTTGTTTTTAATCGCGAATTGCTTCTGGAGGTCTCCACGATATGCACGATTTAGGCAGTCTGAAATACAATGGCTTATGGTCTATCTTGATTCTAGATGATCCGCAATCGCACTGTGGACTTTCCGCACGACCCCACTTAAACAGCGAATCAGCATATTTACCATATCCGGTACGTATGCGATTAAGCCTCGCCCAGGTGGACCGGGGCTAATTTGATCCGATGAAACCCTAAGTTGGGGTGGATATCTGAATATAGACTGATTATGTTGTTGGCATCCGTCTTGTTGACTATTGCCTATAATGTATATCATATGAATCACCAATTTTTTAGGCAGATCTGATCGGAAGATTTCTAGATCTCAGTCGCTGATGCTCTTTTGAGATGTCTGATATCTCTTGATGGATTGATAATTGTACGTTGGCTACAATTTTCTGGTACTCTCTCGATTCTCTCACTAATGCTGCTGTACGGCGAAGATCTGGTGTAGCAATATTGCTCAAAGTAGGCAGCCATCTCACTGGGGTTCATTTTATTGTTCCAGTGATTATTCTCATGGTTTGATTAAGTTGGACATCGATTTTGTTTGTATGTGCACTATTTAGCCAAACTGGTGCACAAATAAAGGTAAGTGTTCTTGAATAAACTTAATCAATAATTTTATTAATTTTAGGTGCGGGATTATCAAACGTCAGAAGCGTTGGAAATCAAACTCATCCAAATTTTAACGAAATTAAGAATAACTTTGATGACACTACTTGTATAATATTCCCAGGAGGGAGTATATCGCATGGATGCAAAGATATGTTAGGAAATCGATCACTTTCAAAAGAACCAACTATATGGAAAATGAGTTCGGAGGTTACAACAATAAAACGTGAGTTACGTACTACGTATCTAAAGCATTTTATTATTTATACAACGTCCAATTAAACGATACAACTTCTTTTTAAAGTGCTCTCTCCTTAATTTGGCTACTACAATTGAAAACTCTTGTCTGTCTTCAGTTGTTCTTATTAGCTGTTCAAAATTTAGAACTGTCCGTTGTCGGATGTTTCTTAGCCACAATAGTCTTATCTCTCCTAGCCCTCTCTCCCTCGATGTTTCCTTTCACTATTAGTTGAGCATATTGGTACTTATTTCTCAGTATGTGACCTAGGTATGATGTTTTCACCGCGTTGAAAAGTTCTGAAAAGAACAACATGAAAGTACGAGAACACTATATCAACGAAGACTAAATGAAAAATTAGAAGATATAATCCAAAATGTATCCGTGGAAGAAGTGTACGAAAATATAATAGACAGTATGCAAACAGCCGCAAAAGAAGCGCTTGGTTTAAAATCCGAGCGCCACAGTAAAAAGCTATGGTGGACCGAAGACATACAAAACCTAATAATGGAGAAAAAGAAAGCGTACGCACGGTGGCTAAGTACTAAACATCAAGTAGACAAAGACAAATATTTGGACCTACGAAGAACAACAAGAAGAGAAGTAACAGCAGCAAAAAAAGAAATGTGGGATAGGAAATGCCAAGAGATCAACACTTACATAGGCGGAAGGAAGTGTTCAGAGACATGAAAATTTTTAAACAAAATAAAGAACACAGAAAGAAATACTACTTCTATGCAGTTACTATCAACAGAAAAATGGAAAGAATACTACGAGAGTTTGCTAACAGAAAGTAGAGCCGAATATACCACACAATCACCAACAGAAGTATTCGTTGAAGGCGAATAGATAATAGTGGGAGTTGATATGGCGAAGAAAGCTATAAATGAACTAAAAAATGGTCGAGCTCCAGGGCCAGAAAATATTCCTGCCGAATTAATAAAATGTGGCACAGATAAACTCTTTCAAGCACTTACTTGGTGTATGAACAAATATATAAACGGTGTCACGCCACCCAGTTTATGGAAAGTAGCTTATATTTCTTCCATTCATAAAAAAGGAAATAAGTTGGATTGCTCAAATTACAGAGGAATATCGGTAACTAGTACACTAAGCCGGGTGTACGGGCGCATTCTTAGAAATCTCATTGAGATGGAGTATAGGGAACAAGAAGAAGAACAGGCTGGTTTTCCGCGCTGGAAGGACTTGCACAGATAATGTCTTCTGCCTAAAACAATTAATTGAAAAAAATCAGCAACCAATCAAGAGACCCATCTCATGTTTGTTGACCTCCGTAAAGCATACGACAGCGTCCTGTGACTAAATTGTGGAAATCACTACAAGAAACTAACATCAGCTACACTCTAGTCAAAGCCTTAAAAAATCTATATGAAAATTCTACATCACAAGTAAAAATTGGCAACGCACTATCTAAAAAGTTCATAGTTAACAAGGGTCTGCGCCAGGGCTGCTGTATTTCACCAACTTTGTTCAAGATATATGTTGCAAAAGCACTAAACCAGTGGAAACGGAAACGTAAATGCCACGGTATGGGTATAGACCTCGGAGAGGTTTGTTTATATACCTTACAATTTGCTGATGACCAAGTCATCATAGCTAATGATAAAGACGACCTACAGTATATGGCAAGAAAACTAAAGGAGGAATATGAACAGTGGGGCTTGGAAATTAATGTGGAAAAAACTATATACCTACCCATAGGAGCTGAGTTATCCAATATCGAACTAGAGGATAATGAACAAATCACATCCTGCAGTGAATACACGTACCTGGGAGTAATCTTCGATAGAACGGGAAAAGACGATGAGGAAATAAAGAAAAGGGTAACACAAGCTAAAAGAACAATTGGCTGCCTAAATGGAATACTTTGGAGCTCGGAAATAGGAATACAGCAAAAATACAATATCTATGACACTTATTAAAAGCAGCCTACTTTACGGAGCAGAAACTTGGAGAATAACCGAGAACAACAGGAAAAAATTAGAAGCTGTAGAAATGGATGTGTTTAGAAGATCGTTAGGTATATCCCGTAGGGAAAGAGTTCGAAATGAGGAAGTAAGACACCAAATTGGAATAGATGGTTACTTAACAACAGACATTGAGAGGAAACAGTTGATTTGGTATGGTCATGTTCAAAGAATGGAAGACACAAGATTGCCCAAAAAGATCATGCAGTGGGTACCACCAAACCGCATAAAACGAGGAAGACCCAAAAAGACATGGAAAGAAGGGGTAACCAAAGCAATGAGTACAAGGGATCTTAGAGATGGCCAATGAGATGATAGAAGGACGTGGAAGTTAGGCATCGGACAACGTCGAAAGACATTCTAAAACCGATACATACATGAAAAGTTCTCGTTCATTGCACCTATATGTTTAATTTTGACAAATGTAATATTTAGTTTAATCTGATAACGTTTTAGGTACAAACCAGACGAAGAAGCCAGAGAATAAATTTAAAAGCAAACATAAAAGAGCTTTGGGTAAATGGTACCAAGGAGAATGTAGATGTGACTTACTATATCGCTCAAAATCCATTAGTCTGTCTCCCTTTGTATACCTAATACTTTTATGTCTAAATATTGTATTACGAAGTAAATATTGTCCTATGTAGATTATATTTAAGCATTGATTATAAATATTCCTCTTATAAATATTCCTGTACTTATTAATCAATGATTTAAGCATATTCTGTTTAAGAGCGTAGGCGCAAAATTACAAGCCAATTATTTTTAAATGCATTCATTTTTTTTTCAAATTCTGAAAAAACTAATAAATATTTTAAAAAAATTAAAATTCAGTATGAAGGATTATATTATTACCTAGGGCTGAAGGTCCCTTAGAAGAAACAAAAAGTTTCTTTTGAATGAGATAGTTGCAATTAAAAATCACACTCAATTTTCTCTTTTTTCTTCACCCCCTGTAACTTCTTAAAATAAACATAGAAGTTTTCAGGGACTTTTGGCCCTCGGTAATAATACACATAATTTCAAAAGTTATGCCTCACCCCTCGTATTCACGATGTTTACGCTTTTATAAATCCGTATCTGTATCACATCTTTATTGGGCCTTTTTTATAAAAAATATACCTTTTTTGGTTTTTTATTTAATTTGAATACCCATTTAATTGACCTGGTTTTGCCAAGGTGTAAACATTTGAAAAATGTATTCTGGTGAAATTTTTGAAAACGTGATTAAAAATGAATCGTATTTTAATTTCTGAGTTGGACCGTATAAAAATTTTCTATTTAGTTGAAGAAGGCCATTCACAGCGGTTCGTGGTGGAAAGAGTGGGTGTTTTTCAGAGTGATGTCTCACGGATATGCAATAGGTTCCTGGAGACAAACTCGATACGGAATAGAGCTCGGTCTGGTAGACCGCGAGTTACCAATGATCGACAGAATGGATATATCAGAATTTCCATCCGTAGAAATTGTTCTATGTCTGTACCAGCTCTCCAAAGAGAATTCAGGCATGCTACAGGAGTCAGAGGATCGTTGGCTACAATTAGAAGAAGAATTTTAGACTCAGGTTTACATCTTGGCAAAACCAGGTCAACTAAATGGTATTCAATAAGGGTATTCAAATAAAATAAAAAACCAAAAAAGGTATATTTTTTATAAAAAAGGACCATTAAATATATGATACAGATACGAATTTATAAAAGCGTAAACATCGTGTATACGAGGGGTGATGCATAACTTTTGAAACTATGTGTATAATATTTCATTCAGCGTTTAAATTTTTCAAAAATACTTATTAGTTTTCTCAGGATTCGAAAAAATGAATGCATTTAAAAAGCAGTGGCCCGAAATTTTGCGCCTACGATCTTAACCAGTTAGACTTTCGTTCATGCCATCTTATAATAATTCATTAAAGAGTGTATTTGAACAATTAAATATGGCATAGAACATGTATTATTGCATTAAACACAATTATTTCACTTTGTTCATCCTCAGCAATCAGTGAAAATTATTATTGACATCTCTTAGAAATTTGAAAACAATGTTGGAAAATTATTTTTCGGATGTTTTAAACTAACAAATTAATAAATCAACTTGTATTAAGACTAAAAATATACATTTTATAAATACAAGAGTTAATTATTTAATATAAAATATAACACAACAAGCATTGTTAATTATTTTTTAACAAAATGTCTCCTAGTTCTGTATTTTTTGTCATAAAGGAATTGGGCAATAAAAATAATAATACATAAATGAAAAAATATGATAAAGAGATTATAGAAAACCTTCCAAGGATGATAAGAGACTTCAAACTTATATAACACATAATATTATATTGTAGGTAGACTTCAAAGTGGTGGTGTGGTTTATAGATATTTTCACACAGTGGCAGATCTATGTTTAGTCCAACAGATACCTATAAAATATAACATCTGATGACTTCATATTTCATTTTAATTCTTAAGCTTATTATTTACTATCAGTTCATTAATTCCAATTAAAGATATCAAATGATATTAAAATATGACAAGAAACAACTTAAGAAAATTCTTAAGCTTATTGTAGAGAGAGAAGTTTGAAAATTGCTAGAGGTATTTAAAAATCCTCCAAAATTATTTCGTATAGGGAAAACCATTATTAGTATTACATATTCCAATAAAAAGACCAAAACTGCATGAATTTTTTTCACATTTCCCAATACTAAAAAGTTTCACCACAGCTGCTTGTTGAAGAAAGGTTATCCTGTATATTATCATATATATTTTAAAGAAATTCTCAAATCTGTTGACATACATCTCACTTCCATCAAGACGCTTCCTTTAATTCCACCATGGTCTTCCTTACTTCTTCCAAATTCTCAAGCAATACATTCACTGTGAAAGGAGTTAAAGCTACAGAACGATTCTCACCATTAATTTTTAAATCTAGAATAGCACATTTAAGATCTGCATCTACAGTAGCGACAATATCTTCTAGAGGATTAACTTTGAGAGATGCCGCTCTAAATTTATCTGTTAGAGCCCCTATCTGATCATCCACAACTCTCTTCAGAGATGTACTGTGCTCCCTAGGGAGTCCTAGTTGTTGCAATTCATTCTGTAAAGCATTGCTGTCACAGTTAAAACGAGTAGTTGATGTTAAAATATAAGTTATACAAGCTATACAAGCTTTTAAATCTATATCTGCGTCAAGTTTAGATTCTGAAAATAATTTTTCTGCTTTGTCCATTTGTAGTGGTGGATTAATTATGCCCTGAGCGACAACTTGAGCTAAAAGTTTCAGTTTAATGGATGATAATTTCGAAAGGGTATTAATTTCCACCAAAACCCAATCTGGACAATCTGCATCTCCACAAAAACGAAACCTCATTGTTTAGCTAAAACAAAAAATTGTCTATTAGTTTTGAGGTTTATTAATCCCTAAATAATTGTAATTTCATGGTTGGTGCAGATAGTTGATATATTTTAAAAAACTATTGTTATGTGTAAAAATGTTGAATAGCTCAAGCAATAGGATAGCTTAGCTACCCTATCATATCTTTAGCTATCCTTAGGATAGGATAGCTTTCACGCAGAAGGCTGTAGATCAAATTCGAGCGTCGCTTAGAACATCTAGACACTTTTAAATGTCTATAGGCCCCAGGCCGACTCAGAAGCTAGAAGAAACATATATACCACCTTCTCAAATGCCTTAAAAAATATGGCCTGCAAGTAAATGGGGAGAAAACTAAGATGAAGGCATCAACACCCAACAATAAAGCCAGAAAAATCGGTCACCAATTCATGGTTGATAACTCTACCTTTGAAGTGGTGGACAAATTCACATACTTAGGCTCCCTGATCACCAAGGAGAATGTCATGATAGAAGAAATCAAGCGAAGGATAATCCTAGCAAACAAATGCTATTTTGGACTCAGTAGACATATGAGAAGCAGAAACTTAAGTCATATACAAAACCCTTATACAACCAGTGTTAACATATGGATGGGAAACATGGACCATCTCCAAGGCAGATGAAAACCTTCTGTCTATATTTGAACAAAGGATCCTGAGAAGAATATATTTGGTGGTAAAGATGTAGTATCTGTTATAAAAATAAGAAGGCCAAGATGGGCAGGACATCTAGCAAGATCACAGAAGGACAACCCTCCTAGAAGAATCCTTATGTCACAACTTGTGGGAAGTAGAAATAGGGACAGGCCAAAGCTCAGATGGAAGGATGATGTAGATGAGGATGGTAGAAAAATAGGCGCAGAAAACTGACAATCGATAGAACTGACTGGAGTAATAGACTTGGGAAGGTCAAGGCTTTTTTATAGGGCTGTATCACCATTGATGATAATGATACAGGCCCCAGGTCGACTCAGCCTGAATGAAAATGAGTACTTTGGGTAAAACCAGGCATAATAATAGGCGGTTGAAGCGTAGCACTGGCCCTTCCTTGTAGGCCCTGGAGATAGAAGACTACCCTGTTATAATCCCAAAGCCTCATTAGCAGTATAAAAGAGAGACTATTATTATTATGTGTAAAAATGTAAGCAATTTGATGTATTAATAATTATTAAATAAATATTTCTAATATGAGTAATATTATCAAAAAAGTAATGATGTTGACATTTAAAAATTGATTGCAGGTGGCTTACTATCAAATAATATAGAAGAAAAAAACGATTTTCACCTAAGGTCCAGAAATAGACTAACATATAACTTGCCAAAAGATGGAGATGAATGTGTTTGTTGGTTTGATTGATATTTAATAAAATAGTTATTAAAATAATATTTTATATTCTTATTTATCAACTGTGTTGTTTTCTTTTACAATAAATTTGACAACCACAATACATAACGGAAATGTCCTGCTTTGTACTGTGCTTGACAGTTTGACAACAGAAATTTTGACAGTGACAATAAAACCACTCACGGGTTAAACCTTGGTTAAACCTTAGACAAGGAAAGAGAGGGTTAAACGTCAAAGTCAATATATTCTTCTGTATTTTCGTTTCCCTTTACTTTTCAGTATTCCAATGCAATTATTAATTTTCGTTATTCTTTTTTGTCAAGAACTTTCCTTTTTAAATTATGTGTATTTGGTTTATAAATAAAGTCACTAAAATTTTTTTTAACTTATGCCATAGTCCCATTCGGTGTATTTCAAAATATTTTTTGAGGCAGAGATGTTTTATAAAAAATGTGATTCAAAATCTGTTTATTATTAACATTTTTTTAACCAGTTATCGAATTTTCTGCAAAGTATATAATATTAAATAAATGTAGTTGAAAATGATTAAGAGCAGTATTTGACAGTGAAGTCAATAAGAGCAGTATTTGACAATCAAGTCAAAAAGGAGAAGACTGTAAGTTCAACATGTCAAAACGTCAAAACAAATACATAACCTAGCTGTTTTAGATTTGCGTTTCTCCTTCTCCATATTAACAATAACCAGTTATTTTGTTTACAAAAATGGATACAAAACATCATAAAATGCCCAAAGTGGCAAAGGTAATTTACACAAAAACCCTTCGTTACCACAATCTAACTCCTTTTTGTTACAGGTGAAAAACAAAGCTCCAGCTGAAATTCAAATCACTGCTGAACAGCTTCTAAGAGAAGCCAAAGAGCGAGACTTAGAAATTCTTCCTCCTCCACCAAAACAGAAAATCTCTGATCCAGCAGAACTAGCGGACTATCAATTACGAAGGAGGAAACAATTCGAAGATAATATAAGAAAAAACCGAACTGTGATATCTAACTGGATTAAATATGCCCAGTGGGAAGAATCCCAAAAAGAAATACAGAGAGCTCGGTCAATATGGGAGAGGGCACTTGATGTTGACCATAGGAATATTACCATTTGGTTGAAATATACCGAAATGGAAATGAGAAGTAGACAGGTAAATAATATATGTACACTCTGGAGGAAGCTGAAGCTGTTTGCACTCGAAGATCCTTTTTATGTGGGGGATCATCCCATTCTGGGTTTGGTTTTACAGTTTCTGGTGTGATTTCGCTGTTTTCTCAATTCTTCTCTCTTTTTGATTGTCATCATCATCATTAGCTCTACAACCCATGGTGGGTCTTGGTCTATTCCAGAATCAGCTTCCATTTTTCAATTTCATACTCTTAATACTCGTAAGTCATCTTCCATCTGGTCCTTAAATCAAGCTCTGGGCCTGACTCTTCTTGTCACTTCATCAGGTCTTTGGTTATAAATGTGTTTCGAAGGCTCCATCTCATTCATTCTCTCTAAGTAGCCTGTTTATTTTGATAATTCTACCAACACTAGGCTTGCTATATAGGCGGTAAAACTCAAAATTATAGTGTACCATAATCCATTTTCCTGCATGCCTTTATAAATAATATTTATTATTATATATTATCATCTCAGACATATTATGTCTGAGAATTTTACATTCAAAACAGCCTAACCATTCTTCATCACTTTTTGTTACCGTCTACGTTTCTGACGTGTAAGTGAGAACATGCTTGATTAGAGTTCTGTATATCAATATTTTTGTTATTTTTGTGACTATGTTTGATGTTAAAAGTTTCTTTAATCCATAGTAAGCTCAGTTTGCTAGATATATACATGTTTCTCTTTGATTGTCCTTGCTCTATTTCTAATTTCCATATGTCTTAAGTCTTCTTCATTTTCCCTGTTTGGTCCCGGTATTTTTCTCATAATCTTCCTCTCAAAAACTTGTTCCTCTTCTCTTGATGTTAATGTAAATGTCTCTGAAGCATATACCACTATTGGTCGTTTGGCTCTTTTTGTAGATTTTTATTTTTCTGTTTCAGCTTATCTTCTTATCTATAAACATTTTTATTTCTGTAGAATAAGCAACTCTGGACCTCGTAGATAAACTACACTATGTAGACATGGTGTTGCTTTGAATAAGTTCCTTTAATCCACTTATTTTATTAGTTGGATTATACAAATTGCTTATACAGAGTGAGTTTTATGTATGGAAACACTCAATTATCTCAGAAATGACTTACACGATTTTTATAGGTTTTGGTGGGTACGGGTTTTCTTATGTGGCCGATATTATAATGCTAATTACATTGTTGTCAGAGTTTCCGTTTTTCTGGAAATCTAATGAACTTTCTTATTTCAAATGGATCATCCTGTATATTTTTTTATATCCATTTTGAAGTCCTTAAGAAATACTGATTATTTTTCATGTTATATTCCCTATACCTAAATACCATAATTTCGGACTTATTGCTATATTTATTTTAAAAAAAATTTTAATCAAATTATAAAAATCATTTTTTTCGGCCCTGGTAAACATTATTTTAGGTTATTTGGATCATTGTGAACAAAAAAGATCTTTTGTAATCTTTCTCCAAAATTAATCGTTTCCGAGTTATAAACAATTTGTAAAACTGAAACAATTTATAAAACAGTTATAAAACTGAAAACAATCGAATAATGACGATTTTCAAGGTTCAAAAACACAAATCCAAAATATTATTTTTGAAACTGCGAAGTACCCCAATTTAAGTTCAAGCCTTATTTTATCAGATACCGATAAGTAATTTTAGCTTGTTTCATTTTAAAACATTATTTTTTAGTTGTTAATGCAGCTCGATCGCCTGTCCTCTCATATGCACTTCATTAACAATTAAAAAGCAATGTTTTAGAATAAAACGAGCCAAAAATCTTATAGCAAGCTATTAGAAGAATAGTTGAGCTAGAATTTAGATACTTCGTAATTTCAAAAATTATATTTTTTACTTGTGTTTTTGAACCTTGAAGATCGTCATTATTCGATTCTTTTCAGTTTTAAATTGTTTATTGCTCGAAAACGATTAACTTTAGAGAAAAATTATAAAAGATCTTTTTTGTTCCCAATGATCGAAAGAACGTAAAATAATATCTACTCGGCCAGAAATAATTGATTTTTTTATAATTTATTTAAATTTTTTTTTAATACATGTATCAATAACTCCGAAATTATGGCATTTAGGTATAGGGAATATAACATAAAAAATAATCAGTATTTCTTAAG
Source organism: Diabrotica virgifera virgifera (assembly GCF_917563875.1). Taxonomy (NCBI): domain Eukaryota; kingdom Metazoa; phylum Arthropoda; class Insecta; order Coleoptera; family Chrysomelidae; genus Diabrotica; species Diabrotica virgifera. The sequence goes on along the minus strand of NC_065448.1, from coordinate 250,673,035 downwards.
GACTTAAAAACGCAAAAATATACAGGGTATTCCATTTGAAATAAGAAAGTTTGTTAGATTTCCAGAAAAACGGAAGATCTGACGACAATTTAATTACCATTATAACATCGGCCGCATTAGGAAACCCCTACCTGCCAAAACCTATAAATATCGTATAAGCCGTTTTCGAGATAATTGAGTGTTTTCATACATAAAACTCACACTGTATATTATCAATAACATATGGTCATATTGTCTTTCAACCAATTATGGAATATATCAGATTTTTATTAACGTCCTAAGTGCACTAAACTTTGTTGCAAACACACACTAAACACAATTGCTCGAAATGACATAGTGTAATATTTACCTCCGAGGTCCAGAACTGCAGATAACAAGCTAATGATATTTTATTATGCATCTCCTTCATGGCATATTGAGTTTCCGTCCAGTGATTTACAGTGATGATATTTTGATTTAAACCAATAATAATGGAAAATCATAGCTCATAGCGCAGATAACCGGCATCCCAGATAATCTATGCATAGAATATCAGGGTTCTACTTTACCATCTATTTATTCTGATAGAAATATTTTTGTGTCTTAGGTTAATCATGCTAGAAATCTATGGGACAGAGCCACAGTTCTTTTGCCACGAGTTAATCAGTTTTGGTACAAATATACTTATATGGAAGAAATGTTAGAAAATGTACCAGGTGCCAGAGCAGTTTTTGAACGATGGATGGACTGGCAACCTGACGAACAAGCCTGGCAAACCTATATTAACTTTGAACTCCGCTATAAAGAGATTGATAGAGCCAGACAAATATATGAAAGGTAAGCAATTTCCAAAGTTTTATTTAAAATAATTAAAACGAACAATTGGACTTCGTAAGTCCTAGGTTTTCACCAACCATGATCAGAAGTAGAACTGAAAGTCGATATTTTAACTCTTCGTGTAACTTTGCGTTAATTGATATACGATTTCACTACTTTTTAGTCATTTTTTACAAACTTTCGGTCATAACCTTTTAACCAAAATAACATCAATATATTTGACTACTAGAAATAAATATTTTACTAAACATCTCAACTAAAGGGATTCATTTTTATGGTTTTTTATTGCAGATTTGTCATAACACATCCCGAAGTAAAACACTGGATAAAATACGCCCGTTTTGAGGAAAATCATGGCTTTATACACTCTTCTAGACAGATATATGAGAGAGCAGTACAATTCTATGGTGACGATCATTTAGATGAGAAACTGTACATTGCATTTGCGAAGTTTGAGGAAAACCAAAAGGAGCATGATAGGGCGAGAGTTATTTACAAGTATGCTCTCGATCACATACCTAAAGATGAAACTAAGGAACTCTACAAGGCGTATACAATACACGAGAAGAAATATGGCGACAGAAGTGGTAATTATTACAAATTATTTATAATAGAAAATATCTTTTGTCTGATATATTATCAGTTTTGTTTTGTTTTGATGGAATAATAATATATATCGACAGTTAAACTGCAAAACCTCGTAAGTCGATTTTGGGTCCATTATTACTTTTATACTTTGTTGGTTTATACTTTTACATATCTTTTAAACCAGGGAAGCTTGTAAGTCAATATTTAAATTTAATGGTACTAGCGACATCTACAAAAACCTCATAAGTAAGATTTTAAGTTACAAAACCTCGTAAGTTGCATTTTTATGAGACAAAACCTCGTGAGTTTAATAATAGTTTAAGATTTTAAGTAACAAAACCTTGTAAGTCGCTCTTTGACAAAAAAAAAACAATATTACTGAATTTTACTTAATGGTAATGGAATCGTTACCTACGAAGAACCCTACATACACAAAACAAATAAATTGAATCTTACATAAAGAAGCCAAAATGTTTTTCGTCTCTGCTCTAAAGTTACATAAAACTGACTTACAAGGTTTTGCAGTTTAACCGTCGTTTTTCTATAGATCTATTATGATCGAATTGTAATGTATATAGCTTATATAATATCATTTTTTGTAAGGTATCGAAGAAGTTATTATGTCAAAACGAAAACTTCAATATGAGCAAGAAATACTGCAAAATCCAACCAACTATGACGCATGGTTTGATTATCTTCGACTAGTGGAAGGAGAAAATGATCTCGATATTACACGAGAAACCTATGAAAGAGCTATTGCTAATATTCCTCCAACAAAAAACAAACAGTTTTGGAGAAGATATATTTATTTATGGATTAATTATGCGATATTTGAAGAACTTGAGGCTAAAGATTATGAAAGAACTCGTCAGGTAAAGTATATAATAGAACAGGTCTGACCCAAAAGTATCCCACCGTTGTTCATAACTTCAATGGTTTTATTCTTCGTTATCCAGCTCATTGCACTCTTCGTAGTAGTAGGTCTTATATTTGTTTTCCCAGGAGGGATAATATGAATTGCTAATTAAAAAACTGAAAAATGACAGATCTTGTGGATCTGATGACATTCTAGGATTTATTCTTCTTCAGGTGCCATCTCTATGACGGAGGTTGGCAATCATCATAGCTATTCGGACTTTAGAGAAGGCTGTTCTGAAAAAACTTCATGAGATGTACATCCATACCATTCTCTCAGGTTACGCAGCCATGATATTCTAAGTCTCCCTATGTTTCTTTTTCCTTGGATCTTCCTGGATCCTTGCATAATGAGTTGGAGCAAGTTGTATCTCTCTCCACATGTAATGAGATATTCCAATTTTCTTGTTTTGATTGCATTTAAGACTTCCATTTCTTTATTCATCTTTCTCAGAACCTCTTTGTTTGTAACATGTTCTCTCTATGATATTTCCAGGGTTTATTACATTGATGCAATAATTTCATCTCTTACACATCTATTAAATTAGACTAGATGACCCGGTGAACTTCGTAGCACCTTAGATAGTGGGTCATAATTAGATAATGTGTTTTAATTTTGATTCTAGGTCAATAAGGAACTTGCATAAATTTGAAATTCGAAAAGAATGTTATAAATCGCAACATAAAATAATTTAAAACATGTATCAAAGATAAAAAGTTGTTTTTGTGTTCCGTTTGGCCCCTAAAAACAATTCTAAATTCAAATTATTGCAGCTAGCCTAAAACGCGTCGTGACGTCATAGGGTTGTGTGTCTAAATTCTGCACCAGCAAAGTAAACAAAATTGTATATAATTTTAATTTTATTTTAATTACTGACCCGACGAACTTCGTACCGGTGTTATTGTGAATTAAATAATGATATCTCAAAGTTCACTAAGTAAATTAACAGAAAATCTAAAAAATAATGTATGACAAAAATTTGCATCAATGTAATGCTTTTTTATAAACAATACTCTATTCTTGGTGCAAAATAAATAACGATGACGGTTTCCCTACGCGCAAAAATTTTCCGTGTGCCAAACCTGAAAACTCGTTACTTTTTAAACGAAGTTATTCTTGCAATTTTCAAACGGTAAGTCCGTTGGAATCATTAGTATAAGCGGGATCAAGACATCATTTTCTTTGTATATTTCCAAACCATCTCTCTTATCAATTAAAACACATATTCTTCTACTTTTAAGTCGGCAAAACAGTAATTTGCATTGAGACATATTAAAAATATAACATTTTATTGATATGGCCAAACCATCTCTCAAATGAAATCAAATACGTCATACTCTTTCACTCATGAATTGAAACACACATTTTTCAACTTTTAGGTAGGCAAAATAGTGAGTAGTATTGAGAAATATTAACATATATACTTAACTTTCTTTTGATATGACCAAACCATCTCCCTCATAAATTACAAACACATATTCTTCCACTTTTAAGTCGGTAAAACAGTAATTTGCATTGAGAAATATTAAACATAATTTTATAAAATTGAATGGGCTATATTTTTTATAATTTTATAACTTTCTTTTGATCGGTCCAAACCATCTCACCCACGAATTCAAACACATATTCTTCCCCTTTAAGCCGGCAAAATACTGATTTGCATTGAGAAATATTAAACATAATATCTTATATATTCGAAAACAATGTTATATAGTATATAACATTCTTTTCATATGACCAAACCATCTCGCTCATGAATAAACAATCCCATATTCTTCCATTTTTTCAGCAAAACAGTAACTTGTATTGAGAAATATTAAACAAATTTGTATAAAATTATTTTGATATGTCCAAACCATCTCTCTTATAAATTAAAACATATATTCTTCCATTTTGAATAGGCAACACAGTGAGTAGCATTGAGAGATATGAAACATATATAACATTCCTTTGATATGACCACACCTTCTCTTACAGGAATTCAAAAACATACTGTTGCACTTTAAAGATATTTAAATTATATTTCATTCCGTATAAGTATTTTCCATATCTTAACCCAACGGTTATTAAGTAAATTTAAGAACGCCACTTTTTGTTTGAATCTTTAAATCGCAATTACAAACAATTTCTCACTTGTTTCAGAGAAGTGCACGTTACACGCATTGTGTTAAAAGTGCAACAATAATAAGTTGCACCCATAGAGCACTGCATGACTCAGTGCACTTTTAACTCGCCGCCATCAAATATTAAATGTAAAATAATTTTTTTTTAATTCATACCTTAAAATTCTAAATATTAATTAATTATGACAATAACAAAAAATATTATCGATCATTTAAGACACGCAATAGTGTTCACGATATTTTTCGTTTGTTCCTCTAGTTAACATGAATAAACTGGATGGTTTGCCCAGGCGAAAGCAAGTTTTTTTGAAAATTTCGTAAAATTAAAAAATTCATATTTTATCCAATTTGAGTCCAAAAGTTAATCTGCTGCACTTTTCAATTATAAAATTTCCCGTTGTTTCTTCTTCTGTGCTCAGAATTTTTCTACGACTTACGGTTCGCGCTAACGCACGGCATAACGCAGTTCGGAAACGGACTGCGCTAGAGAAGTAAAAATAGCACCGTTTTGTTCGGAATCCAGCAGGGAGTCCACCTGCGAAATTTCATGAAAATCGGTCAAGTGGTTTCGGAGGAGTTTGGCAACAAAGCCTGCGAAAGAGAATTTTATATATATAGATGTTAAACCACGAAATTTTTTTAAAAAAATAACGGTTAAAGATAGAAAAGTGAAAATTTAGGATTGTATATATCTTTTGCTTCTGAATCATATACAATTAAGAAAAATCGGTTTGTCGAAAAACTTAAATAAAAATAAAAAAAAATAAAAAAAATTATTAGGGGGGGCAAAGCCCCCTTATGACGTACGGCTATGAAATATAGATAACAACCTACTCCCTGTCCGGTCGAGTCCACCTGCGAAATTTCATGAAAATCGGTCAAGTGGTTTCGGAGGAGTTTGGCAACAAAGCCTGCGAAAGAGAATTTTATATATATAGATGTTAAACCACGAAATTTTTTTAAAAAAATAACGGTTAAAGATAGAAAAGTGAAAATTTAGGATTGTATGTATCTTTTGCTTCTGAATCATATAGAATTAAGAAAAATCGGTTTGTCGAAAAATAAAAAAAAATATTAGGGGGGGCAAAGCCCCCTTATGACGTACGGACATGAAATATAGATAACAACCTACTCCCTGTCCGGTCGAGTCCACCTGCGAAATTTCATGAAAATCGGTCAAGTGGTTTCGGAGGAGTTTGGCAACAAAGCCTGCGAAAGAGAATTTTATATATATAGATGTTAAACCACGAAATTTAAAAAAAAAATAACGGTTAAAGATAGAAAAGTGAAAATTTAGGATTGTATGTATCTTTCGCTTCTGAATCATATACAATTAAGAAAACTCGGTTTGTCGAAAAATAAAAAAAATTATTAGGGGGGGCAAAGCCCCCTTATGACGTACGGCTATGAAATATAGATAACAACCTACTCCCTGTCCGGTCGAGTCCACCTGCGAAATTTCATGAAAATCGGTCAAGTGGTTTCGGAGGAGTTTGGCAACAAAGCCTGCGAAAGAGAATTTTATATATACAGGGTGGTTCATCTTATTCGCCTCGGTCTCTGTACGGAAAACCACTTGATATTTTAAAAAATTTTCTTCACAGAAATATACAGGGCCTTTAATACTACAACCTAAAAATAATGTCAATTATACAGGGTGTTCCAAAAAAGAGAGGTATATCAAAGTTATATTTTTTCTTATGGAATGCCCTATATCTGATGACATTATTGAATTGACCTTAAAAAATAAGCTATACTTTCATAAGAGTTCCCTATACCTAAATACAGGGTGTTTTGATTTATTTCGATTTTTATAAAAATGTAAGGTTTTAGAAAAAAATAAATATCTACGAATCTAAGAAGCAGTAACAAATTCTTTCTTGGATCTTAATAATAGACTATTTAGCATACTTAAACAGATGCTTATTGCAACAAAATTTTTTACAGGCTGGTCAAAATATGAGATAGTTCTATTAACAAATTCAAGCTGTAATAACTTACTTATTTTAAATGGAACACCCTGTATCTTACTAGTCTATCGCGTAGAAAATTTACTTAGCTTTCAATTTGTATTAGGCTTTCCTATACCTATCTTTTTACAGGGTGGTCAAAATATTAGATTGTTCTATTAACAAATTCAAGCTGTAATAACTTACTTATTTTAAATGGAACACCCTGTATCTTACTAGTCTATCGAGTAGAAAATTTACTTAGCTTTCAATTCTTATTAGGGTTTCCTATACCTATCTAGCTTCATTTTTTAAATATTTAAAGATTTCCTAATTTGTAAGCTTTAAAAATTAGAATTAAGTACCTATGTCGTGGTTATGTACAACACATCACCAACACCGGCAATATACTTAGATATCTTAGTCAAGATAGTTTCATTAATAAAATTCACATTTTTATCATTTAATCACACAGAGTGTTCTTATTTTAAATGACATACTCGATATTCTATTCTTTATAATGGAAGATATTTAAAATCTCTTCAATTCCATGTTAACATTCTCAACACACATGTTATTCTGTAAATATAAATTCCCATGTTATTCTGTAAATACCCATTTTTACATATTTTTGTACAATAGGCTCGTTTTCGTCAAAGTAGCCATTGCATTTAATTGTTTGTAATTGCGATTTAAAGATTCAAACAAAAAGTGGCGTTCTTAAATTTACTTAATAACCGTTGGGTTAAGATATGGAAAATACTTATACGGAATGAAATATAATTTAAATATCTTCCAGAATACGGCATCTAATATAGGGTATGCAGTTTAAAATAAACATATTTTTCAATTTCACATGTAGGCCAAAATCAACTAAAATAATACAACACTCTGTGTGATTACATGATAACAATGAATATTTTATTATTAATGACAGTATTTTATCTAAGTATATTGCCGGTGTTGGTGGTGTGTTGTACATAAACACGACATAGGTACTTATGTAATTCTAATTTTTAAAGCTTACAAATTAGGAAATCTTTAAATATTTAAAAAATGAAGGGAGATAGGTATAGGAAACCCTAATAATAATTGAAAGCTAAGTAAACTTTCTACTCGATAGACTAGTAAGCTACAGGGTGTTCCATTTAAAATAAGTAAGTTATTACAGCTTGAATTTGTTAATAGAACAATCTAATATTTTGACCACCCTGTAAAAAGATAGGTATAGGAAACCCTAATACAAATTGAAACCTAAGCAAATTTTCTACGCGATAGACTAGTAAGATACAGGGTGTTCCATTTAAAATAAGTAAGTTATTACAGCTTGAATTTGTTAATAGAACAATCTCATATTTTGACCACCCTGTAAGAAATTTTGTTGCAATAAGCATCTGTTTAAGTATTCTAAATAGTCTATTATTAAGATCCAAGAAATAATTTGTTACTGCTTCTTAGATTCGTAGATATTTATTTTTTTCTAAAACCTTACATTTTTATAAAAATCGAAATAAATCAAAACACCCTGTATTTAGGTATAGGGAACCCTTATGAAAGTATAGCTTATTTTTTAAGGTCAATTCAATAATGTCATCAGATATAGGGCATTCCATAAGAAAAAATATAACTTTGATATACCACTCTTTTTTGGAACACCCTGTATAATTCACATTATTTTTAATTTGTAGTATTAAAGGCCCTGTATATTTCTGTGAAGAAATTTTTTTAAAATATCAAGTGGTTTTCCGTACAGAGACCGAGGCGAATAAGATGAACCACCCTGTATAGATGTTAAACCACGAAATTTTTTTAAAAAAATAACGGTTAAAGACAGAAAAGTGAAAATTTAGGATTGTATGTACCTTTTGCTTCTGAATCATATAGAATTAAGAAAAATCGGTTTGTCGAAAAATAAAAAAAAAATTTAGGGGGAGCAAAGCCCCCTTATAACGTACGGCTATGAAATATAAATAACAACCTACTCCCTGTCCGGTCTAGTCCACCTGCCAAATTTCATGAAAATCGGTCAAGTGGTTTCGGAGGAGTTTGGCAACAAAGCCTGCGAAAGAGAATTTTATATATATAGATTTTTATAAATTTGATTATCTTACTTAATTTGAACTTGAACAGACTGTATGCATATTTTGTCATTTTATTAGTTCATATACAGGGTGATTGATTAGTGGGGTAAAGCTCAATAGATCCGCTTTAGTAATAGATAGCAAAAAAAATTAATAACAAAAATTTTAGCCACCTTTGAGCTTCACATTACAAAATTAGTTAGAATGTTACAGGGTGTTCGATAACACAGTGGCAGACCAAACTTATGTTTTTTTAAATGGAACACCCTATATTTTATTTTATATTCGGAAGCCTGTTAACTTCTCCATCACAAAAATATAAAGGTTTGTTATATTATACAGGGTATTAACAAATTTATAACCAATTTTGTATGAAGATCGTAACAAGTTTAACTCCCTGTATAAATAAAAATAAGCACAACAGCAATGGTTTATTAATGGCATATTTTTTTTTATTTATTGTCAAAATTTTCAAGAATTATTGACGTTTCTTATTTTTTTTATATTAAATACAGGGTGAGTCAAAACGCAAGTACATTATTTTCTGAGCAATGTTAAATGGAACACCCTGTATTTTATATCATTATTGAAAAGTAACATTACCATACTTTAATTTTTATATAACATTCCCTATGTCCAAATTTATTAGTTTTCGAGATATTTTCATTTTTCAGAGCAAATTATTTTAGGTGCCTAAATTTATCTAAATTTTAAGTAAGCCATGACTGAATTGACTATTGACGATTAATGATTATCAATCCGGTAACCAATGTAACAATGTAGCAAATAAAGAAATAACAAGCTGAAAATGCGAGAATTATCATAACGAAAACTTTGTTTATTTACGTATTTTAATTCATAATATGGAAAATTTCTTTTATGAAAAGTTGTTTAGTATTAAAGGCTATGTTTTAATATGCAATTATATCCTAATTTAAATATTGTGAACTATAAAGGTACTCTACTCTCGAACGAAATTCATATTTTTTGGCATACCTCGAATAAAATTGATAAAATTTGATATATGATGATTGCATCTTAGATGTTAGACCATGCAGATCTTTTTATGAAGAATAGCTTTTCTTCGTAAAATTAATAATAAAAGAGTTATGAATGAAAATGATATTGGTATTCGTAATTTGAGAAAAATTTTCAAATATTTTTTTATCTTTAGAAGGATGTACAAGTAATTAGAACATAGTTTTTAACTCCAAACAACTTTTTATAATAACACTTTTCAATATTGTAAAAAATAAAGATACTTTAATCTTGATCGAACTTCATATTTTTTGACATACCTCGTATAATATAGATTTGATATCTAATAAAAATAAATAAATAGATACAAAATAAACAGTTCTCCTTGAAAATAGTGAACTGTAATTTAACATTACATTAAATAAATAAATAAAATTTGTTTATCTGACATTTCAATTTTATGTTGACGTTTAGTTGCGTCAAACGAAAACAAAGTGGAGTTGACGTTTCTATGTCGAAAGAAAATGATTAAAGGAGACTTGTGACGTCACAATGACGACTTTGAGGTCGGATATCTCGAAGATGGTTAGAGATAGCGAAATGCCGTTTTCAGATTTGGATTCAGAAGACAAAACTACATAGGAATCCATCGCTAGGTGGCCTCTAGATATTTCAGGAGCGGCAACGCAATAACACACACACTTTTGCGAATTTATAAACGAAAAGTTTTCGTTGAAAATAATTTATTAGTAATACATTTTACAAAAAAAACACAACCACAACATGCAACATGTTTGAAACAATTAAAAACTACTTTTTTATGTGAATGTAACTAATAAAGGAAGAAAATTAGTAAGAAATTTTACAAAAAAACACACAAACACAAAATACATTTTGTGAAGACAATTAAACACTACTTTTGTATGTAAATGTAACAATGTAACAAATAAAGAACGAAAAATAATTTATCAGTAATACATTTTGCAAAAAAAACATGTTTGAAAAAATTAGAAGCTACTTTTAATAAAATATTTTTAATATTTAATTACATAAGGTGTTCAAAATTACCTCCTAACACATTTATGCACGCCTAAAAACTATCATTGAATGAGCTACTTAATACTCTACGAAGCATTTGTAAATTAACACATCCAAATACACTTTGTATTTTATTTTTCATCTCATCCCTTGTTGTTGGAGGTATTTTATAAACTTCATTATTAACATAACCCCAAAAAAATCAGTCCAGTTTATTAAATTCTGGGGATTTGGGTGGTCACGCTACTGGTCCATTGAAAAATAAATATATCTCGAAAACTAATAAATTTAGACATAGGGAATGTTATCTAAAAATTAAAGTACGGTAATGGTACTTTTCAATGGTGATATAAAATACAGGGTGTTCTATTTAATATTACTGAGAAAATAATGTACTTGCGTTTTGACTCACCCTGTATTTGTTATAAAGAAAATTAGCAATATCAATCATTCTTGAAAATTTTGAGAATACAGTAGAACGTCGATAATCCGGACGTCAAAAATCCGGACCGTCAATAATCCGGATTTGTATCTAGCAAAAATATCTGATTCCTTTAAAATAAATTAAGAACTTAGGTGCGAAAAACGAACCTCTACCGCGGTTCAAAAATATTTTACACATTTTTTTAAAGCCCAAATAATGTCTGATGGTTTTTACTGTACACATGCTGCTATTATAAATTAATACAATACAGTGTTTAAACATAAAAAAAATGTTTTGATTAATTTCACCTCTATTTTTAGACACTTTACTGTACAAGAGAAAACATACAATTTTAAAAAGTTTGTTGTACTTTAATGTGTATACTGGCTTTTTTTAGGTAATTTCGATATTCCGGATAATTTGATAATCCGGATGGGGTCCGGTCCCAACTAATCCGGATTATTGACGTTCTACTGTACGTAAAAAATATGGCATTAATAAACCATTGCTGTTTTGCTTATTTTTATTTATACAGGGAGTTGAACTTGTCACGATTTTCATATAAAATTGGTTATATCTTTGTAAGTGCCCTGTATAACATAACAAACCTTTATATTTTTGTGTTCTATATATGTTTATATTATAAAATATAGGGTGTTCTATTTAAAAGAAAACATAAGTTTGGTCTGCCACTGTGTTATCGAACACCCTGTAACATTCTAACTAATTTTGTAATTTGAAGCTCAAAGTTGGATAAAATTTTTGTTATTAACTTTTATTGGTATCTATTACTATAGCGGATCTATAGAGCTTTATCCCACTAATCAATCACCCTGTAGATTTCGATTCACATGCGAATACAAGTAGCGTCGTTTTTAAGTCTTATAAAATATTTTTGTATGCCATTGGAAGACCAGGAATAATGCTAATCGCTAATAAACATTTCTATAGAATTTAATGCCTACAATTTTGAACCTTTACTATAGTGTTTTATTGAATAAAATATCTATTGGACAGCATTTACTTAAAACTAATAGTGCTTTTTTATTTTTAGGTTTATAAGGCTTGTTTAGAAATACTACCTCACAAGATATTTACTTTTTCCAAAATATGGTTGCTGTTTGCACAATTTGAAATTCGTCAGAAGAACTTAACTGCAGCAAGAAAAATCCTTGGAATGTCAATTGGTATGTGTCCTCGAGATAAGCTTTTTAGAGGATACATTGATCTAGAGATTCAACTAAGAGAATTTGACAGATGCAGAAAATTGTACGAAAAATTTCTTGAATTTGGACCAGACAATTGCATAACCTGGATGAAGTTTGCCGAACTGGAAACACTATTGGGGGATATAGAAAGAGCTAGAGGTATATTCGAATTAGCCATTAACCAAGCCAGACTTGACATGCCAGAATTATTGTGGAAAGCTTACATCGACTTTGAAATAGCACAAGATGAACCGGATAATGCAAGACAGATCTACGAAAGACTTCTGGAAAGAACCTCCCACGTTAAGGTTTGGCTATCGTACGCTAAATTCGAACTCAACAATCCAACAGAAGACGAATTAAATGTTCGTTTAGCTAGAAGAATCTTTGAAAGGGCTAATGAAAATCTGAAGAGCTTTCCAGAGAAAGAAGCAAGAGTGCTCCTGTTGGAAAATTGGAGGGAGTTTGAAAATAACCATGGAGACGAATCGAGCAAAGAAAAAGTTAATGCCAAAGTACCAAGAAGGATCAAAAAGAGACAGAAAGTTGTTGATGAAGATGGTATTGAACAAGGGTGGGAAGAAGTATTTGATTATATATTCCCTGAAGATGAAGCTAGTAGACCCAACTTGAAACTTCTTGCAGCTGCCAAGAACTGGAAGAAAAAAGCAGAAGATGGAGATGAAGCAGAAAGTACTAATAATGTTGTTAAAAGTAGCAGTGATAGAATAAGAGAAAAGTTGCTAGCATCTGCTAAAAATTGGAAGAAAAAGCAAGATGGAATTAAGGAAACCAGTGCAGAAGAAAACACTGGTGAAGATATGCAAGAAGATAATATCCAAAACCTGGAACAAGAAACTGAATCTAAGGACTTAGATAATGAAAATCAAGATTCCAGTAACGAAAATGATAGCAATGATGATTCTTCTTAAAAATTATTTATTTATTCTATGTTAAGTGACTGTACATATTATAATTAATATTGTTTTTGATAAAATCTTTTTACATTTTCTTTATTTTACCATATCAACATTTATATACCTCATCTCATCATCACTCGTACTATAGCACTGAAGTAAAATTTCGGCCTTCGCATGATAACGGTTTCCGAAGTGGAAATTGAAACGTCAAATAAACTTAATTTCAAACTAAAGTTGTAACTTATTTTCGATTTAAATAGTACATTGTTTTGAATAATGTTATTACGCTCACCTGCAAAATTAACCGTTGACTTGAAAAATGGGTATTTGTATCCCTCGAATTTCTTAAACCTTTTGTCCGATTTAAGTGATTTTTGAAGTTATACTTCTTTACCGGCGATATGAGGGTGAATTTTTATATGTTAAAACCTATGATCCCGGCGCATGCGCATTATAACTTTGTTCTGATTGGATGTTCAAATGACATGTCAAAAATTATTCAATATGGCGGCTGTGGCACAGCTGTACGTAGTTTGATTATTTATGGTTGTTGCGTTTTAAAATTTGTGTGAAAAGAAACAACAAACAAAAGTTAGTTAATAGTTATATGTACTGCCTTTTTAAATAGTTTTCATATACCTATATTTTTGGACTTTTGGACTATTTTGGACAAGGAAAACTCATTCTAATTTGGTAAGTAGTTTTTATTATAATCATATTGTAATTATACATTTGGATTAGGTTGAAATACAGTAGAGCGTCGATTATCCGAACTAATTGGGGGACATAGGTGTTCGGAAAACCGATTTGTTCGGATAATCGAACTACAATATATTGATACATATTTATAGTCATACATATTTATCCACAAGTGAATAAAAGCCATATTTATATACCTACATATTTATTTATATCTTGATAATGACAACTAGCAACTAAACAAAAAAGTGCAGTCTTTGCAACAACATAATTATTTTTGGATACAATATTGAAGAAAATTGAAGATATTTTAAGCGTCAATTACTAACGCTTGCTCGGTATTCGAGTGCGGGACGCGGGAGTCGATAGTTCGAATAAGCGGTCGTTCGGTTGATCGACGTTCGGATAATCGACGCTCTACTGTACATTTATTTTCTCAAGAATGGGGATTTTAGAGAGAAATCCCAAATTAGGTCCGATTTTTATTTTTAAATTATGATTTTTTGGCGTAGATTTATTTATCTAGTAGGTATGTAATGCTTTGATTTACATACTTAATTTGATTACCAACAAGAGTTCTACCAATCTTCATCTAATATATTGTTTTCTTACTGTTTTGTTATATGTTAATATTTTCTTCCACAAAATTTAAACTACATAATTTAATTATATTCAAAACAACTGTCAAACAGTAAAACGTTCAGTTACCCTATTTTTCCACATGACAAATAATGTGGAATTGGACGAGTGAGTCTAGTCTTCGATTACGAATCAAAGCGCCCCGAAAGTCACGGGTTCGATTCCCGATGCAAGTTTTTATTTTTTTATTTTTTTATGCATTTTATGATTGTAAGTATATTTGTTATATAATTTTTTTTTCAGAAAATGCGTATTTAAAATTTTTGCCAACAATAATTATCGTTCAGAAATCATTTTTTCTTTGTGGCATTTTTCAATGTGTTTGTGTGCGTTTTATTCCTTTATTTTTTTAAATTTTTGGTATTGCCTTAAAAATCACATAATATGTAGTAGAAGTATAACTTCTTACGTGCGTACAAAATACACACACATTCTTTTTTTAAATATGTTATAACCTTATTTTTTTATTAACAATATCGCTGTAATAAATGAAGAATCGCTGTAATAAACAATATACAAACTATAATAAACAATATCGCTGTAATAAATGAAGAATTTGACAGACAGCCTGTGGAGTTAACGGAGACAGTAACAGTAATGGTTACCAGAATAATAAACGAGGAAGTGGCTCAAGCGCTTCAGAAAATAAAGAAAGGAAAAGCAGTCGGACCAGATGATATTCCTGGGGAAGTCTGGAGAGCATTGGGAGAGACAGGAATAAGTTGGCTAGCAGATTTATTTAATAGAATTATGGAAGTTGGTCAAATGCCAGACGAATGGAGAAGCAGTATATTAGTACCTGTCTACAAAAACAAGGGAGACATACAACAATGTACAAACTACATGGCTATAAAACTACTTAGCCACACCATGAAAATATAGGAGAGAGTAATTGATAGACGGATACGTGAAGAAACCGAAATATCCGATAATCAATTTGGCTTTATGCGGGGCAGATCAACAACAGATGCAATTTTCATTAAAAGGCAAATGATGGAAAATACAGGAATAAAGAGACCAACGCTCATATAGTATTCATTGATCTTGAGAAAGCATATGATAGAGTTCCTCGAGAGATTCTGTGGTGGGCACTCAATAAGAAAGGAGTCCCTGGAGAATATATAAAGATTGTGAGGGATATGTATGAGGGAGTAACGACTAGTGTTAGGACAGGTGTGGGAGAGACTGATAAATTTCAGGTGAAAGTAAGATTGCACCAAGGCTCGGTGCTTAGTCCTTATTTATTCTGATTAGTTTTGGACCAGATAACAGCGAAACTACAGGGTAGCATTCCATGGTGCCTAATGTAAGCTGATGATGTAGTGTTAATAGGAAATAGTAAAAGAGACTTAGAACAAAAACTGGAACAGTGGAGACAAGCTCTCGAGGAAAAAGGTTTAAAACAGAGTATTTGGAATGTTCATTTAAAGATGGAGTTACTACAAATAAAATGGTATCTTTGGATGGTGAAATGATTGTGAAAAGCAATAGTTTTAAGTACCTAGGATCGGTATTACAGAGTAATGGAGAAATAGATGGAGATGCATGCAGTAGAATTAGGGCTGGATGGATGAAGTGGAAATGAAGCTGAAGGGAAAATTCTATATAACAGCCATAAGACCGGCTATAATGTACGGAACTGAATGTTGGGCAGTGAAAAAGAAAAAGGAACAACGAATGCATGTGGCGGAAATGAGAATGCTTAGATGTATGAGTGAAGTGACAAAGAAGGATACAATTAGAAATGAGTATATTAGGGGAAGTCTAAAGGTCCTCAATGGAGGTTGGCTACTAAAGTTGCAAATTCTTGTCTGTGTTCAGTTGTTTTTATTAGCTGTTCAAAATTTAGCCCTGTCCATTGTCTCATGTTTCTTAGCCACGATAGTCTTTTCCTTCCTAAATAGTCCTCTCTTTCCCCTATTAGTTGAGCATATTGGTACTTATTGTTTGTCAGTATGTGGTTTAGGTAAGATTGTTTTTCTAACTTTCACTGTGTTGAAAAATTCTCGTTCTTTGCCTATTTTAGCAGCACTTCCTCGTTTGAGGTATGTGATGTCTATGGAATTTTGAGGATTCTCTGTTAGATCCAGATTTCAAAGGCCCCCAATTTATTTACTGTTGATGTTTTAAGGGTCCTCGTTCCAACTGCATAGAGAAGAGTTGAACAGACGTAGCATTTTGATAAACGTAGTCCAATTTTGAGTCTTAGTCGAGAATCGCATAGCAGTCTTTTGATTTTTTCGAAAGATTTTCTTGCCTGTTCTATTATCGATTTTATTTTTAGATCGGGATTTAGGCTGCTATTGATCCAACACCCCAGGTAGTTAAAGGACCCGCAGAAACCTTATGGGAAATGGCTCTCTGTCAAATGCTCTGAAACTTTGGGTTCTGGTAGTCTTTGATGTGTAAAACAAAAGACTCAATTGGCGCGTAGCTCCAAAAAATCATAGTTTTAAGATATAAGCCTCTGAAGTTATAAGTACAGTGAGGACGTTTCAGTTGGAATAAATTCATTTTCTCGAGAATGGCCGACTCTGGAGATAAATTACAAATCAGGTTGATTTTTATTTTTAAATTACAATTTTTTGGCATATATATCATACTAGTGACGTCATCCATCTGGGCGTGATGGTGCAATCGATGATTTTTTTAAATAAGAATAGGGGTCGTGTGATAGCTCATTTGAAAGGTTATCAAATTCTCTATTCAATAATATAAACAATAACAATATTATTTATACAGTGTGCCCAAAAAATTTTTTTGAATTAAATTAATTGAGACAAAAAGAAGAATGTATATAATTTATTTAATTCGAAATACATTTTACTGTTGTTCGAAAACAGGAAAAATGTTTATTTGATAAATAAATGTTGTTTTTCGCTTAAATTCAATATTAAAGCTGCCACCCACCTGCCTTTTAGCAGTTTGAACATTTAATTTAAGCGAAAAGCAATGTTAATTTTTCAAATTAACATTTTTTCTGTTTTCTGACAGCAGTAAAATGTATTTTCAATTAAATAAATTTTATACATTCGTCCTTTTGTCTTAATTAATTTAATTCAAAAAAAATTTGGGCACCCTGTATAAATAATTATATTAATAATTATATTAATGAATAGAGAATTAAACAAAACAACCTTTCAAATAAACTATCACACGACCCCTTCCGCTTAAACTAAATGTTCAAACTACTAAGAGGCAGGTGGGTGGCAGCTTTAATGTTGAATTTAAGCGAAAAACAATATTTATTTATCAAATAAACATTTTTTCCTGATTTCGGACAACAGTAAAATGTATTTCGAAATAAATAAATTATATATTATATTCTTCTTTTTGTCTCAATTAATTTAATCTAAAAAAATGTTTTGGGCACCCTGTTTATATTATTGAATAGAGAATTTGATAACCTTTCAAATGAGCTATCACACGACCCCTATTCTTATTTAAAAAAATCATCGATTGCGCCATCACGCCCAGAGGGATGACGTCACTAGTATGATATATATATATATATATATATATATATATATATATATATATATATATATATATATATATATATATGCCAAAAAATTATAATTTAAAAATAAAAATCTACCTGATTCGTAATTTATCTCCACAGTCGCCCATTCTCGAGAAGATGAATTTATTCCAACTGAAACGTCCTCACTGTACCTATAACTTCAGAGGCTTATATCTTAAAACCATGATTTTTTGGAGCTATGCGCCCATTGAGTCTTTTGTTCTACACATCAAGGACTATCAGAACCCAAAGTTTCAGAGCATTTGACAGAGAGCCATTTCCCATAAGGTTTCTGCGGGGTCCTTTATTGACCTCTTCTAAACACAAAACAATTAATAAACAACAATTGTAAAACAATAATTTATTACAGCTAATAAAATACATATCAACGGATAAAAATATACAAAATACTGATAATTATTCAATGAACAAATAAAATAAGTTAGTGCGAAAATTATCACTAGTAAAACTTGGTAAAAATAATCAACTAATACAAGTTCCAAAAATAAATAATTTGTGCTAGTATATGACAGTGTTTTTTTTTAGTATCAACAAGCAATCTTAACAATAAACAAAAAATATCAACATTTCTCTAATAACAATATACTATACAATATAAAACAATAATAAGTTACGATTTTAATTTAATTTCATTCCAATGTGATTTAATCATGCGTTAAAAAACAGTTGACATAGATACAGACAACTTGTTATGGAGGACAAGTTCCTCTAAAGTTTGTGAATTTTAGATAAGCATGTCGATAGAATCAAAATGTATCGAGGAATGGTTTTGGTATTAACCAGATTAGTAAAAATGACACTAAATAACTCTACCTGTGAAATTGCTTCGCACAGTCACATTTTGGATAAATTTAAGGTTGCAAAAGGCTTCAGAGAGGGGGATCTGTTATCCACTACATTTACATTATTTAACTAAGGGCCGGTTGTTCGAACGCTAATCAACAATGATCACTATCAAATATTTAATTACTGTCACAACTGTCAATGTCAACTTTGGTTGGGTTGCTGAAAACGTAATTGATTATAATTATGAGATTAGTTAATCAATTAACATAACAATTATTAACATAATTGATTAACTAATTTCATAATTGTAATCAATAATTATGTTTTCAGCGTTTTCAGCAACCCAATCAAAGTTGACATTGACAGTTGTGACAGTAATTAAATATTTGATAATGATCATTTTT
The DNA here is from genome assembly GCF_917563875.1 of Diabrotica virgifera virgifera. Taxonomy (NCBI): domain Eukaryota; kingdom Metazoa; phylum Arthropoda; class Insecta; order Coleoptera; family Chrysomelidae; genus Diabrotica; species Diabrotica virgifera. The sequence goes on along the minus strand of NC_065448.1, from coordinate 250,653,922 downwards.
GATTAGCGTTCGAACAACCGGCCCGTAGTGTTAGAAATATGTAGAAACAGAAACAATCATGAAAAATTAGCACCAGTGCATGGCATTTGCTGATGATTTTAGCAAGAACCGTGAAATAATTAAGAAGAATGGCGACGAAAATTACTGAAGAAGCACAGATATTCGGACTGGAGCTAAATGAAGACAAAACCAAAAATACAGTCATGGGAGGAACAGAAGAAGAAAAAGAAGGCTTTAAGGTGAAGTCTGCAAGTGGTAAAAGCTATAGTTTCAAAAGGGTGAACAACACGAATAACTCAGTGTAGTATTCGATGAAAATGGAAAGGAGAAACGGGAGCTCGATACCAGTATAGCAAAAAGGAATACAAAATTAAGCAGTTTAAGGACCCTAATGAATTCAAAATACGTTTATAGACAAGGCAAACTCCGAATATATAAAACAGTAATTAGACCCACGGTAATATGTTTTTGTGAGGCATGAACATTAAATAAGAAGTAAGAGGATACTCTGGAAAGGTGGGAAAGGAAAATATTGAGACGCGTATTCGGAGGAAGGAAGACAGACGGGTGGGAGAGAAGAGCCAACAACGAATTAATGGCTATGTACAAAGAACCTACCATCACCAGGTTCGTCAAGTCACAACAAATCAGATGGATGAGACACATAGAAGAATGGCAGCAAACATCCTAAACTAGATATGACCAGAAAATTAATTGGTCCAAAAAAAGGGGTAGACGCAGAACGAGGTGGATTAACAAAGTAGAGGAAGACCTTAAACATGTGAAGGTCAGGGACTGGAAAAGAAAAGCACAAAACAGAGGTGAATGGAGAAATATTGTTCATCAGGTCCTTCAAAGTAGTTGAGAATTTTGTATATATTATTATTTAAGTTCGAGTTTTGTTTAAAATAATTATAATTAGTTAATCTTATGATTGTGTTTTATAAAAATGCCCTACCTAGGTCCTTACGGCCTGTTGTGCGTATAAATAAATAAATATTATATTTACATATAAACAATAATAATAATAATACATATTCAGTAATAGTATCATATATAATAAACAATATTATGTAGTAATATTATCACAGATTTACTATGATTCTTATTAGAAAGAGTCTTTTGATAGCACATAATAAAATCACAGATATTTTTTACAAAATACTTAATTAAATTATTTTTGTTTCGTTATAGTATCCTTATTCCCTCAAAATAGGTAACTAACCTTAGTACATACTATATGTGTAGCTTATCCCGATAAGCGGACCCTATCCGGATAGACTTGCGTGCACCACTGTTTCATTCGAACGATTTATTTAACCAATGCTTCTTGCTGTACCTACCTTGTTATATTCTTTGATTTAACTATTATTGTAAATATTGTAATCTACTATGTATACAGGGTGTCCCGGAAAATAGTGCGTTCCTTAAAGATGTGGGTAGAATGCACCATTTAAAAGAAAACTTTCTTATAATTTTTTTTCTAAAGTCATCTGTTGCCTCAAAAAAATAAAATATGTAATGTCTTTTACTAAAATTTACATTTGGCAACCCGGCAGTTTTATTTATTTTGACATAGGGAAGATATTTAAAATTGTAAATACAAACAGTCATAATTACCTGTAACCCGAGAATACATCGTATTGTTGTGGTATTGTCATGATTTCGATCGCAAGTATCATGTTAATTACGTAATACCTATAGTGTATAATTAGTGCAAGATTTAGGTACACAAAGACCATTTACCTCGAAGTTTAAGGATTTGTAGATGGTTTCAAAACAAAATGTGTAAAGTGTTGTGTGTAGATAAAGCTTGTTTTACGAGAAATGGTGTGCGTGTGTTTCACTTTTATAATGTATGGGCTGGGATTATTAGTAATCATCTGATTGAACCACTCGAACTTCCCAGAAGATTGAATGGAGAAATGGAATACTCAAATTTTTTCTAACATGTTCTACCGATAGATACTTCTTGAAGACGTAGCTTGATTCTGATTGTAATAAAAAAATTTCATGTAAGTTAAAACACTATACAAAGCTTATTTATTAGATATTTAATAAACACAAATATTATGCTGTTTTTCTATCACTGTAAGCAGTACTTCATCAATACATAATATTATGCCTAATGGTCGATGATTCATGATAGTTGAATTTAAAACGGTCGACTTTACAAAAAAATTTTATGAGACTTTTTTTGCTCTAAATGGTACACTTAGCCCGAACCTTGAAGGAACGCACTATTTTCCGGGACACCCTGTATGTAATTATTGTAATATCTCCATTTCCAGAAAATAATAGGTGAGTTCTATAAATAAAATGTCCTAGTTTTCTACTCTCCGTTTCAAATTTTTAATCAGTATGGTCGTATATTGCAAGCGGGTTTGCCATTCTGTGAATTACCATACATAAATCCTCCTTTAGTATTCCACAGCAGTTAACAGCGATAATCCTATAAGTACCTCCCAATACTACCTTTCACGGCCACTGCCGTGAAGAGCGGCAACGTTGTCAAGAGAATTCTCATTTAGTTAGCATAAGGCTATCTTTGTATACTGCATCGCATGTTTGAAATAGGCTGTAGTTCTCAATCCATTCTATCCTTTCAGTGGTAAGGATAGTAAAGTATTATCATACCAATGTGTCGTTTTAGATTAGCTATAAACTAAATGGAATGAAATTAAATTGTCTTTTAAGTAAAATTAATTTGAACGTCCTATGACCGGTTTCACTAACATTCATTAACTTCATACTTAAGTAAGGGTTATCTTTGACGGCTCGCTAGACATTTGTAATTCCTTTTAGATTACTGTTATTTACTTCCAAAATGATAGTAAAATAATTGAAATAATATTGAATTACTTGCAGAATAAGTAATTATATAGAAAATCCTAAATAAAGGACCCCTCAACACTCCATATGGAAAACTGGTCCCGGTCCCGGTCAAATTTAACGAAAGTTCGGTCAATGATAGTTTTCAGTGCGTAGATTAAAAAAGTCAATGAGACCTAGGTCTGAAAAACTATTTTGATGCTACAGACTTCTGAAGTTATTGGATTCAGGTGCTTAGTGTATGTCAAGCGCACTAATTCAAGTCAGGTGAACGAAACAGACTTCAGACAATCAAGTGAACGAAAATATCTATTACTGAAAGAACAGATACTCATTTCCTTCACACATATTTGCTCGCTGAATATGAATTCGTGATTAAAAATAGATACATCGTATTTTAATCTTCAGAAAAGTCCCCGAAAACGAAGAAGACTTATAATTTTAGATGGCACTCCTTGCAGGAATGGGGCAACGTTAAATAAAGAAAATAATCGTAGGAAAAATGTATACCGATTGAGAAATTTCTGATGGTTGGTGTGCGCCTTTAATGAGAGCGACAAAGAGACACGTATTTATTATACATTTAAAACGGGCTAGAAGATATACGCCGGCAAAGCGAGGCAGCGTGAACAACCCACTTCATGTCGTAGGTAGGGCTATCTCAGCACAGCGTTGCCAAAGTAGATTTAAAAAAGAAAATAACAAAGTAGAAAAAATTATAATATTTAACTTATTGTAAACGAATATAATAAACAAATTCTTTAAAAGAAAAAAACTTAAGTAAAAAAATATTGTTTTCGCCCATTTTAAAAAAGTGGGTGAAAAAGGTTGAATTATATTTCAACGTTTTCACATTTTTTTAAAATGGATGAAAACAATATTTTTTTACTTAAGTTTATTTCTTTTAAATAATTTGTTTATAATATTCGTTTACAATAAGTTAAATATTATAATTTTTTCTACTTTGTTATTTTCTTTTTTAAATCTACGTTGGCAACGCTGTGCTGAGAAAGCCCTACCTACGACATGAAGTGGGTTGTTCGCGCTACCTCGCTTTGCCAGCCCGTTTTAACTGTATAATAAATACGTGTCTCTTTGTCGCTCTCATTAAAGGCGCATACCAACCATGAGAAATTTCTCAATCGGTATACCATATACTAATTAAGCTGTACACTTTTTGAGAGTTCAAAATTAGGATAATCATTTTCTTAATACAAAATATTATGGAGAATAATATAATATTCATAATTATAATAGACTTTAAACGCTGAATTTTTTAAGCAAACAAAAATGAAATATGCTTAATTATTTCGTCTCTTTACTTAAATGATTAGGTACTCATTTGCAATAGATAGAAGAGAGAATAATATAATATTCATATTTATAATTATAATAATAGATTTTAAACGCTGAATTTTTTAAGCAAACAAAAATGAAATATGCTTTATCATTTCGTCTCTTTACTTAAATGATTAGGTACTCATTTGCAATAGATAAATAGATAAATTTTTTGCATTTTAAGATGTACTACTAGAGTATAACTAACTAGGCAGATTTGTCGCTAGGTCGCGAATGACGTCTCACACTTAAGTTGTCTCAATGACAATTTAAATAGACAATACTACGAGGATTAATTTTGTTTGTTGTCAAGCATCAATAACGTATTTTGCAAATTTATTTCAAAATATTTCTAAAATTTTTAGACTATAACTATATTTTATAAATGAATTGATAAATAATTGATACTGGCAAGATAACAACAAAAATAGCCAGATACATAAAAAAGAAAGGAATAACACCAGCTTTCAGAACTAACAACAGCTTAAGCAAATATATTAAGAACAATAAGAGCCGAAAGAGAAAGCTACTACAGAGTGGTGTCTACAAACTAACTTGTGGTGACTGTCCGAAAACTTACATCGATCAAACTGGCAGAACCTTTGACAAACGGATAGCAGAACACAAAAGGGCTTTCAACAATAGAAAAACAGACACTTCTACATACGCACTTCACCTTCTAGATTCTAGATAATAATCATTCTTTTAATGAAGAGTTTCAAATTCTGCATATTCAAAATAAAGGCCTTAAGCTATCTTTATTAGAATATATTGAAAGTAATAAATTGAAAAATACAGATATAATTCTGAATCACCAACTCGAGACAAACAGCTCCCCACTCCTCAACCTCTTCAGTTAAAGACTTTAAAAAGGCAAACACATAGTAAACTAAGTCACTTGAGAAAGGCACCCTGCCGAAACAGCTGTAGTCACATAGTTATAATAAATTTTGTGGAAGTATAGAAAACACGTTTTCAGTGTTTTATTGTTAGAATTGATAAATGAATGGATAAATAAATTTTATAGATGAATTGGACTTATGCTTGACGTAGACAATTGAATCCAATAAGTTCAGAAGTCTTTAGCTTCAGAATAATAGTTTTTCAGACCTAGGTCCCATTAACTTTTTTGATCTACGCACTGAGAACTATCATTGACCGAACTTTCGTTAAATTTGACCAGAACCGATTTTCCATAAAAAGTGGTACGGGGAGCTTTACTAAAGTTAATCAAAAAGTAGTAAAATGTTAACATTATTCCAGTCGCTGTCAAAGTTAGCAACCTTACTCACGTGTGGAATTAATTAATGTCTGTGATTATAATGGTAACTATATTTCTTAAATTAAAAATTAAGTACTTAAGCCAGAGATCATTTTTTCTTGCCCCAATAGTCTTCGCTTTGCATTTCACTCAAGCGCGATAACGTCCGATCGAAGGCAAATATTTCTTCCGCCCCCGTAAAAATATTTGCGCTTAAATCCTTTTCTCCCATTTTTAAATCGTCCATCAACATTCGGTCTTCATCCCTAATTTCATCGGGGGCTACAGTCGGTACGTAAAATAGTTCTTTTAGAGGGGCGTCCGCTGAAAGGATCACCTACAAATGTAAAACGGTATTAAAAAAAGACATTAGGTAATCAAGGAATCACAATATTTCTAAAGGATTTCTTAGAGCAGAGCGAGAAATCGCTAAAAAACAAAAAGAATGTGTGTGTGTACTTTGTGCGCACGTAACAAGTTATACTTCTATTATAATATAATCTAACTTCATATTATGCTTTCAACAAAATCAATATACCTATCTACTTAAACAGTTTTTTGTATTGTATTTAAATATTAAACTAATTTTAGAAAGAACAAAAAGAATACCAAAAATTAAAAAAAAATGATATGACTTTGTCAGGATTTGAACAGGGGACCTCTAGATCCCTAGGCGACTGCTCTACCGATCAGCTACCACCGCTTTTGTATTCAGTCGATCATTTCTCGGACATAATTACAATCACAGTGACAGATACATTAATTGAAAATAAACATTTTCAATAATACTTATAAGGAGGAAGACAAATCCACAGAAATAAAAATTATAATAAATATATTTACTAAAAACACTAATAATATATTCTTTTCACGCACACCTTATTTGCGCTACATGCTACATAACTTAAAAGATGTAGCGACTAATACCATACTGTCGGTGTGCGCATGCGCCACGGAATGTAAAAATTCACCCTCGTGCCTAAAGAAGTATAACTTCAATAAGAAAACAAATAACTTTGGGAGAAGAGGGAACCAAGGAATGCAAGAGTCACGTTTGATGAGACAAAAATGGCACTGATAAAGTAAAACAATGCGATGAAACGAAAACTAATAATGATTATTAGTATGGTTTTACGAAACGAATATGTTCCCCTGACCATATGTTTTTGGAGTGTCAGTTTAACAAACTGAAGTCCCCATAAATTAATTACCATATCAGACCATTATGTCAACAACTCGCTTTGGGACATGCATTCGTTTTTAAAACTTCAGAAGTGTGTCTGTTTTTATGCGTCAGATCGGAGTGATTTATTGTCCTCTCCGGACCATATTGTAGAAAGGCATAACATCGATAATAGGTTGTGGCTTTTCTTAACAGTCTATTCACAGCGTGCAACCGAGGCACTACTCGCTAACGACCTACCCTTTTCCGAGTTCTAACTAAGCAACACCTATTTGTTACCAAAATAAATAAATGTTTTACTGTTCGTTGTTAAATTATTTTTATCATTTTTAATTAATTCCGTTAACTCACACCTACCACAATAAGTATTATTGAAAATGTTTATTTTCAATTAATCTATCTGTCACCGTGATTGTAATTATGTACGAGAAATGATCGGCTGAATACAAAAGCGGTGGTAGCTGATCGGTAGAGCATTCGCCTAGAGTTCAAATCCTGACAAAGTCATATCCTTTTTTTATTTTTGGTATTCTTTTTGTTCTTTCTAAAATTAGTTTAATATTTAAATACAATACAAAAAACTGTTTAAAGTAGATAGGTATATTGATTTCGTTGAAATCATAATATGAAGTTAGATTATATTATAATAGAAGTATAACTTCTTACGTGCGTACAAAGTACACACACATTCTTTTTTATCTACATGGCTAAGACTACGGAAGAAGCTACCCGAGATTTGCAGGTGATATTGTAATAGATGAGGCCAAATAACTTCTAAATCACCTCTACCTTTCTTCGCTAGAAGATGATGACAAATCTTGACTGATCAGCTAGTCACATATCTATATAATAAAAACAAAAAAACATTCATTTCCTACCTTCGTTTTGTAATCATACAAGGCATCTATAAGCGTAATAAACCGTCTTCCTTCGGATCTCATTTTACTCAGATCTATCCTCGGTACGTCTCTTATAATAATAGTATGGAAAAATTGGGTCAAATGTAAGTAATCGTTCGCTCCAAGTGGTCTGCAGCATAACTCTTCAAAGGAAGTTTCTAATACACCTCCGCACACTTTCCTGAAATTATAGAGAAAAATTAATATTTTTTAATTACCGCAAATTTCATCATTTTGTTTGATTCGGTTTAACCAATAATTGTATTCCTTAATTCTCTGAATAATTATATGACCCAACATTTTGAATACATTAAAACATCAAACTATGATATTTTCTACATCGGTTTTGTCTTTGTCGCATGTATTGTAACGATTCAAAAATCCTATGTTTTAATTTACGTGTTTCAATTTCCATTCTGTATACTTCTTAACCGAAAATTTTTTTGTGGACCTTCAGAGGCTGGTGACCAGAATAGCGCAATTTGGACAAGAATACGGTCTAACAGGTGAACGTCAAGAAGACAAAGTTTAGGAGAATAACGAAAACTCAAAGAAATAACGAGAATCTCTTGATCAACGGATCCAATGTCGATCGAGTCGACCAATATGTATACCTTGGAAGAACGATCAACTACACAGGTGATTACTTACAAGAAATCAAAATCAGAATAAAAAAGGCTAGAGCAAATTTTAACAAAATGAGAAAAGTGCTCTGCACAAGAGATTTGAAGTTGGAGCTAAGAGTTAGGTTGGCTAGGTGCTACGTTTTCTCGACTCTGTTTTATGGAATGGAAGCTTGGACCTTGAATGCTGCATCAATGAAAACATTAGAATCATTTGAGCTATGGGTGTACAGAAGAATTCTGAATATATCGTGGACAGAACATGTCACAAACAAAAAGAAAGATGAATAAATAAATGAAAATTTTAAATACCATCAAAATAAGAAAATTGGAATATCTCGGATATATTACACGTGGACAGAGATACAACTTGCTCCAATTGATTATGCAGGGAAATATTCAAGGAAAAAGAAGCATAGGAAGACGCAGAATATCGTGGCTGCGCAACCTGAGAAAATGGTACGGATGTACATCAAATGAACTTTTCAGAGCAGCCGTTTCTAAAATCCGAATAGTTAAGATGATTGCCAACCTCCGTTGCGGAGATGGCACTTAAAGAAGAAGATTCTGTATACATTTAAGGTTTTAATATTCGAACGGTAATTTGTTATTCTAAATTATTATTATTATTTTTTGGTTATGAACATTCCAATTATTCCATCTTAAACATAGGCGAAAAACACTTTAATGTCTCTTCGATTAGAATAAACAGGAACCCATCTTTTATTTGTATTGGGAGCAGTCGCTAGTAAAAATAAAATGTTAGTCTATTTAATACTCGCTGAGAGCGAAATTAAATCAAATTGCCGGCTTGGAAGTCATTAGCCTTTGGGGAGGCTCGATCTGAATAGAATAGAATAATCTATTTGCATAAAAAAATTTTTACTTTTACATATTCTTTTAGCAAGATCTGAGATTTTGAACAGGTCGGGAGTCTGACGTATCGCCAGGCACTGGGGTTTGTCCCCCCAGTATCATCAGTTACCACTTTATTCCATTAAAAGTCAAGTAAACATTTCTTAATAATAAAAGTATAAGTTTTTTGTGTGCTTTGATGATTGAAAAACCTACTTTGGTAAAATATGGTACCTAGTGAAACAAATAAATTCACAATATATACGTATATAATTATTGAAAATGGTCTGCAAACCGCAAGAAGTGTAGACAAGCTGAAGTGTGACACGATCAAGAAAACAATGTTGCCATAATAGCCTACAGCCAAAATTTTACAAAAGGACAGACAAGCCGATTACATAAAATAAAAAAAAAGAAATAATTATATCATCTTATTCATTGAATTTCTTGGGCTCATTATCTTTATTATTCTTTAAAATATCCATAAAAAATCGGTTTAATCATTGTTTGGCTGATGCAATTCTCATGAACATAAAGAAGGATTATATCTCAAGTACATGGTTATCAAGAAATAAATTGAAAATTATTAACACATTTTTAAAGTTTTATGTAAATATTTTGACAAAATTAATTGTTTTTACTCGCTTTTTTATTAAACTTCACCAGATATGATACCAAATATTTATATAGTGCACTTGTATTTAAATGATAATTTAGAATTATATATTTAAATAAGACGAGAAGATGAACATGCAAGATTTTGGCGATTTTTTGAAAAAGTTTAACTATTATCATGTTCCCTATCTGAGTAATTTGTTGATTGCTTGTTGAATGTATGAAGTAATTATTAAGATGTTGGCTGCGAGAATAGAATGGAAAATATCTGGGGGAATAGCCCTACTACACGTTGCATATAAAATACTTGCAGTAAATATAAAAGACAAGATAACACAAAAGATAGATAATGACATAGGAGAATATCAATGTGGTTTCGGAAGATGACGCAGCATGGTGGATCAAATTTTCCTGCTGCTTGAGATACAAGCGGAAAACTACGAATACGGGAAATCTACAATGTCCCTATTCATTGACTTTAAACAAGCTTTTGACAGAGTTAAACGGGAAGAAATATACAAAGCACTATGTGAAATTGGAATTGGTCAAAAATTAATAAAGATGGTAAAAGTTACACTCAGAGAAACAAAGAACAGGGTTAAAATAAATGGAAAGGAAACAGATAAGGTTAGGGTCGGTGAAGGGGTACGACAAGGAGACCCACTGTCATCACTGTTGTTCAGTAGCCTTCTTGAAATGGTCATCAGAAAAGCCGAACAGGACAGGACTTGTATACCAACGAAAACACCAATGCTTGGCATTCGCTGATGACATAGTACTGATAGCCAGAAGTAAACAAGAATTAAAAGAAATACTAAAAAGACTAGAGGCGATAGGAAGAAAGAAAGGGATATACATAAACAAAGAAAAGACTAAATATATGGAATGGACAGAACGAGAATACACACAAGGACAATATCTGACAATGAACACAGAGGCAAAAATATATACTGTTGTGGAATTGTTTTTTTTTTAATTCAAAAAATTATAGTTCATCATTTAAAAAGAAAATTAAATTTATATCGAAGACCATGAGATCATAGATTCTCATCCCAATCTAATTTAGCTATTAAACAATGTTTCGTGAAAGTGAAAACGATTAGTGATAATGATTCGACGAAGTGAATGGGTACACTAACAAACAATTTGGGATTAGAAATTGGACATATATCGTTTGGCGAGAACAATAATGTTTTTAAAATGTTTCCGGGAAGATTTAATGATGGTAAACATATTATTTTAGTTTTTAGAAGTAAAAGTAATATGTAGAAAAAATCTAATTATGATATTTCTTAAAATTTGACAAATTGGAAAGTTATATAGAATAATATTTGGTTCTTCAGAAATGTGGTATGGAAGGTTTTGAGAGAGGCTTGTTTTTGATTGGGTGGAAAAGATTGGTAGAAGGAATAAGAAAGTTGGAGTCTGGATTTGCGAGAGAAGAGAGGGTCACTGTATAATGGTTATCTGGTGAGAGCAGTCCAATTTTAAAAAGTGAGAAATCAGTGTATAGTGTTGTGATCGGCCTTTGAGAGCAGAATCAAGTTGAAACCAAATCGTCGACCGGTTGAAAAGTAAATATTCCTGGTCCGAGGGAGATTCTTTGTTTTGTCTAGAACGAGTAGCTGATTGATATCTATTTGCACAAGATATCGAGCAAGAGAAAATTGAGTAAGAGAATTCGAGCAAGTCCTGTGTGTTGTTGTGGAAGCAGTTTGGACGAGAGGGACCTTTTCGCAACATCCAGAGAGTACGTTGGGAGCATCGAGGATCACGCAATCCGGAAAAAGGAGGAAGTGAAGAAACAAAAAGGTTAGTCAAATCATTTGTCGGAAGGGAGAGAATTTGTTTATATCAGAACCATATTTGCTTATTTTTTTTATTGAACATTACTATAACGCAGTTAGTCATTTCAAATTTAAGAATTCAATTCAAATGAATAAAAGTAAAATTTATTAAATTTAATATGAAAAAATAATAATTTATTTAAATGATTTTTTTTGTTAAAACAAAGAGATATCAGAATTAAAGTTTGATTTAATAAGTGAGAAATTGTTGCAACAAAGTTAAATTTAGTATTATGAAATCATATGTATACGACTTATTTGGTAAATGAATAATATATTACAATTATATGATATTGAATGTTTTTAATTTCCCTGTTCCATCCTGGAAGAAGTAAGCAACTAGAAATACTAGAAGCCACAAATCATAGGTATTGTATCAAATACAGAATTAGCCCTGAGAATAAAATTTATTGGAATATTTAATTTGAATTTAGTTTTTGTTTTACATATGCAGTGATTAAAATATTTGAATAATTAATTGAATTAAGAATTTGCCAATCAATCTAAATAAATAGTTAAAGTAGAACATAACAATACATTCGAAGAAGTACAGAGATTTAAATATCTAGGAGCGACATTCACTAGGAGGCCAAATATAAAAGAAGAAATCCAAGCGAGAATTATGGCTGGTAATCGTTGTATCTTTGCTCTAAACAAATTATTAAGAAATAAGAACATATCTAGAGGGGCTAAAATAAGAATATATAAGACAGTAATAAGACCTATAGTATTGTATGCCAGTGAAACATGAACAATGAACAAATCCGAGCAAGTCATGCTTAAAGTGTAGGAAAGAAAAGTCCTAAGAAAAATATTTGGCGGAAAGATATGGAACGGAATGTGGATAAGAAGATCAAATGTAGAACTGGAGAGGATGTATGGTGAACCAAACATAGTAAGGATCAAAAAATCACAAAGACTGAGATGGTTGGGACATATCCAAAGGATGCCAAACACGAGACTTCCCAAAAAAATACTAACGGGAGGAATAGGAGGAAAGAAGAAGAAAGGTAGACCGAACATATCTGGATACAATTGAAAATATGGAAAAATTGGAAATTGGAAGTATGTTGCTCAGGATAGAGATCGATGGAAGGTGTTGAGAGCAGCCTATGTCCAACAATGGACTATAGAAGGCTAAGAAGAACAAGAAGAAGAGTCGTCACCTTATTGGGTGGAACACAGCAAGCATTTAAACTCTGTTAACCTAACCAATATTTAACTGTTGCAAACGACTTATCAGACTCACGCAGAGTAAAATCCTGATCAGCTTTTATATTTGTTGGGATGAGGCCTTTCTGTGAAATGCGAAAATGATATTTAGAGGAAACGATACAAAAGGAAAGATAGAAGAGGGACTAAATAAGTAATCAAAGAAATGAAAACCATACCTTACAGATATGCTGATCAAAAATTACACAAAATCATAATCTAAATCAGTGATGGGCAAAGTACGGCCCGCGGGCCAACTCCGGCCCGCGAAAGTATTTAATCCGGCCCGCCGAGGGTCCATCAACGTGGATAGTATATAGCCCGCTTTAACACAAAATGCATTTTTTCTATAACTCTGGCACTCCTCTAGAATTTTTTAAATTTTGTGGCACCCCATTAAAAAAGTTTGGCCACCACTGCTCTAAATGATCGAAAGTAGGATATTAGTCCAATAACTGACTGAATTAGGAGGTGGCTGAATTAGGATAGGGTAAGTGCACTAGGAATGGACACCCAAGAGAAAATTTTGTACTATTTTTATTCGTTCTAATGAAGTATTTGACTTACAATTTTTTTTACTGTGCTAGGATACTAAGAAAGGTATATACTTTCATATACATCCAAGTAAATAACTAAAAAAAAATTGTTTTTCCAAAAAAATATTTTTTGCTACACAAATGCCAAAATCGCCAGTAATGGTCACAAAAACTCTAGTGATGGACTCTCGATAATTTAGTAATGGACACTTTATCAAATATATTTTTATATAAGCTTTTCACTGCGTTACATTGCTGAAATTTTTAACAACCATTCAAAAAAAACATAGCAAAATGTAAACTTATGTCCCATGGGCGTAGCCGGGGGGGGGTTTCGGGTTTCAACCCCCCCCCCCTAAAAGTTAAATATTAAGATTTATAAAAATTTTCTTATGAATATAAGGGTTATTTTATGTACTTTTTGTCGTTTTATTTTCTTAAACCCCTCCCGAAACTAAAACCTGGCTACGCCCGTGATGTCCTACAAAAAAATGTTTCACTTAAAAATTGTATAACGCACTTTAAAGAAAACTAGATAGTTCTGGTACTGAGTAATAACCCCGTTTGCCTTTAACTAATGGTTCCCTTATAATCTTTTTAATGTCCTCATAAAAATAAAATAATACATCTTCTTTTTCTGGCCATTTCCAGTCATAGCCTGCTTTTTCCATTGACGAAACTTCTGCTCCTTCCTGGTTAGCTTTTATCACTTTTCCTAGAACAAAGAAAAATTTTGATCATTAAAACATAATTCTGTTAGGAGACGGAAACAACAAATATATTATAGTTATAGAATGTTACCTGGATAAAGATTTCCATTGTATTTGATAATAACAAAATCTCCATCATGAATATTCTTGATCGTATAATTTTCAACATCACTCGCATCTAGATCTTCATCACAGTAAGGAACATCATCGGCAGAAGATTCAGATTCGCTTATTACTTTTCTCTTTACTGCAGGCTTTTTTATTTTAATTTGTGATTGTTTTGAAGGGCCACTTTTAGACGTTATATTATCATAATGGGCCCTGTAAAGTGTAGTGGATACAACTGCTGGAAATATTTTTCGTTTTCTTTTGGGTGGTTCTTTTTCAGGAGTCTTAGGAAAAATGAGACATTTTTTGAAAGGAGTGCTAACCACATATCCTTGGTCTTCTTTGTCCTTATACAGCGCAACGTTTTCTAATTTATCCGGTGAAAGAAATGACTCTGAAACATTTAGTGAAGTAGTACTTTTATCTTGTAAAATAGTGCTGTTCCCGTTCTGTGACTGTTCTTCATTTGGAAGAATTACACTCTCTTCTCTCTGCTTACCGGTTGGAGTTGAAGTTGACGCTGTTGGAACTGAAAACGATATTGACATTTCTTCATTTCCTTCCATTAAGTTAGAGTCATCCTCCCCAGTGACATGTTTATGTTTATTTGTTACTAATAAAGCTTCATTTTTAAATTCTGCCCAAACCTCATAAAGTTTCTTAAATTGTAAGTCTCCCTTCCAGTCATCTTTATTGTCGAAATTTGTTCTGAAATGATTCAATTCAAGTGGTGGTATTTTTTTCTCAAGTTCGGATAATATATTCCCTTTTGTAATAATTGTGTTTTTAATATCTGATAGATTTGTAGGATCTACAACTTGCCGAGTGGAAACACATTTGGTGTAATCAACATTGCTTTTTTCAAAAGGAAACAGTCCACATTTTCTAAAGCCGTTGCGTATTGTACTTTCCGTTTCATATTTTTTAAAAACCGTACTTAGAATGGTTGCAAATGTATACTTTGTTACATCCTTCGGAAAGTTTTCAAATTTCCATGTTCTTACTATTGTCTGCCAACCAGTTTTTAAAGGTTTAAAAATTGAAACATCGGCTGGTTGGAGAATATGAGTGGCGTTGGGGAAAAGAGCAACCAGGATGATACCACTTGCTTCACATAATTCGCTGACTTGTTTAGTTAGATGGGACCTATGTCCATCCACGAAAAACAAAACAGGTTGTGGTATATTTTTTCTTTGAGATAGGGCAAAAAATGGTTGCCGAGGCAAAAAATGGTTGCCGATATACTCATAAAATACTTCCGAGTTCATCCATCCGGAGTCTGATCGTCCCACTGCCCATTCTGGTGGTGCAGAATTAACTATATCCTTTGGTATTTTTTTGTACGGATATATGACCATTGGTGGAACTGTGATACCATCGGCTGAAAAACAGGCCATAACAGTTATTTGCTCTTTTTCTGCATTAGATTTTCTCTCATAAAAGTCTTCTTCCAATTTCGCCGGCCCAAGGACAATACCAGATTTAGGATCAAGGCTAAACCCGGTTTCGTCTGCATTGTATATCCTATTTGGGTATTTTAGTATGTCAATCATACCTTCTTCTTTTAAATAGTTTTCAATTTCATTAAACCGTTTTTCTATATCAGCTTTAGAGACGGCAGCTCTTGATTTTGTAATAGACTCTGCTCTTCGTTTTTTTATCTCAGGATGTCTTCGAAGAAAAGCAGCGAACCAAGTTTTCCCGGGCATCCCATCTTTAAAAACAGTCGACCTCCCAGTTTCTTTCATAATTTTATGCACCGTGGAGAGTAGATTTGTTGCATTAACAGGAAAGCCCTTTCTGCCCATAGACAAGATCCAATTAGCTAATAATTTCTCTTCGCCTTCTGAAAGAATAGTTTTAGGACCCAGTTTTCGTTTAAGACAATTGTTTTCAAGTCTACGCTTTAAGGTTGTTCTAGGAACACAAAATTCTTTAGCTGCACATTTTTTGGACATGCCTTTATTTTTTACTGCGTCTATAGCAAGGCTCATTTTATCTTCCGTCCATTTAAAAAAAGGCCTTTTCTTTCCTCTCTGGGTATCCATGTCTATAATAATAAGAAATTACAGGTTACTTTAAATTCTTTAAAGCTCTAAATTCGAAATGGATAAAGAGACCATTAATAAATGATTGTATTTTAACGATGGCCACCCATAATCAAAAACCTCCACAATGATGTATTAAGCAAACAAACATAAATAAAAAAATAACACATAATTTTTAAAGCGCTAAATGGATCGAATATATTGGTGACCATTAATAGATCATTGTATTTTAGAAATGGACACCCGTGGTGACCATTTCTAAATTTCTAACAGAATTTTCATTCAGTAATGGTCACCCATGATCAAAAACTTTCATAATATTGTTTTTAGTAAATATGAATAAAAAATACAAAGTACTTACCCTTTAAATGTGTAACAACACAAAATAAATATATAAATTTCAATAATACGTTCACGGCACTAATTTCAACCCAACGACTACACAACTTGTCTGATAGATCAAAACAAACTGATTTTTGGCGCGCCAAAGTTTTACGCATGACAGTTAGTCAAAAACCATTGTCAGATGGCGCAGAGTTCGTCCTTGTATTATGGATAGTATAATCAACAGGGTAATGTAAAAATGTGCGGTAAAATGTAATAAGAAATGAATATAATGACGTTAATTGGCTTAAGGTGACCATTACTAGCGGTATGTCCATTACTGGTGCACTTACCCTACTTTCTGACTTAGATGTGTCTACTAATTTATCAGTATCTCAAATACCATAACACACTAAAGATATTTTTAATACCGGATACACTTCTGATAAAAACTATTACTCCTACTTGTGCTTTTCTGCTTACAATATTTTTTCTTACCTGAAATCAACATTTCTTCCCATAATTGTGAAAGTTTTACTACGAACCACATCGTTCTCTTTAGCTGTAAGGATCTTGAAAATCTGTTCAATTGGGTCCAGTTTATATTTTGATTTTTCGAAATAATTCGTTTTCGCTCCGATAGCTTTTAATCGATAATCTATTCCTGAGTCTAAATTGGCTTCGTCGCAATGTTTCTTCAAGATTCCAATGAAAGGCACAAAATTGGATCGTTGTAAGCCGTTTTTGTACAGATCCTCTGGCGGCCTATTGCTGGTAGCAACTACCACAGCACCCCGTTCAAATAAATGGGTAAATAACCTTTTCAGTATCATGGCATCGGCAATATCAGTTACCTTAAAAAATACATACTTTGAAATTATATTGTAAAAAACAAATAAAAAAATTATTTAAGTAATAAATTAGTAACATTTAAAAAATGCAGATTATTTAATATTTAAGAAAGATGTATAGCCTATAATACTCTGGACAAATTAAGAAAAACAAGAAAAAGTTTGTTTGTTAGCAGATACTTTGTTGCTGGAATCGAATCTTAAGAGCAAACAGTAGCGATCAACAGGTAGCAACAAACGCGTTCCAAGATTGCGGCTCTAATTTTGAATATTTTGTCGAGATATTTGGCACACATATTCGTAATATAATAAAGAATGGCGGTACAGAGCCCAATTTCAGAAATATGTTAGTATGTGGAAATTACTCTATAACTAAATAAAATATTGAAAAAAGGAGCCTGTACCTCCATTAAGAAAGACAAAAAAATACACTTTCTTCAAATAAACTTTTTTATCCCGTGTCTAGATTTTGTGTCATATGGAAACTACTAAAAATCGATTTTTTTATAAAAAGAAATCGAGCGTCACGGGCTTGGCAACATTTCGCGCCTATGTGTATAAAAATTATTATGTTTTTGATAGTATAAACGTCACTGTCAGTGTCGAATTACCGACGCACTGTTGCCTCACTTTTAAAAGTTCGCAATCTTGGACCGCGTTTGTTGCTACCTGTTGATCGCTACTGTGTGCTGTTAAGATTGGATATATTAGTAATATCGGTTTGAAAAGTCCACAGAAAGTGTGCTATTTTGTTTATTAACAAATTACCACTCAGAAATTGTGTTATTTTCAATTATTGTTCTGTAACTCAGAAGATTTTAAGTTTAAACCAAAAACACCGGAATTAAAATTCACTTCAATTTAATTCTTCATACAGATATTTTTTCCCAATTTCCTTTGACGAAAATTTTCCTGTAAAAATCCATTTTCCTAACAAAATTTTTTATTTTCAACTAAAATTGTAGGGAAGTAATTATTTCTCACTAATTAAATAACTTGGTGACATAAAAGTTTTTTTGTAGTAGATTATATTTCCAGAAGCTGGCAAAAATCGAACAAATAATTTAGCAACAATTAATTAATTGTTAAATAATTTATGGTTGCAATAAATTTTTATTTTTATTATAAGATGCTCATTTATATTTCATTTTTCAAAATACAAATTTTCCATTTTTTTGCAGTTTTTAAGTGTCTAAGAAAAAGAGTTAAGTATAATCAATTTAACTTTTCTGAGGCTTTTAAATTCCTGTACAGTAAGGGAAAAAAACTCCTAACTACTGTATAATATAATATGTATCAAGAGATGTAAATAATTTTAAATAATTTCAGTTGTTACAAAAAGATATTGTTTCTAAATGTGCAAACAAAACGAAGGTTGATTTGCAGTTTTGTTTGTGTGACATCTTAGAGACGCACATATAGTTTTACTTTTCAAAGTCCAAATTATAAGGAGATATAAAGAGCCCACAGAGGGATTGATAGGATTATTATTATTATAGTAGTGTCATTATTCAGATCGTTACTATGTTAGTGAGCCGTCCTGCGAGAAGGGTGTCCTAAAGGACCACCCCACGAAACAACATCTTAGTAACCTTATGTTGATTGATGCTGTAAATCATAAATAAGGTTATAAAGAGAGTCAGTGTTTCAACTCGACATTCAAGCCCGCAAGATTATCATGGAAATTTACCAACGTAACAATAGCAACATAACATTCCTAGTACTAAACATGTAAGTAAAACTAAGAAAATGAAAGATAGTTAATATTTCATTCTGTTTCAAAGACAACCACCATCCATTTACCTCTATCCGATCCTTTTAGGATCGTCAGAATGACCTGCTCTGAATCAAAACGAAAATCAACTGTCTAGTAATCAACCAACTGTCTTTTTGCTTACTAGACAGTTGGTTTTCGTTTTGATTCAGAGGAAACCACAGGCTGCTCTGAAGATACCAAGAGGATGAAATGTATGTAAACGGATGGTGGTTGTCTCTGAAACAGAATAAAATATTACCTGTCTTGTATTAAGTAGGGTCAGTCGGAGTAATTGGAAACACTATTTGAAATATCATGACATCTAAGCATAAAATTTATTTAAAAATATACTGTTTTATATTATAATAGAATAAAAGCTTTATACGATATTATACGATAAGTCTACAGTAGTCTTAAGAACCAGTAAGAAAAAGTTATAAAAAATAAGATATTGAAAGTTTTCATTTACCCCAGAAATTTGAAGAAAAGAACTAAAAACGGGGTAAAAGTAAACAACAATCTCGGGCTTTTAAACACGTAAGAATATGGTCTTCAATTTTGGCTAATCATGCAGTAGGCACACTAGTTCCATCTTATCAGTTGGTATGTTTCTACCCTTTATGCAGTTGTAAATAACGCAATGTGGAATACTGTAGTAAGCAGCAACCTCCCTATATGTTACTTATTTTTGTTTTAACATCTGTCACCTCATTTTTAAATTATTCAAAGAGTATTTCATTGGTCTCTCTTCCATATGTACTTCCTCAACATTTTAAAAATGGCAAGACCTGTAACCTTCACATAAAAAATTGATTTCCATTTACCTCACATTGTTTCCATTTACCCCTAACAGGTGTTTTCATTTACCCCATGCTCAAGATTTAAGGGGGTAATTGTGAACACTTACTGTACTGACTTCTTGTAGTAAATAACATTCAAATTAACATTGTAGGCAATATAAATATTCTTGTAGTAGTAGTACATTCTTTAGAGGTAAAATATTGCAAAACCTCTAAATTTTAAAGAACCTCTTGGATTGATATGAAAGATGGCAAACACATAGTTAACAAGTCAAAGAAAAAAAGTGATATTGTGCCGATGTGTGCTTTTGCCCTAGGGGTGAGTTTCACCCCCTATTGGGGGTGAAAAAGATATGTTCGAAATAAGTCCGGAAATGGATAAAATAAACAATTCTAAGCAAGTTTTGTTCTATAAAGTTTTTTCACCAAATCAATACTTTTCGAGTTATTTGCGAGTGAATATGTTAATTTTTCTACAAAATAAACACGTTTTCAGACGGTTTTTCGCAAATAACTCAAAAAGTAAGTATTTTGTCGAAAAAAAAATTCTTATCAAAAATACAGCACGTAAGAAAGTGAAAAATATGGTGTATATATTAGGTCACTATACCTAGTAGAAGCAGAGTTATAGCTAATGAAAAATAGGTTCATATTCGTCAAATTTCTAATCGAATATTTTAACGTGTCATAAGCAAAAAGTGAAACACTTTTTTGGTGAAAACTCATTTTAACTTTTTTAAAGTGTTTAAAAAATGCTTATTTTTGTTTTCTAAAAAAGTTTTTTAGCATCAAAAGTAAACAAGTTACGCTCAAAATAAAGTTGGTCCCTTGTATTTTGGTAAGAAATCAGGAAAATAACCCCCTGATTAGAATTTCAAATGAACTTAATTGTTACCACTTCACAAGTTTTATACTCGCGTATGTATTAATCATATTATCTGTAAGTTTCATCGGTTCAAAGTCTCTATTTTTAAAAGAGCTGTACTTAAAAGGGCTTGAATGAGTCACTATCACGAGTGTATGCAAATTTAGAAACACTGAATCTTAACGAATTTTTGTCTTACAGAAAAATAAAAAATATTCAGAAAAGTAAAGCCGACTTTTTTTATTGTATAAGATTTTTGGTGCCTCTAACAATTTTTAAGTTATTTTGAAAAAAAGCATTTTTTTCAAAATTAAAATTTTTGAAAATTTTACTTTAAAACGAATTTATTTTAAAAATAAGCACTTTGAATCGATGAAACTTACAGATCATATATAAACACAACATAAGCAAAATAATTTGTGAAGCGGTAACAATTAATTTCATTTAAGTTGTTAATTTGGGGGTGATCTTCCTGATTTTTTTCTGCCAAAACAAAAGGAACCAACTTTATTTTGAGCGTAACTTGCTTACATTTGATGCTAGAAATTTTTTTTATAAAAACAGAAATAAAGCTTTTTTTAAACACTTTAAAAAAGTTGTAATGTGTTTTCCCTGAATGCTTCATTATTTGGATATTTCACATTGAATTAATCTATTCGGAATTTTTTGAATATGAACCTATTTTTCATTAGCTATAACTCTGCTTTGCTAGGTATGAAGACCTAATATATACACCGTTTTTTTCACTTTTTTATAGGCTATAGTTTTGCTAGGAATATTTTTTCGACAAAATGCTTACGTTTTGAGTTATTTGCGAAAAACCGTCTAAAAGCGTGGTTATTTTGTTGAAAAATGAACATATTCACTTGCAAATAACTCAAAAAGTATTGATTTGGTGAAAAAACTCTATAGAACAAAAGTTGCTTAAAATAAGTCAGTTTATCCATTTCGGGACTTATCTTGGACATATATTTTTACACCCCCGAGATGGGGTGAAACTCACTCCCAGGGCAAAACCACACATCGGCACAATATCACTTTTTTTCTTTGAAATGTGAGCTATGCGTGTGCCAAATTTCATATCAATCCAAGCGGTTCTTTAAAATTCACAGCAAAAACCGTGAAAGAATGTACTATAGCTATAAATAAATGATATAATCAGTATACCTACTTAATACAGAGAGATAAAATTTGTAAAATATTGGCACTGTTCTAAATCGATTTATGTGTTTAAAAACAATCAAATTTAAATTGCACAGAATGGACATTCACTTAGTATGTAAAACAAATGAATAACATACCACACAATAAGCAAAGATGGAATTGTAATTCTGTGTATGTGATATTGTTGTAATATTTCATTTCTAGCCGTAGGGAGTACTGTTTCCAATTACCCTGACTGACCCTATAAAAATAAAATTCTCACCTGAAATTCATCAAAACATATCAACCAGGACTTTTCTATAATTCTGTCAGCAACTGGTGGAATGGGATCAAAAGGCTTTGGTTTCCTTTGCGTATAATCTACCACTATTTCTTGTTTTAATTCATGCATTTTCTTATGAACTTCTACCATAAAGGCATTAAAATGTACTCTAGTTTTGTGCTCTATTTTACAACTATCGAAGAATAAATCCATTAACATTGTCTTACCACCTCCAACGGCTCCATAAATATATAGTCCCTTTGGCGCTTCTTTTTTCCGACCACCGAACCATTTAGTAAAAATGTTGGCACCTGCAGGTTCATAGCCTTGGATATTTTTATACAAATTTTGAAGTTGATGTGCTATTCTCCTTTGTACTGGATCATTCTGTAGTTCTTTTGCCTTTATTTTTTCCTCTAACAGCTGAATAGGGCCTTCCACTAGAACCTCATGATCTAATTTTAAGGAGTATTTGAGCTTCTGAATTAAACTAGCTGCATATTTTTCGTTAACTAAAAGTGTGTTTTTTAATAAAGTTAATTTTAACATTTTTATGAATCTGAAACAGAATAAAAATGATATGAACATATGTAAACATTACAAATTTTGATGCAACTTACTTTTTTCTGAATTTGAAACATTTCTAGTTAAGTACCCATTAAATGATTAATTTTAATCGCAACTATTATCACATCATAACATAAAGTTATATAATTTTTGAATAATTATATTTTTTATATCGGCCTTGTCCGTGAGTAAACGTCACTAACACTAACCTTGAAAATAATGTATGCCAAACAATCTTCTTTAATAAGGTAAACTTATTGACTAACTTATAAGAAACGCATGCAGCCACAGTACTTAAGAAGATAATTTCCAATCATTTTTCTCAGAAAATATAAACCTTCACACATTAAGTACTGACCTAATTATCACCACTTAATTAGGTGACTAAACATTTCATCCACTCGTGTACAGCAGATACTCATGTAAATACATAAATAGTCACAAATGAGACGGATACTAAATATATGCAACTTATTATACATGCATTTATTCTACTTGGTAAACATATGATATAATAATCATTATATTAGTTATAATTCGCGGTGCAAATGGTAAAAATTTACAAAAAGGATCAATTTTATGTTGGATCTTCTACATATAATTTGGCAAAATTTTTAATTATATTTCAATTTATTCCGATGAAATTATAAATTGAGCCCTGTATGTGATTTGACACTTGCACTCTGTGAAAAATAGACTCATATGTCTGTGAACTGCAAAGAACGTCAGAAATAAACGCACGTGGTTTAAATTTGACAGTTTGTGGTTATGTTATTTTATGTTTAAGTTTAAAATTAAAATATAAATAGAAGAGAATTGTGTTTGTATAATTGTTTAAAATTAAAATAATTTAATAATGGAAAACGAAGGCGAAGCTGTAACAGAACAGAAGCGTCTGTTGTGTTGTTTTAAATCGGAAAATGGAGAAGTCGCCGGTGATATGATGGATCTCCCCATAGACTGTTCCTTACAGCAGCTCACGTTAATTTGTAATGCTTTGTTAAAACAGGAAGAACCAGTACCATACTTATTTTACGTTAACGAAAACGAAATAACCCATACTTTGGAAAAAGCACTAAATATAAGGGAATTAAATACAGAAGGTGTTGTAGATATCATTTATCAACAACAAGCAGTGTTTAGGGTACGCCCTGTAACAAGGTGTACCAGCTCAATACCAGGTCATGCAGAAGCAGTTATTTCAGTTAGTTTTAGTCCAGACGGTAAACATTTAGCAAGTGGATCTGGTGATACAACAGTCAGGTTTTGGGATGTTGATACGCAATCTCCGTTATATACTTGTGAAGGTCATAAAAATTGGGTGTTGTGTATAGCTTGGTCCCCTGATAGTACTAAATTGGCTTCTGCTTGTAAAGATGGGAAAATTATCATATGGGATCCTTTTACAGGAAAGCAAATAGGTAAAACGTTAACGGGACATAAACAGTGGATTACTAGTTTAAGCTGGGAGCCTTATCATAAAAACCCTGAATGTAGGTAAGTGAAATTGGAGTTTTATGATGATTATTTAACATTTGCACTTGTCTCTTTAATAAATATCGGGAATTTTAGGATGTGGATTGGGATTTTTTGTCTCATACAATTTATTCATTGTCATTTGCTCTACAATCCATGGTGGGTCTTGGCTTGTTCTAGAATCAAGTTCCATCCCTTCCTTATCCTTTGCATTGGTTTTCCAATTTCGCACTCTTAAGTCACCTTATATCCTTTATGTTCTGGGCTTGCCTCTTCTTCTCACTCCATCAGGTCTTTGGTTATAAATGTTTCAATGGCTCTATCTCGTTCATTCTCTTTAAGTGGCCTAGCCACTGTAGCCTGTTTATTTTGATAGACCTACTAATACTAGGTTCACTACGGGGGTCAGCATAAGGCTGGCAAAGCTGCCAAAAAAGATTAAAACAAAGCATGTTTGTGCTTCAGCTAGTTGTGTCGGTGTCATGATAGCATGTGAGTATTGAGCTATGTGGCATGTGTGCAGGAGTTTCTTAATGTTCACTCTGGAGAATGGATAGGCAGATGAGGAATCATTTAGTGACCTGCACGGTCATGTGGTCTGACACCCTGTTCTTCCTGTGGGGCCTTCTCAAGAACTGCATTTTTGCTAGAGGACTATGCACCCTTCCCGACCTCTGAACTGCAATTGAAGAAGAATTTGAAAATTTTCGAGGATAGCTTAACATGCTTTGCCAGACCTGCCTCTCCATTACGAAACGTTGCAAAAAATGCATTGATCAAGATGGGCATCAATTTGAACACTTACAGTAACCTTTTTTCGAATTGCTTTTGTAATTTATTTGAATAAATTCATTTTGACATTGCATTTTTCTCTTAAGAGCAAACAGTAGCGATCAACAGATAGCAACAAACGCGTTCCAAGATTGCGGCTCTAATTTTGAATATTTTGTCGAGATATTTGGCACACATATTCGTAATATAATAAAGAATGGCAGTACAGAGCCCAATTTCAGAAATATGTTAGTATGTGGAAATTACTCTGTAACTAAATAAAATATTGAAAAAAGGAGCCTGTACCGCCATTGAGACAAAAAAATACACTTTCTTTAAATAAACTTTTTTATCCCGTGTCTAGATTTTGTGTCACATTGGAACTACTAAAAATCGATTTTTTTATAACAAGAAATCGAATGTCACTGACTTGGCAACATTTCGCGCCTGTGTGTATAAAAATTATTGTTTTTAATAGTATAAATGTCACTGTCAGTGTTGAATTACCGACGTACTGTTGCCTCACTTTTGAAAGTTCGCAGAACTTTCGCAATCTTGGACCGTGTTTGTTGCTACCTGTTGATCGCTACTGTGTGCTCTTAATGCAAATTTGTTGTCTGACTTATGCCGACCCCTGTATAAAGATGGTAAAGCTCACAATGCCTTTATAAATATGCCCAAGGATTTTACTTTCAAAACAATTAAATGTTCTTTATTGCTTTTGTCATCATCCATGTTTGTTCTGATAGGTAAGTGAGGATTGGTTTAATAAGAATTCTGTATATCAATATTTTTGTTCTTTTTTTGTGACTACGATTGACATTAAAACTTTCTTTAAAACACAGTATGCTCTATTTGTTACATAGACTTTATCTTTCTGGTATAAGGCATTATATGAAACAAATCATTTTTAATTTCTATTTATATTTTAGATATTTGGCAAGTTCTTCAAAAGATGGAGATGTAAGGATATGGGATACTGTACTCAGCAATACATTGTTTTGTATATCTGGTCATACAAAGAGTGTAACAATGGTGAAATGGGGTGGAGCAGGTCTCATCTATTCAGCCTCCCAAGACAGAACAGTTAAAGTATGGAGAGCTAAAGATGGTGTACTATGTAGGACATTAGAAGGACATGCCCATTGGGTTAATACATTAGCTTTAAATACTGACTACATTTTAAGGATAGGTAAGCAAATGGAACTTAATCTTTTTCCTTTTGTCTTCTTCTTGTCGTGCCTGTCCGTTTCAGATATTGGCAACCATCATGGCAATTTGTAGTTTGCACACTGCTGCTCTGAAAAGATTTGTGGCTTTGTGGCAAATCCTTTGCTTTCCTGGTCCACATTTTCCCTGTAAGATTAGTTGCAGCAGTCCATATCTCTCACTGTTCCTCATCATGTGACCTATACTTACATCAGAATAAAGATGCACTAGAAATAATCAAACCAAAACACATTGAATGTTACAAGGAGCACTCCCGAATCAGGATTTACAATGTATAAACTTTGTAAATCATGATTAGAGATTTACAATGTATATACATTGTAAATTATGATTTGGGAGTGCTCCTCTTAACATTCAATGTGTCTTGGTTTGTTTATTTCTAGTGCATCTTTATTGTGATTGTAATATAAGTATCTGCTTTTGGCAGTTTTTATTGTGGTTTAACAGCTATTTTTCTTTTTGTATTCTTAATAAAAGAAGAATTTACTTTCAGGAGCATTTGATCCCGTTAAAGATTCAAATAAAGACACATTAATGCCAGACAAGAAAAAATCTCAGGACTTTGCCCTCAAACGATACTATGAAGTTACAGAATCTATTGGAGAAAGATTAGTATCGGGTTCTGATGATTTCACATTATTTCTTTGGAATCCTGATAAAGACAAGAAGCCTTTAGCTAGGCTAACAGGTAATATAATTTAATTTCACTAACAATTGCTTTTCAATTAATTTCAAGATTACCACAAGGAAAAATTCCTGTAACTGGCTGTATACCATAAATCACAAAAAATAAAAACCTTATCTTGTAAAAGGTATATTTAAAATCCCTAAAAAGGGCTATATCACAACAAAACGTTTTCGGAATCAATTTTCCATCATCAGTGTTATCACCTAAAATGTGAGGTTAAATTTTGACAAAGGTAAAAAAGTGAATAGATAGGTAGTTATACTTACAGGTTTACATGGTTTAAGCCAGCCACCAAAATATATGGGTAAAAACCCTTGAGTTGTTTTTAAACAGTTACATTATATTATCTGATTTTAAAGGATGTTAAAAATATTTCCAGATTAACCCCTGGCATCACATGACATCAACCATATTGGTTGGAAAATTTGTAGGTAGGACCTTACATGGCAGAGTTTAGGTGACAACTGAACCGGAATGGCTCTTTGAATGGTGTCAACACTAGATTGTCAATGTACCTTGACAGACTGTAATAATATGTGTAGTTACTTCAGCCAAAGAATTTAAATTTTATGTCAATATTTAAAATAATAACAGTAGTGAAAATTTCGTTATTATATTATAATAACTATGTATAAACTTTCGTATAATTATATGTAAAGCACAATAAAACCTTACATGCAGAATGGGATTTCAAATGTGAATAAAACTTGTAGGATTTTTGAATCGTTATACCTACTGTCTATGACCATCTTTGTTACACTGTCTATTAGACCAATGAAGGTTGATTAAGACGGTTTTAATCTTCTTCTTAAGTCTAATAAAGAATTCATATTTTAGGTCACCAACAATTAGTCAATGACGTGAAATTTTCACCTGATGGTAGAATATTAGCTTCAGCATCTTTCGATAAATCAATCAAATTGTGGGAGGCAAAAACAGGAAAGTTTATTTGTACCCTACGTGGACATGTTCAGGCTGTGTACATGGTATCATTTTCCGCCGATTCAAGGCTTATGGTCAGCGGCAGTGCCGATTCCACTTTAAAATTATGGAACCTGAAAACCAAGAAACTAGAAGTCGATCTTCCTGGTCATGCTGATGAAATATTTGCCGTTGATTGGTCTACAGATGGGCTAAAAGTTGCTTCAGGTGGAAAAGATAAAGTTTTGAGATTGTGGCAAAACTAAATAAAATCTATTATTGGCATGAAGTTTATATTTACTATTTTAATGAATAAATACTCTAAGTTTTTTTATATTCCTATTTATTTTATATAGGCCTTGGGCCCACATATAAAATTATTATTTATGAGCACACCGTCAAATTTATGAAAATAATAAATTTATTACCACATGGCTAATTTTAACACAATCTACCATAAAACCTTTTTACAATAATGTAACCTTGTCGGACAATTTTCATGGGGCATATGCGCAGTCGGATGCGCAGAAGATGTCAATTTCCTGGGATTATTTTATTTATTACCACAGATGTCATTTTTATTTTGTACTGTTTTTTTACATGTGTAATGCATATTGGATCACTTGTCGGACAAAAATAGGTCCAAAATTTTCAAAAAATTTTTCCTCGTCAGAATTTTTTTGAAAATTCGAGAAAAAACTACAGAACGATGTTTGTCATTGTTTAAGAAGTATGTACACAAATTTTCAGACCAAAATTTTCCCTCTTGTTGGAAAAATTTTGGGTACAACTCTATGTCACACCCTTTTAAATGTTGTACTTAGTGTGTTTACCAATTTTCAACTAAATCGATTCAAAAGTAACCGAGAAAAACTGTTTTAAATTTTTTTTCGACAATGCCTCCTCTTAAGGATGTGGATAACCTAAAAGAATTAAGTTTTCTGTTCGTTTGCCCCAACATTTTTGTCAGACAATTACATTTTTTGTTTAAGAATATAATTACTTGTAACCTACTACTTTTGTCGAAAAAATGGTTGTAAATAAAAAAATTCCAGGAAATTGATATCTTCGGCGCATCCGACTGCGCATAAACCCCGTGAAAATTGTCCGACAAGGTTACCACATTATTGTAAAAAGGTTTTATGGTAGATTCTGTTAAAATTTGCCATGTGGTAATAAATTTATTATTTTCATAAATTTGACATATTTAGCTTGTTCGACGCGTCATATGGGTCCGTTCAAGTATTACGTAACGCAGGTTAGGGGGAAAGGGGTCAAAAATCTTCAAAAATTGCGTTACACAATAGTTAAATGCCCATTACAGTGCGTTACGTAGGGGGGGAGGGGTCAAAAATCGCGTTACGTAATACTTGAACGCTCCCTACGGCCCAATATTTTTATCCGACAAAATTGTTTTCGTTATTTATATGATAAAAACCATTGATCAAAATAAAATGACCAATGTGGTTATAAATTTTTTTCTTGTATGTATAAGATTGATAACCTCGTAAGAGCTTGACAGACAAACGCCCCACTATTATAATGCAATGAGCCATGTTCCAAATTTGTCCGACTCGACCCAAATAACAAATACAAAAAGTTTTGACGGTGTGGTCATAAATAATAATTTTATATGTGGGCCCAAGGACTAATAATCTCTTTATATACTGGGTGTCCAGAAACTCTCCCAACAAATGAAGACCGGACATTCCTCAGGTAATTTTAAGACAATTTAACCATCTTCAAAGAGCTAGAGCTCTTTGAAGATGGCGCCTTGTAATTAGTGTTTTTTAATACAGTAAAACCTGACACATCTGGATCAATGTGGCTACCGACCGATCCGGATATCAAGACCACTGTAACGTTTTCTCCTTCATCCATTCCAGCAATCAACGCTGTCAATAACTTTCGTCGATATACACGTTTTATAGATTCTATAACACCTTGATCCATAGGCTGACAAAGGGATGTCACATTTGGGGGCAAAAGACACTTTATTTCGCCATCTTTTAGTTCTTTTGGGTCGGGATTTCGGGATGAGAAGGTGCGTTATCCAACAGCAGAACTGCCTTTCTCAGTAGATGCGGACGGTAGAACCGTCCGGATGTGGCAGGTTGTACTGTATCTCCAGAACGCTTCTATTTAGAAAAATGAAAACTGGCACGCCTATTTATCTTCCAGAGATAAACCTGTTTTGTCTTTAATTTTAAGCATTTTTGACACTAGATTATTAAATTATGAGGTATTCTAGTACTAAAAGTTACTCTTGCTTTAAATCGGTAAAAATCACCGTTTTATTTTAAATTTTTTTTTCAAATTCAGAAAACGATTTACCTCACGTCTAATTTCAATTTCCTCTTCGTTAAAGCATACAACATAGAAACACTAAATTACTTAAAAAATTTAAATCTCTTTTATTCTTACTTGCACAAATAAAACACAAAAAAATAATATAAAAAGCATACAAAGTCGAAATTACTTCCAAAAGTTTGGATTTTGTTGCAGCCTTCGTTCGAAATTCACATACCAGTTCTGGACAGAAGACAGTGGAACGTATGTTACAGTTGGATCTGGTACCATGTTACCTTGATTGACTGTGTAACTAAGAACATAATTCATAAAATTTTCTAGCATCTTTTGGGCGAATGTGACATTAGATTCTAAATTATTCGGTGATGGTATGTCATGAACGTTTGTTATCGGCTCTGAAAAATAGAAAATATTTTTTTAATAATAATTAAGATCCTTCAATTAGCAACTTAGTTAAGGGCCAGTTGTTCGAACGCTAATCAAAAATGATCAATATCAAATATTTAATTACAATTATATTTAATTAAACGTACTTCTGACATATGTCACATTTTGAGGTTATGTTGACATTGTTGACTGATTTATTTTATTATTTTGGTTTTAATCTAAAATAAACCATAATTAAACTCTTTCTAATGTTAATTTTTTGTTTTTACTTACAAATCAATAATAATAATAAGCAATTTTTAATAATTTAACAGCTGCGGCTATATTTTAATTACTGCTTTACCTACAAAATGAATGATTAGTGTTTTACATGTATTTTTGATGTCTCGATTTGATTCCCATCAAGAAAATTGATTACAATAAACTGATTGATTATAATCAACTTCTTGATTAGCGTTCGAACAACCGGCCCTAAGAGTCGGTTGTTCGAACGCTAATCAAGAAGTTGATTATAATAAAGTCCCATCAACAACCATCAAATAACAAAATCCGTTGTTCATACGACAATCAGTTGACTGTAATCAATTTTCTTGATGGGAATCAAATCGAGATGTCAAATACATGTAAAACACTAATCATTCATTGTGATGCGTTGCATAAACATTAATCAAGTTACCGTTTATGGAACAAATAATCAGTCAATAACTAATATAATATAATGTAATCAAATAATAACTAATCAATTAGTGACAATTCAGCAACCCAATCAAAGTTGAGAGTAATTAAATACCTATTTGATAATGATTAGTTGATTCCATTTTTGATTAGAGTTCGAACAACTGGCCCTAAATGAATTAAATTAAACAATTAAATATGATATACAGTAAAACCCCGATTATCTGTGCTCCTAGAGACGGGATAATTGAAAAGCACAGATAAAACGAACATTTATTTGTTAAAATAATACATATGTACGTATATACCTACCATATACATATATACATGTATTGTCGAAGCGAAGATCGGTGGAATATGCGCATTTTATCAATGAAATTCGATATTTTTAAGATATTCCAGAAGCCGCTACAGATAAAATGTTTTAACGACCTATTCATCATTCAGAATTACTCAACGGATATTAGTACAGTTAAAATAATTAAGACGATAACCGGATAACATTGATTTAATGAGTAAAATTTAGTTTTTTTTTACTTTAATGACAAAAAAAGCAAGCCCATTAGCAGAACCCAATTAAAAATTATTTTGCACATCATATTTGAAACATTATTTGGTTGAAAAATCTCATTTTTGTTGGCAAAAAAATATATTAATTTGTTTGGACTAAATTACAGTTGTGCTTATCTTAAAAAGGATATGTTACTATCAACATTCGCACAGTGTTGCCAAGCTGAATTTTGTTATTTTGGGTGTACATTTTTTCCACGGATCTCCGAGGGTACAATACCTACCATAGAAAGATAACAGAAAAAATAAATCTTTCATTGTGAGTCTCCCTCTCGGCGTACAGAGTTTCTGTCGAGTGATTTAGCTTTTTTGATAAAACCTAAAAAATGCCATTTGAGTAATAGAAAATCATAGCACAGATAATCCGCAGCCTGGATAATCGGGGTTCTACTGTATTTACTAAATTTAATAGGGATTTATACAAAAACTTATTCTTCAGAGTTTGATAACAGGGATGCCCTCTAAAGTTATGACTTCAACTAGTTCATCCTTTTCTACTTTCTACACTAATAATGCACACTAGGAATAGTGTGGCTCCAAAATTAATTCTATTTTTAAGAAAGGATGTTAAGTTGGCAATGGAGATCTATGGGACTGAGCTGTTTCATTGATTCATATCTTTGATTACAGACCACAGAGCCATCTAATCAGACTCACTGCAGGAAGGGAAGTAAATCCCTTAGATGAAGATGTCAAAAACCTCTGCATCTCTCGATCTCTAGACTTTATATACCTATTGTTGAGGCAGAAAGTAAGGAAATGGTGATAAATAGAAAAAGTTCCTGAATAGAACTGAGCTTAGTAAAATTATCTTTTAGCTTTATCTTTACTGTTTATATAAAACACACAAGAATAGTGATCATATATCTTAGCCTATTTTTATCTTACCTATAGATATTCCGATTTGTGCATTATGCACAATGTGGCTCATTCCAAACATCATGTTTGAATAATCTCCCATTTCATGCAGTCTTTTTATACCAGACAATTTAAATATCGCTGATGGTTTTTGATTTGAGATATATCCCAGTGGAATCCAGTTGGGAGGGGCAGTGGGATCAGGCCAGCTGAAATAAACTAAAAATAATAAAGGTATTTGTTAAATAGTAATAGTGGTTTTAAATTCATTTAAATATGATTGTGTAACAATAGCATTAGGTTTTACAGCGATTTTCTGATTTCACATCTAAATAATAGAATATCAATTTTTAAATATCTTCTATCTATATCTAAACCTGTATCTAAATGGGAAAGAATTAATTTATAAATAGGAAAATAAAAAATAATTTCTAATGAATAAAGCCAATAAATCAACTTAATTAATTCCCATTCCAATTCTACATGACCATCAAAAGAACACCTGACAATAAAAATATGATTCCTACAGACCACTATACCACTGAATGTGTGGATTTTGTCACATATCTGGGCACATAAAATAATCAGAAGAATTCTGAAGTGGCGAAATTAATGCACATTTTTCCAGCGGGAATCGTATATACTATTCTAATAAAAGATTGGTGATATCGAAATTATTAGACAAAAGACAAATTATAAGGACAATGGACTTATTGCAGAGGCAGGTGGATGACACAATATCTTGCATGAATAAATGGAGATTAACAATAAATCCTTCTAAAACAAAACTAATAATATTTAACCATAGAATCCAAGATCACTCACCAACTATAAACATATGCGACAATATTATTAAACTCTCCCAAACTGTTAAGTATTTGGGAATAGAAATAGATAACAAATTGAAGTTCAACCACCACACAGCAGTTATAAAAAGGAAAATTATAACTAGAGCAAAACACTTCAGAAGTTTAACATACAAGAATGAGGGAATTACGATTGAAACAGCAGCCAATATTTATAAAATGATTTGCAGGCCCATGCTGGAGTATGGTTCTGCAATTTTCTATAATTCTAAATCATCATCATCCTGGTGCTACAGCCCTTAGAGGGCCTCGACCTTCTCAAGCGTTCTACGCCATTCTGTTCTGTCCCTTGCCTGCACTTTCCAGTTGCCGATTCCGATCTTCTCGGCATCTTGTGTTACCCCGTCCATCCACCTCAACTTTGGTCTACCCCGTCTTCTCATTCCCACGGGTTGAGCTGTTAGAATCCTTTTTATCATGTTCGATTCAGGTGCTCGGGCTACATGTCCTGCCCACTGCAGGCGATTTCGCTTAACTATAGTGATAATATCTTTTCCACCAAACGTTTGCTTGTAGATATTCTGCAGTTCAATATAATATAATTCTAAAGGTCCAGCCAAAAATAATATAAAGGTGACTGAAACAATTAGCCTTCGACAAATTACTAGAATGCGTCATCCTGATAATCCACTTCATAATCCATCCAACAGAATGCTGTACGAGAAAACTGGAATTGAACCTATTAATGAGAGACTCAATAAGCTGTTTAAATATCTCTTTATTAATGACAATAACAAAAATTTGATTGAGCCCCACATTGTGAAGATACCAGAGGACAGTGCCCGTAGATATCCAGGAAGAACTCTTTTTGAAGAAATCTGCTACACATCAAGACAATAAACTCTATTCAAATCATCATCTGTATTGTAACTAATTGTCAGTGATATTGTGATTACCGCCACATACAAATATTTTTTTATTTTTTTAATTATTGTACTGTATTAATATTAACAAAAAACATATATTGTAATAATGTACAGTGGAACCTCGATTATCCGTCAGGGCACCGGACCAAGGTTATGACGGATAATCGAAAAGATGGTTAACAGAACATTAAAAAAAAATAAAAATTCATAGTATTATGGTGACACACTGAATTATGGTGACACACAGATATTGACGAATAATTATTATTGTGCTGTGCGTTTTTATTTTCGGCTTGCGATTCTAAAAATAGAACTCTAAAAGCAGGGTATCATTTATCATTACCTATTCAAATTGAAATTTAATCCACAGCCCTGAATAAGAACAAAAATTATACATAAAAAATGCGGTGGTGGCATAACTGCACATGTACATTTCAACGAAGTGCGTTTGGCTTATTGCAATGCTCAAACAAAATGAATTGATGGCTTAATTTTTACTTATGTATACAATATAACTTATGTATGGACCCTGACGGTTAATAGAGACACGGATAATCGAGGTTCCACTGTATATTAATTGTGTAAATTGGCTGAAAGACTTCGGTCGATGGCCTTTTGGTACATTGTATCAATAAAGTATGTCTCTCTCTCTCTAGACAAAAGAACCAAAATGGCTATCTACAGATCAGAGCATTGATTAGACCTATAGTCCCCTATGATTGTGAAACAGGGGTAATGACAAAAATGGATGGAGGGAGAGAGATAAAGATACCAAAAAAAGTTTATGGTAAGATTTGTGAAAATTTAAAGACTGTCATGGCTGGGACATATCCGGACAAAAAAAGGTTGAAATATTAGCAAAAAAAAAGGAATGTGTGTGTACTTTGTACGCACGTAAGAAGTTATACTTCTATTATATGATTTCAACGAAATAAATATACTTTCAACAGGTTATTTGTATTTTATTTAAAGATTAAACCAATTTTTACTTACTACTTTCCAAAAATTCATATTAAAACAATACCAAAAATAAAACAAAATTTAGAAAACACATGGATTCGAACCGGGGACCTCTCGATCTCCGGTCACACGCTCTACCACTGAGCTATACTCCCTTTGCTTTGACAGGTTACAAGATTTCTCATACATACTGACAAATTTAATAGACCCAGTGAAGTATACAAAAATACTTTAAATATACTTACTATTATTATAAAATATCTTATTCCAGAGGAAGACAAATCCAAAGACACAAAAATTATAATAAATAATACATTTACTAAAAACACTAATATATTCTTTTAATGACTTATTTGCGCTGATACATACATAATTTGAAAGATTAGCAACGAAATACATACTGTCTGTGTGTGTATGCGCCAGGGAATTATAAAATTTCACTCTTGATCGTAAAGGAGTATAACTTCAAAAAATTACAATGGAAGACGAAAAAAAGGAAGGCCCAGAACAAGATGGTTGGATGAAGTGGAAGATAACGTAAAAACTACGAATATAAGACAATGGAGGAAAAGGGTACAAGAGAAATTTGAATGGAAGTACATACTGGCTATTAGTCCAAGTAATGAAGCTTAAAATAGGACAAAACCTCGCAATTTTTACAGAATGGATCAATTTTTTTGAAAATTTGAGAATAAGCAGTGGATAGCCCAAGGATGAAAATCTATATGAGGCCGAAAGGCGCTTCTACCATGGGGGTGGCCCATGTCGGGGGTGGAAATTTTTTATTTTATTTTGACCGCAAAAGTTGGTAAAAACATTATTTCTAAGCAAAAAACGTTCTATACATTTTTTTGATAAAATTAATAGTTTTCGATTTATTCGCTATCGAAAGTCTTAGTTTTATATCGAAAAAATCAATGCTTTTAATCTGTTTTCTGCTAATAACTCAAAAAGTTTTCATTTTATCAAAAAAACTTTATATAAAAAAATGTACCTTTTAAAAAACAAACAAAACCGTTTTTTTAATTTTATTTAAGACCAATAGTAATCGAGCTCTACTTTATTATATGTTAGCTCTTCTTCGCCAAATGCTGAATATTGTAGTTTCAAAGTCAAAAGACGGGAAAAATATGCATTTTTCGAGGATAACTTGTTCAGACTAATTTAAAGTATTTAAAAATATCTATCTCCTGAAATTAAAAAGTAGTCTCTAGCTAAAAAATTAAGTGACTTATTATAAAAAGAATGTCAGGCCATATTTTATTTCAGCCAAAAAGTGATCGGAAACTCGCCCCTTCTCACAACCCTAATTAAAATTAGTCATTGACCTTATGTCGCCTTCTTCATTTTTGTATTATTAATAGGTCCTAGAGGTTTGACCGGCTTATAATGATTAGTTTTAAAAAAAAAAATGGAGTTAAAAGCAAATAACGAATTTTTGTAGTTTGGTAAGAAATGCCTTTTTCTTCATAATAGAAAGATTAGCATAAGAGATACGAAAAAATATTTAAATTTAAAATTGGAGGCCATTTAATTCTCAAGAACATGGTTTGAAAAAAAAATTTTTTTGGCAAAAATTAAGTGAGCTATTGATAATTAAAACTTGTAATAACATGCAAAAACCATCTTTACCAACCCTTTCAAATTCACCTCTTTTTGCGACTGAGGATTATAAAAGGATTTAATATTAATAGACTTATAGATCTTATAAAAACCTTCAAAATTCTTTTTTAACAAACTTTCTAGGATAAAAAATAAAAAAGTTATGGTTAAAAAATCAATATATTTTTTTGAAAAAAAAAAAGAAGAAATCTAATTGGAAGCATAACAATGTAAGTTAGCG
Source organism: Diabrotica virgifera virgifera (assembly GCF_917563875.1). Lineage (NCBI taxonomy): Eukaryota > Metazoa > Arthropoda > Insecta > Coleoptera > Chrysomelidae > Diabrotica > Diabrotica virgifera. The sequence goes on along the minus strand of NC_065448.1, from coordinate 250,616,845 downwards.
GTGTTTTTAGTCATTGGAATTATTTATTCTTCTTTATTTATGCATTATTAATACATTCCAGAAGATTGGCTGGGTTAGAGTGATTAGTTTTTAAAAAATTGGAGTTAAAAACGAATAACGAATTTTTGTAGTTTGGTAAAAAATGCCATTTTCTTCAGAATAGAAAGATTAGCATCAGAGATACGAAAAAATGTTTAAATATGAAATTGTAGGTTATTTAATTCCCAAGAACTTGGTTTGAAACAATTTTTTCTATGGTAAAAAATGAGTGAATCGTAAATGAGTATATTATTGAAAAACATTGATTTTTTCGATATAAAACTAACACTTTCCCTAGCGAATAAATCGAAAATTATTAATTTTATAAAAAAATTTTTAGAACATTTTTTGCTTAAAACGAATGTTTTTATCAACTTTTATGGTCAAAATATAATAAAAAATTTCTACCCCCGATATGGGGTGGCAACCCCCCCCCCCCCATGGTAAAAGCGCCTTTTGGCATCATATAGATTTTGATCCTTGGACTATCCACTACTTATTCTCAAATTTTCAAGCAAATCGATCCATTCTGTAAAAATTGCGAGGTGAAAAGCTTCGGTTCCTGGACTATATGTACTTCCAGCGCTGGCGAGAACATCTAATAATAATAATAATAAGGGTCTTTATTTTTCATTCAAATTCATACAATACATAAAATATATCGCACCCCTAGATAAACACTGCCACTTTTGAGAAAAGCAAATTTTTCAGGAGAGTGATTTTAAAATTAAAAGTTGCGCCCATTTTTACCCTTAGAATAATATGTACCGGAAAATTCATTTTTATAACAAATTATTGGTTCTCTTCAAAAAAATAAGAAAAATCTATGGAAATGTGATCATGTCATTCTTTCTGTGGATTCCGTGGTAATGTCGTTCTTTCTACTGCACTTTTAGGATGGTGTTTTTGTGCCTTTGTGAGGTGTGTTCGTACTTTTCACTGAAGATTTTCTATATCTGTTTTTGTCTGGGAGGGTCTTTATTTTTCATTCAAATTCATACAATACATAAAATATATAAAATATATAATGCACAAAATACTAAAAAGATACAAAAAATGCCGAAGATCAGATGGTACCGATTTCAAGAAATCAGTACCTCTGCTTTTCATCTTCATCTACATTTTTAAAAATATCTACAAGTCCCAGGTCGACTTAGACCGAAAAGAAATAATAGCTTGGGTAAAACCAGGGGTAATAATAGGCGGTTGAAGGGTAGCACTGACCCTGTTACCTTCCTTGTATACGGTAGGCCCTAGGGATTAATCCCAAAGCCGCGTTAGCGGTATAAAAGGGAGACTATTACATTAATTCAATGTTTTGGAGTGAAAATAGAAAAGATAGATACCTTGTCCAGCCATTCCTTCAGGAAAAGGAACAGCCCCCGTCAAAAATACAACAATATGATTAATATTATCAGCATCTGGGATTGTAGTTACCAATTGTGTTTCACTAATTTGTTGAAACTCTGTTTGGACCTAAAACAATATAATTACTAATAAACTGAAAAATACACTAAAAATGAAAGGTCTTACTAGTCGTCCGGATACTATTAATCCAAACATGATTTCGGCTTGGTGTTATGCTTATTTATTATTTCTTATTTTAAAGAAACACGATATTTTCTAATCTTCCTTCTAGAACTTCTTAGAATAACAACAAAACTCATAGATATATAATACTCTAGATTGCGCCTTACGATCCTAAAATGGGTGACGGTTGCGACAGAGATAAATGAGCCTATTTGGTCGGTAGTCTCTTTCTAATTCAAGGGGAGTATCGACGACGTCACTATCCTACTCTGTCGTCGAGTATTTTAGATGGTTTGACAGTTCGAGCGGATGGCGACGAGAACTGGTCATTTGTCTTCGGACGTGGATAATCCTGGTTCGAATCCCATACCAATCTTTACTTTTTTATTTTTTATTTAATCAATATTGCGTTTATTAGATATTATTACATCTCTAAAGTAAATCTATGCAAAGAAATATATAACAAATAAGAAAAACTGTAGGTACCTATAGATTTTTAAAAATATAAAAGCCAATGTTATTTTTTTAATATGTAAGTTAATTGTAGAATAGTATAAAGTAATTGTTAAAAATATTCGTAAAAAATTACCAATAATTAATATCAACATAATGTACCATCGATGATCGGTCATTTCAAAAACAACATGAGTCACATATTCCTAATTTTACAGAAGAGCAAAGAAAACTAACTATATAGTCGAAAGATGGATGAAATGGATGACATCAAAATTCAGAGTTATATTGTAGTTTTGTTCCTAATGTTTTTACCGGACTGGTGTCGTTTTTGCACACAACGTTTATCTTAAAGGAGTCTATTCCTCTCAAAAAGTTAGTTTCTGAAAATTGTGGACTTTGCTGTTTTTGAAATGACCGATTCAATTATAAGTAATTAGACATTATTTTTATTTATGAAACTATTGTTACAATTTTTTAAAAAAGTAGAAGCAAAACAAACATTCACATCATTCGAATAAGGACGAATTTATATTAATAACAAATGACTTTTATTGTACTATGCAGTTCACAAATTATGTATTCCAATATTAACTTACTATACATACATTTATTATATGCTAGATTTACTTAGGTCCTTTTTTCAGATGTAAAAATATCTAATAAACGCAATATTGATTAAATAAAAATAAAAAAAGTAAAGTTGGTATGGGATTCGAACCACGATTATCCACGTCCGAAGGCCAAAGACCATTTCCCGTCACCACCCGCTCCAACTGTCAACACATATTACTCGATAAAGTGGGATATTCACGTCGTCGATATTCCCCTTAAATTAAAAAGAGACTACCGACCAAATAGGCTCATTTATCTCTGTCGCAACCGTCACCCATTTTAAGATCGCAGGGCGCAATCTAGAGTATTATATATCTATGACAAAACTTCCATTGAGGTTAAAAAATTGTGAAAGTTTACCTCTTCTTCTCTGCTTCTTCAACCTATTCAAATTTTCGTTAAGGAATCTAGTTACAATACAAGTAAAAGACGCCATACACACTATGATAAAATTTATTCGATATCGTATGGTTAAATCGATTAAATCCTTACTATTTAACTCTACCGTTCAAATTACACCGATAATGATGCACGGTTTTCTAGATTTTTAAAAACGGTACCGTCCAACGGAACAGTGCAAAAGTTTCAATAGATTTATCGGAATCGTAGGAACTGCGCAGATTTATCATAAATTATAGTTTTTGCTATGTAGATCTCATTTTCTTTATACTTGATTTATAAAATTGTACCATAGAGATCCGTGCTTGTGGAATATAAAAGATATTTAAAAAAATATAGATTTAAAACATTGGGCGTATTCGAAATTGATTGAATATTTGAGAATTGTGGACTCCAATGCTAATAAAGCTGGTGTTAATTATGTCCATCTTTTGGAAACATTTTTAATTACTTCAACAAATTCACATGAGAATAAACTTCTTCGTCGTCCTTCTCTTCTGCGCTACGAAGAAGACTGCATGTTGTTAATAGTAAATAGTATGTTGTGTCTTTCATTTATTCTGATGGATTTGCTTTTATTAATGTTGATTTCCAAATGAAAATTATTGATAAGATGAGAATTGTATAGTTTAAACGGTACCGTTAAATCGTTATCGATTTATCGTAGCGTGTATGGTGACCTTAACTACGAACCGGAGAAACTTCAGATCGTGATTCGTGACCTTCATGTTCATGCCTTCATTTTTCTAACTAACTTCACGCTTCGTGTTTAGAAACAAATGTCGCGTTCGGAAGAATTAATATCCATTTAGGATATTTTTGCGAAATAAACATTTCGTGTAATCTTTGTGTAATTGATAATTAGTTTAACAAAATCATGGTAAGTGAATCCTTAATATTAGAACTCTAAACCCGAAAAAATATGTTTATTTTTCATTTAGAGTTTGACAGCTCTTGGCAGATATATAAAATAAAAACATTGTACAAAAATGAAAAGATATGAATCATTCCCATTAATCCCGGCAGTAATTTTTGAATTAAAAGTGATGGTTTGGATGATGATGAATTAAGTAATATACAGCATGATAGTCATCAAACTTAAGAATCTATTTTATTTCAGTTTTAAGAAAAATGTTACACACCCTCACGACATGCTATCCTTCCTAAAATCAATAATGGTAGGAGACTTGTTTCCATGTTTGTTTTTACCCAATTTTTAGTCAATAACAAAAAAGTGAAGATTTTACTTTGGTTCGTATTTATTCTGTTAACACCAGGCCATATCATTATTACAGTTTTCTAAAAGTTCTGTTGTTAATTACTTTATTGTTTATTTTTTATTTTGTGAAAAATTTCGCATTTTCTTAAATTAACATATATTTTAAAATCTGCTATAAAATAGATAATCATCAATATGTTCAAGAAATATTGGTATGTATGTATGATCTGTTCCACATAAATGATTAAATATAATGTTTTTGTATGAATATTTTAAAGCATTCCAAATTTTTATAATTTTGTAATTTTTTCTCTTTTTTTTTCTCTTTTTTTTTCTCTTTTTTTTTCTCTTTTTTTTTTCTCTTAACCCTTAAGTTGATTTAAACTTTAGAAATATCACACACGTTAATTTAATAATTATAGAGTAATAAAATTTATCCTCTAAGAAAAGTGTTCTATTATTTTATAAATAGGAGAGAGTAGTACACAGTAAAACAAAAAAAAAAAGTTTTTGAGTTCAAAAAATTTATTTTTGAATTAAAAGGAAACTTTTCAGAGCAGTATGTTACACTAATTCTTTCTTAACATTCTAAGAACGAAATTCGCTAAAAATTCACATGATGAAAAAAAATAAAACTTGAAGAAATATACTGAAAATTGTTTCACTGTGTACCAGAATCGGTACACAGTGAAACATACTATATCTAGTGTCTTAAGAATAGGTTTTGACCACGTAAAACTTTTATCGAACATCTAACGATCCAAAGTCAATATTATTAAATTTGTAATAACCAGATTATTGCATTTTTTGTGCACATATCATCGTAAATTTACAAAATTAATATTATATATCTCTGCTGCTTCATGTAGAGAATAATAATTTTCCTCTAATACCAACTTTGTGGTATCAGCCATTTTATATGCAGCCATTTGTTTTCTACCCATCTGAAATACCAAAATAACAAATTTTTGGTAATATTTTATAATATTACGGTACACAATGAAACGCGTAACACTGTGTACCACATAACACTGTTTCAGTGTGTACCAATAACCTAATCATACAATAAAATTTAAAACTTTGCTATGCGAGTCGTTATCTGACAAATTGTGTTTTAGGTTATATTATTACATAGGTAAGATGCCATTTTAATAGTAAGAATGAAGAATGCTTGAAATCGGCTGTTAATAAATAAAAAAATACATGTCAACTACTGTTATTAAGTTATTACATAACTTTACAAAACATAAAATCCAATTGCTATTCGTAAAACTTATTCCAAGCACGCGAACACTCACAACAGCATTCGACTCTACTGGGCAACTGTAGATTTCAGAAATGCGCTTTACGAGGGCGCCAAATTTAAAAATAAATTTCGGTGTTTCACTGTGAACCATGTATCACTGTGTACCACTTTCCCCTACATTAAAAGTTACAGATAAGTAAAATATAATATATGTACAGCTGGTTCCTAAAAAAACTGATACGACTCTTAAATCGTATTTTTTAGAAAATTGAGCAGTGTATTTTGAAGGACAAAATTTGTTATTTACGTACTGTCACTGTCACTGCCAAATCTTAAAATTTGTCAGATAACTTATTCTATTCAACCTCAAAAAATGGCTCCACATGCTAGCAAAAGAACTAAAAGCAAGAATTGTAACGAAATTAGAAGATGTTTGGTCACTATCTGCCATAGCGAACCATTTTAACGTAAGCAGAACAACAGTTTTAAAACAATTCTTACTTTAATATATTGTTGAGTTAACTCGTTTGTTTTATTCCTTAATGATATTAAAAATAATAACAACAAACCTATTTTATGTAAAAACAATCATTTATATACTCTTTATAAAATGCAGGAATTCAAAATAATGTCAAAATTTAGACCTTGATAATTATTACAATTTATGAATTCACATATAATCAGCTGTTTGTTGTTTGTTTGTTTATTTTATTATTTGTCTGTCATAATAAATATAATATAATGTCAGACCAGTCAAAATTTGATTGGTCGGTATTTAATACACTGCTCAAAATGGTCAAATCTTACTAAGAGTCGTATCAGTTTTTTTAGGAACCAGCTGTACCTAATTATAAGCATTTTTTATAATTTTGAAAAATTTAAAATTGACTCAATTTTTCATCATTTGTAAAACTTTAGGTTACTTATAGTCCGGATCTGTAGAAAAGCAGATCATAATGGATATTTTCCTAAACGTTTCATGATGTATTAACCCTTAAACGCCTAAGGGTGGGTAAAAAATGTCTACCTAATGTGTATTCCCTTGTAACATATTTATTTCATGTTCCAAAATTTTTCAAAAAATATTTATCTTTAAAAAGACAACCCTTTATCAAAGGTTAATTTGGTTCTACCATTATTGTTGAAAATAAAAGTAATATCTTGACACAAAATGTCCACCCTTGGTAAAACTTGTTACTAAAGGTTTCTATATAATTTCTTGTTGGCAGGAATTTGTTTAGAGTAGCAAACATTCTTTAAATTATTAGACATTGCTTCTTTAAACTCATTTTCCTTATTTACACTTAACCACCCTCAATGGTATATAAAAAAATGTAGGTAATAGAAGGGTTATTTTCCTCCAGGAGCTAGGTATCAAACTAATAACTTTTTAACATAACTTTTTTGTCTTTAATTTTTAAGAATTCTTGACACTAGATTATTAGATTATGAGATATTCTAGTACTAAAAGTTACTCTTGCTTTAAGTTGTTGGTAAAATACACCATTTTTTTTTGAAAAATTTTTAAATTGAATTTTCTAGAAAACAGTGTGTCCTACTGATTTAAAGCAAGAGTACCTTTTAGTATTAAAATACCTCACAATTTAATAATCCAGTATCAATAATGCTTAAAAGTTAAAGACAAAAAAGTTATGTGATCAAATAACCATTGCCCCACCCAAAACGGACGCCTATGACTGGCACTAGAAATAACGAAGAACGAAGCGTTCTCAAGGTATTTAAGAAAAACTAATTACAAGACGCCATCTTCAAAGAGCTCTAGCTCCCTTAAGAAGCATTTTCGGACTAGGTGAATTTGGTTAAATTGTCTTAAAATTATCTGAGGAATCTCCTGTCTTCATTTGTCGGTAGAGTTTCTGGACACCCTGTATGTGTGTGTGGCAAACACTGTAAAAAACCATTGTCTGTTTCAGTTGCAAAGATGCTGCAGTTCTAGAGTAGCAGTTAGATTAGCCTTCTTATTTCAGACTGTTTTTTTAATAGGTAATTCATTTCATAAGGTCTGTACATTGTTTAATATTTTAGATTTAGATAATGCTGTGTTTACTAAGCATAAGATTCTTAAATTTAATCCATTTCTAACATTTGTAACAACTCTTAATAAATATATTAACATGTTTCGAGGTGATTTTTTTACCCACCCTTCAGCATACATAGAACCTACATATTGTTGGGTGTTTTAGGGGTAATAATGAAACTATTGTGGGATTATAAATAATAGAATCAAGCTTTCAGAAATTATGTATTAATCAGAATATTAAATTGACTAATTATTTGAATTGTCTCAATGTGTTTAGATAAAAATAAAATAAGTATAAATATAATATCTCTTATCAATATATAAATAATTTTTATCAGTTTTCTGTTATGTTTTGTATAAAATACTCAAATTCCTTTGTAAATTGGCATTCAAATGCACATGTTTATATTTAAAGTTTAGAAAAATAGTGTAAGCTTTTATTCATTTTTTAATTGCAAGACTGAAAAGAATCCTACATTATAATATTTTGTAAATCCATAGCTTAAATTGACTGTGTTTTTATACTGACAGAATAAATGTCTCTGAAATTATTAATTCAAGAGTTGACATTTTTTTATAAATATTATTACCCTTTCAATAAAAATAAATAGACACTGGAAGTGACAAGATAAATCTACTTTGAGTTTAAAGTTTTTGGAACCACTGCTTTATAAATTAAAAATGAATAAACATTTTCAATCTTTTTTTAACTGCTTTATATTTTGTTCAATGTTTATGAAAATATGAAGCAGCAAATAAGTCATTGTTAAAGTTGTGAATAGCATCAGCATTCTTTAGGAAGTAACTTGTAGTATTACTATACCTTGTTTTTAAACTAGGAGGAATAATAATTCAAATTTAGTGTGCCGTAATACAAGAATCAATATGGAATTTGATTAGGTCTACATCTAATCATATGCAAACTAATATTCGAGCAAGAGGAGATTGTGTTCTACCATATTAATGTTGGTTTTTGTTTTCGATATCATGTTTTGTTTGTATTTGAAATCTTAATCTCTTTTTTTTTAAAGACAATTGATCATTTGTTCTATTCATTTAATTGCATAATTCTTACAAGATTGCAATATAGTAGGGTATAACTAGACCCAAACCCAGACATCCAAAATGAAAGTTATCCTCCAACACCAAATTGTTCTATATGGTCCACATAATGTTCAGAAAAAAGTTACACCATTTTGAGCGTCGGGTTTGGGGGGGAGAGGGGGAGAAATCGGTAAATTCGTAGTTTTTTAGGTTTTTCGTCTATTTCTAAAACTATGCGGTTTAGCATGAATAATCTTCTATACAAAATTGTTCTACATTGAATTTGAAATAAAAAAGGTCCTATGCATAATCCTTCTAAAATGAACGGTTCAAAAGTTACGGAGGTAGTATAGAGTATAGTATAATTGGTCCAAAAAAAGGCCTAACCCAGACATGCAAAGTAAAAGTTTTCCTTCAACACCAAATTGTTCTATATGGTCCACATATTGTTCAGTAAAAAGTTACACCATCTTGAGCGTCCGGTTTGGGGGGGAGATGGGGGAAAATTCGGTAAATTAGTAGTTTTTTTTACGTTTTTCGTCAATATTTCTAAAACTATGCTTTAGCAAAAACAATGTTCTATACAAAAATGTTCTACGTAAAATTTAAAACAAAAAAGGTCCTATACATAATTGTTATAAAATCAACGGTTCCAGAGTTACGGAGGGTAAAATTGGAGGTTTTCGATACTTTTTATATTCTTTGGGCAATTTATAGAAACTTTCTTTAACAGGATTGTGTTTTGTAAATAAAATTTGCTATTTAAGTGCCCGATGATATGTTAGTGATAAGCCCTTGAAGAAACGTCAACCTCACCACCCAAAATCATCATCAATTGCCCAGATAAGTAATATAAAAAGTATCGAAAACCTCCACTTTTCACCCTCCGTAACTCTGGATCCGTTGATTTTATAACAATTATGTATAGGACCTTTTTTGTTTTAAATTTTATGTAGAACATTTTGGTATAGACCATTGTTTTCGCTAAAGCATAGTTTTAGAAATATTGACGAAAAACGTAAAAAAACTACTAATTTACCGACTTCTCCCCCATCTCCCCCCCCCCCAAACCGGACGCTCAAAATGGTGTAACTTTTTACTGAACAATATGTGGACCATATAGAACAATTTGGTGTTGGAGGAAAACTTTTACTTTAGATGTCTGGGTTAGGCCTTTTTTGGACCAATTATACTATACTACCTCCGTAACTTTGGAACTGTTCATTTTGGAAGGATTATACATAGGATATTTTTTATTGCAAATTGAATGTAGAACATTTTTGTATAGAAGGTTGTTCATGCTAAACCACATAGTTTTAGAAATATTGACGAAAAAACTAAAAAACTACGAATTTACCGATTTCTCCCCCCCCCCCCCCCAAACCCGACGCTCAAAATGGTGTGACCTTTTTTCTGAACATTATGTGGACCATATAGAACAATTTGGAGTTAAAGGATAACTTTCACTTTGCATGTCTGGGTTATGCCATTATTTGGATCAATTATATCATACTAATAAAAGACATTTATCACATAACATAATCGTACAGTACTAAGTACCCCTCCACAGTTTTAACTGAGTAAAATATTGTATTTCCTTTTTAATCATTCTCGATCTTAGATTATTAATGAACTTATAGTCTAGTTCAAAACATTACGTCAGGAAGTGTTTTGAATATTTCTATTTACCTAACATTTAAACTACAAAATGCACCGGTATTATCAAAGATTTTCTTCTATTTCAGAATGTAGTATTCGGTGATGTCGTTGCCGGTGTCTCAGTATGAAGCCCTATTGGCTGAGATGCGCGGCCTAAGGCGGAAGGCCCAGCGCGTTCAACAAATCGCCAGACCACTATTACAAGGTGAATCTTCACCTCTGTCAACATATTCCTTGGACGGTGCTACAGGACTGAGGGAATTCAGGCCCCGCGCTGAACAATTTTATGTAAGTACTTACTTTTGCTTTACTTTTTTAACATGATTATAATATGTCTAGAGGAGAATTACAGAGGAATTCATTTATTAGAGGCAACATTAAAATTAACAACAAAGTTATAACAAACAATCCGAATGAAATTATAACTTAGTGCAGTCACTGGAGGTGGATATGAGCTATTACCTCCGATTTCGTTGAACCTCCATCGATTTGCATCAAAATTGGTAAATGGTTACAGGATATATCAAGGAACAAAGGTGACATGGTGCCAACTTGCGCTTTTACCCCGGGGGTGGATGCCACCGCTTCTCGGGGGTGAAAATTATTTTATTGAATAATTCGATATAGGAACAAATTCTAAGCAAAATTTGTTATATAAAGTTATTAAAATAAATCAAAACTTTTTGAGTTATTAAAGATCAAAGATTTTAATTTTTCTTGAGAAAAATGCATGTTTTTAACCAATTTTTCATCAATAACTCAAAAACTATAAGTTTTTGAAAAAAAGTTAATATTACCAAAACTGAAGCTAATAAAAAATTAAATGAATCTTTTACCAGAAAAACCTTTTAGTATTAACTAAAAGTGAGTTATAGGTAATTGAATATGTATTTTTTTCGGCGAGTAATAAAATTCAAGTATTCAAGCTGAAATAAGGGGAAAATGATGCATGAACATAAACTTATTAAACATTTGTCAAAGTACTTAAAAATATCTATTAAATGAGCACCAAAAATTTTTCAAAATTTTTTTTTTTAATTTTTCCAAAAAGTGTTATTGTTTTTTTTAATATCTCCGTTTATTTTTAAGATATCAGGTTTATCTAAAAACCGTTTGAAAGTTAATTCCAAGGGCTATTTAACCACGTTGAATTTAATCTTTTAGACCCCTCATTTTTTTAAAATAAAAGGTTAAATGGCCCCGGTTGCATGGTTTTCACAGCAACATTTAAGATTTAAACGTTTCTATCTCGGTTATTTATTACCCTATGGAAATAGTAAGACAGGTAAAATATTTGACACAGAATAAACTAAAATTTGTGTATTTATCATTTTTTACGTATATTGAGTATTTTTGGAGTTGTTATCAAAAGAATATGAAAATTAGAATAATTTTAAAAATTATGATTTTTTAAATTATATCTTTTTTTCAAAAATATGCATTCTAAACCGGTCAAAATTATCGAAATCATTACTTATGCTAATATAAAGAAGTTATTGTAAGGATTATTATAAATTTTAATTTTTGTGGAAATGGCGTATGTTTTATTTTTCACTTTTTCCTAAAAAATTCGAAAGGGTTCTTTTATTTTCATCATAACTTGCTTAATTTTGACGCTATGAACTTGTTCTGAAGCTCATTTAATAGGTATTCCGAAGTACGTTGACAAATGATTAGCAGGTATATTTTAAACATTGCATCGTTTTCCCGTTGTTTAAGCTTGAATACTTAGATTTGAGTACTCGTCGAAAAAAATACACATCCAATTGCCAATAACTCACTTTGAACTAACATTAGTTTAGTTCTTTAAGTGAGGAATGTATTCAGTTTTTTATTATCATCAATTTCAGTAATAATAACTATTTTGTAAAAGCTTATAGTTTTTGAGTTATACGGTACGTGAAAAATCGGTTTAAAACATGCATTTTTTTACGAAAAAATAAAATCTTTGGTCTTTAATAACTCAAAAAGTGTTGATTTATATTAATAACTTGATATAACAAATTTTGCTTATAATTTGTCCCTCTATCGATTTATGGTATTATTTTTAATAAAATAATTTTCACCACCGCGAAGGGGTGGCATCCACCCCCAGGGTAAAAGCGCAAGTTGGCATTATATCACCTTTGTTCCTTGAGGTATCCTCTGATTATTCACCAATTTTCATGAACATCGATGGAGGTTCAACGAAATCGGAGGTGAAAACCTTCAGTGACTCCACTAATTGCAGAACAAAAAGATTTTTCCGAAAATCGGTCAGGAATTTAGAAATTTCTGACAACATTTTGAAATAAACGTTCGATATTTCCTTATACTTAGCCGTTGCCTGGAAACGAAAAATAACTGTACGGAAATGTTATTTCCTTACTGTAATATTCGATTCTCGGAAAAATAGTATGTATACATTGTAGGAAAAGCCATATTCCCGGACTCTGTATTGCCTTGTCTCGTCTTGCGCCTCGACGGCAATCTTTACATCGTCCGGGAATGTTAAGCTTTTCCTACTAAGGGCTGGTATTTCAATAGATACTTAAGCTTTTGCTTAGCTAAGCCTGTGTCAAAAGTTAAGGAGAAGCTTAAGCTGGGTGCCGTATTTCCATCATTTCCTTAACTAAACTGATGCTCAACTGTAAAGTTAATTGGTTTTTTACCTCTGAATACGTCAAAATGCCAGAACTAACTGTTCTGAGGTAAAAACCACTACTGTTGACATTTAATTTTATCTCGTCATCTGTATCAATGCCATTTACTTCACTTAATTTTGTGTGCATGGTACATGTGTTGTTAGTTTATTGTCTATATTTTCTCTGGTTATATTTTTATTATTATTTTGCATAAGCAATAGATCCGTCTTTGTAATTTTGTTTATTGCATTTCCTAAATGTCAAATTGGAATGTAAGTTTATTTTTGTAAAATAAATATACCTACCAAGCATTGTAGAAATAAATAATTTTCATGTGCCTACACCTTCCAAAAGTAGTAAGAATTCTATTAATCGTTATTACGATTAATAAATTAATAGATTATTATTTAATAATCTAATAATAACGTTATTACTCAAAAGTTGGTTTTTAAAATAACTATATAATTGATAATCTATACTTATAGAAATAACCTCAAAAAACAGAAAACAAATTTTAAGCAAAGGCTTAAACCAACTCCCGAGCGAGCTTAAAATTATTTGGTTTAAGCCTAGACTTAAGCCTCAAATTGATGTGGAAATACAGGCATTTAAGCTTAAGCAAAGGCTTAAAGTTAGCTTTGGTTAAGTGAGGTTGGAAATACCGGCCCTAAGTAAAAGTTTTACACGTTGTACTATAACTTTTTGCAAAACTGGCAAAAATCCTTAAAAACCTTGAAAAACATGTTTTTTGGGTTTAAAAACATGTTTTCGCGAGATTTTTGAATGTTCTAAAGTACTCATTTACTTCAAATTATATACAGTGCTAGTCAAAAGTCCGTACCCCCCTCTTATCTTTTGAACGGTTATACCTATAATAGTGAAATTTAGAGGGAGGAAATAAACGGACGTAAGCTTCTCAACTAGTCATGACAGGTGACATAATAGTGACAGATGACGTTACAGAGCCACTGTGACCGATAATTTTAAATGGGACCTTATGGCAAGTGATACCTTGTTTGAAAGGTATTCAAAATACCTATTCAGTCATACTAATTTTTTTGAGTTTAAGTTGATATTGATTTTGGTGAATAAATTAAATAAACATAATATTGTAGTTTCGCATTTAATTAATAAAAATTCAAATGTCCGCCTATGGTTTTTTTGTCAAAAAAGTTGACGTTTTTCAATTCTCTAGTAGTTTTTACGACAACATCAACCTTTTTGACAAGTAGTCATAGTTGGAATTTAGAATTTTTATTTATTAAATGCGAAACTACAATTTTATATTATTTCATTTATTCATCAAAATTAGCTTAAACTCAAACAAAATTAGTATGTCTGAATAGGTATTTTCAATACCTTTCAAATGATGTGTCACTTGTCATAAGATCCCATTTAAAATTATCTGTGACAGTAGCGCTGTAAAGTCATCTGTCACTATTACGTCACCTGTCATGACTAGTTAAGAAGCTTACGTCCGTTTATTTCCTCCCTCCAAATTTCACTATTATAGGTATAATGGTTCAAAAGATACGAGGGGGGGTACGGACTTTTGACTAGCACTGTATAACCTATAAAAAACCTTAATTTGATCCATGTTGAAGTCTTTAAAATGGGTAACGACCGCTAAGACCCCAGTTTTTTGGGTTTTTGAAGATAGCCCACCTTACAGAAAAATCTGCAACAAATCAGAAATATTTTTTTGATAAAATGGACAAAATTTTAAAATACAGGCCTGCAGCCATATCAAAAAAAGTTTTTGGAGCGCTTTTCTTCGATAAAAACGCTATTTTAGGTCTTTACACTCAACCTACGAGAATTTTTTGAAATTTATAAATTAAATTAATTTCAACACACTGAAAAAAAAAAACGAATAACTGACGTTTTTGGAAGTAGGAGGAGGCGCTAAAATTGTACAGTAAAACCCATTTATCTGCAACTGCGAAGAGAAGAGATGACAGACGTTCGTTGATGTGCAGCAAGTGACCTTGAGGGTTTCAGTTAAATCTGTTCAGTTATACCGAGTCTTATTTTTAATCACATAGAACTTTCAAAATGAAAAAATTTAAATTCTGGTAGTAAGGGCATTTTTGTATATATTAACGGGGGGTGGTAAAAAATTTTGCATATCTCCCTTTGCTCGGCAGTTCATGATTAATAAAAGTAGGTCATCTTTTCGCCGCTCGCCTATTACACACAAATTATTTAATTTTTATCTTAATTCTGAACGCACTTATCTTTATTATTGAAATAATTATGTGTTTTTTAGTATTAATATTTTTATGTTCTAGATAATTTGAGATTACTGATTATTATATTTTATCTTGTTTAATACAATTTCGTTAGCAGTGACCCATTTCGCATATGATTTATTAAACGTATTCTATTTTCTTGCGACATTTTTTGTTTGTAAGAAATAGTTATAGTTGTATAAAAAGAATATAAACGCACATCTGTTGGCTGTCTGTAAAATTACATGGGAATTATATTTTAAGAGACTAGCGTAGATCTCTATATATTTTTTTCTGTTCTGCTCGTGTAAATAATATATCTCCTGGCCGTTTATTTCTGTTTATTTTTGACAGCATTAAAATTAAAATTTTTAATGCTATAATGCCAACTGCCAACAGCAGTTCAACATAAGTTTACTCTTTTTAGTAGAACTAAAATGAATTGAAATCAGAATTGAAATTAAAGTTTTTAATTTTTCTCCAACAAAATTTTCAAAAATTAATCTGTTATTCTAGTCTAAGTTTTTCAACCTAATAAAAATATTTGTAAAATAAAATATTTTTAAAAGATTTTTAATTGAAAAACTTTTTGGAAAAACCTCCATGACTTCTAAAAATTGCAAGCCAGATGGATGCTGCAGTGAAAACAAGAGGGAATTCTAAAAAGTTGCAATTCACAACCCCGTCTACAGCTTGGTAAAGTTCCAACGGAAAATGGACCTAGTTACTCTATAGGAGTAATACTAATATAAAATAAAAATGTATACCATTTTTATTCAGTTGCAATGCGAAGCCAAAACTGTCTTAATTTTTACTTAGATTAGAGAGTGCAGCCAGCACTCTTATCGACGATTTCAC
Source organism: Diabrotica virgifera virgifera (assembly GCF_917563875.1). Classification (NCBI taxonomy): domain Eukaryota; kingdom Metazoa; phylum Arthropoda; class Insecta; order Coleoptera; family Chrysomelidae; genus Diabrotica; species Diabrotica virgifera. The sequence goes on along the minus strand of NC_065448.1, from coordinate 250,600,887 downwards.
CTCTTGTTAGAGGTTCTTCAGAGAATGCATAGGCTGCTATCTCTACTCCAGGTAAAAATTTTCGACATTTATTAGTTTCACAATTTTTCCCTGGAGTAGAGATAGTAGTCTATGCATTCTCTGAAGGGCCTCTAACAAGAGGTGAAATCGTCGATAAGAGTGCTGGTTGTGTTCTCTAACCTAAGTAAAAATTAAGACAGTTTTGGCTTCGCATTGCAACTGAATAAAAATGGTATACATTTTTATTATCTGTTATGTTTGTCAAAGTTTCGTCCGTCTTTTAGTAAAATTTTGTGCTAAGTAGGTATCTTATTTTGAAAATAAAGTGAATGCACTGTTCTTGAAATTGTTTGTTTTACAATATTGTCTATTTGCTGCGGTTTTCTTCCTGTTGGCGTTGTCGTTGTTAAATGACACTTTAATTTTACATGCGTAACATTAGACGTTTGTACTGAATATTACTTTTTGTTGCTATTAAACAATAAAAAACTAACAATTTTGCAAATTGTGTTTAAAAGTCTAATAGACAGAAATGTAAGTTAACTGAAATAATTAACGATGAGAAATTTTATGTCTATTGGAAATTTTAATCCTTTATAAGAAACTTACATGATAATATTCAATTTTTTTTAATTAGGAACAGATTATGGTTTATTATTAGAGTCCAGATTTAGCCATACGACTCTCACTCCCTCTAAGGGGAAAATTCACTCATCACAGACACCTACGGTATCAAAAGGATTCAGCTGTGGTTGTGGTGCGGCAAAACATTGCATTACATAATTTCCCACCTTTAGACGTATCGGAGGGGTATGGCAACTGTCACTGTGACAGGAGAATTTTATAAAATACTCCTGTCACAGACGTCTAAAGGTGGGAAACTATGTAATGTAATGTTAATTTATACGTTTATATCGATAATTTCCACCTGTACTAGTTTCATCTCTATTTATTTCACAATGTTTATGTTTCTCATCTTTTGCGTTATTTTGTCGGTTATTAGCTCGCTGATCACTGTATAATAGTAATCATGACATTTTGCTAAACCACGAGAAAAATCCATACAGGTATTGTTATAATTATAATTAATTTTTTACATAATCGTTTTCGTTATAATATTTATTATCAAACTTTTAGCATAGAATCACATTTTGATACATAACGTTAATTAGTTTCTTTGTGTTTGAAACGCAAACAAAAGATCATTATTTTTTAATAATGGGTTAGCCGAAGTTTAAACAATCATTTGTATTGTATAATAGTAGGTTGTTCTACCTACCAAATACTTTTTTTACTTTTACGGAAGGCGGAAGATTAGAATATGTGGGCGGTATATAGTTATATACAAAAAAATAATTATCCTATTTAATATTTCTGTTGTAGACTAAGAGCCGCTATAGGTGAAATTTCTTAATCATTTTAGACACGACGGAACCCTATAACTTAAATAGTAGAACCTAAAAGAAAACGTTTGAGCACTATGCCGTCACTTTTCAGTGGCACATGCGTCTACAGTGGCGCATCAAACTTTCCACTTATGGACGGGATACATAAATTAAAAAATACCCTCCCTCATTACCAGAATTTAATTTTTTTCATTTTTTTAAGTTCTATGTGATCAAGACATAAGATTCATCGTAATATTCCCCACCACCCCCTTCTCCCTGCCCCACCATCAAAAACTTTATTTTTTGATTTTATTTTTTTTTGGTGGGATGCAATCAATTTTAAAATTTCAAAAAATTCACACGCATAGTTAAGGCTTTTATAAAACACGTCTATTTTTTTTATAGACCTGTAGGTTGAGTGTACATAACCTCAAAAAAACCTAAAATTTTTTTTTTGGAAAAAGTGTATAACTTTTGGGGATAGCTGCAGATCTATTTTTTTTTTAGTCTTATGTATTTTATCAAACACTATATTTCTATTTTTTTCAGATTTTTCTGTAACGCTGGTCACCTTCAAAAATCCAAAAAACTGTTTTTTAAGGGGGTTTTGGGGGGTTTGAACATGTTTTTCTGATTTTTAAATATTCTAAAGGACTCAGTTACTTCAAGTTATATATAACCTATAAAAACAAAATTGATTTGATATATTATGAAGTTTATAAAATAGGGAAACTCCCCCAAAAACCCCTCAAAAAACAGTTTTTCGGATTTTTGAAGGTGGGGAGCCTTACGAAAAAATCTGAAAAAAATTAAAAAATATAGTGTTTGATAAAACACACAAGATTTAGAAAAAATTAGACCTGCAGATATTCCTCAAAAAAAGTTATAGGTACGCTTTTTTGAAAAAAAAAATTCTTTTAATTTTTTGAGGTTATGTACACTCTACCTATGGGTCTATAAAAAATAGGCATGTTTTATAAACGCCTCAGCTATACGTGTGAATTTTTTGAAATTTTAAAATTGATTGCATAATATAATTTTGTATTTTGTATTTTTATAATTTTGTATTTTGACAACGACATCCGATGTGACGTCGAAACGTTAATAAAATCGTTTTTTTAGTAAAATTGTGGCTTATTTCCCATCAAAACTAGTTAATTTCCAATAAGAATAGTAAATTGCATTAAGAGCGTAGGCGCAAAATTTCGTTCCAATTCTTTTAAATGCATTCATTTTTTTCGAATCCTAAGAAAACTAATTAATATTTTTGAAAAATTTAAACGCAGAGTGAAAGATTACATTATTGTCGAGGGCGGAATGGCCCAAAGAATGAACAAAAAGTTTCTTTTGAATGAGATATTTGAAATTAAAAATCACACTATATTTTCTCTTCTTTTTCACCCCTGTAACTTATTAAAATAAACATTATAGAAGTTTTCAGGGACATTCGACCCTCGCTAATAATGTAATCTTTTATTCTGCGTTTAAATTTTTCAAAAATACTTATTAGTTTTCTCAGGATTCGAAAAAAATGAATGCATTTAATAAGCGTTAGTCCGAAATTTTGCGCATACGCTCTTAAGATGTCACGAGAAAAAAGCTTCAGAACAATATCCTATTTTAGAGAATATATTCCACCCGTTTAAAAAAAATAGATTAAAAGTAGTGAAAGTGTGTCCAAAATCTCTAGATATGGTAATTATGTAAATATTATTAATATATGTTAATGTAACACCAAAATATGCAAATACCTGCATATTTACATTACATTTAAATAATTCTTAAAACTTTTCGATCATTTTTACCTTTAATTTATTAAAAGTCAGTGACTATAGTTTTTAATAAAGTAGGTATTATAGTTGAGATCATTTTCTGAGAATTGTGCTTCATGCTCCAAAGAGCCAAAGAGAATATTAATATCGTCTTCCCTAAATAGGTAAACACACTGTGTAATGGCGTCTGGCACCACTGTTTATTTTCTTGTAACATATGTTTATATCTTAAAGACTGTACCGGCATATGCGTATGCACCCTTGAATAAGCTGCGCCTATCAAAAATGGTAAAAAGTAAATTGGTCAATGTCAACAACAATGATTTTACCTATGAGAATGCCTTATTTGGATAGGAAGGAACACATATCACCAGACGTATTTAGACTATACGGGGGTACTTCTTAATAATCCGTTTTCGAGATTGTAGCTACCAAGAGATAATTCTTAATTTTCATTAAAAAATCCAAATAAAACGTTTTTAAACGCTTTTCTTTACTTCAATAGTTTGCATCAAATCTTTAGACGTTAATTTGACTGACTTTTCTTCAATGCAAATGAATGAAAATTTGCAGACATATGCATTCGCGGGAACAATACACGAATAGTCAATAAAAAAAATGTTTATGTTTATTAATTGTTTAAATAAAAAAAAACGATTTTAATGGAAAATGCTTAAATTCTCTTGTTTTTTACAATGTAGGAACTTGAAACTTTTACGGATTCTTTTACGGATTGTAGCTAATGATATGAACTATACATAATTTCACTTTTTACGTTAATTGTTTACGTTATGCTTCATAAATAAACAATAAAGTTTCAAATTTTGAACGCGTATATATTTGTTTATATATAAATCGGCGTTTATTCGTGTCAAAGGGCCTAGCCGGGTAAGATGATGAAAAGTGCCCCCAACTCGATTTGAATTCCATATAGGTCACTGTTTAGCATATATAGTGAAACTAACTTTCTGAAATTTTTAGCCCCCTAGGTGGTCATGTGACCCACCTAGAGCCTAATTAGGCTTTTTAAGTTTTTATTTTTTATCTCAGCCGCATCGAGAACTAGCTTTAAAAAGTTCTGTCCGAAAAATTTTGTTTTTAATTTTTGGCGGGAAATTTAAATTTTAGAACGATTTTAAAATTTTAAATGAGTATAAAAAAATAGCTAAGACATTCGTTTTCACGAAAAAAATATATAACGTGTATTTTTGCATAATATTTCACCCTGAATTTTTTCAAATTTTTAAAATTGGTGAAACGCACCTTTAAAAATAACAAGCTGAAAATGCGAGCATTGTCATAACGAAAACTTTGCATATTTACGTATTTTAATTCATATTATGGAAAATTTCTATTATGAAAAGTAGTTTAGAATTAATAGGTATGTTTTAATGTGCCATTATATCATTCTAATTTAAATGTTATGAACTATAAAGGTAGTTTACTCTTGATCGAAATTCATATTTTTTATATACCTCGTATAAAAGTAATAAAATTTTATACAAGGTGTCCCAAAAATAGTGGAACGGTCGAATATTTCGCGAACTAAACATTGGATCAAAAAACTGAAAAATACTTGTTCAATCATTTTCAAAAATCTATCCAATGACACCAAACACCAACCTCCACTACACCCCCTGGAGGTGGGGTGGGGAGTAACTTTAAAATCTCAAATGGAAACCCCTAGATTTTCTTGCAGATTTGGATTCGTTACGTAAAAGTAAGCAACTTTTATTCAAGACATTTTTTCGAACTGTGGATAGATAGCGCTATAATTGGGAAAAACGATTTATCCTGATACCATGGATAAATTATAGAAACGGTCTAATATCTCGAGAAATACACTTCCAAATAAAAAACCAAACAAATTTTTTTAATACTTTTCGAAAACCTATCGAATAACACTAAACATGACCCTCCAACCCACCCACTGGAGGTGGAGTGGGGGGTAACTTTAAAATATTAAATAGCAACCCCCACTTTTTATTACGGATTCGGATTTGTCATGAAAAACTAAGCAACATTTATTCGAAACATTTTTTAGAATTGTTGATAGATGGCGCTTTTATTGGAAAAATACGATTTATTAGCGCCATCTATCAGCATTTTAAAAAAATATTTCGAATAAATGTTGCTTACTTTTTCATGCAATTCATGCAATGAATTCGAATCTGCAATTAAAAGTAGTGGTTGCTATTTAATATTTTAAAGTTACCCCCTACCCCACCTCAAGGGGGTGGGTTGGAGGGTCATGTTTAGTGTTTGTCGATAGGTTTTCGAAAAATATTAAAAACCTGTTTTTTGGTTTCTTATTTGGAAGTGTATTTCTCGAGATATTAGACCGTTTCTATAATTTATCCATGGTATCAGGATAAATCGTTTTTCCCAATTATAGCGCCATCTATCCACAGTTCGAAAAAATGTTTTGGATAAAAGTTGCTTACTTTTACGTAACGAATCCAAATCTGCCAAGAAAAACTAGGGGTTTCCATTTAAGATTTTAAAGTTACCCCCCCCCCCCTTCAGGGGGTGTAGTGGGAGTTGGTGTCTGGTGTCATTGGATAGATTTTTGAAAATGATTGAAACACGTATTTTTCAGTTTTTCCATCCGATGTTTAGTTCGCAAAATATTCGACCGTTCCACTACTTTTGGGACACTCTATATATGATGGTTGCATCATAAATCTTAGAACATGAAGAGCTTTTTATGAAGAATAACTTTTATTTGTCAAATTAAAAATAAAAGAGTTATAAATGAAAATGTTCTTGGTATCCATAATTTGAGAAAAATCTTCAAATATTTTTTTTCATTAGAAGGATGCATACATTGTCATGTACACAGACATAATACTGACTAGTGATTTTAGTCAATAATTTTGTCAATTCGACAAAAAAATCATTTCTAAATAGTTAATAATTATTAGATATTAAATAATTAGTAATTTTGCCAATTTCGGCAAAATTCTCAAAAAACAACAAAATTACCTTCTACAACCACTAGCCAGTTGTGTCACGTTGTGTTGAGTTTAGCGAACGACTAGAAATGGAACAGTCCATTTATCATAAAGGGGAGGCCGTATTTATACTGGTATAAACCTTTTTAAAACTGTTAATAAAGTATTGCTTTTAAAATATTATACTCAAATTGTATTTTTGAAAATCTTATTTATTTTATATAGGGCCGGTTTTTCAGTGCTGGGTTAACCCAGATTTTTCGGTCACCGAAATTTTTATGGTTAATCAGTTTTTCAGTACTAGGTTATCGCTTAAACCCGTTTAAGTTGACCAAGATTTTAACCGATACTCGCTATCATAGGTGGTTTAACTCCGAATTTTCCGACAGACGTTTATCTATATTTGCTGACAGAAGAGGTTAGTTAAATTATGACATTTTGTGTTACCGCGGGAAATATTGTATTATGTATTATTATATTCTTACCTAATTATATCTTCATCATCAGATGAAGAATCGGAACTTGAATGCATTAATCATTTTTGTAATGTTATGTTATTTGTTATTTATAAAATAGGTTATGAAATTCTATTTTGTTTATTTTTCTGTCAAAAATCTATAGAATTGCACATCTTGGTATAAAGCACTGAAAAACGATATAAGGGTTAAAATATTGGTTAAAATTTAAACTAGGTTAGCTAACCAAAATTTTAACCGCTCACTGAAAAACCGGGCCATAATAATTAAATTCACTATCAAATGTCATTGATGTTTTATTAATACTTAATTTAAAATTTAGTTTGACATTCACGAAGTGTCAAACTCAAATATAAACAACCTATGCTTGGCAAATCGAGATTTAAAAAAAAAAGTAGCCTACTTCCTAATCAACCATTTGAGCTGACATTTAGTGCGTCGGTAGGAGATAACCGGATTGTGACGTCACATTTTAGACTTTGAGGTCGATTATCTCGAAGACCGTTAGAGATATCGAAATGCCGTTTTCAGATTTGGATTCAGGAGACAAAACTACATAAGAATCCATCGATACATCTGTTCTAAGTATTGCAGGAGCGGCGACGCAATAACACACAGACTTTTGCAAATTTATAAACGAAAAGTTTTCGTTGAAAAAAACCGCATTTTTTCGGTTTTTTTTTTTTCGGTTTTTGATACAATTTTATACATATTTTTCAAAAAAGGTAATACCGTCACTAGAATAGGTAAAAAAATGAAAAATAATTGGGGTTTGCTTAATAAAAATTTTTTGTAATCCCATCCATTTTCAATATACAGGGCGTTGAAAAAAACAAAATTTTACACATTTTTTACGATTTTGCCGAAACTACTGGCAACATTGTAATAAAATTTGGCGAGTTTTAAGAGGTAGTTGTTGTGCATTTTTTGACATACAATTAAGAATTTTATATTTATCATTGGCGCGTATACGGGTAATAGTCTGAACTTTTTAAAGAAAAAAGATAGTACGCCACTGACATATTTCAAATTATGTCTCAATCAAGACTTTGATTGAGACCAAGTTTCTGGTTACGCCTTCGTGGTTTCTATTACTTGCAAACCATACGAATGTTGAAGTAAAGAAGATTAGGGGAGGTCTATAATTTGCACCTCACTTCCGTCTATTCAACGTGACAAAATTCCAACGAAAAGATGATCTCTATACTCAGTTAGGAGTAGAACTAATACAAAAGAATTTCGCCGTGATACGAAAACAAAAGACGTATTGTATAAATGTTTTATCTTTCCAAAAAAAACCAATACAAAGGAGTGCAATAGCAGCATAGCCTTAATGAGTGATGTCTTGAAATAATTTTTAGACGTAATTCACAAAAGAATATATGGGAAAATAGACGAAGACATAAATAATACACAAAATGAGATGTAGGAAAGGTCTAGGAACTTGAGATGCATTGTTTGCAGTGAGTGTTCTTTCGCAAAGATGCCTAGATATGAATCAGGAAGTATATGCCTGCTTCATTGATTTCCGAGAGAGATTTTGACTTTGACATATCATCGTCTTAAGAAAACTGTGTTAAGAAAAACATAGACAGCAGAGACATATACTGGAATCAAACAGCGAAAGGGGAAGTTGAAGAAAAACTGATTGAAGATATCCAGATCCTTGGTGGCGTGCGTCAAGGGTGTATTTGACTAACATTGTTGTTTAATTTATATACAGTGAACCTTTTAAGATATGCTAGCAATACTAGAAGAACTACAACATTTTGCTAAAAACTCAATGTGCATTGCAACAAGTTGGAATACTTGGGCCACATGCCACATTAAGTAAGAAGGAATGCTCACCGTTTAGTTTTTAGACGAGTTCAATTATTGTATATACACTCACCGGCAGAGAAAACGGGCACCCCAAAAAATGGGTCATTTTTAATATCTTGTATTTCCTAAACCTGATGTCCGATTTAAGTAATTTTTTTAATATGTTATAGCCTTATTCTTTATCAATATCGCTGTAATAATATTGTTGCTAGACAGGTACATTGTCATTGTATACAGGGTGTACGAATCAAACTGTGTTTTTTTCTCAAACTTTGGAACACCCTGTGGAATGTTCTAGCTTTTATAAAATACTAAAATTAAAACCCAACTATAGCCACAGATTTTCTTAACATTCTGTTTTTTTATTCATTCGCTTATGTTGGATAATCAAAAAGTTAGGCACTTTAACAACTACCCCTGTTTTTCGTCAATACAGGGTGTTTTTCAATAAGTACGGCAAGCTTTAAGGGATAATTCTGCATGATAAAATAATGACAGTTTGCTTTATAAACTTATGCCCGCAAATACTTCGTTTCTGAGATAGGGGGTGTTGAAATTGTTCTTACAAACTGACGATTTATTTATTGCTCTAAAACGGTTTGTGATATGCAAATGAAATTTAGTAGATTTTAAGAGCTAGTTATTGCGCATTTTTTGGCATACAATTGAGAATTTTATATTCACCATTGGCGTGCATACGGGATATATCTAAAATATTTATACCCGTATGCACGCCAATGGTGAATATAAAATTCTTAATTGTATGCCAAAAAATTCGCAATAACTACCTCTTAAAATCTACCACATTTTATTTGCATATCACAAACCGTTTTAGAGAAATAAATAAATCGTCAATTTGTAAGAACAATTTTAACACCCCCTATCTCGGAAACGAAGCATTTGCGGGCATACGTTTATAAAGCAAACTGTCATTATTTTATCATGCAGAATTACCCCTTAAAGTTTGCCGTACTTATTTAAAAACACCCTGTATTAACGAAAAACAGGGGTAGTGGTTAAAGTGCTTAACTTTTTTATTATCCAACATAAGCGAATGAATCAAAAAACAGAATGTTAAGAAAACCTGAGACTATAGTTTGGTTATAATTTCAGTATTTTATAAAAGCTAGAACATTCCACAGGGTGTTCCAAAGTTTGAGAAAAAAACACAGTTTGATTCGTACACCCTGTATACAATGACAATGTACCTGTCTAGCAACAATATTATTACAGCGATATTGATAAAGAATAAGGCTATATATAACATATTAAAAAAATTACTTAAATCGGACATCAGGTTTAGGAAATACAAGACATTAAAAATGACCCATTTTTTGGGGTGCCCGTTTTCTCTGCCGGTGAGTGTAATTTGAAGACAAAGCATATCGCCATAAAACTATAAAGTCAAGATAAATGGTTCAAGAACATTTATGTGTTTTAGGAAAGTAATAAAAATAAAATTGGTTACTGTAAATTTTTTTATAGTGGTAGATACTGTTATAATTATTATTATTTAATTATGTTTAATAATACAATTACCACTTTTATCATTTAAAATTAATTATTTAAATATAAACGTTTTATAAATGAGTTTATCAGTAGCTCGTGGATATGAAAGTTAATCAAATATTATACAGTTTAAATGTTTGGGTTAGAAACCTCAAAATATTATCTCGGTTAGATATCATCTAAACAAAAAACGCGTATATTTTTAAATTTAGTTTTGCTTTCATTTTGGTTAACCGTAACTATGACGTCACCATGACGTCTTAATGATGTTATGAATTGGATGTTGTTTAAAAACGACAGTATGCATCACTATTGCAACAAAGTTGGTAATTATTGACATACAAGATGTTTAACATTTTCCACATTTTTTCATTTGGCAAAATATGACATCAATGTTGAGCATAAATCGTCTAAAACATCCGGAAAATATTTTTCAAAACTTAAACCGTTGTTGTGATGTATAAAGAAAAATTAAAGACTACAATTTAAAATAATATATTCGGCAAACATACCAATATCGACATAGAAGGGTTATTGTACTCAAACATAATGTACAGACCAATACATTAAAGACGTCTTAGCCAAACATTCTATAGAAAATAACCATGCTTTGGACTTTGAAAATGTACAGATTTTAGAAAAAGAACAGAACTACAATACAAGATGTATATTGGAGAGCATTCACATAAAGAAAGATCAAAATTGTAACAATAACAAGACCGATATAAAAGATATCTCCAATATATATCAGATAAATTAACTTTTGCACTCCATCGCAAACTAACAAAAAGTGCAGACAAGAATTTGCGAAATTTGAGCCAAGGAAGAATCCTAAAGGGTTTGGCAATAAGTCAAAACAAAACAAAATACCCTAGTATGCTCAAGAAAAGCTACAGTTAATGTGAAGATTAAATATTGGCGAATGTGAGTTTCAAAGGAAGAACATTTTAAATATCTTGGGGTCTCAATGAATGGAACTAATGATAGAAGCATAATAACAGCGCTACAGGCTTACGGCTTCTAAATTCTGGATAATATTTCTCAATTCTCTTCGGTCCTCTGCACTCTTTCTCCAGTCCTTCACCCCGATTTCTTCTAAATCCCTCTCTGTAGCCTCTAACCATCTCTTTCTTGGGCGCCATCGTCTCCCTTGTTCCCGATGCTCTGTCATTCAATATTCGTTTGACGTTTCTACTTTCTGACATTCGAGTAATATATCCCAGCCATCTAGCTCTTTGGGCTCGAATTTTTTCGTTATTTTTGGTCTACCATACATCCTCATTACCTCTTCATTTGTTTGTCTCCTCCAGGTTTTCTCCGCTATCTGTATACCTCCAAAAATCTTTCTCAGGACCTTCCTTTCCCATATCTGTATCTTTTTCTCCTCTTGTTGATTCATTACCCACATTTCGCTCGCATACACACTGCGGGTCGTATTATCGTTTCATACATTCTGATTTTCGCGTTTCTTGATACATTTTTTGCTTTTAATATCGTGTTTAAGGAACCCACAACTCGACTTCCATTCAATAATCTTTTATCTATTTCTTTTTCTTCCCTTCCAGTATTAGTTACAGTCACTCCCAGGTATTAGAATTCTGATACTTCCTTAAATTTATATTCATCTCCTTCTCCTTTCATTTTTATATAGTTATCCTCTTTCTTTATGTCTCCTTTCATTACCATGTATTGTGTGTTTCCTTGGTTGATTCTTAATCCATACCCTTTTCCTTTCGCTTCTAACTTTTGGAAGATTTTTTGGAGGTGTTCCTTTGTTCTTGTTAGGATGACTAGATCATCAGCGTAAGCTATAAACTGCTGTATGTTATTAAATATGGTACCGCTTGTACTAACTTGTATGCTTCTTACTATGTGTTCTAGTACCAATATAAATAAGTCTGTGGATAGAGGTTTCAGTCCTTTATTCACTGTGAATGGTTTTGAAAAACTTACTTCCATTATTATCCTGCTTTTTGTATTGTTGAGCGTCATTGTCACTAATTTAATCAGCTTTCCTGAAATACCTAAAGATCTCATTGCTTCATATAGCATATCTCGGTCTACTGAGTCGTAAGCCTGTTGATAGAAGCATAATAATGAATCAAAAAATCTTGATACGAAATGGAACGTACTGGAAATACAACTTGCTCAAGGATAAGAATGTTACTTAGAATACTAAACTGAAAATTTACAGAGCAGCAATTAGACTAGTAATCACATATGGTGCTGAAGTAATGTGTCTGACACAGAAAGATGAAGAAAGATTGAGGATCCTAGAGAGAAAAATATTTCGAAGAATAGCATGCCCTTTAAAATAAGGTAATAATGAATTGAGAAAACTGATGAACTATGAAATAAGAGAACTTTTGAAAGGAGAAGGCATCCTCTGATTTATCAAGGCAGATAGACTCAGGTCAAAAATGTCTTAAGGTATTACCTTTTCTGCAATATAGCAATAAATACAAAATAAGGGGGCAAAATACGCCTATTGTTATTCAATGTTTTTTAACCACTTTGGTGGCACTTAGAACGTTAGTAATTCGCTTAGAAAATTCTTATATGTAACTTACTTATATGGTCTACCAAATTTCATTAAAATCGACCTACTAGATTTTGCATAATAAATTTGCAATGTAAATGTTTTTAAAAAAGTTCAAATTTTTTAAAATCTTTCTGAACAGAAAGTAGACCATTTAGAAGTTGGCTAATTTTTTTACATATAAAGAGGTGCTCTACTTATCTAATACACTACAGAATTAAAATCGGATTATTTAAGGGCCCTCAGCAATGTTTTAAAATTATAAACAATTTTTTGGCTTATAAACAAATAGCTTTGTTTAATAATAAAAAAATAATTTTTAGCAATGCAAATAATTAAAACCGGTACCTATAATTTGACTTAAACTTTAAAATGCTGTCAGCAGAATTGCTATTTTATTTTTTAATCAAAAGTTATTCTCGTCCAAAAATTGCAATTTTTCGATTTTTTGAATGTTCCACCGCGTTTATCTCGAAAACTATGCATCCTACGAAAAAACTTGTAAGAACATTTTCTGCTTAGAATTACCCAAGAAATACAAAAAAATGTTTTATTTTTTGTAAGTTCTTTGTTTATAACAATCTTATCGACATCCGGATCAACTGTTACCCAAAAAATTCGTGTTCGACGGGTCAAAATACATTAGAAAAACTTGGGTAAGGCCATCTAAATAAAGGAGCCCGTAGCACCCCCTCCTGGACACAGCACTAATTTGTTTATCAGCCAAAAAATTGTTTACAACTTTAAAACATTGCTGAGGCTGCTTAAATAATCCGATTTCAATTCTGTAAAGTGCATTAGATAGATGGAGTGCTTCTTTATATGTAAAAATATTGACAAATCTTTGTATGTTCTAGTTTTTGTTGTGCAAGATTTTAAAAAAATTAATTTTTTAAAAAAAGTTTAGATTGCAAAATTATTATGCAAAAAATCAGATCAAATTATTGAGCGCATTTTTAAATTTTGTTAAAAATCTTCCTATTTCTCCATGTAACTCGAAAATGATAAGAGATGCCAAAAAAAGGATTCTATACAAAAATGTAGGTTTCTTCTAGATAAACATTTTGATTTTATTTTTATAACAGTATCTCTTATCATTTTTAAGTTACATGGAGAAAAAGAAAGATTTTTGAGAAAATTTAAATATGCGCTCTATAATTTGATCTTATTTTTTTTTCAAAAACCATTAATTTTAAACCCGCTCAACTTTTTGAACATAAAAATAACACTGTAGTAAAATGTACTGTAGAAGGAAAACGATGAATTTAAATTCTTGTGGATGAGTGGTTAAATATACTTCTAAATTTTTTTCTTAAAATTCGTTAGTCATCAATTTTTTGCAGCATATCTCGCTTAGTTTGAATGTAATCGACATTTAATATTGCTTATTTGAAAGGACTTTTCAAGCACAATATAAGGTATTGGTAGCATTATACACGTAAAATCGACCGTTTCTCTGTTATTTCAAGTTGAATACACTGATTTGAGCATGCACCAAGAAAACAAACTCTTTTTACCTACCATATCTCTTTTTGTGTTATTACTAGAAGATTGAAGAAGGAACGAATCTCTTTGTTTTTTTTTATGAGCTACAAAGCTACAGCTTTGTTTTATATAATTTTTTTAGTTAGATGCATTGTTTTTAAGGTATTCGCAAAAAACCGTTTGAATAGGTGTTATATTTCAATGAAAATGGCCAATTTTCAACCACGAATAACCCAAAAGGTATTGAGTTTTCAAAAAAAAATATAGCACAGATTTTGCTTAGAATTAGGTTCTCTAGCAACTTCGGTAGTTGGTTAACCAAAAAATTTTCCACCCCCGAGAATAGGTGGGAACCGCCCCCAAGACAAAAGCACACATCGGCATAGGGTAGACTTTGAATAAGGAGATATTTTCAGGCTATTCCTAAAATTTCATTACTAAAATTCATGCAGTAGATTAGAATTCGGAGGTAATAACCTGTTCTTGCTCTCATTGACTGCCCTATCTCACATCCACCTAAAAACAGATCCTTAATCCTTTCTGGTCTACACTCTGAAATCAAAAAATTTCTGTAGGTTTGTTTTTGAGGATTCTTTTTGATATATTTCATAGCAAACACAACTTTTAGAACGTTCTCCGTATACAAGATTTGGGAGAGAACTTGCGCAGATGGCTGGTTTCCTGCAATGCACCACATTTTCACTTTTGCTCTTTTCCACAACAATCCTCGCGGACGCTTACATCGTGAAGTGATCGTTCATCGCTATCGCTCGTATTATAATAGTCGATACGCTCAGGAGGTAAACCGCAACGGAATCTACGGTGTGTAAATAGGAAGCTATTTTTGTGGGAACATTTTAAATAATAATAAATAATCTTTTGGAAGTAGACCGTAGACAGGAGTAGTTGATAGTGAAGAGTGCTTGAAAATAATATCAGTGAGAGGATATAGAGTGTAAACTTGTGATTTTTTTGAAACATTTGAAGCATTTAGTGCTTGGACATGAGGAGTAATTAGTTTATTATTATGGTATGTGTATGTAAAATTACAAAATAATTTTTGAAACATCATTAATATAACAATGTAGGATTTTGGAGAAGAATTCAGAATTTTGATGTAAATATTGGTTATTGTATACATTTTCCAAAATTAATTTTGTGTGAGTAGTAGTAATGATAATGAATTTGTCTGGAAAATTATAATATTCCCTTTATGGCAGTAGCGGATCTAGACATTGGCCTTGGGAGGAGAACTTCCAATGAAACACCAAGTAAAAGACATACAAAATAAACTCAAACTACATAAAAGACGTAAATAATAACTTATAATACATGCATCTAGTTCCCTTAATTTTACTAACTAGCGGGTTTATTGAGACGAATTTCATTTGTCTGTCTAGGGTTTAAATTTTATGCCAACGAGTATATTTTTGTTTCAACGATTTTTTTCTTAATTTTTTACCTTGTTGGGGGGGATTTCCCCATGTTCCCTTACCGTAGATCCGCCACTGCTTTATGGATTGTCAAAAATTATAACCTCAAAGTAGGTAAAAAAGTATGTCCTCTTTAAAATGATCGATTTTCATTAATATTAATAATATTTTTGCAAATTATCAATAAGCTAAGTTTGTTCTGAAACGAAAAGTGTAGTGGTTAATAGATCCCCAAATATGAAAAAATTGCGGAGTGCTACAGTGATGCGTTTCTGAGAAAGGTGAATTAGTTCCTATGCACTAGGGTGCAGTAGGGTGAATTATATGCACTTTTTTACATATACCTACATCAAAAGAAAAGTTGTTCAAAATTAATTTTCTATCGAAATGCCACATCCTAAAACATACAGGGTGGTATATTAAATCATTTTTTTTACAAAAATACACCTACTTCAAAAAAGGAATAAAAACACGAAAAAACGGGATTTTCTTTTTTGCCCCATAACTGTTTCATTGTAATAATAATTAAGCCGATTTTTAAAATTTTTGTCTCGTTTAAACGCACTTTTTACGTCAAAGTGACGATAATTACCAATGGCGGACCCAGGTATCCCGAGAAAAAAAGGTATGGGGCATAAAGAAAAATCGTGTTGTTTTGTGTTTTTTTTGTTTCGTTTTTTTTAAATATATTTTTGTAAAAAAAATATTTTTGACTTTAAAAAGTGACATTTTGATAGAAAATTTAATTGACCCTAATGCAGCCGAGTTTATAGGGACTAATTCATACCTTTCTCAAAAATGCACCCCTTTAAATGGTAGTACTCTCCGGTTTTTTCATATTCGGGGGTCCATTCAACACGTGAAACAAAAAATCTCTTTAACATTGTAGTTCCTTTTACCCTCTTTTTCTTTGGAAATAATAGTATACATATTGGTTAAGTTCTAACTCAGTTTTCCTAACCCTTGTTTTTATGTTCAGGTCATTGTAGAAATACAGTAGTATGACCTATAATAATAGATTGTAGTAAATGTACATATTTTATGATAAAAGCCACTCATTACTACTGTCGGCGTAAATGTTTTTATGTAGTTTTTATCTTCGCCATTCCATTAATATCTTCTACCTTACTGTTTTTTACACCTAAGCCAGATACGGATGAGTGTGTGTTTTAGTTACCGACCACTCAAAAAGTGTGAATACACTACTTGTTATAATCCATTTTATATCGTATAGTATTCTAAAGCCGGGATCCAATGGCGTACCACGCCACGTTCTACGAAATAGAAGAAGATAAAAACTAAAGACGGGAATCAAAGCAAAGTGAAATAGCGTTATTTCCCTCAAAATTTTTGATTTGCGATCCTTGGGCGACGATCGAACCCTCTATTTATGGCCGGCGTGAATCGGCGCGAAGTCTCCCATCGTTTGTCGGTAAATGAACACGGTACAAAGGAAGTCAAAAGCTGATACATACTAGGCTCGAACCCCTCCAACTAGAGTTTCACGATATTCGATAAAAATATCGATATTGTATTGATATCGTAGCGAAAACCAATACGATACCGATACAATACATTCCTTAGCAATATTAATGTCAATGCGATACTCATTATCTGAAATCAATACAATACTGTTGTATTGTCGATACGCTTGCCTCGATATTATTGAAAATATTGATACCGAGAAAAAAAAAATAAACGCCACAGTTGTTTGATTATATTTTGTGGAATAGGTATTTAGATCATAATTATTTATTACATAAAAGTAGAAGTGATTTGCAACCCAAGCATCAGTTGTTATAATATTTTACACTTGAGTGCATGAACTTTAAATAATTCTTGAGAGTGAGTAAATGTCTGTTATGATTACACTGTTTATATCATGTGGCATTTGTGGCAATATTATGGACGTAAGTGATGATAACTCAAAAATAATTTTTAACAAATACTGCATTGCGATTTATTCCGAATCTCCGGGGATTTCCTTATATTTTCAAAAGTAGTTTTTAAACAATACAGAAGTAGTAAGTATTTGTCGACTTTCAAAGAAGCATTCAGCCATATTCAATCTTTATAAGAATATACATATAAGTTATAAGCAATATTCGTAATATTTTAGAATAATGTCCATTTGCCTACAAAGTAAATGTTTTGCATAAAGGGCCTACACAGCTCAGGACCTAGATTCCGTGCACTGTAGATATCTACATGTCGCTTTCTATCGATATTTGAATATCAAAATATTTGAATTTTTAGCTTTAGTTGAATTATTTTCTAGTTTTGCTAGGTTATACTCTAATTGATAAACTAGAGCAAAACTAGAAAATAATTCAATTACAGCTAAAAATTCAAATATTTTGATATTCAAATATCGATAGAAAGCGACATGTAGATATCTACAGTGCACGGAATCTAGGCCCAGATGTATAATGCTTTTTATGTCGATATTTTATCGAGTATTGTATCGATATCGTATTGAAATCAATATCAATACGATATTTTTATAAGAAAGTATTGCCAATATCTCTTTTTAAAGACAATGAAGTCGATTTTACTAAGTCACAAGATATTTACTCAAAACACACACTACACATTACACTTACACTATAATCTGATTGCGACTGGCTGAATAATTAATATCTACGCCATTTAAAAAAACTTGTGCCCCTCTTTTCTTGTCGATTTTTATAGCTATTAGCGATTTAAATGTTTATGGAACAAAAAATCTTGGAATCCTACTGAGAGGAAAATTTTATGGTCGTCGTTGAGGAGGGTGGAGTGTGCTTTTATCATTACATCAATCTTTTTGAGAGACGTTATAAATGGAAATATTTTCCCAAAGTTTCCCCAGATTTTAATATGATAAAATCATCTAAAAGCCGAATCAATAAATAATTCTTTAGCGACCATTGATATAGAAATTATAATGTTTAAAAATTGTATAAAATTGTTTAATATTTTTTATTAAAAACTGATAGTCATTGGGCCAAGCATTAAAAAAATATTACTTCCCTCATGAGACTTTTTTTATTCAGTTATTCATGTCGAGTCGGACAACTTTTCTAGTTCGGTAAATTTTCGGCAGGGGGCTTTTGTTAAATATAGAGGTTTCTAAACTTTGTTGCGTCCGACAACTGGAATACCCTTAACAATTTGTCGGACAATATTACCAGTTAATTGTAAATATTTTTATCAAACAATCCTGCAAAAATTAGCTGTCAGGGTATAAATTTTATGACTATATATGATGCGCATTTGGTGGGAGGGGTAGTCTATGACTATGGAGCTATAAATGATCATTTTTTGCACAATTGTTTGATAAACATACAGTTTACTATATAGTTAAGGGTACTAAAGTTAGCCGACTCGACATGAATAGCTGTATAAAAAAATTTAATGAGGGAGATAATATATTTTTAAATGGTGGGCCCAAGGACCATAATTGAAATCAAAGATTGTTTTTCATTTTATTCAGAGTGGAGTACATCTCTGATTTTACTCTCTAGTTTTTATTAAGGGGATGGGTACGTATTTTCGGCTGCAATGCTATTCAAATGGGGATTCGTTTTTTTCGAATCCTGAGAAAACTAATAAGTATTTTTGAAAAATTTAAACGCAGAATGAAAGATTACGTTATTAGTGAGGGCCGAAAGTCCCTGATAACTTCTATAATGTTTATTTTAATAAGTTACAGGGGTGAAAAACTAAGCGAAAATTTAGTGTGATTTTTAATTTCAAATATCTCATTAAAAATAAACTTTTACTTATTCTAAGGGACTTTCGGCCCTCGGTAATAATTTAGTCTTTCATTCTGCGTTTAAATTTTTCAAAAATATTTATTGGTTTTTTCAGGATTCGAAAAAAATGAACACAATGTCCGTGGTAATATTTCCAAATTTATCTTTGTCTTACAACGCTCTCAGTCGAATAGAATATTGTCAGTATATTGTCAGTCAGACAGTGACAATCAGTGACAATTTTAAATATTTGACATGGCATCGGGAATATTTTCAGTTGTTGATTGAATAATATTGATATATAGTGTATTTGATAAATAATTGATTTAAGACGTGAACTTAATAAAAAGTTATTTATTGTGTATTATTTATAATATATTCTGTAATCCAAATATTTTGTTGTTAAAGATGTTCAAAATTGTAAGCGTTCCATAGTAAGAATATATTATTAAAAACTCACTTTAACACTTTTCCTCTTTTCTCGATTGAGTATTAGTTTTTGTTGTACATATAAATTATTACAAGCACTGAATACATAGTTAGTGAAAAAATTATCAAATTTATTAACTGAATTAATAATTTGCAATTATACAAATAACAGTTATCCAAGAACATTCAAAAGCCATCTCTTAAGGTAATGATGACATTGTCAAGTAGAACGACATTCTAGTAATGTTTGCATATCCATACCAGTGTGAATTTTACTACACGTAATGTGCCGTGTAAAGACAGAAAAACTAGGGATGGCCGTAAAATATTTGCGAATTATGTACCGATGGCCTTAATCTGATTGTTATTGAACAATAAATTAGTCCAGTCAATTTATCTCGATTCGATAGAAAATGAGATTATAGTGTTATGCAATTGTTTGTTGATAAATATGCTAATATTTAACAATAAATGTTACTTAATTTGTCAATATCCCATTTTCTAACAATGTATGTACCCAATATCATTGCACCTATTTTTTGAAGAAAGCCAAACACCCAGTTTAGTTCTAAAATCGAAATATAAAAGAAATTGATGACCAATATCTAAATATTTTTCAGCAAATATAGCGGGTAGAGTTGTAGAGTGTAGATATAATCCCATATCTAATATGATTCCAAATAAAAATGTTATTGCTTTTCCGTTACAATCTCTCGGAAACGATTTATTTTATAATTTATAATACCCTAAGGGTCCTTGTGTATTCGGACGTCAAGATGAGACGAAAGAGAGAAATCTCTGAGAGATAGACGGTCAGCAATCAATGAAGAATCTCGAAAGTATATCTTCTTGTAAAACACTATCACCATTACCGACCGTTCACAATAAAATGAAAGTTTATTATTAGATTTCATTCAGTATAATATAAATTAATAAGCCATGTTTAAAGATGGTAACATGTGATCGTGGCGGGAAAAAGCTTTGTAAATGTAGATTTCAAGTTGTACCAACACAGTGAGGAGAATCATTATCTGCCATACTGAGAGAAAGAATGCGATACGAGGTTTGTACAAATCATATTATCTTCATCAATATGTACATACAAAAAAAAGATATTTCAACCATACATGAAATTATTCACGAATTACTTATTATACTGTCTCATTTATAGAAACTAGTATCGCAAAGTTAGCCGCTTGTCCAGGGCCGCGTTTAGGTCAATTGCCGCCCTAGGCAATTCTCTAGTAGCCGCCCTTCAAACATGTACCATTTTTGCGAAAAAAAAATGCAAGCAGAATTTTTTATTTAGGGAGCGTTCAAGTATTATGTAACACGAGTTTTGAAGATTTTTGACCCCCTCCCCCCTACGTAACGCAATTTCTGAAGATTTTTGACCCCCCTCCCAACCTGCGTTACGTAATACTTGAACGGTCCCTTAAATAAGAAATCTATTGTTTGGAAATGTATTAAAATGAGGAACATAGAATTTATAAAAAATAATATTTTACACAAGTGAGAAGAACAAAAATCACACTGATCACAGTATGGTATGAATTCACTTTTTACCGGTGAAAATAAACACAGAATGTTTTACATAAAAATGAAAAATTATGATTATGTATAATTTGCAATTTGCACTAGTATAAGATAGGAATGTGTTGCGATAGCAGTAGCCGTTATTTTTTAACTGTTATTTCACTGAAAGCTATTTCACACTGTTACATCATTTTCATAACAACTGAGATATTCAGGTAGCTGATTACTTTTTTAATTATTGTAGACCTATAGGAAGAAAACCTACCCTTGTCCTGTCTAGAGTTCACGTCCGTTTTTTTTAATTATTAACAATTTAATTTGTATGTAATTTCTACATACATTACATATATGCAATTTTATTATAAATGTATTAATTAATAAAGGGTCTACTTTGTTTAAACATTTCTTGAAAAAATTATTTTTTTCCAAATACCTATTTTCTTAATCATATCATTATAGTATGGTTTAACTAGATCCAAACCCAGACATCCAAAGTTAAAGTTATCCTCCAGCACCAAATTGTTCTATATGGTCTACATAATGTCGGGTTTGGTGGGAAGAGGGGGGAGAAATCGGTAAATTCGTAGTTTTTTAAGTTTTTCGTCAATATTTCTAAAACTATGCGGTTTAGCATGAGCAACCTTCTATACAAAAATGTTTTACATTAAATTTGAAACAAAAAAGGTCCTCTTCATAATCCGTCTAAAATGAACGGCTCCAAGGTTATGGAGGTAGTATAGTATAATTGGTCCAAAAAAGGCCTAACCGAGACATTAAAAGTAAAAGTTTTCCTCCAACACCAAATTGTTATATATGGTCCAGATATTATTCAGTAAAAAGTTACACCATTTTGAGCGTCCCGTTTGGGGGGTAAATAGAGGAGAAATCGGTAAATTAGTAGTTTTTTTATGTTTTTCGTCAATATTTCTCAAAATATGCTTTAATGTTCTATACAAAAATGTTCTACATTAAATTTAAAACAAAAAAGGTCCTATACATAATTGTTATAAAATCAACGATTCCACATTTACTGAGGGTGAAAAGTGGAGGTTTTCGATACTTTTTATATTTTTTGAGAAATTTATAATATTTTTACTGATTGAAATAAATTTTCTTTAGCAGGATTTGCTATTTCAGTTGCCGATAGTATGTTAGTGATAATCCCTTGAAGAATTAAACGTCAACCTCACCACCCAAAATCATCTTCAATTGCCCAAAAAATATAAAAAGTATCGAAAACCTCCACATTTCACCCTCCGTAACTCTGGAACCGTTGATTTTATAACAATTAAGGATAGGACCATTTTTGTTTTAAATTTTATGTAGAACGTTTTTGTATATAACATTGTTTACGGTTAAACATAGTTTTAGAAATATTGACGAAAAACGTAAAGAAATAACTAATTTACCGATTTCTTCCCCATCTCCCCCCCAAACCAGACGCTCAAAATGGTGTAACTTTTTACTGAACAATATGTGGATCATATAGAACAATTTGGTGTTGGAGGAAAACTTTTACTTTGGATGTCTAGGTTAGGCCTTTTTTTGGACCAATTATACTATACTACCTCCGTAACTTTGGAATCGTTCATTTTAGAAGGATTATGTATAGGACAGTTTTTATTTCAAATTTATTGTAGAACATTTTTGTATAAAACGTTGTTCATGCTAAACCTCATAGTTTTAGAAATATTGACGAAAAACGTAAAAAACTACGAATTTACCGACTTATCCCCTCCCCCCTCTTCCCTCCCCCCCTCTCCCCCCAAACCCGACGTTCAAAAAGTGTACCTTTTTTCTGAACATTATATGGACGATATAGAACAATTTGGTGTTCGAGGATAACTTTCACTTTGGATGTCTGGGTTATGTCATTTTTTGAATCAATTCTATCATACTATTAATGATCATAGAAAAAGTTAAAGTATATTTTAATAAATAAATTATTTTTATTAAATAATAATTTATTGAACATAATTTATTCATTAAAATATACCTTAACTTTTTCTATGATTAATAATGATAGTATCATTACAAAAAATGGATTTTTGAGAAAATATTATTTTTTCAAAAATTATTTAAAAAACTAGACTGTTTATTAATTATTAAATGTCTAGACAAATTGCATATTTGTAATTTACACAAAAGTACATACAAATTAAAAGAAGAAATATCAAAATTCATTGAGTAGATCCCAAGATATAGAAAATGGTAGTAGTTTTAAGTTGCTTTTTTAGTTTTTGAACTCGTGCATTTTTCGGCTCCCGCCAGGTAGCTGACAACTGTTTTAATTGTTGACCTATAGGATGAAAACGTACATGTTTCCTGCCTAGATTTCGCGTTCGTTTTTTAATTATTAACAATTTAGTGCAATCAACGCAGAGGCTCCCCCTTCACTTACTATGACTAATCATCATTTGAACTACATTTTTAAAAATTCGAGTAAAATATCATCTTTCCGAATACCTATGTAAGAAGATGTTTTCTACGGACAAATTTTTTAAAGTTATTGTAAATGTTTATAAACTAGTATTTTTTACTATATTAGATAATTTTTTATCTTTTCTTAATACATTTTGATAGGATCACTTTTCTACTTTCATTTGGCATACGCAGAATTGTCCTATCTTCATTATTTTCCGTCATTTGTTATTGCAAAACAAAGGTCTCTGGGATAAACAAATAGAATAACTAACTTTTAAACTAATTAATGGATCGGTATCAAATTTTGGGAGTTTGTTATGTACCCTAATACCCAACTTTGAGTAAAGCGAAACACTACAGTTCTAAGTTAGTTTTAGGTAAACTCATTAATAAATAACGATTTTCAGTTATTTTGCAGTTTACGAAGCTAAAAATTAACTTTTTGATTTTCAAAAATCGTCATTTTGAAGGTTTTTAATGTTCTAAAAAAATAAATTTTGTAATTTTGTGTCAACTATTTAGCTTTTTAATTGAGTGCAAAAAATGGAAAAAATCGCGTTGATAGCACCAAACTGTTAATAATTAAAAACACGAACTCTAGGCAGGAAACATGATGGTTTTCATCCTATAGGTCAAGTCCACAATAACTAAAAAGTAGTCAGCTACCTTGATATTAATTTCATTGTCCCGAACATGGTCTATTTCTTGCTTGTTTCCCTGGCTGGAGTATTATATCAGTGCGACGACACGAATATTATCTCCTTGTAATAATTCAGTTTGAAAATCCCAACTTTAACTCGATTTCCTACTGGTAATCTTTAGTTTCTGCAATATGTGCAATATTGATGTGATCAGTCAATTCACCGTCTTTGCGGAGCTTCTGGCAGCCCAATAATCACTAAATTTATGACTTCCGTTTTTTTTTATGAATAGTGTTAGGTTTAAGATAACAGAATGCTATGTTTGTTTTATTTTTGATATGAATGCAATTTCTTTTATTTAGAAACGAATGCCCACTTCTATTTCATTGATGGATGAATGATGAATATACATATTTGTTATTCGATTTTAATTTTTAAATACAAATATTTTTTTGTACAGTATTTTTGCCGCCCCAGGGGCGTCATTTGATAGGGTTAGGGGAGGCAGTTGCCCCCTCCCCTGAAACTGAAAATGACTGAAATTTACAAAAAATACTTTCAGTTTTCATCATTACATCATTTAATATAATGTATTGTATATTACATAATGCTTGCCCCCCCCCCCCAATCAAAATTTCAAGCCCCTGTGCCGCCCTCTCAAAATTTGCCGCCCTAGGCAGCTGCCTATATTGCCTAATGGATAAAGCAGCCCTGCGCTTGTCCATAGAAACTACAATAACGATAAACAACATGGCATGGCGCTGTTATCTTGTTTACTTTGAATTTTGACGTGTATGATTTTCAGTGACATTGGCGCATTTGTTGTGTTCAAAAATGGTTTTTTATATTATTTAAACTTTTAGTCTTTGTTTGTATCTACATCTCCTTGTAATTTTTATTTTCAAACATATTGTTAGAACGACTAACTGTTGCTCTCTTATTTGATTATTTCCGATAATTATTTATTTTTAAGCTAATGAGACAAATAATGTTTTTTAACCTACAAATTGTCACTATACTTATTAGTCTAGCTATAGTTCTGTCCAACGGAAACTTATTTTCTTCAATTTTTGAAACTTATTTATTTATTACCGTTCTATATTTATCTTTATATTAGTGATAGTCGGTATGATGTTCAAGCTGTTTAATGTCGAGTCCATGAATCTCCTCAATAGAGAAAAAAGATGAAACACTTCAATAAAATAACTTTATAAAATACGTCCACCGGGATAATAGCCATTTCCTAACAATTAAATTGACAGTAGTACATGCCGACGTACGTTTTACTTAATGTTTTGATTTAACTTGTTTGCAAATTAATAATTACGTTTGTGCAAAGATCCGTCTGAACAACTTTATTTGGATAATAGTAGAACAATAACTGGAAATTACTGTTATTTGAAAGTTAGTAACTCACTCTAGAAAATGAATGATTCTTGATAAAATATTTATCAAAATAAAACGTGGGAACACTCAAACGAAAAAGGTACGTAATATCAAGAAAAATGTTAATTCAGACAACAAACGCAATACTTAAAATTTGTCCAATTCTTGATTTTATTGGAACAACAAAGCGATGTTCATCAATTCATTATTTTCGTTAGTTGAGCCAATGTATTACGTTTATTGAATGGATGAACATTCATTATGTATACCATAATATCACTTTATTGATATTACGAACTCTGTTCATTGAGTCAACGAACACTCTTCATTGAAACAACAACGTCGTTAATTGACCGACGAAGACTATTTGTTGTGTCAATGTGTTATTTCTCCTAACGTAATTCCGTTCATTCCCACAATAAATACGGTTATTCTTACAAGCAATTCTATTCATTCTTACAATCAGTTTCGTTCATTCCTACTATGATCGTATTTTATATTAATAATTACTGAATGCATTAGCCCAATGTATGATATTGATTAATAATAATTTTTTAAATCCCCCTTTTTTGTCCTAAACCTAATGGGCTTTACACTGTGTGATTTCTCATAATATGAGAAATCATATCATCATTTCACTTATACAGTGCGCTGGAATAAGTGTTACATCCCCCCCCCCCTTGGCCCCTTATTAACTTATTTATTTTTAGCACATAAGCAAAACGCTCGGACAGGTCGATTTTTAAAATAATCCAAGTATATTATAACATCAATGTTTCGAACTTTACACGATCCCTCTTCAGGTGACAGGCATAACTTTGATTTTTTTAAATGGGAAAGTACATCATGTGACAGCTCATTAAAAGCGTTTGAAATAGTGATTCCAAAAATGTATAACACTTTAATCCTTTTTGAGAGCGCAGGTGCAAAATTTCGATCGAATTCTTTTTAAACGCATTCATTTTTTTTGGAATCCTGAGAAAACTAATAAGTATTTTTGAAAAATTTAAACGCAGAATAAAATATTACATTATTACCTAGGGTTGAGAGTCCCTTAGAATAAACAAAAAGTTTCTTTTGAATGGTATATTTGAAATTAAAAATCATACTAAATTTTCTCTTTTTCACCCCTGTGACTTATTAAAATAATCATTATAGAAGTTCTCAGGGACTTCAGATCCTCGATAATATTGTAATATTTTATTCTGCGTTTAAATTTTCAAAAATACTTATTAGTTTTCTCAGGATTCGAAAAAAATTTTAAAAGAATTCGACCGAAATTTCACGATAATAGACACACGAAAACTTCCTTCTACTACGGACTATACTTGGAAACTAAATGAAATTATTATTCGGCACTTCGGCAGAGGTAACAGCATTGTTCAACAAATAATTATTTTTTAAACAATGGTAACACAGAGAAGCTAGGGGTATCACGATAAGGAAAAGCCGTTACATTTCAAATGGTCAAGCAAAACATTTATTGTCTCAACAACTACGTTTATTGTCACCATGAACGCATTGATTGTGGTTATTAAACGCAGTAGTAGATTGATTAATGCATTCGTTGTCACAACAATCAGTTTACATCTATACAATAATCATGTATTACTCTATATTAACAACATTTGTACATTGTTTTAATGAAATCTGTACGTTGGTACGATAAACCAAGGTAATTGCTTGTCATCTACGAAATCAAGAAAGTGAGTTGCTGCCAGAATTAACGTTATTTATTAAATATACGAAACTAAGTTATTGGCTGAATAAATTTAGTGTTACTGACTGATTAACGTACTCTGTTAATCAATATTACGAACTAAATTTTTTTGAGTGAAGTTGCCAAAAGATATTTTGATTTTGCCAGACAATGTTTAGAATTTTTTTCTTGTAATTTTCGATTAATATTTAATTATTATTTTACATAGTTAATTTCAGTCATTGATTATCAGACATGACGCCTATCGATATCCCATATATCGGTCCAGAGTCCGCAGATTTTCTTGCATTAGTTTGTTTATTTATAAAATTTAATAAATCGAAACGAACCGAAATTTTTTGATGTATACATATCCAGTATACAGCTTTACTGAACAACTAATGCAGATAGCAAGGTTGCCAGGTCAAAAAACTAAAAATCACCAGACAGTCGCTTAAAAAGTTGCCAGATTTTGCTAAAAATCACCAGATTGTTATGAGTATGCGCAGTAACGAAAAATGTGTTACTGCGCATGATTATAGGTTATTGCGCATGCGCATACGCGTAACAATTCGAGAACGGTAATGTGACGGGTTGGTTTATTACTTACTGAAACTCCCGATAATGTAGATTATTTACTATTTAAAACTAAACTTTTTATGTCATAAACTTGGCCTGGCACCACCTTGTTTCCACCAAACTTTTTGTTAAAACACCTAGTAATTTTTGCTCATGCTACCAAATTTGTAATATAAATAAAAACTGAAAAAATAGTTAGTAATACACCTACCCACTTTTGAGATTTTAAAGATGATCAAACCAACACAATACATGACAAAACTATAAAAACAGTAATCACTTACAACTCTACAGCAGACACAAGAAAGATACAACTGATAAATTGAAAATTGATATGTTGATATTAACTGAAAGGTATGTTTATAAAACCAAGACATAAATTATTGGAAGTGCATGAAACGTGCAAGAATAGCGTAAACTTCGGGAAATCCCCGGTTGAACACCACAGAGGCGGATCATTTTATATTACAAATTAGACTTTTTGTATGATATGAATATTAGGCAATTCTTAATAACGAATTCGCCCCGAGCGTTAACAAAGTGTCAAAGCAAAATCGACCGACCTGCTCATGGTGGCGGATTTTTGAAATTTTATAAGGACGCTTTGTGTATGTTTAAATGAGACATTTAAAAAAATGCTGTGTCACGCTAGTGATATTATGTATTAATATAAACAGAAAATAAAAACGCACTTAATCTGATATAAATTCTTCACCTTCCAATATTAATTATCAGTTCGATTTTGTATACATAACCTCACTATCGCAGTTTATGTCAATAAATCTTTATTAACGCAAAAGAAAATATTTTTGTTGCACTATAAATTACAGTATAAATTAATAACTAATGAATTCTAACAATTTTTTTCGGTTATTATCACTACAAAATAAAATATTCAAGTTTAACAAAATAATCCCATAAGACTCAATGTTAAAACGTCCTTACAAAATCTGACAGCGTGTCACGTGACTGTAAGTAGAGGGGAGACGCACGGAGCCAATAACAAACTCATATATAGTATAATCGTATTTTTTAAATTTTAAAATAAATTTATATGTAGATAAGGTCAAAAAATCACCAGATATTAAGCTTTTTAAAAAAGTTTTCACCATATCACCAAATGGGTTAAGAAATCACCAAATCTGGTGAATTTTCACCAGACCTGGCAACCTTGGCAGATAGTATACTGTGCCAAAAGTTCAATCTGGCGTTAAGACCTTGATATTTTGTGTAGCTAAACATAATATTATGATGTAAACAGGCAGATATTTTCATCACTTGAAATAAAGTCTTGTATTAGTAACGACTCCGACCTATTAATAATTACAGACTAGGTTATTATTTTGGGATCTATTGTAATGTTTCCAAACCTTTTTGGAAATGAAATATCTAACTTTCATTTTTCATAAATATCACAAAAAAGTTCAAAGGCTTCTAGTTTGATGTGAAAGCCGCCATGTGTTACTCTTAGAAATATTTAAAACCTGTCGTTATTATCTGTTCTCCAGAAAATGAAAATTCATATTAAAATCAATTTATATTACCGATACTAGATTTACAGTTGTTGCATTATGTTTATTACTTGAATAATGATTGGATTTAGATTGTTCTCATTTTGATGTATTAATCAAGTCAACATACAACAGAATATCGTCAAGAGTCTGAAACTTCACCTTGATTCTAAATTAATCTATACTAAATTTACAATCAATATGCAGTAGAAATAAACAAACCAAGACACGTTAAATGCTACTAGGAGCACTCCCGAATCATAATTTACAATGTATATAGATTGTAAATCCCAAATAATGATTTCCAAAGTTTATACATTGTAAATTATGATTCGGGAGTGCTCCTAGTAGCATTTAACATGTCTTGGTTTGTTTATTTCTACTGCATCTTGAATGTAAATTTAGTATAGAGACAATGCATTTTAAAGAATTAAAAATAAAGAACTTATTTTTTGTAGTTGTCGACAAGACAAGAATTCTTGTCTTGATAACAACTTCTTGTCTTGTCTTGAACAAAAAAAATCAAGAAATTTAAAAAAATCTTGTCTTGACGTTTTCTTGACATCTTATATCTTGTCTTGACTCAAGAAATTTCAAGATCTTGAAATTTCTTGATTGTCCGATCTGGTGATTCCCCGGCGACCTTTTTATTGAGTTGCGTGCTAAGACGGCCTCCACTGCCACTGGCTCTTGACTCCGGGGAGTCCCCGATCTGCATTTGTTTCCTGACGAACGAAAAATTGCTGTGCAGTTGTTCTGCCTTAATTCATGACTTATTAATTCCGATTTAAAAATGTGCTAAATTTGTTATTTAAAATAAAATCTAGTTTGCAATTTTATTTTCTCAACGGGATTAGGTAAAGCGTCGATGATACGGGGCTAGTTTACAAGCTGCTAGTAGGCGAGTTTAAAAGCTAGCGAGTGAGCGATTTAGCGACTGTCGATGACAAACATAACTTTACACCCGCTCCGCTCAGTAGCCAACTAGCTACCAAAATGAAATCAAATCATCAAATGTTGAACTATTTGTTCTCAACATTATTTTTATAAGCCAAAGGATCTTCGTCATCCAATTCTCTAATAAATCTTAGGAAACACCATATTTATCGCGATTTCCTATAAATGATTTTACCCATTTTCTTTTCTGCTTTAAGTTTTTCTTTAGTTTCGTACATTCTTGACTGCATTAGCTTAAATAACTATGCCCGCGCGAACTAATTCCGTTGACATTTTTGCTGAAGTTACAAATACGGAGACACTCTATTGGCAACCAGTTTACTAGCAGCAGGCAGCAATGATGACACAAGGCTAGTTTACCAGCTTACAAGCCAACACGCCAGCGAATAGCGAAAAATTAGACCGGTTTTCTATTTCGCTTGCAGCTTTTTTACAATAGGATAGTCACTAGCAGTTAGTAAAAAAATTCGATGACACAAGGCTACTTTATAAGCTAAATACAAGCCAGTTAGTTCGCTAGCAGCTTGCAAACTCGCCCCGTGTCATCGACGTTTAAGAATCATTTTTGTTTTTAATTTACATTTTTGTAAATCGTTTTAGCAAAAAAAAGTGTTCAATAAATTAAAATATGTTGTGTTAAAATAAGTATCTTTTTCACAATAAACACGTTTTAGAGCTTTCAATATTAGTGAAGATATTTCAAAATTTCTTGTTTTCTTGGCAAGAAATCGGACATCTTGGATATTAGTGCACCCTATGTAACGCACAGCTGAATCTTATATTTGTGCGTCACAGTGTTGCCATGCCATTTCTTTCATAATTTCAATCAATGTTAAATGTACCTACAAGAATAATAGAATAAGAACGTTTACTTCTCCGTCATTATACTAGGTAGAATGACAAATGAGGTGTCAAATGAAAGCTTATAATCCAAGGATAGTACTAAAGGTGAGAAATTAGACCTAGATTGTCTGTCCCTCAAAAAATAAGCGTTATATTGGGGATTTCTAATGTCGACATTAAAAGTTGCACTATTTTATAAAACATTTTGATCTAAAACTTACCAGAAAACTTCTTTGTACTCTCTACTTTCAAATAAACGTGATTAAGAAGCTAAATTTTAAACTTCGTCACACAACTCTTGCGATTAAACTTTGCAATGCACAAATCTGCACCTTTTTATTTAAAAAATTCATAACCATTATCATGATAAGAATAAAAACTTGAAGTAGGTACCTTTGTCTTCAGAAATGTTAGAGCTATATACTGTAAAAATTTTAGAAAAAATATTAAAATGGAACAGATTTGTAGCGAGGTAAACGCAAAAAACGTGATTTCATTTTTTTTTATTTTTAGGTTAAAATTGCGAGTTTGACAATGTTCCCCTACATAAAATTCAAAATAAACCTCATTTTCGTTTTCAGCACCCTCGAAAATATAAAGTATGAATAAAATTAGCCATTCACCCCTCCGTGGTCAGTATCTCGAAAACTAAGCGCTTTTTTGAGGGTGTATAATATCACAAAAAATTGTAACGTGATAGTATGAAAAAATAGAGGATACGGCAACGGTGTTACAAGTGATAGTCGGATCCAATGCCAAAATCTACACAGACATATTAGGGTGCACTAATAACAAACATGTCCGAAATCTTGGTATGTATTGACATACGATTTCTTGTCTTGTCTTGAAATCTAAAATTACTTCTTGTCTTGATCTTGTCTTGAAATCAAGACAAGATCTTGAAATTTTCAAGAACTTGGCGACCCCTAATTTTTTGCCCCTACTGTATAGAAAAAATATTTCTCTCGCAAAAATATTATCCAATTAATTTTAAATATATGTGCTACAGGACAAGCGACAAATGTACTATCTTACATGTTTTGAATTAATAATTAATAATAGCGGAAGAATAAAGAAAAAATGATATACTCGGAATAACAATACAACAGTCAACTATTTATATTTATTTATTAATTTATTTATTAATTTATTTATTAACAGTCAACTATTTATTAATGAAAACACCTTAAATCTATGCTTAGATAATAAAATTGTAAAAATATCACACAAAATTGAAAAATGTATCCATTAAGATAGTATAACACTCTGTAAATTTAGATAATAAGTAGGCTTAGATATTAACTTAAAATTGTTATTGTAATACCATACAAAAAAACACAAATAGTCTGGCTAATTGGCTCTGTCAAAGCCATTAATAAAAAAAAAAAAAAAAAAAACTATTTATAATGCAATTTGGGAGTCGGAGTCGGCAAATGTAAGCAACTAATCATTTTATGTTAAGAGGATCGGAACGTATTTTCGGCTGCAATGCTATTCAAATGGGGATTCATTTTTTTCAAATCCTGAGAAAACTAATAGGTATTTTGGAAAAATTTAAACGCAGAATGAAAGATTACGTTATTAGCGAGGGCCGAAAGTCCCTGAGAACTTCTACAATGTTTATTTTAATAAGTTACAGGGGTGAAAAAACTAAGAGAAAATTTAGTGTGATTTTTAAATTCAAATATCTCATTCAAAATAAACTTTTTATTTATTCTAAGGGACTTTCGGCCCTCGGTAATAATTTAGTCTTTCATTCTGCGTTTAAATTTTTCAAAAATATTTATTGGTTTTTTCAGGATTTGAAAAAAATGAACACAATGCCGTGGTAATATTTTCCAAATCTGTCTTTGTCTTACAACGCACTCAACCGAATATAATATTGTCAGCATATATTGTCAGTCAGACACTGACAATCAGTGACAATTTTAAATATTTGACATTGCATCGGGAATATTTTGAGAAATTGATTAAATATTATTGATATATAGTGTATTTGATAAATAATTGATTTAAGAAGTAAACTTAATAAAAAGTTATTTATTGTGTATTATTTGTGAAAGATCCAAGCAGAGAATACATCAGATATATCCTGTGATCCAAGTATTTTGTTGTTAGAGATGTTCAAAATTGTAAGCGTTCCAAAATAACAACATATTATTAAAAAATCACTTTAACACTTTTCCTCTTTTCTCGATTGATTACTAGTTTTTGTTGTACAAATAAATTATTACAATCACTGAAAACATAGTTAGTGAAAAAATTATCACATTTATTAACTGAATTAATAATTTGCAATTATAAAAATAACAGTTATCCAAGAACATTCAAAAGCCATCTCTTTAAATTAATTATGACATTTTCAAGTAGAATGACATTCTAGTAATGTTTACATATCCACACCAGTGTGAATTTTACTACACGTAATTTGCCGTGTAAAGACAGAAAAAGTAGGGATACACGTAAAATATTTGCGAATTATGTACCCATAGCCTTAACAATCGTTACTAAAAATGGGCATGTAGCTGCTCACCTTAATATAACATCCCACTCATAATTGCGTGCTTACATATTATTACGTCAATGTACACTATTGAACTTTAAATTGATTATAACTTTTAAGTGACGATTCCATAATGGTCATTCTTGTACCATTTTTCTTAAATCGGTTTTTTAGTCAGATTAAAATACTATAGGCTGTTTTGTGGATCGAGAAGAAAAACACAATTTTATGGTTTGAAATACACTTTATTATTCAGTATAGTCTTTCTAAACATCAGTATAGTCCTGTCGCCAGGGGTACAACGGCCTCCTTAATTCAGATGGACTTACCCAAGTTTTTTTATGTATTTTGACCCGTAGAACACGAATTTTTTGGGTAACAGTTGATCCGGATGTCGATAAGATTGTTATAAACAAAGAACTTGAGGAATTACATAACAGCGATTTTCGCAAAACAAAACATTTTTTTTTGAATTTTCTGGGCCATTCTAAGAAAAAAATGTTAAAGTTTTTTCGTAGAGGATGCATAGTTTTCGAGATAAATCGAATAATTGCAATTTTTGCACCCGAATAACTTTTGATTAAAAAATAAAATAGCAATTCTGCTTACAGCATTTGAAAGTTTAAGGAGGGGGTATGGTTTGAAATATTTAAAAAATTTTATTATTCCAAATAAAAGTGCATACTTTCAAGAATACTCTCTGAAAATTTCAAAATAATCGGAATAAAATTACCAGAGATACAGGGTGTTGAATATCCCTACCTTCTACTCGCTTTGCCACGGCTTCGCGCCAGCACGCCGGAGCGTAGTGAGAAACGTTAAACAACTGTTCACCTTCTCTTTTGTAGATTACTCCCCAATTTAAAAAACATATTTCCAATGTTCATCACTTACGATTTGGCAGACAAATAAGAAGATGAAGATGCAGTTGTCAAAACTTTAAACGCATTTTTCTCAAAACTGCTTTTTCAAATGCGGTGGACATTGTAACTGAAAAACTACTCGGCCGATCTACATGATATTTTGCACAGATTTTCTTTAGACATTTCGTGAGGTAACAATGTCGAGATATTTTTCGTTTTGTGCTTATTTTTTGTTCAACAATATTAAATCTGTTGGTTTTCACAAAATTTTTATCAAAACTTTCGTATTTTTGATTTTTGAGTGATACCAAAAATTCAAAAATCATTAAAAATAAAAAAACTCGACGTTGTTACCTCGTGAAACTCATAAGCTAATAAAATGTTTTTGAATTTTTTGTTTCGTATAATCCAGTGATGAGTTCTGATGTCCACCGCAAAATCCATTTTTTTTTGAGCTCCCTGCCAAAATTTGTCGCCAATGGCTTATTTTTCAATATTTTGGATTGAATTTTTTCTTAAATATTCTTTGAATAGTACTTAATTTGTTTATTTAATTTAAAAATAAAATAATTCTTCCATAGTTTCGAAAAAAATTCACAAAAATATGCTTGATATGTTGATTTCAAACCATACCCCCTCCTTAAGTCAAATTATATCGGTTTTGATTATTTGCATTGCTAAAAATTTATTTTTTTATTGTTAAACAAAGCTATAAACACACTGCTTACGATGCCTATAGGGCTTCTATTAAATCTTCTTCATTCACTTGACGTTTTTCTAATACCGTATCCTGTATTTTTTCTACGATTTCCGGTGATGCTGTTTTTGGACGTTATTGACGTGGATCATCTTGCTTGTTACGACCACGTTTAAATTCAGCAACCAATCTTTCTACTGTACTAATTGAAGACGAAGATTCCTTTATACTTTTCTTACCACTTTCTCATCACCTGGTTTTACATTTTAATAATTTGTGTTTTTATTATTGGACCACTATCAATTCGTATTTTAAAAATTTCAGTAAAAATGAATGTCAAATTTTCGCACTGTTTTTATCTTTATTTATACGAAACATTTTCGAACTAAATAAAATAAAACTTCACTGCCGAGTTATTAAATTGGAGATTCTCATATCAAATTCTGTATTTCTCAGTTGGTAGGTTAAAAACCTGGAAGTTATATGCTCCAATAAAAAGGTCCTGTTACGAACTCTCTTATAGGTCATGGATTGAAGGATGGCATTTAAGGGGCACAAATTAACGAGCACTATCGAAGCAGTCAAGACGTCCTTATCCAGTCTGAAGAGGAGAAAAGGAGGGAGCACGTCAATCAATACTCTGCAGTTATTACTTTTACGATAGCCAGACAATTTCTAACCACGATCATATCTAAATCGAATTTTTATTGAAACGCTTAATAATTATAGTCTATAAAATAGTGAAGACATTTAAAACAAGCTGAAAATGCGAGCATTATCATAACGAAAACTTTATTTATTTACGTATTTTAATTCATAATATGGAAAATTGGGTACCCCGTCAAAATAGCCCCGTCAAAAAAGCTCCGACAAAATAGCCGCGGAATAATAGCCCGCCGACAAAATAGCCCCGAAAAAAAAGCTTCCTTCAGAATTCATCATGAAATAGTTTCTTAAAAATACATTTTTTCGGAAATGGTAATTATCCTCTATTCAGATGTTTACTTAACCACATTAAATAAAAATTGTCTTTTCAGAGAACTCGAGTCCTGTCTTTCCTGCCTCTTGGGAGTTTAAACATTTAAGTTAAGCGAAAATCAATGTTTATTTATGATATAAACATTTTTTTCTGTTTTCGGGCAATAGTAAAATGCATTTTAAATTAAATAAATTAAATACATTCTTCCCTTCTGTCAAATAATTTAAATTAAAAAAAAGTTTTTGGACACCTTGTATAAATAATTCTGTAATTGTTTATAAGAGGCTGTTTTAGCCGGGGCTGTTTTGACCGGGGCTATTTTGTGTGCGATCTATTTTGTCGGGGCTATTTTGTTTGCGGGCTATTTTGTCGAGGCTATTTTGTGTTCGGGCTATTTTGACGGGGCTGTTTTGACCGGGCTATTTTGACGGGTCACGGGAAAATTGCTATTATGAAAAGTAGTTTAGAATTAATAATTATGTTTTAATGTGCAATTATATCATTCTAATTTAAATGTTATGAACTATAAAGGCAGTTCACTCTTGATCGAAATTCATATTTTTTATATACCTCGTATAAAATTAATAAAATTTTACATATGATGGTTGCATCATAAATCTTAGAACATAAAGAGCTTTTTATGAAGAATAACTTTTCTTCGTCAAATTAAAAATAAAAGAGTTATAAATGAAAATGTTGCTGGTATCCATAATTTGAAAAAAATCTTCAAATATTTTTTTCCATTAGAAAGATGTAATTGCACATATCAGACCATAATTGTTTATACTAAACAATATTCTATACTGTCGGTTCGCTAAACTCAGACACAACTGGTTAGTGATTTTGGCAAAAAAAAATTACTAATTAGTTAGTAATTACTAAATAATTAGTAATTTTGGCAAAATTCGCAAAAACAAAAAAATTACCTACTAAAATCACTAGCCAGTTGTGTCGAGTTTAGCGAACCGACTATATTTTAATTTCATAGCAAATGGAACAGTCCATTTATCAGAAAGGGGAGGCCGCATACTCGTATAAACCTTTTTGAAGCTGTTAATAAATTATTGCTTTTAAAATATACTCAAATTCTATTTTTGAACATCTTATTTATTTGATATAATAATTAAATTCACTATCAAATGTCATTAATGTTTTATTAATACTTAATTTAAAATTTAGTTTGACCTTCACGAAGTGTCAAACTCAAATGTAAATAACCTATTATGCTTTGCTTAACAAATCGAGATTAAAAAACTAGCCTAATTGATAGCAACGATTTCAGCTGGACGTGTAGTGTGTCGGAAGAAAATAACCCGATTGTGACGTCACATTTTACACTTTGGGGTCGATTATCTCGAAGACGGTTAGAAATATCGAAATGCCGTTTTCAGATTTGGATTCACAAGAAAAATCTACATAAGAATCCATGGATAAATCTGATCTGAGTATTGCAGGAGCGGCAACGCAATAACACACAGACTTTTGCGAATTTATAAACGAAATGTTTTCGTTGAAAAAATTACACTCACTTAGAAGAAGTAAAAAACTTTGAGTGTAAAATGGCATATTTATTTATATTTATTTTTAAAAATTTTAAAATTCCTCCAAATGGATTACAAGTCACCAAAACGTTTTCGGTCTAATCCTAGTCAGACCATCATCAGTGAACCATTCTAATTGTAGTTGAAGCTAGCCCACATTTTGGTGAATAAAACCTTTATGTATCATATTTATTATATTAAATTGTAAAATTGAAGTGACACTAATAGACCAGGGCGCATCTGTAAAAATATTAGTACATTTGGACGTTGAGAGGTGACTCAAATTTTTTTGCAGAAATTGCTTAAAAATAATTCAAATAATAATATTTGAGTTATCCTCCCTCTCAAAAAGGTCCGGAACATTGTTTAAATAATCAAAATGTCAAAAATGAAGGAAAAATTCGATTTTTTTCTTCGTTTTTTGATTATAACTTTAAAAATATTCATTTCCGAGAAAAGTTGTATTTACATAAAAGTTGCGTAATTAAATCTCCTACAATATAAAATTGGTGAAATATTTAAAAAATAGTCACCCTTTTTGCAAAATAGCAATAATTGCCAAAAAAACCATACAAAAACAAGTATTCGCATTTTACGTTTTTCAACCATTTATGCTACACTTAGGACCTTGATATTTCACCCAGAAAAACAATATAATACTGTAACACAATACTGTAAATTTCATTAAGATCGGTTCAATAGATTTTGCAAAATAAATTTTGCAATCCAGCTTTCGCAAAAAAATTCATTTTTTCAAAATGTTACAGGACTAAAAATAAAGCAGATACCAAGTTGAATTTTTTTTTGCGTATAGAACTGTACTGTACCTTTCATTTGCAATTTGCAAAATTAAAATCAATTAACTACCACGGCGTCAGGATTTTTTTTAAATAAACATTAGTTATTGGTGCTGTGCGCAGGACAGCGGATAGTTTGCTCTGATTGGGCATTCCAATGACCTTTGATAATGATTGATACATTTTAATTTTTATTACATTTCGATATAAATAAATAAATTTGTTTATTGCAAAATAAAAACACATACTCTATCCTTTGAAATAACACTTTTTTTAGCAAAAACTTTCTTTGTTCACATATTTTAACTTAGAGAATAAAAGTTTATAATTTTTATACATATGCAATTGTTTAAACAATATTTTACAAACAATAATAAAATTAGTTTGATTTTTGTGGAATTAAAATATTAAAATACAACAAAATATAGAGTAAGAAAATAATATATTAGATAAAGATTGGAAGACATTTTGGTGGAAATCAACTTATGTGAATCGAACACCGCTCTCCTGCGCGTAGCACCAATAATTAAAGTTTATTTAAAAAAATTCCTGACGGCCGTGGTAGTTAATCAATTTTAATTTTACAAATTGCAAATGAAAGGTACAGTACACTTCTACACGCAAAAAAAATTCAACTTGCTATCTACTTTATTTTCATTCCTGTAACACTTTGAAATAATGAATTTTTTTGCAAAATCTGTTAAACCGATCCTTATGAAATTTACAGTATTATTTTACTGTATCATAAAGTTTTTCTGGGTGAAATATGAATTTCCTAAGTGTAGCATAAATGGTTGAAAAACGTAAAATGCAAATACTTGTTTTTGTATAGTTTTTTCGCAATTATTGCTATTTTGCAACAAGGGTGACTATTTTTTAAATTGTTAACTAATTCTATTTTACGCAACTTTTATGTCAGTACATCTTTTCTCGGAAATGAATACTTTTAAAGTTATAATCAAAAAACGAAGAAAAAAATCGAATTTTTCCTTCATTTTTTGACATTTTAATTATTTAAACAATGTTCCGGACCTTTTTGAGAGGGAGGATAACTCAAATATTATTATTTGAGTTATTTTCAAGCAATTTCTGCAAAAAAATTTGAGTCACCTCTCAACATCCATCTCGAAAACAGATGAGCCCTGGACTACTAAGCCGATGTTAACGGATTCACTTTAAGGGAACATAGATTTCCCTTCTCGAAAGACGGAGCTTTTTTTGGTACAGAAAATCATTAGTCAGGCGATTTTATTTAGTCCATTTATTCATTCACAAGACTAATCATCAGCAGCAAGTTTTTAAATAGGAAATATCATATTGTTTATCCTTTGTATATCAATTGAGAAATCAATGGAATATTATAAAGAAGGTTATTATGTGTGCTTTATAAATAAAACAAAAGCATCTGATCAAATTAAATTGATGACATAATACATCTGCTATAGGTACTATATCAATACTATAGCAATATGCAGAGCATATATTTATATTCTTCTAGATACCGGTATTCTCCGTTATTGCAGTTGTATCATCTATTAAACAGAATTGGAAATACAAAACCAAAAAATTTGATTTTGACAAAACTAAAATCCAAAAATGGATCACAACAGGAAAAAGAGGGAGTTCCTGAACTCTGTAGTAATTAAAAAAAAACAACAACAACGCAATAAATGATAAAAAAGATGTCAACAATTTAAACAAAATATATTTTAATCAGATCTAAAATAAACAAACTAATAATTTCAGCACGCCTATGATGTGGAAGCAACTAATTGTTTAAATGATAAATACACTAATCTTATAACACATATTATATTTTAAACGCTATGTGGGTATGTTCCTATGTTTTAACATTGTTTTAATTTGTCACGTCTATTTCTATAATTGTTCACACCGAATTTTGCAAGCATGGTAAGTCAAAGATTTTAATTAGGTATATGATATCTTTTGATAAAATGTTTTTTAGTTATGTAATATTTCTTGAAAAAGACATGGATATCCTGCCGAAACGTCGGTAAAATATGTGATAATATCATAGACATCCTTTATAAACACTGCTGCTACACCTTCTGTAATTCTGCACAGATGCTTTTGTATCGTTGTAACTTTTAATACGCTATAGCGATTCAGTCTCGAGGGGAAAATTTTCTGCGAAATTTATGTTACATTTCCTGTGAACTCAAGGAAGCTCTTAAAAGAAAGATTTAAACAAGTCTAGATTGTTTGCTATTGAAATCTAATTTTAGCGGACACCAGAAAATTTTCTCCAGGAAGTAAGCTATTTTAAAATTGGTCTCCAAAAATATAACAGTTCATATTTATGTGTGATTCTTTTGAGTTTTTGTTCTATTAATTTTTAGAGTTTAGTGAATTATTAACTCTCTACGAATTTACTCATAATATTGTTGGATTTTTTTGCAAAGATGTATATAATTAAATAATAACCGGGTCGAATAATAATATTACCTCAACATACTTTATAAGTTTATATTATCGTTGCCGAACATTATACTATTTACTATTGTTTTTTTTTTTTTCATATACCTACCTAATATTAGTTTCCTATAAAATTACTGCTAATATAGTCCAAGTAATGAAGCTTAAAATAGGACAAAACCTCGCAATTTTTACAGAATGGATCGATTTGCTTGAAAATTTGAGAGTAAGTAGTGGATAGTCCAAGGATCAAAATCTATATGATGCCGAAAGGCGTTTTTACCATGGGGGTGGTTGCCACCCCATGTCGGAGGTGAAAATTTTTTATTATATTTTGACCGCAAAAGTTGGCAAAAACATTCATTCTAAGCAAAAAATGTTCTATATATTTTTTTGATAAAATTAATAGTTTTCGATTTATTCGCTATCGAAAGTGTTAGTTTTATATTAAAAAAATTAATGTTTTTAATCAGTTTTCTGCAAATAACTCAAAAATTTCCGTTTTATCAAAACAACTTTGCTAAACAAAAATGTACCTTTTGAAAAATCAACTAAACCATTTTTTTAAATTTTCTTTAAGACCAATAGTAATCGAGCTATACTTTATTATATGTTAGCTCTTCTTCGTCAAATGCTAAATATTGTAGTTTCAAAGTTAAAAGACGGGAAAACTATGCATTTTTCGAGGATAATTTGTTTAAACTAATTTGAAGTATTTAAAAATATCTATCTCCAGAAATAAAAAAGGTCTTCAGCTCAAAAATTAAGTCGCTTATAATGAAAAGAATATCAGACCCTATATTTTTCAGCGAAAAAGTGATCGAAAGTAAACCCTTAATCACCACCCTGATTAAAATTAGTCATTGAACTTATTTCGTCTTCTTTATTTATGTATTATTAATAGGTTCTAGAAGTTTAACTGGTTTAGAATGATTCGTTTTAAAAAAAATGGAGTCAAAATCAAATATCGAATTTTTTAAGTTTGGTAAAAAATTCCCTTTTCTTCAGAATAGAAAGATTATCATCAGAGATACGAAAAAATATTTCAATATGAAATTGTAGCTTATTTAATTCCCAGGAACCTGGTTTGAAAAAATTTTTTCTACGGTAAAAATTGAGTGAGCTATTGACAATTAAATCTTGTAATAACATGCAAAAATCACCTTTACCAACCCTTTCAAAGTCACCACTTTTTGCGACTGAGGATTTTAAAAGAATTTACTATTAATAGTCTTATAGATCTTGTGAAAACCTACAAAATTATTTTTTACCAAACTTTCTAAGATAAAAATTAAAAAGGTTGCGGTTAAAAAATCAATATATATTTTTGAAAAAAAAAAGAAATCCAATTGAAAGCATAATAATGTAAGTTAGCTTTGCTTTTAGTCATTGGCCTTATTCATTCTTCTTTATTTATGTATTATTAATAGATTCTAGAAGTTTGACTGGATTATAATGATTAGTTTTTAAAAAAACAGGAGTTAAAAGCGAATAACGAATTTTTGTAGCTTGGTAAAAAATGCCATTTTCTTCAGAATATAAAGATTAGCATCAGAGATACGAAAAAATGTTTCAATATAAAATTGTACGTTATTCAATTCCCTAGAACTTGGTTTAAAAAATTTTTTTCTACGCAAAAATTGAGTGAATGGTAAATGAGTATATATATCGAAAAACATTGATTTTTTCTGTATAAAGCTCACACTTTCGATAGCGAATAAATCGAAAAGTATTAATTTTATCAAAAAAACGTATAAAACATTTTTTGCTTAGAATGAATGTTTTTATCAACTTTTGCAGTCAAAATATAATAAAAAATTTCCACCCCTAAGATGGGGTGGCAACCGCCTCCATGGTAAAAGCGCCTTTTGGCATCATATAGATTTTGATCCTTGAACTATCCACTACTTATTCTCAAATTTTCAAGCAAATCGATTCATTCTGTAAAAATTGCGAGGTGAAATGCTTCGGTTCCTGGACTAATATTGCTGCAACTGATCTTGCAAGGAAAAGTAGAAGGAAAGCGGGGACCAGGAAGGCGAAAGATTTTATGGCTGAAAAATCTACGTGTGTGGTTCAACACAACAACTACAAATCTTTTTAGAGCAGCAGTGTGCAAAGTACAGATTGCCATGATGATCGCCAACATCCGAAACGGATCGGCACTACAAGGAGAAGATAATATTACGTCTCCTGAATAGATCTTCTCTTAAGAATCTTTTAGAATAAGTTTGGCTACCAATTTGGTAAATTTTCTTCGCCCTAAACGATTTTCTGTTGTGTTTCTTTTAGGCAAGCCGCACACCAAAGAAACATGAAACGAAAAACATGAAACGTGAAACATGTTGCATGAAAATAAAACATTGCTAAACAAATCTCAAAGTCCGCCTACCAATGAAACGAGTGTGATTCATGCTTATGACACATTTTTTTTTTCGGAGAGTTTCATAAATGGCCGGACGTTTATTTGTTTAGCAGTGTTTTATTTCCATTAAACGTAATTTACGTTTCATGTTTCTTTGATGTGCGGCCTGCCTTACATATGACATCCATGTCAACATTTCAGGCAACGTTCCAGCTCCATATTATTCTTAGGCGAAAAACACTTAGTGGCTCTTCGATTAGAATAAACAAGAACCAATCTTTTATTTGTATTGGGATCCGTCGCTAGTAAAATTAAAGTGTTGGTTTATTTAATACTCGCTGAGAGCGAAATTCAATCAAGTTGCCGGCTTGAACATATTATTGAACAGTGGAAATCTAGTCTTTGGCGAGGCTGGATCTGAGATTTCGCTACTCATATCATGGATTCCAGGTAGAGTTTGAAAAAGGTGGAAGCCTGGCTTTTTTGCCAGGTATTGGGGTCCAGTTTGACCCCTTAAAAATCAAGCCAAAATTTCTGTCCTCGGGTGAAAGTATAAGTTTTTTGTGCTCTTTATTGTCGAGAAACCTACTATGGTTTTCTTTTCCACTTCTATATTTATGGTAGTGAAGGTGAAGCAAATTCATCAATTTATTCGCTGGAAAGTAGTTCTTCTTCTCTAACAATAAAACACTGAAAACGTTTGTTTTCTATACTTCCACAAAATTTATTACAAAACTATGTGACTACAGCTGTTTCGGCAGAGTGTCTTTCTCAAGTGATATCACTTAGATAAAATGAACTTCCATCAAGTAATGGTCGAATCCATCAGTTCTTCTTCTATTAAAAGAACCCGCAAAGTCTACAGTCGAAGCGAGAATAGTGAAACACAGTCAGTTCTTTTTTATTTATTTTTTTTATCCTGCTTTTTAAATATTTCCATAAGATGAACAATACAACGAAAGAAAAT
Source organism: Diabrotica virgifera virgifera (assembly GCF_917563875.1). NCBI lineage: Eukaryota > Metazoa > Arthropoda > Insecta > Coleoptera > Chrysomelidae > Diabrotica > Diabrotica virgifera. The sequence goes on along the minus strand of NC_065448.1, from coordinate 250,556,620 downwards.
ATACATGTTGGTTCATACTTTTATTTCCTTCCATTTGTACCTACTGCAGTACTTCTTCTTCTTATGCCGTCTTTTAACGAAGGTTAGCGATCACTTCTTTAAACGCTTCTCTGTCTTTTGCAACATGAAATGTCTGTTCAACATTGACGTTAGTTTAATCTCTGATATTCCTCAGCCAAGATTTCTTCTTTCTTCCAAAGCCTTTTCCCCCTCCTCTTCCTTGCATGATGGCGTGTACCAGAGAGAATTTATCGTTTCGAAGTATGTTTCTTATTATCAGATACGATATTTTTAGAGTTTAAGCTTCTACCCCATATAGTAGTGGCGCCCAAACATAACATTAGACGAGCCTCAATCTAATGGCCATACTCAATTTCGTATTTGTAAAGATTGACTTGCATTTTATAAATCCTTTTCGAGCTACATATTTCTATTCTGACCTTTTTATCATCATCTTGATCTAAGAATACTGCACTACAGGCTATAATTTTTTTGGTATATCCCCGTATTTTTTTTCTTCAACTAAGTTCCTTTCAGTACTCAGTTTTAAAGTTATACAATAAATCAAAAATGAATAACCATTTTCAATTTCGTTGCAACACGAAACTGCAGCCGCATCATTATTCCAGTTCAATCAGAGAGTGCAGCAAGCACCTCTACCGGTTTCGAAACTTATTAGTCTCTTATCAGGAGGTACATATGCTGCTGTCTCTGACCCTACCAGGACAAACCCCGACGTGCAGTTACTGATTGCAACGAACGAAATGGCAGGGATGCCCTAGCGGCAACTGCTAGCAAAAACTAAGTTTTCAATCTAATAGCACATAAAACAACACCAAACGATGTTACTCTACATTCTAATAGATTGAAAACAATGGGAACCTTCTCTGGTAACACCTCCGAGGCTTCTACAATTTGCAAGCCATAACGGATGCTGAGACTAAGGTTTTATACAATAAAATTTGATGTTTAATATTTTACGTTTCCTTGCACTAATAATATTAAGAAACAGTTGTTAAACACCCCTTATGGTAGACGAGTGTTTGTTGGATTCGTGATTCACTTTTGACTTTTAGTAGCTATAGACGACTATATTTTGCTTCAATAAAGCCGTACCCGTTACAGAAATATATCTGTCGCCATAAATAAATCTGACATTTACGCTTTGCTGAAAACATGGCGTCCATAGTCACCTCATAATATTCTTGCTCCATTACAAATTTGTATAGTAATACTAAAATACGGGCCAGCAGGCAATATAAATCAGAAATAGGACAAATTGAATTATTTGTTGCCAGCTTCAATTTAAGATTTATTTCTGAGGTTTTTAATGCATTTCATTTGAAAGAAAGCGTATTATATAAATAAAAACTAATTAAAATGACTATTTCATTCATAGTAATTATGACCAATAGAAAGTTACAGAAATAAAAATTACAGCTCTAATTTATTTCGATAAGTTCCCGTCGTCAAGTTATTACGTCAGATGCCCTTCGTTGCTACGCAAAAATACATTCAGTGACATTAATGAAAATTAATATTTTACAACTTGTCACAGAGAACAACAAGAAACAGGTTTAGCAAATATTCAGGCGAAGATATCAATAAAATATTAGTTAAAATGGTTTAAAAAGACTTGTAGAGAGTTTTATCCATGAAATAATGTTACCGAATTACTCTCAAGCTCGAATTATCAATTTGTTTTGCCCTCGTGACACTTTGACATAATTTCACTTCCCTTCGGGTCGTGAAATTAAAACTGCCAAAGTGTCACTCGGGAAAAATTCGATAATTTTAGAGCTTACGAACAAAAAAACTTAACTTTTCTAAAAATAAAATAAAACTTTGCAGAATACTTTTAAGACTTTTAAAAAGACTATTTAAAGACAACTTGGAAACTAATTGATTGGTTTGATGTACCACGTATATTCAAAGGAAAGATAATGTACTATTGTGGTTACACTAACCAGTTGGCACTTGGCAGTAACAATAATTACCAGACTAAAGAGAAATGACATACCTAATTGACTTCCATTCTATACACAACAAAAAATAAAAGATAGTCAATCTTTTTCATCAATTTGATGGTAGAAACTCATTACATACGATTATATTGTTGGTGAACAGCAACAACGTATAATTTTATTTAATGAAGACTTAGTCCGTTATTCTCTTTTTAATTATTAACTTTCGTTCGTTTAATAATAGTTAGAAAACACTTTTTTTGTTTCTTGAATTATAGTAAAACAATGGTGTCACAGAGTCAGAATCAACCTGAAATTTGAGGAAAGTTAAGTCACATTTTTGTTATCGCAAATAGATTTATCATTTTTTTCATCCCCGCCCATACAGATAATTTGCTGAGACATTTGTGAACTAAAAATATATTTAATCTCCCTCCTCTTGTGTCGACCACCGTTGGAGACAGTTCTCTTCACTGCCTTCTTCACTTGAATGCAAAATACGCGAAACTTTCTCTGGATTCAATCTCAGTACCCAAAGGAACATTCTCTCTTAATTGTTGACCATCAAAGGCAACAGAAGTGCATATTATATCACTTGTATCGCTCGCCGAAAGGGGTAGTCCAAGAGAGACTAGAGAGAGGGGTAGCTGACTACTCTTATGTTAGCTTTCGTTGACAACACACCTCTTCAAGTACCTTTCTCAAACCTTTCTCTGGGTTTTATTATTAACGCGAACCTTTTTGTGGGTTCCATTATTGCATAAACGTTTTTCCTCTCTCTGTAATATGTAGTATAAGACGTTACTGCTAAAACAGTTAAAAACCTTAACAGATTTTTGCCTTAATCTGTGTTTTTTGTTTAGTAGTTCTTGGAGATTGACCTTATTGGTCTGACTGACTCACCAATTCGATATTCTCAATGTTAAAAAATTTCAAACTACTCTCAAGTGCCAGCGCATCACTTTACGATTTGACAGACAAAATAGAATTTGAAAATAAATCTTGTTAAAACTTTAAACGCGTTTTTCTCAAAACTGTTTTTTTTTTCAAAGGCGGTGGACATTGTAACAAAAACTACTTAACCGATCCAGCTGAGATTTTGCCTAGATTTTTTTAGACATTTCGTAAAGTAACGCTGTCGAGATGTTTTTTGTTTTATTCTTATTTTTTGTTTAACAATAATAAATATGTTGATATTCACCCTATTTTACAAAAAATTTCGTTATTTTGACTTCGGAGGGATACCAAAAACTCAAAAATCATTTCAATTAAAAAAACTGAACGTTACCTTTAGACGCTCATAAGTTAATACTTTTTATTTCACATGATCGGATGACGAGTTCTGATGTCCACCAAAAAATCCATTTTTATAGCTGTCTGTAAAAATGTAATAAAGCTTTTAAACGACTATTTGCGGAAACCATATATACAGGGTGATTGATTAGTAGGGTAAAGCTCAATAGCTCCGCTATAGTAATAGATAGCAATAAAAGTTATAACAAAAATTTTAGCCACCTTTGAGCTTCACATTACAAAATTAGTTAGAATGTTACAGGGTGTTCGATAACACAGTGGCAGACCAAACTTATGTTTTTTTAAATGGAACACCCTATATTTTATTTTAATTTCGAAATCCTGTTAACTTCTCCACCACAAAAATATAAAGGCTTTTTATGTTATACAGGGTATTTACATTAACCAATTTTATATGTAAATCGTAACAAGTTCAACTCCCTGTATAAATAAAAATAAGCAGAACAACAATGGTTTATTAATGCCATATTTTTTAACGTATTGTCAAAATTTTCAAGAATGCTCGATATTGCTAATTTTCTTTATATCAAATACAGGGTGAGTCAAATCGCCAGTACATTATTTTCTCAGTAATTTTAAATGGAACACCCTGTATTTTATATCACTATTGAAAAGTACCATTACCGTACTTTAATTTTTAGATAACATTCCCTATGTCTAAATTTATTAGTTTTCGAGATATTTTCATTTTTCAATGGACCAGTAGCGTGGCCACCCAAATCACCAGAATTTAATAAACTGTACTGATTTTTTTGGGGTTACGTTAATAATGAAGTTTATAAAATACCTCCAACAACAAGGGATGAGATGAAAAATAGAATACAAAATGTATTTCGATGTGTTAATTTACAAATGCTCCGTAGAGTAAGTAGCTCATTCAATGATTGTTTTTAGGCGTACATAAATGTGTTAGGAGATAATTTTGAACACCTTGTATAATTAAATATTAAGAATATTTTATTAAAAGTAGCTTCTCATTTTTTCAAACATGTTTTTTTGCAAAATGTATTACTGATAAATTATGTATATATATATATATATATATATATATATATATATATATATATATATATATATATATATATATATATATATATATATATATATATATATATATTGATGTGATCTTGATTATTGATATGAGATAATATTCTTATATGTCATTTAATTTAATCAATGCATTAATAATAATCTAATTAATTTACCAGATCACATATCAATATGTTTTCAATCTCAGGGCTTTTTATAAAATTAATTACTTACTTACGTGGCTTCTAAGTATTTCTCAATGGTTCCTAATCGGGATAGGAAAGAAAAGAGTAAAATAATACACACATATGGGTTACAATTGTAATCAAAATATTGTTTATTTTATTTAGATGGCAATCACTGCTTAATATTTGCTATATCTTATTATTCTTAAACATAACATTTACACATGGGAATCTTATTTCCTTTTGGCTTCCAATTGAAAGTTTTTATTAACATTTAACTATTATGATTTATTAGCAACAATTCTATTTAAGTTTGATGAAGCTTTTCTGATGGTGTTCTGACGGTTTTCACAGACGGTGTTCTGGCATTCTCTGCACATGTCCATACCACTTTAATTGTTGTACTTTTATATCTTCGACAATCGTATGTGTGACTCCCATAATCTCTCGTATACGTTGGTTATTGATTATTTCGAGTTTTGATTTTCCTGCGGCACGTCTCCAGTAATCCATCTCCGTGGCTTGTAGTGTTCTTTCAGTAGTTGTCTTTAACTGCCACACGTCACTTCCATACATTACTATACTCTTTATAATAGTGTTGTATATTCGATGTTTATTTTTTTTGGATATATGTTGACCTCAAATAATACTATTTAGTTGCGATATGGCCCTTCTACCTTAAATGTTTCGTTTTTTTATAGCCTGATCTGATTTGCCGTCGTCCGTGATTTCTACTCCTAAATAAGAATATTTATTGTTGTACTTAATGTGTTGTCCGTCGTTTAAAACTAGATTCTGCTCGTTGCCACCGATGTTCATGTACATTGTTTTATCTATGTTAACTTCTAATCCCCATTTTTTGTATTCTTCGATTAATTTTCGAGTCATGTATTCCAGATCCAGATTGTGTGTTTTTTTATAAAATTTATTACTAATTTTATTTGTTTATTTGTTGCATTTACATAAAAAGATAGTTTTAAATTGTTTAAAAAATGTTGCATGTAGTGGTTGTGTTTTTGTTTGTAAAATGTATTACTAATAAATTATTTTTATTTCTTTATTTGCTACAGTGTTACATTGATTACCGGATTGATAATCGGTAATCTTCAATTGTCAATTCAGTCATGGTTTACTTAAAATTTAGATAAATTTAAACACCTAAAATAATTTGCTCTGAAAAATGAAAATATCTCGAAAACTAATAAATTTGGGCATAGGGAATGTTATATAAAAATTAAAGTACGTTAATGTTACTTTTCAATAATGATATAAAATACAGGGTGTTCCTTTTAACATTACTGAGAAAATAATGTACTTACGTTTTGACTCACCCTGTATTTGATATAAAGAAAATTAGCAATATGAATAATTCTTAAAAATTTTGACAATAAATAAAAAAATATGGCATTAATAAACCATTGCTGTTGTGCTTATTTTTATTTATCCAGGGAGTTGAACTTGTTACGATTTTCATACAAAATTGGTTATAACTTTGTAAATACCCTGTATAACATTACAAACCTCTACATTTTTGTGATGGAGAAGTTAACAGGATTTCGAATGTAAAATAAAATATAGGGTGTTCCATTTACAAAAAACATAAGTTAGGTCTGCCACTGTGTTATCGAACACCCTGTAACATTCTAACTAATTTTGTAATGTGAAGCTCAAAGGTGGCTAAAAGTTTCGTTATTAACTTTTATTGCTATCTATTACTATAGCGGAGCTATTGAGCTTTACCCTACTAATCAATCACCCTGTATGTACATATGGTCTTCTGTAGATAAAACTTTCAAAAATTTCTATCTTAATAAGTTATCAATTTTATTGTATTGGTATTGATTGTAGTACAGAATATAATTCAATAAACACCAGTTAAATCCACAATGGATATTCATTTATTTCTTAATAATAAAGCAACCAACGACATTAAATAGAGATCAATATGAATTAAGAGTTTGATAACATTGTATTGCACAAAATAGATTTGGATGCAGGAACAGCTGTTCTTATGTACACAACAAAATAAACACTGCACCGGTTGTTTTGTTTTATAATCTGCTGCTGATAAAGAACAACTAAGTTCATCAGTATTGTTCGAAGTATTAATTATAAGTAGTATAATATGAATTCTGTTTTAACAACTGAAGATATTGCAGAAATCTGTAAAAGTGTTTGTTTGTTAAGCAGCATTTAATATCAAAGGAATAAAATACAACAAAAAAGACAGTTTTTGGAATCAGAATCTCTTATTTTATCCCCTACGAGGATTCTTTGATAACTACATAATAATAATACTACATTAGACGTGCGGGTGATTAGGTGACTTGTTTCCTATGTCAAAGGACGCTAGACTGACCTCTTTTAGGAATTTTAGTCATTTGCAGAACAGTGCTAAGCAATTGGATGTTATATTTTGCCGTTTCTTTTTTGTTGTCACAGAAACAACAGTTCTCACTAAATGATTTGCAAATTTTTTGAGATGATATCATCTCAGTAACCATTTTGATATCTTTTTTACTCATTTCGAGAAGGCGGTTTGTTGCGGTAGGCGACACTTTTTAGCCTTTTTGCTTGCCTTTGTCCTGGTGTGTTAGACCAGTACAGTTCTAGTTGATTGAGTTCCCAGGTTCGAAGTTCCTCTCTGATGTGGTTTACTGATAATCCACAGAAGGATTCTGGACCTTGGAATGGGGATCCCTTCTTTTGCGAGGCTGTCAGCTTCCTGCAATTTCTTTATGACCTGGCACCCACGTCAAAGCTACGTTATTGCGTTCCGCCAACTCCTTCAGGGATTGTTTACAGTCCCAAACTAACTTTGACTGACAAATAAATTACTTTGGAGCCTTTAAAGCAGCTTGGCTGTTTAATGAAATAAAAACTTATGTTTTTGTCTCGGTTGAGACATTCGTGGGCACTAATGTATATAGCATTTATTTCTGCTTGAAAGATAGTTGGGGCGTTTTTAAGCGATAATACAGCTTCCCTTCGTGTTTTTGATAGTGTTACTAATTTATTTGTTTATTAACTTTGTTTTAATTGAACACATTTAACTCATTAGTCTTTATTTTCACACTAAAGCATATACTAAAAACATAAACGGTAGAATGAGTCTCGTTCAGCGAAGAATCTGGAGGTAAACTCGTTCCTTAAAAATTTCCAGAACGGTGCGGAAGGTATACCGTTACAAGTCTGGCGCCTTGTTTACTAACCACAAGTAACTTTGTCTTTGATATTTATGCCAGGTCCGTTATTATGTAGTTACTCGATCTATAAGAAATTGAACATCTTCGATACTTTCAGTCATGATCAGTATGTCATCTGCATATCTGATGTTAATAGTTTCTCCCCCAATTCGAACTCCACATTTTCCTTTTTATAACAACTATACCCTGTTAAATTATAATAAAACTGTATGCTTACAAAAAATTACTTCGTTCTTAAGTGTATTTCTCGAGATATTAGACTGTTTCCATAATTTTCCTATTTGTCCCGCTTTTTTCATACACTCTATGTATATAATGGAATATATTTTCTTTCATTTGCATTTCAATGTTGATTTCTTAGAAGGACATTAAAACTCAGACATACTAAAAAGTACTTTTAGCTACAAGTAATAAACTCTTGGTCACGCCATTGAACTCTACTTCCCAAAACGTTCGATCCTCGAGTGAGATATGACTAATTCATTCGCAAATAGAATTACTGTTAGAGTGAGTGTGATCTCTAATTTAACTCTTTAATTAAGTTTACATTGTGTTAACGTCCCCATAGCTTTTCACTGTCACTGAAATAATATGTTTATTTTTAGCGATATACTTCATACTTGATGTAGGATTACGTCAAAAAAACAACAGCAACATAACAGAAGATGATTGCAATTATTATGTGGTCTCATTATTATTAGTTAGTCAAAACAACGAGTGTTTTTTATTTTAGGTTAATAAAAAACTGAAAAACATGTGTTCAATATTTTTCAAAAATCTGTTGCATGACCCCCGGGGTGACGTGGGGGATAACTTTGAAATCGTTAATGGGAACCCCCATTTTTTATTGAAGTTTCTGATTCTACGAAACATTCTTAAAACACTGTATTCAATACAGTAAAAATTTGTTTGCAGACTGCAGACTTCGGATCTGCATACGTTTTTCTGTCATTACAGCGCCATCTACCATGAATCGAAAAAAAATTCCATTTGCGATTTAAAAGTTGTCCTCTGCCTCATCCCCAAGGTGTTAAGTTTACTCTCATTCATAGTGATGAATCGACGCAAAAATCTACTTTATTTATTTCGATTTTTTTGCGTTGTTATCGAATGCGGCACCCATTGTGAACACAGCTTTGTGAAACCCAATACTTTAGTAAAAATTAATATTGTTTACTTCACACTGTCCAAAAAGATGCCTATTGACCTACTAAATCTCTTTCAGTCACTGGACGATTTTCCAATACTATATTCTGTATTTTTTCTATGATTTCTGGTGGTGTTGCTGTTTTTGGATGTCCTTGACGTGGATGTAATATAAACGTTTTTTTATTTGTACCTCATTTTTTGACAAAAACCATTTGATATGTTCTTTTCTTATGCCTCCAATACATGAAAATACTTTTGCAAATGTATATAAAGATATTCCCTATAAATTCATAATAGTTCTACAGGGTGATTGATTAGTGGGGTAAAGCTCCGTAGATCCGTTATAGTAATAGATAGCGATAAAAGTTAATAACAAAAATTGTAGCCAACTTTGAGCTTCACATTACAAAATTAATTAGAATGCTACAGGGTGCTCGGTAACATAGTGGCAGACCAAACTTTTAATGGAACACCCTGTATTTTATTTTATATTCGAAATCTTAACTTCTCCATTACAAAAATATAAAGGTTTGGTATGTTATACAGGGTATTTACAAAGTTATAACCTATTTTATATGAAAATCGTAAGTTCAATTCCCTGTATAAATAAAACTAAGCACAACGGCAATGGTTTATTGATGTCATATTTTTTTATTTATTGTCAAAATTTTCATAAATGATTGATATTGCTAATTTTCTTTATCCACAGAGAACGGCAGTTCTCACCAGTGGCGCATAACACCCCTACAAGCGACACTATATATACACGAAATTTTCGATTTTCTAAACCTGACTGCATTGAAAATTGGGCCACATCCCATCTTAAAGAATAGGAAAAGACTCGTCCATCCATATGTCATATCTCCATTTTGGTCCAAGGGTGTGGATTTTACGGCCCTTCCCATTTAGAGTCTGTTTTTCGTTCTCGTCCCCAAAACTCCCAAAAATTTCAAAAACTTAAGCCCGACCTTTGCGGCTTCTGATAGCACAGATCATTACCTTTCCAACGCATGTTTAATTTTGAAAATCGGTTATACCATTCAAAAGTTATCGAGCTCAGAAGTATGACTCAATTTTTATTTAAAAAAGGGAAAATGTTTGTGGATATGTATGTATGTATGTATAGTCGGAAAAATGAAAGAATACCCATGAACGAACATATAGAACACTCTGTATTTTCTTGTCACCGTGTCACAAAGAAAATTGTCCAGTACAAGTACATGTAACAATAATTATTACATGTACTTGCGCTGGCCAATTTTTTGTGTGACACAGTGACAGGAAAATACAGCGTGTTTTATATGTTCTTTCATGGGTATTCTTTCATTTTTCCTACTGTATGTATGTATGTATGTGTGTGGAAAAGTTACACCGATCTGAATTTTTTTTTCTGTGTTTCAAGAGGCTGTGAGGGCCGATTCAGAACCGGTCTAATTTTTGACTTCTGACTACCGGTAAGCCAGCTAGAGGACTAGATAGATACAAAATAGCATATTTTTTGGGCGTATATATCTTAGGTTCAAGGAGAGACAGGAAAACCGCAAATACACCAAATTAATAGGGATGAGTTAAGATTTCAAACGGTGCTTAAGCGATCAACCTGAGACATACACACTGCTCACCATAGCCGAAAAACTGAAAAATTAAACGTTGAAAATTTTGGTTTTTCGACAATTACTCAAAATTTCAACCTACGAATTGCGCCAATAACTTAGCGTTTGTAGGAGGACTCAGGACGCGTCTAACGGTGTATATCTCATATCTGGGAAAATTCGAATTTTTTAGTTATAGGCTTCATAAGTATAATCAAATCTATTTCTTATGGGAAAAACCGTTTTTTAAGCTCAATAATTCCTGTAATACGTTCAGTTATCATACTTGATCTTGGATGCATCAGATACTACTTGTCAATACGTTTTAAACTCATATTTAGTGATCAACATCGGTTCAGCCGTTCAGAAGTTATAAAGCTCCAAAAGTATAATTAGTCCAGGAACTGAAACTTTTCACTTCGCAATTTTTACAGAATGGATCGATTTGCTTGAAAATTTGAGAATAAGTAGTGGAGAGTCTAAGGATCAAAATCTGTATGATTCCGAAAGACGCTTTTACCATGGGGTGGTTGCCACCCCGTCTCGAGGGTGGAAATTTTTTATTATATTTTGACCGCAAATGTTGGTAAAAACATTAATTGTAAGCAAAAAATGTTTTATATTTTTTTGATAAAATTAATAGTTTTCGATTTATTGGTTATCGAAATTTAGTTTATATCGAAAAAATCAATGTTATTAATCAATCATGGTTTATGTACTTGTAGTGGTTACGATGCTAGTTTGATTGGGCAATCCGAGTTCATTTGCCGGCCATAATTACATAATTATTAGGATGGCTGGGATATGAACTCGGATTTTCTTATCACTGGTGTCGTAAGTTCTAGATCATTTGGGAGAGATTGCGACCAAGGTTCTCGTTCTCAAAACTACCAAAAATTTCAAAAATATTAGTTCGACCTTTGCGGCTTCTGCTAGTACTGATCATTACCTTTCCAACGCACATCTAATTTTGAAAATTACCAGAGAACGACTCTAGGCTAATCTAACGTTGTTTACCTCATATCCGGGAAAATTAGAAATTTTAAGTTATACGCTTCATAAGTATGATCAAATCTATTTCCTATGGGAAAAAACAGTTCAAGCTCAATAATTTCTGTAACAACTTTAGTTTTCATAATTGAACTCAGATGCATCAGATACTACTTGTCAATACGTTTCAAACTCATGTTTAGTGATCAAAATCGGTTAAGCCGTTTAGAAGTCTTAAGTTAGAAATGTATAATCCAATTAACTATTATTCCCGAAATGGTTTATGTAGTTGTAGTGGTTACGACGCTAAATTTGATCTGTAACGGATAATCTGAGTTCATTTACAGGTAATCTCAATATTTTGATTTATTCTATTTCGACTAGAAAAAAAATCTAGTATACATTCGATGGTCATTAGATCATTTGGGAGATAATGCGACAAAGGTGACCATTTATAAAGCTTGACGTGTAATCGAGAAAAATTGCATTCAACTTCATACATTTAATTTGTATATAACTTGAAAAACTCCTGATACAAGAATAAAAAACCGCTAAACGCCGTAAAAATGAGTGGCGCATACAATATTCCAGCTACAAAAGATCTGATATGAAAATTACGTGGCGCGAAAATGTATTTTCATTTTGATGCAAAACAAAATTCTAGTTTTATTTTAAAAGATTTTTCCATAATATTTGCTAAATTTGAAGTAAACGCGCCACAAAAGAGTAAATTTGATACAGTTTGAATTTTGAAACTCTTTTGTGGCGCGTTTACTTCAAATTTAGCAAATATTATGGAAAAATCTTTTAAAATAAAACTAGAATTTTGTTTTGCATCAAAATGAAAATACATTTTCGCGCCACGTAATTTTCATATCAGATCTTTTGTAGCTGGAATATTGTATGCGCCACTCATTTTTACGGCGTTTAGCGGTTTTTTATTCTTGTATTGAATACAGGGTGAGTCAAAATGCAAGTGCATTATTTTCTCAGTAATTTTAAATGGAACACCCTGTATTTTATATCACTATCGAAAAGTACCATTACCGTACTTTAATTTTTATACAATATTCCCTATGTCTAAATTTATTAGTTTTCGAAATATTTTCATTTTTCCATGGACCAGTAGCGTGGCTACCCAGATTACCAGAATTTAATAAACTGGACCGTTTATTTTGGGGTTACTTTAAGAGTGAAGGTTATAAAATGCTTTCAACAACAAGAGATAAGATGGAAAATAGGATACAAAGGTATATTTTGAAGTGTTCATTTACAAATGCTTCGTAGTGTAAATAACTCATGCAATGCCGTTTTTAGGCATGCATAAATGTGTTAGGTCATTTTGAACAACTTACGTAATTAAATATTTAAAATATTTTATTAAAAGTAGCTTTTTATTTTTTCAGAAGTGTGGTATTTTGTGTTCATGTTTTTTTTTTTAATTTTTTACTGATAAATTATTTTTCGTTCTTTAAATTTGTTACATCGTTAGAGTTACATACAAAAGTAGTTTTTTAATTGTTTTCACAAAATGTTGTATTTTGTGTTTGTGTTTTTTTTGTAAAATTTATAACTATGTAATAAATTATTTTTCTTTCTTTTTATTTGTTACACTTATGTTGAATGCTGTGGTTGTTTTTTTTTTGTAAAATTTATAACTAATAAATTATATTTCTTTCTTTATTTGCTATATTGTTACATTTATTACCAGATTGATAATCAGTAATCGCAAATTGTGAGTTTTGGACAATTCAGTAATGGCTTACTTAAAATTTGAAAATATTTAGACCTGTAATTATTAATAATTTGCTCTGAAAAATGAAAATATCTCGAAAACTAATAAATTTTAACATAGGGAACGTTATATAAAAATTAAAGTACGGTAATGGTACTTTTCGATAGTGATATAAAATATTTATATTTAAAAACTACTGAGAAAATAATGTACGTGCGTTTTGACTCACCCTGTATTCAATATAAAGAAAATTAGCAATATCAATCATTTATGAAAATTTCGACAATAAATAAAAAAGTATGGCATCAATAAACCATTGCCGTTGTGCTTATTTTTATTTATACAGAGATTTGAATAAGTTACGATTTTTATATAAAATTGGTTATAACATTGTAAATACCATGTATTATAACATAACAAACTTTTATATTTTTGTAATGGAGAAGTTAAGAAGATTTCGGATATAAAATAAAATAGAGGATGTTTGGATGTGTAGAGTAAAAAAACATAAGTTTGGTCTGCCACTATGTTATCGAACACCCTGTAACAGTCTAATTAATTTTGAAATATGTAGCTCAAAGTTGGCTACAATTTTTGTTATTAACTTTTATTGCTATCTATTACTATAAAGGATCTACGGAGCTTTGTCCCACTAATCAATCACCCTGTATACATCAACGAAATATTTTAAATTTACTTTTGACATATATTATATTATACTGCTAAAATAGCGCAAAATCATGAAATAGTTCGATCGATACATTATGGTATGACGTCAAATCTGTCGCAAGTTGTTGTTATATATATGATTTGCAGATTACATCACGTTTACAAATAGCAAATTTTTTCGGCGGTTTGAAAATCTTTAGCAAATTAAATACATATTTCAAATATTTGCCATTTTTTTGGCAAAGCGAAGAAGCTTAGAGCTCAATCACGTTAATTGAAAACGGACTAATGGAAATATAAAATATACATCAATAATCAAAAGAGTTAGTGAAAATGTCATATGGATAAAAACGTTACAATTTAAAGAACGTGGCAAGTACTAAAATAAAGACGATTAGGTAACATCGTCTCTAGGATAAATAAAAAACCGAAAAATAAGTTAATTTAGTAGAAAATTTTTGTAACGTCATTCATTTTTAAGATAAAGGGCGTCGAGGAAAAAAATTACACATTTTTTACGAGTTTGCCGAAATTACTGAAAAAATTTTAATATAATTTTATAGGAATATGTTTTGGAAGCTGATACATCCCATGAATTTGTTTTTATATCTGATTCTCATAGAGGGCGCTAGTTACAACTGCTAAATTTTTTAAGGGTAGAATTATTAATCGAAATTTCAAGTGAACTGTGAGTGAAAACATCATACAATTTTACACCAAAAAGGTACCCTTGGTAAAACTCGATACAGTGTACCGTTTTCGAAATATTTTAATTTGAGAATTATTAAGAACGTAGACGCAAAATACCGGGTTAATGCTTTTTAATTGCATTCCTTTTTTTAATCCTGAAAAAACTAATAAATATTTTTGAAAAATTTAAACGGGTAATCAAAGATTACATTATTACCGTGGGCCGGTTTCTCAGGATTCGAAAAAAAATGAACGTATTTAAAAGCATTAGCCCGAAATGTAATAACCGATGCAGCTATAAAGTAATGATCAAGTTATTAATTAAAAAAAAACAGAAGGAAATTAAAGTAGACTAAAAACATAAAGTAAAATTCAATTAAGGTAAGTGTTCAAAATGCCTTCCGTTTTGACAAATATACAAGTCTATCTTTTTTTATACAGGATCCATTAATCCTCTAAACGGTTGGGGATCAGCTATGGTGTCATTAAAGTGACGTTGAATTTTGTCTTCGAATTCTGGACGTGAATTTACCTCTGTATCATAGTATTTTTCCTTCACACTTCACATACCACCAAACTGTGTAACCCAATTATTAAACTCACATGACCGAGGAAGCCAATGAATCGGAGCTTCTGTACCTCTACCAATCCATCGCTTCGGAAAATGGTTATTCAACCAATTATGACACCTTATATCAAAGTGTGATAGAGTTCCATCGTGCATAAAAAATAAAGATCTTCGGTCCTTTAGCCGGTTTAGCGTTAAATCTTCTAATATTTCGAGTAAGTGACAATCAAGCGATGATCAAATCTCAAATTTAAAATTAATCAAAACATTTCATCGTAGTTAGGGACCTACTGTATAAACTTTTCCCAAAATAAATTTTTATCCAAAAAATCCATAAAAATGTGGACGCTACTGTTTCTATAGGTGACTAGGTTGACAACGTACGGTTACATGGAGTTGAGTTCTCCGTTCTCCGTATGCTAAAAGTATAGCGACATGTTAAACGATTTAGTCTAAGGAAATGAGCAATTAGTGGAAACCCTATGTTTACTAACTGATCGGAGAATACCGCAAATGTGTGTGTTTGTGTTGATGTACATGTTCCTATTTTACCTATTTTTAGAAAAAGTTCAAATGCACGGAAGACATGCGGCATTAATACTATATCGCTAGAGCCAAACGCCTTAATTATATACAGCAAAATATGTAATATTAATAATTGTTTGTATTAATCCGTAATGAATTTGATAAATAATTTTTAACAAAGGCTATAACACTATAACGGGATGAGATGGTAAAATCTTCACTCGGTTGGATTCTTATTTGGAATTGATCAGTCGAAAGTTCATAATATTTACAGTTTATTCACATAAGCTATGTACTAGATGTAAACATTAGTTGTCAGCGATGTCGTCATCAGTGACATAGAGATGGTTTTTTCAATCAGTTTTTGAATATTTTTGGATAACAGTTACTTATATTATCGCTTAAATTATTCATTAATTTAATTAATAGGATAATTTTTTTCACTATCTATGTATTCAACGTTTACAATAATATATATACTATACAATAAAAACTAATAATCGAGAAAAGAGAAAAAGTGATAGTGATTTTAATATTATATTGTTACTATGGAACGCGTAGATAAATTTTGAACATCTTTAACAACTAAAATCGTTGTTTACATACACTGCATGTCGTATTGAAATTTCTTAGGTATAGAAATTAGCTAGTTTAGCTCTTCAGCCAAATTTTTAGCTTCCTAGTGGGTCCAGGGTTTCACTATCACAAAAAATATGTTTTTGCAAAAAAAAATTTCCTGAACAATCCTTTAAAAAATCTGAAATAATGCGTGAACATTACATTTTCCTGTCCAATAATACTGATTTTTTCAGATTTTCGGATCAAAATTAAGTTAAGGAAAAATATTTGAATTTTTAGGTTATGTGGGTAATTTGTGGAAAACTTCTAAATACTTATTTTTCGTGTACTTTTTCCGTTCTTTTAATAGCGTAGTTATATTTGCCATTTTCTATCCGGAACATTCAGCAAATCCAAAAAAAAACCATTTTTGATATATTTCTATGTTATTTCTAATAGTGGTACAGAACATGCTCAAAATACGACAAACAATTTTTTTTGAAATTTTTCTCATGTTTTTAGCACGTAACCTTAACTGCATGTGAATCAAGAAAGATTTTTCATATATTTTTTCCGTTTTTTCCAATTTCAGGATCATGTTGGCCATTTTCAAACCGAAACATACTATGAAACAGAAAAACTGTATTTTCCCCTTTTTGTTCCCCCACCCTTTAAGTGGCGATTATCCTTTAAATATCATCATTACATTTTTAATTAACTACATAAATGTTTGACGTTTCGATTTCCACTCTGGAAGTCGATCTCAAAAAACATTTTTCCTAAAAAAAGCTGGGAAGTTTAGATAAAGTATTTTTATTTGTTGATAATTTTAAATCGCCGGTATACAATTATGGTATTCAAAGTTCGTGTATATGTAATTAAAAAGTTTAGAATGCTCTGTAGATTATGAAAAATTATAAAAGTTAAACAAAATCGATTACGTAGCTTTTATAGCAAAACAATTTAATTTAGAAATTCCTACGGAGTGTGCTGACATTTTTAAACTTTAAAGAAAAATTAGATTTCACTCAGGTTTACAAAGAGATGTGATCGTTTTTGGCAAAGTCCCTGATTATACACTGACGATAAAGTACTTGACGAATTGAATTAAAAATTTAATATCCCTTTATGTTCGTCTTTCCTTTTTAATAAACTTTTAATTAAACCTTAAAATATGTCAAATTTATTTTATAATTTAGTCTATAATTATAATTCTCAGCAAAGTTTACTTCAATTTAATCTTTTTCTTTTTTTGCAGGTAAGTCAACCATATAATTCTGTCTTGTTGAAGGTACGTATATTTTAGACCAAAGTGAAACGAACGTACATATAACAAAGTGTTTATTATATATGTTACAGTTCAACTTGATTCTCAGTTATAGTTGACTATTCCTAGTTCGAGCAATTCCAACTAAAACGAGCAATAAAAGTTGATTTGAAAAATTTAATTTAACTTTTAATAGTTTTAGTTGACTATTCCTGGACCGATTCAGTAAATGTTGATTATACGAGTATAATTTTCTGTGCTTTTTTGATGACTGTGCGTCTCTTTGTTTTGACTGTTTCAACTACTTTTTATTTGAACATATAGGCCAGGATATGAAGCTGAAAAAATGGCAAAACCTCGCAATTTTTGCGTCCAGCATCGATTTGTACAAAAAGTTTGGGATTAGGCTCATTCTATCCTGTAGTTCATTTTCTATATTGAGCCGTTGTACGCTTTTGGTTTTTTACGGGTGATAACTATCTCTAATTGTAAAAAAATATAAAATAACATTTTAAACTTTAATATGGTCAACATTTGGTTTTTATTAGTTAAATAATGATTGTTTTATGCTTTACGGTATAATATCATAATATTTCAACTCTTAAAACCACCCTTGTTGGAGCTATATATAAAAAATTTATTTATCCTAAAAGAATGATTTCGGCTTGCATCGATTTGCATAAAAATTTGGGATTAGGATCATCTCACCCTGTACGTCATATTCTATATCATGCTCAAGGGCGTTGATTATTTTTAGGGGTCTAAACTACCCCTCATTGTCAAAAATTATATAAAAACATTGTAAACCTTAATATGGGCAAAATTTGGTTTTGATTGGTTAAATAATGACTGTTTTATGCTTTAGGATATATCATAATATTTCAACCCTTAAAAATCACCCTTAGTAAAATTGCAATTTTTATGAGTAATTTAAT
This sequence comes from Diabrotica virgifera virgifera, assembly GCF_917563875.1. Taxonomy (NCBI): domain Eukaryota; kingdom Metazoa; phylum Arthropoda; class Insecta; order Coleoptera; family Chrysomelidae; genus Diabrotica; species Diabrotica virgifera. Next base: position 250,538,244 of record NC_065448.1, on the reverse strand, counting down.
ACATCTATACAGCAACAAATAGAATTACGTATAAAAACACTTATTTTGGTGGGTAGTCAGGGGGTTGTTTTTACTGATTTTTTCCTAGAAAAAAGTAGGTACCGACCTTATTTTGATCAATTTTTATGCTAGAAACTTTTTTTAAAGGTCTAATTGTATACTTGAAAAAATATTCTGTACGTTTTCCTCGAAAAATGCAAAGTTTTTCCGTTATTTGGCTTTGAATATTTCAAATTATGCATTTGACGAAAAAAGCTAACCTTGAACATGCCGTATTTCGGTTTGTATTGGTTGTAGAAAAATTATAAAAAAAAAGAATGTGTGTGTACTTTGTACGCACGTAAGAAGTTATACTTCTATTATATGATTATAAACGAAATTAATATACTTTTTATTTATATTTTATTTAAATATTAAATTAATTTATACTTACTACTTCTCAAAAATTTTTATTAAAACAGTGCCAAAAAACACATTAAAAATGCCACAAATGATTTCTGAACATTAATTGTCGGAAAAATTTTTAACTAAATACGTATTTTCTGAAAATAAAATTATATAATAAATATACTTACAATCATAAAATGCATAAAAAAAAATAAAAAAATAAAAGTTTCTATTGGGATTCGAACCAACTTACCACGCGGCTGGTATTTGCGTTGTATTGGGATTCACCCGCATTAAAACTTCGCCACAGAGACAGCTTGTCATTATGTGCGAAGATCGTCTAACTAAACAGATTAACCTTTTGACATTTTTAACTTATGTAAATCAAATTATTTTGATTTTGAATTGAAATGATTTAGAATTGAAAAAATACAACAAAACATAGAGTAAGAAGACAATATATTAGGTGAATATTAAGGTGTAAAATAAAAGTATTACATACTACTTATGTATTTTGGTAGGTTCAAGGTAGGTATCGGAGCCCGTATAACGACTAATAAATTTCGCAATCACTTGCGTCGTGCAAAGTGGCTATGTTCAAATATCATAACAAAATTTGATCAACTATTTATAAAACACTTACCAGTGAAAGATTCTTTAGCTTTGAATAAGCGAGATCTGCGGCACTCATACTAGGCACAGTTTGATGAGCTTTCACATTGGCATGCAACAATCATCTCTTCTATGTAAATAAGTCCAAAAATATAATATGAAAACTATTTAAAAAGGCAGTATAACCATTAACTAACTTTTTGTTTGTTGTTTCTCTTCCTACAAATTTTAAAACGCAACAAGCATACATTATAACCAAACCATGCACAGTCCCACAGCTGTACCACAGCTGCCATATTGGATAATTTTTGTCATGTCATTTGAACATCCAATCAGAACAAAGTTATAATGCGCATGCGCCCGGTCGCTAGGTTTTCCCATATAAAATTTCACCGTCATTACGCCCGTAAAGAAGTATAACTTCAAAAAGGATTTTGTTTTTGTTTCTAAAAGATACAATTTTTAAAGCTACAGTTTTTTGATTAAATGTATATTTTTTGAGTTATTCTCAAAAACCTTTTAAAAAAGTTGATTTTTTCGTCGAAAACTGTTATTTTCAACCGCGAATAACTTGAAAAATATTAGTTTTACGAAGAAAACGTAAAGAATATTTTTTTCTTAGAATTATATTTTCCATCGATTTTCATAATTAAAATGTAATAAAAAAATTCCCGCCCCCAAGATGGGTTGGCAACCACCTATAAGGTTTTAGTGTACAGCGGCATGATATAGAAAATGATCCTTGGGCTATTCCCTACCTTCTGTGAAAATTTCAAGTAAATCCATGATAAACGAAAAAATTGCGAGCCAAAATGCTTCATTTCCTGGCCTAATATCCAGTAACATTAGTATTTCATTTCTAGAATCGGTTGTTTGTGTGAATCAACTATTACTAAATGGTATTGGGAAGAGTCTACTTTTACTAGTAAATGTTGAATAGAAATCTTCATTTTATATTTTATTATCAACTTTTACTAAAACCAGCCGTTTGAGTTGACTCGAACTAGGAATAGTCAACTCCAACTGGATAATCAACTTGAACTGTAACATATACACAATAGTTATTTTCCTAACAAGTGCAGAAAGTCATTCTTTTTCGCACGCGACTGCAGTTTGCCGAACGACGCGAAGCGGGAGTTCGGCAAACTGTAGTCGCGTGCGGAAAAGAGACTTTCTGCAAGAGTTAGAAACAATATTTTTTCTAAGAGTCTTTAAAAAATTACCAAATCTTAATCAATTAATTTAATTAATATGAAAATACATAGACAAATGAATTCTTTGACAAGGTTGTCAAAACCAAAATTTCAATATAATTAGTTAGCATGACGACGATCTTGGTTTCCATGACGATGATTCAAAACGACTGTTATTGTCTACCGATTTGACTTTCGAATATTATGTCAAAATAATTTTATTTCATCGAATTGTCGCGTTAATTTCATTAAAACAGGAACACAATAAGATATATTTGAAATAAATTAGTAAATAATATCTAAATATTAGTTTATTGCATGTATTATAATTACTTTAAGGCAATATTAACATATCTAAATTAACACGGAAAAGTAAAAACCGCGTGCGGAAAAGAAACACGCGTGCGGAAAAGTAACACGCGTGCGGAAAAGTGAAACTTTCTAAACTAAAATGCGTGTGCGAAAGTAGACATTTTTGCACGCTCGTAGAAAAATAATTTATCTGGATTCACAAAGTTAATTTTTTGGTCTTTTCTTCCTTTACCCAGACCGATTAATCTGGGATCAATGACAAAATTTGTTTGACATTTCATTTAATGCAAACTGTAGTTAAATAATGAGGTACATACACGCACTATAATCACTTGTCGTCTTTTTTTTTTTTTTTTTTTTTATTTTGGCTTAGACTTACCGTCATACTGCCAGACACATAAGGAATACAAGTTATCAAGTTATACAAAACAGGTTTAAAACAAAGATAACAACTAAAAGGTATTAAGTAACACTAAGCTTAACAGCTAAAACTACTAACTACCAAAGGTATTAATTAAAAATGTTTAAGGGAATTATAATGATAATTTGCTGTCTTTTAAAAAGTTAATTAAAGAGTTGTATACATCTACAGAACCAAGTGATAATAAATATAGTATATTCCAAGGATTTGCTACTTTACATTTTAATAAATCATTTATTAATTTAGATGAGTAAATTGTATTTTTAGAACAACCAAAAAATATATGATCTAAATCACTTTCCTCTTCACAATGCTCACATTTATCATTATCCAAAACCTGTATTTTAAATAAATGCTTTGGATAACATGCGTGCCCGAATCGTACTCTAATAATAGAAGTTATGTACTTTCTAGAAGCTCTACAAGACTTGTACCAAGGAAATTTGGGAATATCGGGCTGAATTAACGAGTATCTATTTTGATTCACAAAAGAGTATTCCTTCCACTGGTAGCTCCACTCCCGATGCAGTGTTGACTTGAAAGAGATTATACTATCAGTCAGTGTTATTTTATGTAGAATACTGGTATCGGATGAAACGCTTTCTTTGGCTAATAAGTCGACATACTCATTATGTTCAAATCCTGCGTGTGCTTTAATCCAGATAAAATGTACATTGATTCCTTTGGTTAAAAGATTTTGTTTAATATGTTTAATTTTATAAATGTATGGGCAGTCTTGGATGTTTGGGGGTCCATATTTACCAAGAGATTTCAATACTGCTAAGGAGTCAGACAAAATTATAATATGGGCGAAATCAAATTCAGCTACATATAGTAAAGCTTCATATATTGCAATAGCCTCTGCTGTATAAATCGAAGTCTCCGGTTTCAGTTTGAATTTCTTTTCTATATGTCCCGATGGTATAAAAAAGGCGCATCCAGTTCCATCTGCAGATTTAGACGCATCTGTATATAGAGCTATTGACTCATTGTAACTATTCGTTATGGATAAAAGAATATTTTTATTTAAATATATGTTTTCACTATAATTTGGTACAATAATATCTGTAGGAGAAAAGAAAGAAGAGTACGCGTAGTTTTTGAATAAGTCGTTCGTTTTATCTATATTTTTTAAGAGTACTATATTTTGATTATAAGCTTCACACAGTAAGGGAGATTTCTTTTTTTGCCAATATTTATTGGTTAGATCATGGCAACTTAAAGTCACTATTTTTTGGTATAGAAGAGGGTTAATTAAGTATACTTTCATTAAATATTTTTTGGACAAAAAACTTCGTCTTAGATTTAAAGGAGGTTCCAAGGCTTCCAAATATAAAGCTTGTACTGGAGTGGATCTCATAGCTCCTAGACATATTCGTAAGGCTGAATTATGTAAAACATTGATTTTGTTTAGTAGTGCATTACTTGCTGATCCATACAAAACACTGCCGTAATCGAAAATAGATCGTATGTAAGCTTTATAAAATAATAAACTTACATCAACATCCGATCCCCACCAAGTTCTATTAATTGATTTAAGAAAGTTTATTCCCTTATTACACCTGTTCAACATGTCGTCAATATGTAACTTCCAGGTCAATTTTTGGTCGAGTATCATTCCAAGATATTTAATTTTATTTTTAAAAGAAAATTTATGCCCACCTAAGGTGATTGTGCTAATATTAGGAAAGTTATGTCTGGTAAATAAACAAACTTGTGATTTACTGCATGATAATTCAAAGCCATTTTCAATAAACCATTTTTTATGGAGACCATAGACACTATTCAAGTTTTCAATGGATTGCTGATATTTCTTGTGTTCTGTGTACAAACAGAAATCGTCAGCATATTGTACAACATTAAATGCAATATTGTTAATAGTGATGTTGTGTAGATCTGCTGTGTAAATGTTAAATAAAATAGGGCTCAAAACGGAGCCCTGAGGTAATCCTTTATTATTAAGTCTAGGGCCTATAAGAGTATGATTATTTTTTAAATAAATTATTCTATTTTTATACAGGTTTACAATGTTAGAAGCAAACTGTGATGGAATATTAAAAAATGTAATCATTTTTTCTTGGAGAATTGAAAGAGAGACAGAGTCATAAGCACCTTCGATGTCTAAAAATAAAGCGGGCACATAACTGTTCCTGGAAAAACTGTTCTGAATGTCTACAACAAGAGTTGTTAAGGAATCTAAAGTTCCATAACCTTTTTTAAAACCATGTTGGTTAGCGGGTAAAGGATTTTGATCCCTTAGCCACCAATCCAACCTAATCTTAACCATCCGTTCGAGAGTCTTCAATATACATGATAATAATGATATCGGTCGGTAAGCTTCAGCTAATTTAGGGTCTTTCCCCGGTTTGGGAATAGGAACGACTATAATACGCTTAAAATCTATTATGCTGTTGCCTTCAATAATTATCTGGTCAAATATATTTAAAAGTAATTGTTTTGCGTTATCTGGTAAATGTTGTATCATAGGATATTTGATTGCATCGTATCCTGGTGAGGTACTAACGCGATTATCAAGGGCAAAATCTAATTCAGTTCTCGAAAAAGGTGTAAGGAGAAAATGATTCTGATCAGATGGAAGCGTTTTAGAATTAATAACATCTAACTGGTTATTTACGTAAGGTGGAGCTATTTTATCGAAAAAATCGTCTACCCATGAATTACTTAGAGGTAATGAAAAATTAACTTTTTTCCTATTCATTTTTCTTGCTTGATTACAAATAAGACTAGATGGAGTTTGTTTATTTAATTTTGAACACCATGCAACCCAACTTTGTTTGGCCTTTAATTTCAGGAATTTTTTGACACGAGCATTTACTTCTTTGCATTTACAAAAATTTTCAGGAGAAGAATTGTTTTTATAGTTTATTAATGCCTTCTTTCTTTCTGCAACGGATTGATCACATTCCGAATCCCACCACGGAGGGGGAGTCCGTTTGCATTTAAATGGTTTATATTCAGAAATAGATTGTTTAGAAGCTTCATTAATACAGTCAATAAGGAAATTATATTTTTCTTGGGTATTTAAGGATGTGTGAGGTTTTTCGTTTAATAAGGTATCAACAAGCTGAGAGTATAATGACCAATTTGCTTTTTTAATGTTCCACTTAGAACTGGGATAAATGGTATTAGCATTAGTTCCCAAGACATCGATCACAACCTTTATAACGAAATGATTTGATCCCAAGGTATCAAGATCTACAGACCACGAAGTTTTATCAAAAAGGGATGGTGAGCAAAACGTGACATCAATCATGGAATCTGAGTTTCCTGGACTCGTTTGGCAAGTTGGTTGTCCATTATTCATTACTACATAATCTAAATTCTGAATTGTCTCCACAATTTGATGGCCTATATTATCATTTTTATATGAGCCCCACAAAGAATTATGTGCATTCATATCTCCTCCAATGATACAAGGGTGTTTTAGTTGAGAAAATAACTTATCCCAATCTTCGGTTTTGGTTTTAGTTTTTGGGCACCTATATACAGAGAGTAAACTTAAATAACTTTGTTTATAGTTGATTTTAATACCACAAGCAAGCAAGTCTTGAATATAATTTTTTTTAATTGTTATGCGCTCAAAAGGAATACCAGTTTTAATTAAAATAGCAACTCCAGAATAGCCGTCATCGCGATCTTCGCGTATCACATTATAACCTCTATAAATATATACAACATCCCGTTTAAACCAAGTTTCACTTATTAAAGCTATGTCAATATCTTCGGTTATTAAAAAGTTAATAAGGCTGTTTTTGTTAGCAACAGCTGATCGAGCATTCCATTGTATTATTTTGAGTTTAGATTTGTTCGTCATTAGATGAGTTATTTTTTAAAATATTATCTAGAACATTATTAATACCTTTGGCTAACAAATTCATGTCAAGTGATTTTGCCTCTTCTAAACAATTAATATTTTGAATAAAACTTGAGAAAAGAAGTACTAAGGAATCTACTAACTTATTTTTATCATTGTCTGTATTAGGAAAACTTTCCTTATTTAAGGGAGGTAAAGGTTGAGACGGTCCAAATCTGAAAGGGATGAGATATGGTGTAGGATCTTCAGAAGTTGGAGATGATACTTTTCTTTTTTTATTTGCACTATACTCAGTGCTTGATGTACTACAGCTTGGTTGGCTAAAACTTTTGGGTTTCTGTAGGTGAGGCCTCAATGGCTTGAAATAAGGAGATGTACTAACTTCAGAGGAGTTAGTTAATTTTGGAAATTCTTTGTCTGAATTTGACAATATTTCAAATCTGTTATTAGAAATAAGACCAGAAAATGATGAGTCACTCAAATTTTTTGCCTCCAAATATGAGATTTTATGTTCAATCATGATATTTTTTATTTTTTTTTGATGTTCGAAAAAAGGACAGTTTTTAGAGATCGATATATGCTTATCAGTTTTACAGTGTATGCAATACTTTTTTGTTTCATCACATGTATGTATGTCATTTTTAATTTGTCCACATTGTATACAGTATTCCTGTGTACCTTTACACTGTCTAGAAATATGTCCATATTTGAGGCATTTATAACATTGCGTCACTTTACCCAACAATTTTTCTACTTGGAAAAATACATAATTTATCACAACATAGTTTGGCAAACAATTGCCTTCAAAAGTAATTATAACATTACGTCTAGGGACGTATTCTGTATTTCCATCCTTTTCTACTTTCCTGTGCATTCTTTTAATATCAATAATTGGTGAACTAGAGCTCATATATTTTTTCAAATAGTCAATATTATATTTGGTATCAACATCGCGTATCAATCCTTTGATTTCCAAGAGGTGATTTGGAATGTACGCTTTTAAATTATCGTCCTTTAAGTGACTATTATTGACTAAATTGTTTGCATCCAAAATAGATTTGAGGATTACTTTAACACGGTTTCTTCCTATACTTTTAATTTGCTTAATATTATTAATCTTTAATTTTTGATGTAAAATATCTGCAACAACCATTGGATGCAAACGGGAAATATTCTGATCATTGGTCTTCTCAACATAAACACAACAATTTTGAAAGTCGTAACTATTACAATTAATATTAAAAAGTTTTACCTCCCTTGTAGCAGAAGAATTTGTGGTGATAGTTCCTGTATCCATGTCTTGATTACTATCACTAATAACTTCAGCAGTATTTAGTTCGCACACTGGCGTCTTTTTTATATTCTCCCCCATCTGGGGAGAATATTTTCACTTTTGTATCACTATTCTACAATATGTAAATGTTTTTACCCACGATGAAATTTAAATGTTTTAATTGTCACAAAAACTGCGAGCTGAATGTCAATATTTAGGTACGTTTAACCATGGCCAAATTTTAAACTGTTCACACAAAAGTTAAACACCGTGAAAAGAAGCCTAGGCTGTTTAACCCATAGGACTGAAACTTCTTATCAATGATAATTAAAACCACTATAAAATTAATTTAAGTTAAACTACTAAAAAATTAATTTTTTCTGGAGCTATTTTAGATGCAACCGTATTTGACGTTTATTAATGTCAAAGTGACATGTCGTCTTAAAAACATACAAAGTGCCCTTTTTTGTTACGGTATATGAGTTGGTATTATCTCTCTTCCGCGGCACGCCAAAAGATGTTTCACATGAAAAACTACACTACTCCAAGAAATTAACGCATGACCTTAAAAATGGGTCATTTTTGATGTCTCGAATTTCCTAAACCTGTTCAGGTGATTTAAGTGATTTTTTTAATATGTCATAGCCTTATTCCTTAACAATATCAGTTTAATAAAATTGTTAAATTGTCACTGTATACCGGGTGTACCAATGAAACTTTTTTTTTCTCAAAGTTCACTACACCCTTTTCAAACCTCTACCAAGAACAAAAGGCTAAAATCAGAATAAAAAGCTAAACATCTGGAAAAATCAATATCTAAAAGGGAGTAAGACAGGGATGTGTCCTTTCACCTTTGCTGTTCAACGCTTACTCTGAGAGGATATTTAAGAAAGCTTTGGAAGACACCTCGGATGGTACTTATAATTATAGACGGGCAATGTATAAATAACCTGCGATACGCTGATGACACGGTCATTGTGGCAGATAATGCTGAAACACTGCAACGCCTAATGGACTGAGTAACGACAACCTGTAGAGAATTTTGAATGAAATTGAATGCAAAGAAGACAAATATGATGATCATCAGCAAGCACCAAAGCAGAAGGGTGAAGGTCAATGTCGACGGAATAGATCTGGAAAGAGTAACAAGAATAACGTACCTTGGAAGTAGTAACCTTGATGAGACTTGGGACCACTCACTAGAGATAAGAACACGTCTGAAAAAGGGACGTATTGTTCAAGCAATCTATATAGTGTAATAGGTAAGATTTGTAGCTTTGGGTAGTTCTTCTTTAAGCTATTAGGCCGGCAGCTGTTTTTTTCTGGTAATTCAATATGTAGTTAAAAACATTTATTTATACTTAGCTAAATACCGTTAAAGCAGGACATAACATCGTATGTGTTAAAATTAATTTTATCAATTTTTTAATTACATTTAACCTCACAGGGAGCCTCCCTCTTACCGCATGCTTGCATTAATAACTGATGTAGAATAGCTTTTATAATTAATCTTGTTATTGTTAGAATTATTGATAGTAAAAGAACTTTATAAAAACACAGTTAGATCTAAAATTACTTTAGGTATACAGTACAAAACTTTTAAAATTCAGCACAAAATGCAAGCATGTCCCCGTTCTTTTTTTATTTATTAAAAATGCAAAATCTAAAAATATTTTTTTAACCGAGTAGTCTTTTCATTACTACACTTATGCTTGGAAAATGAATTGCACAACACAACAATTAAAATACTGATACACTTAACTCATTTTCTCCTTCTTCCGTATTTTCTTCGTCACTATCATCGCCCAATTCAATAATAAATTTATTTTCACCATTAATGCGGAAGTTCCCAATCTTCTTATAATATTCTTCCACTTTGATCACTTTGGCGATTCTTTTCTGCCAGTCTACTTTGGTAATATTGTCTACTTCTTTTTTAATTATCTCAATTACCTTTTTGTCAAATTTAGGAAATGTATTTGAACGCCTTATACGTTTGAATTGTCCTCAAATTAACTCAATAGGATTGAAACACACAAAAATAGGGGGAAGTCTCAATATAGTGTGTCCATGCTTTTCGGCAATACTCGCTAGAGCGTATAATTTTCTAAATTGCTTCGTGTGTAGAACTTCAATAAGTTGTTTTTTTGTGTAAAAATCTTCGAAATACAAATCATTTTCCATTAAAAAATTTTGCAGGTCAGCTTTCTTTGTTGGTATTTTGGTGAGCTGTCGGGAATGATAGGAAGCGTTGTCAAGCACTATTACGCTGTTTTTCTCCAAGTTTGGGATCAGCGGGTTTTCAAACCAATCTTCAAAAATGTCAGCTTCCATATTCTTGTGGTAGTCAACGTTACAATCTTCCATTTTCTTCCCACATAATTTTAAAGCATTCGGAACCCATCCCTCACTTCCTCCGCAATGTACAATAATTAGCCGCGAGCCTTTATTTGCAGGCATTTCTGGTATGCACATGCTTGAACCATCTGTCCATCCTTTCTTTACTGTATTGTGGGTATCATACCAAGTTTAATCTAAATAATAAATTCTCCTATTTTCTTGCCTATATTTAGTAATTTCTTCTAGGTACATATTACGTCTGTTGACTATTCTTTGGCTTTCCATAATTATTGCTTGACGTTTATTTATTTTTTTTTTTTTGAAGTTTTGAAGTGTTTTCTCACAGCAGTTCATATTTCGACCGGTTGTTTCTAATTTCTTTCTTATTATTTCTATTGTAGGTATTTCATTGCTTTTGTAGCAGTCGTATATTGTGGTTTTCAGTAGTTTTACAAGTGAAGGATTTAAAGATCTTGAAAATTTGTAGTCACATCGTTTCTTGCGATGATAGGGTTCATTTTTAACTATTTTATATACAGTAGAAAGTGGAATTTCTGTTAAACCAGAGGTGGCTTGTGCCAATAGTGTTTCATCGAAGCCGAATTTCGTACATAGATTTTTGTATACATTCAAACATACTTGCTGTGTTTCAACATTTAAATGCATTCGAATCTTCTTTACGGGCACTTTTTTTTAGTAATTACATTCACACTAGCACTGGCAGTTTCTACAATATCAGCGTTATCGTACGCGATATTTACATTATCCTACGGGCGCGACATCACTATTCACATTAATTTAATTACAATAATCAACACTTTACACTCTCCAAGCGAAATACTAAACCAATATTCAAAATAATTACAGCAAACAAAACACTCGAATCACTTAACACACGTACACTCCAGTACTAATACGCTGCTAGCTACCGAACTAAAACTACTATCGTTTTGCACGAAACTTGTGAATAGATGGGCGGTCTGGGCGTAAAAACACAGATGCGTTCAAAGGGCCACTTCTTAAACGTTTGACCTATAATATCTTTATTTGAAGAATATCATATTTCACCGGCTTAAAGCTATTCCCCAATATGTTTTACTTGGACAATACAGTGTTTTACAAAATGCAAATAGTTATGTATATGCAACCGCCAGCTGGATATCTCATTGAGGACTAGAATACTTAAGTGCTATGGTTTCTCCACCTTGCTGTATGGTTTTGAAGCCTGAAAAATGACAGAAACAACACAAAAAAGAATCCAAGCATTCGAACTCTGGTGCTACCGTAAAATGCTCGGAGTATACAGGGTGTAACGAAAATACAGGTCATAAATTAAATCACATATTCTGAGACCAAAAATAGTTCGAATGAACCTAACTTACCTTAGTACAAATATGCACATAAAAAAAAGTTACAGCCCTTTGAAATTACAAAATGAAAATCGATTTTTTCAAATATATCGAAAACTATTAGAGATTTTTTATTGAAAATGGACATGTGGCATTCTTATGGCAGGTACATCTTCAATAAGAATTAAAGTGAAATTTGTGCACCTCATAAAACTTTTATGGGGGTTTTGTTCCCTTAAACCCCCCCAAACTTTTGTGTACGTTCCAATTAAATTATTATTGTGGTACCATTAGTTAAATTCAATATTTCTAAAACTTTTTTGCCTCTTAATATTTTTTCGATAAGGCAGTTTTTATCGAGTTGCGGCTACTTTTTTAATATGTTTACATAAACATTTTATGGGGGTTTTGTTCCTTTAGACCCCCCAAATGTTTGTGTATGTTCCAATTAAACTATTACTGCGGTACCATTAGTTAAACACAGTGTTTTTAGAACTTTTTTGCCTCTTTGTATTTTTTCGATAAGGCGCCTTTTATCAAGATGTGGTTTCTTTTTTAATATGGTTCAAAATATACCTAAAAATGTAAATCATAAATAAATTTTCATATTATTACCAAGTCTCCATAATTGTACTTAGCCATATACAAATATGTGGTGGATTTGACAAATATTCAAAATATCTGGATAAAAACTGACTTTTCGAGAAAGTACTAAGAGGCAAAAAAGTTTTTAGAATATTGTGTTTAACTAACGGTACTACAATAATAATTAAATTGGAACGTACGCAAAAGTTTGGGGGGGTGTAAAGGAACAAAACCCCCATAAAATTTTTATGGGGTGTCTAAATTTCACTATAATTTTTTCTTAAGATACTACTACCGTAAGAATGCGACATGTCTATTTTCAATAAAAGATCTCTAATAGTTTTCGATATGTTGGAAAAAATCGATTTTCATTTTGTGACTTCAAAGGGCTGTAACTTTTTTTATGTGCACATTTGTACTAAGGTAAGTTAGGTTCAATCGAACTATTTTTGGTCCTAGAATATGTGTTTAAATTTATGACCTGTATTTTTGTTACACCCTGTATAAAAAGAGGGGAAAACACAATAATTTGGTCACATCGTAAGAAATCAAAAGTATGAACTGATCCAACTTATAATCGAAGGCAAAATCAATAGCAAAAGGGGACCAGGAAGAAGACGCAACTCTTGTCTTAAAAACCTAAGACAATGGACGAATAAGAATAAATGGGCAAATGTAATGGCCAACGTCCTTAAGGAGGGAGTATGGTTTGAAATCAACATATCAAGTACATTTTTGTGATTTTTTTTCGAAGCTATGGTACAAATATTTTATTTTTAAATTATATAAGCATATTAAGTATAATTCAAAGAATGCTTAGAAAACAATCCAATCCAAAATATTGGAAAATAAGCCATTGGTGACAAATTTTGACAGGCAGCTCACAAAAGAATGGATTTTGCGGTGGACATCAGAAATCACTCGATCATACGAAACAAAAAAATCAAAAAGATTTAATAAGCTTATGAGTTTTACGAGGTCACAACGTCGAGTTTTTTTATTTTTAATGATTTTTGAATTTTTGGTATCACTCAGAAATCAAAAAAATTAAATTTTTGGTAAAAATTTTGTGAAAATCAACAGACTTATTATTGTTGAACAAAAAATAAGCAAAAAAAGAAAAATATCTCGACGTTGTTATCTCATGAAATGTCCAAAGAAAATATGTGCAAAATATCAGGTAGATCGGCCCAGTAGTTTTTCAGTTACAATGTCCACCGCATTTGAAAAAACAGTTTTGAGAAAAATGCGTTTAAAGTTTTGACAACTGCATCTTCATCTTCTTATTTGTCTGCCAAATCGTAAAGTGATGCACATTGGAATATGTTTTTTAAATCGAGGAGTAATCTACAAAAGAGAAGGCGAACAGTTGTTTAACATTTCTCACTACGCTCAAGCGTGCTGGCGCGAAGCCGCGGCAACGTGAGTCGAAGGTAGGGATATTCAACACCCTGTATCTCTGGTAATTTTACTCCGATTATTTTGAAATTTTCAGAGAGTATTCTTGGAAGTATGCACTTTTAATTGAAATAATAAAAAAAATTAAATATTTCAAACCATACCCCCCCCCCCCCCCTTAAGGATAAAGCACCGTATGAAGAAGAATATTTACTATGATAATATGTCTTCTTCTTCATCTTTCTAAGCAATTCTGCTTGTTCATTGACGGATTGATACCTCTATGGAAGGTTGTCACTCCATCTTTTGCGGGGTCGGCCGATACTTCTTCTACCGATTGGTGATTTACCTCTTGTTATTTTGACCACACGTGTCTCCCCCATTCTGTTATGTGGTTGTTCCATTCTTTTTTTCTATTTAGTGTCCATTCGTTTATACACTGTACGTTACATTGTCTTCTAATATCTTCGCTCCTCTTTCGATCTCTCAGTGTATTTCCTGTAATTCTTCTCAGTACTCATCTCTGCCGTTTCCAGTAGTCTTTGTGTTGTGGCTGTATCGAGTCTTGTTTCTCATGCATATGTCATTATTGGCCTTACACTGGCTTTATAAATTATTGACTTCATCTCAGTGTTAATATGTCGGTTTCGCCATACAGTGTTATTAAGGCATCTTGCCAATCTATTTGCTTTTTGTACTTGATTTCTCACTTCTTTGTCTAGGTCTCCGTAACTTGACAATGTAATTCCAAGATATTTTATTTCCACTACTTGTTCAATACTTATGCCATCAATTTCTATTTTGCATCTGATTGGTTCTTTACTGATTACTACTATTTTGGTTTTCTGAGATGAAATTGTCATATTTAATTCTTTTGCTCTAATGTTAAATCTGTGGACTAATCTTTGCAGACTATCTTCATCTTGGGCTATCAATATTGCGTCGTCTGCGTAGCAGAGTATTTTTACTTCTTTGTTTCCCATTCTATATCCTATTCCTTTGTTGACGTTTTTGATGATTTCATCCATGATTAAATTGAAAAGCATAGGACTCAATGAGTCTCCCTGTCTTATTCCGCTGCCTATATCTATATGTTCTGTAAGTTGTCCATCTATTCTGACTTCCATTTTGTTGTTTTGGTAGATGTTCTCAATAGTTTTTATGATATCTAGAGGGACTTCTCTATTATACAGAATGAGATATTATACAGATGATAATATGTGAACAACGAAATACTGCTTTGCGTTTTTCCTGTGTTGAAGAACACAGGTCAAGAAATAACGCTCACCTTTGGTTTACATGTACTCATACAGTAAACGTAACATTAATTAATTATACATGTCTATAAGTAATTTATATGTAACATATAAAGTTAATCGTCTTACTAATGGTTCTTTTATTATTAGATATAAGATTTATTATCTGTGCATGCACTTACCTTGGGTGTTGTTGCCACACTGCAATTATCTTTGCATCCTTGTCGACACCTCCAAATTGAAAGTATTTCATTTATTGCCTTTGCCGAGTACATTTTCTTTTATGGAGTATCGTAGGACGAAAATGAATTATAGGCATAACCGCTTGAATGGTATATAATATAAATATCAGTATTTCCGCTGTTTTGGCGTTTGGTTTGAAAATAAGTAATTGAAAAAGACTGATACATTCTTGTACACACTTATTTTAAATGAATGCATGAAAAAAGAAAAGTATTTTTGAAGTATGTAATAGCTATTTGTATAACAAGGGAGGAAAGTGCTACTTTTCCTCCCGAGAATGAAGTTTGTAATCATTCAAGGGAGGAAAAGGCACTTTACTCCTATGTTATACATATGGGTTTTCCACCTTCCTCAAATAACAAGTCATTTTTTCATTTTTACTTAATTTATTTACCTATGTAACTAACCAACAAAGTTATTAGAACTAAATCTAACAAGTAGGTACAATATAACTGTCAACTGTCAAATATAAGTCAAATTATTAATGTAAACATTGTTAAATCAAAATAACAATTTACTGTTTTTTACCATTCTGCAAAATACAGGGTGTTTTATAAATAAACGTTAAAATGTATAGATACTTACCTAATAGAAAATAGGTATTATACAGGGCGTCAATAAGTTATAACGAGCGATCCACAATGATTGGGATCAAAGCTAGCCGTGCAAAAAATTACGTATGTCTTGTTTTAATCTGAATTTATATTATTGGTTTATCAATTAATTTTGATTAACATTATAAAACATAAAAAATCAGTCAAAACCAGAACTTTAATCAAAAATAAAAATAATTAACAAAATTATAAGTAACAATAATAAATAAAATCAAACAAGATCTCTACATAACCTTACTTTTCTTGTTAAGTTGACGTACACTGCAAAGTTGACGTAAACTGGAAAGTATATCTGAATTAAGAATAGACATGCACTGTATAGCTATCTCTGTCGTTCAGAGCCACCTATGGTGACAATAATTTTGGATCACAGGTTATTTCATGAATGAAATACCATGACGTCACTTTTACTTTTCCTCCCTAGGGAGGAAAAGTACAACTTTGCTCCCTACAATCAGGTCCGGAAAAGTATACTTTCGGTAGAGGTAGGTGGAAAAAATATGTATTTCCTAGCTGAGCGCTTTTCACTTACAAAGCCATCTTCACAGCTGTGATCAAAAACTATAAAGTATCACTATTAAAGAGGATCCAATTTTTTAAAAACTCCTTAAAAAAGTTAAAAAAAGGAGGATCAATACCCCACCATAATTTAAATATTATCACAGTTATTACTTAAGTCTGGGAGAGATTAATCAGTACTCGGCCGGAAAGGAACGGATCAGCCATTAATGAGTACTTAATCGCTGGACGATTCTGACGGAAACATCATCTTAGACAAACAGAGTAAAATTAGAACGTGGAAAGAATATCTAGAAAAACTATTTGAAGACCAAAGAGATAACACCTTTGAGTTAGAAGAAGAGGTAAATGATGGACCAAGAATATTACAGCAGGAAGTTTATTCTGCTATAACACAGCTAAAGGATGGCAAAGCAGAAGGTCCCGATAATATACAAGCAGAACTACTTAAACTGATGGATAACGAATCAATAGAAATAATCAAAGATATTCAACAACATATAAAACTCTGGAGAAATACCAACAGAATGGCTTAAGTTTGAGTTTATTACACTTCCAAAAAAACCAGGAGCCAAAAATGCGAAGAATACCGTACGATACGCCTGATAAGTCATCTCCTAAAATTGTTCCTAAAGGTAATCCATACGAGAATTTACAAGCTATGTGAAAGTCAAATTTCGCCCAACCAGTTCGGGTTCATAAATGCTGTTGGTACGAGAGAGGCTTTGTTTTCAATACAAGTCTTATTCCAGAGATGCAGATATGTCAATTGCGACGTATACGCATGTCTAGTTGATTACGAGAAGGCGTTTGATCGAGTACAACACGCCAAGATGATGCAAATACTAAAAGAAGCGGGAATTAACAACCAAGATCTGAAAATAATTAGAAACCTTTACTGGAATCAGACTGCAAACCTCAGAGTTGACGGTGAACACACCGAATATGTGAAAATCATGCGTGGAGTGAGGCAGGGCTGCGTTTTGTCCCCCCTAATTTTCAATCTTTACTCTGAAAGAATATTTATCGAAGCTTTGCACAAAACTGAAAAAGGTATTCTACTAAACGGGTACCGGCTAAATAACATCAGGTTTGCAGATGACACCATAGTATTTACGGTCAACCTAGAAGACCTACAAGTCCTCATGAACAAAATCACGTATTATAGTCAACAATATGGACTCAATATAAACGTAAAGAAAACAAAGCTTATGATCGTCAACAAGAAAAAGATAACAGAAGGTCAACTCTATATCAACCAAACCCCTGTAGAAAGAGTGAGGCACTACAACTACCTCGGCACCATAATAAATGAAGAATGGAGATGTTAGATGTTACGTCTTCTCTGTCCTTTTTTATGGTGTTGAATCATGGACCTTGAACGAGGATATGTGCCGAAAGTTGAAGCATTTGAGATGTGGCTATATCGGAGAATTCTTAACATCCCATGGACTGATCGGGTCGCAAATGAGGAGGTACTTAGAAGAATGGGAAAGAACCGAGAAGTACTAACCACCATCAAATCTCGAAAGTTGGAATACTTTGGACACATTATGAGAAATGAATCCAGATATGCCCTCCTACAAGCCATCCTGCAAGGAAAAATATTTGGGAAGCGAGGTCCAGGAAGAAGAAGAACATCGTGGTTAAAGTACCTCAGAACCTGGTTCGACACAACATCTGTGCAGCTTTTCCGCGTTGCTGCAGATAAGGTGAAGATTGCCATGATGATCGCCAACATTCGTAACAGATAGGCACATCAAGAAGAAGAAGAATCGCTGGACAGTTTAGCTTTTAACTCGATATGTTTAAAGCCCGGTTGGCCTTCAGGCAATATCATTCAGTCAGCCGAGTCTCTAGATCAATTATTCTCCGTAGAACTGTCTTTGTCTTTTTGTCTGTTCAAGTCAAATCAATACTCGTTATTTAACCCGCGTTTAGGCTTTCACGCCTCTTCACGGAATGGGGACTAGAAGAAGTTTTGGGAATATGTAGTGATATTTTGACAACCAAAGAGCAAACGACAGCAGTGCCCCTGCCACCTCCCAGACGAGTGCCTTTCTTTGTTTTCTTTCTTCTTTCTCCACAGTTTCGGTACCAAGTCTGCAACGAAAAGACAAGCTCCTAGAACAAACGGATGCAAGTATTAAATATTGTGCAATGAAGGTAGGAAACCACAGAAAACTACCTTCCCCCTATCCTGTGTGGTTTTACGATTTGGGTTGATACCAAAAATCTGCGTCGATTTGCGTCCACACGTTCAATAAATCGACACCAACGAACTGCACAGGCACATCGATACGTTAAATCTTTCTCGTGTATACGGGCTATAATGGGAAATATTACCATGTAACCACTTAGTTATTACGAAATCTATTATAAAAAAAGAATGTGTGTGTACTCTGTACGCACGTAAAAAGTTATACTTCTATTATGTGATTTCAATGAAATTGATAATATGTAGGTACTTTAAACAGTTTATTTATATTTTATGTAAATATTAAACTAATTTTAATACTTACTACTTTCAATGGTAAAGTTCAACGTTCCAACGCTGAGCAGATGAGACGTGAATTATAAATTGTAAAAATTCCCTCATCTTTCTTAGTCTCAGCATCCGTTATAACTTGCAAATTCTAGAAGCCTCGGAAGTGTTACCAGAGAAGGTTCCCAGTGTTTTCAATCTGTATCTGTGTTTTCAAAAGTAACATTTTTTGATATTGTTTTATGTGCTATTAGGTTTAAAACACAGTCTTTTGCTAGCAGTTTCCGCTAGAGCATCCCTGCCATTTCGTTCGTTGCAATCCGTGACTGCACGCCGGGGTTTGTTTTAGTTGGGTCAGAGAGAGCAGCATATGTGCCTCCTGATGAGAGACTAATAAGTTTCGAAACCGGTAGAGGTGCTTGCTGCACTCTCTGATTGAACTGGAATAAGGATGCGGCTGTAGTTTCGTGTTGCAACGAAATTGAAAATGGTTATTCATTTTTGATGAGAATTTTTATTTTGTAGAATTCCAGTCTTTACATTGTTCTTATTCATAATTTTAATGGTTTATTACAAACTTGTTTTATTTGACACGTTTCTGCGAATGAATGGTGTAGTTTGCCAACTAGTTACGAAGAATGTTTGTAACTAATGCACAATGCACCATAACTTGGTGTACTTGCCAAATACATTATGACCTAGATAACATATTTTATGGAGTCTGTTGTGTTGTTATATTAATGTATTTATGCAGATAATAACAAGATACAGCTTTACGATAGTTATAATGTAAATTAGAAATTTCATATGAGTCTGTAGGTATAAGAAGTATTACGTTTTAATAGACAAATTAGACATGTCATAAGAAAACAGTTTCACAGTCCATAATAATTAGATTTGCTAAAACGTTGACTATTTTCAAGATTAACAGATAATATAATACAAGCTTATGGCATTTAAACTAAAAAGGGGTAGTTCCCTGGGTTGGCTGTATACCTTATAGTTAACAAACTGGAACATGAAGTAAAAACCACTTCTATGTAAAAGGTATATTTACTAAAAATTTTTAGAATCCCAATGGATTCAATAAAATGAGTTCATCAGAACGTTTTCAAACCTATCGGCCCATCATCAGTGAATCTAAAATCAAATTAGTAATCCCACTGTTAAAATTGAAAAGATGGTTGAAATTGTGAAAGTTAAAAAATGTGGTTATGATTAAAATAGAATAGACTAGAAATATGCTTTATTGCCATGAAAAATTTTACAATTGTATCGACAAAGCTTATAAATAGTAAAAAAATAAAAAAGTAACAATCCAATTTACTAAAATTACATACATCGTCAATAAGTTAAATAAAATAAATAAATAAATCGAAGTTAAAACAGAAATAATCAATTGCAAAAATTTAAATAAAAAGGTTTAAAAGTTAAAAAGTTAAGCTGCTGCATATGACTCCCAAATATAGATAAAAAAATAATAAAAATACTACTTGTGCAAAGGGTACTGTAATTTCTTAGTTATTGAATAAAATAATCTTCTACTGAATAATATGGTCTTTCAGACAGGTAGGCTTTTGTCAGTTTACGGAATTTGGGAAAAGATGGTGCAGATTTTAGTTGGGGGGGGGGAGATGGTTGTACATTTTTTTGCGGAATAAAATATCGATTTCTTTACTAACTCCGAGGACGGGGTCGGCAAATAGACGTCAAACGTAGAATTTCTAGTGAAGTAGTGATGATTAGGTCTTGGTGGAAAGACATGTAGATGTTTACGAATTAAGCAAACAGTTTCTAAAATATACAAAGATAGAAGGGTTAAAATTCCGTGATCTTTGAAGTAACTTCTGCAGTGTGTTGTTCTTCTGAGGCCAAACAGATATCTTATAGCTCTTTTTTGTAATTTGAAAATAACATCGAATTGGGCAGCTGTACCAGAACCCCAAAAAGGAAGACCATAACGAAGATGTGACTCGAACAAAGAAAAATATGTTATTTTGGAAGATGCTAAATTGAGTTCATTCGAAACAGATCTTATGGCATAGCAGACTGAAGAGAGTTTCTTCCGTAACAAATCGATATGGAGGGACCATTTAAGGTTGCTGTCTAAAGAAATGCCAAGAAATTTTACAGAATCAACGGTACTGATCTGGCTGTTATTAAGAGGTAAGGGTTGAAGAGCTCCTTTATAAGACAATGCTACTGTTTTATCTACGTTAAACGAGAGTAAATTTGAGTCGGACCAGGTTTTTATTGTAAGTAGATCAGAAGTTATAGTAGCATGAAGAGTTGCAATATTTGAGTTGCTCCAAGTGATACTGGTATCATCAGCAAAAAGAAAGATGTTTCCATCGATTTTTAAATTAGTGATGTCATTAATAAAGATAAGGAAAAGTAGAGGACCCAATACTGAACCTTGTACATACAATGTTTTTGAGACTAGAGTCTTTATCATTTGCTCTAACCAGTTGTTTCCTATCTTCCAAGTAAGATTGGAACCAATCTAAAGAAATGCCTCGAATTCCGTAGAAATTTAGTTTTTTTATCAAAATGTTGTGATTTACACAATCAAAAGCTTTGGCATAGTCACAAAAAACGGTGGCAGTGTAAAGATTATTGTTCAGTGCTTGATAAACCTCATGTAGTACAGAAAACATGGCATCAGTGGTGCAATATTATTTAAAAAGCCGAACTGATTTTGTGATAAAATGTTGTTTTCAACTAGAAAATTACTTACTTGAATACTTGCAAAATAGCCCCAGAACCAAACAATGGTTGTGATTATAAATAAATCTACATTATGTTAAAATAAATTTAAAATGGCTAAACGCCGATGTTCAGGGATTAAACCTCTGGGAACATGGTGAAACTCTACCCGAGGACCCAATCAACCATCTTCGGTCAACGATGACTACTAAGTGTCAAAGCTGTGTAACATAAAAAAAAGTGTTGTGTGATTTGGTAGAATGCGATCTTACCCTTCAAAAAATATGTCACGTATTTCAGCACCTGTTTAATTGGAAGGATACTACACATGTGGCCTCCACATAAGTGGTCTGTAGCTTCTACATGATAGGTGTGAAATTTTAAACATTCTTGCTGTTGATTGGATAGGAAGAGTGGCATAATCTAGCCTCCATGCTAGGTACATACGGTACTTCCAATATTTAATATTTTATTTATTCAAGTGGACAATAAAGGTAAAACACAAACAACTTTTGTTTCTTACTTATTTATTTAAACAATAATGTGACATTTTACATAGAAATATGAGTAATTTGGATTAAATAAATGTTTACTTGTCGAATTTTTCCACCGTCTGCACACAACAGCTGAACGGAACCATTAGACCTAACAACAAAACGTGAAATAAAATGTGTATTTTAAAACTGTTGAATAAACAGTACCTACAATCAGAAAAACTTACCTTTAAAAAGGTACTCGATTATGAAATAACAAAAATATCAAAAAACACGACTGAATATTAGCTTTTTATGGTGACACAAACACATCACATAACCGACCATTGACCATATAAAATAAATGAACGACAACGAACGAACGAACACGAACACAGATTACAGATTCACAGATAGCGCAGGATTTGTCAAAAGTCATGTTCCACCAATCACAAGGCCGACATCAGCGCCTCTGACTAAATGGAAGGAAAATAAATACGATTACATGTTTTTTATTAGAGTGAGCGGGGCATGCTGTGTAAGGAAATGCTTGATGTGACATTGACAGTTGAGGAAGAAGGTAGTCGATTTTCAAGGAAATATAATAACAAAGTCATGATCCAAGACGAAGATATGGTAAAGATTTTAATATCTGAAAATGTCTGTTAATTAAATCTATTGTTTTTTAAAATTAAAAGAAAATGTGTTTTACAAAATAAAAATTATTTTAACTGTAGGTAACTACTAATTGACTGTATCAAATAAAATTAACCTGATCAAAAAATTCAAAATGAAAAAGTGAGCTGATTAGAAGTAATGACAGAAATAAAAATAAATAGGTGGTGATATAGAAGAAGTTTTAAATTTTGAAAAGGGATATTATTAGGTATATCAAGAAATTTACATGTCCACAGTATGTGTATTGATGGTTGTATAGGTAGAAGGGAAATTTTTTTATTTGGATGTAGGTGAAAATTAAAAACTTAAATAAATTAGAGTTAGGATATAGTCAATGTGATAGTAGAAAGTATGATTCAGGAAAGCAATTATTATGGAACAATTTTTATAAAATTGAGAAAATTCTTGTGACAAACTGGTGAATATGAATATATTAATAAAACAAAATTAAGAGAATGAATATTGTTATAATTTGATTACAAGAATGACTATTGAGTATAACTGTGATGACTGAAATAAAGTGATGGAATGTTAGGTGTGGAGGGAAAATATATTTGGAAAAGGTCAAAGACAAAAAGCAAAGGAGTGTGATGTAGGGTCAAAGCATAGGTGAAATGAGTGAAAGAGAAAGATTGGAGAAGTTGAGTATGAGGGTTGAACTGAATGAAGAAAAGAAATGAAAGAAGTGAGAAAAGGTACGGTAAATTAATTAGGTTTTGATTAAGAAGGGTTCATGTGGTTAGTAATGATTAGTGTGTGTAAAGGAGTTTGGAGCCAGTAAGGGAACGAAGAAGATAGTTGACAGTGGGTAAATAGGATAAAGAAGATAGCAGATAGGATAGGAAAAGGGAATGTATAACAAAGTAATAGGAATTATGAGAATAATTGACGGTGAATGGGGACAAAATTGCGGTTAAGGGATGTTTGTCGGTTGACACAATTGGGACTTTTCTTTAGGTCTTTGACAATTTCCAAATCCTCGTACAAGTCTAAACGGAGTGTATTTTTTTGTTGAATGTTGTGTATCTACTGGACCCCGTCAGGAATCTTAAGTTCATGTTTATTGACTTTTAAATGGTGCGAAAAGGCTGAAGTGGTATCTCTCTTACTGTGTTCTGCCGATCGGGTGGAAAGAGATCTGTAAGTTCTACCAATGTAGGTAGCATCGCAGTCTGAACAAGAGAGTCTGTATACCCCACTACGGCTCATGTAATGGATAGGGTCTTTGGTGTTAGTTAAGCTTTTATTGAGGGTGTTATTGACTTTAAATGAGATTTTGATGTTATCACAAGAATTAGAAATGATTTGTTTGACTCTTTCAGATAATTTGGAGTTATTAAACGGTAAGGAGGCATAAATTGGAGTAGTTGTGGAAGATGATGAAAAAGCGGATTGTTGAAGTAACTTAAGTTCTCTTTTCTGTTGAAGTTTATGGATCTGATGTCTGGGTCATAACCATTGTTAACTGCAATTTGTTTGATGATGTTCAGTTCTTTGTTAAATTCAGTTGTAGATAGAAGAATAGAGTTTAATCTATGTATAAAACTACGAAATGCAGAAAGTTTATGTGAGAGAGGATGGTTAGAAGTGGAATGGATAACGTGATCAGTCTGTGTAGGTTTACGGTAGATACCAAAGTTGAAGTGGTCATATACTCTGGTAATAGATATGTCCAGGAAGTTAATGGAGTTAGAAGATTCTAGTTCCATGGTAAAAGTGATTTTAGGATGGATTTGATTGATTTTATGAAGTAAGTTGTGAGCTGAGTCGGAGTTACCAGATATGAGGACTAAAATGTCATCTACATAACGAAACCAATGTAATATCTCTGGATTTTTTGTGATATGGTTGGATTCAAAATCTTTCCATTTCACTTACACAAAAAACATCAATCAGAAACTCTTGCATCCAAACTATCAATAAATTCAAAACTAAACTCTAATAACAATTCTTCTCTTTCCAACATCAATTCCTCTTCTACTTCCACGTCATCTTCATCTCTCGCTTTTCCCAATTTTTCATTTAACAAGTCTAAATCCCTTCTATCCACACTCAAATCTATTAAAAATAAGATCATAAACCAACACCTCATTTTTAGTAAAGCAGATAAGGGTAACTGCCTTGTTATTTTAGAACGAAACTGTTTTTCTATAATATTTTTACGACCAATACAAACTGAGATACGGCATGCTAAAGGTTAGCTTTTTCGTCAAATGCATAATTTGAAATATTCAAAGCCAGATAACGGGAAAACTTTGCATTTTTCCAGGAAAACTTACATGATGTTTTTTAAAGCATACAATAAAATCTTTCAAAAAAATAATAAAAAGTTTCTAGCATAAAAATTGAGCAATTTATGGTAAAAAATAAAGTCGGTACCTTTTCTCTTCGAAAAAACAGCGAAAATAACCCCCTACCTACCCTTATAACTAAAAATTGGTCTTCGCCTTTCTGTAATTCCTTTATATTTATACTATAAATACACCCAAGAAGTTTGACCTATTTAAAAGGCCTAACAGAGGACAGAGTTACCAACGAAGAAGTTCTACATAGAATGGGTAAAGAGCGCGAACTAGTCGTAACCATAAAACGTCGCAAACTGGAATACCTGGGCCATGTAATGCGCAATGAACAACGATATGACCTACTTCGGACCATACTTCAAGGTAAAGTGCATGGGAAAAGAGGTCCAGGACGAAGAAGAATATCCTGGCTGCATAACCTGCGAAAATGGTTTAACTTAACCACTACCGGACTTTTCAGGGCAGCAGTCAACAAAGTCAGAATAGCCATGTTAGTGTCCAACATCCGTAACGGATAGGCACCATAAGAAGAAGAAAAGGCCTAATTTTAGAATAATTGGAGTTTAAAGAAAAATTGATTTTTTGCAATTTTGAATTTTTTATCATTTTCTTCAAAATATCTCCGAAAATACTGGAGATACGAAAAAAATGATAAATTACTAAATTGTAGCATTTTTAATAGCTAAAATTTCCTAATGCATAGATTTTCATTACAGTGAACAGTTAGCGAGATATAGCTGTTTACAACATCTATTTACGAGCAAACATCCCCTTATTCGAGCCCTTTAAACCCACCTCAATTAAAAATTAAGGGATCTTACGGAATTTAATTTACACAGTATTATTACTCTTCAAAAATCCTACAAGACTGTAATTGAAAAAACTTTTTATCGACAAAAATGAAGGAGCTATGTTTATAAAACTAATTTTTTATGAAGTTATACTTCTTTACCGGCGATAGAGGGTGAATTTTTATATGGTAAAACCTAGCGACCGGGCGCATGTGCATTATAACTTTGTTCTGATTGGATGTTCAAATGACATGTCAAAAATTATTCAATATGGCGGCTGTGGCACAGCTGTAGTTAGATTATTTATGGTTGTTGCGTTTTAAAATTTGTGTGAAAAGAAACAACAAACAAAAGTTAGTTAATAGTTATACTGCCTTTTTAAATAGTTTTCATATACCTATATTTTTGGACTTTTGGACTATTTTGGACAAGGAAAACTCATTCTAATTTGGTAAGTAGTTTTTATTATAATCATATTGTAATTATACATTTGGATTAGGTTTAAATACATACATTTATTTTCTCAAGAATGCGGATTTTAGAGAGAAATCCCAAATTTAAATTATGATTTTTTGGCGTAGATTTATTTATCTAGTAGGTATGTAATGCTTTGATTTACATACTTAATTTGATTACCAACAAAAGTTCTACCAATCTTCATCTAATATATTGTTTTCTTACTGTTTTGTTATATTTTTATATTTTCTTCCACAAAATTTAAACTACATAATTTAATTTTCAAAACAACTGTCAAACAGTAAAACGTTCAGTTACCGTATTTTTCCACATGATAAATAATGTGAGATTGGACGAGTTAGTCTACGCTTCGATTACGAATCAAAGCGCCACGAAATTCACGGGTTCAATTCCCGATGCAAGTTTTATTTTTTTATTTTTTTATGCATGTTATGATTAAGTATATTTGTTATATAATTTTTTTTCTTCAGAAAATGCGTATTTAAAATTTTTGCCAACAATTATTATCGTTCAGAAATCATTTTTTCTTTGTGGCATTTTTCAATGTGTTTGTGTGCGTTTTATTCTTTTATTTTTTTTAATTTTTGGTATTGTCTTAAAAATCACATAATATGTAGTAGAAGTATAACTTCTTACGTGCGTACAAAGTACACACACATTCTTTTTTTTTTCGAAAAATTCGAATAGTCCCCTTATATGTAGAGCATTTTAAATGTACCTATATAATACCATAGAGCCGGTGTGTATACTGGATGACTAAAAAACTATTTGTATGTATATTTTTATATATTTTTAAATTCGTATTTTTTGTAAATAAATGTTTTTGTAATTTTACTTTTTTTCTGTATAGATCTATTAAATTGTCTACTTTTAAAAATTGCAATATTATTAAGGGTGGTGTTTAAGGGTTGAAATATTATGATATTATATCCTAAAGCATAAAACAATCATTATTTAACCCGTCAAAACCAAATTTTACCTATATTAAAGTTTACAATGTTTTTATATAATTTTTGACAATAAGGGTAGTTTACACCCCTAAAAATAATCAACGCCCTTTAGCATGGTATAGAATATGAAGTAAAGGGTAAGATGATCCTAACCCCAAATTTTTATGTAAATTGATGCAAGCCGAAATTAATCTTTTAGGATAAGCAAACTTTTCATAGCTAGTCCAACAAGGGTGGTTTTAAGGGTTGAAATATTGTGATATTATATCTTAAAGCACAAAACAATCATGTAACTAATAAGAAGCAAATGTTGACAATATTCAAGTTTAAAATGTTATTTTATAATTTTTTACAATTAGGCGTTTTCACCCTTAAAAAACCAAAAGCGTACAATGGCTCAATATAGAAAATGAACTAGAGGGTGAAATGAGCCTAATCCCAAATTTTTGTACAAATCCATGCTGGACGAAAAAATTGCGAGGTTTTGCCATTTTTCCAGCTTCATGTCCTCGACTAAATATATTATTAAAAAATCACTTTAACACTTTTCCTCTTTTCTCGATTGAGTATTAGTTTTTATTGTAGGTACATATAAATTATTACAATCACTGAATACATAACTAGTGAAAAAATTATCACATTTATTAACTGAATTAATAATTTGCAATTATACAAAAAATATCAGTTATCCAAGAACATTCAAAAGCCATCTCTTTAAGCTAGTTATGACATTGTCAAGTAGAATGACATTCTAGTAATATGTACATATCCATACCAGTGTGAATTTTACTACACGTAATTTGCCATGTAAACACAGAAAAGGTAGGGATAGCCGTAAAATATTTGTGAATTATGTACCCATAGCCTTAAATACAATGAATAAAATTTAGTCTGTATTATCTCAGATATTTTTTTTTATTTCACAGAAACAAATATCATCAACTCTGATTAAATTAAATTTAAAAAAAAATCTATGTGTCCATAAATGTGTGGGTCGGCACTGCCGACCCTGACCAGCCGCCACTGATTTGTTATTGTTTTGGAGTGTTGTGTAATTAAACTGGTTGTAAGTTTTTTTACCAGATTTGTTTAAACCCTTAAGTTTGGAAAGTAAAATGATTTCAAAACTCTGCAAAATCGTTACATTTCGAAGAATTTATATTTAACAATTCGAATTTTTATGTCCGGAGCAAATACACTATCTGATGTTCTCTAATGAGAGTGAAACTAGTAAGGGTGTTTATGACGCTCTCTGAAAGAACTGAAATATATGACGTCTCTTGATTTCGTTTTACGGCGCATTCTTTTTTAATTTATATGTATTTATATTATTGTTACTAACGAAAAGTAAAGAAGTCTTTAATCGGCTAAGCAGACTATATTATAGACCGACATTTTCACGGTTTATGAATACGATGGGAACGATCAAGGCTCATTATTCCGTAGTTGTGGCAATGACACACGAACACAGAGATACGTTTATTTAACAAGAAGAAAATGAATGTTTAATAAAAAAAATGTACTACTTTAAATTGAAGTTAAACTATAAGAGGATCATGTGGATGTGGTCATGGTTTATGGTTTCAACTTTGTAATAATGTGATTAGATTTTCTATGCATTGGCGTAACTAAATATTTTTCTATATCATCTAGAAAATTTTCTATCAGTCTATACTAGAACATATTCTGATATGTCAAGACGACTATTACAAAACCGCAAAAAATTCAACTGACTGACAGCCACAAAAGTAAACAAAGCAGAAACGTCAAACAAATTGTGCTTAAAATATGAAAACATACCGAATCGTCTTTTTTTGTACCTATCTCTTTTCAATGAACTGAGTCTAGATGGTTCATAAAAATAACATGTGTTGTTACTTAATAACAAACGGCAGCTGGTTTGTCATGAGTTTCATGCGTGGAAGAGAATGATGCTAGATAAAAAGTATGTGTTTTATCTCTTCAGGTATTAATGACGCACGGGTAAAGACTCGCGGACTCAACTGTAGTTTGTTTATTTTGAATGCATCTTTATTGTGATTTTAGTATAGTTCTATAGCTTGTATTCCTTGTGTAAAAACTGGTAGAAAGTAGATAAATATTTTCACAAACAAGGTTACATAGCATTTGCATTTGATTCATTATTTGCAATAATGCATAAAAGTTATGAACGCCTCTGAAATAGCGTGTGATGATCTTCGATTATAATAACCGATAAGTTAATTAGACTCATTGCAATTTTCTAGTGCGGTGCTTTTGCTTTTAATTACACTCAGGCAATATAGATTTAATTGAAATTAATGGTAAATACATTTTATTTTTAACAGTAAATATATAATTTAACGTTGAAAATAAAGTGCTTCGTTTACACTGCCAAATAATTAATCAACCATTTTCAATGGGAAATAAGCCACAATTTTACAAAAAAAAATGATTTTATTAACGTTTCGACGCCCAAGTCGGGTGTCGTTGGCAAAATACAAAATAATACTAAATTAAACAAAAATGTTGTTGCTAAGTAAAAAATTCTTCTAATAATTTATTTAATCTGACTCATTTATATCGGCAATTCAGACATGTATTATACATTTTAAAGTAGAAGACTTTAAAATGATATTGCCAATATTGATGAGTTGCGTTCGTGGGACGACTTTACTAAAAGATAGTTCATTTGATTACATGAAATTAACCCAACTCAAGAATATCCGCCACAAAAAATCATATCACGTGATCTGTCTTTAAAAAGACAACCAAATGCAACGGTGGCAGTAAAATTCTCGAGCTAGAGACTCCATAGTAAATCACGAGGGAAAACCAGGAAAACCTCGTGATACTTTCCCGACATCGTAAGTATTTGGGCTTACATTTAGTTTACTCTCAAATCTAATACCAAATTCCGACTTTAATGTACAGTGTGACCCATTTAGATTGGAAACACCTCTATAAAATTTGAAGTTGTTAACCGATTTTAACCAAATTTTTTTTAATGTCATGTAATAAAAGGTCTATTGCGGGACAAAATATGAAATATTTAGTTAAATTTTCAGGTATTCTACGATACTTTTTCTTCGTCGAAAATGGAGAATTTGTATGAGCGATTTTTTATTAAAAAAATTTCTACGCCACTGGATTTAGAGTGGCTTCAAATAGCTATGACAAAAATTTCATTAAAATATATTTATTAATAACGAAGTTATGACAACTTAAAATTTTAAAACTCACTAAGCTACGAGTCAAAAAAGAACACCCTGTATCAACAGATAACCATAAAACTAATTAATTTTCAAATAATTTTAATAATAAACCACTACTAGACAAAAAAATGTTTAAAATAAATTTAAAATGAAATTTTTGTCATAGCTATTTGAAGCCACTCTAAATCCAGTGGCGTAGAAATTTTTTTAATAAAAAATCGCTCATACAAATTCTCCATTTTCGACGAAGAAAAGGTATCTTGTTAATTATTAATATTAAAATTATTTGAAAAATAATTAGTTTTATGGTTATCTGTTGATACAGGGTGTTCTTTTTTGACTCGTAGCTTAGTGAGTTTTAAAATTTTAAGTTGTCATAACTTCGTTATTAATAAATATATTTTAATGAAATTTTTGTCATAGCTATTTGAAGCCACTCTAAATCCAGTGGCGTAGAAATTTTTTTAATAAAAAAATCGCTCATACAAATTCTCCATTTTCGACGAAGAAAAAGTATCGTAGAATGCCCTGAAAATTTAACTAAATATTTCATATTTTGTCCCGCAATAGACCTTTTATTACATGACATTAAAAAAAAATTTGTTAAAATCGGTTATCAACTTAAAATTTTATAGAGGTGTTTCCAATCTAAATGGGTCACACTGTATATGTGCTATTTTAAATTATAAATAATATTAATAATACATAGATATTATATACATAATACTAAAATATACAATATGTACAAACTTGATATGTTACTGACTTACTAATCGTGGTATTTTCTTTCTATTGACTTCCTCTTTTAGTATGGGTAACCACATCCTACTGCATTCTACCGAGGAATTTGAAGTTATTTCCTTGTGGCATAAAAATAGCTTCAGAACAACCAAATAATTAATTAACAAGGCTATAGACTTATAGACGAAAGATGAGGCATTCATTAATGCGTGATAAAAAAATACGATGGTCTAATCTCTCAAGATCATTTGTTAATCATCTTGCGGAGGCGGAGGTATCCCAAAGAGGATGCACGTCAAAGAGTAATCAATGGTGCGTTTATCGGTATCATAGCAACTATTATGTTGCTATCTAGAGTCCCTAATGTAAGGGTCTGCCCCTCAGGACTAGCAACGCACGTGATGTGGGGAGTCATATGTTGTATGACGTAAAATCTAGGAATATTTTAAACATCATACGTAATTTTATATAAACAAGTAAATTTTCTACAACTTTACATTTAAAGTGTTTTCACCCCTATATTTCGGTGGCTGAAGCATGTAAAACCTGTTAGTATCCTATTTTTCTAAATAACTTTTTTTGGTATCTCCTATAAACTATAATGACGTTTATATCGAATTTTCTCACAAAATTTGATCCCCCCTGATTAGCATCAACATAATATTCGATCTTAACAAAAAATGCACAAGGAGATAAAAGAAACAACATGTGTGTAAATATTTTCTTTTCTCCTTTATATAGATCTCAATCTCAATAATACATTTTATTTTAAAATAAAATCATCAATGTTTAATAAGCATTTCGGTTCTGATAATGACATTTCCACAAAGAGCTCTTAAATCACGAAACAAAGACACTAA
Source organism: Diabrotica virgifera virgifera (assembly GCF_917563875.1). Classification (NCBI taxonomy): domain Eukaryota; kingdom Metazoa; phylum Arthropoda; class Insecta; order Coleoptera; family Chrysomelidae; genus Diabrotica; species Diabrotica virgifera. The sequence goes on along the minus strand of NC_065448.1, from coordinate 250,506,249 downwards.
AATATAGAACACACAGCTGCAAGATGTGTTTAAAAATAGACTGTAACATTAGAACTACTAGGTAATTTGAGTTCTCTCTATCGGAACCACTAAAACTGAAGAATATAAAGGAAACCCTACAGCGGATATTGGTTTTAATGATTAGTAGTTGTATTTTAAATAGGTCATAAAGGGTGGAAGCGTTGAGTATGTAAAAAATATTATAGTCACGTCAAAAAATTATTTTTGTTTAATTATGCCATCGTCAGTTGTTGATAGTTTAATACAGCCCCTGACCCCTGAGAGATAAATTTATATACTATCACTTTATAAACAAAAACACACTAAGCTTTCACACACTAAGTGCCATAAAGACATTCAAAACTTATCGTTATTAAAGTATTCTTATTTGTCTAATAAAGAAAAATAAAAAAAATTAAATTCTTGGGGATAGCCCCCAGGGCCCCCTCTCTGGATCCGCCCTTGATATTACGTCACAGCTCGCAGCGCCTTAAAATCCGACAACATTTTTATTTTATTGGGGACATTCAGTATTCCAGTATTCAGCAACATAGGAACTTCATCTTATTTTAACTGTCACTAGTGGTAAAAAGTACTAGTTTTACTAAGTACATAATTATAAAACAAATGCTCTATAATCAGTCGGCATTTTAATATTGAAACCGACAGTTTAATTTTATAATTTCGTAAAGTCATAATTGTTTAGATATGCCCCCTTAGTTTTATGCCAATATCATCATCATCATCATCATACAACCTCTTCTGTCCACTGCTGGACATAGGTCTCTCCCATTCTTCGCCACTCTTCACGGTTCTGTGCTTCTTGTTGCCATTTCTTGGATATTCGTTTAATGTCGTCCATCCAGCGTGTTGGTGGTCGTCCTCTGCTGCGTTTGTCTTCTCTTGGGCGCCAGTCAATTAGTTTTCTGGTCCATCGTGAGTCTTTCAGTCGCGCTATGTGACCTGCCCAATTCCATTTCAGCTTGGCTATACGTTCAACGACATCAGTGATACCTGTTCTTTCCTTAAGTCTTGGTTCCTTATTTTGTCTTTTTTTGTCACGCCGAGAATCGATCTTTCCATGCGCCTTTGTGCCACTCGCATTTTTAGTGCTGTTGTTTTTGTGAGCGTGAGAGTTTCTGCTCCGTATGTCATAATAGGAAGAACGCATTGGTCAAATGTCTTCCGTTTCATAGCTGTCGGGATGTTGCTCTTAAAGATGTCTCTTAGTGATCCATACGCCGCCCAAGCAAGTGTTATTCGTCGTTGAAATTCGCAGGTCTGATTGTCCTTGCCTATTCTGACTTCATGACCGAGATATATGTACTTTTCTGTCAATTCTACCACTTGATTTTGGATGGTTAGGTGTTCGCTGGGAACTAAATTTGTCATAAATTTGGTCTTACTGATGTTCATTTTTAGACCTATTGTTGAAGACACGTTTTCTAATTCTAGTAGCATTTGTTGTGCTTCACCCAGATCTTCGGTAATAAGTACTATATCGTCGGCAAAACGCAGATGATTGAGCATTTCTCCATCTATCTTTATTCCTCTATTTTCCCACTTTAGCATTTTAAAGGCGTATTCGAGGACCGCTATAAATAATTTAGGTGAGAGAGTGTCGCCCTGTCTCACACCTCGCTTGATATGAATTTCTCTGGTAGTATCATGTAGTTTTACACGCATTGTGGCGTTTTGGTATAATGTTTGCACTAACTTTGTAAACCGGTAATCTATTCTACTATTGTTCAGAGCAGTTATAATGCTGTCTAATTCCACAGTGTCGAAGGCTTTGTGAAAGTCTACGAAGATAAGTACCAGTGGTTTGTTATATTCTATCGACTTTTCTATTAAGGTTTTTACTGTTTGTAGGTGATCGTTCGTTCCGAATTTTGAGCGGAATCCAGCTTGTTCTCGGGGTTGGTAGAAATCTAACTTTTTTTCTAGTCTTGTCGTAATTATTCGGGTAAACATTTTATAGATGTGGTTCAATAAGCTGATTGGTCTATAGTTTTCTAGGTGCGCCTTGTCTCCTTTCTTGTGTAGTAAAATTGTTACTGCATTGTTCCATGTTTCCGGTATGCAACAATCTGTTAGACAAAGGTTAAACAAAATTTTTATTTGGTTGAGAAGGACACGTCCACCCATCTTTATAGCTTCTATTACGACTCCATCTTCTCCTGGCGCTTTGTTGTTTTTCATCCTTTTCATTGCGTCCTGGATTTCGCTTAGTGTGATCTCTGGCATGAGCTCTGAACCCTGGTTGATAACTTTGCGTGATGCAGCGGCTTCTAAATTCTTTTGGTCTTCTCTTTGGCTTGTATATAGTTCTTGATAGAAGTCTTCAACTATGTGTAGTAGTTCTTCTCTATTTGATGTGGGGACTCCTTCTTTGTTCTTTAGTTTGTGTATTTCGCATTTTCCATTGTTTAGCCGCCTTCTCAGGACTTTCAGACTTTTATTCTCTTCTATAGTCCGCTGGACTTTTTCATTCTTAAATTTCCTTAAATCTTTCCTTATAGCTTTTGATACTTCTTTGTTTATTTTTCGCAGTTCTTCTTCGTCAGTGCTTTCGTTTTCTTTGATTTTTCTTCTAGTTTCCATTAGTTGCTTTGTTTCAATGGTTATTTTTTCGTCTTGGCTTCTTTTAGGACAGCATTTTACTTGAGCCTCTCGAATAGCTTCTACGATATTTTCGTTTAGGGCATCTACATTATTCATGCATTCATTTTGTTGTAGGATTTTATTGATATTGCCTTGGTATTCATTTAAATTCGTTGGGTCAATCCATATTGGGTTGGCTTTCTTCCTAATCATTTTGGATCTTTCTGTTATTAAGTCTAATTTTAGTCTAATTTTATGCCAATATATTACACATATAATGATGTGAATAATCTCAACTAATATAGATATACTTTTTTTCAGAATGATGGATCTTCTGAACCTCTAGATTACACAATGGATACACTACTTCTAGGACGACATAACGCAACATCACCAAATGTATGTAGTACATTTATGTTTAAATAACTAATTTCTTTTTTTTGTAATCGTTTCCCTTTTTGCCTTGCTTTCAATGAGTTAGACAACAACCTTTTAAATCTGTTACTAGTTGACCCGGCAAACTTCGTACCGCCTTAGATTAATAATTAATGTTCTGAAAGAGGTCTGAAAATGTTCTGAATTGGACATATTTTATTCAATCCATTGGGATTTTTTAAGTTTTAATAAATATACCAATTTACATAGAAGTGGTTTTACTTCTTGTTAGAGTTTTTTAATTAATGTTCTGTTAAATAAAGTAACCATTTACTCAGTGGGTTGCAATCCTGTCTATTATTTTTATTGCAGTACCTTGTGATATACTATATTTTTCGTTGTGTTGCAGGCGTGAGAATGGATAAACTGGGTTGCCTACAAGTCAACATACTACGTCAACTTGAACATTAAATAAACAACTATTTTCTATTCTATATTCAGTCTACAAACATTCAAGGATTTGCTTTGTTCGTATGGCATATCCGTTGATATCATCTGAATTCTCGGAATGAGAACTTCCTCGTCCTTAAATATGCCTTTGGATATCGTCTTGTGTATTTTGGGAAGGTTGAAATCGAGGTTTTTTGAATGGACAATGCCCATTCTTCTTCTTCAGGTGCCATCTCCGCTACAGAGGTTGGCAATCATCATAGCTATTTTAATTTTTGAGGCAGTAGCTCTAAATAGTTGTTTTGAGCTGCATCCAAACCATTCTCTCAAGTTCTTCAGCCATGAAATTCGTCTTCTTCCGATGCTTCTTCTGCCATCTATATTTCCTTGCATTATGAGTCGCAGGATGCCATACTTCTCGCCCCGCATCACATGTACTAGATATTGTAGCTTTCTTTCTTTAATTGTAAGTTCAACTTCCTTCTCTTTACCTAATCTTCTCAGTACTTCGTTGTTCGTAACTCTATCTACCCAGGAAACACTCATAATTCTTCTATAGGTCCACATTTCAAAGACGTTAAGTCGTCTCATTGTTTCTACAATTAAAGTCCATGATTACACTCCATAGTATAGTACACTGTATACGTAACATTTTGTTAGGCGTACTTTAAGAGCTAATGTTAAATTTTCGCTACATAGGACCTTTTTCATTTTCATAAAATTAGAACGTGCTTTTTCGATTCTGACTTTGATTTCTGCAGTGTAGTCATTATTTTCTGTTGTAAATAAGTGTTCCTAGGTAAGTGTACTTTTTTACTCTTTCGATCTGCTGACCCTCTACTATCAAGATTTCGTTAGTATTATGGTTGTTTTTACTAATTTTCATAAACTTCGTCTATTTGATATTGAGAGAGAGTCCATACTCCCTACTACACCTTACTATTTTACTCATGAGTCTTTGCAGGTCTTGTAAACTGTCGGCTATTATTGCTGTATCATTTGCATATCTGATATTGTTAACTAAGACTCCATTTACTCTTATGCCGACTGTTTCATCTTCCAGAGTTTCTCGCATTACCTCTTCAGAATAAGCGTTAAATAATAGAGGTGATAGCATGCAGCCTTGCCGGACTCCTCTCTTTATTTCCATTTCTTCAGATGTTTCTTTTTCAATTCTTACTATTGCTCGCTGATTGTAATAGAGGTGTGTTATTAGTCTTTATCAAACGCTTTATTGTAGTCTATAAAACAAAGGTTAAGAGGACGGTTAACGTCCAAACATCTCTGCCCATACAAGCTTCAAAAGATTAGTAAAAAAAAGACATCTCTCATCATCTAACTTGCTAGATCTTAAACATGCTTGGATTGAATAGTCGGTTGAATTTAACAACTTTTTATTGACGATCTAAAGGCACTTATCTACTATGTTCTTGCTCCGCGCTCCTGCAACTGCTCCACATACTACAGTGGATACGTTGGCGCTCCCGGACCGTGGAACAGTGCGCGCCGGCTCGGTGCTCCAATCGGTGGCGGTTTCTATGTAGAGGAGCGCATGCTGTATCGATTAGAGCAGTTGCACCGAGCACCAACATAGTGGATACGTGCCTTAATAACAAGGATACTCAGACCAAAAATGCAAAAATTTTTGACAGCAAGAGTCGGTAGCACTAAATATTGAATGTTGTTATACTTTGAAAAATGTGTTACACCTCAAGCAAATGTTCTAGACCTAAATTGCCTGATTTTCCTGTTACCCTAAATTTTTTCATAAGTTTATATCCAAAATATTTCAGAAACACATCGTTGACTCCCAGACTATAACATACTGATGCCTAGTAAAATATTCAAATTTTTATTACTATGGCTAACTCCATTCGTAATAAAACAGCTTCAATTTGCATTTGCCTTTCTAGGTTTGCCATTATCCTTGAATTCCTAACTGAAAATTTCCCCATTTCATGCATTTTTGATAATTATTTCCTCTGAAAGGTACATTAGGCACCAAACAACCAAAAAGGATTTTCTCGTTTTAAATTTGCCACTTCCCATTTTTGCATTTCACATCAGCTCTCTGGAGATTACAGAAAAATGTAGTAGGAAGTTTTTCTGTTAAATTAGTTTTGCTTTTAGGATCATTTAACAAATAATAATTTTAAATCCAGTGATTTTTAGTTTTACATATACAGGGTGTAACGAAAATACAGGTCATAAATTAAATCACATATTCTGAGACCAAAAATAGTTCGAATAAACCTAATTTACCTTAGTACAAATATGCACATAAAAAAAGTTACAGCTCTTTGAAGTTACAAAATAAAAATCGATTTTTTCGAATATATCGAAAACTATTAGAGATTTTTTATTGAAAATGGACATGTGGCATTCTTATGGCAGGAACATCTTAAAAAAGAATTATAGTGAAATTTGTGCACCCCATAAAAATGTTATGGGGGTTTTGTTCCCTTAAACTCCCCCAAACTTTTGTGTACCTTCCAATTAAATTATTATTGTGGTACCATTAGTTCAATTCAATATTTCTATAACTTTTTTGCCTCTTAGTATTTTTTCGATAAGGCAGTTTTTATCGAGTTGCGGCTTCTTTTTTAATATGTTTACATAAAAATTTTATGGGGGTTTTGTTCCTTTAAACCCCCCAAATGTTTGTGTATGTTCCAATTAAACTTTTACTGCGGTACCATTAATTAAACACAGTGTTTTTATAACTTTTTTGCCTCTGTATTTTTTCGAGAAGGCACTTTTTATCAAGATATTACTTCTTTTTTAATATGGTTCAAAATATACCTAAAAATGTAAATCATAAATAAATTTTTATATTATTACCAAGTCTCCATAATCGTACTTAGCCATATACAAATATGTGGTGGATTTGACAGATATTCAAAATATCTCGATAAAAACTGACTTTTGGAAAAAGTACTAAGAGGCAAAAAAGTTTTTAAAATATTGTATTTAGCTAATGGTACTACAATAATAATTAAATTGGAACGTACACAAAAGTTTGGGGGGGTATAAAGGAACAAAACCCCCATAAAATTTTTATGGGGTGTCCAAATTTCACTATAATGTTTTCTTAAGATACTACTACCATAAGAATGCCACATGTCTATTTTCAAAAAAAAGATCTCTAATAGTTTTCGATATATTGGAAAAAATCGATTTGTATTTTGTAACTTCAAAGGGCTGTAACTTTTTTTATGTGCACATTTGTACTAAGGTAAGTTAGGTGCAATCGAACTATTTTGGGTCCCGGAATATGTGATTAAATTTATGACCTGTATTTTTGTTACACCCTGTATATAATTTCAAAATAAAATAGTTCAAGGAAAATTCACCCTGTCTTTAGATTCGCAGTAGGCGGCGTTTAAAATTTAAATTTCAGTTGACTATCTTAAAAATGTGCACCATCAACCTGTATGACTGTGCAAAATTTTCAACTTTGTATTTATTTTGATAGCCGAAATATAGGGGTGTTTTATTCTTAAATGCGACACACTGTATAAATCATGGGATTCTGCCTGTATACCTATGCAAGATGGGCTTCCCTAATTGCATTTCTCCATACGGTTTTCTATCTAGGGTCATATCAATATCCTTTACCGACACGTCCTGCATAGGCCACGGTTCCCAGGAAGGGGGGTTATCGTGGGAGGTCTTGTCACTGGGAATTTTCCGGCGTCTACTTATTTTTTAATGATTCTTTAGTCAAAATTCACTGAGAGCGAAATCGCAGCACGTTCTTTTTTTAACTAAGCGTGAAATGCATTTTTTCTGCACAAATCTCTACTATTCCTTAAATATTTTACATCGTTTGAAATTTACATTGTATTACCAATATTTTGTTTCTTTCAAAAACTATCAGAAGTAGTTTTGAGGACATTAACACATTAGCCTGAATTTTTTCAGATTTTTATGACTACTCTAAGACCACTTTTTGAGGCTTTGAAAATTATTTTTTCACTTTTTTGACACTTTTAAACACTTTTGAGATAGTGCTCTTTTTCCGGGTGTGAGTATATAAATATGCTTTATTCAATTTAATGATACTTTTAGTATTATAAAGACAAAATACAAGCTTAAATTATGCGCCAATATAAAAAATTAACTAATATATTATAAGAGAGACGTATTTTTGCATTACATGTGTTAGAGGTAGAAATTCAATAACCATGTTTAAAATGCCATGAACGCATATTTAAAATGGCATTGTAATATCATAATAATATTATCATTAAAATTTTTTTTCTTTTTTAGTACAAAAAATGTTGTAACACTTTACCAATTTATTATACATCTAATATCTCTAATTGTTAATATTTTGCGGTCAACATATATCTGCATATTTATTTATATAATAAATAAATAATATATTATAATTGTTATGTTATCGAATTTCTACCTGTAACATCTATAATGCAAAAATACGTATCTCACTTATATACTCTTGGACAAAAATATTGCATATGCATGTGGAATGTTCGTTTTTTTACGAATGCCATTTTTTAAAGTATCACATAAAGGCTATAATCGGATTTAAATCTGATCTGGGCTATATAGTGGCCAGTATAATTTTTAAACTGAATCTCATCAAGTTAAGTATTCACTATGTAGCACTATGTCGTCACAACCAAAACTAACGCTCTGTATGAGGTTACAACTGACATACTGTTCGCCAACTCTTCTGTAGACGAAGTCTTGTAAATCTTGCTTACATATGGTGAACGGTATGCCAGATGTAACCTCATACAGAGGGTTAATTTTAGTGGTGGCGGCATAGTGCTATGGAGTGGTATTCCTTGGTAAGGAGATACTGAACTTGTGGAGGTGATTGGGTGAATGACAGCTGATATGTACATTAAAAACATTTTAGAAGATCAAGTTTTGCCATTTACCAGCCATATTGGATAACAAATTCGTGTACCATGACGCAGGCCTTAATGTCGGTAGAATAGTGAATACTTACCTTGATGAGATTGAATTTAAAAATTATATTGGCCACCATATAGCCCATATTAAATTTAAATCCGATTATACCATTTATATGAAACATTAAAACATCGGATTCTGAAAAGAAATCCTATTTCTATGACACTGGGGGCAACACAATTTTTTTTATTTCACACGCTAATTTCAAAATATGGAATATTTTTGTCCGTGAGTGTATATTAGTTTATTTTTCAAATTGGCGCCTAATTTAAGCTTGTATTTTGTGTTTATATAAATACTAATATCATTAAATTGAATAAAGTATATTTATATACTCACACCCGGAACAAGAGCACTATCTCAAAAGCGTTTAAAAGGGTCAAAAAAGTAAAAAAATCATTTTCAAAGCCTCAAAAAGTGGTCTTAGTGTAGTCAGAAAAATCTGAAAAAATTCAGGCTAATGTATTAATATCCCCAAAACTATTTCTGATAGTTTTTGAAAGAAAAAAATATTGGTAATACAATGTGCATTTCAAACGATGTAAAATTTTTACGGAATAGTAGAGCTTAGTGCAGAAAAAATGCATTTCGCCCTTAGTTAAAAAAAGAACGTGTTGCGATTTCGCTCTCAGTGAATTTTGACTAAAGAATCATTAAGAAATAAGTAGACGCCGAAAAATTCCCAGTGACAAGACCTTCCACGATAACCCCCCTTCCCGGGAACCGTGAGGCGTCTCCCCTAGGTCTTCTTTGGCCTTCCTCTTTTGCTCCTTCCAGGAACCCACAGTTCAGCAATTCTTCGTATTGGGTGATTACCGTCTCGACGCACATACGTCGATTTAATGGATTTACGCGGCCAAAATTATTTTACAGCATATTTCAACTAAAACTGGCACAAATCAAAGAAAAATATTGTTTTTTAAAAATTGACTTGTATTTTTCATAGGAAAAATCAATATTTAAAATTACAAAATATGCAGGTTTTTACTTATACCTCAGTCGGTATCTGACATATCGGACTCAGTATTTGGGGTCACCCGGTAGGTAACAGCATTTGAATTGATTCAGAGCCAAATGGTTTGATCCTTTTCTGTACACGTTTCTTGCGGCTTAAAATTGTTAATAGTGGGTCAGAAGTTTAATTTTCTGTACGCATCTCTGTATTTCCTTGCACTAGCTGGGATCTCTAAGATCTCTTTTGGTATTTTTGAAGAACTCCTTTTTCCACGAGCCTGTAATGTCTGTGATGCATGAACGATAACTTCACCATCAAGCAAAGAACGTATTTCTTCTGTTTTTCTTCTTTTCATCCTTTCACTGGAGTCCTCAAATAATTTAGAAAGCCGACCTGGTTCCATGTATTTGTTTTCTACCAGTTTTAAATGTTCCCTCTAACCAATATTTACTTGCTTGTAGAAATACCGCATCTTTTCGTGAGTCTTTAATCATTTCTCTATCATCGTCGTTTTAAAATCTCTAAATCTTTGTTTTAAATTGATTAATTATCAGATATAACAGTTCAATAAGTGAATTTCCAAATATTTTAATTTGTCCTCTAGATTACGAAAATCTTGTAGGTCCATTTGGTCGCAAAAATATTTACGGAACACTATTTTTAGGTCAGAACAGTCACCAGATTTAGCTAAAACAAAAAAATCGTAACTTATTATAATTAAAACAAATAAGTAGGTACTTTTATTTTTGTGACGTCATCCTATATAGCAAAATTAAAATCCCCTGTATTTCGGGCATCCGCAGCTATCCGCAGCTGAATTGTATGCCATTAATTAGCCAAATATATGCAGTATGCCATAAAATAAATAGCATTGCTCGATCGGAGGCGATAATATAACTAAATGTCTAATAAACATAAAAATTAAACAAAAATGTCACTAAAAAACGGCTTGGTTTTGACTTTCTAAAAATAATATAAAGTAACAGTAAACTTTCTATAAATATTTCAAGAAATATTCATTCTTACCTGAATTATTCGATTCCATCACAATCACTTTGAAAAATAAGGTAAATATTACAAAATGTCACAATATTTAAAACGTTGACTACTAAGCTAAAAGAACGAAAATTCACTAACAGCTATTCGCACGTGCACACGTGCGCGGTGAATAGTTCTGGAGCAGGGATAGTAAGTGTTTGTTAAGACAAACTATAATGCGTCTCTAGGATGTGTCTTAAATTTTTAACGTCACTTTTGAAATTTGACTTTTGGCCGACTAATTATTTAAAATCAACGTATGTGCGACGTTAAGCATGACGAAACCATCTTAACTTATGCTCTCTCATTTGGGCATCAATGGTGCCGCTCCTAGACTTCCCCTAATATACTCATTCCTAATCTTATCCTTTCTTGTCACTTCACTCATCTATATAAGCATTCTCATTTACGCCACCTGCATTCTTTGTTCCTCTTTCTTTTTCACTGCCCAACATTCAGTTCCGTACATCATAGCCAATAGCCGGTCTTATGGCTGTTTTATAGAATTTTCCCTTCAGCTTCATTGGAGTTTTTCTGTTAAACTACTCGCTTCCTTCCCCTTCATACATTGAGCCTTAATTCTACTGCATTCATCTCTCTCTATTTCCCCATTAAAATTATTACTTTTCACAACCATTTCACCATTCAAAAATATCATTTTGTGTGTAGTAACTCTTTAAATGAACATTCCAAATACTCTGTTTGTGTCCTACTATATTTTAAACCTTTTTGTTTAATTATTAGTAAACATATTATATTTGTCATTTAATATATTTTTAGTACGACCATGGAGTTGCAAGCAGTGTTGAAGGGGACACAACATGCAGTGAAGACGAATACGGGGGAGCCACTAGAAGTAGTACTAAATTATCAGTTAGTAGCGAACCCGCTCCCGATACAAACCGAATGGGTGCTTTATATCACGGTACCTGGCCTGTAGAAAGAACCATGTGGAACTCCGAACCCTCCAGTTTAGGAGTCAAGGCGGATGCTCAGAATTCTAGAAAGAATATCGGAAATCAAATGGCAATGGTGAGAAGTTATCTGAAATTTTTCAATTTTCTTAAATTTTTTTTCCGTGAGAACCTAAAAAGTATTAGAAAACTAATTTGGATTTTTCATTGTACCTACATTTTATTTATTTTAATTTTTTAGGAAGTAACGAGTGTAATGAGCTTTGCATCAAGCTCAGGAGGTGCGCCTTTAGATAGGGTTCTTGGTAGCCCTGACAGGAATAAATGGTCTTCCCAGCAGTTAGAAGCTAAAATGGATGTAGTTCATAGTCTCCTGTCAATGTTAGGAGGACAAGATCACGTAGATATGGGAGAGACTCTCCTAGCTCTGAGTTCCTGTCCTGAAAGTTGCCTTGCCATGCGTCAGTCAGGTTAGTTGTTGCTTTATTGGTATATTTTGTAACAAACTAAATCTCTAATTTCATACAATTCTTGGACAATCGTTACTTGCACAATCGCTTAAATTATTCATTAATTTAATTAATAGGATTATTTTTTCACTAACTATGTATTCAGTGATTACAGTAATTTATATACTATACAATAAAAACTAATAATCGAGAAAAGAGAACAATTGATAAAGGATATATGGATTTTAATACCATACTGTAGATTCAGATACTGATAACAGACTATCGGAACGAGTAGATAAATTTTGAACATATTTTACAATTAAAATACAATTCTAGTATTCAGCAATGTTGCCGATTTTAGGGCTTTCTGCAGTGTCTTATATCTAATCAAAACCCAAGCAGTTTGTATAATATAATACACGTTTTCATTAAAATATTGTTCTGAAGCTATAAATATATTGTTCATTAAAATAAATTACTCTTAATTCTAGGTTGTATTCCCCTTCTAGTACAATTGGTACAATCAGATCGAGATGGTGAGACTAGAACGAAAGCTGCACAGGCTCTACATAACTTAGTACATTCTCAACCAGACGAGAAATTAAGAAAACGAGAAAGTCGTATACTCAAACTGTTGGAACATTGTAGAGCTTATGTTGAAGCTGTCAAAAATAATATGGATTTTCAACCAGCCGAAAAATCAGAAGGTAAATAGTATTCTAATATAATGGACATCATCATTCTCTTTGCCATTATCCCTATGCGGGGTTGGCTTCCCTAATTGCATTTCTCCATAAGTTTCTATCTTGGGTCATGTCAATATTAATCCCCTTTTCCGACATGTCTTGCGTAAGTGTCTCCTCCCAGGTCTTCATCTCCTGCTTCTTTCAGGAACCCGCAGTTCAGCAATTCTTTGTATTGAGTGATTAACGTCTCGACGTTGAACATGACCAAACCATCTTAACCTATGCTCTCTCATTTTGGCATCAATTGGTGCAACACCTAAGCATTCTCATTTCCGCCACATGCATTCGTTGTTCCTCTTTCTTTTTAACTGCCCAATATTCAGTTATGTACATCATAGCCGGTCTTATGGCTGTTTTATAGAATTTTCCCTTCAGCTTCATTGGAATTTTTCTGTCACACAACGCACCACTCGCTTCCTTCCATTTCATCCATTCAACCCTAATTCTATTGCACGAATCTCCATCTACTTCTACCATTACTCTGTAATACCGATCCTAGGTATTTAAAACTCTCACTTTTCACAATAATTTCACCATCCAAAGATATCATTTTATTTGTAGTAACTCCTCTTTAAACGAATATTCCAAATACTCTGTCTTTGTTTTACTAAATATTCTAATATAATGGCCTATTTTTTAATGTTTTTAATTTTCTTATTGCAGATGGTGATAAGCATCCTGTACAAACAGTGGCCCATCTTATGAAATTGTCATTCGATGAAGGACATAGACAAGCAATATGCCAGTTGGGTGGGATACATACAATAGCAACATTAGTTGAGGTAAAATAGTTGTGAGTTTCTATAAGTAGTTTCAAAAAATTTAACATTTTCATTTAAGTAGGTACATATTATATGTATACCTTATTTATTTGGACTAGTTTTGGGAAATACTGTTTCTTGAAGACTCAGATCAATGGATCTGGATCACTTAAGACACTAGGGTTAGTAAAACGAGTTGTGGACAAATGCAAAGACTTGGATCTTTGATCCAGATCAGTCTTGAACAATCCATAACTAACCTGGAAAATATATCTGAATAAAGTTGAACAATGCACTCTATCACCTGATGTTTTTAACTTAGGTATATGGTTAATTTGTCATGAGAAAATCCCAAGAGGACTGGTGGAGTAACGGTGTCTGGAAGAAAAATGTTTGACGTAAGATTCGCCGATGACAGAGTCAAAGCTGTAATAAATGCTGGATCTAATGATGCCTAAAAATTTATAAAAGCAAGACAAACATTTCAAATTGTTATAATGAATGGAAGTTATTCAGAAAATCGTCAAAAAATGTCAAAAAAACATCTCGGTATCATTGGAATATAATTGGAATATTTTTTTAAATAACTGTAATATATTATACAAATCCTTTTTGTGTAGACATGACATGTGTCTATTTTTTTTTTCAATGTGCCTCCAGTAAGTTGTTATTCCATCGTTTTCGTGTTCTTCCCACTGATCGTCTTCCTATTAGGGAAACATCTCTCCAAGTCGTTACTACTCTATTTGTTGACATTCGGCTTATGTGGTCGTTCCATTTTACTCTTCTGTTTCTAACCCAGTTATTAATGTACTCCATTTTGCATATTCGTCGTATATCTGTACTTCTAGGTCTGCTTCATAGTGTCTTACCATTGCTTTTTCGAAGGGTTTTCATCTCTGCTATTTCTAGCATTCTTTTTATCCTGTGTGTCAGTTCGTGTTTCTGCCGCGAATGTCATTACTGGTCTGATGACTGTTTTGTAAATTTTACCTTTCATTTCTCTTCCGATATTTTTTCTCCATATTGTTTCATTTATAGTGCGGCAGATTCGTGCAATATATTATCAGAATTGCACATTTAATGATACAAGCGTATAATTTGGTCCACATATACTGCATAAATAAAGGTTCAAATTTAGATATGAGGCTATCTCAGATTTTGCCTTTTACAAAAATGGCGGTCATTCAAAATGGGCGACTATACATATATGACTAATAGCACGATATCTTTTGAATGAAAAGTCCGATTTCAACCAAATTTGGTACGTAGGTTCGTTTTGTGATTTACAAGATCGATGCCATAAACTGGAAGAATCGTTTTACCAGAAGTTTTGTTTTTCCTGGTTTTTTATGTAAAACTATTTTATATTATGTAAATAATTTATTTTCAATTTTTTCACCCTGTATATATTAATTTTTCAAAATGGTAATACCACTATTGAAAAGAGCGTAAGAATATGTTTTAGGAAATATTTTGAACTTTGTAGTTATGTTAATTATAATTACCATTTAATAAATGCATAACATATCTTCACATGTACCTATATGTGGCAGATTCGTGCAAATATAAGAATTATTGTACATTTAATGGTAGAGTCATATAATTTGGACAACATATACTACACATACAAAAGTTCAAATTTAGATATGAGGCCATCTCAGATTTTGCCTTTTACAAAAATGGCGAGCATTCAAAATGGCGGCTATACATATGTGACTAATAGCACGATAACTTTTGAAAGAAAAGTCCGATTTTAGCCAAATTTGGTATCAAGTTTCTTTTTTTGATGAATAAGATCGAGGTCTTGAACCGGAAGAATCGGTTTACCAGAAGTTGTGTTTTTACTGTTTTTTATGTAAAAATATGTTGTTGTTTTTTTCAATTCTTTCACCCTGTATATATTAATTTTTCAAAAAGGTAATACCGCCATTGAAAATAGTGTAAAAATATTTTTTAGGAAAGATTTTGAACTTTTTAGTTATGTTAATTACCATTTAATAAATGCATAACGTATCTTCACATGTACCTATGTGCGGTAGATTCATTTTGAATGCCTGTCATTTTTGTAAAAGACGAAATCTGAGATGGCCTCATATCTAAATTTGAATCTTTGTATGTGTAGTGTGTGTGGTCCAAATTATATGCTTTTGCCATTAAATGTACAATAATTCTTATATTATTTGCACGAATGCGCCGCACATAGGTTCATAGGTGCATGTTAAGATACGTTATGCATTTATTAATTGGTAATTAATATAACTAAAGAGTTCAAAAAGTTTTTCAAGAGTTTTTGAAAAATTAATATATACAGGGTGAAAGAATTGGTAAAAAAACAACATCCGTTCAAAAGTTATCGTGCTATAAGTCACATATCTATAGTCGGCATTTTGCATGCCCGCCATTTTTGTAAAAGGTAAAATCTGAGATGGCCTTATATCTAAATTTGAACCTTGATGTGTGTAGTATATGTGGTCCAAATTATATGTTTCTACCATTAAATGCACAATAATTCTTATAATGTTTGCACGAATTTGCCACACATAGGTACTTGTGATGATACGTTATGCATTTATTAAATGATAATTAACATAACTAAAAAGTTCACTTGTGATGATACGTTATGCATTTATTAAATGATAATTAACATAACTAAAAAGTTCAAAATATTTTCTACAAAATATTTTTACGCTCTTTTCAATTGCGGTATTACCTTTTTGAAAAATTAATATATACAGAGGGAAAAAATTGAAAAAAAAAACATATTTTTACATAAACAACCAGTAAAAACACAACTTCTGGTAAACCGATTCTTCCGGTTCACCATATCCCTCTTGTAAATCAAAAAGAAAACCTATATACCAAATTTGGTTGAAATCGGACTTTTCGTTCAAAAGTTATGGTACTATTAAACACATAAGTATAGCCGCCATTTTGAACGCCCGCCATTTTTGTAAAAGACAAAATCTGAGATGGCCTCATATCTAAATTTGAACCTTTATATGTGTAGTATATGTGGTGCAAATTATATGCTTGTATCATTAAATGTGCAGTTGTTTTACATATCGGCCGCACTATTAGGAGCCTGCAGCTCTGTTTGCTCTATTCACTTGGTCTTCCACTTCTGTTTCGAGCTTTCCGTAGCTAGATAGTGTGATGCCTAGATATTTAAACTCCATTACTTGTTCTATTATCTGACCCTCCAGCTCTAATTTACATCTTAGTAGATTTATAACCATGCATTTTATCTTTTTTGGGAAACTTAACATGTTAAATTTTGGTGCAGCATTCACTGTAAATCTTCTTCACTTTGAGAGATTAGTATTGCGCCGTCTGCATAGCAGATTATTTTAAGTTATTTTTCTCCCATTTAGAATCTTTTTTTAGTTCTCACTTTTTTTATTATTTCATCCATGATCAGATTGAACAATAAAGGACTCAGGGAATCCCCCTGTCTTATCTCATTGTCAGCTTCAATTGGGTCAGTTAGTTCTCCTTCTACTTTTACTTTTATTGTTTTGTTCTGGTAGGTAGAATATACAAATAAAGTGTACAAATTGCATTATAGCTATTTAGAAAATCGCACAAATGTAAAAAGTATTGATTTTTAGGTGGAGCATTCCATGCACAGTAGCACATCAACAGAATCCCACTGTATATTGATGCGTAGATACGCTTGTATGGCACTGACTAATCTCACATTTGGTGATAGTGGCAATAAGGCTTTATTATGTTCTTTTAAGGAATTTATGCGTTCCTTAGTTATTCAACTTCAAAGTCCTAGTGATGAGTTAAGACAGGTAAGTTACTGCAAAAAATAATGTACCTAATATTAGAAATTGAATGCAAATTGAAAAATTTAAAGGAGTATATTATACAGTATGTCCCTGTAAGTTGTATCCATATTTAAAACTTTTTTATTATTAATTTTACGGAAAAAAGTTATTCTTCATAATGTGACGTTCCGCCCCTTATAGAATCGATTATTGATGGGAAGATATTATTTAACTATCCAAAATATTATTTAATTATTTTCAGAATTATTTTCTTTCAATGTTTATTCAAATAGAACTTAAACCCATCTCAGAATTTTTAAATGCTCAATGTAACAACTAGCTGATGATTTTCTGTTGGAGTGAATGAAAAGGGAGTGGTAAACTCCAACAGAAGTAGTAAAAAGAAGAAGATCTACTTAATGTAGCCAAAGGACAAAAATGTGTGGCTTCTCCGTTGAAGAAGCTGGAGTAACTAAAATACAACTTTGTAGTAGTATTTGTATGGAAGGATGCCAAGACAAAGAATATCGAATTGATACAGGACTAGAGATGAGAAATCATTAATAGATAGATATAACTTGAATGGCTAGCTAAATATGTATGAGAAGGGCCACTTGACACTCAAGGAAGGATTCGGCCAATTTGCACGGCTATTTTTGGCCAGACAATAGATTAAAGGAAGTGACAATGATGGCTCGAAAAGAAGATATGAAGATAATGTTCAGAAAATAGATAGAGTAAATATAATAATATACTGAAAATAGAATGAATTTTTGGGCGCCAGAAGAAGGATAACTAGGTTAACGCTCTTCCAGGTATTCTACGCTGCTATAGAGTATGTTAAATTTGTAGTACAAGTATGTGAAAAGTTATTAAAGATTATTAAATTATAAAATATACTACTAAAAATAAAGGAGTAATAAGAAAAAAAAATCACAATAAATGTATATTTATTGAATGTAACTACTAGATCTTTTTAACAATCTCTGAGTTAGGACAAGTAACTAGTGTGTAACTCTAACATGACAGGAAAAAGTGATACTAGTGAAAGTCAATTACAAAATCATCATACAACTATGATCTAAGAATACTCTTTATAAGGTTAGAAAAACTGACTACGGGTACCTCTAATACAGGAAGTACAACTTACAACTAGGTTAGTAGAACCCTCACCAAATAATAATTGTACGTTTATAATACGTACACCTTAATTAAATACTACCTGATACTATATATAACATATAAATACCTCACTGTGAGTGGGACAGGCACAAGCCTTATTGAATAAATAAACCTACGAGTGGATACACAGATCCTTTTCCTAACTCGTGGTTTATAATAGTAATAATAACAAGTGAAACCAAAAACTAATCTGAGGGATTAGAATCCAGAAGTTCATATGAATTTAATAAATTAAAGTTAAAGTTAAATAAAGTTAATAAGTTAAAGTTAAGTAAAGTTAATAAGTTCAAGTTAAATAAAGTTAATAATTACAATTTTGACTAATATGTGAAGTTAATTTTTAAAAATTTAATTAAACATATACTAAAATAATGGAATGAGTTTAAATAATTATACAAAAGTGGAACACAGCCTAAAAATAATCAAGATAAGAGTACCGACTACTATTATCAGGGAAAATATCTGAGCTCAGAAATTTATACCTTTATAGATTGCAGAGTGTTGGGGAACGCTATCAATTAAATATTATGTTGTAAAGAAAAAAAAACCTATAAAAAATATAAAGCAGGAAAAATGTGTGTGCAATTGAACTATAAAAAAAAATGTACTAAATATCACAAAACCAGTCTGTCTTTAATAAGAGCACAGTAAATGTTCCCAAACAAACCACTCTTTCCTAATCTTGAAGTTGATGTAATGAGCACCCAAGGGTGCTAACTCTCGCTAGCAGCTGTCCTGCTGGAGGTACAGGAGAGGAAGACTGGTAGAAAGCAGCTGAAGGTACTCAAAACTGTTGGAAAGCAGCTGGAGGTACTCAAAAAAAGAAAATGTGGAAATAATCCAGGCTGGTCGCCTATTGATTGTTTCTCTCTGTGTGGTCTGGCCTTGGTGTTGTTGTAGGGTGGCTTTAAGATTTCATGGTAGGTGCTAAAAAAAACACAGTGTGGTGTTACTACCAATCTACCAATGTCAAAAAAAAGAAGCAAGAGATACGAGGAGGTGTTTTTATTCCTATGGGAATAAGAAGAAATAGGTCATTAAGTCCAAAAACTTGAATGACTAGACAGCTTGACCTTTTATCAGGTTGCTATCAGATGACCTTGGTCAAATAACACAAGTAATTTCCAATTGAAATACAAAATATAATTACTGTGAAAGAATATTTTATTATAATATATACACCGGTATATAGATATATTATACAAGGATGAAATATAGTAAGACTAAGCGATGGATACTTATTTGATCATCGTTCAAAAGATAGGAGTTCTGTAGACTTGAAAGGAATATAAAAAATGGAGTTTAAATTAGCTCTATTTTCCAACTGGAAGCACAAATTAACAACGAATATTGAATTATCTCTAGATGAGTTTGATCCATGAAAATAAAACATAAAAACCATGAAAATAGACTATGTGAAACTTAGTTAGCAAATGTCAAGGACTTCCAAAATGGCTGAATAAAATACTTAATAAAATGTGTATTTACCGGGGTAGAACTCATTGGATATAGTATGCTCTAAAATTCTTCAAATCCACTGCTGCTGGATAACTTCACTATACTTTTATTGTAATATTTAATCAATTTGGAACTGAGAATTAGAGGTGAATAATTGAGTCTAATGACCCCGCACACTACGATTCAGACCGAACACTCGAGAAACAATGGCAATCCAAGGCTCACGTTCACAGCTGAATCCTTCGTACCCCTCTACTAAGCATTGGCTGTCAAAGTGGGGAAACCAATGTTGCCACGTTTTAAATGTGACGTCATCAAGCATTTAAAAATTCTGAGATGGGTTTAAGTTCTATTTGAATAAACATTGAAAGAAAATAATTCTGAAAATAATTAAATAATATTTTGGATAGTTAAATAATATCTTCCCATCAATAATCGATTCTATAAGGGGCGGAACGTCACATTCCCTTTCAACCACCAGAAAAAAAAATTTTATTTAAAAAAAATTTTTTTTTTTTTTTTTTTTTTTTTTTTCAAAATATTAAACTAGAGTAGTAGTGCTTAGTGTATCATTCCCCGTTGATTCGCAAGATTACAAATAATCACCACTAATAATCAAGGGAAAGTAGGATGGTCACTGCAGCAAATAACGGAAATTGCAAAATATGACCCGAAGTCCTAGTAAAAGTGCTAAAGATGAGACATAATTTATAATGACAAATAAGTGTCGAATTGGCAGTAAATCCAAAGTTGAACTATCCATGGACATCAGATTTATAAGGAGTATATCCAAGGACGAACAACCAGGCAAAGGTGAGAGCCAATTCATACCATAACGCAAGTACATATACTAAAGTCACCAATGAAATCAATAACTATAATAAGTGAAGAATCAAACACTCAATCCTAAATTGGACTAGCAATGGACACCAGATTCGTAATAGCATATCCAGAGAAGAACAACTAGGAATATTTATAGAATAATTTTCACCAATACCAACTAATATAAATAGTGAACATACCAAAGGAATGCAAACACATTAACCAAAATAAATGTGGAATCAGACACTCAATCCAAAGTCAGACTATCAATGGACAACAGATTCACAAAAGCATATCCAATGAAGAACGACCAGGAAGATTTATGGACCAATTCACATCCATACTAAATCATATAAATAAATTAGGTCTACGTACACCCACATCCGGTAATACGAACCTATACAACCAAATAAACAAAATAAGTGAAGAATCGGACACTTAATCCAAAATCGGACTAGCAATGGACACCAGATTTATAGGAGCATATCCAAAGAAGAACGATCAGGAAGATTTATGGACCAATTCTCACTAATACTAAATAACTAACTAAATTAGCTCTAGATCTACCCTCATCCGGTAATATGAGCCTATCGAAACTAAATAGTAAAAATAAAGGATGAACTTATAAGTTCTATGACTCCATGGTAAATACAAAATATGACGGGAACGAGCTCCCAATCTTTTATAAGACTGTATATTCATGTGAACATACATAGGATTATCCAGGAGATATTCCTGAATCTAAGCAACAATTAATGCCTAAGGAAAGAAGAGGGAATCTACTAAAAAGAAAATCAATAATTTGTCCCAGTGGGTTCATCACTAACATTACGACTCTACGTCTATGGAAAGTCAAGCATCAATATACTATGAACTAAGAGACATAAAATAAGCAAACTAGACTTCCCTATTATCGTGTGAAAATGTGCCTGGAATATTTGGAACAATTGCACAAGAATGGTTAGGAAGTGTTGTACACCATTTCCCAACCAGAAATATTATCATGGATAAACATCTGCCTACTCTGACAAGAAAGACATGGATTACGAAATCGGATAGCAGTGATCAGTTGCTGAACTTCGAACCCACGTATTCACCAACTTTGAGCATTAACAGACTAGTTCATAAGAAGAAATATGAAGGACTCAAGAATTCATTTATAAATCAAAATTCCAAATTCATTCCAGAATCATCCTGTGGAGGAAGTAAGAATCCGAATTAATATAAAGTATTTAAGGTACCTGTGACAAATATCAATAAAGTAACCCAATAACAAATTAACAACCACAACTTCTTTCCAATATGGCAAATCCAATGACATGATATAAAAACAATAAAAAAAAAATAATAGGTATGTAATCAAATATCCAAGATATAACACATAATCTAAGATATGGTAGTGTAACATAGCTCCATCTATATTAAGCAAGAATACTTGTATGAGCCCACACATCCAAATATCTTAATATATAATAATCAACAGCCCTTTTATTCTGAGAGGTTGAGTACAAAACTAAGAGTACAAGTGGAGGTTATTAACTTGGTAATACTACTGGCTGGATTAGTATTTGAGAATATTTGTCGATAATGACTCAAATGCAATCTATAATACAAAAAAAATAATAATAAACTCATACAAGCGGTATTACACAAGAATTCGGTACCTAATAACTAATACGTGAGAAATCATCAAGCCATGCCGAAGGATAAAAATTGCTATGGTCAGGCATTATCTGGTGATTAACAATTTAAACTAAAATACTATACCATAATAAAACTAATTAAAGGCAAACACAGGAAGATATTAGCTTAAACAACCCTGTTAAGCTAATCTTCTTCCGATGAAGTTGAAGAATCCACATCGTCCATGGTGTTGTCAGGCAGTAAATCCTTTACATGAAATTGACCAATTCGCTTATTAGTCGAATTGTCCTTTAATTCATAAATCAAAGGAGATATTACCCTTGAGACAGTACATGGGACATATTTCTGGCAAAACTTTGCAGAAATGGCATCACCCTTATTGGATTTGACAAAATTGCGCTTTAAGACTCGATCACCAACAAAGAATCGCAGATCTCGTTTCCTCAAATTATAGTGCTGCTGGTTCCTTAGGTAAGAAGTTTTTAACTTCTTCCTAATGTCTGCGAAAATATGAGGTAACGTCTGGAGATCATCTAAGCGATGAAGTTTCTCAGATATTTGAGGAAGATTTTCGGAATTGTCTGAAATTACACCAAAATAATCACCTGATAAAGCCACATTCCTACCAAAATTCAAATATGCTGGAGAGCACTGGGTAACTTCATGGACAGAAGTCCTTATGGCTTGAGCTATGGAATGAATATATTGATCCCAAGCTCTGTGATCAGGGTAAGTATAGGACCTTAGAGCTGTGACAATACTGCGATTTACTCTCTCAGTATGATTTGCTTGTGGATGGTAGGCAGCATTATAAAAGGTCTTTTGAACCTTATATTTAGCTAGAAGATCTTTAAAGGCCTTCGATACAAACTGAGGACCGTTGTCACATGACACAATTTGAGGAACACCATACACCAAAAAGACTTGTTCCTCCAAATATTTTAAAATTGCTGGAGTTGTGGCCTGGCGAAGGGGACAAACTAAAGGAAATTTAGTGAAATAATCCACAACTACCAGGCAATAGGTATTACCCTTGTAACTCCGAGGATAAGGTCCAATGAGATCCATTGAGATCATCTGCCAAGGAAAATTTATGTTCCTGAAGGAACCCATAAGTCCAGCCTGTGGTAGGTTACTTGGTTTACAAGTAGCACAAACCATGCATTTAGAAATGTACCTTTTTATAGACTTCCGCATACCAGGCCAATAATATAATTCGGCAATACGGTGATAAGTCTTATAAAAACCAAAATGACCTGCCGTAACTTCATCATGAAACATATGCAGAATATTTTCCCTATTTGGCGTAGGTACAACTATTTTCCACTCCAACATATTGGATAAGGACTCTATCGGACTTAAGATGTGTTTGTACAGAATATTATTCTCTACCTTAAAATCAGGATATTTTTGTGGGTCTTGAGTGACCCTATCAATCATATTCTGATACCACATATCAGGACTTAAAGAGGACAGATCTAGGACATTAATATCATGGACACGTGAAAGAGCATCTGCGACCACTACCCCGTTTGCCTTTCTATGGACAATCTTATATGAATAGGCAGCCAGTTTGCATATCCATCGAGAAAGCCTCTGTGAAGGGTTTTTCATACTATGAAGCCATACTAAGGAACTATGATCAGTAATTATAGTGAAATTACGACCTTCCAGATAATAACGAAAAGCTTCTAACCCATGGATGATAGCTAAGAGTTCTTTCTCCGTAGTTGAATAGTTTTTCTGGGCCTTGTTCAACTTCTTACTAGTGTACGCTATGGGGTGTTCGGAGCCATCTTTCAACTGAAATAATACGCCTCCAGAAGCTGTATTAGAGCAATCTGTCATTAGATAAAAATGCTCATCAAAATTAGGTGACATCATAACCGGAGCGCTCGTTAAAGCATCTTTAACGCGCCTAAAAGCTTCGTCAGCCTCAGGAGTCCAAGTAATGGTCTGTCCCTTTTTCCTGTTCTTCAAAAGATCAGTAAGAGGTGACAACAAAGTAGAGTAGGACGGTACAAATCGCCGATAATAGCCACACATTCCCAATATCCTACGGACTTGGGTGGTGGTCTTTGGTATAGGAAAATTTTTGATAGCAACTATTTTCTCAGGATCAGTCCTCAGCCCCTGGTTATCCACAACATAACCCAAGAACTTAAGACTAGGGCGACAAAACTGACATTTATCCAGATTGACCGTTAGATTAGCTTCCTTAAGACGTAAAAATAACTTATCTAAAATTTCCATATGAAGGGAAAAATCAGGAGTGACAACCAAAATATCGTCTAAATAATAGAAAACATAGGGCTCTAACGGTGGACCAATGACTAAATCCATCAGACGACACATTGTCTGAGGAGCAGAAACAAGACCGAAAGGCATGGTGACAAACTGGAATAATCCTTTACCACTGACAGCAAAAGCAGTATACTTCTTGCTCTCTTCACTCAGTGGGATCTGTAGGAAGGCCTTAGACAAATCAATAGAAGAGATGTATTTGGCATTCTGAAGTTTGCTCAAAATCACATCTATTCTGGGGATAGGATAAGCATCCCTGTTAGTTGTGATACTGTTTAGTTTTCGACCGTCAAAGCAGATCCTGAAGGATCCATCCTTCTTCTTCGTTAACCAGAGCGGAGAACAGTAGGACGATGTTGAAGGTTCTATGATATTTAAAGCAAGCATCGAATCTACTTCCTTTTCTAAATCTGCCTGCCAGGCTTGAGGTATGGGGTACTGATATAATCTGAAAGGAGTGGGATTTCCCACTTCGATAGTGTGAGAGATTAACGACGTACGACCTAGTTTGTCTTTTGAAGAAAGAGTAGTAAATTTAGAGATCATACTCTCTAATTGCCTTTGTTCAGAGCTTGATAAACTAGCAAAATCGTGAATAGCACTAAGGGTAGATAAATTAAATTCAGATATGGAAAAAGAAAAATCAGAACAACTTAAGGTACTATTGAAAGCATTGAAAAAGTCCATACCTAAAATTATAGAATTCTGCACGGAAGGAATAACATAAAATGTAATTTCCCTACATAAATCTGCCACTGTGATTTTAATTTGGAGTTTGCCCGTAATGGACTGAACTGTACCATCTGCAGTAGATACTTGCAAAGATGAAATGGGCATAATGGGAATACTAGAATTTTTCAATAAATTTAACGAATGTGCCCCTATCAATGAAATATTAGAGCCACTATCTAACAAAGCTAAACACGATTGTCCTAAAATTTGAATAGGAAGATATGGCCTATTATCATTTTGTTTCCTAACTAATAACGAATTAATATCTAGATCTAAAGTATTTGGTTGTCTACAACCGTTATATGGAACTAACCCAGACGTATCATCATCATTAACAAAACTAGAATCTAATATAGATAATGGAACCACATTACTATCACAATTATTATTGTTACGTTGAACACTACCAATCAAAGAAGCGTTTGTAAATGACCATCTGTGATCATTTGAATCAAGCGAATCTAACGTATTATCTATAGAAATAAATTTCTGGTTTAATTTTGTTTTGTGGTGTGTGCTGCTTTCTTGAACGACACCCCTTTCCCTTTTCGTGAAGATGGGTTTGGGTTGCTGGATGTGCTTGGTCCTGTAGTTTCGTTTGACGATGGGGTTTGATTCCCTGATTGGATGTTGGACGGAGAAACGTTCAGGGGACGGACCTCCGACGTGTCGTTTCCCGAACACTTAGAACAGTTTCTTTTAAGGGTGTTCTCTCGGCCACAACCATGGCAGAAAATACGATTTTGAGGAATCCCACAATTGTAAAATGGGTGACCAGGCTGATCACAATTCCAGCAGACAAGAGAACTAACAACCGAAACATTATGTTCATGACCCTTATTTAGCCAAGAACGTTGCCTAAAGGAAGTTGGCTGAGAAGAAGAGTTAGAAGAGGATCGAGATGTGGATGGAGGTTGAGAAGACCAGGATAACGTTTCCTCCAAACGTTTGCATTTTATAGTAAGGTCATCAATGTTCTGAATGTCCATAAGAGCTAATTGTTGATGATAAAAGGGCAATAGACATTTAAGGATGATTTTAATTTTAGCTAAATCTGACAAAGGAGTGTCTAAACGACTACACATACCTAATATAGTATTAATAAACATAGTAACAGATTCCCCAGGTTTCTGCTTATGATTCTTAATTTGATCTAATAAATCATCCTGGAATGAATACGGAAGAAAATCCGACTTCAACTTTTTAATCAGATCAGACCAACAAGAAAAATTACCCCTGTTATTCATAAACCATGTAAAAGCGGTCCCGGTGAACAACTCAGCAGAAGCAGCAAACAAATCCTCTTCAGAAACACCTCTAGATATTCGAAGACATTCAACCCTTTCTAAAAATGACATCACATCAGTGTGCTGTTTTTCACCTGAAAATGAAATACCCCATTTGTGTACTTGAACAGGTTTGGAGTACGTAAAGCTAGGTACATTGACTGAAGCATTAGGAGTAGAGGTAGCAATGGGGTTAACTCTAGAATCAAGTTCACCCTCTAGTGTTAATATTTTAAGAGAAACAGACCTCTTGAACGGTTCCTGTTCTTCAGAAGGACAGTGTAGCAAGTGTACACGGGCAGAAATATGGCCTAGACGAGATGTTAATCGCGCATACTCTGTATCCTTTACAGTTCCCCTAAACTTTTCGATTTTTTTAGACAAGCTGTCCAATGTTTCAGTGATTCCTTTTTGTTGTTCCTCAAAAGGAAGGGATACAGCTGAAATTTGGAGAAAACTTCTATTGCCAGCTTCTTGTTTCAAAGCACCTCTCAAAAGATTGCGTTTTTTATCGACAGTTGTCGACTCCTCTGGCATTATGTCCCGAATCTTTAATTCATAATCCAATTCATCCACCAGAAGATGTTCAGCTTTAAAAGCACACATGATGAGAGCAAAGTTATTGACAAATAGTCCAAAGAACAGAAATATGAAAAATATGAAAATATGAAAGTTTGCACGCAAAATATATATAATATAAACCGAGAAAATATCAGCAACACACCAACAAAATCAAAATAGCCAGCAAAAAAAAAAATATATATATAATGCAGTATATAATCTAATAAATAAGATCAAATAAATATATAAGATCAAATAAATGGATAAATAATCCAATAAATATTGTATACTCAAGTAAACCTACTACCTAAATACTGGAAGTAAATTTTTTTATTTATATGTAACTTACCACCACTCTAGAAAAAATATATATCTATAATAATAATAATAATAATCAACACTTAGTTGTACCTCCAACTATACCACTATTGACTGAAGAAATAAAATTGTTATATGAATTATATTATTAATAGCAATATTAAATATAAGTTCCCAATAAAAATTCAAAATCTAACCCAGAATGTAAGCTGCACAAACATATACTATAATGAGGTCCCAAAATATAAACAAAAATCAAAACAGCGTTTAAGAATACCTGATATGTATCAGAAATTAAAAATAAAATAAATAAGTAACAATATGTGTATAGGATACCAAACGGAAATAACAAAGAGATTTCAGATAAAAGAGAAGAATTGACCTAAATGAATACTGTCTCAGACCAAAAATAAAGCCACCACGTTGGAAAGCCGATGTAACAACTAGCTGATGATTTTCTGTTGGAGTGAATGAAAAGGGAGTGGTAAACTCCAACAGAAGTAGTAAAAAGAAGAAGATCTACTTAATGTAGCCAAAGGACAAAAATGTGTGGCTTCTCCGTTGAAGAAGCTGGAGTAACTAAAATACAACTTTGTAGTAGTATTTGTATGGAAGGATGCCAAGACAAAGAATATCGAATTGATACAGGACTAGAGATGAGAAATCATTAATAGATAGATATAACTTGAATGGCTAGCTAAATATGTATGAGAAGGGCCACTTGACACTCAAGGAAGGATTCGGCCAATTTGCACGGCTATTTTTGGCCAGACAATAGATTAAAGGAAGTGACAATGATGGCTCGAAAAGAAGATATGAAGATAATGTTCAGAAAATAGATAGAGTAAATATAATAATATACTGAAAATAGAATGAATTTTTGGGCGCCAGAAGAAGGATAACTAGGTTAACGCTCTTCCAGGTATTCTACGCTGCTATAGAGTATGTTAAATTTGTAGTACAAGTATGTGAAAAGTTATTAAAGATTATTAAATTATAAAATATACTACTAAAAATAAAGGAGTAATAAGAAAAAAAAATCACAATAAATGTATATTTATTGAATGTAACTACTAGATCTTTTTAACAATCTCTGAGTTAGGACAAGTAACTAGTGTGTAACTCTAACATGACAGGAAAAAGTGATACTAGTGAAAGTCAATTACAAAATCATCATACAACTATGATCTAAGAATACTCTTTATAAGGTTAGAAAAACTGACTACGGGTACCTCTAATACAGGAAGTACAACTTACAACTAGGTTAGTAGAACCCTCACCAAATAATAATTGTACGTTTATAATACGTACACCTTAATTAAATACTACCTGATACTATATATAACATATAAATACCTCACTGTGAGTGGGACAGGCACAAGCCTTATTGAATAAATAAACCTACGAGTGGATACACAGATCCTTTTCCTAACTCGTGGTTTATAATAGTAATAATAACAAGTGAAACCAAAAACTAATCTGAGGGATTAGAATCCAGAAGTTCATATGAATTTAATAAATTAAAGTTAAAGTTAAATAAAGTTAATAAGTTAAAGTTAAGTAAAGTTAATAAGTTCAAGTTAAATAAAGTTAATAATTACAATTTTGACTAATATGTGAAGTTAATTTTTAAAAATTTAATTAAACATATACTAAAATAATGGAATGAGTTTAAATAATTATACAAAAGTGGAACACAGCCTAAAAATAATCAAGATAAGAGTACCGACTACTATTATCAGGGAAAATATCTGAGCTCAGAAATTTATACCTTTATAGATTGCAGAGTGTTGGGGAACGCTATCAATTAAATATTATGTTGTAAAGAAAAAAAAACCTATAAAAAATATAAAGCAGGAAAAATGTGTGTGCAATTGAACTATAAAAAAAAATGTACTAAATATCACAAAACCAGTCTGTCTTTAATAAGAGCACAGTAAATGTTCCCAAACAAACCACTCTTTCCTAATCTTGAAGTTGATGTAATGAGCACCCAAGGGTGCTAACTCTCGCTAGCAGCTGTCCTGCTGGAGGTACAGGAGAGGAAGACTGGTAGAAAGCAGCTGAAGGTACTCAAAACTGTTGGAAAGCAGCTGGAGGTACTCAAAAAAAGAAAATGTGGAAATAATCCAGGCTGGTCGCCTATTGATTGTTTCTCTCTGTGTGGTCTGGCCTTGGTGTTGTTGTAGGGTGGCTTTAAGATTTCATGGTAGGTGCTAAAAAAAACACAGTGTGGTGTTACTACCAATCTACCAATGTCAAAAAAAAGAAGCAAGAGATACGAGGAGGTGTTTTTATTCCTATGGGAATAAGAAGAAATAGGTCATTAAGTCCAAAAACTTGAATGACTAGACAGCTTGACCTTTTATCAGGTTGCTATCAGATGACCTTGGTCAAATAACACAAGTAATTTCCAATTGAAATACAAAATATAATTACTGTGAAAGAATATTTTATTATAATATATACACCGGTATATAGATATATTATACAAGGATGAAATATAGTAAGACTAAGCGATGGATACTTATTTGATCATCGTTCAAAAGATAGGAGTTCTGTAGACTTGAAAGGAATATAAAAAATGGAGTTTAAATTAGCTCTATTTTCCAACTGGAAGCACAAATTAACAACGAATATTGAATTATCTCTAGATGAGTTTGATCCATGAAAATAAAACATAAAAACCATGAAAATAGACTATGTGAAACTTAGTTAGCAAATGTCAAGGACTTCCAAAATGGCTGAATAAAATACTTAATAAAATGTGTATTTACCGGGGTAGAACTCATTGGATATAGTATGCTCTAAAATTCTTCAAATCCACTGCTGCTGGATAACTTCACTATACTTTTATTGTAATATTTAATCAATTTGGAACTGAGAATTAGAGGTGAATAATTGAGTCTAATGACCCCGCACACTACGATTCAGACCGAACACTCGAGAAACAATGGCAATCCAAGGCTCACGTTCACAGCTGAATCCTTCGTACCCCTCTACTAAGCATTGGCTGTCAAAGTGGGGAAACCAATGTTGCCACGTTTTAAATGTGACGTCATCAAGCATTTAAAAATTCTGAGATGGGTTTAAGTTCTATTTGAATAAACATTGAAAGAAAATAATTCTGAAAATAATTAAATAATATTTTGGATAGTTAAATAATATCTTCCCATCAATAATCGATTCTATAAGGGGCGGAACGTCACAATAAAAAGCTGTGCATGGTCCAAAGCCTAGGATTTAACCATCAAATATAAAATTTTTTGAATATTATACGAGGTATGTCAAAAAGTTTTAATTTTACTGAAGAGTAAAGTAGCTTTATTTTTCACAATATTAAAAATTACTATTATGAAAAGTTGTTTGGACTTAAAAACTATATTCTAGTATGCAATTACATCCTTCTAATGAATTTTTTTTTTTGAAAAATTATGGATAACATTATTTTCAGTTATTTCAATTCAGATAACTCTTTTATTATTTATTTTAAAAAAAGTGATTTTTAATAAAAAGTTCTGCATGGTCTAAAACCTAAAATACAACCATCTTATGTCAAATTTTATCAATTTTATACGAGGTATGTCAAAAGATATGAATTTCGCTCAAGAGTAAAATACGTTTATTTTTCACAATATCGAAAATTGTTATTATGAAAAGTTATTTAGAATTAAAAACTATGTTTGAGTATGTAATTACATCCTTCTAATTGAAAAATTCTGAACTATAAAGGTACTTTACTTTTGATCTAAATTTATCCTTTTTGACATACCTCGTATAAAATTTAGATAAAATTTGATATAAGATGGTTGTATTTTAGTCTTTAGACCTTCCAGAATTATTAAGAATCACTTTTTTTCGTAAAATTAATAATAAAAGCGTTATCAGAATTGAAATAACTGAAAATAATGTTAGTTATCCATAATTTTTCAAAAAAAATAAATTTTTTTCAATTAGAAGGATGTAATTCCATATTAGAATATAGTTTTTAATTCCAAACAACTTTTCATAATAGCAATTTTCAATATTGTGAAAAATAAAGCTACTTTACTCTTAAGTGAAATTCAAACTTTTTGACATACCTCTTATATCATTCATAATATTTGATATCTGATGGTTGAATCTTGGGTTTTGGACCATGCAGAACTTTTTATAAAGAATAACTTCTTTTTGTAAAATTAATAATAAAAAAGTTATCCATATGGATACAACTTACAGGGACATACTTAAAATAATAAAACTTAACATAATAAAATATAGGGACATACTTAACATAATAAAATTTAAAGCAGTTTTATTTTTAAAGAATTTTACGCTTATAAATAACGCACACAAGTCTAAATATCACTGAGTCCGTGTCATCACAATTTGTCTCTTATATACCGGTACGCCTCTGCTGGAAAACGGTAGAGCATTCAAGGGCATTCATCTAACTATAAGCGAGGTTCCTACAGCCTCTGTTGCTTCTCTCATTTCGACCTCAATCGTTTTCTGTCCATCCATTCATCTTCTTTGATGGCTCTATCTCTCGAGATGTGTCGAATGTTCGCGACCCTAGTTAGCGGTAAATATGCCTCGTTTACGAGGGTCCGAATTAGAGGTCATTTACAGGTGACACGTATCATTGCCCCCTCCTTAAAAGATGGTCCCTCCTGAAACCTGGTCGGAACTAGAACTGGATGTTGGTATCAGCAGCTGGACTCTGTTTTGCAACTCCCAGTTGTATTAAAGTGGCAAAGGACTGTTTTCTCTCCGCGCCAGTAACCATGCGGATTGAAATAGACTAATACCTGGATTTAAGTGTCTTTAAGGATTTCTTCCCCCCTCCAATCTAATTGGCGGCATTCTAGCTTTGGCATAACTAACTTTTGCACGTTGGACTTAAACACATGCTCTCTCAATTAAAGTAATGCCTCCCATATATCTTGGTAGGTAGATTGGTCATGGGCAGTGTCTTTGGTTACGAGATGGCAAAGGTAAAGTGATGTATCTTGAAAGCTTTTCCGGGAACTTCCTTCAAAAGGCGGATGCCAACCCTTGTGTGTCTTTAATACTGGCCGGGATGGTATGATAGTATCCCAGTGAATAGTCATCGGTAAGTGCGAATAGATCTTGCTTTTATTCAATGGTAACACGATGTCTTGCTTTACTTCCTCAAACGTGAGGTCAGGTACTTCTTACACGTGGTTTACTTCTACTTCTTCATCTACGTCGTGGTCTCCTTCGAATGACGTCAACCTCCCAGGAATTTTACTTATCCGGCAAATGGCGTCGTTAATTTTCTCCATAACAAAGTACGGACCTTCCCAGAACTTATGCAAATTGGGAAAACAACTTCTTTAAATATCCCTTTTCGGCTTGAGTGTCGTACCATTTCTTCACTCGATCGCTAGCGATCTGAAGATGGGAGCGGACCAACTCGTGGATATCGTCCATTTTTCTTTACAATTCATGCACATAATCTTCACCAGCTACATCCTTAGGTCGACATCCAAACTATAAGATATTTAAAAGTTGTCATGCTATAAGAAAGTTCTGCTAACTTTTGGATTAAGGGATGTTAACACCACAAATTCTAAAAGTATACTCTGTATTGAACCCCTGTTGCGCTTTGACCGCCCTGTTATAAAGTGTAGGTTCTAAATTCAAAACTACTTCTAGCAAGAAATTTTATGAAGATACACTAAGCATCAAAATTAACGGACTACGTTAAAAATGGAACATTTTTGATGTCTCGTTTTTCCTAAAATTGTTGTCCGATTTTAGTGATTTTTTTAGTATATTATAGCTTTATTCTTCAAGAATATCCACGTGATAATACTATTGCTAAAGAGGTAAGTGTCATTGTATACCGGGTGTAACAATGATAGTGTGTTTTTTCCTCAAAGTGAACGGAGCGCCCTGTGAAATATTCTAGCGTATATAAAATATTGAAATTAAAACTCAACTGTAGCCTTAGGCCTTCTTAATATTTTGCTTTTTGATTCATGTGGGATAATAAAAAAGTTAGATACTTTAACACTAGCCATATTCTTCATTAATACAGGTGTTTCTAAATAAGTGCGACAAACTTTAAGGGATAATTTTGCATGACCGTTTGCTTTATAAACATATGTCCACAAATGCTTCGTTTCTGAGATACGAGATGATGATTTTTTTTTACAAACTGACGATTTATTTATTGCACTAAAACCGGTTGAGATATGCAAATAAAATTTGGTAGGTTTTAAGAGGTAGTTATTGCGCATTTTTTGACATACAATTAAGAATTTTATATTCACCATTGGCGTGCATACGGGATGTATCTAAAATGTTTATACCCGTATGCCCGCCAATGGTGAATATAAAATTGTTTATTGTATGTCAAAAAATGCGCAATAACTACCTCTTAAAACCTACCAAAATATATTTGCATATCTCAACCAGTTTTAGAGCAATAAATAAATCGTCAGTTTGTAAGAAAAAATTCAACATCCCGTATCTCGGAAACAAAGCATTTGCGAACATATGTTTAAAAAGCAAACAGTCATTATTTTTTCACGCAGAATTACCCCTTAAAGTTTGTCACACTTATTTAGAAACACACTGTATTGATGAATAACATTGTTAGTTGTTAAAGTACCTAACTTTTTTATTATCCAACATAAGCGAATGAATCAAAAACCAAAATGTTAAGAAGGCCTAACGCTATAGTTAGTTTTAATTTAAATATTTTATATACGCTAGGATATTCCACAGGGTGTTCCAAACTTTGAGGAAAAACACACTATCATTGTTACACCCGGTATACAATGACACTTACCTGTTTAGCAATAATATTATCACATCGATATTCTTGAAGAATAAAGCTATAATATACTAAAAAAATCACTTAAATCGGACAACAGGTTTAAGAAATACGAGACATCAAAAATGTTCTATTTTTAAGGTGGTGCGTTAATTTTTATGCTTAGTCTAGTTTATGTAAATTATTGTTGTGTTAAAGTACTTGATTACTTGTTTTTAATTTATATAGGGTCGCTTTATAATAAATAAAGTTATACTGCATAAGGTGTTGTGTTTTCTATCTCTTAATTTGCAGCGCACTGTATGCATTTGCTGATACAATAATAATAATAATATTAGTTTCACAACAAAATAACACATTTAAAAAAGTATTAATTTTTAGGTTACAGCCAGTGTTCTTCGAAACCTCTCCTGGAGAGCCGACTCAACCTCAAAAGAGATTTTAAGAGAAGTAGGTTCAGTAACAGGATTAATGAAATCGGCCATGTTAGACAACAAAGAGAACACCCTGAAATCAATTTTATCCGCACTTTGGAACCTGTCAGCTCATTGTACAGAAAACAAATCAGAAATATGTTCCGTGGATGGTGCTCTTGGATTCTTAGTAGACCTACTAACGTATAAAACTCCTACCAAGTCGCTTGCCATTATAGAGAACTCAGGAGGAATATTGAGAAATATTTCCAGTCAGATCGCGGTCAGGGAAGACTATAGAGAAATTCTCAGGCAGCACAATTGCCTTCAGATATTGTTAGATCAACTGAAATCCCCCAGCTTGACGATAGTTAGTAACGCTTGTGGTACATTGTGGAATTTATCTGCAAAGTGTCAAGTAGATCAAGACGCTTTGTGGCAAATGGGTGCTCCGAGCATGTTACGTTGTTTGAATCATTCCAAACACAAGATGATAGCTATGGGATCAAGTGCTGCGTTGAAGAATCTGTTAAGTGCCAAGCCCCAACAAATGTTTCAGCAAGATTTGGATGCCACAGCTTTGAGTTTGAATCTTCCGACTCTACCTACCCTTGGTAATTATTAATTTTTGTTATATTAATAGGACTTACAGTTATATTTTACGGCTCAGTATATGACGGTATACGACCAATCGAAATAGGACATAGACATAAATATAATACCTAGACTGAATCTAAAGCAGTCTAAGACAGTACGACAGAGAAAAATTTGAGTCGTTTATATTATTAGGGTATGGTCCAATTCAAACAATTAGGCCTGCGAGTCATAGATGTAATGACATCATAACCCCCAATGCACAAGGGGAAAATTACGTGCAACCCTTATTGTTTGACTTTTGTTTTAGGAATCTCTTTCTAATCGGCGGGGTTTATCAAATCGGCGGAAGTGTGATAGTCACGTGGTCGATAAGCTCAACGTCATTGGATAAACCTCATCGATTAGAAAGAGGACCCTAAACTGTCACATTGGTCGCGCAGTTTTAGATCGCAGCGCTCATTCTAGATGTTATATGTCTATGAAATAGGAAAATCACAAACATCTCTTTATAGGTTAAATGTTGACTGTGCTAATATTTTAAGAGCAACTTTTTTTGAAAAAATTAGTGTAGTAAACTCAGCCGAGAATAATCTTGACACATTCAGAGTAGGAAACATACAACACAAACATTCCTACCTTACACTATTAACTGCTGAAATCAACTTAATCTTTCATTAAAAAAAAGAAGAATTATTGGAAATAGTGGGAATGTCTACTAATCTCATAAAATTTTGTGGAATTTATTTCTTCAAAATATTTTTATTTTGTACAATAAATAATTTTCTCATTTGTTATCAATACATTATAATGGTGTAAATAAATAATTATTGATTGCCGTAAGGTTTATGTTATTTATGTCTGTTTACTATTAATAATATTGGCTATGAGCAGTTATGTTTGGTTGTGTAGTAATTTCAAGTCACGTCTAGTAACCTAACTTCCCAAAAAAATTACTAAAATCACTACTAGACAGTGGTGTCTCAGATTAGCGAATTTAGTATAGTAGTTATTTTTTTTAATTATATAAAAATTGTATCTTTATAGGTGCTAGAAAACAAAAAGCGCTGCTTCAAGATCTAGATTCCAATTTGACAGAGACATATGAAAATATTGAAAAGGATTCCCCAGTAAAAAAGGAATCGAGAAGAAAATCGGAAGTTCAGGAATTAACCAGTAAGTACAGTATATATTTTTTCTTCAAAATTAAAGAGCAACATGATGCATCTTTTGAGTAGAATCGGCTAATAGCCCGATCAAAGAACAATCTGACCCCAAAAAAAAATAAAGGAAGGATGAAAATTTGGGAATAGGTAGTTGAAATTGTCTCTTATTATATAAGAAAAAGTTTACAATGCTACATCCTCTCCATTTTTGAAAAATGGAGGGGAATACCCCACTCTCGAAGGTGAAAAACATACATTCAAAATAAGTCAGGAATTGGATAAAATGACTAATTCTAAGCAACTTTTGTTCTATAGAGTTTTTTCCCTTAGTCAATACTTTTCGAGTTATTTGCAAGTGAATATGTTCATTTTTAACAGAAGAATACATGTTTTTATACGGTTTTTCGGAGATAACTCAAAAAGAAGTATTTCAGCGAAAAAAATATTCTTAGCAAAAATATAGTTTATAAAAAACTGAAAAAAAATGGTGTATGCTTAAGGTCTGTAAACCCAGTAGTAGCAGAGTTGTAGCTAATGAAAAGTAGGTTCGTCTTCATCAAATTCCAAATCGAATATTTCAATGTGAAATAACCCAAAAACGGAGCACTTTTCGGGGAAAATTCATTTCAACTTTTTTAAAGTGTTTAAAAAAAGGTTTATTTTTGTTTTTTAAAAAAACTTGTAACATTAAAAGTAGGTGAGTTACGCTCAAAATATTGTTGGTCCCTTTTATTTTTTGGTAAAAATATCGCGAGAATCACCCCCTAATTAGCATCACAAATCAATTTTATCATTACCACTTCACAAGTTACTTTGCGTATGTGTTATTTATATGATCTGTAAGTTTCATTGGTTCAAAGTGCTTATTTTTGAAAAAGCTGTAGTTAAAATGGCTTGAACGAGTAACTAATCACGAGCTTAGGCAAATTTTGAACAACCATAGCATAACCAATTTTTGTTTAACAAGAAAACAAAAAAGAAAATATATTCAGAAAAGCAAAACATACATTTTATTGCCCTTTAAGATTTTTGGTATTACTAATAATTTTTAAGTTAATTCCATGAAGAATTCCATTTTTTTTTTTCAAAATTAAAAAAAATGTTTTATTTTAAACCCAATTTTTTTCAAAAAGGAGCACTTTGAACCAATGAAACCTATAGAAAATATAAATAATACATAAGTAAAGTAACTTGCGAAGCGGTAACGATTAATTTTATTTGGGAAGCTAATTAGTGGGTGATTTTCGCGCTACCTACTCCCAAATTTTCAACTTTCCTTTATTTTTTTGGAGGTTTTCGTAAAATTTTGTGTCCCCTGATCGGGCTATAAAGAAATTCGATTATATTGTGAGATATGGATTATCCGGCTCGAGGGACCATGAACAGAACTTCCTTACATTCCTATATAAAGATTCTCCTCCAACTCAATAATTTGGACCGACCAATTTAGCTGTTAAATGTCATTTACAAAGATTTAAAAATTAAACCATTTTTTATTTTATATTAACAACGTATTTTATCTAAAATAATTAGTTTTGTTTTCTTTACAGATAATTTCTCAAGTCTTAATTTAAACGAGCCTTCAACGAGCTTTTCTTCGGATCCTAGGATGGCTCCTAGGATACCTCAGACATACGGTAGTACCAGTTTACCGTATAAAAGACCAAATTGTACATTCATTCCTGTTAGAAATAAATTTTCGGATTGCGCGTATGATGATGAAATCGACGTTTCTGACCAGCCCATAGACTATAGCAAAAAATATTCTGAAACTAAGGTGAGATCTTTAATCACGTTATTTGATTATTCAATATAGTTTTACATCTTACTAGAGCGGCCTGATAAGCATTTAGCCTTCAAAGGAGAAAAACGGAAATTTTAGAAAAGTGGGGATTTATTTATTTCTTACTAGCTGACCCGGCAGACTTCGTACTGCCTCAATAGATAAAAACAAACTGTTGTATACAATAAACTTAAAATAAAGAAACGGAATTCGTAATTAATAAACAAAAAATGTTCGATGTGAATGAGGTTTTATTATTATTTTTAATTAATTACACATGATGTTTGAAGTAATAAAGTTTAGTTATAAGTAACAAAATAAAGTTTGTAGTGAAACAGTTACAATCTTAAATTTGTTTATTTTATAATGAATATAACATCTTTATTTTATCTACATATTATCTATAATTGGGCTCGGGGTTGTCCAATCAACAGGTGTTGATTAATAAAAATAAAATTAAATAAAAGTTAATAGAATCTAATAAAAATAAATAAAATTTAATAAAATGAATTTTAAGAAAATCAATTAAAATTAAATCAAATTTTGTAATTTGCTGCTTGTTCTTTTCGTGTGCTCAAAACTTTTCTCCTGCTTACCGTTCGTCAAAAA
Organism: Diabrotica virgifera virgifera; assembly: GCF_917563875.1. Taxonomy (NCBI): domain Eukaryota; kingdom Metazoa; phylum Arthropoda; class Insecta; order Coleoptera; family Chrysomelidae; genus Diabrotica; species Diabrotica virgifera. The sequence continues at coordinate 250,467,575 of NC_065448.1, read as the reverse complement.
AGTTTCGTTAAGAGATATTTTTTGAAAATTTCGAGAAATTAAAAAAACCATATTTTGTCTAATTTAAGTCCAAAAGTTAAACAGTTGCACTTTTCTTCGATGAAATTTATTGCTAAAATAAATAATATAAATCCATTTTCCCTCAAGGAATGGATGCAGTTAACCTACAGTGGATACAGTTTTCCAACCATAACTAACATGGACATAGTTATGGACATGGATATTTAGCATTTTTTTAGGACGTTTTACAGCATTTAACCATAGTTTTTGTCTCTCAGATGATAACTTATTTAGTTCAGTTTTATAAATGTAGCACTGATGGTAACCGTTTATCACGATTAGTTCGCATTCCACACTTCAAAACACAACAGAAATAAGGCATAGTATCTTTTTAAATTAATTCTTCCAGTGAAAATGTTAAATTAATCCTTGTACAAAAGAAAATTACAAAGAAACGCAACTAAAATTATCTGAGAGACATTAGGAACAGAATAACATTTATGTTTGCCTCCCAGCCGCCATATTTATTTAATTTTGACAGCATACTGGAATGCCCTGTATTTTTTATTTTCCAATTAATACAGATTTTTTTTAATTTTTCAGGTGCCAACTGTGGAAAATCCAAGTACTTCTACAAGCAAAGAACACGAGTATACTTACACCAAAGCAAAATCTGATAAAGACTCAAGTTTTAACATATATGCGGAAACGGATTTGGATCAACCCACTGATTATTCCTTGAGATATGCCGAAGACGATTCCGACTCAGAAATTGCAAAAAATGAAGACACGATCAAAACCTACTGTACCGAAGATACTCCATATGAGACCCCATTTAATTTTTCTACTGCTACGTCCATGTCCGATTTGAGGATAGATGAGAAACCAGTTATCGATAATGATAAATTGAAGGATAGAGAACATAAAAATAGTAAAAAAGTAGGTTTCAAATATTAAAATCCTCCTTTATTGACATAAAAAGATTAATTTTAAGGTATACATAGATTATTAGGCCAGTCAATGAGGGTATTTGGCTCCGAATTTCAACCTACTACATCGATTTAGTTGATATTTTCACTGTAAGTAGGGAATAGCTCAAGAAATAAAGTCTACCCTATGTCGATGTGCGCTTTTATCTTGGGGGTGGTTCCCACCCCTTCTCGGGGGTGAAAAATGTTTTGGTTAAAATAGCCACGGAAAAGGCTAGAGAACCTAATTTTAAGCAAAAACTGTTTTATGATTACATATTTTTTAAAAACTCAATACTTTTTGAGTTATTCGTGGTTGAAAATTGGCAATTTTCATTGAAAAATGACACCTTTTCGGACGGATTTTTGTGAATACCTTAAAAACTATGCATCTAACAAAAAAACTATATAAAACATTTCTGTTGTTTCGAGTTGATTCAATTCAGTCTACTTGCATAGCCTCTCTGATAAGGGGTAGAGACCCCGAAACACGGTGTCAGAGGATGGCAAAAGACTCGAATTGAATAAAAACGAAAACGATTATTTTCTTTTCTTTTTCATACCTTACTCGGTTTAGAGTACAAAATGACCACGTTTCGTTAAAGTATTCTGAGACGCATTGATGGAGTGCTCCTCCTAGCGGCGCCGCTTGGTACTATCGTATCTCGGTTAACAGGATCCTGACTCGTGGTCGAAATTTATTTTTATTTATTTTGTCATTCCCCGTTAGAGGACATTCTAACCACACTCTGCTGCAGATATTTTAATATATGCAGTTCTTCTTCGTTTCGAGTTAATTCAATTCAGTCTACTTGCATAGCCTCTTTGATAAGGGGTAGAGACCCCGAAACACGGTGTCAGGATGGCAAGAGACTCGAATTGAATAAAAACGAAAACGATTATTTTCTTTTCTATTTCTGTAGGTTATAAAAAAAAACAAAGAGATCCGTTCCTTCATAAATTTTCTAGTTAAAATACGAAGAGGGATATGGTAGGTAAGAAGAGTTTGTTTTTTTTTTGCTGCATGCTCAAATCGGTGTATTCAACTTGAAATAACAGAGAAATTGTTGATTTTAGGTGTATAATGAAACTAATAACTTTTGTAGTGTTTGAAAAGACCTTTAAAATGAGCAATACTAAATGTTGATTACATTCAAACTAAGCCAGATATTCTGCAAAAAGGTTGATGACTAATGTATTTTAAGAAGAAATGAGAAGTATATTTAACCCCTTATCCATCAGAATTTAAACACATCGTTTTTCTTCTACAATACTTTTTATTATAGTGTTATTTCTATGTTCAAAAATGGGCTGGATTAAAATAATTGGATTTTGAAAAAAAAGATCAGCGCATTTTTAAATTTTGTTAAATATCTTCCTTTTCCTCCATGTACCAGATAAGAGATACGAAAAAAAGAAACCACACAAAAATGTAGGGCTTTTTCATATTAAAATTTCCTTTTTATTTTGCATTACTTTATCTCTTATCATTTTCAAGTTACATGGAGAAGAAGGAAGATTTTTAAGAAAATTTAAAAATGCGCTCTATAATTTGATCTTTTTTTTTTCAAAAACCATTCATTTTAAATCCGTCCAACTTTTTGAACATATAAATAACACTATAATAAAAGGTCAGTATTGTAGAAGAAAAACCATGCATTTACATTTTGGTGGATGGGGGTTAAAATTACTTATCATTTTTTCTTAAAATACATTAGTTATTAATTTTGTTTGCAGCATATCTCGCTTAGTTTTAATGTAATGGACCTTTAATATAGCTCATTTTAAAGGTATTTTCAAGCACTACAAAAGGTATTAGTAGCACTATACACCTAAAACCGATCGTTTCTCTGTTATTTCAAGTTGAATACACCAATTTGAGAATGTACCAAGAAACAAACTATTTTCACCTACCATATCTTTTTTTTTATGATAACTAGAAGATTTACGAAAGCAAGTGTCTCTTTGGTTTTTTATAACCTACAAAAATGTTTAATATAGTTTTTTAGTTAGGTGCATAGTTTTTAGGGTATTCGCAAAAAACCGTGTTTCAATAAAAAAGGCCAATTTTCAACCACGAATATCTCAAAAAGTATTGAGTTTTCAAAAAAAAATTATAGAAGAGTTTTTGCTTAGAATTAGGTTGTCTAGCGAATTCCGTGGTAATTTTAACCAAACAATTTTCCAACCCTAAGAAGGGGTGGGAACCACCCTCAAGATAAAAGCACACATCGGCATAGGGTAGACTTTGAATTAGGAGATAGGTAGAGGCTAGGCCAAAAATTTTATTAAAATCCATGCAGTAGGATATAATTCGGAGGTAATATCCTATTCTTGCTCCCATTGACTGGCCTATATGTTTCGGCTATAGATAAATTCGTGCGATTTTGTACCTTATTTAGAGAAGCCTTCTTCTTCTTCTTTTAGTATCAAACCCCTGGATGCTGGCTATGTCCTTCCATCCAAACCTGTCTTGTGCCCTTGTCCGTTCATACCCTCCATTCAATTCATTAAGTACTTCTTCGTTTCTCCTGATTCTTCATGTGCCGTCTTCCTCTTGCACCGGGCCATATACTTTTCTCAGTATCTTTCTCTCGAATGTCCTGAGTTGAACTTCATCTTTTTTTGTCATTACCCAGGTTTCACAACCATGGGTTACTACGGGTCTATACTAAATTTACATTCAAGATGCAGTACAAACAAACAAACCAAAACACGTTAAATGCTACGAGGACCACTCCCGAATCGTAATTTACAATGTATATACTGTTATGATCTGCTTCTTATTAATTTTATATTAATTATTATTTATCTGATTAATTATTTAATTGTCGCAAATCATACATAAAAAAACAATAAAAAAATCTCAGGGTGCCTTTTTATAATCTTAAAAAAATGTCTAAATAATCTTACGTTATACTTATCTTCTCTCGTGGGTTCAGTATCTCTTAGTTGATCCTAATCGGGATAAAATAGGGAAAAGAAATAAAGCCAAATATAAAATAAACATACAGAATTGTCTTTTATTTATCAAAATCGATACTCTAAAATCTATCAAATCTAAAACCTGTGGACACAGATGTCCGAATGAAATTTCTACCATTTAAATTTATTCTAGTTAAAAAATATTTATCGGTTTGTTCCCGATGACTTTGGTACAACAAAATAAACAAAATCAAATTATGTATTCGCAAGATTAGTTTTACTCCCTATTTAGTTTCCGAACATAAAAATATCTTTCACATAAGTTGACTGACCTTTTGCTTCAATCACTCTGATGTCTTCTCGTGACCCAAAACAGCTCTCCCTCGTTGACTATGTTAAAGGCTACTCATCAAAGCCCTCTCCGTTCTCCAGCTTCAAAACTATCAGCATACCAGCACCAATTCTCCAACAGGCCGGGCCTCTTTTGACACGTACTCGATTCAAACAAAACTCCAAAAATTCTCTGCTCTCCTTCTCACAATAATACAGAATCAAAGAGGTATTTCGTCTCAATTTGATCTGTCTCTCGTTCCACTTTTCAACACTATTCTCCACTATCAAACAAACCACTGGTACTTGCTAACTATCTATTCACGAAAACGTCGATCTGCTCCTCAGCGATGCCAAAAACATAATGACTTCTTTTTCAAACTCTCTCAATCATTCAATCCACTTTTCCCCTTCCAACTTGACAAGAATCAGAAACAATATTTTCCATTCGACAAACAAACAGTCATTTTCAGAATTATTCCGACCATCCTAATTACTTTCGGGGAACCCTACAATATTTACTCGGGTTGAAACCAAGATATTAAAATTCCAAACTTTCTTTTAAACCACCTTTTCTAGAAAGTGATAATTACATCTACCTGTGGATTCTATAGTTCTCGTAATAAACAATCTATTTCCATTTTAAAAACTAAATACATCGTCCTTTTCACTTTAATTATTCACAAAAGTCTTTAATGGTTCATCGGAAAGCTCATTAAAAGAGAAATCCACTTACATCCAAACTAAATTCTAATAAATATTTACAGCTCAATATACAGGGTGTATCAAATTTATGTGCCCGCGTTATTTAAAAAAAAATTTAATTTAATTTTCATTTTGCTTTTGATTGATAAATTGAAAACACAATAATACATTGTAAATTATGATTCGGGAGTGCTCCTAGTATCATTTAACGTGTCTTGGTTTGTTTATTCCTACTGCCTCTTGATTGTAAATTTAGTATAGTCAATATTCTGTAGATAATCATTTTGGTTATTTTGTCTGAACGCTTTTATGAGACGTTGCTTGCTCCTACTATTATAGCTACATCCTACCTTTCAGAACTGTTACTAGAACTATTTTTACTCAGACTCACAAGTATTTATTCAAAAGTGTTTTTTCTTTTAGATAAGCGAAAGTCCAGAAGAAAAGGAAAGATGCAGCACCGAAGACATTTCCGACCTTGACCACCGAACGAAATTGACAGAAAAAATCCCAAAATCTGAACTTAGTTCCGGTCTAATGTCGCCAGAGAAACCAGTTAATTATGCAGAAGAGGGCACGCCCGGTTATTTTTCGAGGGTTAGTAGTTTCGGTTCTTTAACTTCCATACCTGCAAACGAAAGAATCAAAGAAACCAAAGAGAGTGAAAACAGGAATTTGGAGAATGTAAAGAATGTGGAGAAGATATCGACGAAATCATCCGTGGAAACCAAAGCGGTGAAATTTGAAAGGGTAGTGAACTATGCAGAAGAGACGCCCCTAATGTTCTCAAGGTATATTCATTTTTATATATTCAATTTACTTAATTATACCTTTAGTTAATGCTATTAGCTGTGTACAAGTACTTGCGAGGGGATACGAGAAACGATCGTGCGCGAGTAGCGGAGAAATCTTGTAACTTTCTTAGCATATTTTTTAAATAATTCATATTGTCAATTGAAATTGTCATATTGACATATTTCATACCTACTGTCATTGAAGAAAATAGGATTTCGCAAAGGCTGTGTTATAAATTGTAAAAATAACAAAAAATTGTTAATTTAATTTCTATTCATTTCCAACTTTTAAGCATAAATTAATACAAAGAGAAAAGTGGATTTCCATCATAATAAAGTAGAAATAAGTAACATAACCTAAATTATGCATTCTTGCGCCCGATTTTATAATCAGTTTGAAGTAAATATTAAATAAAAGTTCACTTTTAAGTGTAAATTTCAGTTTCATTATACCATAACCCTCACTTAATGTTCACTTTAACTTAACACTTTAATCTTAAAATCAATAAAGTCGTTTATATTACTGAATAGAGAATTAAATAACCTTTCAAACGAGCTATCATACGACCCCTACTCTGATTTAAAAAATCATCGATTACGTCATCACGCGCAGATGGATGACGTCACTAGTAGGTACAATATATATGCCAAAAAGTCATAATTTAAAAATAGAAATCGACCTGTCTCAGGATTTATTTCCAAATTTGCCCTTTCTCGAGATAATGAATTTATTCCAACTCAAACGTCCTCATTGTATATACAACAAAAGATACTGATAATAATATATCTTTCAGATCCAGTTCATTGGCGTCTTTAGATAGTATAGAACAACACTCCATTCATGATGATAGAAGTTCAGTAGTGTCTGATTTCAGTCGCTTAACCAGTGGAATCGTGTCTCCTAGTGAACTTCCTGATTCACCGACTCAAACAGTTCCACCAAGTCCTAAGCCGAGGAAAACATCGCCAGAATTTCCCTCTAGCTCAAAGGTAAAATCATAGGAAGTTATAGTTAGTTTAGAAACCAACCAAAAAAATGATAACGATATCCAGAAAAGTATCTTGATGTTAAAAAATAATGAACACATTTTATTTATCATGATATAGATATTTAAAAGCTATTTATTGCAGAGATGAGTCAAATGATCTCGAGTTTTTATGACACATTTGCTTATCAATGATTTTTGTTAGGATATAATATATAAAAATTGTAGTGAATAAACAAGTGGACTGTGAGTAACATTTTACGAATATTAAACGAAAAAACTGTTATTCTGAATATATCTAAATTCACCATTTGAGTAGGTATTCAATGTGTTGTGTTAGTGTTAGTGATTAAAAATATATTGTTAATTCGGTTAATTTATTTAAATAATTTTAAAGTAAAAATATCAGTAAAAAATGAATAACCATTTTCAATTTCGTTACAACACGAAAATACAGCCGCATCATTATTCCAGTTCAAATACCTAAATATCAAATACCTAAGTTTTACTTTTGACAGAAATATCAAATACATAAACACAGAAATATCGAATACATAGTACTTTATTTGTACCATTGTATTTATTTGTCCCTAATTGTGCTTCAAGTACCAAGAAGTGGACGATTTTCTAAAGAAAACAAAACGCTTATCCTGTAGTGATCTCCAGACTATCAGCTTAATGAGCCATATTTTAAAATTGTGTCTAAAAATTATACATTAAAGTGATTAAAGTATGTATGACTGAGCTTAGAAAAAATCAGTACATGGAAATCAGTACAGTATTCGGAAAGCAGTGGGTACGAGAGGGTATGTAGAGACGTAAATGGCGATATTTATGTATGCTTCATTGATTACCATAACGCGTTCGACACAGTAAAGCACGACAAGCTGATAGAGATATTAACCAATATTGGAATAACACCTGTGATATAAGAAGTATTAGCAATTTTTACTGAAATCAAACATCGTCTATCCGGACAGAGGCAGGAGAATCCGACGATATCGAAATCAAACAGGGAGTCCTACAGGGATGTATCCTATCACCTCTCAACAGAGAATTTATCAATAACATACGATACGCAGACGATGCGGTGGTATTCACTTACAGTTCTGAAGACCTTCAGAAGTTAATGAATAGAATCACAGAAGTAAGTCAAAGATATAGACTTTCACTAAACATTAAGAAAACAAAATGTATGATCATCTTTAAAAAGGAACAGCAATTTGGACGAATCAGTGTGAACGGTCAACGAATAGAAATAATAAAAACACACCTATCTTTGTGGGACCATTTTCTTGAAATAAAATGTAGGATAGAGAAAGCAAGATCTGCATTTCAAAAAATGGCTAAGCTATTCAAATGGCATGATTTATCAATGCCCATGTTAGAGCCAATACAGCCAAAATCGAATACTTCGGTCACATCATGAGGAACAGGACTTCTGGAACTAATTTTACAGGGACAAGTAGAAGGAAAACTATAACCAGGAAGGCGAAGGCTTTTCTGGCTGAGAAATTTACGTACGTTCAACACAACAACCAGAAATCTTTTCAGAGCATCCAAGTACAGATTGCCATGATGATCTCCAACATTCGAAACGAATAGGCATTACAAAAAGAAGAGAACCCAAAAATATGCTTTATTTTTGAAGTTATACTTCTTTGGGCGCGATTGAGAGTGAATTTTTATTATTCTGGGCGCATGTGCACACAGACATCATGGTATTAGTCGCTAAATCTTTTAAGGTATCTAGCGCAAATAAGGTGTGCGTGAAAAGAATATATTAGTGTTTTTAGTAAATATATTTATTATAATTTTTGTGTCTTTGGATTTGTCTTCCTCAGGAGTAAGATAATAAGTATTATTGAAAATGTTTATTCAATTGATCTATTTGTCACCGTGATTGTAATTATGCCCGAGAAATGATCGTGCGTAAAGATAACCATGGTAGCCTATCGGTAGAGCATTCGCCTAGAGATCGAGAGGTCCCGCGTTCAAATCCGGACAATTCATATTCTTTTTTTTTTTTAATTTTTGGTATTCTTTTAGTTCTTTCTAAAATTAGTTTAATATTTAAATACTTTAATATTTAATATATTGATTTCATTGAAATCATAAATAGAACTATAACGTACGTACAAAGTACACACACATTCTTTTTTTTTAATTGCAAGAATATATATGCATAATAGGGAACTTGCATAAATTTTTAAATTCGGAAAAAATGTTATAAATCACAACAGAACGTAATTTAAAACATGTATCAAAGATAAAAAAGTTTTGTTTGTCTTTCGTTTGGCCCCTAAAGACGATTAAAAATTCAAATTAAAACGTGGTCCAAAACGCATCGGTTTTACATTTACATTTTTCCAATAAAGTAAACAGAATTTTAAATTAGACGTTATAAACGTCAGTAGAAAATACATTTATGTGACGTTATTACAAGTGTTTTTGATCGTTTGACCTATTCATAGAAAATTTGTACTTTTACAAAATGGTTTTATTTTCAATAGCAAACCTTCGTTCCTTTCCTTCAAAAACAGTATAAAACTACAATTTTAACAAACTGGTATATATTATTACAATGAGATACGATAAATGTCATTAGAATATAAATATTTTTGACTTATTCCACGACGATGAGCTTGCCAAATACCCAAGTAGGTGGAGGCCAATAAACTAAAGAATGAGAAGAAGAATATACCTAAATATAAGGTTGTGTCTAGGTATACGCTAACGTGTACGCAAATAAAAAAGTTAGAGTGTCAGTGATTTCATATTTTTTATTTGTTTAGTGTTTGTTTTTAAATTAACTACGGAGTGCGGACAATTATTTAGTTCTTTTAATGAGTTTAAGAACATTTTAAAACAGTACGCAAAAGATAAGAGACTATAAATTAATATATATTTTTTTTAGTTATAAATGAAATAGTATTACCGTAAAAGATTAAAATAAAAGGAAGACCTAAAGCTTTCACAATAATAATTAACTTGTTTTGAAGCTATTATCCTTGTGGCATTTTTGTAATCAACTATTCTAAATGGGAACTAAGCCACAATTTAACTAAAAAATTGATTTTATTAACGTTTCGACTTCTAAACCGGATGTCGTTGTCAAAATACAAAATATTTTTAAATTAAACAAAAATGTTGTTGCTTAGTAAAAAATTTTTTCTAATAATTTATTTAATCTGACTAATTTTTGTATTTTGACAATGACATCCGATTTGGACGTCTAAACGTTAATAAAATAATTTTTTTAGTTAAATTGTGGCTTATTTTGCATTTAGAATAGTTGATTATAATAATTCACTTACGTATAAAAATTATTTTAACAATATTTTGTACCTACATGTTATGTCAACTAAATACATATAATTATTTTGCTAACCTAAATATATACTTTTATATATACACATTGATTTATTATAATTAAGTTTGAAACATCTGAATAGTTCTGTTTCCCTTCCCTTAACAAATATGTTTCCATCAAACAAACACTAAACATATCAAAATAGCATGTACCAAAATATATAGTCACTGCGCAAGCTAAATAATGACGTCACTGGCTTGATGAAGTTTAATTCGCGTGTACATACCTAACTTTTTTATTTGCGTACACGTTAGCGTGTACCTAGACACAGCGAAATATAACCATAATAAAAACTAATGCACAACTATGTGACGTCACGGGCCGTTTGAACTATTTTATACCGCAGAAGACTTTAAATATGTATTTCTAAGTTATTACGAGTTTTTGAAGCGTGAAATTTTGGAAATCTCATTTTTAAACAAAACTGAACATTATTATCTAATAAGAAAAAAATGTGCAAGTCCCTATTATCCGAACACTAATTTTAATAATGTACTCATCCCTGGCAGTTGGTATATTATTTTTTAATAATTGACGACCACTACTTGATTTTTTTACTAATTTGCTTCGAGTTTAACATTGCAAATGTTATTTCGCCAAATATTATCTTTTATCCGACGAAATACGGTTATTTTTTAAAACGGCGGAAAACACATTTAAATATGTTATAATTATACCACTACGCATATAATTACACCTTATAACAACTGGCATTGCATAATCAAAAAAACCCATTATCGTTGTTAGCTATTGTTTGTATTTAAGTTTACCGCAAATGTAGAACACATATCAGTCGTGTGCCATGCTGTTATATTTTTTTTATAAATAATGTATTTTTACTAAAATGTTTATTTGAAAATATTTATTTTTAAATCACAGACAAGAATAACCTCAGAAAACAGACCTCAACCCGCTGCTAGAACTTTACCTAAACCAAGTGTTTTTGAAGACAACGTAACTAAATTCAAAGAAGAAAGTACACCGATTCAGTTTTCGACAGCGACAAGCTTAAGTAGTCTCACCATTGACGAACCAGAAGATAATATTGAGCAGGTAAAATTTTTCATTAAATTTGTTTTTAGTAGTTTTTACGTTCTTCTTCTTTACGTGCCATCTCCGCGTGGAAGGTTGGCAATCATCGTTGCTATTCTAACTTTTGACACTACAGCCCTAAAGAGTTCGGTTGAGCTGAATCCAGTTTCAGCAAGGACATTTTTCTTCTACGTATGCTGCGCCTTCCTTGAATCTTTCCCTGCATTATTAATTGTAGGAGTTCATATCTGTCACCACGTGTTATATGACCTAGATATTGTAGTTTTCTTATTTTGACGGAATCCAGTATCTCCCTGCTGTTCTCTATTCTTCTTAGTACAGTGGAACCCCGATAAGTCGGCCCCCGATAACCCGGAAGTCCGGCTAACCCGGACCGATTTTCATCAGACAAAAATTTAACAAATAAACAATTTAACAATTTTATCAAATAAAAATGTATGTAGGCCAAATAATATTTCAGAGATAATGTGTATTTGTGTAATTTGAACACATAAGTACAATAGTAAAAATGATTCATGCACACGGCGGCAGCCAGAGCGACCGTCTCAGCTTATCGGAAAGAACAGACACCTGTCTGTATTCCTTTTTCTTTATTTATGTCAAACTGTCTTAGCATTGTTTAAAAAAGACGTGACTATTTAAAAATTCTTGTATTGTGTGTAGTACAGCCTAGTGATGTAACGAATGTCATTTTTTGAACATTCGCGAATACGAATGCGAATGCGAATATCTGCTACCGACATTCGCGAATGCGGATGCGAATGCGAATATTCAGTTTTTTTTTAATTTGTTTCTATTTTGTAATGTTTCCTAAATATATAATGAAAGTTTAATTGATATTTAGTGTAAATCAATCTGAATCTTAAGCTTTATTACATAATACCAAATAATAAAAAAAAGTGAAGGCTGATAATGTAATAAGCTAATACAAGGTTAAGTTCTATCTATCTATTGCCCTTCATTTGTCCAAAGTTGAATGTGGGTCTCCCCCTTATTTTTCCATTCATTCTTCTCGGTTCAGTGCTAAATGTCCATCTGGTCCCTGCGAATCTTTTTAGGTCATCAGACGAGCTCATCTGTGGTCTGCCCTTTCCTCTTTTATGGTCGTAATGTCTCCAGTGAGTTATCGCTTTATTCCATCTTCCATCTGTTTGTCTGTTGTTGTGTCCTGCATATTTCCATTTGAGAGTAGCTGCATGTTTGTGGTTAAGTTACCTTTTCTTAATAAAAAAAGATGAGAAGTGAATATATTTTGATTTTATTAACCTAATATTATCTTAAAATTATTTTTTTTCTGGTTTTCATATTCGCAAAACATTCGCACAAATTTCGCGAATGCGGATGCGAATGCGAATATGCAAAAACATGCGAATATTCGCGAATGCGAATGCGAATACGAATATTCGTTACATCACTAGTACAGCCTATTAATCACTTCCGTTCTGTAATGTAATCGTGCTTCAGATTGTGTTTGCTTTGTCTACGTAATGGTAACAAAACGTAAAAATGTTGCAGTGACAATGGAAAAGAAACTAGAAACATTAGGTAGGATTGATAAAGACGAATCTTTAAAATAAATTTATTGCAGCATCATAATATGATATTATGCTACCATAGGTCTGGATCGCGCGTATGAAAAAAAAGTTGATTAATAGCAAGCTAAAAATTTATTAATAGCTTAAGGGTGTCTAGTCGGATAAACTTTGATATATGAGAACACTGGAACAGGGGCAGTTTTAATTGTGGAACAGGTCAAAAATTTGGAACGGTCAGAACACGAAAATGGCACATTTGTTTTGTCCGACAGAACAGACATAAACTCTCCGAACAGAGATTAAACTCTCATGCAAAAATCAGACTGCTATTTATCACCTGTCATAATTCCTGTCATTTGACATATTCTACATGTTCCACTCATTAAAACGCCAATTTGGTGATAAATAGCAGTCTGATTTTTGCATGAGAGTTTAATCTCTGTTCGGAGAGTTTAAGTCTGTTCTGTCGGAAAAAATACATGTGCCGTTTTCGTGGTCTGACCGTTCCAAATTTTTAACCTGTTCCACAGTTAAAACTTCCCCTGTTCCAGTGTTCCCATATATTAATGTTTGTCCGACTAGACACCCTTAAGCTAATAACAAATTTTCAGCTTGCTATTTATCAATTTTTTTTTGTACGCAGGATCCAGACCTACCATATTATGGTGTCGGTACATCTCTACAGTATGACTGAGTTTTTTACCAAGAAATGAACAAAACTCTACACTCTATACAACTATACGTAATTTAGATGTGTACTGTGCATATGTGTTTCATGTTTTTGTAATTGTAATGGAGGTTATTTATTAATTTTTACTATATTCTCCGGCTAACCCGGATTTTCGATAACCCGGATCGGCCGCGGTCCCGATTAATCCGAGTTATCGAGGTTCCACTGTATGTACTTCTTCATTGGTTATTCTGTCTGCCCAGGAGATTCTCAGCATTCTTCGGTATGTCCACATTTCAAATGTTTCCAATCTATTAAGACATTGTTTATTAAGAGTCCATGTCTCCACACCATACAAAAGAACGGAAAATACATAACACTTTAGTACTCGTTTTCTAAGATTTAGGCTGAGGTCTCTACTACATAATATTTGTTTCATATTATTGAATGCACTTCTAGCCTTTTCTATTATAGCATATACATATTTTTATTATTAGCACTAAATAGTTATAATTCTGAACTCGTTCTATCGTCTGATTATTTACGTGTAGATTGATGTTTCTAATATTTTTCTTAGATATACCCATACATTTTGTTTTCTGTTATTATAGAACTATTAGTAATTGGTTGTTGCTGTTTTTTATCTAGTTCCGGTTTCGATTTTCCCAATATGATTTTGGTCAACACTTTGGACGTAACCCTTAGTAATATATGCGTATTTTTATTATCAACCCCGCCTTCCACTCCTTTGGTAATTGTTTATCAGTCCGTATATTATTCAAAAGTGTAATGTTTCTATTGATTGCTCAGTAACTGCTTTTATTAGGTAAATGGATATTTGTTGATTCCCGTGGCTTTGCCATTTTTTTAGAAGTTTTTGTGTTTTCTGAATTACTGCTCCAATTTTTCTTACTGCAATTTCTCCAAATATTTATGGACCAAGAGATTTTCCAATGTCGGAAAAAAAATCATTTTAAGACGGCTGATTCTTTCATATATTGTTCCCTATGCTTCCTCGAATACCGTACCGGCCATCTGGCTACTGATATAGGTTGCGTTCATTACTGCGCAGCACACTTGTACAGGTAAACATATCGAATTTAAAATTATTGTAAGACGAAAAATTTTTTTGTCATTACTTTTTAAACATTATTAAATATATGAACTGTAATTGCCAGACATTTCTGTGGTTTAAAAAGTTTTGACAAAAAAATTTTTCGACCTAAAATAATTTAAATTCAATATACAGGGTGATTGATGAGTGTGATAAATCTCAGTAGATCCGCTATATTAATAGATAGCAATAAAAGTTAATAATAAAAATTGTGGCCAACTTTCAGCTTCACATTACGAAATTAGTTAGATTGTTAAGAACATAGTGGTAGACCAAACTTATGTTTTTTTTTTAAATGGAACACCCTTTATATTCGAAATTCTCTTAACTTCCCCATCACAAAAATATAAAGGTTTGTTATGTTATATAGGGCTTTTACAAAGTTATAACCAATTTTTTATGAAAATCGTAAAAAGTTCAGCTCCCTTTATAAATAAAAAAAAAGCCAACAGCGATGGTTTATTGGTGCTATATTTTTTTGTTGATTGTGAAAATTTTTAAGAATTGTTGATATTGCTAATTTTCCTTATATCGAATACAGGGTGAGTCAAAACGCAAGTACATTCTTTTCTCAGAAATTTTAAATGGAACACCCTGTATTTTATATTACTATCGACAAATATCATTACCGTACTTTAATTTTTGTATAATATTCCCTATGCCTAAATTTGTCAGTTTTCGAGATATTTTCATTTTTCAGAGCAAGTTTTTAATTAGGGTGTTCTATTTAAAATTACTGTGAAAATAATGTACTTGCGTTTTCACTCACCCTATATTCGATATAAAGAAAATTAGCAATGTCAACCATTTTTATAAATTTTGACAATCAACAAAAAAATATGGCACCAATAAACCATTGCTGTTGTGCTTATTTTTATTTATACAGGAAGCTGAACTTATTACGATTTTCATAGAACATTGGTTATAACTGTGTAAATACCCTGTATAACATAACAAACCTTTATATTTTTGTGATGGGGAACTTAAGAAGATTTCGAATATAAAATAGAATATTGGGTGTTCCATTTAAAAAAACGTAAGTTTGGTCTGCCACTATGTTATCGAACACCCTGTAACATTCTAACTAATTTTGTAATGTGATGCACAAAGTTAGCTACAATTTTTGTTATTAACTTTTATTGCTATCTATTACTATAGCGGATCTACTAAGAGCTTTTTCACACTAATCAATTACCCTGATTTTGTGTTTACCTGTACAGGTGTGCTGCGCAGTAATGAACGCAACCTGTATCAGCAGCAAGATGGCCGGTACGGTGTTCGAGGACGCATAGGGAACAATATATGAAAGAATCAGCCGTCTTAAAATGATTTCTCGAAAACTTTGCTAGCTCTTAGACCATTACTTCTAGCTCTGGTGATTCTAGTTTGTCTTCTATGACTTGTGTTGTAAGTTTAGAATATAATTTCTTCGAAGTATGTATTCCTTTCATCTTTGTATTATTTCTTTCTTATTTTTTATTCTGTTGGCACCAAACAGTAAGTCTTTTAAAAGATGATCTTGAAATGTTCTATTTTTTAGGCCATTGGAATAAAACCTGAAGAGAGCATCGACGAAGAAAAAGTCGAAAATGAAGAGGTAGAGAAGAAGGACGAAGAAAAGGAAACAGCTAATTCTGACATTAATGATGAATTTGTAGTGGAATCAGACGTCGATGAAGACATTTTAGCGGATTGTATTAGTATTGGAATGCAAAATAACAGGTAAATATAAACTATTCCAAAAAATAAACTCACCATTCGGCGATCCCAAGAATTTTCACTTGATTTACTTTTGACATACAAAATTATACCGAATTTGAATTGTTTTAAAATATTGGACATTCTGTTTTCTTTTAGTACATCTTTGGTAGATCTTCTTTATTTTCATATATGTTCATGTTCAGGTTCCTGTTCAGAAAGGTGGTTAATACAATGAAAATTAAAGCTAAAATCAATATTATTACAAGAATTAATGTTAAAATTAAACTCACCAGGCTTCCAGGTTGAACTGCGTAGTCAATATTCTCTGGGCCGAGCTTTCGATCTCCTCTCTGACGTCATCTTCAGGGTTTCCACACTAGACTGTTCACTGGACACTGCAATACTTGCATATTGCTTATTGTATTATTTGCTATACTGGGCTATATTACAAAAAGCATTTATATCACTTTATGACTTGTTGATCTTAACTGACACTTAAAATTATTTGCAGGCACAGTCAACCCAAATCTATTCCAACTTCAACTCCGACCAAGTTACCAATTTCAAGCTTCAAATACACGCCCAAAGCAGGTCCCAACACTGGAATTCCAATGCCTAGGATGAATTCAAGAGCGCAACAGCCTAATACTTCAAGATTATCAAATTTTGATAACGCCATGGGTATTCCAGGAAATCATGTAAGGTTATAAATGAAATATCAAATGTAGTTATCTTGTTTTCTATAAACATCACATAGAGTGATGGCCAAAACGAAAATTTAAAAAACTAGCATTTCAATGCGATTCTTGTTCCTAAAGCTTGTAGTTATATGTTATATGTGACGTCTTTTGTCACTATCCCCTCCCCAAATAACCTATCTAAACACATTTAACAGCTGTCACTTCGTAACACGTTTTGGCTATGTTTAGTCACAGTATAATGCTAACGAATCAGTAGGGTCGCTCCCAATTTTGCAATCCACTCCTGAGACAAAATTTTGAATGAGCGACGATAACGACCAATTATTGCAAATATGCGACGATAACGACCAATCACGGCAAATTTAGGATGCCTTTAACTGTCATTCATCTGCGCAAAGGGCTAAAATTTTTGATGAATTCGGTGACATTGTCATCAAAATGGACATAAAGAACAATAGTGCAGCCGATATGTGAAACAATTGTGCATTTGATGATAGAAGCATATAATTTGGACCACATATACTACACATATAAAGCTTCAAATTTAGATGGGAGGCCATCTCAGATTTTGCCTTTTACAAAAATGGCGCGCATTCAAAATGGCGACTTTACATATGTGACTAATAGCACGATAACTTTTGAAAGAAAGGTCCGATTTTAACCAAATTTGGTATATAGGTTCTTTTTTTGATGTGTAAAATTGAGGTCTTGAACCGGAAGAATCGGTTTACCAGAAGTTGTGTTTTTCCTGGTTTTTTATGTAAAAATATGTTGTTTTTATTTCAATTATTTCACCCTGTATATATTAATTTTTCAAAAAGGCAATAACGCCATTGAAAAGAGCATAAGAATATTTTTTAGGAAATATTTTGAACTTTTTAGTTATGTTAATTACCATTTAATAAATGCATAACTTATCTTCACATGTACCTATGTGCGACAGATTCGGGCAAATATTATAAGAATGGTTGTGCATTTAATGGTAGAAGCATATAATTTGGACCACATATACTACACATACAAAGGTTCAAATTTAGATGTGAGGCCATCTCAGATTTTGCCTGTTACAAAAATGGCGCGCATTCAAAATGGCGACTATACATATATGTGACTATTATCACGATAACTTTTGAACGAAAAGTCCGATTTCAACCAAATTTGGTATATATGTTCTTTTTTTGATGTATAAGATCGAGCTCTTGAACCGGAAGAATCGGTTTACCAAAAGTTGTGTTTATCCTGATTTTTTTGTAAAAATATGTTGTTAATTTTTTCAATTCTTTCACCCTGTATATATTAATTGTTCAAAAAGGTAATACCGGCGTTGAAAAGAGCGTAAAAATATTTTTTAGGAAATATTTTGAACTCTTTAGTTATATTAATTACCATTTAATAAATGCATAACGTATCTTCACATATAGGTACCTATGTGCGGCAGATTCGTGCAAATAATAATGTAAGAATTATTGTGCATTTAATGGTAGAAGCATATAATTTGGATCACACATACTACACATACAAAAATTCAAATTTAGATATGAGGCCATCTCAGATTTTGTCTTTTACAAAAATGGCGGGCATTCAAAATTAATCTGCCGCCCATAGGTACATGTGCACATACGTTAGGCATTTATTAATTAGTAATTAACATAACTAAAAAGTTTAAAATATTTCCTAAAAATATATTTACACTCTTTTCAATGGCTGTATTACCTTTTTGAAAAATTTATATATACAGGGTGAAAGAATTGAAAAAGAAACAACATATTTTTACATAAAAAAACAGTAAAAACAAAACTTTTGGGAAACCGATTGTTTCGGTTCAAGACCTTGATCTTATTCATCAAATAAAGAACATATATACCAAATTTGGTTGAAATCTGACGTCCCGTTCAAAAGTTATCGTGCTGTTAGTTACATATTATGTATAGTCGCCATTTTGAATGCCCGCCATTTTTGTAAAAAGAACAAAAACTGAGATGGCCTCATATCTAAATTTGAACCTTTATGTATGTATTATATGTGGTCCAAATTATATGATTTTACCATTAAATGCACAATAATTCTTATAATATTTGCACGAATCTGCCGCACACAGGTACATGTGAAGATACGTTATGCCTTTATTAAATGGTAATTAACATAACTAAAAAGTTCAAAATATTTCCTAAAAACTATTTTTACGCTCTTTTCAATGGCGGTATTAACTTTTTGAAAAATTAATACATACAGGGTGAAAGAATTGAAAAAAACAACATATTTTTACATAAAAAATCAGGAAAAACAAAACCTCTGGTAAACCGATTCTTGCGGTTCTAAAGCTCGATCTTACACATCAAATTACAGATCCTACAAACCAAATTTGGTTGAAATCGGATGTTTCGTTCAAAAGTTATCGTGCTATTAGTCACATATATGTATAGTCGCCATTTTGAATGCCCGCCATTTTTGTAAAAAAGCAAAATCTGAGATGGCCTCCCATCTAATTTTGAACCTTTATATATGTAGTATACGTGGTCCAAATTATATGCTTCTATCATTAAATGCACAATTCTTATAATATTTGCACGAATCTGCCGCACTACAAAGGATTTTTTGCGGAGTGATCCTACGGATTCGTTGGCATTATACTGTGGTTTAGTTATGAGATTTTGTTACTTTCTTGTACGATTTGTGATATCTTTATTTTTATAATTCAAGTGATTTTCGAAAGGGGCGGTTATGATTATGCCAGACGAAATAAGTGCTCAATATCGAACCATGTTTTTTTAATTTTAGCCTTCTAGAATTTCAGTTAAAATTTTTTTTTTTTTATTACATATTTTCATTTACAATCTGCTTCATCGAAGCTATAAGCAAATAGTTTGAATGTTAAATACATGAGGGAGAAGCTGCCCTGTGGCAACCCTCCTATTATAATTTTTTACATTTGATCACAATATGTATATATTTAATTTATTAAATCTGTTGGCCATAGTTTCTTCAGTCGTCTTGCGAATTCGGGAGGAGTGTTCAGCAGTCTTGCTTCATCATTTGGATGACTTCTCAGTCCATCAAGGTAGCTCTTTGTGATCCTTGGAATTTCTTCCTCTACCAAGGGTGTAGCTGAGTCCTCGTGTAGGGTTTTATTGCTTACATACCAGGGTGCGTTGAATATTATCCTCAATATTTTTGATTGGACTCTTTGTATTATCTTGATATTTGATGGCTTTGAGCATCCCCAGAGTTGAACACCATAGGTCCAAATTGGTTTTATCATAGTTTTATACAGGAGCAGTTTATTTTCAATATTGAGTTTTGATTTTCGACCAATAAGCCAGCTCATTTGTCGTATTTTGATGTTGATCTGGGTTTTCTTGGCTTGGATGTGCGGCTTCCATGTTAATCTTTTGTCAAGGGTTAGTCCCAAATATTTGACTTGTGTGCTGACTGGTAATTGTGTATCATTTAGCGTTATTGTTGGGCATACATCTCTTCGGTTTGTAAATGTAACTTGGGTTGACTTCGTTTCATTTACTTTCACCTTCCATTTGTTGAGCCATGTTCCCAATTGGTCAAGGTGGTTTTGCAGTTGTGCAGACGCGATAATAGGGTCCTCATTGACAGCGATTATGGTGGTGTCATCAGCGAATGTTGAGATTTGGGTTGTTTCAGTGGTTGGGATATCTGCGGTAAATAATAGGTAAAGGAGAGGGCCCAGGACACTACCCTGTGGTACACCTGATTTAATGGGAAAATATGTGGAAGTTGCTGTGTTATATTTTACTTGGAAGTAACGATCTTCAATGTAGGATTTCATGATTAGGTAGTAGGAGGTTGGAAGAATACATTT
Source organism: Diabrotica virgifera virgifera (assembly GCF_917563875.1). Classification (NCBI taxonomy): domain Eukaryota; kingdom Metazoa; phylum Arthropoda; class Insecta; order Coleoptera; family Chrysomelidae; genus Diabrotica; species Diabrotica virgifera. The sequence goes on along the minus strand of NC_065448.1, from coordinate 250,446,888 downwards.
GAGTTTGTATAAAAGTCCAGTATGCCATACTCTATCAAATGCCTTTTCTACATCTAAGAATGCCGCTGTGCAATATTTTTTTTCCTCAATAGCAGTAAGGATTTTTGTTATAATTCTATGAGTCTGTTGTGTTGTGGAGTGTCTCTCTCTAAAACCAAACTGGTGTGTGGGTATTTCTACATCTAGGTTAATGTCATTCTTCAGTCTACCAAGTAGTAGTCTTTCGAAGATCTTAGACATTATCGGCAACAAGCTGATTGGCCGATAGGATGATGTTTTATTTGGAGGTTTACCCGGTTTGTGAATCATTATTATTTGCGCAAATTTCCATGTGATTGGGAAATATATCAGTTAATGTGCACTATTGTATATTGTAGTTAGCATGACCAATGCTCTTCTCGGAAGATGTTTCAGTATTAATCCTGTTATTAGGTCAAATCCAGGTGCTTTGTGGTTATTGCATTTTTCTATTTCTAGTTTAACTTCTGATGTATTGAATGGTGTTATTGGAAGCGTCATAGGGCAAGCACTATCCAGGAAGTCTCTTATTAAGTTTCCATCATCATTATTTTCTACTTGGTGTTCTTTAAAAATACCAGCTAAGTATTCTGCAAATGCTGAAGCTTTTTCCTCGTCTGATCTTCCCCAAGTACCATCATCTTTCTTAATTGGCGAGTTGTGTTCTGTAGGTCTCTTTAAGTGTTTTGTTGCCTTCCATATTGAGTGATCTTCTTTAGACAAGGTACTAATGTAGTGTTCAAATGTGGCATTGCGTGCTTCATTTAGCGCTGTTTTTAATTGTCTGGTTAATCGATTATATTCGTGTTTGTCATTAATGTTGCGGCTTCTTTGCCATCTACCTCTTGCTCTTCGTTTTTCGACTATTAGTTGTCTAATATAATTCGAAGTGGTATTTTTGTTTTCTTGCTTTGGAGTTGATGGTGTAGCTCGATATGCAGCTTGCTGAATTTGACAGGTGAAGTGGTTTATAGCCTTATCTATGTCATCTTTTTCTTTGAGTCTGATTCCAAGATTTATATTCGTGTCAAGCTGGTACTTGAATTCACACCAATTAGTTTTAGGGGAAGTCAACTTGGGTATTTCAGGTCGTTTGATTATGTGGGTGCTGATTGTTGCTATGATTGGTGTGTGGTCAGACGAGAGATCCCAACTTGCTTCTATGTTTGTGTAGTTTGCTGCAATTCCTTTTAGGATAAAGAAGTCGAGTAGATCTGGTAGTCTATTTGTATCGGACGGCCAGTACGTTGGTTGTCCCGTCGATAAGTAGGTGCAGTTTGTGTTGTTGATGGCATCTAGTAGGCTTCTGCCTTTTGGTGTAATGAGTCGTGAACCCCAATTCGTATGCTTAGCATTCCAATCACCTCCAACAATGAATTTGTTACCTAGCTTGTTGAATAGTTCTTCGTATTCTTCAGTTGTGATTCTATGTCTAGGAGGGCTATATATTGCAGCAATTTCGAAGTTCCAAGGCCTGGCATTTATATTAAGTATTGTTGCTTGTAGCTTATCTGTTTTATGTTCCGGAATTTGATGATGTATATTGTTCCTTATAATTATTGCAGATCCTCCATGGGCTGTTCCATCTGGGTGACTAGTGTGGTAGACTGAGTATTGAGGTATTTTAATTACGCTTCTTTCTGTGAAATGCGTTTCGGATACAAAGAGGATGTCTATTATCAAGTATATTCAATTGGGAAATAAGCCACAATTTTACCTAAAAATGATTTTATTAATGTTTCGTTGTCAAAATACAAAATAATACTAAATAAATAAAAATGTTTTTGCTTAGTAAAAAATTCTTCTAATAATTTATTTAATCTGACTCATTTATATCGGCAATTCAGACACGTATTATACATTTTAAAGTAGACGACTTTAAAATGATATTGCCAATATTGATGAGTTGCGTTTCTGGGACGACTTTACTAAAAGATAGTTCATTCGATTACATGAAATCAATCCCAACTCAAGAATATCCGCCACTTTATAAATTTAAAGTCGTCTACTTTAAAATGTATAATACGTGTCTGAATTGCCGATATAAATGAGTCAGATTAAATAAATTATTAGAAGAATTTTTTACTAAGCAACAACATTTTTATTTATTTAGTATTATTTTGTATTTTGACAACGACACCCGATTTGGGCGTCGAAACGTTAATAAAATCATTTTTAGGTAAAATTGTGGCTTATTTCCCAATTGAATATACTTGATTATAAAAATGCCACAAGAAAATAGCTTCAGAACAACATTAGGATGTCTATTATGTTGTCCTCTAGGAATTGGATTACTTCTGCTTTATGGTTTGCTAAACCATTTGCGTTCCATTCGGCTATTCGAACAGATCTAATGAATTTTATTAATTAATGTTGTTAGCGTGGTAAGGATCATGCTGTTTTGATTCATTAGTTGGGTGAACATTGCTTTAAATTCGTTTAAGAATAAGTTCATCTGAGACCCTATGTCAGCTACTTGATTTCCTGCTCTTACTGCTTGGGCATAGGATTGGGTTCCATTCTGTTGTTGGTACTGTGATTGTTGACTCTGATACTGTGAAGTTGGTGCTGGGTTAACATTTTGATGTGGGTTCTGATTATTATGGGTTGACTGATTTCCGCGTTGTCTATTATTTCTTACATTTTGCAAGTCCTTGTAAATTACGCAGCCTTTATAGTTTGCAGTGTGTTCTCCGTTACACAGGGCACATTTTGCTGGTGTATTTCTGGGTTTTGTACATTCTGGCGTTGAATGACTTCCTCCACATTTCACGCATGCGTAAGGTCTTGTACAATACGCTTTTGTGTGTCCATAACGTTGACAGCGCTGACACTGTGTTATATTTTTCTTTCTGTGAGGAGGTTCAAAGCTGACTTTCATATTGCCGATAGAATCCAGTGTATAGATGTGTTTGTTGTTTTCTTTCGGTTCTAGGTCCACATAGAACATTGACAGTGGTGATTTATTGACTCTGTGTAATACGTTAATGATATTACGGACAGTATGCCCTGATTTAGCTAGTTCACTTTTTATTTCTTCAACTGGCATCGAGTGGTGTAAATTTCTTATAACTACCCTATAAGCTCTATCTTGTTTTGCTTGGTATGTGTGGTGAACTATTTTGCTACTATTTAAATGCTGTATAAGTTTTCTGTATGACTCAATAGTTTTTGTGTTTATTTTTATTGTGTCATTTGGGAGAGCTTTCGACTGGTAGTCTTCTGCTTTAATGACTGTCGATAGGTTTTCAGTCATCTTTTTGATATCATTTACCCCATAGATAAATATAGGTGGAGGTTTAGGTGTTACTGGTGTGTTATTATTATCAGTTAGGTTTTCTAATGGTTCAAATCTGTTGTTTGTACTCACTTGCATTGTTGTTGTGTTATCATCTTTGGGGTTTGCTTTTCTTTTTTTTGTAATTTTTTTGACTGTTTGCCAATCATGGACATTTTCTATGGTTTCGTCGTCTTCATCGCTTGAGTTTTCCATGACAAGTTCCTCTCCACTGAAGATGTATTGGGAAGCATTTGATATATTTGGTTGATCCATTTGAGGTGCAGGGAGGTTTTGGTTATATTGGTGATTATTGTTTGGGAATGGAGTAGGCGGGATATATTGGTTTGTTGTCTGTTGGCTGCTCGGGAATCCATAAAATGGGGGCGATATTACTGGAGGTTGTTGAGGCTGTGTATATATTTGGGGCACATTATACAACCCCCCATTTGGCACTTGATTTTGGTGGTACATTTCCTTAATATAGTACGCCACTGAGTTAAAAATTAATCACATAAATAGTAATTTAGAATTAATCACTCAAATCGTTTTTTAATTATTATTTCACTAATTACCATAAACTAGTCCCGGCCGATAGCCGAGACCGGCACAAAAACTTGGAACTTGGATCTCGAGAGCGATATGGTACGTCTTTACTGCTCGGAATCCAAATACACACTTCAGTTAAAATTAATCCAATTTTTTGTATAATTTTCAAAATACACGAATGTTTTTACTCTCTACTCATTGTTCAAATGGTTCAATATGGAGTACTTATCTTCGTCTGGCATATTCATAACCTGCTTCTTTCACAAAAATCGTACAAAACGAATGTAAACGAAAAAAAGTGTAATATTTAAAGATTGTTTTTGATTAGTATTGTATTTGTATTTTTATTGGTGAAAAAGTTTTGTTTTGTGTTAAGAAATATAATGAAGTAATTTTTATTATAGGTAGACACCCTGCGGATGTATTGCACCGAAGACACGCCTGTAAGATTAAGCAATGCTGCATCGAATTCAGATTTAAGTTTGTTATCAGTTTCAAATGGTAAAGAAGGTTCTAGAAGGGGAGATTATTTATCTGATGATAGCAGTAATCTATCAGGTAAATTCATTATTCAGTATCTTAACATAGACAGTAGAGTTCTTTTGTTAATGTTGGCAGTTATAATTTTATATTACTCGTAGTTTATTTCAGAGAACATTGTGTTTGAATTAAATGTTTTCTAGTGCTTAGTTAAATAGTTTTATATTGATAATTTTGACTTCCATCTATTTCATCTAAAAAGCAATTAGTCTTGCTTTCATTATTAACAAATTTTTTACAAAGAAATTTAAAAATTTTTATCAAGTTTACTCTAAAGCAATATTTTTCAAGCTTTCTTAGATCGGGTACCTCTTTTGACAAAACAATTGGTTATAATAACTGGAAATTTTGGTCCACCACCCCCTCCCCTACCCGTACCTACCCTCCCCAATCTCAAAAATATCATTAACCCCGCAAAAATCCTTAAAACCATGAAAAAACATAGTATTTTGGAGGTTTAAAAGTGATTCCCCAAATTTTGAATGTCTTAAAAGACATTGTTACTTCAAAGTATACAGCGTGTCCCAAAAGTAGCGGAACGGTCGAATATTTCGTGAAATGAACATTGGATCGAAAAACTAAAAAATACCTTTTCAATCATTTTCAAAAATCCATCGAATGACACCAAACACGACCCCCACTCCACCCCCTGGAGGTGGGGTGGGTGGTTTACTTAAAAATCTTAATTGGAAACCCCAGTTTTTATTTCAGATATGGATTCCTTACGTAAAAGTAAGCAACTTTTATTCGAGACATTTTTTCGAATTGTGGATAGATGGCGCCATAATCGGAAAAAATGATTTATCGTGATACCATACGTTAATTGTAGAAACGATCTAATATCTTGAGAAATACACTTCAAATGAAAAACCGAAATACAGGTGTTTAATATTTTTCAAAAATCTATCTAATGACATCAAACACAACCCCCCACCCCACCTCCAGGGGATTTTTGTTAAAATTAAAACTATGTTAAACTCGTATCATTGCAATTAACAAAATATACCTATTGAGTTTTATAATTTCGAGTTTATTTTACAAAAATAACAAACTTTCTATAAAAAATGTCTCCAGTTATAAAATTTTCAAGTCGAATGTATATTTTTGATGTTTTAGGTGAAAACGACAACATTCTTGCCGAATGCATCCAATCCGGCATGCCGAAAGCTAAAAAAGAATCGAAAATTCCTGCCAACACCAAACCGTCGATACCGTCTTCACTACCCCGACGTAGCATTCCGTCTAGCGGCGCCTCCGCCAAATTCTCTCCCGTCCCGCTCGCAGGAAATTCGAGAAGAAGCGAAGCCCCGAAGATGCACCCCGCGGATTTAAATAGAAGGGATAATTCGCTACCAGTGTATCTGAATGCGGCGAGAGACGAGGTGGAAAACTACGCAGTGGAAAATAGCCCATGTCATTTTTCGTTGAGAAGTAGTTTGAGCGATCTGACAGTGGACGGAAGTGTAGCTGCATTGAAAAGGTATGTATCGATTTGCTAGATTAATTATTACAAATAACAAATATTTGCTAGATTAGATGTACAGACAAAAAATTACACTATTAATTTTTTGATGTTATGCTGATGGGAACAATTTATTTCGTTTATTAAAAAATACTTACATTATTATCGACAATATCTTTATATCTCAACATTTCAAGTCGTTATAAACATTCTTCCATATTTTGCAAAACCTTGTAATGCATTTCTTACAATTTTTTCTTCTTCTTTAATCGCCGTCTCCCAATGGGAGGTTGGACATCATTATCACTGTCTTCACTCTATCTACTGCTGCTCTGAAGAGTTCTATAGAGCTGCATTTAAACCAGTCCCTTAAATTCTTCAACCATGACACTCTCCTTCTTCCTATACTCTTTCCTCCTCTTTTCTTTCCCTGTATTATCAGTCTTAGCATTTCATATCGCCGTTCCATCATTAGGTGTCCCAGATATTGTAACTTTATTATTTTTATTGTGTTTATTATTTCGTATTCTTTTCCCATTTCTCGCAATACTTCTGTGTTTTAATCTAAGGCCTTTGTTGCAGATAATTGTTTTTATTTTTACAAACGCATTTCTTGCTATTTCTAACCTGACCCATTTCTGTTGTTTGATCATTATTGTCTGAAATCCAGGTTCCTATCGGTACATTTCCCAAATGTATGTTTGTTTGTATCTTTGTTTTCTTAGTTATTATCATAATTTAGTCTGTTTTACATTCATTCTTAGTCCATATTCTTCACGGTTCTTTAATTTGGTTCTTCAGCAGAGCTTGCCATAAGCACGGTGTCATCTGCAGACCTTATGTTGTTAATAGATCTTCCGTTAATTATTATTCCTTCACTTTGAGATAGTAATGTTTTTTCTAAAATAGCTTCACTATATACATAAAATAGTAAGGGAGACATAATAAGGGAGACCTGATTTCAATTTCTGGACTGGGTTCGTTATCTATACTTGCGGTTAGCGAAAACCAAATACTTTGGCTTCGGAGCTTCTAGACAATTGACAGTTATAGTTATTGGGGACTTAGAAATTTTGCACCCGTATTTTGAATTTCTCTAATAGATGGTTTGTTTAAACCCTAAATTTTCCTTTAAGGTTTTTTCTTATTAATTGAAAACAATCATTTTTGTTTAAGAATATTTTTATTATGTGAAATATTTATGTTTTTCTTTGGTAGTAGATACCTACTGTTTTTTGATGTGGTAATAATATAAATTTTATATGGTTAATTATTTTATAGAGAAATTCAAAATACTGGTAAAATTGCCAAGTCCCCAATAGGTACCGAACTATAAGTAACATATCCTATACATATAGGTACATATTATTATAATAATATAAATATTGTAATAATATACATTTTATATGGTTAATTATTTTATAGAGAAATTCAAAATACAAAATTGCCAAGTCCCCAATAGCTACCGAACTATAAGTAACATATCCTATACATATAGGTACATATTATTATAAGGTACATGACAAAGTTTTTTATTTAAAATATTGCTAATATGTACTGTATAATTAGGTTAATAAGTATATTTTGAATTTTACAACAATTTTAAACCAGTATTTTTAATTTCTCTGCAAAATAATTAACCATAGGAAAGTTATAATTTCCACATTAAAGAAGATAGAATTAAAGTTGTATTATTACCACCTACTACCAAATGAAAATAGAAATATTCCACAAGATATAAAGAAATAAAAAAAAATTGTCTTAAACAAAAGTGATTGTTTTCAGTTAATAGGAAAAAACTTAAAAGGGACAATTAATGTTTAAACAAACCTTCTCTTAGAGAAATTCAAAATATTGGTGTAAAATGGCAAGTCCCCAATAACTATAACCTATAACAGAGGTATCCTATAATAGGTATAAGTATGTATGTACATAACGATGTTTTTTATTTAAAATATTGCCAATACTATATAATTAGGTTAATAAGTATATTTTGAATTTCATTTATATAGATAATCAACCAAGCGAAGTGAGGTTTTTCATTTACTGTCTTAAACTCAATGATATGTATAAGTATACAATATAATATATGCTTTTCAAATTGCCCGCCAAATCCAGAGAACTGTCAATTGTCTAAAAGCTCCGAAGCAAAGTATTTGGTTTTATCTAGCCGGAAGTCTTATCTATTACCATTTTTGTGTTCTTTGTTTCCAGTAAAGGTTTGTTATTATTCGCAAGTCCCTTTTGTCTGTTTTTTGACTTTAGAATTTGGGCTAATTTTTAGAATTGGAAATTTTTGACAAAATGACTCAGAACAAAATACATTCATTTTACTGGTGACTCAATACTCAATGAATCATTTTTGACAGAAGCTATCTACCAATTGATCAAGTAAATTCTGATGTTGATAACACTTCTAGTTGAATATTAGAATTTGAAAATTTGAATATTCGCTTTGAATTTGAACATTTTAAAAAGTCGTAATTTGAATCTGGATACTGATTACGTGCGTGTGTGACAATAGGGAACTTGCACATTTTTTTTTATTACATAATAATGTTCAGTTTTGTACAAAAATTAGATTTCCAAAATTTCACGCTTCAAAAACTCATAATAACTTAGAAGTACAAATTTAAAGTCTTCTTTATTTTAAAATAGTCCAAACTACCCGTGACGTCACAGAGTTTAACTATGCCGTTTATGGTTATATTTCGTATATTCTTCTTCTTCATTTTATTGGCCTCCACCTACTTGGGTATTTGCCCAGCTCGTCGTCGGGGAATAAAGGAAAAATATTTATATTCTAATGATATTTATCGTATGTCGTTGTAATAATATATACCAGTTTGTTGAGATTGGAGTTTGATACAGTTTTTGAAGGAAAGGAAAGAAGGTTTACTATTAAAAAAAACCATTTTGTAAAAGTACAAATTTTCTATGAATAGTTCAAACGATCAAAAACACTTTTAACGTCACATAACTGTTTTGTTACTGACGTTTATAATGTCTAATTTAAAATTATATATACAATTGGTGTAGAATGTAAACATACAACCCCGTGACGTCACGACGCGTTTTGGGGTGGCTGGTATAAGTTTAATTTTTAGTCGTCTTTAGGGGCCAAACGAAAGACAAACAAAACTTTTTATCTTCGATACAGGTTCTAAATTATGTTCTGTTGTAATTTATACCATTCTTTTCGAATTTAAAATCGTATGCAAGTTCCCTATTCATTCTATAGAATGTTGTTACTGGCATCTTCCAACGGAAGTTGTTGTTTTTTGTTTTTTTTTGCCGCGGTTTGCCAGGGAACCTTTAGCCACGTAACTAGAGCGAGTAATGTGTTGAGTAAATGTCCTGTTACTTAGTAAAGTTTAAGAATCGAGCTTTTTTCCCAGCTAATATTCGTACGTCTTTTTCCGTAGGAATGGTGGAAATCATTGTGAAGGACCTTCAAATAAATCTGCAACCCAGGACTCAGAAACAGGTAGGAATAAGTAATACATACAATTAAAAAATCAAAACTTCAATGACATTTGTATTCCGATTACCACATATTCAGAACTCGTATGAAAACATCAGCTATCAGGTCCCATGGTCCAATAATAATGTTACTTTAAATGTAATTTAAAATTTTCTCTTACATTATTTTCTATTTATTCCGACATTAAGGGCGTAGGCGCAAAATTTCGAGCCCATGTGTTTTAAATGCATTCATTTTTTTCGAATCCTGAGAAAACTCACAAGTTTTTTTGGAAAATTTGATACGCAGAATGAAAGATAGCATTATTACCGAGGGCCGAAAGTTCCTGAAAACTGCTCTAATGTTTATTTAATAAGTTGCAGGAGTGAAAAAAGAAGAAAATTTACTGTGATTTTTAATTTCAAATATCCCATTCGAAAGAAGCTTTTTGGTTATTCTAAGGGACTTTCGGCCCTTGGCAATAATGTAATATTTCATTCTGCGTTTAAATTTTTCAAACATACTTAATAGTTTTCTCAGGACTGGACAAAAATGGCTGCATTTAAAGCACATTGGAACTGATTTGTACAGAATATAAATATAATTCAAATTTTAAATTTTAGGCAATGTCAACACTTCTCACGAACACAATGTCAGCCAACAGTCCAGAAGAGAATCCCTATCTTCCATTAGTGTAGAATCTTTGGGCTCTCTAGAGGCCGAACAAGCTCTTTTAGCACAATGTATTTCCTCTGGAATGCCTAAAAGTCACTCAGAAACCAGATCTAAGCCCTTGGATATACCCAATTCTAGGTATGTATTCTTCTAAATAAGTATTTTCAAATAAACTCATAACATCGAAGTAAAACAACTAGTAGTAGTCCAGTAAATGAACGGGAAATTCGGCGATACCGTGTAATTTTCAGGGGCAGCTCCGAATTGCACGAAAATTTGGATTTAGGTTCTACTTACCCTCCACTTCAAAGTTGAAATTGTGCCGTTGGTTGCTTTTACTTGGGGGGTGACACGTCACCCCTTCTAGGGGGTGAAAAAACATACGTTCAAGATAAGACAGGAAATGCATAAATTGACTGATTTTAAGCAACTTTTGTTCTATAGAGTTTTTTACGTAAGTCAATACTTTTCGAGTTATTTGCCATTGAAAATGTTGATTTTTCGACAAAAAAAACTGCGTTTCAGACGGTTTTTCGCAAATAACTCAAAAAGTCAATATGTATTTTATCGAAAAAAAATATCCTTAGCAAAAGTGTAGCTTATAAAAAACCCAAAAAAATATCAGTAAAGTCTATCAATCAAATAAAAACAAAGTTGTAGCTCATGAAAAATACGTTCTTATTCGTCTAATTCCAAATCGAATATTTCAAGGTGAAATCACCGAAAAGTTAAGCACTTTTCGGGAAAAACCCATTTAAACTTTTTTAAAGTGTTTATAAAAAGCATTGTTTTAATTGCTAACAAAAGTTTTAGCATTACAAATAAGCGAGTTACGCTCAAAATAAAGTTGGCCCTCTTTTTTTTTTTGTAAAAAATCATGAAAATCTCGCCGTGTTTAGCTCCCCAAATGAAATTAATCGCTACCGCTTTACAAACAATTTACTTACCTATCTATTTTTTATATGATCTGTCAGTCTCACCGGTTTAAAGTGTTTATTTTTGAAAGGGTTATAATTGAGAAAGCTTGAATGGGTCACTAATCACGAGTGTATGCAAATTTTGAACAGCCATAAATTAACCAGTTTTTGTCTCACGGAGAAACAAAACAAACTAGCATATTTATAATAGCAAAACCTACATTTTTTTACCCTTTAAGATTTTTCTTATCACTAATACTTTTTAAGTTATTTTGAAAAAACGAAATTTTTAAAAATTTTTAGAAATTTTTTTTTTTACTATAAAAACAAATGTTTTCAAAAATAAGCACTTCAAACCAATCAAACTTACAGATCATATAAACAATACACATACAGTTAAAATAGATGGTAAAGCCAAACGATTAATTTCATTTAGGGTGTTAAATAGAGGGAGGCCAACTTTTTTTTCAGTGTAACTCGTTTATTTTTGATGATGTAAACTTTTGTAAAAAACAAATAATAAACTTTTTTCGATACTTTAAAAATGTTAATAAGGTTTACCCGAAAAACGCTTCTTTCTTCGGTGATTTCGCGTTGAATTATTCGATTTGGAATTAGACGAATAAAAACGTATTTTCCACCTACCTCAACCGAAAGTGTACATTTCCGGACCTGATTGTAGGGAGCAAAGTTGTGCTTTTCCTCCCTAGGGAGGAAAATATTTTTCCTCTCCCTAGGGAGGAAAATATTTTTCCTCCCTAGGGAGGAAAAGTAAAAGTGACGTCGTGGTATTTCATTCATAAAATATAACTTATTGACGCCCTGTACAATATCTATTTTCTATTACGTAAGTATCTATACATTTTAACGTTTATTTATAAAACACCCTGTATTTTGGAGAATGGTAAAAAACAGTAAATTATTATATTGATTTAACAATGTTTACATTAACAATTTGACTTATATTTGACAGTTGACAGTTATATTGTACCTACTTATTAGTTTTAGTACTAATAAATTTTGTTGGTTAGTTACATAAATAAATTAAGTAAAAATGAAAAAATGACTTGTTATTTGAGGAAGGTGGAAAAACCATATGTATAACATGGGAGTAAAGTGCCTTTTTCTCCCTTGAATGATTACTGCCCATTCTCGGGAGAAAAAGTAGCACTTTCCTTCCTTGTTATACAAATAGCTATTTCCATGAGCTACAACTTTCCTTCTACTCAATTTGTAGACTTTACTGGTACATCATTTTTTTCGTTTTTTTTTATAGACTACACTTTTGCTAAAAATATTTTTTTCGATAAAATATTAATTTACTTTTTCAGTTATTTGGGAAAAACGGTCTGAAAACGTAGTTTTTTGTCGAAAATTCAACATTTCAAATCGCGAATAACTCGAAAAGTATTGACTTACGTAAAAAACTTTATAATAGAACAAAAGGTGCTTAAAATAAGTCAATTTATCCATTTCCGGCCTCATTTCAAACACTCGTTTTTCACCCCCCGAGAAGTGGTAAATGTCACCCCCCAAGTAAAAGCAACCAACGGCACAAATTCAACTTTGAAGTTGAGGGTAAGTAGAACCTAAATCCAAATTTTCATGCAATTCGGAGTTGCCCCTGGAAATTACACTCCAAAACGGTCATTTATTGGGCTATAGGTATAATTTAATGAAATGTTAAAAAATCCCAATGTACTGCATAAAATATGTTCAGAACGAACGTTTTCGGACCTATCAGTCCATCATCAGTCAACCTAAAATAGAATACGAAGTAATCCCAATAATAACATTAAAAAAGATGGTTGAAATTTTGAATGTTAAAAAATGTGGTTATGATTACTTACTCGTGTACTTGCTAAGTAGCCCCAGTACCAAACAATGGACATAATTATAATTCAATCTACATTCTAAAGTAGTAAAATTGAAATGGCTTAACGCCGATGTTAGTGGATAACTTCCGGGAACATGATGAAAGCCTATACGGAAACTTTAAAGAATCATCTTGGGCCACGAATGTCTGCCAAGTGTCAAAAGTTCATAAGGAAGTACTTGAAGTGTCGGTGACAGTGGCAGTACAGGAAGAAGGTAGTCGATTTTAAAAAGTTGTTAACAAAATGATTATGATCAAAATAATGATATGATAAAAATTTTATATCTGCCGTTTTTTTATGTCTGTCGTTTATATCTATTGCAATTAAAAAGAAAACGACAAATGTTCTACACAAATTTAAATTTAAAATTTAATTAACTGTGGACTACAAATTGACTATAAAATTACACTGATCAAATTAGTTAAAAAAGAAGAAATGTGAACTAATTAGCAATAGTGATGAACATTAGGATAAAAAAGATACAGTCATAAAGGAGATAACTTCGAAACGAAAAACAAATAGGTACCTATCTAAATACTGAAAGCAAAGGCAAAATATATAAAACAACAATAAGACCTATTATAACATATGCGGCAAAAACAAGACTAAACACAAATAGAACGTTACAAATGATGAGAACAGTTGAAATGAGAAAACTAAGAAGTATACCAGGCAAAACTCTACGTGACAGAATAAGAAGTGAAGACATCAGACAAAAAAGTGGAATACAGGACATAGGTAGGTGGATCAGAGAGAGACGAAGAAATTGGAACAATCATATAAAGAGAATAGAGGACAGCAGACTTGTTAAAAGCGCAAAAACGAATAACACAGTGGGTAAAAGACCACAGGGTAGACCACCAGAACGATCACGAGAATGCTGGACCTCATTGTCCGACGAATACTTGATGGTAATGAACAGGCAGCAGCCTACTTCCGTGACCTGATCATGCTAGAAAGAAGAAGAAGAAGAAGACCTAACGGAGACTCAATTGACTCCCAAGTTAAAACAAATCCAACTGTCATAACTTATTTCCATTGGATCTTAAGTAAAATTTATTAAATCAAATTCATAAAAGTAATGAGTCATAGACATGTATATCTTTTGATTTCAGTTGTTTATATTTCAATGAATAAGTATTTCCCGATTACTTGCATAATGTTTTACGTGTAATTATTGTAGATCACAACCGATGAACCCCGTATCGCACTCTTACGATTCATCAAGTCCGCCATTACATGACCACCATCCAAAAAACGTGAGTGCTGCGTCTGTTGCCGGGAACACACAAGAATTGCCCACCAGCAACTTGATCTACAACGAAGAGGATCCAGCAAATCAGTCCAGCGCGGTAGCAGGCGTAGAAAAAAATCCAGAAATCCTACAGGAGAACGTGACAAAGGAGGTGGCGGAGAAAGAGGCGAACGATCGACGTCGAGAAGTGCGAGAGAGAACAGAGATCCTAATAAGGAACAGCCTCACAGGTACATCACTGGCCAAATGCTCGCCTACAGAAGAGATCTCATTCCCAGGTAATTAATTGTATGTTTACTTCTTCTTCCTTCTTCCTGCTTCCTTAATAGGCTCGCAGCTGTTCCATTTTCGGATGCCTCCTAATCATATATCCAACTTGTCACTACATCTCTTCCTTGGCCTTCCTATACTCCTTCGGCCGTTTGGTGATCTGTCTCCCAGTCTCCTCTCTTTACCAGTCTTCCTTCTCCCATTGTGCTTATATGGCTATACCATTCTTTTTTTCTTTTCAGTGTCCAGTCATTTATATTCTCTATATTACAGCTTTGCCTGCGGTCTGTGCTACATTGTCTGTCCCATAATGATTTTCCTGTGATACCTCGGACTATTTTCATTTCACACATTTCCATCAGTCTTTTTGTGCTTGTCTCCGCAGTGTAAGTCATAATTGGCTTAACTACTGTCCTATAAATCTTGGCCTTTGTTTCTGTCCGTAGATGTATATTGCGCCAGGTAGTGTGTTTAAGACATCCTGCTATTCTGTTGGCCTTGCTTATTTGTTGGGCAACTTCTGTATCTCCATAACTGCATTAGTACTCCCAGGCAGCTGAGACTTCTTTCTTGCTGGATTATTTTGCTGTCCACTTCCAGCTTGCACCTTATTGGATCTTAAGATTACCATACTTTTTGTTTTATTTGGTGATATTATCACGTTTAACTTTCTTGCTGTTATATTGATATAAAAATATCTGAAGGTCCTCTTGACTCTCTACAGTGTGTCAATTTTAAAACTTACAATGGGCTATATCTCACGAACAAAATCTGATATCTAAAAATGCTGGAAACCGTTTCTAGGACAGTAAGGGGGAACTAAAATGACATTAAAGAGAACTCACCCCCATCAACCCTCTAGGCCCCACCCACCACACCAAAAAAGTTTCAATTGCAAACCCCTACTTGTGATACATCATTGAAAAGACTATAAAAAATGCTATCCATTAGTATAAATAATAATTATACAGGGTGAAGCAATAATTGTGATACTTTGGCTTAAATGGAGAATTTATTAAGTTTTCTGTTGAACTACAAATTTGTTAAAAATGTCAATTAAGTAAATGTTCAAAGTGGGTTCCGTTGTTTTGTAAACAATAATACACAGCCTATTTTCAAACTATGCACGAATTTTGGCAAATGTTGTTCTAGTAATAGCGCGACATGCTTGCGTAATTCTTTCTCGGAATTCCCCAAGTGGCGCAGGTTGACTTTTATAAACAACTGACTTGAGGTAACCCCATAGAAATAAGTCAGGTGGCGGTAAGTCTGGTAACCTCGGTGGCCACTCAATAGGACCTCTCCTTCCACTCCATTTGTTCGGATAATTAGTATCCAACCAGTACCTAACGGAAGCTGAATAGTGAAGGGGTGCTCCATCTTGTTGGAAGTGCAGCAAATCTTCGTATAGAACTAGGTTGCCTTGATCGTCCCTTTGGTTCTCTAATTCATGCACAATTAAATGTTCGATGGTGTTTTCCAGCATATCGAGATAAATGTCGGCCACTTAAATTACCTGGTATGAACAAGGGGCCAATTATAGCATCGCCTAATATTCCTGCCCAAACATTCAGTTTTTCAGGATATTGAGTATGACCTTCTCTGAATCGATGCGGGTTCGCATCACTCTAGTACCGACAGGTTTGTTTATTTACATTACCATTCAACATAAAATTACATTCATGAGTGAAACAAATATTTTTTAACATTGTCGGTTCAACGCGAATTCTTTCAGTCATGCGTTCACAAAACTCAATTCGTCGGTCTGGATCATCATCGCCTAGTTCTTGAAGAATTTGTGTTTTGTACGGGTGAAACTTATGTAATTTCAACACCTTTCTAACCGACTCGTGTGAAAGTTCTGTCATTGCAGATACTTGATGTGTTGATGCAGTAGGCTCTATTGCAAAATTTCCAAGGACCTCAATTTGGGATGCTTCATTCAGTAATCTTGGGACATCCCATTTTTTATTTTGCACTGATACCGTTTCTCGTTTATCTCAATCGCGGACGTACACGTGACTTACATTTTTGTCCGAATGCCTTTCATTGAATATTTGAGCTGTTCGTAAATAACACTGGTTCAGGTATACTGTAAACCATCGTGACAACTACAGTTGAATGACAGTAGTACCTACCGATCGTACAAATGATGAAAACTAATGACATTCAAGAATCTCAAATAAACCAAAAATTATTGAATCTGACAGAACCCAAAAAATAGATGTTTTCAACTTGTTTTGCAAGAACCGCAAATTATTGTCATTAAAAAAAAAGTACCGACGGACACTTATCATTCAAAATAATAGTCCGGAAGATAGCATTACAAATACAAAAGTCATAGTAAGAATATACCATTTAACATTGGATAGAATTTTTTACAGTCTTTTCAATGATGTATCACAAGTAGGGGTTTGCAATTTAAAATTTTTTGGTTGTGGTGGGTGAGGCCTAGGGGGTTGATGGGGGTAAGTTCTCTTTCATGTCATTTTAGTTCCCCCTTACTATCCTAGAAACGGTTTCAAGCATTTTTCGATATCAGCTTTTGTTCGTCAGATATAGCCCATTGTAAGTTTTAAAATTGATAGAGATAATTTCAGATAATTTCGTCACCCATTCTGTACCCTATACTCAGGTTTGTATGTTTACAAATTATGTATTTAGCGTTGTCAATAACTATGGTAGGGGAGCAAAGTATGCTAAATGTGCAGTCACTCGAGCGCTTTGGGGACCTATTGGGTTGTGAAGAGTAGGTCCTAAAACCAAAAAAAGTTAAGTAAAGTTTTCCATTTTAGTGGGGACTTGTCCATTTTTGATTTAATTTTCCATTTCCAACAATCGTTTTTTTAGATTATAGCGCCATCTATCCATAATTCGAAAAAATGGCTCAAATAAAAGTTACTTATTTTTACGTAAGGAATCCAAATCTGCAGTAAAAAATAGGGGCTCCCATTTAAGATTTTAAAGTAACCCCCCACCCCACCTCCGTGGGGGTTCGTGTTTGGTTCCATTCGATAGATTTTTCAAAGATATTAAATAAGTGTATTTTTCAGTTTTTCGATCTGATATTCATTTCGCGAAATATCGCGGGATTCGTATTTAAAATATTAATTGTACCCCCCACCCTCTCGGTGGGAAGTCGTGTTTGGTATCATTCGATAGATTTTTGAAAAATATTGAGTACGTATTTTTTAGTTTTTCGATCTGTCATTCATTTCGCGAAATATTCGCTTTTTTCTTGTCGGCCTAAATCAGCATTGATAATCCCCAAGGATTCTTCTGTGTATGTTTTGGTTCCTTCTAGCAGGATGTTTGCAGGAACTTTGTAGGTGGTATTTAGAAGCGTTATTTCCCGGTAGTTGATACATTGCTTTTTGTTTCCTTTTTTCTGGATTGGTAAAATAACCCCTTCTTTTCATTCATATGGCATTGTTTCTTGGCACCAAATGTCTTGAATTAACTTATATATAGAACTGTACAACGCTTCTCCTCTTTGTTTTAATCACTCTATGGTTATCTATCTACCATCGCTGCCTTGTGCCTTATTATTTTTGTTTTTTAATTGTCTGTGTTACTTCTTCGTATGTCGGGTATTGATCTATTTCAGCTGTATGCACTTCTACGGTTGATGTATTTCTGCTAGATCGGCCGTTTTACAGTTGGTAGAAGTATTCCTTCCAGGTTTTTAGGATTTACTTCACATCAGTAATAAGCTGCCCGCTGTCGTTTTGAAAGAAGTTTCCTGTTCTTTCCTGTTCTCCTGTAAAGAATTGTGTTGTTTGTGGTTTTTTAATAATGATACTAAGTGCTAAGATTTAAATAACATTCATATTTTTTAGAAGGGACGAAGAATGGATCTAGAAATTCGTTGCACAAAATTTTAGACGTGATGGAAGACAGACTAATTCGCAGTTGTGATGATTCTAAAGCAGTCGATAACAGAATGCTCGATCCGGATGCGATGATCGAATCCCTGGATAGATTTACAGCAGAACTGGTATCACAGGCTAGCCATCTGAACAAGGACGAAAATTATAAGGTATCCACAGGTGATAACACTTGGAATGAAGAAGTATCACCAAATGATGTTACCTTTCCAAGTATTTCCGGTAGTGCTCCCAACGTTATTACGTTCAGTAATGAAGAAGAGGAGATTGTTGAAGGTAAGTTTCTCTAGCTACACAAAATTACTATACTAAATTTCAATAAGACATGCACTGAATGTAAACAACGATTTAGTTGTTAAAGGTGTTTCTCTTTTCTCGATTATTAGTTCTTATTGTATACTGTATAAATTATTGTAATCACTGAATACACAGCTAGTGAATAAATAATCTTATTAATAAAATTAATGAATAATTTACGCCATTATACAAGTAACTGTTATCCAAAAATATTCAAACACTGAACCAAATAGCCATCTCGTTTGTTGCTGATGACGGCATCGCTGTCAGTTACTGTTTACATCTAGTGCATAAGCCATGAGAATAAACTAAAATAACTCACAATTATTGTAGCTGATGGCAATAAATTTATTTTTCCACCTACCTCTACCGAAAGTATACTTTTCCGGACCTGATTGTAGGGAGCAAAGGTGTACTTTTCCTCCCTAGGGAGGAAAATATTTTTCCTCCCTAGGGAGGAAAAGTAAAAGTGACATGGTATTTTATTCATGAAATATAACTTATTGACGCCCTGTACAATATCTATTTTCTATTATGTAAGTATCTATACATTTTAACGTTTATTTAAAAACACTCTGTATTTTGCAGAATGGTAAAAAACAGTAAATTGTTATTTTGATTTAACAATGTTTACATTAATAATTTGACTTATATTTGACAGTTGACAGTTATATTGTACCTACTTGTTAGTTTTAGTTCTAATAAATTTTGTTGGTTAGTTACATAATGGTAGGGGAGCAAAGTATGCTAAATGTGCAGTCACTCGAGCGCTTTGGGGACCTATTGGGTTGTGAAGAGTAGGTCCTAAATCCAAAAAAAGTTTAGTAAAGTTTTCCGTTTTAGTGGGCGCTTGCCATTTTTTAATTTAATTTTCCATTTCCAACAATCGTTTTTTCCGATTATAACGCCATCTATCCATAGTTCGAAAAAATGTTTCGAATAAAAATTACTTATTTTTACGTAAGGAATCCAAATCTGCAATAAAAAATGAGGGCTCCTATTTAAGATTTTAAAGTAACCCCCCGCCCCACATCCATGGGGGGTTGTGTTTAGTACCATTCGATAGATTTTTCAAAAATATTGAATAAGTGTATTTTACAGTTTTTCGATCTGATGTTCATTTCGCGAAATATCGCGGGATTCGTATTTAAAATATTAAATTTACCCCCCACCCCTCTCCGTGGGAAGTCGTGCTTGATATCATTCGATAGATTTTTAAAAAATATTGGGCACATGTTTTTTAGTTTTTCGATCTGTCATTCATTTCGCGAAATATTCGCTTTTTTCTTGTGAAACTTTGGTACTCACCCAGTTCCTTACGCCCGGCTCAAATCGTCAGATTTTTGAAATATACCTTACCTTTATAAAACTTACCTTATCTTAATCTGACAATTCCGAGGTTTTTTAAGGATAGATTTTTTTTTTCGGGCCCCCTTAACGAACTCCCCTGTGTTAAGAGCCAATATATGGTAGAGGTACATCTGCAGGGTACCAGGTTTCTCCCATATGCTAATCTGACGCGCTCGAGTAACTGCAAAAATCCCCGCTTGGGTTCCCCTACCATAAATAAATTAAGTAAAAATGAAAAAAATGACTTATTTGAGGAAGGTGGAAAAACCATATGTATAACATGGGAGTAAAGTGCCTTTTCCTCCCTTGAATGATTACTGCCCTCCGCTACGCGTTGGGCAGTAAACTTCATTCTCGGGAGGAAAAGTAGCACTTTCCTCCCTTGTTATACAAATAGCTATTACATTAACCAGTAGATCAATAAGTCCCGGGTCTAACTAGTAAACAACAGTTTTTTGAAAAAATTATTCTTTATTCATCCCTTTAGCGGCGATACAATCATTCCAACGCTTTTCTAATTTTTCGACGCCGTTATTGTAAAACGATTTTTCTTTGCCTTCAAAATATGCTTTAGTTTCTTTTAGTTAGATATATCTTGCCACGGAGCATCGTTTTAAGATCGGAAAAAAGGTAGTAATCCCTGTGGGTGTGGCAGCAATTCAAAGCCCAATTCGTGCATTTTTGCTATCGTTTTCATCGATTTGTGACACGGTGCGTTGTCTTGGTGAAGCAACAATTTTTTCTTCAACAAATGAGGCCTTTGGTTTACGATTATGGTCTTCAAATGCTCCAATAAAGGAATATATTGGTCGCTGTTGATTGTTTCTCCATGTTTGAAATAGTCAATGAAAATAATTCCTTGCAAGTCCCAAAATACAGAGGTCATAATCCTGCCGGCAGTTTGTTTCACCAGGCTTTCCCCTGGTGCTGTTCGCTCAGCTGACTATCGATTTGATTCCTGAGTGAAGTGATGGATCGATGTTTCATCCATTGTGATATACCGACTCAAAAACTCCGACTTATTCCGATTAAACATGACCAAACAGCGCCGAGATTCATCAATTCGTTGTTTTTGCTCTAGTGTGAGAAAAGGCGGCACCCATCTGCAAAACAGCTTTCTCATACCTAAATTTTTATGTACAACAGTCAAAATACAGCCCTTTGATAACTTTACAGCTATTATGTCTTGCAACTTCACTTTGCGATTTTCCATAATAATTTTCAGCATTTTTTCGATGTTTCCGGAAAGAACTGAATCATTTGGCCTTCCGGAGCATTCAGCAACTTGGTGTCGGTACGACCGCATTTGATCTCAGCAAACCATGGTGTAACGGTTGTAATCGATAGAGCAGAGTCCCGGTAACAGTTTTTGAGCCGTTGCTCAGTTTGAACGGTATTTTTCTCATAAAAAATAACAGTGATAAATCAATACACTCAGTTGTTTTGAATCCATTGTTTATAAAAATTACAAAAGTAACGTCAATTCAACATAGACATAATAAGAATTGACTATGGGCCGCTCTGTGCATCGAGGTGTAACGCCAATATCAAAGACGTCATTGGCCAATATTCACTTTGAGTGGTCTAGCCATCTTTGCCTGTACCATGCGCGGGATCGCTCGATAAAAAGAGATAGATAGAGCACCGATAGACTGCCCGCACGTTATACTACTTTGCTCAGTATGCCTTTTCTATTCTTATTATGTCTATGCACTTCAAGCCCTGTAACCATAGACTTAAATATTATCATAGACAGAGTGTCATTCAGAGCGAAGTGACGACACCATCTTTTTATTTGGCTCAGTGCTGTTTCACTCTTACGCATAGTAAAGTTACGACAGTAGTCCTCCCCTTCCGTGCCTATTCTCACAATGGCATCTTAGTTTCTCGATACAATGTGCTAGAAAGAAATACCGCAAACCAGTCCAAGAGATCTTGTCGTCAGGAAGCGCGGAGGGTAGGCTCACTCTATGTTAATATATACGCTATAGCTCGTAGGTAGAGGGGATATTTAAAATTTCGCGAGCGCCAGTAGTGACAAATCAGTGAACGTTCGGTGGAAATTTGACATAAATGTCAAAGTGATTAATTTAAAACATTGAAATTAAAAACATTAATAGGAAAAAAATATTAGTTGGTCAAAGCTGTGGTGTATATTTTTACCTTAAATATACTTACGTTTTAAATACAGTGGAACCCCGTTAACTCGGATTAATCGGGACCGCGGCCTATCCGGGTTATCGAAAATCCGGGTTAGCCGGAGAAAATGGTAAAAATTAATAAAATATGGTATGCTTACAGATAAACTCCGTTATAATTGTCACACAGACACTGGTAAACCACGTTCGCATTCCACACAAAACCACACATACAAAGCGTCGTCAAGAGTCTCATTCTTATAGCTTTATTAGCTTTGCACCGATTGTCCAAACTGTCTTTTGTTATCATTTTGAAAAAAAATATCTTCGATTTTAGTTCTATTTTTCTTCCAATCCGATACTGTAGATGTACCGACACCATATAATGCTGCAAGATTCACCTTTATCAATTCTACTTAATGCTTCTAGTTTCTTTTCCATTGTCACTACAACATTTTTACGTTTTGTTGCCCTTATAGACAAAAACACGCACACAAAATCTGAATAGATTTACGAACGATTGGAAGCGAACAATACGACTTTACTACACACAATACCCTCTCTGATGTTATGTTCAGTGATGACTAAGACCGTTGTTAAAAAAAGAATATTAATGGTCTTTGTAATGGTATATGTAGTTTAAATTACACAAGTACCCATTATCTCTCAAATATTATATTACATAGAGTTGGTACAAAACCTCGTGAACCTTGAAAATGCTATGTATAACCGAAATAAAATGAAGCCAAAAACATACGACTATTTTATTTGCTGCGAATTGCGCGACAGGGTCCCATCTGCACCCTGATATTTTCAGTAATGTCAGATTCAATTGTTTCGTTTGTATATTGACGTCACCAAATGAATGAATTAGGTTCACGAGATTTTGTAACAGCAATACATCTTTATTGTTGAAATTTTTGTCTGATAAAAATCGGTCCAGGTTAGCCGGAGTTCCGGGTTATCGGGGGCCGACTTATCGGGGTTCCACTGTACTGAATTTAAATTTTTTTTAATATATCGTAATATGTAATTATAAATTAATCTAAGCGCCATCTACACGATAATTGTGAAAGTATCCGAAGTAAGAAATTAATATTTCATTAATAGAACGTTTAAATGATTAGCAAAATCTTAAAAAAATCGATTATAATTTAATTACTTTTTTGCGTTGTAAATATTAAGCGATAACAATTAAATAATAAATTTAAAGTTACCGGCGAAAATTGCATTGGTAATCCGCTTGTAGCGACGCCAGCGAAGCTCAGAGCGTATACCTCTATGGCTGTAACTCGGTAAATAATAATCCTAGTGACATGAACATTTTGACAGTATGCTTTTGAAGGTTATGACTACCAAAATGCCAATTGAAAAATTCATTAAAGTCGCCATCTCATGGTTAGGTCTGGGACTTTTGACCATTATAAGTCTGTATTGTGTTTGCCAGTATGAGGCTGTATACCAAATTTTATTAAAATAATTTATATTGGGTGTTTTCACTAAATTGTTATATTTTTCAGAATTGAGAGTGGACGAATTAAAGGAGGACTTACTAGATGAAGGAATCCCGTCCAACGATTTTTCTTCAATAAACACATCAACAATGACAGACAGTACACTAATAGCAATAGAAGCCAGTAAAATGGCTACAGCGTTTAAACAAGAAGCCGAAATGTCCACGAGCATAACAAGCGCAGCTTCTCTAGAGTTAGACCACGTTCAGCCTCCATCAAATATGAATTCATTAACAAACAGTGCAGTAGGACTACCTAGAAGCCCTAAATTACCCAAAAGGAAAAAATCGTTGCCTCCTTCGTTGATGGTCCGAAGAGCTTTGAGTAATTCGCTAAATAATGGTTCAAGTTTGGAAAGCCTGTCCAATTTGGATCACATTAATCCTCCCTCTGACCTTCTATTTGACATGGAAGGAAGTATGACCAGTGTTGCAAGTTTGCCCAACGACCATAGAGCTGATTTTCTCATTAACGGTCTTATCAACAATCCACAGAGCACTCAACATCCGATTTTTGATTTGAAGCAACCTTTTAGCGAATTAGAAAACATCAACCCACCATCGCTTTTTAACGAGATCACAGACTTCTGCAATTCTTTGGCGGATGTTCCGACAGAAGGGATAGGCAGCGAGACTGAGATTTTTGAAGACTGCTTTACTCATGTCGTTGATGAAGATGGTACTGCGGCCGATGTAACCATTGCCGAAGATATGGTGGATGGTACAGATTCAAGTACGTACAAATATTTTCTGTAATACACACTTAAATCGATTTAGTATTTAGGTACACTTCGCGTCAAAAAAAACTGGTACACTTTTTTTTCCCAATGTAAACCTGTGTTCAGACTGGACACAATGGCTCGTGAATCACGGCGTTGTTGCCAGCACAGATAATGGAATTGCACTAAATCTAAATACAAAAAATAACGTTCAAAAATCATGGTGGTGAATCGTAAAACGGGCCATAGGTAACTCAATGTAAAATTATAAACTGTTAAATTCCTGTTTCCCTAATCATTTTATAACAAAAGTCATGAGAAGCTATTTGTAGAGGATTAAAGTCTATATTAAAAACAAAAGCTAAAATTGTTCTAGGATTTAAACACATTCCAGCATTTTGAAAAATACCTACATTTGCCACAGTAGGTATGTGTGTAAAAGTTAGGCCCACGTTATTATTTACCTGATTGTTCGCACACTATTGACTGAATAAAACATCTTTATTATTAGTACTTTCTCCTCAATTGAGGCTATCTTATCAATTTTATTATTTTTTAAACAAGAAATGATAAAATAAAAATTTTGACAGTTCAAATTGTCAATATTTATAATAACTTCACTGTGACCGAACGCAACCGATAAACATTATGGTAATGTGTGTGGCCTAACTTTGGCGTATTTCTGTGAAAAATTATTATATTTTTACAAAATTTTGGAATATGTTTAATTCGTAGAACAATTTTAACAGTTGTTTTCAATACAGGTTTCAATCCTTTAGAAATATGTTTTGATATAAAATAATTAGGGAAGCAGGAATTCTACAGTTTAAAATTTTACATTGAATATGGCCCGTTTTCCAATTCACCATTCGGTATAAAAATTTTAGACAGGTATTATTTTTACCATTAACAACAAAAAACCTTATCTAATAAATTTAATATCCAGAGAGACGGTTGAGTTAAATGAGTTGAGTTTTGAATGAAATATTTGCAATTAAACATCATTAAATGTTCTCTTTATTTCCCCCTGTAACTTCTTAAAATGAACATAGAAGTTTTCAGGGACTTTCGGCCCTCAGTAATAATGTAATCTTTCATTCTGCGTTTAAATTTTTCAAAAATATTCATTATATTTCTCTTGATTCGAAAAAAATGAATACATTTAATAAAACACATTGAACATTTTGACAGGCGACATTTTCCACCTATGTCTTTAATATTTCAGCAGTTTCGAATTTTATTGTAATACATGATATTTAAGTTCCACACTTTTTCACTGTTAAAGTTATTCATTTTGTATTAATTTCAAATTTTAAATTTTCCAGTGTGTTTTATTTATTAGTATCCCACAACTCTAAAAGAGTTTTGTGCTACACTTTACGAGAAACCCTTCACACTTCTCGATTTTAAATTAAACTATGTCTCGATTAAATCATGTCTAGAGTTATTATCTGTCATTCATGTCATATCTGTCATAAATTATAATAGAACACGAATTTATTTATGGGTACTTAATGAGATGATGGAACATTACAAAATTAATAAGAGAATTTTTTAGGATGCATGTTTAAATAAATGTGACTGACTAATCAAGATTGCTCGATGTTGTTTTAATTTTTAGTAAACCTACTAAAAACTTGCGATCTGCCGCACAGCCCTGCTTTTAGCTGGTTTGATATAATATTTTAGTTGGACTGGCAACGTTGCCTAGAAAAAAGAATGACATATGTGACAAGACCAATTTACACAACTAGAAAAACACGATTTTCGGTTATAAGACTTGTACCAGTTTTTTTTGACGCGAAGTGTACTATACCTAATGTGACCCAATATTTCTTAATTGAAATTGCTGAAGGTATCTGTTTCACGGAAATTTCTACACTATTGAGCTCGATCTATATGTTTAGTACAATTATTTTCTAGTCCTTTAGACAACAAATGTGTCATAAAATGTGTTGTATTCATAGCCACCTTTACTTTACAAGCCATGAAGAGAAAAAGGCAACGTCGCAATTGATGACGTCCGTAGTCTGACTTTCGGACTACCGCTTTCGAAACTCCGATTTTAAAGTACAAATTCTGGTAAAATTTATAGTATTTTTTGAGTCGAACAAGAAAATAGTATTAATTAGAAGTTTATACAAAATAATATTAAAAGTAATTCCTTGTAAGTAACGTTTATTATACAAAAAAAAACCAATAACAAGAATATAAACGGGATTCATTTTTTTCGAATCCTAAGAAACGTAATAAGTATTATTCAAAAATTTAAACGCAGAATGAAAGATTACGTTAGGACCGAGGGCCGAAAGTCCCTGAAAACTTCTATGTTTATTTTAATAAGTTACAGGGGTGAAAACTAAGAAAATTTAGTGTGATTTTTAGTTTCAAATATGTCATTAAAAAAACTTTTTATTCATTCTAAGGGACTTTCGGCCCTCAGTAATAAAGTAATCTTTCATTCTGCGTTTAAATTTTTCAAGAATACTTATTAGTTTTCTCAGGATTCGAAAAAAATGATTACATTTAAAATACAAGCGTCAAAATTTTGCATTTTGTTCCTTTCCACTTAAAGTTTGTCGCACTTATTTAGAAACACCCTGAATTGATAAAGAACAAATCTAGTTGTTAAACATAAGCGAATTAATAAAAAAAAAAACAGAATGTTAAGAAAACCGGAGTCTATAGTTGGGTTTTAATTTCAGTATTTTATAAATGCCCGGTACACCATAAAAATTTAACTGGTTAGCAACAATATTATACCAGCGCTATTGTAAAAGAATTAGGCTATAACATATTAAAAAAATCACTTAAATCTGCCAACAGGTTTAGGAAATATAAGACATTAAAAATTACAAAATTTTTAGTGGACGGATTTCTATATGCACGCAAGTTTATATAAAAATATATTATATTGAACTAAAATCATCTTAATAACATACCTTTTAATGTTCTTTATAATTTGGAGCACGAAATATTGTAAAATATTTCAGTTTCTCTGTAAATACAGTGAAAATTATTTTAAAACAAATGAGAACTGTCAGAATTAATCGGTCTACCAATAGATGTTGCCAAATTTCAACTTCATGGCTTGTTAAGTAAATGTGGCTATGGTTGTATTTCATCTTTTCTGTAAATACAATTACATATTACTTAATTTATAATATTTTCATATTTTTAAAAATTCAGAAATCTCAAAATTTATTTCAGTTTCTCTCACTATATTTCCCAGATAAGACATTTTTCGGTGTTTAACAGTCTCTAGCAGTTCTGCTCTAATCTTGTTGCCCTCCGTAGTCCTTATTCATTAGTTTTTCTTGCTGTCCAGGGTATCGTCAGCATCCATCTATGAATCCACATTTCCAATGCTTAAATTATGTTCACCATACAAAAGTATAAGAGACCCAACATAGCACTTAACCATTCTTTGTCTCAGTTCTAAACTGAGATAATTATTCCAAAGAAATTATTTCAATTTCATAAAAGTAGTTTAAGAGGATCGGTACGTATTTTCGGCTGTAATGCTATTCAAATGGGGATTCATTTTTTTCGAATCCTGAGAAAACTAATAAGTATTTTTGAAAAATTTAAACGCAGAATGAAAGATTACGTTAATAGCGAGGGCGAAAGTCCCTGAGAACTTCTATAATGTTTATTTTAATAAGTTACAGGGGTGAAAAACTAAGAGAAAATTTAGTGTGATTTTTAATTTCAAATATATCAATCAAAATAAACTTTTTATTTATTCTAAGGGACTTTCGGCCCTCGGTAATAATCTAGTCTTTCATTCTGCGTTTAAATTTTTCAAAAATATTTATTGGTTTTTTCAGGATTTGAAAAAAATGAACACAATGCCGTGGTAATATTTTCCAAATCTATCTTTGTCTTACAACCCACTCAGCCGAATATAATATTGTCAACATATATTGTCAGTCAGACACTGACAATCAGTGACAATTTTAAATATTTGACATTGCATCGGGAATATGTTGAGTTATTGATTAAATATTATTGATATATAGTGTATTTGATAAATAATTGATTTAAGACGTGAACTTATTAAAAAGTTATTTATTGTGTATTATTTGTGAAAGATCCAAGCAGAGAATACATCAGGATAATTTATATTCCGTGATCCAAGTATTTTGTTGTTAAAGATGTTCAAAATTGTAAGCGTTCCATAACAATATATTATTAAAAAATCACTTTTAACACTTTTCCTCTTTTCTCGATTGAGTATTAGTCTTTGTTGTACAAATAAATTATTACAATCACTGAATACATAGTTAGTGAAAAAATTATCACATTTATTAACTGAATTAATAATTTGCAATTATAAAAATAACAGTTATCCAAGAACATTCAAAACCCATCTCTTTAAATGAATGATGACATTTTCAAGTAGAATGACATTCTAGTAATGTTTACATATCCATACCAGTGTGAATTTTACTACACGTAATTTGCCGTGTAAAGACAGAAAAAGTAGGGATACACGTAAAATATTTGCGAATTATGTACCCATAGCCTTAAGTAATTGCTGTTGTGCGTTTTATTTCTGTCTGGATCTAGTTGGACTGTTATGACAGTCCCCAAATATGTCATTTTGTAAACTTTTTCAAACTGGACTCCAGTTAATTGAATATTAAGCATCTGATGTGGGTTACGACTAAAAACTAAAAATTTGGTTTTGTTTGAGTTTATTTTAATCCCCATTTCCTCTCCTACCTCGTGAATACAATCAAGCAGAATTTGGAGACCTTCAATATTATCTGACAGAATTACTGTATCGACTGTATATCTAATTACATTAATGTCCAGTTGCACCAACAAATAAACGATTGATTTGGATTGCCCGTTTATTTTAAAATATAATTGTCAAAAAACTGCCAAATTAAAAACAGAAATTTTAACGATTCTCCCAAAAAATATTAAATTTGAACGTTTTTCGAAAGAAAAGTGTTGTTATTATATTTGATGGTAAAAAATTTAATATTTTTCGGGAGAATCGTTAAAATTTCTGTTTTTAATTGACAGTTTTTGACAATTATTATATTTTAAAATAAACGGACAATCCAAATCAAAAAATCAATCGTTTATTTGTTGGTTCAACTGGACATAATATGTAGTTTCCCGTTGATTTTTATTCCATATGGCTATCCCTGAAGTGCATTTTTAAATAACTGGTCGGATAATGTTGGCGACAAAATGCAAGCTTGTCTGACTCCTCGTTGTATGGAGATTTCGTCGATGTAGTTATCTCCAATTTTTACGATAGTAGTTTGATTCCAGTGTAAATGTTTAATGCCACGAATATCTTTGTCACATATTCCTATATTCTTTTGGCATCTGCATAACTTTTACATGCTGTACTTTATCGAATGCCTTTTCGAAGTGCACGAAGCGTGCAAATACATCTTTTCTTTGATCACAGCATTTTAATCGACCCATTATTAACATTTCTTTAGTTTGAAACTGTTATAACGAGTAAATCATTGTATATAAAAGAGTTTTTAATCTAATAACACTTACTATATAATGCTTAATTTTTTTTAGTAATGGAAACTGCATTAGACAACGACGAAGATGAAGTTACCCTATTTTCCGATGCCAGGAGCAGTATAGAATCAACACCAAAGAAAATACGAAGTTTAAGTAAATCCATGACTACGAAACAACGGAGAAACCAAGCTAGAGATCGTTACAAAACCTACACAGTAGCCGCGGAAATGTTAATGAGGGAAGATATTGAAAAACAAAGAGAAATCAGTGAGCATAGTACGTTAACATGTACGGAACAATTTAAAAGTGCGACGGAAGGTTATAGAACTGCAACTTCTGATAGTAGACTGGCAGATGCCGAGAGTAATAGTAATAGTTACATCAATTCACCTACATATAGTTCCGGAAAAGAAAAGCTAACGCCGAAAGAAAGAAGACAGTTAAATAGGTAAGCCGGAACTATTTTTTACATTGTTTTTATGTACTTTGTCTATCTGTTTGTCACTTTGTCCGGGAAAAATCATGTAATCGATTTTAAACATACTTCCCGACTAGCTAGAGATCTGAAATTTTTGGAATATCTCAGAACTCGATGACAATGCAATATTCAACACTTTTTACATGGATACGTTGAGTTTTATTTGGAATTTTAAGCCATTTTAAATTCTATATGGTAAAATTAGTTCTCACTTTTTTCAAAAGATGGCTCTACTAATTTTCTCAATAGTTACTGTCTATATTTTAGTTAGAAAAATTTTATAAAATTTTGATGAATAAATAATTTTTAATATTTCCCTTAGAATTGTGTGTAAAACATTTTCTTTGATTTATATGAGTTAAAATCAATTACAAAATTATTTCATGACATAATCATTGAAATAACAAAATAGGTTATAATTTTATATTGTGTCCTACAAATAATAAAAACGTGGTATTATAAAAAGTTATTTTTTATAAAAGTGTAATATATTATATGTTCAATGCTAGTGACCAAAATCGGTTGAAAAAATAAAGCATATGAAAATCAACGAATTAATCAATGAATCAAATATTTGTTTCTGAAAGATATAGGTACGAGAGCGAGTCAATAAGTCCGCGACTTTTCGAATGAAACACAGGCTTTTATTTAAAAAGATATATTATATTTCAACATAGTCTCCTTTGAGTTCTATACACTGAGTCCAACGTTTCTCCAATTTTTTTACCCCTTCCGAAAAATATGATATGTTGAGGTCATCAAAATAGGCGTTTGTGAGATGATTCGCCGTAGAAGTCGAGCTCTTTCGATCTCTTTCTGCCGAGCTATTTCTTCAAGTTTGGGAACAAGATATAGTCACTAGGGGCCAAAACTGGAGAATAGGGCGGACGAGAGAGCAGTTCGTAGTCTAATTCATAGATTTTGCCATGGAAACTGCACATGTGAGCACCCTTTGTTCTGGTGGAAAAGAACTTTTTTCTTGGCCAAACCCGGTTGTATTTTTTTCAATTCCTCATTGAACACCGACTCAATAATAAACTGGTATACTGTTTTCCTCTTTCGAGGTAGTAAATGTGGATTATACCGCGTGCATCCTAAAAACGGTAGCCATAACTTTATTAGTTGATAAGTCCAACTGTGTTGTCTTTGGCGCCGATTTACCCCGAGAAACCCACTGTTTTGACTGCTGTTTGTTCTCCGGTGTGTTGTAGGGGATCCATGTGTCGTTCACGGTTAGTAAACGGTTGCAAAAACTCGTCTAAATTGCGTCTGAACTACGCCAAACATTCCTGCGGTTGCGTTTGTGGTCAATTGTGAGCTAACGCGGCACCCATCTTACAGAAAGCATTCCCATGCACAAGTGATCATTCAAAATTAAAACCACGGAGCCATGTGAGATGCCTACAGCTTCTACAATCTCTCCCACTTTCAATCTCAGACCGGCTAAAACCATCTCGTGAATTTTTTCAATTGTTTCGGATGTAGAGACATCAACTGGACGTTCAAAACGTTCGCAATCTTCATTGCTTGTACGGCCAAATCGAAATTCAGTAAACCACTTCTTTACCATAGAAATGGATGGTGCAGAGTTCCCATATACTCTGGGTTAATTAGCAAAATACAAGGAGAAGTTATTTACCAGCAATTTTATTGCTGGAATCGAATCTTATGATTGTATATATTAATAATATAGGTATGTAAAGTCCGCAAATAGTGAGCTACTTTTTTTATAAACAAAATGGCGCCCGAAAATCGTGTTTTTTCAATTTTTGCTCTATAACTCCAAAGATGTTAACTTTACACCAAAAACACCCAAATAAAAATTCACCGTAATTAAATTCTGCCTAGAGACTTGTTTTTCCCGATTTACTTCGACTAAAATTTTCCCCAGAAAATGCGGATTTTTCCAACAAAATCTTTAATTTTCAACTAAAATTTTAGATAAGTAATTGTTAATCAATAATTAAATAACTTGGTAATAGAAAAGCTCTTTTCGTATAGATTTCGACCAGAAGCCGATGGAAATTGAATGAACAGTTTAGCAACAATTGAATTGTTAATTACAAATTTACGGTCTCTATAATAACCACAATAATTATGATACATAAGAATAGCTATAATTTTTGTATAAAAAGACACTACCTGTGAACTGAAATTGGACTATTTAAGCGGCCTCAGCAATATTTTAAAATAAACAATTTTTTGGCTTATAAACAAATAGAATATCTCGAGAAATATTAAATTAAATCATGAAAACGGTATTGGAAAAAAAGCTGCAGGACGCTTCTTTTAAAAGAAAAAACGTTTAATTGTGATGAGTGGTACCTGAGATACAACCGGTCAAAGTTGACCGGCATTTACGGCAAAGATATAAACAGTA
Source organism: Diabrotica virgifera virgifera (assembly GCF_917563875.1). NCBI lineage: Eukaryota > Metazoa > Arthropoda > Insecta > Coleoptera > Chrysomelidae > Diabrotica > Diabrotica virgifera. The sequence goes on along the minus strand of NC_065448.1, from coordinate 250,414,321 downwards.
GGATCATAATTTTTGAACCATCACCTTTTTATTTCGGTTCTCTTTCTCAACACCAATTTTCATATCTTTAAAATACTCATAACATATATTATTATTATAAAAACTATCGATATTACGAGTGAAAATTGACAAAAATAGCAAAATTCCAATCAAAAATTAGGTTGGAGAAAATGTAACCCTCAAAGTTCAAAATCGGTATACGTTAACAAAATGCATTTTCTCGGCTTCCCATGGAGAAATTTTCTTCATTCTTTTTTTGTTCCCAAGTAACTCATCGAGTAGAGCCATCTAACTAATGCATTATTAAATGTCAAACTTGCTTTTGTTTTGTCATAATAGATTAATTTATTTATAAGAAAAGAAAACTACATATTTTTTCCAGTTGTAGACTTTTTTTAGATAAACTTACTACAAGTGTACCTTTTAACGTTAAAAACACAAATATTCTCATTTGAAAGCTGTATAATTATTTAAACAATATTTATTTAAACAAATTCAAAATTTTTGTTATAATAAATAAATTAATTTATTATGACAAAACAAAAGCAACTTTGACATTTAATAATGCGTTAGTTAGATGGCTCTAATCGAGTTACTTGGGAACAGAAAAAGAATGAAGAAAATTGCTCCATGGGAAGCCGAGAAAATGCATTTTTTTAACGTATACCGATTTTGAACTTTGAGATTACATTTTCTCCAACCTAATTTTTGATCGGAATTTTGTTTTCTTCTCAAAACGCGCTGTACTCTGCTATCAACGTCTATTTTTATTAATTACTGTATTTTTATTTACTGATTACCGTTTATTTTTTGCAGATCACGTTTCGAAACACAAGTATTAGACCAAGCCATAACCGATATTCTCCAACAACCTGTGATACACACCGTAGACCCCTCCGAAGTGCCCCAATTAAGTTCCAACTCAAATAGCTGTTCCTCTTCTCCAGCACAGAGCCCAGCTAGAACCAAACTAAGTATTAGACGAAACTTTATGCAAAAAAGACTAGAAAATAGAGAAAGGTTCAGGACGAGAACTATAAGTGAGTCTAGTTTTTCGCCCGAAATTTCTTCTGCGTCGCCTCCCTTAAATGGTGAATCGGAAGTACAATTGCATTTACAGAAGGAAGCTAACAGGTAAGGATATTAAAAGATGGTTGTTTTCACAAATTTTACAAAAAAAAAATGTGAAAACTTTGAATTATCCACGTACGTCTGTCTGTCTGTCTTCCTTAAACACAACTCCTCCGTCATTATACCAGGTAGAATGACAAATTGGGTGTCAAATGAAAGCTTATAACCCAAGGATGGTACTAAAGGTGATAAATTTGACATAGGCTCTGTGTCCGTCTGTCCGTCCGACCGCGAATATAACTCCTCCGTCACTATACCAGCTAGAATGACAAATGAGATGTAAAATGAAAGCTTATAAACCAAGGATGGTACTAAAGGTGCGAAATTTGACCCAGGATTTTCGGTTTTATAAATGCGAACAGAAGTACTGTTTTAAAGTCACCTGAATAGTACAAGTGATAAATTATTCGACGCGCCTTCGCAAGACGAGAACAAATATATACTTCCGGTTTCATGACCGTCTGTCCGTCCGTCCGCGAATACAACACCTCCGTTATTAATACAGATAGAATGACAAAGGAGGTGTTGATTGAAACCTTATAACCCAAAGATGGTATTAAAGATGAGAAATTTGACATCGGACTTCCGGTTTTAGAGTTGCAACCGTAAGTACTGTTTAAAATTACCGAAATAGTATAAGCGATATATTATTTGACATGCCTTAGCAAGATGAAAACAAATGTAAAATTTTGGTTTTTTATATCATTTCCGGTTAAAATGTTCAAACCAGAAGTGCCATATTATTGTCACAAAAATAGTTCATGCAACAGATCAATCGAAGCGTATTGAAAAGTCGAGTAGTTCTGATATTTCTTAAAGTATCTGTTAACAGTGTTTAGATACTTTAAGAAATGGGGCCTACAACCAAACCCATCGAAGACTGAAGTAACTATTGACAATAATGCTATACAACAGACACTTAAAAATATCTGGGACACGATATCAAAACAAGCAGAGACAATCAAACATATGGAAAACAGAGGCGAATAGGTCGGATATGGGCAGCATTTAGCAAACTAAGCCATATTCTAAAAAGTGCAATTCTCAGCTGTCTCAAGTGAAAAGCTTATAACCAATGGGTTTTACAACGCTTAACTGGAACTTGGCAGGCACTCATCTAGAACACAAGATAGACAAGGCGAATCATGGATTGGAGGCCTAGAAAGAAGCTGAGGACGACCACTGACTAGATGGACTGACGACGTCAAATGAGTACCGGGAAACTGATTACTAGCGGCCCAGTGTAGAGAACACTAGAAATAATTGAGAGAGGCCTATGTCCAGCAGTGGACGCTGGACGTACAAAAGATGCTTAGATACAAAAGATTTATATTTATTTTTTTTAATTTCAGGGTCTTGAAAACATTGCGAGATACAAAAACCCAAGATGAACTCCTAGATTGTGAGACTTTGAGTTTAGTGAGCAATGATGACGATTCGGAATACAACTCTGGAGGTTCTGTCAACTACAGAACGTATCACAAGAGTTGGGGATTGAAGAAAAATGTTCCTGTTATTACCAATATCAAGACTAACGAATTGAATAATCATCAAGCCGAAACTAGTCCTGTGGAAGAAGTCAATTCTGATGATGAAAACATTGAAAATGAGTGCAGAGTATTCGCCAAACCGAAAATAGTAAAACCAGAAGGTAGGGTTATCACAGAAGAAGCTCCAGTTGAAGAAGTGCCCAAAGGAATAAGAGGTAGGAACATTCAATAGTATTTGTTGATAAAAATTGTATATATACTAAGGATTTTCACAGTTTTCACTGTATTCCTTCACTCAATCGTTCTCTCCAGTCCTTTCTGTTTGCCAGTCCCCTTCTTGCAGATTTCTTTCTTCTCTGCCTCTCTTTCTTCTTATCGGACTCGTCTCTGTTATTCTATTTATCCAATGATTTTGGTCTGCTCTTCTGACGTGTCCGTACAGGTTAATCTCTTCTGTTCGATGTAGTCTATTATATCCCAGTTCATCCCCATTTCTCAATCTCTCAATATTTTTCTATATCTTCTTGTTACTCTGCAAGGAATTCCATCTCTGATGCTCTTATTTGTTTTTTGTTTTCTTATTTATTGTCAAGGCTTTGTATCGGCTTTGCAGATTGAGTCTTTGGTTGCTCAGAAATTTCCTCATCTTCAAAAAAATCTGCTCTCGATTGCTCTATTATGGATCGATTTCAATAAATCTTCAGTAATCCAGACTCCTAAGTATTTCAGTTTGTTCACCTGTTTAATAGCTTCATATTATCACCATGATCCCTTCTGTACAGTTTTCAAGTGCTTGTGTAAATACTTTCTAAATCCATGCACTAGAATCATATGAACATCACTTCATTTAACAAATATTACCTAAATATTAATTTTTTACTACCTTTAATCTCTTTTTCAGGCCGTAGAAAACCACTTTATTCCAAAACCATTACCAATTCAACACCAAAGAATATAAAACCAGTCAGGAATATGACCTCCAATTTAGTGAAAAACGTCACATCGACGCTTAAATCCGGGACGGCTTTGAAAGCCGTGGTTTCGAGGCAAAACAAAACTGTAACCGCACAAACACAAAGTAGAACATCGAGTGGATATGGCAGCAGAAGCGTATCAAATTCAATGTCGCCAAAAACGAGTCCTGCACGAACACCAGCAAGCAGTAGAGGTAGTCCGAAACATGTGGCCACCCCCAAAGCGACGAATTTTAATCCATTAAAGGGTAAGCTATTATCTCTCTCTCTCTCTTTTGTCGTTACCCCATTACTGAGGATCGTGATTTCCAATATTCCTAACAATTTTTTCCATTAGTCTCTATCTTCAGCTGCTCGAAGAGCTTCGCAGAATGAGTTTCCAGCTGAATTCTTTATTTGGTCGGACCATCTAGTTGGTGATCGTCCTCTTGATCTTCTCCCCGGAACGTTTCCAGAAGCAATTAATCTCTGCAAACTATCGTCACCTCTGCGAACCACGTGACCGAAGAATTGCAGAATTCGTTGCAGACATATTGTGGACAGCCCTTTTTTAAATCTCGAGTTCGTTTAGAATGGGAACGTTTGTCCTATGAGATGTCCAAGGTATGCGCAGCATCCTTCTCCAGCAGCACATCTTAAAGGCATCAATTTTTTGGCGCTCGCATGCGCAAAGAGTCCAAGTCTCTGCCCCGTATAGAAATATTGAGAATACAAGGGCATTACACCAGTCTTCGGCAGTCTCTTAAGGCATTATGCTCGATAGTAAATTATGTGATAATATACAGGGTGTTAGTAAATAAGTATGAAAAACTTTAAGGGGTAATTCTACATAAAAAAAATAATGACAGTTTGCTCTATAAACGTATGTCCGCAAATGCTTCGTTTCCAAGATACGGGGTGTTAAAATTTTTTTTCAAACTGCGAATTTTTTTATTGCTTTAAGACCTTTTAAGCTATGAAAATTAAATTTGGTGTGTTTCTAGAGGTAGTTATTGCGCATTTTTTGGCAAACAAATAACAATTTTATATTCATCATTGGCGCGCCTACGGGTAATGGCCTGAATTTTTTTAAAGAAAAAAATAGTACGCCACTGAGATATTTCCAATTAAAAATTATTTTTGTATTTCACGTTTAATTTATGATAAAGAACCTTTTTTTGTTTTTTTTTCATATGGTACACAGTTTTTATGCAAAAAAATAAAACATCTTCGTGCGTATTTTTCATTTCTTAATACATTATCCAGAACTCTCCAATATAATAATACCAAAGTAGAACAATAACAGAAGATAGTTCTATAAAGATTTTAACTATGTGCAATGCTACAACAAATGTTCAAAATTACCTCATTTAAAGGTGACAGAGTAATGTTATATTCACCATTGGCGCGCGTACGGGTAATGGCCCGAATTTTTTAAAGAAAAAAATAGTACGCCACTGAGATATGTCAAATTAAAATCATTTTTGAATTCCTCGTTCAATTTACGACAAAAAATTGTTTTTGTCTTTTTTTCATATGAGGCGCCGTTTTTATGCAAAAAAATAAAATATCTTAACGTTTACAAAGTATTTGAAATAACTGTGTAAACAGCTGTCCGGCGATTGTGCATCCCTCTGAATCAAAAAGAAGCAAAACCATCATTTACTTTTCTATCTTTACTCAGATTTGAGTACTAGAAAGTTCCTCTTCTGTCCTTTTCCGAGACGAATGAAAACGGAATGTGATTGCAAGGAATCCTTTTTGTTTTCTATATTCGTCGTCTGCGGTCTTATAAATTCTTAAATTCGCAGATTAAGGATGTACCAGAAAGAACTTTCAACATGAAAAGTCTCATATTTAAATTACTATTTACCATTTAAATGGTGGATTCTGCATCTGAGACTCTTCAATTTGTTTATTTGAAATAAGTTTCTATGCATATGGAATCTACCTCGAATAATTTGTAAGCGTTAAGATGTTTTATTTTTTTGTATAAAAACGGCGCCGCATATGAAAAAAAAGATAAGAATGATTTTTTGTCGTAAATTGAACGAGGAATTCAAAAATGATTTTTAATTTGACATTTCTCAGTGGCGTTCTATTTTTTTTCTTTAAAAAATTCAGACCATTACCTGTACGGGCGCCAATGGTGAATATAAAATTATTTTGTCACCTTTAAAGGAGGTAATTCTGAACATTTGTTGTAGCTTTGCACCTAGTTCGAATCTTTTTAGTAATATTTTCTGTTATTGTTCTACTTTGGTATTATTATATTGGAGAGTTCTTGATAATGTATTAAGAAATAAAAAATGCGCTCGAAGATGTATTATTTTTTCGCATAAAAACGGTGCACCATAGGAAAAAATAAAACAAAGGTTCTTTTTCATAAATTAAACGTGGAATACAAAAATATTTTGTAATGTGAAATATCTCAGTGGCGTACCATTTTTTTCTTTAAAACAATTCAGACCATTACCCGTAGGCGCGCCAATGATGAATATAAAATTGTTATTTGTTTGCCAAAAAATGCGCAATAACTACCTCTTGAAACCCACAAAATGTAATTTTCATATCTCAACCGGTCTTAGAGCAATAAGAAAATTGGCAGTTTGAAATAAAAATTTCAACACTCTGTATCTCGGAAACAAAGCATTTGCGGACATACATTTATAGAGCAAACTGCCATTATTTTTTCATGTAGAATTATCCCTTAAAGTTGTTCATACTTATTTACTAACACCCTGTAAAAGTTTTGTGTATTTCGCTAACACGTTTGCTGCTAATAACTAACCCTTCATTCATTCATTAGTTAATCCTTACAATCCCTAGTAATTATAGCTAACGCCACGACGTTCAAAATCCTATTCTTGGATGAGGTGGATTACTCCTCTGTAATTTATAGCTTGCTTTGTGTCTTTGCTGCTGGCGTGACTATTTTCTATTTAGTCCTGTCCTTTCACTAAGCCAATCTTTAACATTCATTGTTCTTATATCTTCTTCTACATCATCCAGCTATCTTCTTCTTGATTATTATTCGCCTGTATAGCCACATCTCGAACGCTTCAAGTTTTTTCTCCATCGCTTTGGTGATTGTCCAGGATTCAACTCCGTAGTAAAATATTGATAAGGTATAACATCGTAGGAGCCTCACCTTTATCTCCAGATTAAGGTTGTGGCTTTTAAAGAGTTTTGCCATGTTGTTGAATGCACTCCTAGCCTTCTCTATTCTACATTTTATTTCTTGCGAGTGATCCCATTGTTAGTTTACCATTGTTCCAAGATAGGTATACTGTTTTACTCGGTCCACTGGTGTATTCTTGATAAGCAGTTGGACGTCTCTAATTTTATTTTTGCTGATGACCATAAATTTAGTTTTTGATATGTTTACTTGTAGTCCAAATATTTCACTTACTTTATTTACTTTGTTTATGAGTTGCTGTAAACTGTTCAAACTGTCTGCAAAAATAACGGTGTCGTCTGCATAGCGGATGTTGTTTAGGCATTCTCAATTTAGGAGTATTCCATGCTCGCATATTTCCAAGGCTTCACTAAATATTTCCTCTGAATATAGGTTAAATAATATAGGTGAAAGTTACATCCTTGTCTAACGCCTCACAGAATCTGGATCGCTTCCGTAGGTCATATCTAAGATTTGTTCTTATTGTAGCTGATTGGTTCCAATTGTGACCGATTGGTTGGATTTTTTAATATATTGGTAGCAGCTTTACAATTTTTGGCTCATTTTTAATACTTTATTTTTCTTAGGGACTCCACCCTTAGACCGTCAAGGTACATTCACAAAGGACGAACCAAATTCAAACAGTACTGCACCTTCACCTACAGTTACCAAAGCTACCAGCAAAATTCCCACAGTCTCCAAAATTCCAGCCTTCGCATCTAAAATAGCTTCTAAAATAACATCACCGTCTTCTATCTCTAAATTACCTGGGAAACCACCCATAAGCACAACGAGAAATGGTTTTACAAAATCTGCCAGTTCTGATAGAGCAAACAAGAATCCTAAAGTGTATAATAGGTCTACAAGTGCGGACAGTAGAGAGCAGAATACCAGGAAGATTCATGCGAGTCCTTCAAGTCAAAGCTTGAAGGGAGAAGGGAAGCCTCAGCAGAATGGGGCTGTGAAGAAGTCTTCGATACCCAGTCTTACTCAAAGGTAAGTTACATTTTTCATTAAATAATTATTTTATTGAAGTTATACTTCTTTAGGCGCGATTGGGAAAACTGTTGAGAATGAATTTTTATAAAAGCGACAATATGAAGTACGCGCATACCGACAGTATGAAGTTAGTTACTAAATATTTCAAGTTTTTCTTCTTATGGTGCCTATCCGTTACGGATGCTGGACACTACCATGGCTATTCTGACTTTGCTGACTGCTGCCTTGAAAAGTCCGGTAGTGGTTAAGTTAAACCATTTTCGCAGGTTATGCAGTCAGGATATTCTTCTTCGTCCTGGACCTCTTCTCCCATGCACTTTACCTTGAAATATGGTCCGAAGTAGGTTATATCGTTGTTAATTGCGCATTATATGGCCCAGGTATTCCAGTTTTCGACGTTTTATGGTTAGACTAGTTCGCGCTCTTTACCCATTCTATGTAGAACTTTTTCGTTGGTAACTCTGCATATCCAGGAAATCCTCAACATGCGTCTATAGCACCACATCTCAAATGCTTCGAGTCACTTCAGGAATGCTTCAGTTAAGGTCCATGACTCCACGCCATATAAAAGAACGGAGAATACGTAGCATTTTAGTAAACGAACTTTTATTTGCAATTTTATATCGTGGCTGTTAAAGATTTTTTTCATTTTGACGAAAGCTGATCTTGCCTTCTCGATCCTTATCTTAATTTCCGTCGATTGGTCCCACTGTTCATTTAAGTTTGCACCCAAATAACAAAAGTTGGTGATTTGTGTTATAGGTTGTTGGTTAACTAGTAATTGACCAGATGGTATCCTATTTTTGCTTACAACCATGTATTTGGTGTTTTTTTATGTTAAAATCAAGCCCAAACCTGCTACTTACTTCTGCCACCCTGGAGACAAGTGTCTGCAGACCTTCAAGACTGTCTGCAAAAATGACAGTATCATCAGCGTATCTTATGTTGTTCAATCGTTCTCCGTTTATACATATGTATTCGTTTATACATTCATAATGTGCTATTTCAAGTTACGTATGTATAATACAAATAAAGTGTGAAAAAAAATATATTGGTGTTAATAGTAAATACACTCCTGGTCAAAAAAATCCGAACATCTTAAAAATGGGTAATTTTTGATGTCTCGAATCTCTTAAACCTGTTGTTCGATTTTAGTGATTTTTTAATATGTTATAGCCTTATTCTCTAAGAATATGAATGTAGTAATAGTGTTGCTGAACAGGTAAATGCATTGTATACCGGGTGTAACAATAATACTGTGTTTTTTCCTGAAAGTTCGTAACACCCTGTGGAATATTGTAGCATTTAAAAAATATTGAAATTACAACTCAATTGCATCTTAACATTCTGCTTTTTGACTCTATTCACTTATGTTGGATAATGAAAAAGGTACTTTGACAACTAGCTATGTTCTTCATCAATACAGGGTGTTTCTAAATAAGTGCGACAAACCTTAAGGGGTAATTCGGCATGAAAAAAAAAAAAAGAATGTGTGTGCACTTTGTACGCACGTAAGAAGTTATACTTCTATTATATGATTTCAATGAAATTAATATACTTTAAAAAGTTTATTTATATTTTATTTAAATACTAAACTAATTTTAATACTTACTATTTATTTTCCAAATAGGTAGTTACTATTTTTTTTTAATAGGATACTGAAACATTTACAATTACGTACCTGTCGCTTTTAAAAACTATTTAAAAAGTCACTACAATTATAAACTTGCTTTTTTCTCTGCCATCACAACAATAAAAACTAATATACACAACATTTGTTGATCCATAATCTCCAACAATTATTGACAGATGATTTTAACACCCAATACGATCCCGTACAAGGTTTGAGCGACTAAATATAGTGTCATATAACGATAATTGACTAATATACTGTCAGGGAATATATTACAGGGAATGTAAAAATTCACCCTCGTCCCTAAAGAAGTATAACTTCAATAATAACCGGTTGATTTATAAACATGTGTCCGCAAATGCTTCGTTTCCGAGATACCGGGTGTTAAATTTTTTCTTACACACTGACGATTTATTAATTGCTCCAAAAACCGGTTGAGATATGCAAATGAAATTTGGTGGGTTTTAAGAGGCAGTTATTGCGCATTTTTTGACATACAATTATGTATTTTATATTCACCATTGGCGCGTATACGGGTCATATTACCTGTATGCACGCCAATGGCGAATATAAAATTTTTAGTTGTATGTCAGAAAATGTGAAATAACTACCTCTTAAAACCTACCAAATTTCATTTGCATATCTCAACCGGTTTTAGAGCAATAAATAAATCGTCAGTTTGTAAGAAAATATTCAACATCCCGTATGTCGGAAACGAAGCATTTGCGGACATATGTTTATAAAACAAACTGTCATTATTTTTCATGCAGAATTAACCCTTAAAATTTGTCGCACTTATTTAGAAACACCCTGTATTGATGAAGAACATGGCTAGTTGTCAAAGTACCTAATTTTTCATTATCCAACATAAGTGAATGAGTCAAAAAGCGGAATGTTAAGAAAGGCTAAGGCTACAATTGAGTTGTAATTTCAATATTTTTTAAATGCTAGAATATTCCACAGGGTGTTACGAACTTTCAGGAGAAATCACAGTATTATTGTTACACCAGGTATACAATGACATTTATCTGTTCGGCAACACTATTACTACATCCATATTCTTAGAGAATAAGGCTATAACATATTAAAAAAATCACTAAAATCTGACAACAGGTTTAGGAGATTGGAGACATCAAAAATGACCGATTTTTAAGATGTCCCGATTGTATATTTGTTATAATTTGTATTCGCGGTGTGCAAGTACTTGGAAAGGGAAACGAGAAACGACCGTGCGCGAGTCGCGGAGAAATATTGCAACTATCTTAAATAATTCATATTGTCAATTGAAATTGTCAAATTGACGTATATTTCATACCTTCTGTCATTGACGCAGAAAAATTATATATTGCTCCACAATATTGATATGATATGCAATTATTATATAAAGGTAAATTTAATTAATTGTATTTTGCTTGAAGTAGTGCATTTTAATAACTGATTTTATTTACTACATACAATTGTTTACGTTTGCTAAACATAACCTGCATCTTATTTTTTCTTCTTATTATTTTTTTGGACTATGGTCTTGACAATTATCCAGCAACCAGGACTAATATAATTGGCCAATATAATTAAAAGTGCGAATAAAAGTACAGAGCGTAGAAATAGAGGTCGCTTTGCCGAACTTGCACGGTCCCAATAGAAAAAAATTTGTATAGAAAATCTGACGTTTTTAAGATTTTCTACGATTCACATCAAGGGAAAAGTAAGAGGAGACTACAGTTCATAAAAAATGACGTATTAACGTTATTGTTAATTTTTGGTATTATTTTATTAAAATTTCCATCAATGGATGGCATCTGCTTCAAGCCTTATTCGTAGAAATTACTAAGTACCCTATGTTGAGAGATTTACTGCATTCACCAGACGCAAACACGTTCACAACTGTTTCCGCTTTTATTTTTAAACTTGTTGACAGCGAGCTGAACGGTTGGTTGTTTAGGTTAAAATTTGACATTTTGCTTGCTTGGTTTGAACGTAACCTAAAATAAATTTTCTCAATAAATAATTTTTGGAAATTATTTTTTTTATTAAAGGAAAAACGAAAATGGGTTTAATAGATAATAACGTAGCTGAATGTCTTCAGTAGCCGTTATTTTATATATAAAACCCTTATAAATATATTCTATAATATATACAATATAAATTCCCGCCATATTTTTTCAATTATCAACACGTTTGCAAAGTTCAACTTAAATATTTTATGCTTGCAAAAACGGCGACCGCTTTCCAAACATGTTTGACGTTAGCAAGTCGTTCAGAAGCATAAAGCGCAAACTGATTGCCAACGTTTGCATCTGGTGAACGCGCCCATTGTAAATTACATTAAAGAAAATTATTCTTTTTACATTTTTTATTTTTTTTTTAGATCTAGTAGTAATACTAGTTTAAATTCGAGCGGTAGTGCAAATTCAAAGAAGCAAGTAACCAGTAAGATTGCAAGTTTGTGGAAGAAGATTGAAGACAGTAAAAAACAGACACCTAAACCAGACACTCGAGTCTGGATTCAAGCTGAAAGTGAAAATGAACCTCCTCGTTTAATCAGGTGAGTTAAAATTAGGCAGTGGATAGGTAGCCGGTACCGGTGACTTCTTCCGTAGCCGGTAGTTGGCTTTTATTGAGTTGGTTGCCGGTACCGGGTACCGGTAATACATTAGGTAATGATGTATTAGCATGTGTATTACTTACGAAAATTATACCAAATAGCTGCATTTACATTATACACATTTTCAATGATTGTGCGAAATAAGTGCATTTTATTTTAAATAATTATTTTCAAGCAGTGTGCATTTTTATGAAAAAGTAACAAAAGAGATCACAAATAATTAACTCAGAGATCAAGTAAAACTTTATTAAAAAGTAACAATAGTTATGATTATTATGAACCAAAATTTAGTTCCCATCACAGATAATCAAATTTGCCTGATTGATGCAGTTCTGAAGGCAAAACTCTGCTTTTCTGTATGAACAAGATGCTGTATAGATTTCCATGTTTCACAAGTTACCATAGTTTTAAAATTGATACCGAAACAAGATTAGAAGGGATTAGAAACTATTTGTTTTTTAAATTCAACTTGATCGGATTGGCTTTTCATTTTCTTTTTTCTTTGTAAACCAATTACGGTTACATCTTGTCCTTTTATATGTTTATTTTATATTGAATATATAGGGCTTTTCATTCACAGTCATTTGTTTCGAGCTTCTGTCATGTGTCATATAATATTAATATATCTACGTCATACGTTATTGGTATATTGGGACCGTGCAAGTTCGGCAAAGCGACCTCTATTTCTACGCTCTGTACTTTTATTCGCACTTTTAATTATATTGGCCAATTATATTAGTCCTGGTTGCTGGATAATTGTCAAGACCATAGTCCAAAAAAATAAGAAGAAAAAAATAAGATGCAGGTTATGTTTAGCAAACGTAAACAATTGTATGTAGTAAATAAAATCCGTTACTAAAATGCAGTATTGCAAGCAAAATACAATTAATTAAATTTACCTTTATATAATAATTGCATATCATATCAATATTGTGGAGCAATATATAATTTTTCTAAGTCAATGACAGAAGGTATGAAATATACGTCAATTTGACAATTTCAATTGACAATATGAATTATTTAAGATAGTTGTAATATTTCTCCGCGACTCGCGCACGGTCGTTTCTCGTTTCCCTTTCCACGTACTTGCACACCGCGAATACCAATGATACAAACCAAAGACGTATGACGTAGATATATTAATATAATGTGACACATGACGGAAGCTCGAAACAAATGACAATATAGAGGAAAAGCCCTATACTACTCAAACAAGAAGCAAACCTAAACATAACCTAAACTAAACATACCCTTGATTTAGTTAGGCATGTCATGATTTAGACCAATAATAAGCGACTACCGGCTACAGAACAAGTCACCGGTACCGGCTACCTATCCACTACCTTAAAATTAACGGGTAATAGGAATAACCTTCAAAACGTTTATTCTTCTTCTTCTTCGGCTTTTTCCCTTATGGGTTCGCTTTTTTTACAGCACTATATTCTCCCAGTCACCTTTTCTGAGGTCTCTATCTATCATTGCATGTTTTTTTTTATTCCAATATTTTTTTCGGCCACCTCTGGCATTCTTTGTACAGGCTCGTTCCACTGCAGGGCTCTATTTTCCACCTTTTTTGTAATTGAGAATTCTTCCATATTGTTCCAGATTCCCTCTATTCTTGTTCTATCCTCTCTGGGGATTTGAAGACATTTCATATCCAAGTCCAATTCAACTGTTCATATTTTATTCCTTAGGCTTATTGTTATTGGTCATACTTCCTCTCCGTATAGAGTAATATTTAGCACTATGCACTGAAAGATCTTTTTTTGTTGTTTTCTTTGGTTAGAGTATTGTTCCATTTCACTCCATAAAGTACTTTCGTGGCTTGTTTTCCCCGTGCTATTTTCATTTCTATATCTTTCATTCAAGAACTATATCTGCTTATCATTGACCCTGAATACTTAAGTCTTACAAATTTTAATAGTCTTTTCTAAACTTAAGTTCAAATCGGCAACCTGGGATCAAATACATACGTATTTGGTCTTGCACATAATTTATCTTAGTCCTTATCTTTAGTCACCATAGCTCATACTATTCCTTTAATTTACTTGTGATATATTCCATGTCCTCCGTGTTTTGTGCAATAATGACTTGGTCATCAGCGAAAAGTAGTGAATGTGATTATCCTCTTGTACTGGTTTGCCCATTGTTCCATATTTTCTATACCAATTTTCAAAGCTTGATCTATGTATAGCTTAAAAAATGTGAGTGATAGCCACATCCCTGTTTGAGACCTTTTGTTACAATTGTTTTTTGTTATTTTATTGCCTAACTTAATTTGCACCTGTGTTACTTTATACAGTTTCTGTTATATTGACTTCTTTCTCTCCAACCTGCATTTTTCTCATTGCTTCCCACAGTTATTTGCTGGACACGAAACATAAATATAACATAATAACAAATACTTCTAAGGTCTACGAAACATAAATATGTCGGTTTGTTGTATTCTAATGATTTCTCTTGAACTTGCCTCCTTATCTTCCCGACCTAAGACCTTGTTGTTTTTATGCTGTTATAATTTCATTCAGTTTGTTTGTTACCACTTTGGTTGTTAATTTTAATGTGTTTAATAAATAAATGATGATCTCTTATCCAGAAATGTTTTTAGGAGCAACACATTTGACAATAAAGATGGGTCAGGATTGAAAACACGTTGTGAAACTGAAGAGAAGCGCATTTCAAGGTTGGACTCTTTCGTTATAACAGATGGAGGTGGGGATGGAGTTACGACTGATAGTTTTTAATTTAGTTTCAATTTAGTGTTCTTTTAAGGGCATTCTTTATTTTTAGCATTTTGTCTTTATATACTGTGAATTATTTATTGTAGATACATATAAACTATACAGTGCTTTCAATTTTTTTGATTATTTGGGTTATTGTGTGTACCTTTTACTAGATTTTGTATTAAATTAATGTGATTTGAAATCGGCCCATTTTGAACTTTTTACTCGAACTATATTTTTTTTTTAGAAACTATTACTCGGATCAAAAAAGGGGTTAGGTTGTTTGAAAGATAATTTAATATGCTTTAATATGAGTACACATTTATGAAAATTTATTTCGACTTCTTATGTTTAACATTGTAAAATTCATCAAGAAAATTAACTTTATTGCTAACACAAAAAGGGTATTTGACAATTAAAAATATAACAATTAATGTTTTAAGGTACTAGTACACTTTAGAAGACCAAAAATAAACATTTTTTCAAGATTTTTTTGCTCAAAACCTTTATTAAAAATGAACATAAAACTTTTTACATATGAGTTACATATGTAACTCTTAGAGAATACAAAAATATATCTTTTTTTTTATTTATGCACGTACACTAATATTGTAGAGGGCGCCAAATTCGAGGCCTCGAAAAAAGTGGTTCCGATGGCGGACAGTTAATCTCAGGATTGGGATCTCTGGGAATTCAACCCATAAAAACTGCTGTTTGTTAGAAATATCTAAAAGGGCTATCTAAAATAAAAAGTACTGTACCAATTGCATGCAATTTTGAAAATTTGCATGAGCATTTATTATAAGAAGAAGTACATGTAAAACAATTTTCATAAAAAAATATTGAAAATTAAACGATTTATGCGCCATCTACTGACACCGTGAAAATAAAAACATAGACTTTAACTATTTTAATGGGAAATAAGCCACAATATTATTAAAAATGATTTTTATTAACGTTTCGACGCCCAAATCGGGTGCCGTTGTCAAAATACAAAATAATACTAACATAAACAAAAATGTTGTTGCTTAGTAAAAAAATTCTTCTAATAATTTATTTAATTTGACTCATTTATATCGGCAATTGAGATACGCATGATACATTTTAAAGTAGAAGACTTTAAAATGATATTGCCAATATTTATGAGTTGCGTTCCTGGGACGACTTTACTGAAAGATAGTTCATTCGATTACATGAAATCAACCCCAACTCAAGAATATCCGTCACAAAAAATCATAGTATGTGATCTGTCTTTAAAAAGAAAGAGGAAGTCAATAGAAAGAAAATACCACAATTAGTAAGTCAATAGTCGAGTTAGTACATAATTTATATTTTAGTATTACTTATATATCCATGTATTATTGATATTATTTATAATTTAAACAAAATTATAGTAAAGTCAGAATTTGGTATTAATTTTGAGAGTAAATTAAATGTAAAACCAAATACTTACAATGTCGGGATAGTATCACGAGGTTTTTCCTGGTTTTCCCTCGTGATTTACTATGAAATCTCTAACGCGAGAATTTTAATGTCACAGTTGCATATGGTTGTCTTTTTAAAGACAGATCACATACTACGATTGTGACGGATATTCTTGAGTTGGGGTTGATTTCATGTAATCCAATGAACTATCTTTCAGTAAAGTCGTCCCAGGAACGCAACTCATAAATATTGGCAATATCATTTTAAAGTCTTCTACTTTAAAATGTATCATGCGTATCTCAATTGCCGATATAAATGAGTCAAATTAAATAAATTATTAGAAGAATTTTTTTACTAAGCAACAACATTTTTGTTTATGTTAGTATTATTCTGTATTTTGACAACGGCACCCGATTTGGGCGTCGAAACGTTAATAAAAATCATTTTTAATAATATTGTGGCTTATTTCCCATTAAAATAGTTAAAATTGTAAAAATGCCCCAAGAAAATATCTTCAGAACAACATTAAAAAACATAGACCCACTGATGCAGTGATTGGGGCTAATAGAGATCCTGAAACATAAAATTTCAAAGTGATTATTGAAATATAAGTAATTTCCTATACCGTCAACTAGGATTTTTGACAAATATTGAAATTTGGAAAAATGACGAAGTGTTGAAAATTTTTTTTTTAATTAGCTAAAACATTTTCATTTTCAAAAACCGCCAAATTGACATTTTTTATCTGTTCAAAAAACCCCTAGTTGATGGTATATAAAATTACTTATATTTCAGTAATAACTTTGATATTTTATGTTTCAGGATCTCTATTAGTCTCAATCACTGCATCAGTGGGTCTGTTTTTATTTTCACGGTGCCAGTAGATGGCGCATAAATCGTTTAATTTTCAATATTTTTTTATGAGAATTGTTTTACATGTATACTTCTTTTTATAATAAATGCTCATGCAAATTTACAATTTATACAGTACTTTTTATTTTAGAAACTCCCAAAAAAAGTATATGAATTTCGTACTTTTACACTAGGATATCCCTTAAATTATCTTTCAAATAGTATATCCCTTTTTTTGATTCAATTAGTTTCAGTAATATAGTTCAAGTCAAAACTTTAAAGTGGGCCGATTTTTATGCACGTAAGTTTATTATTTTTGAAGAACTTTTTCAAACTTAGTAAAGTCAATATATTGAGTGTTATGGTAAATTTGTAACTTTTTTTGCATTGTGAGAAGTCTAGTAAAACGGTTGATGTTAAATAAATTAACCTATTTTCAAATGTACTCTTAAAATATTGAACAATGTTTTTCTTAATTTAATTTAAGCCATGAAAATGTATTTCTAGTCGCAGTTATTTTGAATAAGACTGTATATTGTATTTATTTAGGTAGCGTTATACTGTTCCCGTGATAACTTAGTGTAATTTGTATATACATAATAAAAGAAGAAGTAGTTAGTGATAGTTTTTTAAGATTTGTATTTCCTTTCGATTTTTTAATTAGCGAGCCACTGCTGAAGCTCGCTATTCTAGTTAGAGGCTGTTTTTTGTCATATATTCTAGATAAAGTCGTTTATATGAATAAATATGCTTTTAAGTTCAATTGTTGCGTTAATTATTTATACACTTATGGACGAAAATATTGCATATTTTGAAATTAACGTGTGAAATCAAACTTTTGTGCTGCCCCCAATGTCAAAAGAATAGGATTTCTTTTCCGAATGTGATGTTTTGAAGTATCATATGTATAAGTAGACGAGGGCATTTAGCACAAAATAAATAAATTTTTAAATACAGCACCTAGAGACTTGCAGTTTTTTGCATTATGTTCAGGATGACGTCAAGAAAAAAGTATACCATTCAAAAATGGGTGGAAATGCATAATTGCACCGTAAAGTGCATCCAAAATTGCATAAATATAAAAATAAAGTCAGAATCAATATACTAACGAACACAATTTATTACTTGGGAGGTTTTTGGGGTCACTGAATACGATTACGCCATCAGAACTGACCCTCGGATCACCTGGTGCCCAAAGTCAGTGCAAGAGACGTCATCTTCTGGAGTTTCGATGGTTTTCGGCATAAAATCGATATAAACGGATTACTCACGTGTTTTAGAGGTCACAAAGTACTAATATGCCATCAGAATTGACCTCCGGAGTACCTGGTGACCGTGGTAGATATATCTGTAGTGCGAGACATTACCAATAGATGGTGTCAATTAGGAGTTGGAGGGGGTCGTGAGTTACTATAGTAATGACTAGTTCTAATATTCAGCTCAGCGGGGTGCTATTGTTCGAGGTGTGGAATTCCATAAACAAGGGATCTACCAGTTTTACGAAACGATCCCTTATTTATGAAATTTCACACCTCGAGCAAACGCATCCCGCTGAGCTGAATATGAATGTCATATAGCTGGTACAGTTGAGATGGTACGAGATGGTACAGTTGAGATGGTACGCTGGTACGAGAGATTCTGTGGTGGGCACTCAATAAGAAAGGAGTCCCTGGTGAATATGTAAAGATTGTGAGGGATATGTATGAGGGAGTAACGACTAGTGTTAGGACAGGTGTGGGAGAGACTGATAAATTTCATGTGAAAGTAGGATTGCATCAAGGTTCTGTGCTTAGTCCGTATTTATTCTCATTAGTTTTGGACCAGATAACAGCGAAAATACAGGGTAACATTCCATGGTGCTTAATGTATGCTGATGATGTCGTGTTAGTAGGAAATAGTGAAAGAGACTTAGAACAAAAACTGGAACAGTGGAGACAAGCTCTGGAGGAAAAAGGTTTAAAACTTAGTAGGACAAAAACAGAGTATTTGGAATGTTCATTTAAAGATGGAGCTACTACAAATAAAATGGTATCTTTGGATGGTGAAATGATTGTAAAAAGCAATAGTTTTAAGTACCTAGGATCGGTATTACAGAGTAATGGAGAAATAGATGGAGATGCATGCAGTAGAATTAGGGCTGGATGGATGAAGTGGAAAGAAGCGAGTGGTGTGTTGTGTGACAGAAAAATTCCAATGAAGCTGAAGGGAAAATTCTATAAAACAGCCATAAGACCAGCTATGATGTACGGAACTGAATGTTGGGCAGTGAAAAAGAAAGAGGAACAGCGAATGCATGTGGCGGAAATGAGAATGCTTAGATGGATGAGTGGAGTGACAAAGAAGGATAAAATTAGAAATGAGTATATTAGGGGAAGTCTAGGTGTGGCACCAATTGATGCCAAAATGAGAGAGCATAGGTTAAGATGGTTTGGTCATGTTCAACGTCGAGACGTTAACCACCCAATACGAAGAATAGCTGAAGTGCAGATTCCTGGAAGGAGTAGGAGAGGAAGACCAAAGAAGAGCTGGGGGGAGACGATAAGGCAGGACATGTTGGTAAAGGGGATTAACATTGATATGGCCCAAGATAGAATTGTGTGGAGAAATGCAATTAGGGAAGCCGACCCCGCATAGGGATAAGGCAAAGAGAATGATGATGATAGCTGGTACAGTTGGAAAAATGAAGGAATACCCATGCGTCATCGATGATATGCACACGAATCAAATCAAAAATTTCTAGTCAAAACAAAGTCTAAACCAAGTTAATACTGAAAATAAACGAATGTGATTACTACCCCACCGTACGAATTTTCGCTACGTAAGAATGTGTCAAAAAATTTTTGTGATATTCTTTTTCTGATAATATATATTTATTCGTGATAAATGTGTTACTATTACTACCGTAATTAATTATTTGATATAGATTAATAATACAAAAATAATGAGTAAGTAAATATAGTATTATGAATTTCTCCATGTTAAAGTTGCCAGTGGACGTAAATAGTAACAGGAATTTAAAAATGTCGTTTATGTCAGCTGCATTAAGTGATTTAAAATTAAAGTAAACTTAATGAATTCAGATCATTAGGTATCCAGATCATTTTCCAAACATTATCTGCAAATAAATGTACATTCGTAAAAATATACTAATCTGTAATTTCATACACTATGATCGAAAAGTCAAAGTAATATGTACACGTTTGGCGAGCTCATAGATATAAGTTAACCATATTGACAGATGATTACTTACAAATTTTATTGACGTATTTTAATTAAATAAATACTTAAAAAACCAAAAATACAATATACTATCAAAATAGCTCTTAAAAGAACTGAGTTTATTCAAGTAAATACGACTGATTATTAAAATTTATAAAATATACCGAACATAACCCAGTTTCACTGTCAAAGTGACAGAAATCGAATGAGTATAGTTGACCAGCACGATTACTCGAATAGTAGTTTATACAATCGTTACCCCTACTCATGTTGAATAATTTTCTAAGAATGACATTAGAAGTACAAAAATAGTCAAGTGTGAGTTTAAATTTTCTACTAAATTAATATAACTACGTTGAACAGTTGTATCGCCGTCTCACTCTGTCAATTATAAATATGTAATTGCGTATGTCTTGGATAACGTTTTTGGTTAGTAGACAACACTTAATAATCTATCTCTCTCGTTTGTTATTTATAGAAAAAGGCAGCAAATCCAAAATGTGTGCTTGATATGATCGTTCATGGGTATTATTTCATTTTTCCGACTGTACTACACTTGAAAGGTAAAATAAAAGGTTGATTTAAGTAATAATGGTAGTAGTTTATTGAATTAAAAACTAAAAGCACATACTGACAAACAGTTGAAAGAGTGAATAATTACAGCAAATCAATACACAGTTCTATATATACACAGTCCAGCCATTTTGCTGTCGATGTTCAAGTAAATATATCGCTAGAAGTAACGATTTCAAATACGTGGTGGCGTTGTTCTTAAAATTCAAAGAATCTTAAAATTTTTGTTCTATTAAAAGAATGCAGATGGCAAATCAAATTCTGCTGCTCCATTGTTGTATGTAAATCCAAATCTTATCTTTGTCAGCCACTTTGGATATATTTCAAGAACTAACCATCACTCAAGTAAACATGAAATCAAATCAGTAAAAATAATCACTTTCGTTTCTCAAAGTATTCCTATCAGTTACCGTATATACAATAGTTAAAACTAAAAGTGGAGAATAAACGTCTTAAAACTAACGCTAACGTTACAGAAATGTGTCTTAAATATTTTAGGACTGTGCTTTACCTGTAAATTAACTGTCTCGACACATGGGGAGATACAGCTTGTTCCATTTAAGATATGTAGCGCTATTTCAAATATTAAATATATGCATAAGAGTTATCCAGAATCTCTATTAGGATCAAAAAGCACGAATTAGGCTGAACAAATCAACGAAACACAGAGGAATGTGAAATTTTAAAGAGTAGTGCGACAGGTGTGTATTTTATCTTTTGTGCTGTTCAACCTCTATGTGGAGAATATTTTTGCAGAGGCACTTGAAGGCTCTGAAAGGTCAACATGTATCCGGAAATAACAGTTACGTCGACGACACCGCGATAATCACAGATAACGAACATGATATACAGTTGATGCTAAATATGATGACATTATATTTAAGGTATGTGCGGTCTCCTTTGTCCTAAATTATTTAAGACAAGTGGTCAACATATATTCAATAAGGGGTTTCCTTAATATTGGAAACCAACCCGACAAATTCTACAAATTCCCAGATATAATTAACTTCGAAAAGAATGCCTGTAAAATTATCTGCACAAAAATGTTATGGCACGGTTAATATAACACATTGTATTTAGCAATTTGCGGTTTATATACAGAGTGTTTAAAATCTAATACAGAGTCAGTCTTATCATACGTCTTCACGTCAGCAGAAAAAAGTGCAAAAAGGTAATTTGGATTTGGTGGAAAGCTCAGTCAACTGATTTTGAAATCACTTATGGATAATACTTCATTTATTTAACTAATGGATTCGACCGTTACTTGATGAAAATTCATTTTATCTATAAATAAAACACTGAAAACAATAAGAGCCAAAATATATACAAAGTAACAAGTGGTGACTGTCCAAAAACTTACATCGGTCAAACTGGCAGAATTTTTGGGAAAGGTACAACAGAACACAAAAAGGTTTTAAATAATAGAAAAACAGATTCTATGTACGCACTTCACCTTCTAGATCATAATCTTTATTAGAAACCATCTTCTTCAAGTGCCATCTTCGCGACGAAGGTCGGCAATCATCATAGCTATTCGGACTTTGAAGACGGCTGCTCTGAAAAGTTCTTTTGATGTACACCCGTACCATTTTCTCAGATTGCACAGCAGTAAAGGTATATTGTATTTGCAAATTGAGGAGGAGGTCAATGAACTGAACATCTGTTAGTCTAGACAACATTTAGGGTGAATATTAATTAGTTTAATTAACGTCAGCAGATTAAGATCTACCAGCAGAATATTAATTAGTTTAATTAACGCCATTAATTATTGCTGACTCACCAACACTATTTGAGTAAATTGAAAAAGTCAGTTGCATCAAAGAAATTATAATAATTTTTGCATTAATTATTTCACCCCCATTCGACAATAATCGGACTATTTGGTTAAATTGCCATTTGCAATATGTTGTAGACGCCTGCATATTCTAAAATATCTTCTTTTTCCTTGAATCCTTCCCCGCATAATGAGTTGAAATAGGTTGTATCTCTCTCTATGTGTAATATGTCCAAGATATTCCAATTTTCCGGTTTTGATTGTATTTAAGACTTACATTTCTTTATTCATCTTTCTCAGAACCTCTTTGTTTGTAACGTGTTCTGTCCATGCTATTTTCAGAATTTTTCTATACACCCACAACTCGAATGATTCCAGTTTTTTTCATTGATGCCGCATTCAAGGTCCAAGCTTCCATTCCGTAAAACAAAGTCGAGAAAACGTAGCACCTAGCCAACCTTACTCTTAGCTCTAACTTTAGATCTCTTGTGCAGAGCACTTTTCGATTAGAAGCTATGCTGCCGTCCTCAAATAAAACGCGGTATGTGCAGCCAATTTTAAGCCGAGAAATCGGCTCTCAAAGTATTTTCTCAGGACTATATGTTTTGACAACTTTTTAACGCAAAAACATGTTCTAATGATAGTTGAACATTATTTAAAAAGATTCTTAAAAAAATCACGTTATTATCAAAGCTGTAAATAAAAAATCATATACATACTGCGTTTTAATTGAGCAGCGGACATATTACTGGATCAGATATAGTGCCGTATCTGCATTTTATTTACATATAAGATTTTTTACAAGGAAGAATAGTTACCAAAATAGAAAAATAAATAGCTTATAATTGTTTATTATTTACACAAAATACCTACACGTCATAAATGATCAAAATACGAGGTCGCAACAGAAGTCTCGATAAAAACGACGTAAATGCGATATGCTCAATTAAAACGCGACAAGTACATGATACTCGTTAGCACATACCGCTTTTTAGTTGAGTACTCTGTAGATACCGCATTTTAATTAAGCAACTATTGAAATTTAGCACATTGCAGAAGCATAAATAAGGTCACAAGGAAACCACATATAGCAAAAACTCGATTTTCAATTTTTTTTGCAGATACCGCGTTTTAATTATGGAAGGCAATATGGATATTAAATTAAAAAATATAGATATAATTCTGAAGGACCAACCTGAGAAGCTTAGTGGAATTATGGTGGGACGTTGGCCAGTGGGAAAACTAAGGAGAAGTGGATAGATGAAGTGAGAACAGATAGATACTGAGGGTGGATAACTGAGGGACAGCAGCCAGGGGCAGAGCTATGCACTTGAAATCCGATGCGGGGTGGGGGGGTAGGCAGGGCCCGACTTGGACTGTAGCGCCATAGAAGATAGAAAGAAAGAGTGTGTATAAAAGTGAAACAGACTAAACTTTCCAATTTGTGAAACTAGTTTTATGACACAATATAATCGTATCAAACGTATCTACTACCCAATTTCTGTCTATGAAGACCCTAAATTTATAAACCCTATCACCTATTCACAATGTTTTATTATTTTAGACACTCTGTATATTTTATGTGACTTATTGGATGAAATTAGCTGCAGCTTAAAGGACAACACTGCAGTTCAAAACAGTACATCGAGTTTTACAAACATAACCCAAAATAAGTAAAAAATATAGAATAATATACTACTCCCATGTTCATCTTCAAAAACTGTCATCACTAAATTCTGCAAATATGACAATCGTTACTGAAAGGAAGGCAGAGAAAATATGCACTTTTAAAGTATGTAAAACGTCCCAGTTGTGCCCTTTCACTTGCCGTCAGCTACTTCAAAGTTAAAAGTAAGTTTGAAAGGATCGTACTACTACTACTATCAGTTTACAGCGTTCTCCGACGCTTTCCGACTCCTAACCGCCATTCTTCTCTGTTTAGCCATAGACCTGGAGGGATTTCTCTTTCCTCTAGTTCTTTTTCAATTCTCTTTCTCCAGCTTCTGCTCGGTATGGTAGTTGGGAGGTAGTTACCCCCGATGATGGGGTTGATTAAGTTGAAAACACTATTTACCAGACATATATTTATTTGGAACACTAAATACGGCAGTAACTACTTGGTGGACAAAGTCTATGATCTAATACCGTCGAGTCTGAGTAATGAAATCAGAATCCCTTCTTTACTTTCTCCGTATCTATAAATAAATCGTAATTGTTTTGTTATGATTGACTACACCCGAATGTGACCGTGAATTACTAATAATATTAGAATCGCTGACTTCGGAGTTTTCAAAACGAGTGGCCTACATTGCAACATCAATGTCACCCACTTATGTAATGTAAACAATACATGTAGACAATATTTGTTTAAGACTTATATTAAGACTCTTATTTTTTGATGCTAATATAAATCCTGTACATCGGCCTTCCTCTTTTCCTTCTCCCTTGTGGTGTCCACGCCAAAATCTGTTTAGGGATCCTGTCATCTGGTATTCTTCATCATCTTTCATCATTCTACATGGCCGTAAGATATGAGTTGTTTTGTTTTTATGTCATCAATTATTATTCTATGTGTGACTCCCATCATTTCTCGTATTCTCTCATTTGGTATCCGATCTCTTCTTGATTTGCCTCCTGCTCTTCTCTAGAAGTCCCCTTGCTGTTACTAGTAACATTTTCTCAGCTCTTTGTTTCAGTGGCCAAAATTCACTACCATATGTGATTATACTTTTAAGTATCGTATTGTATATGAACTGTTTGTTCAGATATTGTTTGGTCCCACAGAATGCCGTTCATCATGGATATGGCTTTTCTACCCTGTATGTCTCTGTCTGTTGTAGAAGCATCGAGTGTTCCATTTTGATTTATCTTCATGCCCAGGTACATACTTGTATTCACCACAGTGTTTAATTTCTACCCCATCGTCTAAAGTAATGTAGTGGACTGCTTTGTCACTGAAAGGATCCTAAATATTCTAATGGGCATTAAGAAAATGGTCAATTGGATCAAAATAAAAACATTTAGGATCAATTATTCAGTCATGCTACTTTTAATTTGATCTCAGCTGATGTTTGAAAAGATTCAAGAAAAAATATTTTTTTACAAAATTTAAAAGATTGTAGTAGTTTCTTTACCTTCTTTTAAAAAATTATTACTCTGTTGCCTTAGAACAAATACTTTACGAAGAGTGCCAATAAACAATTTTGTTTTGTACATACCATTTTGGTTCCTAGGAGTGATTTTGTCACCAAAAACATTAGTTTTGAACATATATTTGCTGAAATTTATAACAAAGACCGAACACAGTGTTCTTTATTCCGAATTTTTTATATATACATATATCCATATTTTTAAGGACAACACTAATATATACTCAGTCATATATTTGCACAATTTAACTAAATACCAAGCTTTATATACACAGAAAATCCCAGTTTTGGTAAGTATTCACAAAAACCGTTAAACGGGAAAAAGTATAAACAGACTATACTTTGTTTCACGTTAAGAATAGAACGTTACGCTTACGGAGATCAGTGTTGCCAAAACTCTCGCGCACGTGTGGATACTCGACTGCCGATATACGTTCATAAGAAATACATGGGGCTATCTCCGCAATGTTCTATTCTTAACGTAAAGCGATCTATAGGGCGCTCGCACACACAGCCACTTGTGGTCGCCACCGACTTCAAGTGGCGATAACCGGTTACTAGCCCGATCAGGGAACACCAGATTTTACGAAAACCTCCAAAAAAATAAAGGAAGGATGAAAATTTGGCAATATGTAGTGTAAATTGCCTACTATTATATAAGAAAAAGTTTACAATTCTACATCCCCTCCATTTTACAAAAAATGGGAAATACGGGGTGAAAAATATTTTCTCGTGAGTGAAAAAATATACGTTCAAAATAGGCCCGGAATTGGATAAAATGACTAATTCTAAGCAACTTTTGTTCTGTAGAGTTTTTTCACTAAGTCAATACTTTTCGGGTTATTTGCGAGTGAATATGTTACAAAAAGTAAGTACTCTAGCGAAAAAAATATTCTTAGTAAAAATATAGCTTATAAAAAATTAAAAAAAAATGGTGTCCGCGTGAGGTCTGCAGACCCAGTATGAGCAGAGTTGTAGCTAATGAAAAGTAGGTTCTTCTTCGTCAAATTCCAAATCGAATATTTCAATGTGAAATAACCAAAAAACAGAGCATTTTTCGGGGAAAATTCATTACAACTTTTTTAAAGTGTTTAAAAAAAGGTTTATTTTTGTTTTTTAAAAACATTTCTGACATTAAAAATAAGTGAGTTACGCTCAAAATATTGTTGGTCCCTTTTATTTTTTGGTACAAAAATCGCAAAAATCACCCCCTAATTAGCTTCCCAAATACAATTAATCGTAACCGCCTCACAAGTTACATTACTTATGTATTGTTTATATTATCTATAAGTTTCATTGGTTCAAAGTGCTCAGTTTTGAAAAAAATTGGGTTTAAAATAAAACATTTTTTTTAATTTTGAAAAAAAAATGGAATTGTTCATGGAATTAACTTAAAAATTATTAGTAATACCAAAAATCTTAAAGAGTAATAAAATGTACGTTTTGCTTTTCTGAATATTTTTCCTTTTTTGTTTTCTTGTTATATGACTAAAATTGATTATGCTATGGCTGTTCAAAATTTGACTAAACTCGTGATTAGTTACTCGTTCAAGCCATTTTAACTACAGCTTTTTCAAAAATAAGCACTTTGAACCGATGAAACTTACAGATCATATAATAATAATACATAAGCAAAGTAACTTGTGAAGTGGTAATGATAAAATTTATTTGTGATGCTAATTAGGGGGTGACTTTCGCGATTTGTTTACCAAAAAATAAAAGGGACCAACAATATTTAGAGCGCAACTCACTTACTTTTAATGTTACAAGTTTTTTTTTAAAACAAAAATAATCCTTTTTTTAAACACTTTAAAAAAGTTGAAATGAATTTCCCCGAAAAGTGCTCCGTTTTTGGGTTATTTCACATTGAAATATTCGATTTGGAATTTTATGAAGAAGAACCTACTTTTCATTAGCTACAACTCTGCTTCTACTGGGTCTACAGACCTCAAGCATACACCATTTTCAATGTTTTATAAGCTACACTTTTGCTACGAATATTTTTTTCGCTGAAATACTTATGAGTTATCTCCGAAAAACCGTACAAAAACATGTTTTTTTCTGTTAAAAATGAATATATTCACTTGCAAATAACTCGAAAAGTATTGACTTGGGGAAAAAACTCTATAAAACAAAAGTTGCTTAGAATTAGTCATTTTATCCAATTTCGGACTTATTTTGAATGTATATTTTTCACCTTCGAGAGGGGGGTATTCCACTCTATTTTTGAAAAATGGAGGGGATGTAGAATTGTAAACTTTTTCTTATATAATAATAGACAATTTCAACTACCTATTCCCAAATTTTCATCCTTTATTTTTTTGGGTCAGATCTAATTTCTTTCATCGGGTGATACTGCCATAGCTTCCCGCTCGAAGTGACTACCGGGAATGCAGTGTGTGCGCCGAATCCATGCGTGTAGCAGCCACCGGTGACGACCACAAGTGGCTATGTTTGCGATCGCCCTTACTGTTTATGTAAAGTAAGCACTTTATTGTAATGTCATTTTGATATTCATGATTTCAAATCAGTGTTATTCATACGATTTATGAATTTTAATAATAGAAATATAAATGTCAAGCAAATTTTCAGTATTATTAAACTAAATCGTATGTCGAAACGAGCAAAAAGTAATTTATTTAAAAACCAATGTCCAGTTTTTTTATTTATGTAAGAAATAAATCACTATCACAAATATCACTAAATTACCTAAGTATTGGTGCTAGATTTCAGTCTTAATACTTTGACTACTGAACAAATATTGTATATTTATACAAACTGAGCTGTTTTTTTTCTTCTAAAAAACCAAGTTTATATGCTTATATTCCCATAGAACTCTTCATCATTTTAGACTCTTTGTCATCGTTTTGCTGGGTATAAATTTTGTAGTATTTGGTGCTATTTTATCATTGCTACTGGTCTCTATATTGTCACAGTTTATTCTTTTCCTGTTTGATTAATTCAATGGATTGCTTCCAAATTGTTTATTACTTTTTGTTTCCATTTCGTTACAAAAATAAATATCAACTTGCCAATAATACAACATGTCTCGACATCTCTTCCATCATTTTATCTTCTGCTGTACCTTGACTCTACACTACTCCAAGAAATTAACGCATCACCTTAAAAATGGGTCATTTTTGATGTCTCGAATCTCCTAAACCTGTAGTCCGATTTTGAGCGATTTTTTAATATAGCCTTATTCTTATTGCTATAATAATATTGTTGCTAGATAGGTAAATTGTTATTGTACACCGAGTGTACCAATCAAACTGTGATTTTTTTAGTTTACCACACCCTGTGGAATATTCTAGCATTTATAAAATTCTGAAATTAAAACCCAACTATAGCCTCAGGTTTTCTTTAACATTCTGTTTTTTGATTCATTCGCTTATGTTGGATAATAAAAAGTTAGGTACTTTAACAACTAGCCATGTTCTTCATCAATACAGGGTGTTTCTAAATAAGTGCGACAAACTTTAACGGGTAATTCTGCATGAAAAAAATGAGTTTGATTTATAAACATATGTCCGCAAATGCTTCGTTTCCGAGATGTTGAAATTTTGGTTACAAACTGACGATTTATTAATTGCTCTAAAACCAGTTGAGATATGCAAATAAAATTCGATAGGTTTTAAGAGGTAGTTATTGCGCATTTTTTGATATACAATTAAGAATTTTATATTCTCCATTGGTGCGCATACGGGTCATATTACTCGTATGCACGCCAATGGTGATAAGCAAGATATAGTTTTGTCCTAGCACCTATACTTATGATTTAACACGTTCAGCCCGGCGTGAGACAGATGCTGTCACACGGTGTTGTGATCTTGCCGGACCGAGTGAGCTTACGGGTGTGTCTTTACAGCTAAATTTGACATCAGACCGCGTGAGCCGGTGAAGAGACACGGTGCAATATGTATTACAGCCTTGAATAATGCCGGTCTAAGGGAACACTTCAGTGTTTGCGGTTTCAAAATAGGATAATTTTATGTCAAGTTATGAATAAAAAAAAAACAACCATAATATGTACCATATTTATCTTTCCTAATTTTTTTTTCTTGGCACCACGTCACATTCACTGGAATAACTTCCATCAGAAGAAACGTAATCATCTTATAAATCATCTGAATCTGATAAATCACAATCTTCATCTGACATTACTTCATCATATAGATTTTTTATCTGAGCTAGTTCAGCTTCAAAAGAAGACATACTGCCCTATTATACAACCATCAATTCCGTGATTTAATCAAATAAGTACCGACAAACCTGTAACGACATCTGCCCTCCAGACCGGGTGAGCCATCCGTGGCTTGTAGCGTTTCTGTCTCCCAGAATATCCAATTTTCCAATTTATTTTGTGAAGATTATTTGTCTTTAAAAATATTTTAATTTTTAGAGAGATATTAGAGTTTCCGTTAGAGATATTACGACGAATAATTTTAAAATAGTGCATGGCCTTAGGAAGTGCTTTGCCGGTGTCGAACCCTGCGACGCGCATGTCTTTTTCGTCGAGTAAACAGCTTTAGAGGCGAAAATCGCCCAGTTAATTGCGCGATTTTTCTTAATCTGTGGCTCCACCCGGTGTCCGGGGAGAGGAAAAGTTAGTTCCATGGTACCCTTTCAGCTGGTAACAGGTCAGCCAGCAGTGAGCTCCAGAGACCGCTACCTACCGGCTTAAAATTGTCTTTTGTCGCTATGTTAGATCAAGTGGATGGTTATCCTTTGTTCTATAACCATTGAAGAACACCCGTGAAAAGTTTCACCCCTAATGTTGGATTTATAGGTGAAAATCGCAGTGCAAATAGCGTGACGCAGTTGTACCGAGCCGGTTTTGGTGTGGTTCCTGTTTTTTGTCTGAAGTCCCGATGAGATGTTTGGTCTCAATAGTCTCGTTCCTGTTTTGTCCAGTCCCATTTCAGAAGCCTGTTTTCGTCAAAAAATTACCCCCCCCCCCCGTGTTGGATGTAAAGTTTGTTTAAGTAGTGCTGTGACAATGAGAGTCTCATTTCGAGAAACATCTGTTGCTTCTTTTGAAAAGGTACTGTATTTTTCTTGTTTTTAAATAAAAAGGTGAATAAGTCCCAAGTAAATGTTAAAATTTGTAGTTGGTAGAATTTTAAATATTCTATAAAGATATTTTGCTTTCAAAATGGTTTAGTTTTTGTAACGTTTGTTTAATAATTAAAAGTCCTGTTTTGCTATTGTAGCTGTCTAAAATTATTGTTTGAAAATTTTTTGCTCAATTAGAAATCCAATGAAATCAATTAATTTGTGGTCATCTGATTGAATACAACCAATAAAACCAACATTATACTGAAAACAGATCCCATGGGCTGTTTTCACTCAATCATGTAGCTATGGATACCTACATTTCGTTTCATTTCGATTTTGACATTTCAAATATTCAATATTTCAAAATGTCACGAATACCAAATAAAACCGTACTTGAACATTGACGAAGAACATCATAATAAAATTATTAACAGCATGCGTAGTGGAAATACATCTTCATCAGCTATAGAAACTAACATGTCTGGATCTTCATTAAATTTTTCTAATTGTTCCTTTGTTAATTGCACATTTAAATAAATTGTTTCTGCTCTGTATTTTTTTTTTCATAACCAGCAAAAAATTTTCTATCCGAATAACCCTCGAACATTGATAAATGCTCAAAAATTTTTTAACAACTTTCTCAAGCTTGTTGCTTACAGGCAACAGACCTCCGCCTACGGCGTCGGTCTGTTTCCAAGCAACAAGCTTTCGAAATCTGTTATAAAATTTTTTCGAACAATTATCAATGTCCTTGGGTTATTACTACTGAAAATAAACCGTATTTTGAAAATTGAATAAAATGGCAGTGACATTTGACAGCTCAGTCAAATTTTGTTTTGGAATACACTGCCCGATAAAGTTTTGTGATTGTAAGTCATGTAAAGGTTATAAATTTTTATTGTCATGCCTAATAGTAAAGTCTGTATTTCTTTGATAATATGTTTTCTAAAAAGAATAAAAATAAAGTTTGAAGTTAAAAATAAATATTTTGAAAATGTACCTATTTTTATTTTCTATAACCCTTTGGAAAAATATTAACCAGATTTCTAATGCAACCGAAATTGAGTTTTATCAATAAATGAATAAATCTGAGGATTTATTCAAAACGGCGTCATATTTTAAATAGTAGGAAAGTCCTCAAGTCTGTGTAAGTATCCTTTGCTTATTTGGTTATGGTAGTTAGTCTTCTGTAAACCCTCTTACCCCCCCCCCCTAACGAATCCACGACTCAGCTCACCGAACAACAAACTTATGCGCCGTTCGCAATGAAATTTTGAGTGTCTGCTTCTTCTTCTTTAGCCCCATTTCGACCCCAGTATCTTTGTAGTTAGTATTATCCCTGTCCCCATCTGAGCAGACAGTTAAAACGCTTCAGGTTCTCAATTTTATTGCTACATAAATAATACACAATTGACTAAATTTGAATGGAAATTATATTGTGGATTATTTAAAGGCCCATATTTGATAATTTAAGTAAAACTACTTTCCGGTCTACAGATGTCATAAAAATAAAATGGATGCCGGGGCTGAACGTGTTAAAAAAGCCTTGTAAAGTGTATACGGGTTGAATGAAAAAACGTAAACATATTGGTAGTTATTACAAAGAGATTTTATTATTATTTTCATTTACAATACAGCAGCCTATAACAACTAAATAAGAAAAAAATATCAGTTCTTCAACCCAATGGGGTTATCCGAAATTGTGAGGGGCATCTCTCGGTCAAAACCGGGACAAACTGTGATATATAAACCTCATTTTTTAGTCCTTGGGCCCGCAATTTAAAAAAATATAGTACTTTCTTCATGAGACTTTTTTTATTCAGTCATTCACGTCGGGTCGGAAAACTTTTCTATTTCGGAAAATTTTCGGGAGGGGGGCGTTTCCTAAATAGAGGTTTCTAAACTTTGGTGCGTCCGACAACTGTACTACCTTTGAAAATTTGTCAGACAGTCTAATCTATCTAATTAGCCTTCTTCGGTCCATTTTGGACATAGGCCTCCCCAATCCTTTTGTTTATAGTCCCACAGTTTTTAATTTATAAGAATTTTGTTCCATTGGTCTTCTCTTTGTCTTATATTGTGTCCAGCAAATCTCCATTTTAATTTTGCAACTTCTTGTTTAACATCCCTAACTTTTGTTTTCTCTCTTATCCACTCGTTTATCTTTCTATCCATTAGACTTATATGCAGTATATGCATTGTCAGGCAATATTACCAGTAAATTTAATTATTTTTATTAAACAATCCTGCAAAAAAACCATCATTTATGACTCTATAGTGCCCCCCATAGATGAAGGGGCGCACGCATCATATTCATAAAATTTATATAAAATACGCTCACAGCTGATTTTTGCAGTACTGTTTGATAAAAATATTTATAATTAACTGGTAATATTGTCTGACAAATTTTTAAGAGTACTCCAGTTGTTGGAGGCGCCAACGTTTAGAATCCTCTCTACAGGATGTCCCCGAAAATAGTGCGTTCCTTAAAGGTATAGGTAGAAGGCACAATGTAGACCAAAAAAGTCTTATAACATTTTTTTCTAAATTGATCCGTTTGACCAAAAAAACGAAAATACATTTTGATATGCAAATTGAAATCTGGCAACAACGCGCAACTCAAAAATCTAAAGATTAAAAAAGTAGGTCAGTTGCACCTGGTAGGTAAAATAATGTAAATACAGTGGAACCCCGATAAGTCGGCCCACGATAACCCGGAAGTCCGGCTAACCCGGACCGATTTTCATCAGATAAACATTTTGATTTTCAATATTTTGTATTTTTCAATTTAATTGTGGCTTATTTCCAATCAAAGTAGTTAATTATCAGACAAACCTTTCAACAATAAAAATGTATAATATTTGAGAGATAATGTGTATGTGTGTAATTTGAACTATACGATATTAAAAATGACTCATAGCACACGCCGCAGAAACAACAGCGACCTGTCTGTAGTATATATTCCTTTTTATTTCAAACTGTCAGCATTGTTTAGGAAAGACTATTTAAAAAATTCTTTTTATAAACAATGGTCTTTAGTATTGTGTGTCTTGTATTGTTCGCTTCCATTTGCTTACGTTTGGGTTTGGTGTTTTTTTTAGTAATTTTAATGAGTATGTACTGTGCATAGTTATAAATATATTTCATGTTATTTCAATTCTAACGGAGTTTATCTGTAAGTATACCGTATTTTATTAATTTTTACCATATTCTCCGGCTATCTCGGATTTTCGATAACCCGGATCGGTCGCGGTCCCGATTAATCCGAGTTATCGAGGTTCCACTGTATGAACCAAACCCATATCCATTATTATGCAGGTAGGTACCTACGATGTCAACAACCCCAAAAATCACACCTCAAAGTAAATAAACAAGGGGGTTATTAGGTTAAATTTCCACAGTCACGGCAAGTTCTTCTAGGCTACGTTGCCATGTCATTCAAATTTATGAAAATAAAAATTCACTTACAGTGGAACCTCGATTATCCGTCAGGGCACCAGACCAAGGGTATGACGGATAATCGAAAAGACGGTTAACAGAACATTAAAAAAAAATAACATAGTTCATATAGCTCTTAAATTGTATTTGTATGTTTTATTTGACAATATAAGAGGTATTTATGTTAGTACAGTCGAATTAGTTTGATTTAAAATATTCCGAATTCTTTGTTTGTTTTCTTGTTACTTTACATTTTGCAAGTGCTGAATTTCTTAATCGACGTAAAATCATCAAATCTAATAATTATTGTGCCGTGCGTTTTTATTTTCGGCTTGCGATTCTAAAAATAGAACTCTAAAAGCATGGTATCATTTATCGTTACCTATTTAAATTGAAATTTAATCCAGAGCCCTGAATAAGAACAAAACTTATTTACATAAAAAATGCGGTGGTGGCATTACTGCACGTGTACATTTCAACGAATTTCGTTTGGCTTATCGCAATGCTCAAACAAAATTAATTGATGACTAAATTTTTACTTATGTAGTCAATATAACAACTTATGTATGGACCCTGATGGTTAACAGAGGTGACGGTTAATAGAGAGACGGATAATCGAGGTTCCACAGTATATGGAGAAAATGTAATTTTTTTTTTGGAAACGGTCAACTTTAGAAAAAAATGTTATAGGACTTTTTTGTTCTAAATTGTGTATTATATCCATACCTTAAAGGAACGCACTATTTTCGGGGACACCCTGTATATTTACGAAACACCCCCTCCCAAAATTTTCCGAAATAGATAAGTTGCCCGACTCGACATGAATAACTGAATAAAAAAAGTCTCACAAGGAAAGTAATATTATTTTTAAATGGTGGGCCCAAGACCTATTTCCCTTCCCACACTATTACAATACCAAAACAAAACAACCATTGCACACCTCTACGAGAACTTTCGATCCCTTTCCTTTAAATAAGGAAATCATTTTTACCTCGATTCCAATCGGCAAGTATTTTTGAAATTATATGTACGTCACTTGGGAAAATATTTTCATTATCAACAGTCATAGCTACATAATTGGTGGGGATTTACTTGTATTAAGAAAATTTTTTATAAAGTATTATTACCCACGAAAATTCAACTCGACCACAAAATTATTAATTGCTAAAAATATTGGTAATGGCCATTTTTCACGAGATTACAAATTTAAGGATCCTACCCAGAAAAAATTTAGGTGACTTGACATATTTTAACGAATTTTTGATGCATAATACCTCGGTCAATAAGTCCTGGACCTAACCATGAGATGGAGAGTCTTAGTCTTAACATCAAAAAGACCAAATTTATGAAAATTAGCAAGAACAACAATACAATCGAAATATTAACGGTATGCAGCCAGCAGATTGAGAGAGTAAAGAAATATAACAACGTGGAATGAAGTAAACACTTCTGTTGTTGAATTTATTAAAAAATCCTTAAAATTTATCCACGAAGTGTCTTTTGTCGCTATGTTAGATCAAGTGGATGGTTATCCTTTGTTAAAAAATTTTTAACAAAGAGATTAATATTTAGTTTTAATTGGTATATTGAAATGAAAATTAAAATTTTTTTCGGTTGACAGATGAAAAATCCACCTAACTTCCTTTGACATCTTGTCATACATTTATGGCACCAAACTGTCTAATCAGTTGGTTCGTAACCTCTCACCTGAACACAAGTACATACCTTGTGCAATTTTCGAGCAAGGATGAAATACATTCACATGTGATCTTTAAATCTTAAGACATCGACTTAATGTCGACCACTTTTTAATATTAAATGTAACAATAATGTATTTTAGAGGTTTTTATACCTATTGAAGTGGCTAGTTACAATTACTTGTACACTGGACGTAAGTAACCACATTTTCTTAAATTTTTTCAACTGTCAATATTTCACCCTTTTGCTTTTAATCTTAGTGGTTCACTTATTTCCAGGTTTACACTGATGATGGTCAGTCTGACCGAAAACGTTTTGTACTTCCACTCATTCGTGGATAAATTTTAAGGATTTTTTAATAAATTCATATGTCTACATACAACAGAAGTGTTTACTTCATTCCACGTTGTTATATTGAAGGTATACAGCCAACTACAGGGTTTACCCCCTTTTTAAAGTTTTAAACAAATATACTTACTTGCGAACGATAATCACAGAAAATAACGATTATACTGCAAAAATAAGAGTGAGAATTGAAAAAGCATGTGACAACTTCGTGAAAATGAAAAAGATTTTATGCTTAAAAGATTTGACATTGGCCTTCAGAATAAGACTAATTAAATGTTATGTAGAGAGTGTGCTTCGTCGCAGAGATGGCACTTAAAGAAGAAAAAGGCAAAATATACGCCAGCAAATAATTTGTTCCTCACGTTTAGTCAGTTTATTCAGACTAAATACTTATTTAAATTGGAAGAAACATTGTAAATTTTATGTAATTCGTTGATAAGCCTTTGTTCACTAGATCCAATCGAGTAAGAAAATTAAAAACCCGAATTTTGGTATATGCGATAGAGTCTAACCCGCTTATTCGAATACCAGTTATAGAAATATCCCGGTTTAAGGAATAGAAGTTTAAGGTCCCAAAATGTTTCTACTAGCCACCAATGATTGGTTATTAGAATATCCCGGTTATAGGAATACTTTTGCTTTTCAAGAAGGCTATTCCAATAAGCGAGTTTCACCGTATAAATAAGTTTATTGATTAGTGCTAAGTCGTAGTCATAAAATGAAATAAAACTATGTTGTTGTAGTAGTCACCTTTTTATATAGCTCACTGTGATTTGAACATTTTGCCGAGAGTTGTCTAACATTTGGTATCGAGGAAAAATCTATAACGATTCGTCTACAAAGATTAAAACAGTCACAGTCATTTTTTTCCACTCGAACGTGCTTCGTTTTTAGAAATTATTTTTTAACTAATCAGAAAAAGAATTAAAAAAAATCACATTCTAATGAAACAACTCGCTAATAGTCCTGCCACTACGGTAATATTTCAAGGAACAAAAGAAACTGTCCGCAGGCACTAAGAACAACGATTTTGACGATTTTTTGGGAACTCTGTTTATTTTAGGGGCGATATTTTTTTTTTGAAACAATGCGTTCTACGCCCACAGAAAATGTAGAAATAAAAATAAGAAGTTGGTCGTCGCCTTCGTCGGTTTAGCCATCTTCTTTTGGGGGCGTGAACCAACCTGAAATGAAAAATACGTGAACATGTGTAAATATATGTATACAGTAAAGTAACCACCACGCTACTAGACACACGGGTACATTGAGTTAATACAGTCCTGGACCCTTCACTTGTTGCACTATTTACTTTTATATCTAGTGACTTCTAGAACGTCAGAAAATATATAGAAACCAATATAAAAATATAAATAGTTTATAGAACAGTTGAATTTGAAGTTTATAGTTGCCATTGTATTTATTAATAGCATTGTTTATTAATAGCAATAGCAAGCTGAAAATTTGTTAATCGCGTAACGGTGTCTCGTCGGACAAACTTTGATGTATGGGAACACTGGAACAGGGGAAGTAATCAGACTGCTATTCATCACCAACATAGTTCCTGTCACTTGACTTGTTCTACGTGTCGGACTTGTTAAAATTCCCAATGTATTTGTCGGGCAAACATTTTTTCATATATTATATAAAGTTTGCTATTGAATAAACTTAAAATCAACCTGCTAGTTTTCACAATCATAAACTTGTCAGGATGACAAGTTCCACAATTAAAACTTCCCTTGTTCCAGTACATCAAAGTTTGTCCGACTAGACACCGTTAAGCTATTAACAAATTTTCAGCTTGCTATTAATAAACTTTTTTTGGTACGCGGGATCCAGGCCTACTTGTAATATTGTTGGTGTTAAATAAAGTTAAGTTAATAAGCAAAGTAACAATACCATTAATTAATATATTTTTTTTAAATGTATAAACATTTTCAATTTCTTTGCAAAACGAAAATGCAGCAGCTGCATAATACTCTGGTTAAATCGGAGAGTGCAGGAAAAGTCTATACCGGTTTCGGAGGTCTTTTCCCCCTCATCAGTAATCCCCTATCCTCTTCTCTCCGATTTCCCCAGGCATCACACTTTGGGCCTTTCCGAATTGCAAAGAAAGAAATGTCACCGAAAAACAAAGTAAGTTATCAATCGAAGTAGCACAGAAAACGGTAATAAATATCGTTTCTCCATGTACCTCTCCGCAGAACTCGATTAAATCAAACATTCTATGTTCCTATCCATAGAACCAACTATGCATATAACAACTTTTTATCTCGAGCACTAAGATGGGCAAACACTCAACCTGATCTAGATTTCTTTGCACCGAAGTCTGAATTCATCGCTGGCCTCAGACGTTTGTTTGTTTGAGTAGTTGTTGGATATTCATTATTGTGATATATGAATCTGATTTATGTGTTTAAGTTTGTGATATTTATATTTTATTGTATTATTGTTTTATTATTACTATTTTACTGTAGTTTTATTATTATTGACACATGTATTATGTATATTGGACTTATAAACTTGTAATCTTATTGGGCAGTGTCCCGTTGAAAATAAATAAATAAATAAGTTTCCATACCACCAAATTGACAACAGGTGGAATAATTTCTTTGGTTACACCTCCTGAGATTTTCAAAATTTATAAATCAAACAGGATGCCGAGGAAATTAAGATGAGAGAATTTTAAATACACTGCGTTGTAAAAAAATCGATCCACTAAAAATTTGGTAATTTTTGATGTTTCGAATTTTCTAAACCTGTTGTCCGATTTAAGCGATTTTTTACCACGATATAGCCTTATTCATTGACAATAACGCTTTAATAATATTGTTGCTAGACAGTCAAACTTTCATTGTATACCGGGTGTACGAATCAAACTGTGCTTTTTTCTCAAAGTTCGCATCACCCTGTGGATTATTCTAGCATTTATAAAATACTTAAATTAAAACCCAACTATAACCTCAGGTTTTCTTAACATTGTCTTTCGATTCATTCGCTTATGTTGGATAATAAAAAAGTTAGGTACTTTAACAACTGGCCATGTTCGTCATCAGTACAGGGTGTTTTCTAAATAAGTGCGACAAACTTTAAGGGGTAATTTTACATGAGAAAATAATGATAATTTGCTTTATAATTTATAATCATATGTCCGCAAACGCTTCGTTTCCGAGATACGGGATGTTCAATTTTTCTTTACATTCTGACGATTTATCTATTGCTTTAAAACCAATTAAAATATGCAAATGAAATTTGGTGGGTTTTAAGACGTAGTTATTGCACATTTTTTGACATACAATTAAAAATTGTATATTTACCATTGGCGTGCGTACGGGTAATAATATCGTTCATAATACCCGTTTGCGCGCCAATGGTGAATATTAAATTCTTAATTGTATATCAAAAAATGTGCAATAACTACGTCTTAAAACCCACCAAATTTCATTTGCATATCTCAACTGGTTTTAAAGTAATAAATAAATCGTCAGTTTGTAAATTGAACATCCCGTATATCGGAAACGAAGCGTTTGCGGACATATTATTATAAAGCAAATTGTTATTATTTTCTCATGTACAATTAACCCGTAAAGTTTGTCGCACTTATTTAGAAATATCCTGTACTGATGACGAACATGGCCAGTTGTTAAAGTACCTTTTTTATTATCCAATATAAGCGAATGAATCGAAAGACAAAATGTTAAGAAAACCTGAGGTTATATATAGGGTGAGGCAGATAACTGGCCTATTAGAAATATCTCGAGAACTAAAGGCAAAAGAATCATGAAAATTGGAATAAAGGGGTTTTGAAGGATGATCTATTAAATGAAAATATTTTCATCTCTTTGCAACTTCCGGTTATACCGGAAGTTGCTTATAACTTGGTTTTTTTTTAATGGGACACCCTGTATATTTTTACATTTTTGGATTCTCCTCAATATCCTTTTTCTTAAAATATGAGATTTTGTAATATTATACAGGGTATTTTAAAAGATATTTACGTTTGTTTATTAATTTCGTAGCAATATTCACACCCTGTAGAATTGTAATAGTTTGACATTAAAAACTCTGCTTACGTTCAAGTGATTTTTAATATAGTCTATTATTGTTAAGAATCATTAGTATAGCTAATTTTGAAATTTTAGTATACAGGGTTGGTCGAAACTCAGAATGAATATTTTCTGAGTTTTCTTAAATAGAACACCCTGTATTTTAGAATTGTAATGAAATGATATTTCATAATACTTTTTTATTTTATAAGTATTCCCTATACCTAACTGCTTTAATTTGTGAGTTATTGGTGATTCAAGCTAAACATTAATTGCAACAAAAAATACGTAAAATTTTATTAGGTTGGCCATGAAAATATTAAATCACAAATAATTTTTCAGAAATAAATACATATTAATCCAGACTGATCCTTAAAATTACCAATAATGGTTTAGCTATCAAAATACCTACGTAGTTAAGATTGTTGGTGCGATTAACAATTAAGCACAAATTAAAGCAGTTAGGTATAGGGAATGCTTAAGAAATAAAAAAGTACCATAAAATATGATTTCATTACAATACTAAAATACAGGGTGTTCCATTTAAGAAAACTCAGAAAATACTCATTCCGAGTTTCGACCAACCCTGTATACTAAAATTAAAAATTTAGCTATACTAATGATTCTTAACAATAGTAGACTATATTAAAAATCATTTAAACGTAAGTAGAGTTTTAGTTGTCAAACTACTACAATTCTACAGGGTGTGAATATTGCTACAAAATTAATAAAAAAACGTAATTATCTTTTAAAATACCCTGTATAACATTACAAATTCTCATATTTTAAGAAAGGAGACATCGAAGAGAATCCAAAAATGTAAAAATATACAGGGTGTCCCATTTAAAAAAACTAAGTTATAAGCAACTTCCGGTATAACCGGAAGTTGCAAAGAGATGAAAATATTTTCATTTAATAGATCATCCTTCAAAACCCCTTTATTCCAATTTTCATGATTCTGTTGCCTTTAGTTCTCGGGATATTTCTAATAGGCCAGTTATCTGCCTCACCCTGTATAGTTGGGTTTTAGTTTCAGTATTTTATAAATGCTAGAATTATCCACAGGGTGATGCGAACTTTGAGAAAAAAACACAATTTGATTCGTACACCCGGTATACAATGACAGTTTAACTGTCTAGCAACAATATTATTACAGCGATATTGTCAATGAATAAGGCTATAAAGTGGTAAAAAAATCACTTAGTCGGACAACAGGTTTAGGAAATTCGAAACATCAAAAATGACCAAATTTTTAGTGGATCGATTTTTTTGCACCGCAGTGTAATTCACAACTCATCTGCTCAGCGTGGTAAAAGTTCCAACAAGAAAGATTCCTTAATACTTCTACAAAAGAGTAAATTAATTAAAAATGTATAAACATTTTCAATTTCTTTGCAAAACGAAGAGGATATGGGACTACTGATGAGGGGGAAAAGACCTCCGAAACCGGTATAGACTCTTCCTGC
Organism: Diabrotica virgifera virgifera; assembly: GCF_917563875.1. Classification (NCBI taxonomy): domain Eukaryota; kingdom Metazoa; phylum Arthropoda; class Insecta; order Coleoptera; family Chrysomelidae; genus Diabrotica; species Diabrotica virgifera. The sequence goes on along the minus strand of NC_065448.1, from coordinate 250,372,566 downwards.
ACTCTCCGATTTAACCAGAGTATTATGCAGCTGCTGCATTTTCGTTTTGCAAAGAAATTGAAAATGTTTATACATTTTTAATTCATTTACTCTTTTGTAGGAGTATTAAGGAATCTTTCTTGTTGGAACTTTTACCACGCTGAGCAGATGAGTTGTGAATTATTTAAAATTCTCTCATCTTATTTTCCTCGGCATCCTGTATGATTTAAAAATTTTGAAAATCTCAGGAGGTGTAACCAAAGAAAGTATTCCACCTGTTGTCAATCTGGTGGAATGGGAACGATATTTATAGTCGTTTTCTGTGCTACTTCGATTGATAACTTACTTTGTTTTAATAAATTTTTTGTATGGAAAACCAATTATTTTGAATAGTTTCATCAGAGGCACATGCAGTGGGAGATATGACAGTCACAGGTGAGAACTGGCCGGATTAGGCCAAGCCTAGCAATTAGATACTGTGTGTCTGTTAGCGTGGCGCTTATTGTAAAATTTATTATTCCATAAAATCCACAAAGATGGTCGTATTTATACTAAATGAAACAAACGATTTGAAACTGATTTCATTGTGGACCTATTATAGATTTGACTGTTATCCAGACATGAGTTATATATAGTTATAAGCTGTAAAAGCTATATTCGATAATATTCTGAATAAAAAATTTAAATGTAGAATTACAAATACATATTTCAAATACTAACCATTCTTCTCGTGAATTTGTACAAGAGATTTGAAGCTTTGTTGGGCACGCGCTAGACTATACTGCCCCTGTGAGCAGACTTTTGGTGTTCCAAACTGGATGCGAGCTTTGCCTTTTACCAAGGTAGCCGAGATCTGCATTATCACAGCTTCTACTGTATACGCACTAGACCAGCCTTGTTTCGTCAATAGTTCCATGCAGATGGCACCTCCAACCAAGACATATCCACCTAAAAATTTAATGACATTTAGTAACTTTTACGATGTTATAAACAATTCACAATTTTAATTGGGTACTTTAATTACATTCATTTAATTATTTCCTTTTATCCTACCAAGCTACAAGCTTTATCTCTAATACAGTTTACAACTATCTACTTAAAGTTGTTCTAACGGATCTTAACACAAACGTAATGATTGATTTGCAAACAAATAAATCCAAACATTAAGGTGATACAGTAGCGATCAACAGGTAGCCAAAACGCGTTCCAAGATTGCGGCTATAATTTTGAATATTTTTTTCGAGATATTTGGCACATGTATTCGTAATATAATAAAGAATGGCGGTACAGAGCCCAATTTGAAAAATATATTAATATGTGGAAATTACTCTGTAATTAAATACAATATTAAAAAAACGAGCCTGTACCGCCATTAAGAAGAACAAAAAAATACACTTTCTTCAAATAAACTTTTTTATCCGATGCCTAGATTTTGTGTCATTTTGGAACTACTAATGAAATAAAAAATTTTAGTAGTTCCAAAATGACAGAAAATCTAGGCATCAGATAAAAAAGTTTATTTGAAGAAAGTGTATTTTTTTATTTTTCTTAATGGCGGTACAGGCTCGTTTTTTTAAAATTGTACTTAATTACAGAGTAATTTCCACATATCAATATATTTTTCAAATTGGGCTCTGTACCGCCATTCTTTATTATATTACGAATATGTGCGCCAAATATCTCGAAAAAATATTCAAAATTACAGCCGCAATCTTGGAACGCGTTTTGGCTACCTGTTGATCGCTACTGTTTCCTCTTAAGTAAAACGTACGTCGGCATGTACTACTGTCAATTTAATTGTTAGGAAATGGCTATTATCCCGGTGGACGTATTTTATAAAGTTATTTTATTAAAGTGTTTGGTCTTTTTTTCATTATTCAGGAGATTGATGGAATCGACGCTAAACAGTTTGAACATCATACTGACTATTACTAATATAAAGATAAATATAGAACGGTAATAAATAAATTAAAAGAAACAAAAAGTTAAATAGTAATCTCGAAAATAAAAAATAAGTATCCGTTCGACAGAACTATAGCCAGACTCATGGCTATAGTAATATAATGACAGTTTGTAGGTTAGAAAATATTACTTGTCTCATTAGTTTAAAAATAAATAATTACCGGAAGTAATGAAATAAGAGAGAAACAGTTATACATTCTAACAATTATTATGTTCGAAAATAAAAATTACAATGAATTAATAAAGACTAAAATGTTAAATAACATGAAAACCCATTTGTAAACACAACAGATGCGCCAATGTCACTGAAAATAATATTGATTAGCATTGAAAATTTTTCTTCTTTCGAGATGTTAGATAAATTACCTGTTATATCTTCATACGCCAACCCCTTCATGCTTAGATCATCGCTCCATCTCTTTCGAGGATATCCACGATCTGATGTCTTATTAGCGATTTATTCCAGACAACTCTTACGACTCTGCCTTCTTTCAATCGATGGATGTGTTTAATACCTCTAATCATCATTCTCTTTGCCTTATCCCTATGCGGGGTCGGCTTCCCTAATTGCATTTCTCCACACAATTCTATCTTGGGTCATATCAATGTTAATCCCCTTCACCAACATGTCCTGCCTTATCGTCTCCCCCCATGTCTTCTTTGGTCTTCCTCTCCTACTCCTTCCAGGAATCTGCACTTCAGCTATTCTTCGTATTGGGTGATTAACGTCTCGACGTTGAACATGACCAAACCATCTTAACCTATGCTCTCTCATTTTGGCATCAATTGGTGCCACACCTAGACTTCCCCTAATATACTCATTTCTAATTTTATCCTTCTTTGTCACTCCACTCATCCATCTAAGCATTCCCATTTCCGCCACATGCATTCGTTGTTCCTCTTTCTTTTTCACTGCCCAACATTCAGTTCCGTGCATCATAGCCGGTCTTATGGCTGTTTTATAGAATTTTCCCTTCAGCTTCATTGGAATTTTTCTGTCACACAACACACCACTCGCTTCTTTCCACTTCATCCATCCAGCCCTAATTCTACTGCATGCATCTCCATCTATTTCTAAATTACTCTGTAATACCGATCCTAGGTACTTAAAACTATTGCTCTTCACAATCATTTCACCATCCAAAGATACCATTTTATTTGTAGTAACTCCATCTTTAAATGAACATTCCAAATACTCTTTTTGTCCTACTAAGTTTTAAACCTTTTTCCTCCAGAGCTTGTCTCCACTGTTCCAGTTTTTGTTCTAAGTCTCTTTCACCATTTCCTATTAACACTACATCATCAGCATACATTAGGCACCATGGAATAGTACCCTGTAGTTTTGCTGTTATCTGGTCTAAAACTAATGAGAATAAATAAGGACTAAGCACCGAGCCTTGGTGCAATCCTACTTTCACCTGAAATTTATCAGTCTCTCCCACACCTGTCCTAACACTAGTCGTTACTCCCTCATACATATCTCTCACAATCTTTACATATTCGCCAGGGACTCCTTTCTTATTGAGTGCCCACCACAGAATATTTCGAGGAACTCTTATCATATGCTTTCTCAAGATCAATGAATACCATATGAGCGTTGGTCTCTTTATTCCTGTATTTTTCCATCAGTTGCTTTACAATGAAAATCTCATCTGTTGTTGATCTGCCCTGCATAAAGCCAAATTGATTATCGGATATTTCGGTTTCTTCACGTATCCGTCTATCAATTACTCTCTCCCATATTTTCATGGTGTGGCTAAGTAGTTTTATAGCCCTGTTTAATATCTAATAATATAGGCCTGTTTAATACCTCTAAGTGTATCTTATATTTTCACTTCTTTTTTTGTTTACGCTATTCTACGATGTAGCTTCATTTTTGTTGTTTCCACAAATATTTTTGCCTTTGTTTCTGATCTACTTTCTGCATTCATCATCAACCTGTACGCCCCGTGCGTCCACTGCTGGACATAGGTCCCCTCAACTCTTTCTATCTGTCTCTGACTTGTGCTACTTTCTGCATTGTATGCCATGAATTCTAAATCATTAGAATTCATGACATACATTTTTGGTTTTGTTTTTCTGATTGTATCGTTAAGACTTTCTGAAATTTTTTCCAAAGCTTGATATTTATTACCTCAATTTTTATTGCGTTTCTTACTTGCAATAATTACTCTATCTACTTCAGTCTTGTATTTCAGAGGTATAATATTATTTGATGTCACGCATTTTGTTTTAAAGATATAAAATCAGCATGCTGAAATATTATTTTGCAAAGTAGAATAGGGAAATTGCTGAATTTCTTTTAGCTCTTATAGTTTATGAAAACAACGAATTTTAACATTTTTGTAAACATGTGGACGATGACCATGGACATCGTGGCACATTTAATATGCATATGTAGATGCATTGTGACATTTTTTGACACTATATATTTTAAAAAATGTCTATAAACGTCGTGTCATATTACACCAATGGAAATTAGATGTCTATAGATGTTCTGTCCGCCAACGTGTTAAATTACAAAAATCCAAAAAGATACAAAATCCTTGTAAAAGTAATTTAAAATTAAAAACAAACGTTTTTATGACAACAGCCAAAATCACTATAACACAAATGTGGCTTAAACACACAGAATGTTCTTTCGAAAACAACAATATTACAAAATTACTGTGTATACAAGCGACATATGCATTATGTATGTATACTGTAGCGGAATAGAGAGAAACGCCCTTTTATTCCCGTTATTGTATCTAGAAAGTGATCTAGATGTCAAACTTTCTTAACCTTCCATCACTCGAACTCATGAAAAAGATGTAAAGACTCGTCACGGGTCTGTCAGACCCTACGCCATTATTACGTCTATAAGAGTACCATAAAAAATTAATATTGGAGTAGTGCAATAGTTATCTTTTTTACAAATATGCTATATTGGTAATTAAGATATGAACTAAAAATTAAAGTCAAACAATGCACCTTCATAAAAATAATGAATCACCTATAACTAGTTTGTTTACCATTTTGTTATCAAAGTTAGAGAAATCAGAGTCTGTTGTACTTGCATTTGTTAACGCGCAAATCAAAGATAATTATAGAAAATACAATAATACGAAATACACACTCACAATCAAACTTACATGGGATCATCTGATATTTTTGATTGCAAGCGAATTTAAAAAAAAAGCAAACATACCAAGTCAAACAATATTTATTTTAAAGCAATAATCACCAATACATAAAAATTAAAGATAACAATATAGTTTTGAAACAATAAATTGAAACTATTTGTTATAAAGCTAATAGCATAAAATAGTTCAATGTATAACCAAGAATGTTTAAATTGTTTTAATTTCTTTGTTTTTTCTTAGTAGTCACTGTTAATACCATCCCTAGCCCTTATACAAGCGTCAACTTGCGTGTGCAGTGTGCACGTTCCTCATCAAATTGTCAACATTTTGTTGTGTTAGGTTGTTCCATTCTTCAAGAGCAGCTTGTACTAGCCGTGCGGTATTTTGTGAATTGGGCCGGCGAACACCAATTTTTATTTATAAGCATATCACACAACGTTTCACTAGGCTTAAGGTCGAGTGAGCAAGCGGGCAACTCCACAACAGTGACATCTTCTGCTTGAAGGAAGTCTGTATTCACTCTGCTGATATGTGGAGGTGCACTAACATGCATGTGAATCAAATTTTCTCCCATGTCACATCTCCAGAGCCTAATTACAGGTTTTAGAAGCAAATCAATATAGTCCAGGGACCGAAGCTTTTCACCTCGCAATTTTTACAGAATGGATCGATTTGCTTGAAAATTTGAGAATAAGTAGTGGATAGTCCAAGGATCAAAATCTATATGATACCGAAAGGCGCTTTTACCATGGGGGTGGTTGCCACCCCATTTCGGGGGTGGACATTTTTTATTATATTTTGATCACAAAAGTTGATAAAAACATTCATTCTAAGTAAAAAACGTTCTATACATTTTTTTGATAAAATTAATAGTTTTCGATTTATTCGCTATCGAAAGTGTTAGTGTTATATCGAAAAAATCAATGTTTTTAATTGTTTTTCTGCTAATAACTCCAAAAGTTTTCGTTTTATCAAAACAACTTTACTTAATAAAAATGTACCTTTTGAAAAAATACATAAAACCGTTTTTCTTAATTTCCTTTAAGACCAATAGCAATAGAGCTATAGTTTATTATATGTTAGCTCTTCTTCGTCAAATGCTAAATATTGTAGTTTCAAAGTCAAAAGACGGAAAAACTATGCATTTTTTGAGGACAACTTGTTTAAACTAATTTAAAGTATTTAAAAATCTCTATCTCTAGAAATAAAACAAAGGTCTCTAGCTCAAAAATTAAGTGACTTATAATAAAAAGAATGTCAGTCCCTATTTTTTTCAGCGAAAAAGTGATAGGAAGCAACTCCCTAATCACCACCCTAATTACAATTCGTCATTGACCTTATTTGGTCTTCTTTATTTATGTATTATTAATGGGCTCTAGAAGTTTGACCGGTTTATAATGATTAGTTTTTAAAAAATGGAGTTAAAAGCGAATAACGAATTTGTGTAGTTTGGAAAAAATGGTCTTTTCTTCAGAATAGACAGATTAGAATCAGAGATAGAAAAAAATGTTTAAATATGAAATTGTAGCTTATTTAATTCCCAAGAACATGATTTGCAAAAATTTTTTCCACGGCAAAAATTAAGTGAGCTATTGACAATTAAAACTTGTAACAACATTCAAAAACCACCTTTACCAACCCTCTCAAAGTCACCTCTTTTTGCGACTGAGCATTTTAAAAAGATTTAATATCAATAGGCTTAAAGATCATGCAAAAAACCTACAAAATTATTTTTTACAAAACTTGCTAAGATAAAAAATAAAAAAGTTACGGTTAAAAAATCAATATATTTTTTTGAAAAAAAAGGAGAAATCCAGTTGGAAGCATAATAATGTCAGTTAGCGGTGTTTTTGGTCATTGACCTTATTTACTCTTCTTTGTTTATGTATTATTAATAGATTCTAGAAGTTTGACTGGCTTAGAATGATAGTTTTTATAAAACTGGAGTTAAAAGCGAATAACGAATATTTGTAGTTTGGTAAAAAATCATATTTTCTTCAGAATAGAAAGATTAGCATTAGAGATACGAAAAAATGTTTAAATATGAAATTGTAGGTTATTTAATTTCCAAGAAGCTGGTTTAAAAAAATTTTTTCTACCGCAAAAATTGAGTGAATCGTAAATGAGCCTATATAAAAAAACATTGATTTTTTTCGATATAAAACTAACACTTTCGATAGCGAATAAATCGAAAACTATTAATTTTATCAAAAAAATGTATAGAACACTTTTTGCTTAGAATGAATGTTTTTATCAACTTTTGCAGTCAAAATATAATATAAAATTTCCACCCACGAGATGGGGGTGGCAACCACCCCCATGGTAAAAGCGCCTTTCGGCATCATATAGATTTTGATCCTTGGACTATTCACTACTTATTCTCAAATTTTGAAGCAAATCGATCCATTCTGTAAAAATTGCGAGGTTTTGTCCTATATTAAGCTTCATTACTTGGACTAATATGCCTGTGAGTTGTTAAAGTTGGTTGAATGAAAATTAAAGGAGTTTTTTTAGTTGATCATCTGATTTTACATAAATCCTGGTTTCGTCTGAAAATGACCACATTGTGCAAATTCTTAAGGTGATACAGTAGCGATCAACAGGTAGCAAAAACGCGTTCCAAACACGTATTCGCAATATAATAAAGAATGGCGGTACAGAGCCCAATTTGAAAAATATATTAATATGTGGAAATTACTCTGTAATTAAATACAATATTAAAAAAACGAGCCTGTACCGCCATTAAGAAGAACAAAAAAATACACTTTCTTCAAATAAACTTTTTTATCCGATGCCTAGATTTTGTGTCATTTTGGAACTACTAAAATTTTTTATTTCATTAGTAGTTCCAAAATGACACAAAATCTAGGCATCGGATAAAAGTTTATTTGAAGAAAGTGTATTTTTTTGTTCTTCTTAATGGCGGTACAGGCTCGTTTTTTTAATATTGTATTTAACTACAGAGTAATTTCCACATATTAATATATTTTTCAAATTGGGCTCTGTGCCGCCATTCTTTATTATATTACGAATACGTGTGCCAAATATCTCGAAAAAATATTCAAAATTACAGCCGTAATCTTGGAACGCGTTTTCGCTACCTGTTGATCGATACTGTTTCCTCTTAATGTTTCAGTTTTGGTGTTGAAGACACCAATTTAGACGATCAATTTTGTGCTGCCTGGATAACTCGGGAACCCGTAAGTGTCTCCTGCTGAATAGTTCTGAGACACGGCTCTTTTCTTATCGTTTCAACGGAAACACTTACACCTCTAGCTTCCCCTTTAAAGATGCAGGTAAGAAATTGTTAGGTCTCTTCTAGCTGCTTAGACAATGAAACAATCGTGGCGAGCCGTTGTTACATTTTAGTGACTTTGCCTTTCTCTATTTTTGAGCTTTGCTATTTCCTGATACATAGCATAGGTTTTTGACATAACGCTCTGTATTACGCCTAGCTCTACAGCGATGTCCCTCTGAGAACATTACTTTCTCCACAAGACCAATAATCTTTCCCCTTTGCACCTCCGATAACCCCACATGAGGCATATTTTCGTTTTTACCTTTAAAACGATTCATTTAGGTTAGGAGCACAGTCTAATGAAACAAATTGGTGATAATTAAGATGGCTATATAGGAAAAGTCAAACAATAAGGAACGCACGTAATTTTCCCCTTGTTGCCATATTCTAAAGGGCCTAGCCGGGTAAGATGGTGAAAAGTGCCCCCAACCCAATCTAAATTCCATATAGGCCACTTTTTAGCACATATAGAGGAACTCACTTTCTGAAATTTTTAGGCCTCTAGGTGGTCACGTGACCTCCCTAGAGCCTAATTAGGCTTTTTATGTTTTTATTTTTTATCTCAGCCGCATTAAGAGCTAGCCAAAAACTTTAGTTAAAAAAGTTGTAAGTTTTAAAAAGATCTATATGAAAATTTTTTTTTATTTTTTTGGCGGGAAATTCGAATTTTTAGAACAATTTTAAACTTTTAAATAAATCTGAAAAAAAAACTAAGACACTCGTTTTTACGAAAATTAATTATAATGTGTATTTTTGCACAATCTTTCACCCTGAATTTTTTCAGATTTTTAAAATTGGTGAAACGTACCTTTAAAAATAAAAAACCGCATTTTTTCGGTTTTTTTTTCGTTTTTTTGATACAATTTTATACATATTTTTCAAAAAATTTAACACCGTCACTAGAATAGGTAAAAAACTGAAAAATAATTGGGATTTGCTTCATAAAAATTTTTTGTAACGCCATCCATTTTCAAGATACAGGGCGTTGAAGAAAACAAAATTTTACATATTTTTTACGATTTTGCCGAAACTACTGGCAACATTGTAATAAAACTTGGCGGGTTTTAAGAGGTAGTTATTGTGCATGTTTTGACATACAACTAAGGATTTAATATTCATCATTGGCGCACATAGGGGTAATGGTCTGAACTTTTCAAAGAAAAAAAGATAGTACGCCACTGACATATTTCAAATTAACAATCATTTTTGAATTCCTCGTTCAATTTGCAATAAAAAATCTATCTTCTCATTTTTTCATACGACGCGCTGTTTTGCTGCAAAAAATAAAATATCTTAACGCTTCCAAAGTATTCGAATTAATTTTGATAATGGATGTATGAGTTTATTATGTATGTAGATGTAGAAACTACTAGAAGTTCGAATACTTTGTAAGGGTTAAGATCTTTTATTTTTTGAATAAAAATGGCGCGTCGTATGAAAAAATAAGAAGATACATTTTTTGTCACAAATTGAACGAGAAATTAAAAAAACGACTGTTAATTTGAAATATGTCAGTAGCGTACTATCTTTATTCTTTAAAAAGTTCAGACCATTACCCCTATGCGAGCCAATGATGAATATCAAATCATTAATTGTATGTCAAAATATGCACAATAACCAGCTCTTAAATCCCGCCAAGTTTTATTACAATGTTGCCAGTAGTTTCAGCAAAATCGTAAAAAATGTGTAAAATTTTGTTTTCTTCAACGCCCTGTATTTTGAAAATGGATGGCTTTACAAAAAATTTTTATTAAGCAAACCCCAATTATTTTTCAGTTTTTTACCTATTCTAGTAACAGTGTTACCTTTTTTGAAAAATATGTATAAAATTGTTTCAAAATACGAAAAAAAAACTGAAAAAATGCGGTTTTTTATTTTTAAAGGTACGTTTCACCAATTAAAAGTCTGAAAAAATTCAGGGTGAAAGATTGTGCAAAAATACACATTATAATTAATTTTCGTAAAAACGAGTGTCTTAGTTTTTTTTTCAGAGTAATTTAAAAGTTTAAAATTGTTCTAAATTTCGAATTTCCCGCCAAAAAATTTAAAAAAATTTTTTCTTATAGATCTTTTTGGAACTTACAACTTTTTTTAATAAAGTTTTTGGTTAGCTCTTGATGCGCCTGAGATAAAAAATAAAAACATAAAAAGCCTAATTAGGCTCTAGGGGGGTCACGTGACTACCTAGGGGGCTAAAAATTTCAGAAAGTGAGTTCCTCTATATGTGCTAAAAATTGGCCTATATGGAATTTAAATCGAGCTGGGGGCACTTTTCACCATCTTACCCGGCTAGGCCCTTTGAAAAAATATATAGGGAATAATCAGATATTTTTGATATGCCATTCCTATTACAGCGAGCATATCATTGGCTAGAATTAATGACGAGTTTATATAACGTCCTTATTATATTTGGTGAAATGGGTGAGATTGTAAATGGTAACTGACGTCTGTCATAATATTTAAGGTTAAATATAATGTCAAATTATTGTTTTCAAATTATATTTTATTTATTCAGTTTATATTTTAACGTCAGTTTATTTTTTAACCAACTTAACTTTCCTTTCCCTATTATTGATTGGTCAATTAGGTTCGTAATAGTTTTGTAGTATGGTAGGTTTAGTTAGGCGTTAATTTTAAGAAATGTTGCTAACTAAATGGGGACAGCTCTCAAAGGCCATAATAGAAGAAGAAAAAAGTAAACAAACAAAAATATTACAAAGTTTTTAAAGGATAACATGACTTTGACACTTATATTACAGAAACCTTTGTTTCACACTCTTAAAGACAAAGAGAAACAGTGTAGCCGGTAGCTTCTGTGGTAAATACATATATGTTTTTTATTTGGCACCAGCGCATTCCTGTTAAACTTGACAGTAGCAAAAACACTAATATATAAGGAAAAATTTGTTGAATTTGTTTGCCGTCAAGTTTGTACCGGTGGGTTATGACGTCATTAAATCTATTATAACGTGCATGCCTAATTGTTTGGACTTTTAGTTTAATATAAAAAAAATTGCTTACCTGAGATAATAGGATGCACAACTCTGACAAATGGTGGCTCAAATGGATACGTGTCTTTGAATAACATATTGAGCTGAATCGCGTCTTTGCCCTCTTTCTCTTTGAGCATCTGGAGATCATGGCTGAGAGGGCTATCAGGATCAACGCACATCAATCTGACGTTCCACTCATAGAGTGAATCGCTAACTAATTCGATCTGGTACATCTTGTTTTTGAAGGAGTCTGATCGGTATATGTCGCGTAATTCTTTCATGAGACGATCTGTGGCTTGGACGGAACCCGACACTGAGCCCTAGTGATAAAAATTAATAGGTTATTTTGTGATACCTACAAAAACACGGCATAATGCTGTTATACAGGGTGGGTAACAAAAAGGCAGGTCATTAAATTAAATCACATATTCTAGGACCACATATACACACACCGGCAAAATTAGCCGAACACCTTAAAAATGGGACATGTTTGATGTCTTGAATTTCCTAAACCTGTCGTCCGATTTGAGTGATTCTTTTAGTACCTTATAGCCTTATTAGTTAAGAATATCGGTGTAATAATATTGTTCCTAAATAGGTACATGTCATTTTATACCGGGTGTTAAAATCATACTGTGTTTTTTTCTTAAAGTTCGGAAAACCCTGTGGAATATTCTAGCATATGTAAAATATTAAAATTAAAACTCGATTGTAGACTTAGGCTTTCTTAACATTTTCTTTTTTGATTCATGTACTTCTGTGAGATAATAAAAAAGTTATGTGCGTTAACAACTATCCATGTTTTTCATCAATAAATCCTCATAGTAGAGGAGGAAAGTATGCTAAATTTGCAGTTACTCGAGCGTTACTGGATTATGAAGAGTGGGTGCTAAAACCAAAAAAAGTTAAGTTAAGTTTTCCATAAAGTGTGAGACTGTCCATTTTTTAATTTTATTTTCCATTTCCACAATTGGAAAAAATGTTGCGAATAAAAGTTGCTTATTTTTACGTCAAGGATCTAAATGTGCAATAAAAATTGGGGGCTCCTATTTAAGATTTTCAAGTAACCCCCACCCCACCTCCGTGGGGGTCGTGTTTGGTGCCATTCGGTAGATTTTTGAAAAATATTGAATAGGTGTATTTTGCAGTTTTACGATCTGATGTTCATTTGGCGAAATATCGCATGTTCGTATTTAGAATTTTTAAGTTACCCCTCTCCGTGGGGTGTCACGAGCCCCCACGGAGGTGAATTGGATGATTTAATTTAAAATCTTAAATAGGAGCCCCCAAATTTTATTTCAGATTTGGATTTTTTACGTAAAAATAAGCAACTTTTATTCGACACATTTTTTCGAATTATCGATACATAGCGCTATAATCGGAGAAAAATGATTGTTTCAAATGGAAAATTAATTTAAAAAATGGAAAGTCCCCACTTTATGGAAAACTTAACTTAACCTTTTTCTGATTTAGCACATACTCTTCACAATCCAATAGGTCCCCATAACGCTCGAGTAACTGCAAATTTAGCATACTTTCCTCCCCTACTATGAGGATTTATTGATGAAAAACATGGATAGTTGTTAACGCACATAACTTTTTTATTATCTCACAAAAGTAAAAGAATCAAAAAGGAAAATGTTAAGATAGCCTAAGTCTACAACGGAGTATTAATTTTAATATTTTACATTTGCTAGAACATTCCACAGGGTGTTCTAAGCTTTAAGAAAAAAACACAGTATGATTGGTACACCCGGTATAAAATGATATTTACCTGTCTAGCAACAATATTATTACAACGATATTCTTAAATAATAAGGCTATAACATACTAAAAGAATCACTTAAATCGGACCAGTGGTTTAGGAATTTCGAGACATCAAACATGTCCCATTTTTAAGGTGTTCGGCTAATTTTGCCGGTGTGTGTAGTTCGATTGAACCTAACTTTTTTTAATGGCATTGACTATATGTCAATCAGCCAGTCACAACATGACTAATATATCAAGAAGAATAGACATTTAAAGACCGTAAAGTCCATAAAATATCAATAACGAAGAAAAGCTATGGTGTATTCCACGAATATACGACTGTTTTGGATTATCGCGACAACGAATATTTTAGTGTGCAACATAAGAAGTACGAAAGTAAATGGCTCTAATAATTACTCCAATAAACAACAATATAATTTGCAATTTACTTTCATTCTTCATATTTTGCACAGTAAAATATTCGTTGTCGCGATAATCCAAGAGGGTCGTATATTCGTGGAATTAGGTATAGTTCAGTTGAGATGTAATTTAAGTAGGTACTTACTGACATTAAATGGTACTAAGCTGAGGTAAGCTAATTATAGCTTCCTTTCAACATCATAGGGGTGTTCAAAAACGATTTACAAAAATTTAACAACAATAACAATAATATAAGAATAATAAGCAGGACTGTGAGTCCTCAAAGTAACTAACTTAACTAACTGAACCTAACTTACCTTAGTACAAATGTGCACATAAAAAAACTTACAGCCCTTTGAAGTTACAAATGGAAAATCGATTTTTTCCAATATATCGAAAACTATTACAGTCGGAAAAAGGAAAGAATACCCATGAACGGCCACATCAATCACTTATTTTTATTTGCTGTCTTTTTCTATAAATAACATACGTTTGTTATAGAAAAAGACAGCAAATACAAAATAAGTGATTGATGCGATCGTTCATGGGTATTCTTTCATTTTTCCCACCAATCGTTATGGACGAGATAAGTGATCAAGGGAAGTCTTGGAATAAGGTGAAAACTTTAGTTCAAAACAGAACTGATGGCGCGATTTCACTGAGAAGAACCTTAAAATAGAACAGACAATGAATTAAAGAAATATGCGTTCTTTGTATAATACGATAAGAGTGTGTTTCCGCGATCTACAAATAAAGAAAAATAACATTTTTCTTACCCTTAAGTAATCCTGACGTTGATTCTGTCTTAATCGTTCCAATGTGGCCAAGTGTTCCACTCCCATTTCGTCTGCTTTCGGTCTGTTGTCTTCGACTTCCATTGCAAGATCCTCGTCAGCATCACTATCTTCTTCGCCATCACTATCGGCGATATCCAAATCTGCGTCGCTATCTAAGTTTTCATCGTCCATTGCGTAGTCTCCGTCGCCAGTGCTATTACGAGATGTTATTCTGGAACAAAACATATTACTAATATAATTTAAAGAAAGGATTGAGCGACGAATGATTATTTAGTTAAAAAATGAATAACCATTTTCAATTTGATTGCAACACGAAACTACAGCCGCACCATATTCTAGTTCAATCAAAGAGTGCTACAAGCACCTCTACCGGTTTCGAAACTTATTAGTCTCTCATCAGGAGGCACATATGCTGCTCTCTCTGACCCAACTAGGACAAATCCCGGCATGCAGTCACGGATTGCAACGAACGAAATGGCAGGGATGCCCTAGCGGCAACTGCTTGCAAAAAACTAAGTTTTCAATCTAGTAGCACATAAAACAACATCCAAAAATGTTACTCTACATCCCACCAGATTGAAAACACTGGGAACCTTCTCTGGTAACACCTCCCGAGGCTTCTACAATTTCCAAGCCATAACGGATGCTGAGACTAAGGAAGGTGAGGGAATTTTACAATTTATAATTCACGTCCCATCTGCTCAGCGCGGTAAAGTTCCAACGAGAATGGTTCCCTTCGTACTCCAATCAGAGTAATTCTCGAGAAGATGAAGAAGAGATGATCTATGGTACTAAACCCTTTTCTGAAAAACGTTATGGATACGTGCGTTAAAACTTAGTGGGAGGATATTGATGGAGATGGCTTCGATTTTACATGATTATTAAACATCGTTTGCCAAATCTAGTGCAGAGGAGGCAAATTTTAGAAGATTCGCAAAAAAAGGTAAATACAGTAGAAAGGTGCATTTTTTCAATTATTGATTATATTTGTTACATAAATAGCCAGGGCAAATGCCTAATAAGTCAACAAACTAATACACGTAGGAACATTGTTTATGAATTTAAAATCTATTTTTTTAAATTAGTTTACTGATAACTCATTGGTCTAGTATTTTTTTTAGTTTGCTTGTTAACAGTCGTGAAGTTTTAACAATAAATTAACGCGATAAAATTTATCTTAGATGACTGTGTTGTGATTTACGAATAAGCTATTTAAAATGTATACATACAATCAGTAATGGCTTGTCATTAATTTGTAATGTTTAACCAATATAAAAAATCGATCACTAAAGCGTTCCTTGAGGTAACAGCAAAACGCTTCTTGGATATTACTGCGAATAATCGGATATCCATGTTTTAAACAATTTAATGTCTTCTTCTTCTTTTTGTGTAGACATGACTCCCTGTGACTCCACGAATGTGCCTCCAGTTAGTTGAAAGGCACGATTCAGAATTTATTATGAAATGTTACTTCTTCTTTTTGTGTAGACTTGATTCTGTTTTTTCAATGAGCCTCCAATAAGTTGACGTTCCATCGTTTTCGTGGTCTTCCCACTGATCGACTTCCTATTGGGAACCATCTACCCACGTCTTTAATAATAATTTCTTGTCATTCGGCTTGGTCAATCCATTCTACTCTTCTGTTTCTTACCCAGTTAATAATGTTGTTCACCTTGCATCTCCGTTGTATATTTATCTGCATGTCTAGCTCTGTTAGAATGACAGAGCTAGAAATACAGGTACTAGATCTATATTCTACCATCTTACCGTCGATATTTCGAAGGGTTTTCATCTCTGTTGTTTCTAATTAGCATTCTTTTTGTTCTCCCTGTATCAGGTCGTGTTTCTGCCGTGTATGTCATTATTGATCTGATGACTGTTTTAAAAATTCTTCCTCTCATTTCTTTTCCATTATTTTTATTTCTCCATATTGTTTCATTCAGGCAACCTGCGGCTCTGTTTGCTCTATTCACTTGATCTTCCACTTCCGTTTCGAGCTTTCTGTAGCTACCCAGTGTAATATATTTAAACTCCATCTATATACCTCTAATACCTCTCTTGCATACAATAAATGGATAACATCCTTTATTTAACCCTGTCATAGAGTCTGAACAATTTGGTTTTATAAACTGAACCTGAACACTCCAGCAAGTTACCAGTGCTAAGATTGATCGAATAGGTCAATCCGAAGAAATACTCTGCTACTGCATTGCTAGACGTCAGTAAGGTATTTGACAAAGTGTGGTACGAAGGACTCATTCACAAAATGAGCCAACCTAGATACAAAAAGGCAGTGACATACCTTCTCGTCATACTTAGCCATTAACAGAAGTTTAGGACAACATATATTATGTTCAATTAAAAACTGTAAACTATTCTAACTACTGAAGGAGAGTATCATCATTGGAAAACTTCAAGAGCTTCTTTGAAAAAGATTATACATAGATTCTTCTTTATGCAGTGATGAGTGTGCTAATAACCGGCAAAATAACACAAAAGATGAAAAACATAGTACGTTTTAAAATAAAAAGAGATGAAACTAGTAGAGGTGGGAAATTATCAATAGAAACCAATAAATTTACATTATATTGATAGTTTCCCACCTTTAGACGTATCGGAGTCAAACTGTTACAGGAGAATTTTATAAAATTCTGAATTTTATAAAATTCTGAATTTTATAAAATTATATATTATCCAGATTTAGCCATACGGCTCACACTCCCTCTAAGGGGAAAATTGACTCATCCCAGATACCTACGGTATCAAAAGGATTGAGCTCTGGTGGGACTCTTTCCATGTTATAGAGCCCTAGGTGACTTGGTATGCAGGTGTATCTCCCAAAAATTTTCGTACACTTCTGGCCGTCGCGAGTAGTACAGCTTTCTGCATGGTCTTATAAAGATTTTCATTGTAATAAAGCTTTTTTATGCTTTCGAGGAGGGTCTTCGGAATGACTCCAGTAGTTGACTTAATAATCGGTATTGTCTGGGTGGGTACTTTGCATTCTCCATTGTCTCCGTATTTGAATTTCCAGATCTCTGTACTTGGCGATCCTTTCAGTAAATTTACTACGTAGATTATTGTTGTTAAGTATCGCCACGTCAATTAGTGTTGTTTATCTGGTTAATTTATTAACTAGTACGAGATCTGGTCTATTATGTGCCACTGTTTGGTCTGTGAGCACAGTGCGGTCCCAGTATAGCTTGTAGTTGCCATTATCAAGCATACTCTCAGGGACCTATTGATAATATGGGAGATGATCCGTTTGGAGAAGTCCCAGTTTGATCTCTTGATGAAGGATCTTTCCAACTGAGTCATGCCGTTCCTTGTATTCAGTTGCAGCAAATGCCTGGCAGCCCCCGGTAATATGTTGGATGGTTTCTTGGACTTGACATCCATATCGGCATCTGTCGTTTTGAACATGAGGGTCTTTGATGATATATTTCAGGTAATTTCTGGTTGGTATAACCTGATTCTGAATGGCCAGTAATGAACCCTCCGGTTCAGGGAACATCTTTCCTGATGTCAACCAGTAGTTCGACGCTATATTGTCGACATAATCTTGGCTGACCTCATTGGGATGTCGCCCGTGCAGAGGTTTACCCATCCAGGCGCGCACTTTTTCGTCCTTAGTAAGGTGGTTTATGCGCAGTTCTGCTTCCCTCAGTTTTATCGGTGTTGTGTCATCTACTGCGCAGATAGCGAGATGTAGAGTAGATGTTTCAGCCTGCATCTGAAAATAAGATCTTAAATTAGCAATTTGTTTGTCTAATTGCTCACCTATATCCATAAGTCCTCTTCCTCCTAAATTCCGTGGTAATCTCGTTCTTTCTACTGCACTTTTTGGATGGTGTTTTTGTGCCTTTGTGAGGTGCGTTCTTACTTTTCGCTGAAGATTTTCTATGTCCGTTTTTGTCCACTTAACAATGCCAAATGAATAGCTAAGCGCGGAACATGCGTAGGTGTTTAGTACCTTAAACAAATTTCTACTGTTAAGGTGTGAGCGAAGCAGCTGTTTTACCCTTCGTATAAACTCAGTAGTTATCTCTGTTTTCATTTGTTTATGGTCAATTTTCCGCGCTTGCTTTACTCCAAGATATTTATACATATCGTTTTCATCCATGGCCTCGATGTTCTGGCCATTTGGTATATCGAATCCTCCGGGCTGTACTTTTCACTTGTCTAGTCCGAAGTGCATACTAATATCATTAGAAAAAGTCTCTACAGTTTTTAGCATCTCATCGAGTTGGTTTCGAGTGGAAGCCATTAATTTCAAATCATCCATGTACAATAAATGATTAAGCTTCGCCACCACATTGTTGTTATTTTTGATGCTAAAACCTGCGTCTGTGGAGTTCAATAGTTGAGATAGTGGGTTCATAGCTAGATAGAACCACAGAGGACTCAACGAATCTCCTTGAAACAGGCCCAGGCTGATTGCGATATTTTCAGTTTCGATGTCATTTTCACCAGGTATTTGAAGGTGAATTCTAGTCTTCCACTCTGTCATTATATGCTCTAAAATGGTCACTATATTATCATCGACTTTATATATTCTCAATATATCTATAAGCCATTCATGCGGCACTGAATCAAAGGCCTTCTTGTAATCAATAAAGGCAGTAAAAAGATTCCTCTTTTTGGAATATGCCCGGTTAGAAATGACTGAGTTGATGTGAGTTGTTCTTTGCAACCCATGGAACCCTTAGCGCATCCTTTATGTTGAGGCTCTATGATATTGTTCAGAGCACAGTGTTGGTAGATACGCCGGGCTACATAGGATGTGACCAATTTATACAAAGTTGGAAGACAAGTCATTGGGCGGTATTTGGCTGGATCTTTGGTGTTATTTTGATCCCTAGGAATTAAGTAAGTGGTTCCCTGAGTTAGGAATGATGGTATATCCTGCGGATTAGAAATAACATGATTAATTAGTGTTGATAAGCATTCATGAACACTCCAAAACTTCTTGAGCCAAAAGTTTTGAACTCCGTCTGGTCCAGGATATTTCCAGTTATGAAGCTCTTTGATGGTATTTGAGACTTCTTCAGTAGTGAAGGGTTCGTAAAGGGTGGTAATGTAGTGTTGGCAGTTCTGTGTCGTATCTTCTATCCATCCAGCATTGTTGTTAAGAGCAGCTGGCGTGGAAAGTTGATTTCCCCAAAACTCATGAATTTCTTCTTGGCTTAGGTAAGTCTTATCGACACGTTCTTCGACACAAATTATATATTATTATTGAAGTTATACTTCTTTACCGGCGATAGAGGGTGATTTTTTTATATGTTAAAACCTATCAGCCCGGCGCATGCGCATTATAACTTTGTTCTGATTGGATGTTCAAATGACATGTCAAAAATTATCCGATATGGCAGCTGTGGTTTGGAGGTAAAGGTAAACAAATGTATAATATATTAGTTTTATTGTTGTGAGGACAGAAACAAAAAAGTTTATAATATTGTAGTGACTTTTAAATAGTTTTTAAAAGCAACAGGTACGTAATAATTGTTAATGTATCATGGGTATAAACCTACCTATTTGATCTGCCAAAATACATAGTATGTAATACTTTTATTTATATAATTTGATTACCATCAAAATTTCTATCAATATTCACCTAATATATTGGTTTTTTGCTCTATGTTTTGTTCTATTTTTTCAATTCTAAATCATTTCAATTCAAAATTAAAATAATTTGATCAATTTTCAAAATATCAAAATATCACAAGTTTAATCCGTTTAGTTAGTCGATCTTCGTAAATAATGACACATAGTGTCCGTGGCTAAGCGGAGAAGGCGAGTGAATTACAATACCAACCGCTCTTATCAGCGCTGGTTCGAGTCCCAATAGAAACTTTCTTTTTTGTTTTTTTTAATACATTTTATGATTGTAAGTATATTTATTATATAATTGTATTTTCAGAAAATACGTATTTAGTTAAAAAAATTTTCGACAATTAATTTTCAGACATCATTTGTGGCTTGTTTAATGTGTTTGTGTGTGTTTTATTCTTTTATTATTTTAATTTTTGGCACTGTTCTAATAAAAATGTTTGAGAAGTAGTAAGTATAAATTAGTTTAATATTTAAACAAAATATAAATAAAAAGTATATTAATTTCGTTTAAATCATATAATAGAAGTATAACTTCTTACGTGCGTACAAAGTACACACACATTCTTTTTTATTATAAAATTATAATTATATATAGTATTTATAAAATTCTCCTGGCACAGTGTTATTTACCAAACTCCTCTGTTACGTCTAAAGGTGAGAAACTATCAATATAATGTAAATTTATTGGTGTCTATTGATAATTTCCCACCTCTAATAGCTTCATCTCTTTCTATTTTACAACGTATTATGTTTGTCGTCTTTTATGTTCTTTTGTCAGTTATTAGCGCACTCATTACTGTATACCTTATTCCTATTTATTAGAAAAACAAAATATTCTCTCTCAAAACATGTAACATACAAATCTGGAAATTAAACAAATGTTTAGAATTATGCGGGAGATAATAGGATCCTTGTTGGCATAGATAACTATTTGTGGCATACATAAAATAAATAAAATTAAAAACCGATAAGAAAAAACCGCATCCTGAAATATGTTGGAAAATAGGAAAATAAACAGCGCATACAACTGGAAAAACCTTTTAGACCAAAAACAAGAAAAAATGTTATTACTTCCTTCTACTCCCTACACAAAAATACTCTTAGGGCTTCATAAAACAGTAACTCAGGCATTTTTTTGTGGACAAGCCTTGGTGGACTGTGGTTCAGATAAAAAATGAAGATATCAAACAAGTGGACAAAATGAAAAAGTTAAGTCTGGATTACGGAAGAACTAAATCCGAAATTAGAAATTCGATCAAGAATAGATCAATCAAGAGCAGCCTTTTTAAAGATGAGGAAATTTCTTAGTAACCAAAGACTCAATCTGCAAATCCGATATCGGATGGTAAAATGTTATATCCACTCTATTCGTCTTTATGGTGTCGAAGCTTGGACTTTTAATGTTGATCTAATGAGAAAGCTAGAAGCTTTTGAGATGTGGCTTTTCGAAAGAATTTTGAAAATACCGTGGACCGATCATATTACAATGGTATTGCACAGAATGGGAAGAGACAGAGATTTTTTGACCACCATTAAAAAGAGAAAAACGCTGGACGGAAGGGCCGCCCGAGAACTTTATCGTACCGATCTATTATCGTTATCGTACTAGATAACAAAGTTAAACACAACAAAGTTACTCGTTATTTTGATATTTTAGAGACACCTTGTATACTTGAAAATATTTTATGGTTCTACGCGTCATTAATTCCTGCATTTGAGAAAATGTTCGATGCCATATTTCGGGGACATACTATAGATTATTGCATAAATCAATAGAATATTAGTCATACTTTCATTTCAAATCAGTTCATTTTTCAGAGAAATTAATAGTTTACAATATTTGCATTTTCATTCTATTTCTATTACGCCAGGCAATGCGCGAGAGTAAGAACAAGATATTACCTCCGAATTCTATCCTACTGCATCGATTTTAATGAAATTTTGGGAGTAGCCCAATCTCCTAATTCAAAGTCTATCCTATATACTATATACTATGGCACTTTTATCATGGGGGCGGTTCCCACCCCTTCTCGGGAGTGGAACATTTTTATTTTCGAATAACATGGAGAAAAAGGAAGATTTTTAAGAAAATTTAAAAATGCGCTCTATAATTTGATCTTATTTTTTTCAAAAACCTTTCATTTTAAACCCGTCCAACTTTTTGAAAGTAGAAATAACACCATATTAAAAGGTATTGCAGAAGAAAAACGATGCATTTAAATTCTGGTGGATGAGGGGTTAAATATACGTACTTATTATGTATGTACGTATTTTTCCTTAAAGTACATTAGTCATACATTTTTTTGCACCATATCTCGCTTAGTTTGAATGTGACCGACATTTAACGGTGCTCGTTTTAAGGCCTTTTCAAACACTACAAAAGGCGTTGGTAGCATTATACACCTAAAACCTACCGTTCCTCTGTTATTTCAAGTTGAATACACCAATTTGAGCATGCACCAAAAAACAAACTCTTTTCAGCTACCATATCTCTTTTTGTATTATAAATAGAAGATTTACGAAGGAACGAATCTCTTTGTTATTTATAATCTAAAAATTTTTTATATAGTGTTTTTAGTTCGATGCATAGTTTTTAAGGATTCACAAAAAACTGAAAAGGTGTCATTTTTCAATGAAAATGGCCAGTTTTCAACTACGCATAACTCAAAAAGTATCGAGTTCTCAAAAAAAAAGTATAGACAGTTTTTGCTTAGAAATAGGTTCTCTAGCCACTTCCGTGTTTATTTTGACCAAAAAATTTTCCACCCCCTTGAAGGGGTGGGAACCTCCCTAAGATAAAAGCGCCATAGTATATAGGGTAGATTTTGTTTCTTGAGCTATTCCCTACTTACTGTGAAAATATCAAGTACATCGGTATAGCAGGATGGAATTCTGAGCCAAATACCCTCATTGACTGCCCCATAATAATGCTCTGCTATGATCGCGTGAGAGAGGACACACACAAGATTATAGCAAAATTTCTATTTACTGTAACTTTTCGAGTTTTTGAGCTACAGCAACGAGTCTTATGTCATTGGAAAGGTAATTTTGCGTTCTTTCAAAATATGTAAAAATATACAGGGCGGATCTAAAAAATTAAGATTTTTTTTTCATTTCCGGTTTAACCGGAAGCCATATTTTGGGTAAAATTTATTGTGATAAAAGATAATAAAGTACCATATATGTCTGCCAAATTTCAAATGTACGTACATACTTCCGACATGTTTTTTTTATTTGCTTTTTAGACTTAGGGGGACTCAAAACGTCGAAAAAAAAGTGAAATCTGAAATATTTTTTTGCACGTTCCTATAACTTTATCTATTATACTACGTATGTAGTACGATAAAGTAAAACAGCATATTTAGGGTACATACTTAGAAATGATAAATACGAGTTTTTACAGCTGATTATGAAGGGTAAAATAGAAGGAAAAGGAGTCCTGGTAGACGACAAATGTCATAGCAAAAAACATTCGCGACTGGACCGGATTAAACACACATATGCTTTCCGCTTTCATTAGTGGAGTCGACACTAGAAGAAGAAGAAGACTTGCTTTTCTATGTCCTTTTATTGTACATATTAAAAGAAGTTTTGGTTTACTTACCGATTTGTTGTTAGTGGATTTAGAATATGCAGTCTTTCTAAGTCGGGTGGTTCTGGAACGCCATGCAATCGGCATAGTTCCCTAAGAAGTATTATCACCTGATGGAGGACATGATTGTCCAAGCCTTCTGTGTTGCTTAATATTTGAACCGCATTTGCTATACTAGTTTCTTCGGAATCTGCAAACCACACGGGTGGTGATGCGGGATAAGTTTCCTGTAACAATAAATATCATTTAAAAAACATTGTTATTAACGCTACGATTTATCGATTTTTTTTTATTACGGTACGTCGTACGTCGCAGGGATAAATCTCTGCGATGTACCGTTTACACGCGACGATAAATTGAAACAACTCGATCGTTATTTCTTATCAATCGTTATCGTTCTTGTCTTTATTCGCAATTAATCGTAATGCGAGCAAAAATGCGAGCAATTGATCGTAACGACGAATCGTTACTATTTATCGATCTTTTTATTACGGTACATCGCAGTGATAAAATCGCTCCGATGTACTGTTTACACACGACGATAAATTGACTCCATCGTTACGATAAATTGCTCGCATTTATCCCAGCGTCTAAACCAGCTTTTAGACCGATATTTAATTTAGCTTCTTCAAAGCTCGAGGAAATATCCTTAACTTCTGTTGATTGTGCTACTGCATCTACGACATTGGCAAAAGCGAGTATGATTTTTAATTAATTTCTATTTTTTTCGAAATTTTCAACGAAAACTTTTCGTTTATAAATTCGCAAAGTTTGAGTGTTATTGCGTTGCCGTTCCTGCAATACTTAGAGCAGATTTATCGATGGATTCTTATGTAGTTTTGTCTTCTGAATCCAAATCTGAAAATGGCATTTCGGGATCTCTAACCGTCTGCGAGATAATCGATCTCAAAATCTAAAATGTGACGTCACAATCCTTTTATTTTCTGCCGACAGACTAAACGTCAGCTGAAATCGTTGCTAGTAAGTAGGCTAGTTTTTTAATCTGAATTTGTTAAGCAAAGCATAGGTTATTTACATTATTTGAGTTTGACACTTCGTGAATGTCAAACTAAATTTTAAATAAAGTATTAATAAAATATCAATGACATTTGATAGTGAATTTAATTATTATATATAAAATAAATACGATGTTCAAAAATACAATTTGAGTATATTTTGAAAGCGATACTTTATTAACAATTTTAAAAAGGTTTATACGAGTATACGGCCTCCCCTTTAATGGGAGTACTTAATGATAAATGGACTGTTCCATTTGTTATGAAATGAAAATTGTTATTACAGTGGAACCCCGATAAGTCGGCCCCCGATAACCCGGAAGTCCGGCTAACCCGGACCGATTTTCATCAGATAAACATTTTGATTTTCAGTATTTTGTATTTTGACGACACCCGATTTGAGCGTCGAAATGTTAATAAAATTATTTTTCAATTTAATTGTGGCTTATTTCCTATAAAAATAAATAGTTAATTATCAGATAAACATTTCAGCAATAAAAATGTATGTAATACAGTGGAACCCCGATAAGTCGGCCCCCGATAACCCGGAAGTCCGGCTAACCCGGACCGATTTTCATCAGGCAAACATTTCAACAATAAAAATGTACTATCCGTTGCAAGATAATTCGGATGAAATTCCCCAGATTATTTTGATATCGGCCCAGTCTCTTAATCTGGGGAATTCCATCCGAATTATCTTGCATGGGATAGTATGTAATATAATATTTGAGAGATGTGTATTTGTGTAATTTGAACTATGTATATGATAGTAACAATGACTCATGGCACACGGCGGCGGCGGCAGGGCGACGGTCATTGTCTCGGATTTATCGGAAACAACAGGCACCAGTTATTCCTTTATTTATTTCAAACTGTCTTAGCATTGTTTAAAAAATAGTATTTAAAAAATTCTTTTTTAAACAATGGTCTTAGTTTTCACTGTTCATTACATCGTTGTATTGTTTGCTTTCGTTTGTTTAGGTTTGTGTTTGCGTGTTTTTAATAATTTAGATGTGTAGGTACTGTGCACTGTGCATATATATATTTCATGTTATTTCAATTATAACGGAGTTTATCTGTAAGTATACCGTATTTTATTAATTTTTACCATATTCTCCGGCTAACCCGGATTTTCCATAACCCGGATCGGCCGCGGTCCTGATTAATCCGAGTTATCGAGGTTCCACTGTATAATATTTGAGAGATAATGTGTATTTGTGTAATTTGAACTATACGATAGTAAAAATGACTCATGGCACACGCCGCGCCGGCAGAAACAACAGACACCTGTCTGTACATAGTATTCCTTTATATATTTCAAACAGCATTGTTTATAAAGACTAAAAGACTACCTATTTAAAAAATTCTTTTTCAAACAATGGTCTTTAGTTTTCACTGTTCTTAAATAACATCACATCGATTGTGACTGTATTGTGTGTAGTACAGTCTTGTATATTGTTCGCTTCCGTTTGCTTACGTTTTTGTGTGCGTGTTTTTAGTAATTTAGATGTGTAGGTACTGTGCATACCTATTTATATACAGGGTGTCCCGAAAAGATTTGTCATAAATTATACCACACATTCTGGGGTTAAAAATAGTTCGATTGAACCTAACTTACCTTAGTACAAATGTGCTCATGAAAAAAGTTACAGCCCTTTGAAGTTACAAAATGAAAATTGATTTTGTTTAATATATCGAAAACTATTAGAGATTTTTTATTGAAAATGGACATGTATCATTCTTATGGCAGGAACATCTCAAAACAAAATTATAGTGAAATTTTCCACCCCATAAATAATTTATGGGGATTTTGTTCCCTTAAACCCCCCCAAACTTTTGTGAACGTTTCAATTAATTCATTATTGTGGTACCATTAGTTAAACACAACGTTTTTAAAACTTTTTTGCCTCTTAGTATTTTTTCGATAAGCCAGTTTTTATTGAGATGCGGCTTCTTTTCCAATATATTTACGCAAAAATTTTATGGGGGTTTTGTTCCTTTAAACCCCCCAAATGTTTGTGTACGTTCCAATTAAACTATTATTGTGGTACCATTAGTTAAACACAGTGTTTTTAAAACTTTTGCCTCTTAGTCTTTTGTTCATTAGTCACCTTTTATGGAGATGTAGCTTCTTTTTCAAAATATACCTAAAAATGTAAATTATAAATAAATTTTCAGATTATTAACAGGTCTCTATAACCGTACTTAACCATATATAAATATGTGGTGGATTCGACAAATATTCAAAATATCTCGATAAACACTGGCTTATCGAAAAAGTACTAAGAGGCAAAAAAGTTTTAAAAATAATGTGTTTAACTAATGGTGCCACAATAATAATTTAATTGGAACGTACACAAAAGTTTGGGGGGGGGGTTTAAGGGAACAAAACCCCCATAAAATTTGTATGGGGTGCACAAATTTTACTTAAATTTTTTTTAAGATGTTGCTGCCGTAAAAATGCCACATGTCCATTTTCAATAAAAAATCTCTGAGCGTTTTCGATATATGACAAAAAATCGATTTTCATTTTGTAACTTCAAAGGGCTGTAACTTTTTTTGTGTGCACTATTGTATATAGGTAAGTGAGGTTCAATCAACGTATTTTTGACCCCAGAATCTGTGATATAATTTATGACCAATCTTTTCGGGACACCCTGTATATTTCATGTTATTTCAATTCTAACGGAGTTTATCTGTAAGTATACCGTATTTTATTAATTTTTACCATATTCTCCGGCTAACCCGGATTTTCGATAACCCGGATCGGCCGCGGTCCCGATTAATCCGAGTTATCGAGGTTCCACTGTATAGTCGGTTCGCTAAACTCAGACACAACTGGCTAGTGACTTTAGTAAGTAATTTTTTGAAGTTATACTTCTTTAGGCACGAGGGTGAATTTTTACATTCCCAGGCGCATGCGCTCTCCGACAGTATGGTATTAGTCGCTACATCTTTTAAGTTATGTAGCGCAAATAAGGTGTGCGTGAAAATAATATATTATTAGTGTTTTTAGTAAATATATTTATTATAATTTTTATGTCTGTGGATTTGTCTTCCTCCTAATAAGTATTATTAAAAATGTTTATTTTCAATTAATGTATCTGTCACCGTGATTGTAATTATGTCCGAGAAATGATCGACCGAATACAAAAACCGTGGTAGCTGATCGGTAGAGCATTTGCCTAGGGATCGAGAGGTCCCTTGTTCAAATCCGGATAAATATTTAAATTAAAAAAAATTTTTCTAAAATTAGTTCAATATTTAAATACAATACAAAAAAAAACTGTTTAAGTAGATAGGTATATTGGTTTCGTTGAAATCATAATATGAAGTTAGATTATATTATAATAAAAGTATAACTTCTTACGTGCGTACAAAGTACACACACATTCTTTTTTGTTTTTTGTCAATTTTGCCAAAATTGGCAAGATTACTAATTACTTAGTAATTATTAACTATTTAGTAATTATTTTTTTTTTGCCAAATTGGTAAAATTACTGACTAAAATCACTAGCCAGTTGTGTCTGAGTTTAGCGAACCGGCTATATGAAATGGTGTTTTGAATAAAAAATTATGGTCTGATATGTGCAATTACATCCTTCTAATGGAAAAAAATACTTGAAGATTTTTCTCAAATTATGGATACCAACAACATTTTCATTTATAACTCTTTTATTTTTAATTTGACGAAGAAAAGTTATTTTTCATAAAAAGTTTTTCATGGTCTAAGATTTATGATGCAACCATCATATATAAAATTTTATTAATTTTATACGAGATATATAAAAAAATATGAATTTCGATCAAGACTTTTATAGTTCATAATATTTAAATTAGAATGATATAATTGTACATTAAAACGTAATTATTAATTCTAAACTACTTTCCATAATAGCAATTTTCCATATTATGAATTAAAATACGTAAATAAACAAAGTTTTCGTTATGATAATGCTCGCATTTTCAGCTTGTTTATTTTGGTCCTCACAAGCCTCTCCTATTCGTGTCATTCCACCCGTCCTTTTTAGGGTTAATATCGCAATATTTTTGTCCGTTAACAACCGCCTCCCTTTTCCACTAATTATCGTCCAATTAGACGTACATATATAACGCCACTCATAATGCATTATCCTGACGCTTTTCATGACGCGACGCCACATCTTTCTCGACGAAGATACAGCTTTGCTGTTTTTTTTTATTTGACTTTTTAGGTTGATGAACCGAAATATACTAATCGATTTTGAAATGATATTTGATTGAAACTCCATGTTTTTTACTTACGTTTAAATAAATGTACTTAATGAGTGTTTTATTAGAGGTATATAAATATATGAACCAAGATTATGACAAACCAAGAAAACAAATTATTAGAAATAGTAGTCAAACAGAATAAATTAAAGCAGGTGGCAGAATACATATATACCTAGGACAGATAATAAAGCTGAACAGTTTGATGAATCAGTTTGAATGAACAAGTTGATAAAGCGGCTAAAGAAAGCATACAGTTGGGAGAAGATGTTACACCCTTATTAGCATTAGATGAGAGAATAAATATTGCTAAGGATAATTTATATAAAAAATGGTCTAAACAATACAAACATTTCATTTTGACAAAAGGCACAAGATATACATTGCTAGAACCCGATATTCGAAAAAATTACTGGTTTAAAAATTACAACTATCCGAGAAGTTCCATAACAACCATATCTCGGATGAAGTTTGGACATGCTTGCTATCCGGCACATTTATACAAAATAAAAATAATTGATAACAATTTTTGTGATATTTGCAATGAAACGGCAGACTTAGATCATATATTTTTTAATTGTAAGAAGTACACACATCAGTCGGACATTCTTACAAAAAATTTAAGAAGTTTAAACGTTTACAGTCCCTATAATGTTATGTATCTTTTGGCTCTGAGTGATAAACGTATTTTTGATTTTATTTTGTTTTTCCTATATTACTGTAAAATTAAGTTATAGAAGACTAGATTAGGCTTGTAACCTTAAATTGTCTTTCCATTTGATTTCCTACATGCCTGCCTTACCGTGTGGGGTGGGTATGTAGGTAATCAATAATTGATAAAAAATGATAAGAAAAACCCTTGGATGAGAAAAGTGTAACCCTTGTCCTTATCCCAAAATGTTTATTAAGATTAATATATCTATTCTTAACAAAAAGGTCGGTCAGACTTAGATAACCTTAACTTAGATTACTATTTAGATAGATAAGATATACTATGTTTATTTATGTTTTGTTTATATTATGTATAATTGTTTTGTTTGTATTATGTTTATATTATGTACTACTTAGTTTGTTTCTGGCCGTATGGTCTTATCCTAAAGCCAATAAAAAAAAAATTCAAGGCACTCGTGGGAGTGCCGACAGAAGTGAAAACTTCTTATAGTATATAAATTACGAGCTCAATGCTTTTACCCCATCCTAAAAGAAGTTCTGTACCTATATCATATACGATATACGCGATGCGTATGCCCTATGCTATTTATGTATACATACACATAATAGGGATGTTTTCACTAATTTTTAAATATAGTTAAATTCAATAGATTACAAGGTATATAAAAACGTAACAATCATAAAACTGTTTAAAAATGTATATTTTTTAAGATAAATGAGTTCATAATGTTGATTTTCTTGGAGGCTAGAAAAACGGTACCCTGCAGCGAGGCTACGATCTGTGACGTCAGCAGTCGTAACGTCTTTGATCGACGACTAGTTTTGTATACTTATTTACTCAGTGTATTTGAATATGCGCAGTTTTTTACGTATTTAATTATTACGTATTTAATTATTAAAAATAAAGCCAAATAAGTGGTGTTTTGTTCCTGGGTGTGTAAATACATCAAAAAACAGTTCTGACAAGATTTTTATTACCGTTCCAGCCAATTTAAAACAGAAAAAGAAATGGTTTGTTGCAGCTAGAACTTAAAATAACTAACTTAAAGAACTAACTTAATAAAATAAACATTATAGAAGTTTTCCAGAGACTTTCGGCCCTTGGTAATAATGTAATTGTTCTTTCTGCATTTACATTTTTCAAAAATACTTATTAGTTTTCTCAGGATTCGAAAAAAATGAATGAATTTAAATAGCATTGGACCAAGATTTTGCACCTACCCCCTTAAAGAGTAAATGAAAAAGTTTCGGGACCTCAAATTTGTATTCCTTAAACTGGGATATTCCTAAAAAGGGGATTCTAATAATACATACAGTAAAAGTAAACCTTGAAATAACTACATGTGGATGTAGGTATGACTTTATATTATATTAAAATCATTAATAATTTAGTGAAAAGATTGGTTGAAATGAAAATGTATAATACCCAAGTTCAAAAATATTTTTTACCTTGGAACAGTTGTCAACTCGAAATACGAAACAACCGAAATAAGATCTAGAGTTGAAAAGGACAACATTTAACAACATGCATGAGAAATATTTTCACCCATTGCGACATAATATCTCTCCCACTAAAAATGCGGCTGCTAAAATGTTATTATTTCCGGTCTTGCTATATGGCGCAGAGGCCTGGACAATAATGGAAACATTAATGAAAAAGCTAGAGGCATTCGAGATGTGGGTGTACCCACGCATCCTCAAAATATCCTGGGCGACCCACACCAACGTACAGGTATTGCGTCGAATGGGAAAACAAAAAGAAATCTCTTTTACAATTAAGAAACGAAATCTTAAATATTTCGGTCATATCATGAGGCATGATAAATATCGTATACTCCAACTGATAACGCAAGGTAAAATAGAGAGCAAACGCGGACCCGGAAGAAAAGACACTCATGACTTAAAAACTTACGCCAATGATTTGGACAAAAATCGATCGAGTTATTCAGAAACGCCTCAAATGAAATTAAAATTGCCATGATGATAGCCAACGGACAAGGCACATGAAGAAGAATAAAAATATTTTTAATACACCTAACCAAGGTAAAGTAATAACCAGCCAATGTATGTATACAATATGCATGCGTACAATACAACTTTCTCTATTTTTTTTTGTGGAGTATTAAGCATTTATTTTTTTAGCTTAAAGAAGACATGAAAAATTATATGGAATATACACTCAGTAAAGCTGTGGTAGATTTATTTTTTTACAAGATGCCAATAAATCATACACCATTGTTACATCTACACTACAGTCGGTAGTTTATACGAATCGGCTTTCTGAAAACCTTCTTCCATTTTATTTGTTTATTTTTGTAAAACCCAAAATAATATTTTATAAACATATTATGTCCTTACAAACAGTCTATCCACTTTAAACTAAACAAATTCACTATAAAACTCCACTTTAACCCTGATAAAACAAGAAGAGAACAAAATAAAATGACCTGAAACGTCAAACAGGTTAACAGTAACACTATGAGAATGGCGCGCGCTTGGGGTATGCAAATAGTGACGTCAGGCCAATAGAGAAGCGTTCTTAAAATTTAAAATAATGCTAGATTTCTAATAAAGATTTTTTATAGAAAGGCTTTTTCAATTTTGTTGAAATTTTGGACAATTATTCCTAGGGTGTTTCTTAATCGTTTTACATGTTTGAAATGAGTTTTTAATTTTTTGTGAACATCCCTATTTATATATGTACAAAATTTATTTCAGCGAAGTGATGACGGTCGCAAATTCAATACTTTTTCCCCATCCAAGAAGTGCACAACGTCCATAAAGAAATTTTCAATTCAAAAATTTATTTCGTCGAAGCGATAACGGTCGCTAATTTAATAATTTTCCCCATCCAAAAAGTGCACAACGTCCCTCAAGAAGTTTTCACTTCAAATATTTATTTCGTCGAAGCGATGATAGTCGCTAATTTAATAATTTTTTACATCGAAAAAGTGCACAACGTCCCTAAAAAAGTTTTAACTTAAAAAATTTATTTCGTCGAAGCGATGACGGTCGCTAATTAATTAATTTTTCTTTATCCAAAAAGTGCACAACGTCCCTCAAGAACTTTCCACTTCAAAAATTGATTTCATCGAAGTGATGACGGTCGCTAATTTAATAATAATAATAATAATATTTATTCATCCTTTAAGACAGACAATGTATAGGACATGTCATTAGTTTTACAAACAAACAAACAATAAAATTAATACATTTATAAATTTTATAAACATTTTAAGGTAGATAGAATTGATAACATTTAGGTAATATTTCTGTCCGAAACAAACTTTTCCACAGTATAATAACATTTGGTAAGCAATAAGCTTTTAATGGATTTCTTAAATAAATATTTATTCATTGTTCTATATTTTTTTGGTAAAACGTTAAACAATCTAATGCTCATATACTTTACTGACATTTCAAATTTACTCGATCTATGACCAGGTACCCTCAGCAAGTCGCCACCTCGTGTCGAATAATTGTGGAAACTAGAATTTCTGTCATACATATGAATATTATCAACAGCATATAGTAACATTCTGAAGATATAAATACATGGAAAACTTAAAATATTATTCTTAATAAATATTGGCTTACAGCTCTCAAGAGGTCTAATTCCAAACATTTTTCGTATTATACGTTTTTGTGTTATAAATATTCTGTCACTGTTGACTGCATTCCCCCATAAAACTATGTTGTAACAAAGTCTACTATAAACAAGGCTATAGTATACATTTAAAAGCGCAGAGATGGGCATAATATTTTTAATACGAGATAATGCATAGTACGACTTATTAAGGGACTTACTGAGCATGTCTATGTGAACTGACCATTTTAATTTTGAGTCGAGATGGATACCTAAAAATTTTGTATGATTTGAGGAATCCAGTAGTACATTGTTAAAACTTAGATGTAGTACGGGATTTACAGAATTTAAGTTATTAAAATATATTACTTTTGTTTTGTCTACATTTAAAATTAGGTTATTAGATCGACACCAGTCATTAAACCGAGCTAAAAAACTATTGCAAGTAGATGCCAATTTCTCATAGGTCTGTGCTGAGACCACAAGAGAAGTATCATCTGCAAATAACGTCAGGTCCAAAATATCAAACTGGTTAGATGCATCGTTAATAAACAACAAAAAAATCCCCGCATCTTTTCCCCCATCCAAAAAGTGCACAAGGTCCCTAAAGAAGTTTCACTTCAAATATTTATTTCGTCGAAGCGATGACGGTCCCTAATTTAGTAATTTATCCCCATCCAAAAA
Source organism: Diabrotica virgifera virgifera (assembly GCF_917563875.1). Classification (NCBI taxonomy): domain Eukaryota; kingdom Metazoa; phylum Arthropoda; class Insecta; order Coleoptera; family Chrysomelidae; genus Diabrotica; species Diabrotica virgifera. The sequence goes on along the minus strand of NC_065448.1, from coordinate 250,338,829 downwards.
GTGCACAACGTCCCTAAAGAAATTTTTGACTTAAAAAAATTTATTTCGTCGAAGCGATAAAGGTCGCTAATTTAATATTTTTCCCCATCCAAAAAGTACACAACGTCCCTCAAGAAGTTTCACTTCAAATATTTATTTCGTCGAAGCGATGACGGTCACTAATTGAATACTTTTCCCCCATCCAAAAATTGCACAACGTCCCTCAAGAAGTTTTCACTTTACAAATTTATTTCATCGAAGCGATGACGGTCGATAATTTAATACTTTTTTCCATCGAAAAAGTGCACAACGTCCCTAAAGAAGTTTCACTTCAAATATTTATTTCGTCGAAGCGATGACGGTCCCTAGTTTAGTAATTTATCCCCATCCAAAAAGTGCACAACGTCCCTAAAGAAATTTTTGACTTAAAAAAATTTATTTCGTCGAAGCGATAAAGGTCGCTAATTTAATATTTTTCCCCATCCAAAAAGTACACAACGTCCCTCAAGAAGTTTCCACTTCAAAAATTGATTTCATCGAAACGATGACGATCGCTAATTTAATACTTTTTTCCATCGAAAAAGTGCACAACGTCCCTAAAGAAGTTTCACTTCAAATATTTATTTCGTCGAAGCGATGACGGTCACTAATTGAATACTTTTCCCCCATCCAAAAATTGCACAACGTCCCTCAAGAAGTTTTCACTTTACAAATTTATTTCATCGAAGCGATGACGGTCGATAATTTAATACTTTTTTCCATCCAAAAAGAGCACAACGTCCCTAAAGAAGTTTTCACTTCAAATGTTTATTTCGTAGAAGCGATGACGGTCGCTTATTTATTACTTTCTCCCCATCCAAATTTAATAATTTAAACCCATCCAAAAAGTGCACAACGTCCCTAAAGAAGTTTTCACTTCAAAAATTTATTTCGCCGAAGCGATGACGGTCGCTAATGCAATACTTCTTCCCCATTCAAAAAGTGCACAACGACCCTCAAGAAGTTTTCACTTCAAAAATTTATTTATTCGAGGCGATGACGGTCTCAATGACGGTTGCCAATTTAATACTTTTTCCCAGCCAAAAAGTGCACAACGTCCCTAAAGAAGTTTTCACTTCAATACATATACGTTCAAAATTTATTTCGTCGAAGAGATGACGGTCGCTATGACGGTCGCGAAATAAATCTTTTTCCCCCATCCTAAAGTAGGTTTTACATTTATTTTAAATTTAAATACTTCTATACAATTTATATATATATGTACTGTTGTGATCTTGATTATTGATATGAGATGATAATTTTATATGTCATTTAATTTAATCAATGCATTACTAATAATCTAATTAATTTACCAGATCACATATCAATATGTTTTCAATCTCAGGGCTTTTTATAAAATTAATTACTTACATACGTGGCTTCTAAGTATTTCTTAATGGTTCCTAATCGGGATAGGAAAGAAAAGAGTAAAATAATAACACATATGGGTTACAATTGTAATCAAAATATTGTTTATTTTATTCAAATGGCAATCACTGCTTAATATTTGCTATATCTTATTATTCTTAAACATAACATTTACACATGGGAATCTTATTTTCTTTTGATTTCCAATTGAAAGTTTTTATTAACATTTAACTATTATAATTTATTAGCAACAATTCTATTTAAGTTTGATGAAGCTTTTCTGATATTATTGATTATGTTTCTTCAATTTTAAATGTGGTATTTACTACGAAAAACCCATACATTCATGTCCAAAAAAATGAGACTGACCTTTTTCTGGTGCACTGAGAAAGTCTTCACACAAGACCCGTTTCCTGCTATCCTTGGCTGCAATCAAAACCTCGTCCTGGCTTCCAGTAATGTTCTCCTCTGAAACTAGCTCGTATAGCTCTCGTTTCCTGCTTCTGTCGTGATGCTGTCTTCTACCTTTTTCGAAACTGCAATCAGCTACCGGGAACTCTTGGCTCAAGGAGGTTCTTTTACTCTCAACCTGGCCTACCTCTCGTTCTACGATAGATACTCCACACTCACGGAACTACACAGGCTTTCTCACTCTCCGTACACTACCGTCTACTACTCGACTTCACTTCTCGACAGCTCAAAACATTCTGATCTCACTTTGTCATTCATTCCCCTACTTTCTAAATATCCCTTCCAGATTCACAAATCAAACTTCCACCACCAACTCTCATTCGCAGTATTCCTCAAAACCAATTTTTAAACTTTCTAAATATGCTTAATGGATTTCAAAGAAAATAGTTAATTCCCATTCTAAAATTACTTTCTACTATATACAAATTTTAATGACCTATTCTCTATTTCCACTTAGTCTTAATTAGCATCGGCTAATGACCGATCCTTCCGCGAACAACGATAATGACCTATTAACGATTTCACTTGAGTCTTATTTAATCACTTCTTAAAATTAAATATAACAATTTGTTGTATACAGGTTGTTCTAAATTTATATGCCCGTGGTTGAGAAAATTGAAAATATTTTATATTAAATTGAATTTTGTCTATAATTATCAAATTTTAATTTTCATATCAAATAGAAATATAACAAATCCCCGCCTTGTATTCGATAAAATTTATCTGCATTTTTAAATAAATTTTCTCGAGGCAAAACCAACTCCCTGTATATTTCATTACTTTAATCTATGTCTTATACCTTAACTTACTATCTACTTCATGTAATTCTGTCTTTTATTCGTGATATTTGTATACATCGTGAATATTATAAATTCCTCGGATCTTTTCCGAGTTCCTGTGCCTCAACTCATAACTATTTATCCCATTTTCATTATTCACGATATACGGGCCTTCGAAAACAGGCATCAACTTTGCGCAAATGCCCCCAGGAAGATTTGATACTCGTAATGCCCTCACGAGTACTTTTTCACCCTTTTGGAAAGTCACTGGTCTTCTTTTTCTATTTTGTTCCTGTCTTTGGATATATTTTTCGTTGCTTCGCCGTAATCTTCTCTGTACGGTTTCAATCACCTGTTGATATTCTTTTGGCTCTTGGTCTTCCCATGGCCTTATCGGCAATACACCCTTCATGATGTATTCTGGGGTCTCTTTTGTTACTGTGCTCGGAATTGTATTTAGATACCTTTCTATTTCCGCCATTTTCCTGTCCCAGTGGCGATGTTGACCATCTGTTGCAATGCGAAGAAATTTCGTCACTTCCTGTATGAATCGTTCCGAAGGATTACTCTGTGGATGCCTGATGCTGACAAAATTTGTCTCTATTCCTCGTTCTCGAAGTTGTCCCTTGAAACGATCATTTCGGAAATACGTTGCATTGTCCAGTAGAATCTTTTTTGGTGTTCCTACTATGGCTATAAAATTGTCGATTTTTCTTAATATTTCCTCCCCCTTTGTGGTGCGGCAACTATATAATTTTACGTATTTTGAAAACACATCCACCATTACCAGAATATGTTTGTTCCTTTTAGTGGTCATAATTAGATCGCTTAACATATCTATTGCTACAATGTCTAGTTTGTTTCGGGCTTCAATATTTTTGGCAACATTTTCGTTTTTGAAATTCCGACTCTTATATTTTTGACATACATCGCACTTCTGGGTAATTTCCTTTGCAATGCGGTAATCCTGTCGGCTGATGTAATTTTCCCTAAAAACGAGCCAAACTTTTCTGCTACCGATATGCCCATTGTCCTCATGTAATTTCTTTATTATCTTTTCGGCCAATGTCTGTGTCACTAAATATAGTTCCTTTCCGTCTATTCTCTTAAAATATATGTCATTTTCTACTTCCGCTCTTCTTTTCTCTCTTTCCTCTAGGTCTTCTTGGTTTGACCTTATCTCATTTAACGCATATATCCCTTCTTCTTGTATTAATCTATTTAGTCCCACCTGTAGAGTAATTGTTTCCTTTTTTCCCGTGTCCTCATCCCGTGTTAGAGCGTCGGCTATTATGTTGTCTTTTCCTTTTATATATCGGAACTCAAAATCATACTCCTGTAATAATAGAATGCCTCTATGTATTCTATTATTTACTAATCTATTCTTCATGATATGTACTAAAGCTGCATGGTCTGTTTCGATTGTGAATTTTGCTCCCAATAAGTAAAACCTCAATTTGTTTACGCAATATAGTACACTGGCAAACTCCAATTCTGTAACACTATATTTTCTCTCATGTGTTTTAGTCACTCGCGATATAAAACATATCGGCACTTCTTGGTCGTTTTGTATTTGAGACAGAACTCCTGCAAATTTTTGTATGGACGCATCAGTTCGGAGTATAAAAGGTAAATTGTAAATGGGGTGGTATATTTTCGTTCCTTTTGCGAATTCTCGTTTTAATGTTTCGAAAGCTTCCTCCTGTTCTTCTTTCCAATTCCATTTTATTCCTTTTTTAAGCAACTTTATCAGAGGGATTTCCTTTTGGCTCAAATCGGGAATCAGTTTTTTAAAATAATTAATCGTGCCAAGAAAACCTCTCAATGTTTTCAAATTCGTTGGTCTTGGGTATTCATCTATGAGCTTGACTCTGTCTTCGGCTAATCTTACTGTTTTGGTGTCCAATTGAAAACCCAAATAAATGACTTCTTTTTGAAAAAATTGACATTTTTCAATGTTTAATTTCAATCCCGCTGTGTCCAATTCTTCCAGAATTATTTCTATGTGTTTCAGATGACTCTGAGTATCTTGTGAAAAAATTAATAAATCATCGATATAATGAACTATGAAATCTTCGTGGCGATTCAAAATGGTATGTAGAGCTCGGACGAGTGCAGCACAAGCACTCTGCAATCCAAACGGCACTACCTTAAACCGGTAGACAATACCATCAATAGAAAAAGCGGTGTAGTTTCTACACTTTTCAGCTAACGGTATCAACCAAAAACTGTGTTTTAAGTCAATTTTCGAAAATATGTGTGACCCCGTGATTCTTCCAAAAATGGCCTCGATGTTTAGAGGTGATTCATATTGTGATACAGTGTGCTGGTTGATATTCCTGGCATCTAAACATAATCTCAATTCTCCACTGCTTTTCTTTACTATCACAATCGGGTTAACATACGGTGAATCACATCTTTCGATGATTTGATCTTCCAACATTTTATTTATTTCTTCTTTCACCTCTTGTCGATACTTGTATGGAATCGGGTAAGTCTTTGATCGAAAATTTCCCAAGTTTTTCACCTCAAATGAATGTTCGTACTTTTTAGCCACTCTGTTTTCCTCATTGATCAAATTTTCGTAGTTTCTTAACATCAACCGCAATTCTTTTTCTTTCCCTTCTCCACATATCAATTTTCTGTCTTTTTTCTCAGATTCTTCACACATGTTTACCGTGCATTCTGCATCCTCGTTTGCATATACCTCCTCTTCAAATACCACTGTTTCAATCATATTCTTTTCACTTTCATTTTTTTGCTTTATTTCTTCTTCTCCTGAGCTCGTCTCTTCTTTTGAGGAATCCCAGGTTTCCTTTGTTTCTGATACTCTCAAATTTTCTTCTTCTGGGCTCAACTCTTCTTTTGAGGAGCCACAGGTTTCATTTTCTTTTATTTTTTTCTGACCTTTTCTCCTTTTTTTTCTTTGTCCTTGCTTCGCTGCCAAATTCATTTCCACTGTTTGTTCTTTACCTGATTCGTCCGTATTTTGTTTCTCATGTTCCTTGTCCTGTTCTTTTTCTTTTTCTTCTGTTAGTTTCATCGTATTATTTTTAAAATCTATCACTACATGTTTTTCTGCCAATTCGTCCACTCCTACTATCATGTCATGTGACATGTTTGGCATTATTACACATTGTAGTGCATACATATTCTTGCCCAGTCGTACCATTACTCGTATGCCTTCATTTATAGTTGCCAATGTCCGTTTGTTTGCGCCCACTAAATTTACCCTAGGTATTTTATAAATTAAATTTGTTAAGTTAACTTCTTCTATTAGTTTTCTGTTGACCAATGTTATTTCAGATCCAGTGTCTATCATAATTTTAATTGGTTTCTCGTTGATAAATCCATCCACAAATTTTAAATTAACTCCATTTTTCTTTTCGTTGTTTCCTGCCAATTTAATAAACTCCTTGGGGTGACAAAAGATTCCTGTTTGATTTTTGGTTTTTAGTGAGCGCCGTCGTGAAAAGACGCCGGTTGCTCATCGTTGTTTATATTTTCGTCATAATGTCTCTCTCCGTCATATTCATCTGTCTGGGTATTATTTACTTCTCTTCTATTTTCTCTTGGTCTGTCGGATCTGTTTCGGTTTTCTCGATATCCCTGTTCATTTTGTCTACCATTATTTCTGTTTTCTTGATTTGAGCGTGTGGTGTTTCTATTCTGGTATTCTCGATTTCTGTCCTCATTCCATTGCCTATTTCTTTGTTCATAATTTCCTCTTCCGTTGTCTCTATTTTCGTTTTCCCTTCTGGGATTAAAATCTCGTCTTGTATAGTCCCTGCTATTTTGATTTCTACCTCTGTAATCTTGTGTTTCTCGGGGCCTGTAATCTTCTCGCGACCTTCTTGATTTTCTTTCTCTTAGACGTGATTCTCTTATTTGTAGGAATTGGCATAAACTATCTATGTCTTTGTAATTTTGCAATGTGATATGGTCTTCCAGCGTTTCCTCGAAATGTCTTGCAATCAGTTCGACTAATTGTTCCGATGAGTAATTATATTGTAAATGTTTTGCATTATTGTAAATTTGCAAAGCATATGTCCTTTCTGATACACCCATCCTATCATTGTATTTCCCATTTTGCAATTCCTTGTTAATTTCCAATTGTTGGACTGTTCCCCAGAAATAATTCAAAAATTTTTGTTCAAATTGTTGCCAATTGCCGAATTCTTCTTCTTTACTGTCGAACCATAGGCTTGCTTCATATTTGAGATGGTTTCTGATAGTTTCTTTTGCTGTTTCGAAATTTCCGATGTGCTGTATTTTCTTTTTCAGGCTATTTATGAACGGCACTGGGTGTAATCTTCTTACGTCCCCGCCAAACCTTATCTTCACGTCATCTGTGCTATGTATAACGATTTCTCTTCTTTCTCCTACATTTTGTTGTGTCCGGTTTTCGTTGACTTGTTTTTCTATTTCTGTGATTCTTTTTTCCACTTCTTCTCTGTCTACTTGAATAGCATTTTCCAACTTATTTTCCAAATTTTCTATTTCCTTTTTCTGACAATTCGTTATTTCCTTTATTTTGCTTTTGATTTCTTTAATCTCTGTCTCTTGTTGTCCCATATCGTTCTTGATCATTGTCAAACATCCTTTTACTTCCTTTTCATACTTTCCTATGCGTTCCTCCATTTTCTTGTTGTTCTCTTCTATTGCTTGTTTCATTTTTTGTTGTGTTTCATCCATTTTTTGATCCAATTTTTGTTGTGTTTCATCCATTTTTTGATCCACTTTATCCATTGTCCTTTTTGCTTCATCCATTGCTTGTTTTGTTTCTCTTTGATTGTCATCCAGTTTTTGTTGTGTTTCATCCATTTTCTGTTCCATTCTTTGTGACTGGAGTTGCATCATTTGTAATAGTTTATCTATTCCTGATAATTCTTGCTGTTCTGATGCCATGATTGTCGTGTCTAAGATATCTTCTTGGTCTGAATGTTCTTTTTGTTTTTTGTTGTCTTTGCTTTGGCTTCTTGTCACAGACATTTGTTTTCAAGAAGTACTGTCCCCGCCAAATATGAAATTTTACTAGTATGTTACCAAGACGACTTTTTCTCACCCAAATATTATAAATTGTCAATAAATATATCAAATGTAAATATCGTAAAAATAAAATATTAAATCAGTTATGTAAAATTTGTACCTAAAGAGATCTAAAATTTTATGTTATCAAATGTAAGTATCTCACTTTTTACCACAGGCATATAAATTTTCAAATACCGGCTTTACTCTTTCTATCCTTCAAATTTGCCACTAGAAATACTTTACAATGCCCTCCACGTTGGACGACAGTTGTTGTGATCTTGATTATTGATATGAGATGATAATTTTATATGTCATTTAATTTAATCAATGCATTACTAATAATCTAATTAATTTACCAGATCACATATCAATATGTTTTCAATCTCAGGGCTTTTTATAAAATTAATTACTTACATACGTGGCTTCTAAGTATTTCTTAATGGTTCCTAATCGGGATAGGAAAGAAAAGAGTAAAATAATAACACATATGGGTTACAATTGTAATCAAAATATTGTTTATTTTATTCAAATGGCAATCACTGCTTAATATTTGCTATATCTTATTATTCTTAAACATAACATTTACACATGGGAATCTTATTTTCTTTTGATTTCCAATTGAAAGTTTTTATTAACATTTAACTATTATAATTTATTAGCAACAATTCTATTTAAGTTTGATGAAGCTTTTCTGATATTATTGATTATGTTTCTTCAATTTTAAATGTGGTATTTACTACGAAAAACCCATACATTCATGTCCAAAAAAATGAGACTGACCTTTTTCTGGTGCACTGAGAAAGTCTTCACACAAGACCCGTTTCCTGCTATCCTTGGCTGCAATCAAAACCTCGTCCTGGCTTCCAGTAATGTTCTCCTCTGAAACTAGCTCGTATAGCTCTCGTTTCCTGCTTCTGTCGTGATGCTGTCTTCTACCTTTTTCGAAACTGCAATCAGCTACCGGGAACTCTTGGCTCAAGGAGGTTCTTTTACTCTCAACCTGGCCTACCTCTCGTTCTACGATAGATACTCCACACTCACGGAACTACACAGGCTTTCTCACTCTCCGTACACTACCGTCTACTACTCGACTTCACTTCTCGACAGCTCAAAACATTCTGATCTCACTTTGTCATTCATTCCCCTACTTTCTAAATATCCCTTCCAGATTCACAAATCAAACTTCCACCACCAACTCTCATTCGCAGTATTCCTCAAAACCAATTTTTAAACTTTCTAAATATGCTTAATGGATTTCAAAGAAAATAGTTAATTCCCATTCTAAAATTACTTTCTACTATATACAAATTTTAATGACCTATTCTCTATTTCCACTTAGTCTTAATTAGCATCGGCTAATGACCGATCCTTCCGCGAACAACGATAATGACCTATTAACGATTTCACTTGAGTCTTATTTAATCACTTCTTAAAATTAAATATAACAATTTGTTGTATACAGGTTGTTCTAAATTTATATGCCCGTGGTTGAGAAAATTGAAAATATTTTATATTAAATTGAATTTTGTCTATAATTATCAAATTTTAATTTTCATATCAAATAGAAATATAACAGTACATACAAATAATATATATAGCATAAGTGATGACGGTCGCAATGACGGTCGCGTCTCAAAGAATATATCGCTGGTACCTATGATTAATGTGATTCCTAATACATTTCCAGTGAAAGTAATAACTCATTGATAAGTGTTGGCGATTACATTTTTTTTATATGCGTGTCCGCGAAGATTATAACTCCCAAAATATTTACAACGAAAAGATTTAGTTCATAATAGATGCCGACGAAAACAATTATTTCCCTTTCTGTTTCTGTCGACGAAAACAATTATTTCTGAGAACTTTTTAGTAATTATAATTTTCGTGGACCCACAAACAGAAATTATGTTTTTTGCTGATACTCCTCAAAAAAAAATTTTTCGGTAACACTTTATTTAGGCCAGGGCTCATCTGTAAAAATATTAGTACAATTGGACGTTGAGAGGTGACTCAAATTTTTTTGCAGAAATTTCTTGAAAATAACTCAAATAATAATATTTGAGTTATCTTCCCTCTCAAAAAGGTCCGGAACATTGTTTAAATAATCAAAATGTCAAAAAATGAAGGGAAAATTCGATTTTTTTCTTCGTTTTTTGATTATAACTTTAACAGTATTCATTTTCGAGAAAAGTTGTTCTCACATAAAAGTTGCGTAATTAAATTTGCTACAATATAAAATTGGTTAAAAATTTGAAAAATAGTCACCCTTGTTGCAAAGTAGTCATAATTGCGAAAAAACCATACAAAAACAAGTATTCATATTTTACGTTTTTCAACAATTTATGCTACACCTAGGACCTTAGTATTTCACCCAGAAAAACTTTATGATACAGTAAGACAATACTGTAAATTTCATTAAGATCGGTTCAATAGATTTTGCAAAATAAATTTTGCAATCCAGCTTTCGCAAAAAAAATTCATTTTTTCAAAATGTTACAGGACTGAAAATAAAGCAGATAGCAAGTTGAAATTTTTTTGCATATAGAAGTGTACTGTACCTTTTATTTTCAATTTGCAAAATTAAAATCGATTAACTACCACGGCGTCAGGATTTTTTTTTTAAATAAACATTAATTATTGGTGCTACGCGCAGGACAGCGGATAGTTTGCTCTGATTGGACATTCCAATGACCTTTGATAATGATTGATACATTTTAATTTTTATTACATTTCGATATAAATAAATAAATTTGTTTATTGCAAAATAAAATTACATACTCTATCCTTTGAAATAACACTTTTTTGGCAAAAACTTTCTTTGTTCATATATTTTAACTTAGAGAATAAAAGTTTATTATTTTTAAACATATGCAATTGTTTAAACAATATTTCACAAACAATAATAAAATTAGTTTGATTTTTGTGGAATTAAAATATTAAAATACAACAAAACATAGAGTAAGAAAATAATATATTAGATAAAGATTGGAAGAAATTTTGGTGGAAATCAATTTGTGTGAATCGAACACCGCTGTCCTGCGCGTGGCACCAAAAATTAATGTTTATTTAAAAAATTTCCTGACGCTATGGTAATTAATCGATTTTAATTTTGCATATTGCAAGTGAAAGGTACAGTACACTTCTACATATAAGCACAAAAAAATTCAACTTCCTATCTGCTTTATTTTCAGTCCTGCAACATTTTAAAAAAATGATTTTTTTTGCGAAAGCTGGATTGCAAATTTATGTTGTAAAATCTATTAAACCGATCTTAATGACATTTACAGTGTTATTTTACTATATCATAAAGTTTTTCTGGGTAAAATATGAAGGTCCTAAGTTTAGCATAAATGGTTGAAAAACGTAAAATGCGAATACTTGTTTTTGTATGGTTTTTTTCGCAATTATTGCTATTTTGCAACAAGGGTGACTATTTTTTAAATTATTAACCAATTCTATATTGTAGGAAATTTAATTGTTCAACTTTTATGTCAGTACAACTTTTCTCAGAAATGAACAGTTTTAAAGTTATAATCAAAATACCAATAAAAAAATCGAATTTTTCCTTCATATTTTGACATTTTGATTATTTAAACAATGTTCCGGACCATTTTGAGTGGGAGGATAACTCAAATATTATTATTTGAGTTATTTTCAAGCAATTTCTGCAAAAAAATTTGAGTCACCTCTCAACGTCCATCTCAAAACAGATGCGCCCTGGACTAATTAGGGATAATTTTCACAATCATATAATCGAAAATAATATTTTTCGCGGCGTTCATTGAAAGTTCTACTTTTAACGGCATTTTTTGGAGTTATACTTTTCGTAGGCGGCGGCGATATATAACTCCTAGAAGAAGCTTTTATATGAAACATATGGTCACGTTTATAAGCAGGCTTGTTGACGAGGGATGTTGCAGCCGCAATGCGGGCGGTGGTAGTCCATAGTCGCTGTCAGGTCTATGCACCTCCATGGCATTACCTACTCAGTTGGAACGCAAAATCCTATGATAAAACATTACAGGGCCGTACCTTTCTATTAGAGTATATATTCGTTGGTTCTATACCTCTTGCGATGAACAGCTGGTTCTGTGCTCGTGGTAAATTGTGCTAATATGGACGTGTTCATCGCATAAATCGGACGCAAGAATTTTCGACGAACACAACGCACACGCTCCACCGGTTGTCGGTTTTCGAGCGAAGATTAAATGATTTGAACACCGCATCCTCACTGGGAAAAATTTGCGACGCAAATTCTTGTGACGAACCATTTGTTCCATAACGAAACATTTACCAGTGAGGATTCGACTTTAAAAACCGACAACCGATGGAGCGTATGCGTTGTGTTCGTCGAAAATTCTTTCGTCCGATTTATGCGTCGAACACGTCCACATTAGCACAATTTACCTGGAGCAGCAAATTTTTACCAGTGCGGACGCGCCTTAAAAAACACCTTTTATAATGCTGCTAATAATATTTATTATCCTGACGCTTTTCACGACGCACGTCTCAAAAGAAAACGCCCCTGTTTCAGTTGTGCGAGAAGATACAGTTTTGCTGATTTTCATTTGACTTTTTAGGTTGATGAACTGGAGCATAAAAAATAATCGATTTTAAAATGATACTTGATTGAAACTCCCATGTTTTTTATTTACGTTTGAATGAATGTACATATTTGGTATTTTCTCACACACCCCTATACATTTACAACTGCTGGTAATATATCCTCGAAAGACATAAAGGTTATCGACATCTTGAAGGTGCAGACATTGTCAATAAAACTTTTGTATTTTTTCTACCTGCTGGAATCTCTAAAATTTTACAAAGGATATAGAGGGTATTGAATTGCGATGTTTACAAAAGGAGTATGACTAATAGAGTTCAATACATAGTTTTAAAATATAAATCCCACGTTTTAAAGTTTTTTTTTCGTTAGTGGAATGACCTTATTTTGCAAGATACTTGTATGCATCGAAAAAATAAAAGTTGGAAGTGTTATATCTAATACCGTGAAAAAATTGCTAGTGTTATTTTTTTTTCAGCATATTAATAGTGTTTTTAATTTTTTTTCTAAGCGAATTTTCTGCCCCCCCCCCCCAAACGACCTTAAATTTTATTAAATATCTGATTTTTATGGAAATGTCAATTTATATTATTTGGAATAAAATATTTGACAACTCGATCTAAGATCAATTAAAAAAAAACTTAAAATGTTGTCCTTTACAAATTTAAACCATACTTAAAGTTTTATTTGTTTTTCCAGTCTCCCCAACCCCTTTGAAATGTCCGGCTTCGTGAGCCCTTGTGGGTAATTTTCACTTATGTTTGGTGCGATGCCTTACTTTGTTATTATTGTTGTTCGTAAATTAAAGATTTTTAAAATAGATAAACCAGGACCATGGGGAATAAAATCAAGATGTGCTGTGGACCGCCCCATTTTTGGCCAACCATGTATACCTGAAAATGTTTTACCGACATACAAAACAAGCGACGAAGTTTTGTGGTTGCAAGAGGATAAAAAACTCAGCAAGAAAGAGCCAAAGGTTGCAATTAAATTGGAGGAAATATGGAAAAAGGCTTTAATTCCAATAATTAAACATACAAGAATTATTCAGCTTTTAAAAGCCTATCATGACAAATATATAAAATATAAAACTTATGAAACCATTTAAGAACAGACAAAACAGTGAATTTTACAAAAATAAAATTCAATGCTTTAACAACAAAAGTAAAATTACACGTTTCGATCTTGCAGCATGCAAATGTCACACACTGATTAACTGTCTTTGTAGCAAATCTCAAAAAGTGCCTCTGGATGATCGTGAATTTCTATTACATCAAAGAGGTCCCAGAAAAATGGTGATAAGCTCGATTGGTAGGGAAAACAAAAACAAATAATCAGAGAGAACAACGTAAAAGAAGAAAGTTACCGACGCAAAGACAAAACTTTAGCTCAAGTAAAAAACAGGGGGTCCGGACAAATAATCCCCGGACAAATAATCCCGGACAAAAAATCCCCACAAATTATCCCTGGACAAAAAATCCCCGGACAAAAAATCCCCACAAAAAATCCCCACAAATAATCCCCACAAATAATCCCCGGACAAATAATCCCCGGACAAAAAATCCCCACAAAAAATCCCGGACAAAAAATCCCCACAAATTTTTTTGGACAAAATATCCCCACAAAAAATCCCGGACAGAAAATCCCCAAGGAATTTTTGCTGCCGAATAGTTCTCTAAAAGTTTTCCCGTGAATGGTGGAAGATATGGGGAATAAGCTAACTGTGGGAATCATGTTTTAATTGGCTTAAATCTTTTGTTCACTCTGCTTTAAATATCTCTGTTCATGATGATAACTGATAACTATACTGAAAACGATAATCTTGATTATACTAATGCAAACAATCCGTTCCACGCATCGCCAGGAAAGTTATACAAAGCTTTTCGATTATTTTAACTTTTTTGGTGGTTTTGGGAACAAATTTATAGGCATTACTTTTCGATATCCGGTTTTTAAAAAACGTAATTGAGGATCTGTGTTCATCTATAAACAAACTTTAAAAATGTATCCATAAATCAAACCATACATAGCTGCTCGGGGAGAGGCCAGATGGGAGAAGGTCTGTAGGGCGGCCTAGAAAAAGGTGGAAAGATGCAGTCTGACGGCCTAGAAAAAGGTGGAAAAGTTATAACGCCATTGATGATGATGATGACTAAATATTTTTGACGTTAAATTTACAAAAAGGAACAGAATTTTTTGCATTACGATCAAGATTATCGTTTTCAGGACCAGCAGTTATCATCACGAATAGACAATAAGTACAACATGATTCCCAAAGCCTTAGCCTATTCCCCATATCTTTCACGATTTTTGAAAAAACTCATAATTGGAATTCGACATTTGGTAATCGAAATTACAATGGATGCTTAATTTTAATTGCTAATAATTATTTTCGTGCCGAAAAGCGGTCTCATGGCGATTGCTACCTATAACCCTCATGCACTGAGGCTGAAAAACATTTGCGTCGATTGCATTCACAGAAAAACTTTTAGAGAACTATTCGGTAGCAAAAAATTTTTCTTGGGGATTTTATGGCCGGGATTATTTGTGGGGATATTTTGTCCAACAAAATTTGTGGGGATTTTTTGTCCGGGATTTTTTGTGGGGATTTTTTGTCCGGGGATTATTTGTCCGGGGATTATTTGTGGGGATTATTTGCGGGGATTTTTTGTAGGGATTTTTTGTCCGGGGATTTTTTGTCCGGGGATAATTTGTGGGGATTTTTTGTCCGGGATTATTTGTCCGGGGATTATTTGTCCTAGCTTCAAAAACAGTACCAAGTTTTATGGTCAATCAATCGTGGAAGAACACATAACACTTGTGCATGAACCAGGGTGCAAATATTTCGGATATGGGTATCCGCTGTCTCGTATATCAGAAAGTATCAAATCCAGCTATTGCATGTGATGAAACAGTCGTAAATACTGGCGTTAAGGGTGATGCAGTACGGCTGTTAGAAGAACATCTTAAAAAACCGCTTCAGTGGTTTGTATGTCTGCGACATTCAAATGATCTACCCCTTGGATATCAAAAGAAGTTTGCCAGTGACCAAATCAAAAAACGTGAGGGTCTTCAAACTTTCTCCTATAAAAATTTTGATTCAAACGACTACTTTGAGTTAATTAACTGAAAAGAATATCACCTTACAGAACCACCTATATTCTCTAGATTTTCGAGTGAAAATCTGCGAGATTTTATTAAGAATCCTAACTTAGACCCTTTTAACATTGAGATTGAGAAATATCACTGCCACAAACAATGTGTAGAACGATGTGTCAAGCTTGTGACACAAGCTTCTCTAGCAGTTTGTGGAGCGTATTTGAGGGATGGATTTATAAAAACTCAAATTGATTCCAGAAAAACTATGCCTCACTTTAATGCTAAATCGGAAGACATCTTCGAATATAATGCTTTTACCATATTTTTTTAATATATATTTATATACCTAATTTTGTACTTTGCTTTATATTTATTTTAGTATTAAAAAACTTGGGTGAAGTCAGGGAGACGGATAAGTTTAGGCTATTTTGTTATAAAAAGAGTTTTAGTAAAATTTTTAATTGCCTTGTGAAACCAAAAAATATTTTCCAATTTAAACCGAATTTATTTATACAAGTTCTACATATAAGGTATTACATTTCCCTTACAAAAGAAATTCGCATATTAATGTATTTTTTCTAATTTTTAGTTGCCGCGGGGGGTAGAAAATATTTTTTTATTTCAACGCAATTTTACTAAAATACTAAATAGTGTGTTAGGCAACTTTTGTGAGCTATTACATTTTCGTTTCGAAATAAAATTTTTTTTCGTATGTTTTTTCATTTTTTCAAAATTTTTAATTGTCTTAGGGGGGCAGAAGATATTTTCCAATTTCGAAAAAATTTTACCAAAATGTTCAACAGTTGATTGGGCAACTTTTGTGAGGTATTACTTTTCCATAGCAAAAAAAAAGTTTTTTTTCATCTTTTTCGATGCACCCTATTTACATATTTTCATATTGTACTATTACTAATTGTACATATACTAATTGTACATATTACTAATTGTACATATTTTCATATTGTACATTTTTCATATAGTTTGTTATAATAAAATAATTAAATAATATCAAAAACAAAACTTTATTGGGACTAATATTTTGGTAACACCTTCGTCGTTTCTAAAATTTACAAACCAACGAATTACTGTAGCAAAGAAGGCTGAGCGAGTTCTAAGAGAATCTCTCTTCTCGCCTGGCCAGCGTGGTAAAATTCCAACGAAAAATGGTTCCCCATAATATGCCGAATAGGAGTAACACTAATATAAATAAATAATCATTTCCTTATAAAACGAAACAAGAGCCGTGTTATATTTTAGTTTGTTCAGAGAGCATCAAAAGCACCTTCACCTGTTTCAAACCTTATTAGGATATCATATAAGCTTAGATAATCAAAGGGGGACAGGCCGTTTCGGATAATAAGAATTTCGTTTAAAAATAACATTGTTTTCTGTATTCTTGTTGTATCAAAAGGAAAACATAAAAGAAAATAGAAGATTTCTTTAAAAAACCTGTTCTTTTTCCTTAATTTTATATTAATAAATTCACTTTTTATTGATGAAATTATTGAAACTGTCAACCATTTCGGTTAAACGATGTTTTGGTTAACAGAGGTTTTACTGTATTGTAATGTTGTTGGTGTTTGAATAAAGTTTTTTTTTAAGCAGAGTAACAATAGTATTGAATTTATGAATTTAATAAATTAATAAATGAGCAGTAAATTCATAAATTAAAACAGATATAACAAGAAAAACAAAAATTAATGTGTTCAAGTCATTATATAGACCTGTATTAACCTTTGGTTGCGAGTAGTGGGTACTAACAGAATGACAAAAGAGTAAAATACAGGCAATAGAAATGAAATACCTTAGACGAGTTAGAGGAGTTACCAAAAGAAATAAGACTATGGAACATTCAAATAAGAGAAGATTTGGAAATAGAGTCAACCTTAGAATTTATAGAAAGAAGGCAACTCAGTTGGTGGGGTCATCTTTAGAGAATGGATGATACAAAACTGGTGAAAGAAATTTGGCTGGTAAAAACACAAAACAGAAAAAAGAAACCACGACAAACATGGGATGGAACACTAGGCAAAATATTCAAAAAACTGGGAACAACATGGATAGAAGCAAAGACGCTGGCCAGAAATAAGAAGGAATGGGTCAAATTTGTACATAATATAAATGAATAGCAGTTATTAGTTAAATTTAAGATTAACTTGTTTTTGTATTATATTATAATGTATTGTCGCCCTACACCACTATGTGGTATAGTAGGTTCGCTAAACTCAGACACAACTGGCTAGTGATTTTAGTAGGTAATTTTTTTGTTTTGGCCAATTTTTCCAAAATTGGCAAAATTAATAACTATTTAGTAATTATTAACTATTTAGTAATTCTTTTTTTGTCAATTTTACGAAATTGGCAAAATTACTTACTAAAATCACTAGCCAGTTGTGTCTGAGTTTAGTGAACCGACTATAACAGGGTTTTTTGAAAATATATATAACAATAGTATTAATTAATGTACTTTTTGTATTGAAAAACAATTATTTTGAATAGTTTCATGACACTCACATGACATGAGTCATAAAAGCCACAGGTGAGAACGAGCCAGATTAGCCCATGCCTAGATATTAGGTACCTGTGCGTCTATAAATGTGGTGCTTATTGTATAACTGGAGGATATTTTAAATAAAAATACACTGATTATATATTACACTTATCTTGTGGTAGTGTTGGGATTAAAATTGTAAGAACCACAACCAACAAGGGGGACTTCCTTTGTTAATAAAAAAGTCAATTGAATATCCCAAGTATAAATAGAAAGCGTAGATCAAAGACATGATAAGAATAATAAGTGAATATTATAATATATTTTATTATGAGGAGTAAATAATTATATAGATTCCAAAACCACTGAATGTTTTGTGCATTACTGAATATTTTTTATGATTCTTGCAAATGTGAACATATCCCATGAAGAGATGTCTTTTTTTAAAATATGTAGTAGAAAATAGAAAAATATATTGGGTGCACCTACGAAGTAAACACTGATGTTTTAAAGATTGGAAAAGATTTTGGCTGATTTCAAAAATTAGCCATTTTTTTACTATCCCTACTTCTTTTTAAGATGCCGTGCATAGGCGTCCACCGTACATTGTCTTATCAGGTGATATGGTAGATAGTTCTATATCTACCAGTCCCTATCTTTCCTTCAAGTATCAGGTGCTAAAAAGTGTATTGTTCTCCTTGTAATATGTGCCCCAAGTATGCAGTCGTCTTACTTTTTACATAATTAAAAAGTTCCCTAACCTGGAAGCCTGCTCTTCTTAGTACTTCCTCATTTCTGACTCTGTCCATCTCTGATATTCTAAGCATTCGACGCAGGCACCACATTTCAAAGACTTTGTTAATGAAGCTGGCGTTTAATGTCTATGCTTCCATTCCATACAAGAGAACAGGCCAAACGTAACACTTGAGTATCTTGTAACAGAGTTGAAATCAACTTGAAACCAGTCAGAAATTTACGAAGCCTCATAACAGAATTTCTAGCTTGACTACTCGACTAAATATCAATATTCACTGCAATATTTGAAACAAATATCTTTGATGTCTCAACATATTTCCTATAATTCTTCTCAGTACTCCTCTGCTATTTCCAGTAGTCTTTGTGTTGTGGCTGTATTAGGTCTTGTTTCTGATGCATGTGTCATTATTGATCTTACAGTGGCTTTATAAATTTGTGACTTCATCTCAGTGTCAATATGTTGGCTTTGACATATAGTATTATTATTAAGACATTCTGCCAGTCTATTTAGAGCTACCTGACAGACAGGCTTCAGGTTGTCAAAGTCAAGAACTGTCTTTCTGAAGAAATTTTGGTTAGGTCTGGCGTCCCACAGGGTAATCATTTTAGAAATCTTTGAAAATTGTGTTATTTTGCTATATGCTGATGATTTGAAATTTTTTAGAATTATTAAGGATGTTAGAGACTGTGTAAAAATGCAAAAAGATGTAAACAATTTCTTACAATGGTGTACAAAGAATGACCTTTCACTTAATATCGATAAATGTAAAATAATGCGCTTTTTTAGAAACTCACAACCTATCTGTTTTAATTACTCTATAAATAATATATTTCTGGAACCAACAAACACTTTTTTTAAAGATTTAGGTGTATTTTTTGATCCCACTTTATGTTTCAAAAATCACTATAATTTTACCTATTTGTTATAAAGCTTTTAAATTACTTGGATTTTTGAAAAGAACCTTGTCAGAATTCAATAATGTGGATTGTTTTAAAAGTGTGTATTGTTCTATGGTTAGATCAGTTCTGGAATATTCCAGCACTATTTGGTCTCCTTTATATAAATGTCATATTGAAAGCATTGAGAAAGTTCAGAAAAAATTTCTAGGCTTTGTAGGCTATAAATTAGGGATTTCTTCAGAAGATATAGTGTATTGTGACATTTTAAAATTGCTTAATATACCAACATTAGAAAATCGTCGTTTAATGCTAGATTTGGTTTTTCTTTTCAAGATTGTAAACGGAATGATAGATTCGCCGCAAATTTTGCAGAAAATAGGTCTTGGGGTTCCTCAAAGGTGCACAAGATCTAAGGACATTTTTCACTTAAAATTCCAACAAACAAACTATTGTCTAAAAATACTGTTTAAAATACAATGTAGGCTGTCACTCTAAACTGTCATTTAGGTATTTATTCTATTTATTTGTCTTGTGTAAATTGTATGTAATTATTATTGAGTTCTAAAAATGTTAATATGATATGAATTGATTGTAATTATTGTAATTGGTATAACCGTAAATAAACTATTTATTTATTTATTTACTTTTTGTACTTGATTTCTCACTTTTTTGTCCAATTTTCCATAGTTGCACAGTGTAATTCCAAGGTATATTATTTCCATTACTTGTTCAATACTAATGCCATCAATTTTTACTTTTCATCTGATTGGTTCCTTACTGACTACTATTGTTTTAGTTTTCTGAGATAAAATTGTCATAATGAATTCAATGAGAAGAGGTTGTTAGATGAAATCGTCAACTGTCAAATATATGGGCAGAACAAACACATAAAAGAAATAAAGAACACTGTGGAAAACATTATCCACAAATAGCAAAACATTAATTGTTTACATTAAAATGGAATTATACTTTAAACAGGAAGCATAAGAAAGACAATAAGATTAGTCAATTAGAAGACAACAATTATGAAATTATCTGGAAGAAAAAAGTGAATAAAATTAAAACAAAGAGCCAAATGTTATACTCTATTCTTCCTTATGGTGCCGAAACTTGGACTGTTAATGTTGACTTAATGAGAAAGCTGGAAGCCTTTGAGATGTGGCTTATTAGGAGAATTTTAAAAATACTATGAACCGATCATATTACGAACAAAATGGTGTTCCACAGAATGGGAAGAGAGAGAACTTTTGACGGCCAGTAAAAGGAGAAAAACAGCATATTTGTGGCATATACTTCATCATCATCATTCTCTTTGCCTTATACCTATGCGGGGACGGCTTCCCTAATTGCATTTCTCCACACAATTCTATTTTGGGTCATATCAATATTAATCCCCTTTACCAACATGTCCTGCCTTATTGTCTCCCCCCACGTCTTCTTTGGTCTTCCTCTCCTACTCCTTCCAGGAATCTGCACTTTAGCTATTCTTCGTATTGGGTGATTAACGTCTCGACGTTGAACATGACCAAACCATCTTAACCTAGGCTCTCTCATTTTGGCATCAATTGGTGCCACACCTAGACTTATGACTTATAGCCGGTCTTATGGCTGTTTTATAGAATTTTCCTTTCAGCTTCATTGGAATTTGTCTGTCACACAACACAACACTCGCTTCTTTCCACTTCATCCATCCAGCCCTAATTCTACTGCATGCATCTCCATCTATTTCTCCATTACTCTGTAATACCGATCCTAGGTACTTAAAACTATTGCTTTTCACAATCATTTCACCATCCAAAGATACATACCATTTTATTTGTATGTACTCCATCTTTAAATTAACATTCCAAATACTCTGTTTTTGTCCTACTAAGTTTTAAACCTTTTTCCTCCACAGCTTGTCTCCACTGTTCCAGTTTTTGTTCTAAGTCTCTTTCACTATTTCCTATTAACACGACATCATCAGCATACATTAAGCACCATGGAATGTTACCCTGTAGTTTCGCTGTTATCTGGTCCAAAACTAATGAGAATAAATATGGACTAAGCACCGAGCCCTGGTGCAATCCTACTTTCACATGAAATTTATCAGTCTCTCCCACACCTGCCCTAACACTAGTCGTTACTCCCTCATACATATCCCTCACAATCTTTACATATTCACCAGGGACTCCTTTCTTATTGAGTGCCCACCACAGAATCTCTCGAGGAACTCTATCATATGCTTTCTCAAGATCAATCAATACCATATGAGCGTTTGTTTCTTTACTCCTGTATTTTTCCATCAACTGCCTTATAATGAAAATTGCATCTGTTGCTGATCTGCCCTGCATAAAGCCAAACTGATTCTCGGATATTTCAGTCTCTTCACGTATCAATTACTCTTTCCCATATTTTCATGGTGTGGCTAAGCAGTTTTATAGCCCTGTAGTTTGTACATTGTTGTATATCTCCCTAGTTTTTGTACTAGGTACTAGTATACTGCTTCTCCATTCGTCTGGCATTTGTCCAACTTCCATAATTCTATTAAATAAACCTGCTAGCCACCTTGTTCCTGTCTCTTCCAATGCTCTCCATACTTCCCCACGAATATCATCTGGTACTACCGCTTTTCCTTTCTTTCTTTTTTGAAGCGCTTGAGCCACTTCCTCGTTTGTTATTTTGGTGACCATTGCTGCTACTAGTGATGTAACCAATAAAAAACGGTACCGTTTTTTTTAAAAAAACCGTTTTTTATTGCAAAAAAAACGAAGCCTTCGTTTTTTTTGTTTTTTTTCGTTTTTTTTTATTTTGATTTTTTAAGTGGGTACAGTTTATTTAATGACAAAAACATATAATAAATATAATATTCTGTATAATTTTATAACAAAATAAGTATTATTTCGTTTCATAATTAATTTCGTATAAATCCTTTAAATAAAAAGACCATGGGTATAAACAAAATAAGAAGAGTTTATTCGTTAACTTGCAAAATCAAAGCAAAAATAAGTAATAAAAATTTATCAAATAAAAAAAACAACGTCTTAATGATTGAAAAGGTTCAATTAATTAACCGAATCCCTTAAATGAACACTGATCCGTCCCGTCGCTATCTGCATTTTCTTCAGACTCTGAAGCTTCCTCTTCATCACTTTCAAAGACAGACTCCGACTGATCTGAATTGGATATTATCATTGGTTCCGGTTAAGATTCTAATGCAGGATTGACTGTGAAGCTAGGATAGCTGCAATTGTGTCATCATTCCATAGAAAAGCCTTTTTGAATAGTCCTTCTTTTGCAATAAAATTGACAACGTCAGCTAAGACGGCTGCTTCATCGACATCTGGCATCTTCTGTGCTACCTTGTATATGACTTCTGTCGCATCAGTCTACATTAAATAAAAAAATTAATAGAAATATAACTAAAACCCACTATAACCTAAAAAAAATTACCATCTCATCTGAGCTAAGTTCGCAGCCACGATATTTTGGATCCAAAAGGTTAGCTACAAAATGAACACTATAAATAGCAAACTTCTTCCGATTTTCAAAAATTGCCCTTGTATCTGCTTCCTCTTTGGATAACAATGGACTTTTAGTGACATTTTCTAATGAGGTGTTAACCATTTTTTTAAATAAATGCAGACATTTTGAAATCGTTGGTGTGTCACCTTCTACAGAGGTAATTGTGTTAGCAATTGGTTCCAGAAGCATAATGTATCCTTGTACCCGGTCCCAAAATATATCGCTTAGAGCATTTTTTTTAAAGATGGGTGTTTGCTTACTGTCTTTTCAACTTCTTCATTGATAGCCATCCTTTTTATTATTTGTTTGTTAGCAAGCAATGATTGTAGACAAAGAACTAATGATCCCCATCTGGTAGGCACTGGGAGTTTAAGACTGCAACTTATTTTTAATTCGTTTTTTTTTCCTTTACCCACGCAGATAATATGTGGCTTTGTCGGATGGCCTTTGTAAGGGCAACAGCCTCGGCAGTAAACGATTTCAGACTTGTTAAATTTAGCACTAAATATTATTATATATATAGTTATTTAAATAAGCACTAAACACAAATATTTCCGGCACAAGGCAAGTAAATCACAAAATAACAACAGAACACCTGCAAAAGCTAATCGGTAATTCCCCGGTTTTCTCAGCGCCAACGAATACGAGCGTCCTGCTAAATTTCGGTGATTCCCCAAAAGCAACGACGTAAAAAAATAATAGATAAAGGCAGTAAGGGTTTAATGTTTCAATATTTTTTAAAAAGGAACGTCAAACACTGAGTTTCTAGATGTTTTGGATATAATATTGAAATATTGGGTGATTTTTAGGCTTACAAACAACTCCTAATATTGATATTGTTAATATTACGTTGAGAAACTAATAAAAAACAATTAAAAACAAAAAAACACGTTTTTTATTGTTTTTTTTTTTCGTTTTTTTTAGAATTAAAAAAAAACACGTTTTTTTACATCACTAGCTGCTACTGTCTCTGTTGACTCTACAGGCTGTCTGTCAAATTCTTTACTTAATAAGCTGTCAAAGTACTTTCTCCATCTCTTTTTGACATCCTTTTCGTGAACTAGTATTTTATTATTTTCATCTCAGATACATCTAATCTGATTAAAATCTTTTACTTTCTTTGCTCTCTGTTTGGCTATTTTATATATCTTCGTTTAACCTTCCCTGGTATCAAGTTGATCGTATAGGCTTGAATACGCTTCTGCTTTGGCTTTTGCTACTGCTACTTTCGCTTCCTTACCATATAGTTTTGAAGATCTGTGTCGGATCTGGTTTCTTGCCACTTTTTATATAATGTTCGCTTCTCTTTTATTTTTCCTTGTACTTCGTTTGACCACCACCAAGTCTCTTTATTCTCAAACTTTTTTCCTGACGTTTTCCCAAGTATTTTAATAGCAGTCTCTCTAATAATATTGGCCATTTTTCTCCAAATTGTGTTAGGGCTTCCTTTCATGTTCCAACATATTTTGTCTACTATTCTTTCCCTGAATAGACCTTCTTTCTCATCTTTTAGCATCCACCACTTGATTTTTTGTGGTCCTCTCCGATATTTTTGTTTAGTTTCGCTTTTTACTTTGATGTCCAGAACAAGCAGCTTATGTTGTTGGCTTACTGTCTCACTAACTATTACCTTGCAGTCCTTGCATTCACGTATGTCTTCTTTCCTTATCATGAAGTAGTCTATTTGGGATTGATGTTGTCCACTTTTGTAGGTAATAAGTTGAGTTTCTCTCTTTTTAAAGAA
Organism: Diabrotica virgifera virgifera; assembly: GCF_917563875.1. Lineage (NCBI taxonomy): Eukaryota > Metazoa > Arthropoda > Insecta > Coleoptera > Chrysomelidae > Diabrotica > Diabrotica virgifera. Next base: position 250,314,104 of record NC_065448.1, on the reverse strand, counting down.
TGTGTTAACAATCGCCATATCCAATGCTGTTGCTAATTCAAGCATGTCATCTCCAGCTTCATTTCTAGTTCCAAAGCCTAATCCTCCATCTATTGTTTCATATCCTGTCTTGGCTTGTCCCACATGTGCATTGAAATCATCTCCTATTATAACTTTCTCCTCTTCTGGAATATCACTCAGTACATCTCCTAATTGGTCATCATGGAAAGCTCTTCTTTCATTCTCACCCAGACCTGTTTGAGGAGCATACACACACACAACATTCAATACCTCGTTATCAATTACAAATTTCACTGACATCAATCTATCACTCATTCTTACAACTTCTACTACGTTATCTTTCATTTCACTATCAGCAATTATACCAACTCCATTTCTAGTGTTACTACTCCCTCCCTACATACCACAATTTATATCCATCACCTAGTTCTTTCGCCCTTTGTCCATTCCACCTAGTTTCTTGAATACAAGCAATTTGAACTCTTCTTTGTTTAAGCGCATCCACTAACTCCAGACTTTTACCTGTAACACTACCAAGATTCCAAGACCCTATCCTGATTTGTCTTACCTGTAATGGTGTTCCCCCTGAGATAGTCCTCACCCGGAGATCCGAACGGAGGCTCATTTTACTTCCGGAATATTTTACCTCAGGAGATGCCATCATTTCAGTATAAGTTTTTATTGCGTTGTAGAAGGTCTTTTCATTTTTATGGCCTGAAAAGATTTTCTTTTGGATATTTGATGCCTGAATGCCTTTTCTATCAGCACCATACCCTGCCCTGCACGTTTAGCCAATACACCACCAATGCAACCAAAGTGCAGTATTACCCCACACCCGCCTGCATTTTTCTGTATAGGCCAGGATCCTTACTATAAGGACTGCCCTATAAGCCAATGTATTGTTGCCCGTATCACGCCACTAGGAGACACATACTTTATTCGGGATACAATCCTATTCCTTCCCTTTAAGTACATAATATTATAGTATTGTTGTCATCTTTGAATCCCATCTTGTTATGTTAGTGTCTCTGGAGTGCTTGTGCTGTTTTGTTGTTTCTTTTCTTCAATCTTTTGGAATTCCTTGTTTATAAACGACAAGGGGGTAGTCATTTTTTGTCAAAACCTTCCATAGCAGGTTTTTTCTTACTGGAATGCATTTTTATTGGAGCAAGTGCTTCAGGCTCTGATTTCCAGAGTGAAAATCGAAATGTCAAAACAATAGTTTAATTAAAAATGTAGTTCTCATTACACCAATTATTGTGATAGTTAAATATGTATGTTATTTAAAATTTATCTATTTATTTTAATTGTTATTTATTTAAAATAGCAATTATTTAGAAAGAGTGACATGAACAGTGACAAAAACAGCTGTATAAGTACATATGATAAACGTCAAAAAAACAAGAAAAATAAATCCTTTGTTGAGAGGTCTCCAAGTGAAATCCGAGGTCCGAAGACCTACAGACAGACGTGCTAAGGTTAAATTACGAAAGCAGCAAATTTCACTTACCGTAATATTCGCATGGATCGTGTATTCTACAGCATTCTTTCCAATAAACCTACATGTCAATTCGTCAACACTGGCAGAGATGATCTTAAACCGTTCATGATTTTTCGTAAAAACCGATTCTAATGTCCTTATCTCTTGTTTCAACGTATTTAAACAAGCCATATGGGTCACTAACTAGCAGTTTTGATACTTTTCCTACCGAAAACAATTATTTAGATCACTGATTTTTGGTACTTGAGCACTCCTTACACACCAAAATGGCTGCTCAATGGCGACTGGCTAGAACGGAGTGACGATGTAGAGGTGGTGACGACGGAAAGGAACCGGTATGTAGTAACGGTAACGTGAAATTTGCTTTTCCTTATTTTTGAGCTAGAATTCTCTTAAATTGTTCATATCAGTTTTATGGTTTAGATTTATCTTTCTTTCCCTGACATTATGGATTTGTTTTTTTTTTAATTTTTGGGCATACATATTACTTTTACCTACACTGCGGTGCAAATAAAATCGATCCACTAAAAATTTTGTCATTTTTGATGTTATGAATTTCTTAAAGCCTTATCCATTGACAATATCGATGTACAGTCAAAGTGTCATTGTATACCGGGTGTACGAATCAAACTGTGTTTTCTTCTCAAAGTTCGCATCGCCCTGTGGACTATTTTGGCATTTATAAAATACTGAAATTAAAACCCAACTATAGCCTCAGGTTTTCTTAACATTTTGTCTTTCGATTTATTCGCTTATGTCGAATTATAAAAAAGTTCGGTACTTTAACAACTGGCCATGTTCGTCATCAGTACAGGGTGTTTCTAAATAAGTGCGAGAAACTTTAAGAGGTAATTTTACATGAGAAAATAATGACAATTTGTTTTATAATCATATGTCCGCAAGCGCTTCGTTTCCGAGATACGGAATGTTCAATTTTTTTTTACAAACTGACGATTTATTTATTGCTTCATTCACCATTGGCGTGCGTACGGGTAATATTATCGGTCATAATACCCGTTTGCGCGCCTCTGGTGAATATTAAATTCTTAATTGTATATCAAAAAATGTGCTATAACTACGTCTTAAAACCCACCAAATTTGATTTGCACATCTCAACTGGTTTTAAGGCAATAAGTAAATCATCAGTTTGTAAAAAATTGAACATCCCGTATCTCGTAAACGAAACATTTGCGGACATATGATTATAAAGCAAATTGTCATTATTTTCTCATGTACAATAACCTTTTAAAGTTTTGTACAAATATTTTAGAAACACCCTGTACCGATGACGAACATGGCCAGTTGTTAAAGTACCTAACTTTTTTATTATCCAACATAAGCGAATGAATCGAAAGACAAAATGTTAAGAAAACCTGGGGCTATAGTTAGGTTTTAATTTCAGTATTTTATAAATGCCAGAATAGTCCACAGGGTGATGCGAACTTTGAGAAAAAAACACAGTTTGATTCGTACACCCGGTATACAATGATAGTTTGACTGTCTAGCAACAATATTATTACAGAGATATTGTCAATGAATAAGGCTATAACGTGCAAAAAAATCACTTAAATCGGACAACATGTTTAGGAAATTCGAAACATCAAAAATGACCAAATTTTTAGTGGATCGATTTTTTTGTACCGCATATATGAAAAAAATATTTTCTATCTAAGACAGTGGCAAGTGGCGTAAGAAACTCCGTTGGGGCCCCCCGCAGAATTGAAAATGGGGCCCCCTTTAAAAAATTACTAAATGTGACTTGTGTAACAAAAACGTATACATATAGTGTATTTGTGCACTGTTTATAACAACTTTGTTGGTATAGAACTATCATTTACAACGACTTTATTGGTATAGAATAAAATAGAACAAAAATAAGAGCGTTGTCGCAAAATTTCGTTCCAATGCTTTTTAAATGCATTCATTTTTTTTTTCGAATCCTGAGAAAGCTAGTAAGTAATTTTGAAAAATTAAAACGCAGAATGAAATATTACATTATTACCGAGAGCCGAAAGTCCCCGAAAACTTCCATAATGTTTAAATTCAGTAAGTTGCAGGGGTGAAAAAAGAGAAAATTTAATTTGATTTTTAATTGCAAATATCCCATTCAAAAGAAACTTGTTTATTCTAGGGGACTTTCAACCCTCGGAAATAATGTAATCTTTCATTCTGCGTATAAAGTCTTCAAAAATATTTATTAGTTTTCTCAGGATTAGAAAAAAAAATGAATGCATTTAAAAATAATTAGTTCGAAATTCTGCGCCTACACTCTTTAAATTATTAGAATATTACATAGTATTATTCTATGAGATGAACAACTTTCTTCGTGTACTACTATCAGCAAATATATTATCTACAATTATTATATTATTATTATTATTAATATCTATCTGATGGGCAACTTGGTTTTCAATACTTATAGCGCTAGAGAACTTCTGACATTTTACTACGAAGATATTGTTTTATTAATTTAAGCTCAGAAAAATATCTCGTTGAACTAGTGGTTGTGACGGGTAAAGTTGAAAACAAAATGTACGCATGACACACTTCTGGTATGCAAGATGCAAGCACTATGGTAGGGGAGCAAAGTATGCTAAATGTGCAGTCACTCGAGCGCTTTGGGGACCTATTGGGTTTTGAAGAGTAGGTCCTAAAACCAAAAAAAGTTAAGTAAAGTTTTCCATTTTAGTGGGCGCTTGCCATTTTTTAATTTAATTTTCCATTTCCAACAATCGTTTTTTCCGATTATAACGCCATCTATCCATAATTCGAAAAAATGTTTCGAATAAAAGTTACTTATTTTTACGCAAGGAATCCAAATCTGCAATAAAAAATGAGGGCTCCTATTTAAGATTTTAAAGTAACCCCCCACCCCACATCCATGGGGGTCGTGTTTAGTACCATTCGATAGATTTTTCAAAAATATTGAATAAGTGTATTTTACAGTTTTTCGATCTGATGTTCATTTCGCGAAATATCGCGGGATTCGTATTTAAAATATTAAATTTACCCCCCACCCCTCTCCGTGGGAAGTCGTGTTTGGTATCATTCGATAGATTTTTAAAAAATATTGGGCACATATTTTTTAGTTTTTCGATCTGTCATTCATTTCGCGCAATATTCGCTTTTTTCTTGTGAAATTTTGGGACTCACCCATTTCCTCACGCCCGGCTCAAATCGTCAGATTTTTTAAATATACACTCGTTTGCATGTACTTAACTTACCTTATCTTAATCTGACAATTTCGAGTTTTTTTAAGGATAGATTTTTTTTTCGGGTCCCCCTTAACGAACTCCCCTGTGTTAAGAGCCAATATATGGTAGAGGTACATCTGCAGGGTACCAGGTTTCCCCCATATGCTAATCTGACGCGCTCGCGTAACTGCAAAAATCCCCGCTTGGGCTCCCCTACTACTATAGTGCAATGAAAATCTATAAGAATAATTTTGGCTGCATCATAAATAATAGAGTTCACCGATTCCAACTGTCTCCTCAATGATTTTCTAACAAATTTCAGTTGCTCCAAAAACTCATTAGGTACTTAAATCTGACGGATACGCAGCAACTAATTTACTGACTCCTGCAAAAACTTCTGGATCCGATTTAAAAAGATATCCACTTCTAGGAAGTAAGACTTTAAAATCGTTGTTCACTTTTTACATACTTATAAATCCAGGTTGAATTTGTTCAATGACTACATCGAGATTTCCGAAAAACATGCCTATATTTTATCAAATTGCTTCTTAACTCTACCTAACCTTTTGATTTTAAAAGTACAGGGAAAGCCACAATTAGTAGCAAAAAAGATTTGATAAAAAATGTTTCCAGTTGTAATGTAAAAGTAGTACTTTATTTTGTAAAATAGATGGGAAGACAAATTCAAACTGTTCCATAATTATTAGTTGTCATTCTCTACTCACGGTCTGTGGTAGTTAATATTATTTTACACCAACCACAGTTTTTAATCTGGATGACCACCTAGTCACCGATAACGTTTTTAGAGTAAGCGATTTTGTTTGGACGTTTTTCTGCATTGTTTCCTAAATCAAATCGAGGGAAGTTTTTGAAGATTTCCAGGCACTGATGAAAAACGTTGTGTATGCATGCTTAAAAAATATACCAATGACATATTTTTGCATATGTTAGACGACAAGATGGGGCCCCTGATATATTTGGGCCCCCGCAAGCTTCATGCTGCAGGGGCCTCTGTTACGCCCCTGACAGTGTCGGATCTAGACATTAGCATTGGGAGGGTAAATTTGTCTTAGGGGGGTACTTGCAATGAAAAACCAATTAAAAGACATACAAAAGATAAACCCAAACTACATAAAAGACATAATTATAACGTACCTACCTATATGCATTCAGTTTCTTTAATTGTCCTGCGTGTTTATTGAGTTGAATTTGTCTGTGGTTTAAGTTTCATTTTTTCATTTTTTTTTGTTAATTTTGGACCTTGTTAGGAGGGGCATTTTCCCATTTTCCCTCCCCGTAGATCCACCACTGATCTAAGTTATTAAATATACAATAGTATAGTAGTATAGTAGGCTCGGAAATCGGCTAGAATTCAGTTTGGCAACATTGTGTGAATAACCAGTCTTTTCGTATAGGACTTTTCATCGATTGTCATTTATTTCCAGCTTCTGTCATGTGTCACATAATATTAATATATCTACGTCGTACGTCTCTGGTTGTATCATTGTTATATACCAATAACGTATGACGTAGATATATTAATATTATGTGACACATGACAGAAGCTCGAAACAAATGACTGTGAATGAAAAGCCCTATATCAACAGAACCGTAATTTAGTCCAGACAAATTAATATTTTTTTACTAACAAAAATGAGATGTTTTAACCAAATAATGTTTTAAACATAATGTGCAAAATAATTTTGAATTCGGTTCCGTTAATAAACTTGCTTTTTATGTATTTAAAAGTAGAAAAAAGTTTAATTTCTCTTGCTTAATATTTTTATCGTCTTATTAGTTTAACCTACTATACGACATTCGCTCTCGCGAGATTTTTTTTGACACATTCAGAATAGGAAACATACAAAAAAAAATTCCTACCTCACACTATTAACTGCTAAAATCAACTTAATCTTTCATTAAAAAAGAAGAATTATTAGAAATAGTGGGAGTGTCTACTAATTTCATAAAATTTTGTGAAGTTTATTTCTACAAAATATTTTTATTTTGTACAATAAATAATTTTCTCATTTGTTATCATTACATTATAATGGTGTAAATAAATAATTATTGATTGGCGTAAGGTTTATGTTATTTTTATGTCTGTTTACTATTAATAATATTGGATATGAGCAGGTGCATTAGTTTTCTAGTAATTTCCAGTCATTTGTGACAACTGAAATTTTCAAAAAAGAAATTACTAACGTCAGTGTCAAATTGAATCTCGATAGAGCGAATTCAGTATAATATGCAAGTGTTTACTGTAAGTTTAAAATTATTCATAATACATAAAAATACATAAAAGATGGTATGAATATTAAGTTCCCTTAATTTTCCTAACTAGCGCGGTACGGTGTTAGTTTCATGAATTTTGGACCCTATTGGCCGGGAGAATTTCGCCCAATTCGCCCCTTAGATCAGTCACTGAAGAATATACACGTTTTAAAGATCCATGACAATCCAATATTCCATCTTCAATCCATAGGGCTTTTCAACGATTGTCATTTGTTTCGAGCTTCTGTCATATGTTGTATAATCTGTGTATAATATTAATATACACGGATTATACGACTTATGACAGAAGCTCGAAACAAATGACTGTGAATGAAAAGCCCTATTAAATTCAGTGGGGAATTTGGGGAAGAGCCCAGAAGGTCAAAAATTCATGAAACTTACACCATATACAGACAAATTCAACCCAATAAACTCGTTAGTTAGAAAAATTATGGGAACTTAATGAATGTAAATTATAGTTTATGTCTGTCATGTACTTTGAGTTTATCTTTTTTGGTTGGTGGTTCATTGGTTCAAGATCCCCCACCCTAGGCACATTTCTAGATCCGTCACTGATTTCTTTACGAATTAGTCGGCAGGTATAGTAGAAACGGAAATTGGTCAGAATGAGCAAAAAAGTGGCGGTATCAATGTTTGGAATAAATATTCCTCCTCCCCCAAAGGCACATTTCTAGATCTGCCACTGATTAAATTAAAAGCTATGGATATAAAAATTATCTATTATTTTAATTAAGTGTTGTCGAGGTTGCATAATTTTGCGATTACCGCATTATGATTTGGTAAAATACTATAAAAGTACAATATTATAAATTCCTATATGGTTTAGCATCTTGTTATAGTAAAGTAGAGGAGGAAAGTATGCTAAATTTGCAGTGACTCGAGCGTTATGGAGAACTATTGGGTTGTGAAGATTAGGTCCTAAAACAAAAAAAAAATATGTGTGTACTTTTTACGCACGAAGAAGTTATACTTCTATTATATAATTTCAACGAAATAAATATACTTAACTGTTTATATTTGCATTTTATTTAAATATTAAACTAACTCTCTTACCTACTTTCAAAAATTTTTTATTAAAACTACCAAAAATAAAAAAAAACGTGAATCGTCCGGGATTTGAACCCGCGACCTCTCGATCTCTAGTCCAATGCTCTACCTCTTATCTGTTTCCTCTCCAGAGTTCGGAGCCGTTTTTTAATTCTGAACAATTCATTGCAACTAAGTACATACTGTCTGTGTGCGCATGCGCGCAGAATTATATGAAATTTTACTCTTAATCGCGCCTAAAGAAGTATAACTTCAAAAAGTTAAGTCAAGTTTTTCATTTAAGTTGGGACTTTTCATTTTTTAATTTAATTTTTCATTTCCAACAATCGTTTTTTCCTATTGTATCGCCATCTATCCATAATTCGAAAAAATGTCTCGAATAAAAGTAACTTATTTTTACGTAAGGAATTCAAGTCTTCAATAAAAAATGGGGCTCCTATTTAAGATTTTAAAGTAATCCCCCACCCCAACTCCATGGGGGGTTGCGTTTGGTGTCATTCAATAGATTTTTCAAAAATATTGAATACGTGTATTTTGCCGTTTTTCGATCTGATGTTCATTTCGCGAAATATCGCGGGGTTCCTACTTAAAATTTTAAATTTACCCCCCACTCCTTTCCGTAGGGGGGTCGTATTTGGTATCATTCGATAGATTTTTGAAAAATATTGAACACGCATTTTTTAGTTTCTCGATCTGACGTTCATTTCGCGATATATTCGCTTTTTTCGTGAAACTTTGTGACACCCATATACTTACACCCCGCTCAAATCGTCAGATTTTTGAAATATACACTGTTCTGCATGTACTTAACTTACCTTATCTTAATCTGACGATTTCGAGTTTTTTTAAGGATAGATTTTTTCGGACCCCCTTAACGACCTCCACTGTATTAAGATCCAATATATGGTAGGGGTATATTTACAGAATATAAGGTTTCTCACCATGTGATTTTCTGACGCGCTCGAATAACTGCAAAAATCCCCGCTTGGGCTTCCCTACTATTATGATCACTAGATCATTTTTGTGATTAAGTGACAATAAGTGTATGTAGACACAGATTAACCCAATAGGTATTAAATAGCGAAGTATATTAAGATCCCTCAACATATTATTGTGAACAGTCGAAATATCATCATTTACGACAAAAAACTTGCCTTGACAAAATCTAAATGACAGATTACAAATTAAGCTGATTCTCAAAACAAGAGAAATGGAAAGAAAGGGAAAGAACTGTTCCTACAATTTACTGTTTAGTTACATCTCTAACTAGAACGACGAAAAGAGTGTATCGTGCGTGTACGGAGTGTTTCGTCTGTCAAGGTTTTCAAAATAATGAGGAGAAACTGGGAATAACGGGATTTTTAATGTGGGATTTGAGGGCAGGCAGCAGTTTTTTTTGAAGAATTCTTTTATGACCTATTTTATACCACGAAATTGATCTTGGCGGGGGTTTTTCCAATATCTGCCTTAAAGCAGCTGCAGTTTATAGGGGGCAATAGCATTTATATTTATTTTAGAAAACAACCCTTTTTATAAGGTTCTTTATGGTCCTACAAGCTACAAGGTTCAAACGAAGAGACTCAAGAGCCCAATAAGACAAACATTAAAATCTTATACAATTATGTTTTTCAATGTCAGATATCTATTGTATTTGCTCGTCTTTAACAAGGTGAGTAAATAGTAACAAACAATGAGGACATAATAATAGAGTAGGGTTAGATGTTAGATTATTCATATCAAAAATATTTTAATAAGATCTTGCTGTTAATATTATTCTATTGCTGATATATTATTCGACGCGCCTTAGCAAGACGAGAACAAACTTTCGGTTGCATGCCTCTGTCCGCTCGTCTGTCGTCTGTCTGTCCACGAATATAACTTATTACAAAAGGTAGAGTGACGAATTAGTCTCGAATGGGAGCTTATAACCCAAAGATGAAACTAGAGGTAAAAAATCTGACTCCGTACTTCCGGTTTAAGAGTTCCAACAGGAACTAGTATTTTAAGTCGTCGAAATAGTACAAGCGATATATTATTCGACGTGCCTTAGCAAGATGCGAACAAATGTATATTTCTGGTTTTTATATCATTTAACGTTAAAATATTCTAACCGGAAGTGCCATATTATAGCCACCGAAATAGAACATGTGGTTTGATGTATTGAAGTCGTGCTTGAATTTTTAGTTCCAGTTTTGACGTCATTTCCAGTTAAAAAGTTATGACCGAAAGTTTGGCAAACATTACTCAAAATTAGTGAAATCATATTTATAACATCGACGAAAAGATACAGAAAGACTTCAAATATTGATTTCGGGTCAGTCCCGGCGCTAGGGTATACGGTGTCCGACTGGAAAACTAAAACATAGGTGCCCTTAGGGTTTTTAAATTAGTATTTTGCATAACACCAGCAGAAAAAAAGCTCATTTTGGCGCCCCCCAAAAGGCCCGATTTCGCCTCCCCTGCTTCCTGTTCTACTTCCGGTCACGTTTTGTGAAAACCTAGAAGTTACGAAAACCAATTGCTTGTTCTTTTCCGTTTTTTGATAACAATTTCACAGTATATTATAAATTGTTATAAAAATCTGCGTCGAGACATACAGTGCGCTGGATAAGTGTTACCCCTCCAAACCCCTCCCTATTAACTTATTTATTTTTAGCAATTAAACAAAATGCTTGGACAGGTCGATTTTTAAAATAACCGTAGTATATTATAGCATCAATGTTTCGAAACTTACGCGATCCCTCTTCAGGTGACAGTCATAACTTTGATTTTTGAAGTTATACTTATTTAGGCGCGATTGAGATTGAGGGTGAATTTATATTGATCTGCGCGCATGCGCACACCGACAGTTTGGTATTAGTCTTTATACGGGCTCTGATTGGGTGTTGAAATGATCTGTCAATAATTGTTCAATATGGAGGTTATCGGTAAACAAAAATGTTGTATAATATATTAGTTTTTATTGTTGTGAGGACAGAAATAAAATCAAATTTATAATTATAGTGACTTATTTTTAAATAGTTTTGAAAAGCCACAGGTACGTAATTCTAAATGTTTCAGTTGTATTCCAATAAAAAATTATCTTTATACCTATTTGGAAAATGTAAAATAAATAATGTACTTACCTAGTACTTGCTATGCTATACCCCTAGTAGGCAATGCTTTAATTTACATAATCTGATTACGAACAAACTTTCTACAAATTTTCATCTAATGTATCGTTTTCTTACTCTATACATTGTTGTATTTTAATTCGACAAAATTTGTTCAGTTTGTGTATATTCCCACATGACGTATACTCGAAGGTGGTGCAGTTTGAAATCGCTTCGACTCTCGTACGGCGGGATACACGGGAAGTAGGTTCAAGCCCAATGCAAGTTATATCATTTTTTTATTTTTTTTTATAGATTTTATGATTGTAAGTATATTATTATATAATTTTTTTCAGAAAATAAGTATTTAATTAAAATTTTTGGCAACAATTATTGTTCAGAAATCATTTGTGGCATTTTTCAATGTGTTTGTGTGTATTTTATTCTTTTATTTTTTTTTTAATTTTTGGTATTGTTTTAATAAAAATTTTTGGAAAGTAGTAGAGAAACTGTTTAAAGTATATTGATTTCGTTGAAATCATATAATAGAAGTATAACTTCTTACGTGCGTACAAAGTACACACATTCTTTTTTTTTTAAATGGGAAAGTACATCATGTGACACCTCATTTAAAAGCTTTTGAAATACTGATTAAAAAAATGTATAACATTTGCGCAAAATTTTGTTCCAATTATTTTTAAATGCATTCATGTTCTTCGAGTCCTGAGAAAACTAATGAGTATTTTTGAAATATTTAAAAGCAGAATGAAAATAACATTGCTAATGAGGACCGAAAGTCCTTAAAAACTTCTCTAATGTTTATTTTAATAAATTACAGGGGTGAAAAAGAAGAGAAAATTGAGTATGATTTTTAATTTCAAATATATCATTCAAAAGAAACTTTTTGTTTATTCTAAGGGACTTTCAGCCCTCAGTAATAATATAATCTTTCATTTCGCGTTCAAATTTTTCAAAAATATCCATTAGTTTTCCCAGGATTCGGAAAAAATAAATGCATTTAAGAAGCATTAGACCGAAATTTTGCGCAAGTATTATACATTTTTGTAATCAGTGTTTCAAAAGCTTTTAAATGAGGTGCCGCATGATGTATTTCCATTAAAAAAAATCGAAGTTATGACTGTCATCTGAAGAGCGACACCATAAGGTTCGAAACATTGATGCTATAATATACTATGATTATTTCAAAAATCGACCCGTCCGAGCTATTTGCTTATGTGCTAAAAATAAATTAGAAGGGGTAACAGTTATTCCAGCACACTGTATAAGGAATAGGTATGGGGTTTTACCTACGTATTACCTCAATCAACGCTATTACTTTATTTATTATTTTATATTTCTTGACAGGGTGCCGTAGGTGATGATTCCTGGTGATAAAATTGATATTAATTCATAAATATGCAGTGACGCAGTGAAATTATTATCAAAAACTTCTTCTTCTTCTACTTCTTGCTTCTTTAATAGGCTCGCGCCTGTTCCATCTTCGGATGTCTCCTCATCAGATATCCAGGTTGTCACTCCCTCTCTTCCTTGGCATTTGCATTCCTATACTCCTTCGGTCGTTTGGTGACCTGTCTCTTGCTATCTTTTCCAGTCTTCCTTATACCATTCTGCTTCTCCCATTCTCCAAAACTAGGTAAACAGTAGGTATCCTGGGTACCAGGTACTTCGTAGATCACTTCCGATGTCATATTCGTCGTCAGCGACCCAAAACCCCCCGAGTAATGATTTTTGGCTAATTTTTTAATGAATTTGGCGAAAACTCCATGAGAAGTAGGTAGGTACCCTGGGCACCAGGTATTCCGGAGATCGCTTCCGATGTCATATTCGTCGTTAGCGACCCCAAAAATCCCCGAGTAATTATTTTTGACTAATTTTTTAATAAATTTTTTGCCGAAAACTCCTCAAGAGAGCTAAACAGTAGGTACCCTGGGCACCAAGTACTCCGAAAATCACTTCCGATGTCATATTCGTCGTTAGCGGCCCCAAAAACCCCCCGAGTAATGATTTTTGACTAATTTTTAATGAATTTGTCGAAAACTTCACAAGACGAGATACACAGTAGGTACACTGGGCAACAGGTGCTCCGGAGATCCGCCGATAATTGACGAGTTCTGAAATTTTTTTTATTGTCTGTTTGAGATGCGCTTTAAGAATGCATTTTTTGTATGCAGTTTTTCAATATTATATCATAACTCCGCTTCACAAAGTTTCCTGACGTATTCACGAATCGAATGCAAAAAGAATTATTAAGATCCGTCTTGTCCTTTTTTTTCGGAGGTAAGGTCGATTTTAGTGCTTTATTGCTTCGTCTAGATCAGCGGTTCTCAAACTTTTTGAGTCATGTACCACCTACAGTTCTTTTTATTATTTTTGGTACGACATACGTATACAGGAAACAAAAATACAGGTCATAAATTAAATCACATATTCTGGTACCAAAAGTAGTTCGATTGAACCTAACTTACCCTTGTACAAATATGCACACAAAAAAAGTTACAGCCCTCTGAAGTTACAAAATGAAACTCGATTTTTTACGATATATCGAAAACTATTGGAGAATTTTTAATGAAAATGGACATGTGGCATTACTATGGCAGGAAATTATAGTGAAATTTGTGCACCCATAAAAATTTTATGGGGGTTTTGTTCCCTTAAACCCCACCAAACTTTTATGTACGTTCCAATTAAATTATTATTGTGGTACCGTTAATTAAACACAATGTTTTTGAAACTTTTTTGCCTCTTAGTATTTTTTCGATAAAACAGTTTTAATCGAGATGCGGCTTCTTTTTTAATATGTTTACATAACAATTTTATGGAGGTTTTGTGCCTTTAAACCCCCCAAATGTTTGTGTACCAGGAGCGTCATTTGAAATTTTGATAGGGGGGGGCAAGAATTATATATACAATACTCAAACATAATACAAAATTGATCTATTTTTTGTAAATTTCAGTAATATTCAGGGTCAGGGGGGGCAAATGCCCCCCTGCCCCCTATCAAATGAGGCCCTTGTTGTGTACGTTCCAATTAAACTATTAGTGCGGTACCACTAGTTGAATACAGCGTTTTTAAAACTTTTTTGCCTCATAGTATTTTTCCGATAAGGCACCTTTTATCGAGATGTGGATTCTTTTTTAATATGGTTAAAAATATACCTGAATCTGTAATTTATAAATAACTTTTCATATTATTATCGGGTCTCTATATAATAATAATCGTACTTAACAGTATACAAATATGCGGTGGATTTGACAAATATTTAAAATATCTCGATAAAAACTAGCTTTTAGAAAAATTACTAAGAGGCAAAAAAGTTTTAAAAACATTGTGTTTAACTAATGGTGCCACAATGATAATTTACCTGGAACGTACACAAAAGTTTGGGGGGGGGGGAGGTTTAAAGGAACAAAACCCCCATAAAATTTTTATGGGGTGCACAAATTTCACTATAATTTTTTTAAGATTTTAATATGTCCGTTTTCAATAAGAAAACTGAAATAGTTTTCGATATATTGGAAAAAATTGATTTTTATTTTGTAGCTTTAAAGGGCTGTAACTTTTTTTATGTGCCCATTTGTACTAAGGTAAAATCAAACTTATTTTTGGTCCCAGAATATGTGATTTAATTTATGACCTGTATTTTTGTTACACCCTGCATTTTTATAGTGTATTATGAAGACTTACTAAGTACTGCTATTTTAATTTTTTTTTGTGTTTTGTGTACCACCGCAAGTAATGAAATGTACCACCATTGGTACATGTACCACAAATTGAGAATCGCTGGTCTAGATGGAACATTAGACACAGTCATAAGAGAGAGAAATACGTCAGGGAGAAAAACCATCATAAATCATAATGTTAAACAGCATTTTATGGGACCAATCCATCAGCAAAAAAAAAATTAAAAGATAATATATGACACTATAGTGAAAAGTATCACTCAATACAGCTGTGAGGTATGGCTATTGAAAGAAAGAACACTGGCAACGTTGAGAGCAACGGAAATGGATTTTTGAAGAAGAGTAGTAGAAAGATCTAGAAGAGAAAGAATTACCAACGAACGCATTAGGAAAATAACTGGAATCAAACGAACAATCACGGATGACCTAACAACAAAACAACTTATCTGGTTCGGACATATACAAAGAACGGCTGAACAACGAATACCAAAGACATACTAAAACGGCAATCAAAAGGAAAGAGAAAACGAGGTAGGCCGAGAAAAAGTTGGAGCGAAGGAATAAATAAAGAGCTGAGAGAAATAAAAATAGAAGAGGACCTATGGAACAACCGGTGTAAGTGGCCATTGAAAATCGAAAAACGGCGGAGAACGTTAACAAACCGACGTCCCTCAAGTTAGCAGAACAAAGTCAGCAGAACACAGTTATTCTTATACCATAATTAAGTGTTAATTAAATGCTAATTTAATGTTCCAAGAAAAAATTTATTGCTCTTTTCTTTAAAAGTTATCGCATGTTCTGCTAACTTGAGTTCAAGTTAGCAGAACATGCGATAACTTTTAAAGAAAAGAGCAATAAATTTTTTCTTGGAACATTAAATTAGCATTTAATTAACACTTAATTATGGTATAAGAATAACTGTGTTCTGCTGACTTTGTTCTGCTAACTTGAGGGACGTAACAAACCGACATGTAGTAGTAGTAGATGTTAACGTTTACAACGTTTATTTTATTTAATGTTTTAAATATTTCAGATAGTACATTATTTGACGGTTTTTGCTGTAAATTTTAAAGAACCGTTTGGATTGACATAAAATTTGGCATACGCATAGCCAACATGTCAAAGAAAAAAAGTGATATTGTGTGTTTTTGCCCTGGGGGTGAGTTTCACCCCTTTCTGGGAGTGAAAAACATTCGTTCAAAATAAGTCCGAAATTCGATAAAATGCCTAATTCTAAGCAACTTTTATTCTATACAGTTTTTTCACTAGTCAATACTTTTCGAGTTATTTGCGAGTGAATATCTTCATTTTTCAACAAAACAAACACGTTTTAGACAATTTTTCGCAAATAATTCAAAAAGTAAGCATTTTATCGAAAAAAAACCATTGTTAGCAAAAGTATAGCTTGTAAAAAAGTAAAAAAATGGTGTACACATGAAGTCTCTAGACCTAGTAGAAGCAGAGTTATAGCTAATGAAAAATAGGTTCATATTCGTCAAATTCCAAATGGAATACTTTAACGTGAAATAACCAAAAATGAAGCACATTTCGGGGAAAACTCATTACAACTTTTTTAAAGAGTTTAGAAAGCTTTATGTCTATTCTTATAAAAAAATATTCTAGCATCAAATGTGAGCAAGTTACGCTCAAAATACAGTTGGTCCGTTTTAATTTGGCATAAAAAAATCGGGAAAATCGCCCCCTAATTAACAACAATAGAATTAATCGTTACCGCTTCACATGTTGCTTTATTTATGTTGTGTCTACAGGGTGATTGATTAGTGGGGTAAACCTCAATAGATCCGCTATAGTAATAGATAGCAATAAAAGTTAATAACAAAAATTGTAGACAACTTTGAGATTCACATTACAAAATTAGTTAGAATGTTACAGGTTGTTCGATAACATAGTGGCAGACCAAACTTATGTTTTTTTAAATGGAACACCCTACATTTTATTTTAAATTCGAAATCCTGTTAATTTCTCCATCACAAAAATATAAAGTTTTGTTATGTTATACAGGGTATTTACAAAGTTATAACCAATTTTGTATGAAAATCGTAAGAAGTTCAACTCCCGGTATAAATAAAAATAAACACAACAGCAATGGTTTATTCATGCCATATTATTTTTATTTATTGTCAAAATTTTCAAGAATGATTGACATCGCTAATTTTTTTTTATATCAAATACAGGGTGAGTCAAATCGCAAGTACATTATTTTCTCAATAATGTTAAATGGAACACCCTGTATTTTATATCATTATTAAAAAGTAACATTACCGTACTTTAATTTTTATATAACATTCCCTATGTCCAAATTTATTAGTTTTCGAGATATTTTCATTTTTCCGAGCAAATTATTTTAGGTGTCTAAATTTATCTAAATTTTAAGTAAGCTATGACTGAATTGACAATTGACAATTGCTGATTATCAATCCGGCAATCAATGTAAGAATGTAACAAATAAAGAAATAAAAATAATTTATTAGTAATACATTTTACAAAAAAAACACAACACAACATTCAACATTTTTGAAACAAATAAAAACTACTTTTTTATGTAAATGCAACAAATAAAGAAAGAAAGTTAGTAATAAATTTTACAAAAAACACACAAACACAAAATACAATATTTTGTGAAGACAATTGAACACTACTTTTGTATGTAAATGTAACAATGTAACAAATAAAGAACGAAAAATAATTTATCAGTAATACATTTTGCAAAAAAACATGTTTGAAAAAATTAGAAGCTACTTTTAATGAAATATTTTTAATATTTAATTACATAAGGTGTTCAAAATTACCTCCTAACACATTTATGCACGCCTAAAAACGATCATTGAATGAGCTAGGTACTTACTCTACGAAGCATCTGTAAATTAACACATCGAAATACACTTCTTTGTATTCTATTTTTCATCTCATCCCTTGTTGTTGGAGGTATTTTATAAACTTCATTATTAACGTAACCTCAAAAACATCAGTCCAGTTTATTAAATTCTGGTGATTTGGGTGGCCACGCTACTATTCCATTGAAAAATGGAAATATCTCGAAAACTAATAAATATAGACATAGGGAATGTTATCTAAAAATTAAAGTACTGTACTTTTCAATAGTGATATAAAATACAGGGTGTTCCATTTAAAATTACTGAGAAAATATTGTACTTGCGTTTTGACTCACCCTGTATTTGATATAAAGAAAATTAGCAATATCAATCATTCTTGAAAATTTTGACAATACGTAAAAAATATGGTATTAATAAACCATTGCTGTTTTGCTTATTTTTATTTATACAGGGAGTTGAACTTGTTACGATTTTCATATAAAATTGGTTATAACTTAGTAAATACCCTGTATAACATAACAAACCTTTATATTTTTGTAATAGAGAAGTTAACAGGATTTCGAATTTAAAATAAAATATAGGGTGTTCCATTTAAAAAAACATAAGTTTGGTCTGCCACTGTGTTATCGAACACCCTGTAACATTCTAACTATTTTTTTAATGTGAAGCTCAAAGGTAGCTAAAATTTTTGTTATTAACTTTTATTGCTATCTATTACTATAGCGGATCTATTGAGCTTTACCCCACTAAACAAAAATTTCATTCTTATTTTTGGAAACAAAGTGGTTTTAATATAAAATTTTTAATCTTGAAAAAAATGCTCTTTTTCAAAATAACTTAAAAATTATTAGTAATACCAAAAATCTCAAGAAATAATAAAATGTACGTTTTGCTTTTCTGAATATTTTGGACTTGTTGTTTTCCTGTTAGATAAAAATCGGTTATGCTATGGCTGTTCAAAATTTGCATACACTCGGGATTAGTGACTCGTTCAAGCCATTTTAACTACAGCCTTTTCAAAAATAAGCACTTTGAACCGCTGAGACTTACAGATCGTATAAAGAATAAATAAATAAAGTAAGTTGTAAAGCGGTAACGATTAATTTTATTTGATATGCTAATGGGGGTGCTTTTCGCGATTCTTTTTACCAAAAAATAAAAGGTACCAACAATATTTTGAGCATAACTCACCTACTTTTAAGGTTAGAAGTTTTTTTTAAAAACAAAAATAAACCTTTTTTTAAACACTTTAAAAAAATTGAAATGAGTGTTTCCGAAAAGTATTCTGTTTTTTGGTTATTTCTCGATGAAATATTCGATTTGGAATTTGACGAATAAGAACCTACTTTTCATTAGCTACAACTTTGCTTGTACTGGGTCTACAGATTTAATATAATATGCAAAATTTTTTTAATTTTTTTATAAGTTATATTTTTATTAAGAATATTTTTTTGGACAAAATATTTACTTTTTGAGTTATTTGCGAAAAACCGTCTAAAAACGTGGATATTTTGTTTAAAAATGAACAAATTCACTCGCAAATAACTATTGACTTGGTGAAAAAACTCTCTAGAACAAAAATTGCTTAGAATTAGTCAGTTTATCGAATTCCGAACTTATTTTAGACATATATTTTTTCACACCCGATAAGGGGTGAGACTCACCCCCAGGGCAAAAGCACACATCGGCACAATATCACTTTTTTTCTTTGACTTATTAGCTATGTGTACCTATGCCAAATTTCATGTCAATCCCAGCGGTTCTTTAAAATTTAGAGGTTTTGCAATATTTTACCGCTAAAGAACGTACTAACTTATTTTACTACACCGTTACATCCTTATTTTATAAGGGTAAGCTCAGTTATATTTTCCAAGAAAGAACAAAGCAAGCTTAATATTTATGACTCAGTAAGTACGTTGACGCCACAAAAAACCGATTTAAATTAAATTTTTCGCATTAATTCTTTTTCGTGTCCAAAAACCTGCTATTCATTTATCTTTAGTCTAATAAGGAGATGACCGGCCTATACCGTTGAGTTTAAAACTTCTTCGCGAATATTATTAGCCCAGTAAATGAACGTGAAATACGGCGATACCGTGTAATTTTCCGTGTCACCACCGAATTGAATAAAAATTTGGATGCAGGTTCCTCTTATCCTCAACTTCATGATTGGACTTAAGTCCAGAGTTGCTTTTACTTGGTGGTGAAAGCCATCGCTTCTCGAGGGTGAAAAATCATACGTTCAAAATAAGCCCGGAATTGTATAAACTCACAAATTCAATACTTTTCGAGTTATTTGCGAGTGAAAATGTTCATTTTCAACAAAAAAATCACGTTTTCAGATGTTTTTCGTAGAACTCAAAAAGTATTTTATCAAAAAAAATGTTCTTAGCAAACATATAGCTTAAAAAACAAAAAAAAAATGTGTATTTATAAAGTATAAAGCAGAGTTGTAGCTCATGAAAAGTAGGTTCTATAGCACATAATGTAATTGTATATCTTACAATGCTCCAGTATAATATGTATGCGTTCTGATATCTCCTAATATGTTATTGGTTTTTTATTGATAATTCGGCTAGTTCGGCTATGGAATGCTTAAAAAAACCATTTTGTAGGGGTTTTAAGAGCAGTACGATCATCTAAATTATTTTTGAAGTGAAAACTTCTTTAGGGACGTTGTGCGATTTTTGGATAGGGGAAAAAGCATTGAATTCGCGACCGTGATTGCGACCGTCATCGCTTATGCTATATATTATTTGTATGTATGTATATATATATATATATATATATATATATATATATATATATATATATATATATATTTTTTTTTTTTTTGCACATTCTCTATTTCATCTATTTGATTTCGTACGAGTGGTCGTTAAACCAATAACCTTGGATCTTTGGTTCACTGAGTGTGTTTCAAAGATCTACATCTTATGTTTTAAACATATATATATATATATATATATATATATATATATATATATATATATAAAATGATGTTGGATAATCGAGTACAAATATAAAAATAAATAAGCAAAATCATTGGCTAATACTCGTAAAGTGAATGTGAATTTAGTTGGAAATATATAAAATGATGAAGGGTCATCATTCCATACATTTCTGTGCAACTATATACACCGGTGTTTCGGCCTATTTGGGCTTCGTCAGTATAGTGTAGCAAGTTAAAAAAGTTGTTTGTTAACTTGTAAAAGGATTACATTCTGACCAAAAATGGTAACCTTGCTCCTGTAGTAATCCTTTTACAAGTTAACAAACAACTTTTTTAACTTGCTACACTATACTGACGAAGCCCAAATAGGCCGAAACACCGGTGTATATAGTTGCACAGAAATGTATGGAATGATGACCCTTCATCATTTTATATATTTCCAACTAAATTCACATTCACTTTACGAGTATTAGCCAATGATTTTGCTTATTTATTTATATATATATATTTATTTATATATATATATATTTATGATTGTAGTTTCCCTGATGATGAAAATAAACATTTTCGAAAGCTTGGAACTATTATAAAGAGTTTTCTTTGAGATTGCTGCTACCCCAATATTTCAGCCTTATATATATATATATATATAAAAAACAAAATATGCACAAGATGGAATGCAATCATAGACACGTGTTTCTGACTTATTAGTCGTCATCAGTATGATATAGCTAAACAGGAGCAATGCAACCAATTTGTGGCTATAATGTTAGAAGACCCTCAGGATTCGAGAGCAACAACTAACAAATCCACGGAGGAAGCTACAGCTACCTGAGGCAAGGAATGCCAAACGTTTAGAACGTTTTAAACAATCAAACAAGGAGAGGTTAGCGCGAGTTAATAAATATCGGCATGGCTCGCAATAAGTATGAAAAACAAAATATGCACAAGATGGAATGCAATCATAGACACGTGTTTCTGACTTATTAGTCGTCATCAGTATGATATAGCTAAACAGGAGCAATGCAACCAATTTGTGGCTATACGTTCTAAACGTTTGGCATTCCTTGCCTCAGGTAGCTGTAGCTTCCTCCGTGGATTTGTTAGTTGTTGCTCTCGAATCCTGAGGGTCTTCTAACATTATAGCCACAAATTGGTTGCATTGCTCCTGTTTAGCTATATCATACTGATGACGACTAATAAGTCAGAAACACGTGTCTATGATTGCATTCCATCTTGTGCATATTTTGTTTTTCATACTTATTGCGAGCCATGCCGATATTTATTAACTCGCGCTAACCTCTCCTTGTTATATATATATATATATATATATATATATATATATATATATATATAAAAATAAATAAGCAAAATCATTGGCTAATACTAATATATATATATATATATATATATATATATATATATATATATATATATATATATATATATATATATATATGTAAATTGTATAGAAGTATTTAAATTTAAAATAAATGTAATACCTATTTTAGGATGGGGTAAAAGTCTTCAAAAGGGGTCATCTCTTCAAAAAAATAAATTTTGTACGTATATTTATTGAAGTGAAAACTTCTTGAGGGACGTTGTGCACTTTTTAGATGGGAAAAAGTATTGAATTAGTGACTGTCATCGCCACCGACATTGATTCGGCGAAATACATTTTTGAAGTGAAAACTTCTTTTGGGGACGTTGTGTACTTTTTGGACGGAAAAAAGTATTAAATTAGCGACCGTCATCGCTTTGATGGAAGAAATTTTTGAAGTGAAAACTTCTTGAGGGACGTTGTGCACTTTTTGGATAGGGAAAAATTATTAAATTAGCGAACGTCATCGCGACCGTCATCGCTTCGGCAAAATAAATTTTTAAAGTGAAAACTTCTTTTGGGGACGTTGTGCACTTTTTAGATGGGGAAGAAGTATTGAATTAGCGACCGTCATCGCTTCGACGAAATAATCTTTTGAAAGAAAAATTTCTTTAGAGACGTTGTGTTCTTTTTGGGTGGGGAAAACGTATTGAATTAGGGACCAACGCGACCGTCATTGCCTCGACGAAATAAATTTTTGAAGTGAAAACTTCTTTAGGGACGTTGTGCACTTTTTAGATGGGAAGACGTATTACATTAGCGACCGTCATCATGACCGTCATCGCTTCGACGAAATAAATATTTGAAGTAAAAACTTCTTGAGGGACGTTGTGCACTTTTTGGATGGGGAAAAAGTATTAAATTAGCGACCGTCATCGCTTCGACGAAATAAATATTTCGAAGTCAAAATTTCTTTAGGACGTTTTGCACTTTTTGGATGGAAAAGTATAAAGTTAGCGACCGTCATTGCTACCAACATCGCTTCGACGAAATAAATATTTGAAGTGAAAGCTTCTTGAGGGACGTTGTGCACTTTTTGGATGGGGAAAAAGTATTAAATTAGGGAACGTCATCGCTTCGACGAAATAAATTTTTGAATTGAAAATTTCTTTAGGGACGTTGTGCACTTCTTGGATGGGGAAAATGGGTTTGTACATATATAAATTACGTGTATGTATAGATAAATAGCATAGGGCATACGCATCGCGTATATGATATAGGTATAGCACTTCTTTTTGTATGGGGAAAAAGCATTGAGTTCGTAATTTATTTACTATAAGAAGTTTTCACTTCTGTCGGCACACCCACGAGTGCCTTCAATTTTTTAAAACGTTTATTTTTTAAAATGTTACACTTGAAAGGGATTGAACGAGTCACTAATCAAGAGTGTATGCAAACTTTGAATAGCTATATCTTAACCACTTTTTGTCTCACAGCAAAACAAAATACATAGAACCAAAACATTCAGAAAAGCAAAACCTACATTTTTTACTCTTTGAGATTTTCCGTATCAATAATACTTTTTACATTATTTTGAAAAAAAAAAGACGTTTTCATTTTTTGGTTACTTATTTCACCTTGAAATATTTGATTTGGCATTTGACGAATAAGAACGTAGGTACTCTTCATGAGCTACAACTTTGCTTCTAGTGGGTCTATCTTCTTTCTTCTTCAGATGCAAATCCACTAATGGATGTCAGCGATCACATTTTCTATTAATTCTCTGTTTTTTGCAATGTGTATCAGAGATTGTCACTAATCCCTGTCCATTGCCTTATGTTTCGGAGCCAGGACATTTTCTTACGTCCTATTCTTCTCTTGCCTTCAATTTTACCCTGGATTATAAGTTGAAATAACTTGTATTTTTCCTTTTGCATGATGTGATCCAGATATGCCGTTTTCCTTTTCTTGATGCTATCGAAAAGTTGGCGCTCTTGGTTGATTCTCTTAATGGGAACGGAGCAAAATGAAAATTTGTCAAAATTTTCAGTGTATTTTAAATGTAGTATTTTTTTCGAATCCTGAGAAAACTAATAAATATTTTTGAAACATTTAAACGCATAATGAAAGATTACATTACATATTACCGAGGGCCGAAAGTCCGTGAAAACTTCTATAATGTTTATTTTAATAAGTTACAGGGATAAAAATAAAAGAGAAAATTTAGTGTGATAGTCAATGAGGGTATTTGGCTCCGAATTCCATCCTACTACATCGATTTACTTGATATTTTTACAGTAAGTAGGGAATAGCTCAAGAAACAAAGTCTACCCTATGCCGATGTGCGCTTTTATCTTGGGGGTGGTTCCCACCCCTTCTCGGGGGTGAAAAATGTTTTGGTTAAAATAGCCACGGAAAAGGCTAGATAACCTAATTTTAAGCAAAAGCTGTTCTATGATTATTTTTTGAAAACTCAATACATACTTTTTGACTTATTCGTGGTTGAAAATTGGCCATTTTCATTGAAAAATTACACCTTTTCGGACGGATTTTTGCGAATGCGTTAAAAACTATGCATCTAACAAAAAAACTATATAACATATTTCTGTAGGTTATAAAAAAACAAAGAGATTCGTTCCTTCATAAATCTTCTAGATAAAATACAAAGAGGGATATGGTAGGTAAGAAGCGTTTGTTTTTTTGCTGCATGCTCAAATCGGTGTATTCAACTTGAAATAACAGAGAACCTGTCGATTTTAGGTGTATAATGATACTAATAATAACTTTTGTAATGCTTGAAAAGGCCTTTACAATGAGTAATACTAATTGTAGATTACATGCAAACTAAGCGAGATATTCTGGAAAAAAGTTAATAACTAATGTATTTTAAGAAGAAATGAGACGTATATTTAACCCCTCATCAATCAGAATTTAAATACATCGTTTTCCTTCTACAATACTTGTAAAAGTTTGGTTACAATACTTGTAAAACAGTGGTTATTGAAAAAAAAATAAGATCAAATTATAGAGCGCATTTTTAAATTTTCTTAAAAATCTTCCTTTTCCTCCATGTAACTCGAAAAAGATAAGAGATATGAAAAAAGGATACTACACAAAAATGTAGGTCTTTTTCAGATAAAAATTTCCTTTTTATTTTTCATTACTGTATCTCTTATCATTTTCAAGTTACATGGAGAAAAAGGAAGATTTTTAAGAAAATTTAAAAATACTCTTTATAATAATTTTACCTTTTTTTTTAAAAAACCACTTATTTTAAACCCTTCCAACTTTTTAACATAGAAATAACACTATAATAAAAGGTATTGTAGAAGGAAAACCATGCATTTACATTTTGGTGGATGGGGGTTAAAATTACTTCTCATTTTTTCTTAAAATACATTAGTTATCAATTTTGTTCGCAGCATATCTCGCTTAGTTTGAATGTAATTGACCTTTAATATTGCTCATTTTAAAGGTCTTTTCAAGCACTACAAAAGGTATTGGTAGCATCATACACCTAAAATCGACCGTTTCTCTGTTATTTCAAGTTGAATACAGCAATTTGAGAATGTACCAAAAAATAAACTATTTTCACCTACTATACCTCGTTTTGTATTATAACTAGAAGATTTATGACGGCAAGTGTCTCTTTGTTTTTTTATAACCTCAAAAAATGTTTAATATATCTTTTTTAGTTAGATGCATAGTTTTTAAGGTATTCGCAAAAAACCGTTCGAAAAGGTATTATGTTTCAATGAAAATGGCCAATTTTCAATCACGAATATCTCAAAAAGTATTGAGTAGTTTCTGCTTATAATTAGGTCCTTTAGCGAATTCCGTGGTAATTTTAACCAAAAAATTTTTCACCCCTAATAAGGGGTGGAAACCACCCCCAAGATAAAAGCACACATCGGCATAGGGTAGACTTTGAATTAGGAGATAAGTAGAGGCTAGGCCCAAAATTTCATTAAAATCCATGCAGTCGGATAGAATTCTTGCTTCCATTGACTGGCGTATGATATTTAATTGCAAATATTTCATTCAAACTGAAATTTTTATTTATTCTAAGGGACTTTCGGCCCTCGGTAATAAAGTTGTCTTTCATTCTGCGTTTAAATTTTTCAAAAATACTTAATAGTTTTCTCAGGATTCGAAAAAAATGAATACACTTAAAACACATTGAAAATTTTGACATGCGTCAAAATTTTGCATTTTGCTCCGTTCCCCTTAAGAACATCTACATTTGTGACTTTCGCCGTCCATGCTATCTTTAGGATACGGCGATAAAGCTACATTTCGAAGCTTTCCAATCTGTTTATATCCCTCGTTTTGAGTGTCTAGCTCTCTACGCTATATAGCAGCCTCGACCATACGTAGCATTTATTTTAGTCTCAGTTGAAGATCGAACTCTGAACAGGTCAGTACCTTCCTGAATTTTACGAAAGCTTGTTGAGCTTGTTCAATGCGACATTTTACGTCCCTGTCCGATGCCCAGTCTTCAAAAAGCCATGTTCCTAGGTATTTAAATTTACTCATTCTTTCAATGGACTTGATATTCAGTGTTATGGTGGAGTTTTCAATGTATCCAAGTTTCTAAAGTTGATCATGAACTTGGTCTTTTTGGTATTAATCTCTAATCACAATCGCCATATTCTCCGATTATAGTGACAAGTTGTTGACGATCGACTATGTTGTCACAAATCAAGACAACATCATCAGCATATCGTATGTTTTTAATTAATACTCCATTGACTTTGATTCCCATCTCTGCATCTTCGAAAGACTATTGAAATATGGCTTCCGAATAAATGTTAAATAAAAAAGGGAAAGCACACATCCCTGTTGAACACCCCTTCTTATATGTATGGGTTTGGATATAGACTTGTCTATTTTTAATTTATAAGTTTTCAATGCATCTTATGTTTTTTTGGTCTATATCAAGTTTCTTGAGGATCTGCGTTAACTTGTGTTGGACACAATCAAATGCTTTTTCGTAATTTAAAAAGCATAGGAACACGTCCTTCCTCTGATCGTAACAATTTTGGACCAGCACATGTGTTGCTACTATTACTTCTTCTTCTTCTTCTTCTTCTTCATGTACCATGTTCTTTCAGAACGTTGGTTACCATCATAGCTATCTTAATTTTATTCACTGCCACCCTAAAGATCATGCTTGTATCAACACTATACCAATCTCGCAAGTTCTTCAACCATGAGGTTCTTCTTCGTCCTGGACTGCGTTTGCCTGCTATTTTTCCTTGCATGATATTTTGTAGCAACCTATATTTGGGACCTCTCATTACATGTCCGAAATACTCCAGCTTTCTCTGCTTGATGCTTTTTATGATCTCAGTAGTCTTGCAGAGACGTTCTAGTATTGTGCAATTTTGAATCTTCTCCACCCAGGAATCTTTTAAAATTCTTCTATAGCACCACATTTCGAAAGCCTCAAGGCGATTTAGATCGATTTTATTCACAGTCCAGGACTCGACACCTTAAAGTAAGACCGAGAACACGTAGCAGCGAAGTAGGCGGATCCTCAATGCCAATTTTAGGTCTCTGTTACATAACACCTTGGACATCCTTCTGAAAGCGGCTCTAGACTGCTCTATCCTAGATCTAATTTCGCCGTGTTACAATTTAATTGTTGTCCAAGGTAAACGATTTTATCATCTTGCTCAAGTTTGGTATTATTTACATATATAGACGGTTTTATATGCTGTTGTTTACTTATTACGAGTATTTTGGTTTTCCGTATGTTCAGATCCAGATCTGCCTCTCTACAACTCTCAACGACACTATCAAGTAGTGTTTGCAGATCTTCTTGAGTAGAAGCTAGGAGTACTGTATCGTCCGCATATCGTAAATTATTGATGACTTCGCCGTTCACAAGTATTCCTTCTTGTTTTTCAGAAAGTGCTTTTCTGAAAATTCTTTCGGAATAAGCGTTGAAAAGCAGGGGTGACAAGAGGCATCCCTGCCGTACCCTCTTTTAATATTAAGAGCCTGTGATTCCACACCATCTACTAAAACTGATGTTGTTTGATTCCAATATAAATTTGCAACTGCTATTGCTTCTCTTGTTCCTAAACCTTGCCTAAACCCGAACTGAGAATCACTTATGTCTCATTCACATTTTTTGTACAATCTTTGATGTAGTATTTTTAAGAACATCTTTTAAGTGTGACTCATCAGACTAATGAGTCTGTGATCCTCACATCTTTTTGCACTGGCTTTCTTGGGTAAGGGAATAAATGTAGAGCGTAACCATTGTTGAGGATAGCAACTTGTTTCATAAATAAAATTAAATATTTTTTGTAGTGCAGAAATTCCCCTTTCATCCAGTAGTTTGAGTATTTCTGAAGACATTTCATCTGTCAAGGTCTATAGACGTCATAAATACACCATTTTCGTTTTTTATAGGCTACATTTTTGCTAAAAATATTTTTTTCGATAGAATACTTATTTTCTGAGTTATTTGCGAAAATATTTTTTGTTGAAGCATAAGCATTTTCACTCTCAAATAACTCGAAAAGTACTGAGTGAAAAACTCCATAGAATAAAACTTGCTTATAATTATTCATTTTCTGACTAATCTTTTTATACATTTCTGGACTTATTTTCATCATATATTTTTTCAACCCCGAAAATGGGTAAGTAAAAGCAACTCTGGGCAATTATATCTGTCCAATAATAAAATAGAGGGTAAGAAGAACCTAAATCCAAATTTTCAAGAAAGTCCGTGGTGACGCTGAGAATTACATTCCAAAATGGTCATTTACTGGCCTATATATGCGTGTCTTTTGGTACATAGAAGATCTGGAGGCGGGGCATAGGTTGAATCTGCTCTATAAAAGAGGCAGCCGTGACTTTGAAACAATTCGCGAATAATTGTCTAAATATACGAAATGGTTTCAGTGAAAATGGTTTTAAAATGGTTTTGCGTTTTAGGGTTAGTGACTGCGGCGAATGCATACTCAACGAAAGGTAAGTTTATTAAACGTTATAAACGATTTATAGGAAATAATTTTCTATTTATTTATTATTTATTTTCTGTAATTAGTATTTAACACCTAATACAATTTGAATCCACTTGAAAATTAATTTAAAGATTACATTAAGGGGGGAAGGCGCAAAATTTTGGTCCAATGTTATTTAAATGCATTAATTTTTTTCGAATCTTGGGAAAACTAATAAATATTTTTGAAAAATTTAAACGTAGAATGAAATATTACATTATTACCGAGGGCCGAAAGTCCCTGAAAACTTCTATAATATCTATTTTAATAAGTTACAGGGGTAAAAAAAGAAAAAATTCAGTGTGATTTTAATTTCAAATATATTATTCAAAATAATCTTTTCGTTTACTATATGGGACTTTCGGCCCTCGTTAATAACGTAATCTTTCATCCTGCGTTTAAATTTTTCAAAAATATTTATTCTCAGGATTCGAAAAAAAAATCAATGCACTTAACTAACATTTGACCGATATTTTGCGCCTACCCCCCTAAACTCTTAACTAAATTATAATCTAAACACTCCGTTTCTGATACATTTATAATGCGAATAATATGAGTGCAAATATACCTAATAAATGAAATTATTTCTTATATTAGATTTTGTATTTTTTAACTTCTACTACAATAATTTGAATCCACATGAAAATTCGGTACCGATAAGTAGAAAGGTCTTAAGGGGTTGGCGCAAAATTTTGGCTCCAATGCTTTTTAAACGCATCCATTTTTTTCGAATTCAAAGAAAACTAATAATTATTTTTGAAAAATTTAAACACAGAATAAAATATTATGTTATTACCGAGTAGTCCTGTCGCCAGGGGGGGTACAACGGCCTCCTTAATTCAGATGGACTTACCCAAGTTTTTTTTATATATTTTGACCCGTAAAATACGAATTTTTTGGGTAACAGTTGATCCGGATGTCGATAAGATTGTTATAGACAAAGAACTTGAGGAATTACATAACAGTGATTTCTCGCAAAACAAAACGTCTTTTTGTATTTTTTGGGTCATTCTAGGCAAAAAATGCTCTGACAAGTTTTTTCGTAGGATGCATAATTTTCGAGATAACCGCGGTTGAACCTTCAAAAAATCGAAAAATTTCAATTTTTGAACCCGAATAACTTTTGATTAAAAAATAAAGTAGCGATTCTGCTTACCGCATTTGAAAGTTTAAGTCAAATTACATCGGTTTTGATTATTTGCATTGCTAAACATTTATTATTTTATTGGTAAACAAAGCTATAAACACCTAGTGCGTGAGTGATGTTTTCAATGATTTCTCATTTAAAATCGAACGAGTAGGTAGAGTAGCTACAAGTGCAAGCGAGGCAATTTCTACGTAGCATGCGTTAAAACGCATGTATAGGCACGGGAAACACTATGTGTTTATAGCTTTATTTAGCAATAAAAAAATTAATTTTTAGCAATGCAAATAATCAAAATCGATATAATTTGACTTAAACTTTCAAATGCGGTAAGCAGAATTGCTACTTTATTTTTTAATCAAAAGTTATTCGGATTCAAAAATTGCAATTTTTCGATTTTTTGAAAGTTCAACCGCGGTTATCTCGAAAACTATGCATTCTACAAAAAAACTTGTAGGAATATTTTTTGCTTAAAATGACCCAAAAAATACAAAAAGATGTTTTGTTTTGCGAGAAATCGCTGTTATGTAATTCCTCAAGTTCTTTGTCTATAACAATCTTATCGACATCCGGATCAACTGTTACCCAAAAAATTCGTATTCTACGGCTCAAAATATATAAAAAAAACTTGGGTAAGTCCATCTGAATTAAGGAGGCCGTTGTACCCCCCCTGGCGACAGGACTAGAGGGCCGAAAGTACCTGAAAACTTCTATAATGTTTATTTTAATAAGTTACAAGGGAAAAAAAGAGAAAATTTAGTGTGATTTTTAATTTGAAATATCTCATCCAAAAGAAACTTTTTGGTCATTCTCAGAAACTTTCGGCCGTCGGTAATAATGTAATCTTTCATTCTGCGTTTAAATTTTGCAAAAATACTTATTACTTTTCTCAGAATTCGAAAAAAAAAATAAATGCGTTTAAAACACATTGGTGCGAAATTTTGCACCTACGCCCTAAGTAAAAAAAATATCGATTTTGACTAAGATTTTTGGTATGTTAAAAAATCGATAAATAGAAATTGACTGATTTTCATCTTCATCTCTATTTTAATACTTCAAAAAATGTGTCGAAATTACATCGCTTTTTATTTAAAAAACTTAGTAAAAATCCATATTTTTTTACTCAGACTTATGAATCTCTCTATGTAGCCTTTTCCCTCCTGCTTTTTTACTTTCGCCGATATTTCTGTGGTTCCTTGGCATTTATTGATTTTAAGTCCCTTTATTTCATTTTCTATTTCTTCCTTTGTAGGTATTTCTACTACTATACTATATGATCAACTTCAATTTCATTTCTTCTTGATTTTTGTTTAACAGTTTTGTAAAGTGAGTTTGCAAATTTTTCATTATTTCCTCTGATTTATTTATTAATATTCCTTCATCTTTTTTCATGTGTGAAATGTTCTTTCCATTGTTCTTGTTTCCTGGTATTTCCTTATTTCCTTTTTTTGGGAATTTTTCTTCTATCTCTTTCGTTTTATTTTATTTTTTGGATTTTGTATGTTTTCTTCATAATTCTTCTAAATTCTCTGCATTCTTGTCTGCTACTGTGACTATTGTTTGTTAAACTTTTTGTTCTTATTTTCTCTGTCTCTGTCTCTGGCTGCTCAGTTATCCACCCTCAATATCTTTTTAGCATTGGTCCTCACTTCGTCTATCCACCTCTTTCTTAGTCTTCAGACTGGCCGATGTCCCACCATAGTTCCATTAAGGGTTCTACTAGGTGTTCTGTCATTATCCATTCTTATAAGGTGACCTGTCCAGTACAATCTTTGTATTTTTGCTATATAGGGTTTTTTGTAATATTGATGAGACAACTCGTGGTTGAACCTTATTCTCTATATACCATTGTTGCAAATGGGCCCCAATATCCTCCTTAATGTCTTTCTTTCAAAAGTATTAATAAGGTTTATTGTCTTTTCTGCCATGACCCATGTTTCTACGCTATATGTTGCTATTAGTGTCGTATGATGGTTTTGTAGATTTTAAACTTTACTTCCCTAACGATGTCTTTGGATCCAAACACCTGCGACAGAGAAAAGTATGCTTTGATATTAAGTATTATCCGTTGCCGTATTTCTTCCTCCTCACTGCCGTCTTCAGTTACCTGTACATCCAGGTATGTGAGCTGTTTTACCACTTCCATCTTAGCATCGTCTATTGTCAAATTCTGTAAGTTTCGTTGTTTTCTTGCTTGTATTAGGGCTTTAGTTTTACCTATAGCTATATCACGGTTAGCTCTATTTCTTTAGCATTTTCTTAAAGCTCTACATTAAGTTCTGTAATGTCCCTGGCGGTTCTTCCTATTAAGTTTACATCATCTGCGTACATCACAATCTGCTTGACTTATTAAACAATAAAGATTTTGGGTTTACGGACATTTTTCTTATAACATATTCCTTACATACATTCAACAGAGTCGGTGTCAGTCCATCGCTCTGTTTTAGTGATTTATTTATCTGGAAGGGATCTGTCAATTGATTTTGAAGTCGTACTTGCGCTTTTGTATGACTTATGGTGGCGTGAACTAACTTTACCAATTTCCTTGGTATACCAAATTCTTACATAATTAAATATATTTGATCTCTACTTATGTTATCATAGGCTTGTCGAAAATCTACAAATATTTGTTTCTTTCTTATTTCTTTAGTATTTGTTCTACGTTGAATATATGGCCAATAGTAGACTGTTCTGTTATTCTCCTATAATTTGTTCTGTGAATTGACTTAATCTCTAGTACATGATCCACGTAAACAACTTATAACTCACACAGAGTAAGGATTTACCTCTGTAGTTTTTGTAGCTTTGTCCCCCTTCTTGTGGATTCGGCATATAATTGCTTTTCTTCCAATCTCCTGGAAATTCTTCTGTGTTCCACTCCACACGTCTGTTGTTAGTTGCATACACACACTTGCGGCCTATACGATCTAGGCCAAGTATGTTAATTTTTGAAAAGACATTACATAAAAACTTAATAAATCTTGGTTATACAGACAATCTTCCCAGAATTTTTAGAATAATTTTTTTTGAGAACAATTTCTAGAGTGGAAATCGATACGTCAAATATTAAGTACAAATTAAAAATATCATTTCAATTACATCAATAACTGTGGTTTAATCCCAAATAAACATATTAATACAGTATGCGGCAAAATAAACAGTACTGAAATGAATATTGAAATGTTTATGATTATTTATACAGAGTGCGCTAAAGAAAACAGTCCAACTCGATATTTGGCAGTATTTATTATATTTTAAGAAAATGACGAAACAGGTCGATTTTTGATCTAAGGGGTACACATTTTTACGGTACATACATTTGTCATTTGTCAACTCCCCCCCATTCCACTTTCCCCACACTTTATTTTTAAATAGGGAACAGGGGTCGTGTGCTAGCTCATTTAAAAGGTTATTCAATTCTATATTCAGTAATATAAACATTAACACAATTATTTATACAGGGTGTCCAAGAAAAAATATTTTAATTAAATTAATTGACACAAAAAGAAGTATGTAATTAATTTATTTCAAAATACACTCTACTGCTGTCACAAAACAGAAAGAAATGTTTTTAGATATATAAACATTGCTTTTCGCTTAATTTCAATGTTCAAACTGCTACTCATCTGCCTCTTGGTAGGTTGAATATTGAATTTAAGCGAGAAACAATATAATATTATTTATTTGTCAGCATACTATATAAACTATATAATAATATTATTTATTTGTCAAATAAACATTTTTCTCTGTTTTCTGTCAGTAGTCAAATGTATTTTGAGTTAAACAAATTGAATACATTCTTCTTTTTGTGTCAATTAATTTAATTCAAAATAATTGTTCTTGGACACCCTGTATAAATAATTATGTCAATGTTAATATTACTGAATAGGGAATTGAATAATCTTTCATATGAGGTAGCACACGACCCCTATTCCCTATTTAAAAATAAGGGGTGGGGGAATTGGAAGGGAGGCGGTTGACAAATGACAGATGTATGTACCGTAAAAATGTGTACCTTAGATAAAAAATCGACCTGTTTCTTCATTTCCGTAAAATCTAATAAATACTGCCAAATATCGAGGTGGACTGTTTTCTTTGGCCCACTCTGTATATCTAGTATACATGATATAGCCTTGCAAACATTATTCACCACGACTCACGTTCCCGATAAAACAGATAAATAATAAAGATAAAGATGCCCTCTGGCCAGTGGCGGATCTAAGGGGAGGGAAAATGAGAAAATTTCCCCCCTAACAAGGTCCTAAATTAAAGAAAAAAAATTGTTTAAACAAAAATATCTTAGCTGACATGAAACCGAAACCACAGAAATTCAACCCAATAAACACGCTAGTTAGGAAAATTAAGGGAAATTAATGTCTATAAGTTATTATTTATGTCTTTTATGTAATCTGAGTTTATCTTTTTTATGTCTTTTGGTTGATTTTTCATTAGAAGTTCCCCCCTAAAGCAAATTTCCCCTCCCAAGGCAAATTTCTAGAACCCCCGCTACCTCTGGCACGAAAAAATCTTTAATTCTAGTCCGCAATTCCGAAATGGCAGACGGTGGATCTGTCTGACTCCTTCAGCATTCCCCATATGTATGCATCTGGTGGCGTTGGGTCTGGTGAGTGGCAACTCCCAAAATGATCGCGCAGTATTCGAAGAAATTCCCTGGCAGTGTGACAGCTTGTCCCGTCCTGCTGAAACCATTGTTGATTTTAAGCTTGGACCGTTTTCGTGACCTTTTCCGTATGACCGAAAATAGTACTCCACCATAAAAATGTTTTCAGCAAAACTGAGAACCATTCTGAAGCACCTAACATTATCACGACATTCACATACGTTATAACGACGTTCGGAAAGCATTCAGTACGTTTCGGACCCTGACACATACAAATTTGAGGAATACTAATTTCATTACTGTTTAATTTAACGCACACCTACCGTATTTAAATTCTTTTTACATATTTTATATGTACATTATTTCGCGGTGTGCAAGTACTTGAAAGGGAATTGAGAAACGATCGTGCGCGAATAGCGGAGAAATATTGCAACTTTCTTAAATAATTCATATTGTCAATTGAAATTGTCAAATTGACGTACATTTCATATCTACTGTCATTGAAGAAGAAAAATTATATGTTGTTCCTCAATATTGATATGATATGCAATTATTATATAAAGGTAAATTTAATTAATTGTATTTTACTTGCAGTACTGCATTTTAATAACTAATTTTATTTACTACATACAATTGTTTACGTTTTAATAACATAACCTGAATCTTATTTTTTCTTCTTATTATTTTTTTGGACTATGGTCTTGACAATTATCCAGTAACCAGGACTAATATAATTGGCCAATATAATTAAAAGTGCGAATAAAGTTGCAGAGCGTAGAAATAGGTGTCTCTTTGCCGAACTTGCACGGTCCCAATAGGCAAATGCGATAAACTGATTGGTAAAAGTAATTCTACTTTAATTACACCTGTTAAACGAATTTGCCTTGAAATTCTTTCCCTTTTGAAATGTATAAAATGTTGATCTCAATTAAAGAGATGCAATTCTACTCGATGCACTCTTTTTGTACACCTCCCTCATATTTCTCAACAATCTCAAATCTTTCTTAGTCCTTTTCAAGGATAAGTCTTGGCGTGTGCAAATTCTACGATACTTGTCTCACGTCTTCTTGGATTTATTGAGTCTCTTTTCTGTAACTGGGAAAATTTTTTTAGCGGCTAAAACTCGTAGATTTAAAATGCTGTTTTCTCTGTAAGTTAATGTTATCGCATCCACAGATGCATCCCAGTGGGATGCTTGCTATTTTTTTTAAGTATGTATTATTTGTAAGGTGATGTGTTGAGATTATTTGTATAAAGAGTGCAACTATGCATCATGATTATGATAAACTGGTTTTAGTGCATTTGTTAGGCTTCGGTAAGTAACTCAGATTTATATCAGACATATTGTATTTGTTGTTTTATGTAATCTTGTATCGTACCAGGCACGTAGCCAGGAAATGTACTTGGGGGGGGGGGGTCCAAACACAACTCAATTTTTTTGTTAGATTAGACGGTCAGGTATTGAAAGAAATGTTTAGAGTAAATTTTAAATTCATCTTTTTGTTAGCAACTAATAAGAGATTACAAAACTGATTTTTATTTTGATAAAAAACAGTGGCGTGCCATTTGTTAATATAATAAAATTATATTTTGGTCAATATCAACGGTTCAAAAAAAGGTAGAGAATAAATTCTTTTCATTAAATTATAGAGAAATTTATCCTCTTTTAAAATATATAAAAATTAATATACCGTTACATTTGTTTTTTTTTTGAAAAAAACTCAAAAATTTGCTACCATTTCAGTGAACGCCATCTAGCGTCGACAGCAAACGTCAAAAATTCAAAACCAAATAAGCGTTTTGTAGTGCAAATTATGCTCTTTCATATGAGCCTAAGTTTGCTAAAATCGGTCAAAAGAAACGGAAGAAATCTTGGTTTGTTTAAAAAAACAATTGAACTTCCCCCACCGCTTTATTTTGATAGATAGAACAAAACGTTTTAGACAAAAAAGTAGGAAAATGGTCTGTAAATATGAAAATGATATCATCGATAAACTTTCATTAGACAAAATTCTATAAAAATCCCATTTTTCTACTTTGTGTTGGTTGTTACGCCCTCTAGCGGACGTTTGACAAACTCGAAAATAATTTCCAGCAATTTCTCTTGGCGACTTTTATTATGATTTTTTTTCTCAAATCTATATGGTAGGGGAGCCCAAGCGGGGATTTTTGCAGTTACTCGAGCGCGTCAGATTATCATATGGAGAGAAACCTGGTATCCTGCAGATGTACCTCTACCATATATTGGCTCTTAACACAGGGGAGTTCGTTAAGGGGGGCCCGAAAAAAAAATCTATCCTTAAAAAAGCTCGAAATTGTCAGATTAAGATAAGGTAAGTTAAGTACATGCAAAAGTGTGTATATTTCAAAAATCTGACGATATGAGCCGGGCGTAAGGAAATGGGTGAGTCCCAAAGTTTCACAAGAAAAAAGCGAATATTTCGCGAAGTGAATGACAGATCAAAAAACTAAAAAATATGCGCTCAATATTTTTTAAAATCTATCGAATGATACCAAACACGACTTCCCACGGAGAGGGGTGGGGGGTAAATTTAATATTTTAAATACGAATCCCGCGATATTTCGCGAAATGAACATCAGATCGAAAAACTGTAAAATACACTTATTTATTATTTTTAAAAAATCTATCGAATTGCACCAAACACGACCCCCTACGGAGGTGGGGTGGGGGGTTACTTTAAAATCTTAAATAGGAGCCCCTATTTTTTATTGCAGATTTGGATTCCTCACGAAAAAATAAGTAACTTTTATTGGAAACATTTTTTCGAATTATGCATAGATGGCGTTATAATCGGAAAAAACGATTGTTGGAAATGGAAAATTAAGTTTAAAAATATCAAGCGCCCGCTAAAATGGAAAATTTTACTTAACTTTTTTTGGTTTTAGGACCTACTCTTCACAACCTACTAGGTCTCCAAAGCGCTCGAGTGACTGCACATTTAGCATACTTTGCTCCCCTACCAATACGACCAATATCTTATGAGATATGGCCGCTCGCTACCCTTAACTAATCACCCTGTACATAACTACTATTATAAAATACGTTACTTACCAATCAAGACTAAATACAGAGTTCACTAAAAAACTTTTAACTACCAACAAACAATACAATCACAATTGTTTGAAAAACACTTCTTTTATGTAAAAATATTCTTATTTATACAGGGTGTTTGGTAAAGAATGGGCCATAGCTTAACCTCAGGTTCTTGAGCTTCCAGGAGCTTCACAGCCTGCCTATCCGAGCCATAAATGAAAAGTAGATTTCTGACTTCTGCGCAACTTTCACAATTATATACGCATAACTGTCGTTTGTAAAATATCATATTGGAAAATATGCGAGATAAAGGAAGCGTTTTTCGTCTTCCATTGCCTTGGTTAAATCAAGTTTAATTTGTTTTCTTCGAAATTCACCTTGTTCCAAATGAAATTCATTTTTTCTAACAATATCCTATTTTTCATTGTCTTTAGTACTCCTTATTTTTATTTCAAAGGCATAAAGTCTATATGAAAATATCAGCCCAAAAAACAAAAAGCTTAGTAATTTTCAAAGAACCAATAAGATGCAAATTGGAGCTAGACAATCAAATTATACAACAAATAATGACTTTCAAATACCTGGGAATTAATCTATCAGACGACAACAATATGGAAGAAGAGGTAAAAGACCAAATAATTAAAGCAAGTAGAACGGCGGGATTCCTGAACGGCACAATTTGGAAAAACAAACAACTAAGATTGGAAACAAAGGCCCGAAAATATAAGTCAGTTATTAGGCCAGTTATGACTTACACGGCCGAAACAAGACCAGATACAAGCAAAACACGAAGACATCTGGAAACCAACGAAATGAAGATCTTAAGAAGGGTTGCTGAAAAAGGACTACAGGATAGGGTAAGAAGTGAGGAAATCAGACGCATATGTGGAGTAGACAATAAAAACACCTGGGTAAAGAACAGAAAAGAATAGTGGAACAAGCACATAAGCAGGATGTCTGAATCAGGGATAGTAAGAATAGCAAGGGACAAGTCACCGTTAGGCAGGAGAAGTATAGGACGCCCAAGGAAAAGATGGAATGACAACTTAAGGGCAGAATGAAAGGCACCGTTGAAGAAAAACAGGCAGTACTGCCTATATAAAAGAAGAAGAAGAAGAAGAAAGGCATAAAGACATTTTTATTGCAGCCGTCTTTTTTGTCTTTGTTCTGCAACCAGGAACCAAAGTTACTTGGTTCGGAATTGAAAACCTGCACAACCGAATTTATTAATCTGGTTCTATCGTCCAGCAGATGGCTATGATGTACCGGAACATTTGGTTCGTTATTGCAGAACGTGAATAGTATTATTTACAGTCTGTACGAACCAATAACCCCATTTACGAAAAAATGTTAGTTGGTTCCTTGTTGCATAGCGGGGTCCAATTATCTGAAGAAATCTCCTGTCTTCGATTGAAAGGAGAGTTTCTAGATATGCTGTATAAGAATAATGAGATAATTAAGTAATAAGTTTAATTACCATTTAACATTATTAAATAATTATGTTATTTTATTTACTTTTATATGTGCGTTTTCAACCTTGAATAAAGTTAGTGACATCTAGAACACGAAGTAGGCAGATAATCTGCCAAAATACCATAAATAAAACCTTTCAGAAACTGTTATAAATTGTTCTATTGCCATTTTAAGAAGATGTAGTGTGGGAGATACAATAGTGCGATAAAACTGATATAACTAAAATAAATTGATACCTATTCTACTTTACACAAATTTATCGCGCGCGATAACATGAATTTGAATTAATTTATATAAATCAAGTGTCATATAAATATGTCTAAATAGTTATTTTTTCCTATTATAAAAACACTCGAGACTATAAATACACTGCCGATCATAAATTTCAATTTATTCTTCTTATTCTTTTGGTGCCTATTCGTTTCTAATATTGGTGATCATTCTGGCCATAATTATTGTATTAACTGATGCTTTAAATAGATTAGTGGTTGTTGTAGAGAACCATTTCCGCAGGTTCTTTAACCATAATATTCTTCTTCTCCTAATTCCTCGTTTTCCGAATACCTTGTCTTGAAAGATTATTTTCAGTAATCTGTATTAAGTGCCGTTTCTCATTATGTGTCCAAGATATTATAACTTTCTCCTTTTAATCGTATACAACACTTCCCTTTCGTTTCTCATTCTTCGTTGTACGGTGTCGTTAGTTACCTTGTCCGTCCATGATATCCTTAGAATTCGCCTATATAGTCACATCTCGAAGGCTTCAAGTTTCTTCTCCATTGCTTCAGTGAGTGTCCAGGATTCAACTCCGTAGTATAATATTGAGAAGATATAACATCGCAGGAGCCTTACTTTTATCTCCAGATTAAGGTTGTGGTTTTTAAAGAGTTTGGCGATGTTGTTGAATGCATTCCTAGCCTTCTCTATTCTACATTTAAGTTCTTGTGAGTGATCTCATTGTTTCTTTACTATTGCTTTAAGATAGGTATGCTGTTTTACTAGGGTATTCTTGATAAGCAGTTGGACGTCTGTAATTTTATTTTTGCTGATGACATACCTAAATTTAGATTTTGATATGTTTACTTGTAGTTCAAATCTTTCACTTACTTCATTTAATTTGAATTTATTAGTAGATAATACGAGTTAATATTCGTAATTGTAATTCGAATTCAAATTATTATTATTCTTTTTTAACTACATATTTTCGGTTGTACCTAACACAATTTACTAACGGATTGTTTAAAGAAAAAAATGTTCATGGCCTTCAATGTTTATTTAAAGTGCTTAATGAAAATAAACAATTTTCCTTTGATATAGGTACGTACCTACTTACTAAATATTGAAGAGTGTCAATTTTAATTTGATGTTCTTTTTGATGCAATAAAAGAAAATTTAAGAACTTTACTAGCGAGTTTCCCTCCTTTGACATTGATAACAGCTGGCAACCGACGAGACATGTTTTGGATCAGATTTTGGATCACATTCTGAGGACAGATTGTTTCATTCTTGCACCATTCTTCTGTCGCGAAGCTCTTTTTAATTTCTAGGGCCGACACCCGGTACAAGATAAAGAAATGTGGCAGGTAGAAAAGCCATCACAATGTTTAATGGGACCAATCCATTAGCAAAGAAAATAAAAGAGGATATATGAGACTATACTGAAAAGTGTTACTCTATACCAGAGGTCACCAATTATATTTCCTGAGGGTCCGTTTCGAAAACCTATGACACTTCCGGGGTCCGGAGTTAACACTATCTGCCTGGTTGTTTCAATTCGGTAAACAAATCAGAAGGGTTCAGTGCGAAATTTTTCGGCAGAAATTGTTTTTAACAGTTTTTTAATGAATCCAAAACATCACCTTTTTGCTCCCGAAAATATGTTTTTAGCATTTTTGGGTCATCTTAAACAAAAAATATTTTATGTCATTTTTCTCAAAACTTGATAGATTTCAAGTTTTAAGCGATTTATAAACTGAAATTTAGTTTATTTCAATTTCGACCGTTTATTTTTATTGGCGTGTTTAATTAGCAAGTTGGCAATAATTCATTGAATAAATAAATAAATCATTAGGAAAAAATATGTTAATAATAAATTATAAGATTTTAATAAATGTGAAGTATTTGTTGGGCATTTTTTGCATAAGTACGTATAATATGTATAATAAGTGCGACAGAGACGCACCATAAATTGCAATGTGCGGCGACTTAAAAGCCGAGTGGACTCGCATAATTAACAATTAAAAAACAACGGTGGATATTGAAGTAAGTCCCGATTACTCGTTAGAATCTTGAAATTGAATTTATAAACTTCAATTTAGGCACTTGGCAACCTGAAAACTAATAATTTACATATGCGTTTTCAAACCTCGAAAACGCGTAATTTTCACATTTTCAAATTTTAAATCGCTTATAACTCAAAAACCATCAACTTTAAAAAAAATGACACGAGACCTTTTTCTTAAATACAATTTTCGAGGGTAAAAGGTAATTTTGAATTTGTATAAAAATATTGTTTTGCCCGGCATCCCGGGCCCCTTCTGATTTCTTTAAGGGGACATTTTTGAACAGGAATTCACAAAAAAACCGAATCAGAAAATTTGTCTTTCTTTACAAAATTAAATTATCAGTGAGAAAAGTGCCATTTTTTATTATGGTAGGGGAGCCCAAGCGGGGATTTTTGCAGTTACTCGAGCGCGTCAGATTATCATATGGGGAGAAACCTGGTACACTGCAGATGTACCTCTACCATATATTGGCTCTTAACACAGGGGAGTTCGTTAAGGGGGGCCCGAAAAAAAATCTATCCTTAAAAAAACTCGAAATTGTCAGATTAAGATAAGGTAAGTTAAGTATTATACATGCAACAGAGTGTATATTTCAAAAATCTGACGATTTGAGCTGCGCGTAAGGAAATGGGTGAGCCCCAAAGTTTCACAAGAAAAAAGAGAATATTTCGCGAAATTAATGACCGATCGAAAA
This sequence comes from Diabrotica virgifera virgifera, assembly GCF_917563875.1. Lineage (NCBI taxonomy): Eukaryota > Metazoa > Arthropoda > Insecta > Coleoptera > Chrysomelidae > Diabrotica > Diabrotica virgifera. The sequence goes on along the minus strand of NC_065448.1, from coordinate 250,271,853 downwards.
ACTAAAAAATGTGTGCTCAATATTTTTTAAAAATCTATCGAATGATACCAAACCCGACTTCCCACGGAGAGGGGTGGGGGGTAAATTTAATATTTTAAATACGAATCCCGCGATATTTCGCGAAATTAACATCAGATCGAAAAACTGTAAAATAGACTTATTCAATGTTTTTGAAAAATCTATCGGATGGCACCAAACACAAACCCCCACGGGAGTGGGGTGGGGGTTACTTTAAAAGCTTAAACAGGAGCCCCCATTTTTTATTGTAGATTTGGATTCCTTACGTAAAATAAGTAACTTTTATTCGAAACATTTTTTCGAATTATGGATAGATGGCGCTATAATCGGAAAAAAGATTGTTAAAAATGAAAAATTAAATTAAAAATGGCAAGCGCCCACTAAAATGGAAAACTTTACTGAACTTTTTTTGGTTTTAGGACCTACTCTTCACAACCCAATAGGTCCCCAAAGCGCTCGAGTAACTGCACATTTAGCATACTTTGCTTCCCTACCATTGTGTAGGTACAACTACTGAAGTTTGGACTCAGTTTGATGCAACTGATTCTCATTGGGGACTTGAGATATTCATCTGTTAGCTGAGATCTGTACCGATTTTTAATAAAGTTCATTCTTGATAAAGCCGTTTCGCACACATAAGTGGAGTCAAACATAATATACAATTTCATGGCCAAACATTTTCAAAATTGCCCAACGCTATGTTCTGAATTTAATGACGGTCCGCACAAAAGTAACTCACGGTCCGGATTCGGACCGCGGTCCGCTAATTGGTGACCCCTTCTCTATACAGCTGAGCGGTATGGCCAATGGCCACTCAAAGAAAAAACACAGGCAACGCTTAAATGGATTTTTGGAGAATAGCAGCAGGAGGATCTAGAAGAGAAAGATGACAGATGACTTATCAACAAAATAATTTATCTGGTTTGGACATATACAAAGAATGGATGAATAACGAATAACAAAGGAAACATTCAAATAGCAGTCAGAAGGAAAGAGGTAGACCAAGAAAAAGTTGGAGCGAAGGAATAGACAAAGAGCAGAGAGAAAGAAACATACCTAGAAGAGAACCTGTGGAACAACCGGACGAAGTGGCGATTGAAAGTCGAAAAACGATGGAGAACGTTATAAACCGACATGTAGTAGTAGTAATAGCTATTTGTATAACAAGGGAGGAAAGTGCTACTTTTCCTCCCGAGAATTAAGTTTACCGCCCAACGCGTAGCGGAGGGCAGTAATCATTCAAGGGAGGAAAAGGCACTTTACTCCCATGTTATACATATGGTTTTTCCACCTACCTCAAATAATAAGTCAGTTTTTCATTTTTACTTAATTTATTTATGTAACAAAATTTATTAGAACTAAAACTAACAAGTAGGTACAATATAACTGTCAACTGTCAAATATAAGTCAAATTATTAATGTAAACATTGTTAAATCAGAATAACAATTTACTGTTTTTTACCATTCTGCAAAATACAGAATATATAAATAAACGATAAAATGTATAGATACTTACGTAATAGAAAATAGATATTGTACAAGGCGTCAATAAGTTATATTTCATGAATGAAATACCATGACGTCACTTTTACTTTTCCTCCCTAGGGAGGAAAATATTTTTCCCCCTAGGGAGAAGTACAACTTTGCTCCCTACAATCAGATCCGGAAAAGTATACTTTCGGTAGAGGTAGGTGGAAAAAAATGTTTAATACATTATTTTGTCCCTTGTTTTTCTATTTTTTTGCCGCTTGTCAGGTAAATAATAAATAACAAAAAATTTACCTAAAAGAGCAACAAACACGTGTCAATTTTTTAACTTTTTCTCCTTTTTCAAAGAATCTACGTGTGATGGATTGACTCTAAACACAAAAATACAATAATAATAAATTATAAAACCAATTATGCCTTTAATCACTGATCAGAATTAGACAGATTAGGGTAGGTTGATTTTGTGAATGCATCTACATAAATTATGTTCTTTTGTTTTTATACTTTCAACACAACAAGATACCTTAACTTTGTTTTCGGGCTTGCAGAGGAAAACTGTCTCGAGAAGACAGATGATACACATGCTGAAAAAACATGCATATATAATTATTTTAGCTGACATTTAAAAAATTAATTTGACAACACATCTTGGACAGCTTTGTGGTACAGTTTTTATGCATAGTGATAATATGCTTATCTGGAGCAGAGCAGGCTCTTAACCGAATATTTTAATTAAAACTTGCACATTTTTGTATTTGCGAAATTTTTAGAAAATATCCACTTCTCACATACCTATTTTTTTTTCTGATTCTGGCCTTGGTTTAGAACTAGAACCTTTAGCCACGTAATTGTATAACTTATCACTAAGTCAGGTGTAATGTGTACTGTGTGTGTTGAGTAACTGTCTTGTTACTTTGCAAAGTCGACGTCATTGTCATTGCAAAGAGACGCTAATTGTATCCGAACGTCTGCAGTCCCTCCAGTGAGTACCGATCCCACAAGGACAGAAACCATTTTCATTCATTAATTTATAATAAATGAAAAAATTTCTGACCTTACCTATTTTTTATTTACAAAAATATTCTTCTTAACGTGCCCTATCAAGTCCCCTTGACGTTGGCGATTAACATGGCGAAACTGTCTATGTCTCGAGCTATTCTAAATAGGTGTTCTGCTTTCTTTATTCCTGTCCACTCCCGGATATTCTTCAACCAAGAGGCCTGCTTTCTACCAATTCCTCTGCGTCCTTCGATTTTACCCATCATAATAAGTTGAAGAATATTATACCGGTCTCCCCTTACTACGTGTCCAAAATAGGCCATCTTTATATATTTGGTGTTATCAAGCAGCTCTCGGGTAGCATTTGCTCTCTTAAGGACTGCCACATTTGTCAGCATAGCCGTCCATGGTATTTTCAGAATACGTCTGTGCAGCCACATTTCAAAGGCCTTCAAACGGTTAATGGTGGATATTTTTAATGTCCATGCTTCGACACCATACAAGAGGACTGACCAAATGTAGCATTTAATCATGCGCTTTCGAAGTTGAAGTTGCAAGGTATCATTACAGAAGAATGACCTCATTTTCAAAATGTCGTGCGGGCTATCTTGATTCTACATTTTATCTCTTTATCTGGATCTAGTTGTTCAGTAATATGGCAACCAAGATATTTAAAACTAGGTACTCTTTGAATTATATGACCATCAACATATAACCGTGAATTTTGATGGGCCAAACGGCTAAATACCATGTATTTTGTTTTTGAATAGTTTATATTTAGGCCAAACTCTCTTCCCAATGTGTCAATGGCATTTAAAAGGTGTTGTAATCCATTCATATCATCACTTAAAATAACTGTATTGTCTGCATATCTGATTATATTTATTAGAATTCCATTAACTTTCACACCCCATTCCAAATTATGCAGCGCTTCCTTAAATATTCTATCTGAATATAAATTGAATAAAAGTGGGGACAGTATACAACCCTGTCTGACAACTCTTTGTATTTTGCATATTTCTGTTGATTTTCCATTTATGCAAGCTGTCGCTGTTTGACGCCAGTATAATTTTTCTATGACTCGTACATCTTGACTATCAACTCCTTTATCCTTTAATATTTTAATTAATTTGTGATGTTGTACTCGATCAAAGGCCTTCTGATAATCAATAAATACAGCAAAGACGTCTTTCCTTTGATCTCGGCATTTCTGCAATAACACATTTAGTGTAAAGAGTGCGTACAAAAGTGAGAGTGAGTACAAAAATATACCCGCATCAATTACTAAGGGTTATTAGAGTAATTAGAGACAGAACATGCACAGAAGATAGTAAGATACATATTACATAAAAATACTAAACAATCTAGTATATTATAGCCTCTGCCGCATACCGCATTTCGGTATCATTTTTTTCGGTCGGTCCATTCCTCCCCACTAATGGCCCTATCTCTCATTATTCCTCTGATTCCTTCTCTTTATTCTAATGCTGGTCTTACTCTACTTTTTCTATTTCATGGAATATATCTTAGCCTGTTTTGGCCATCGTTAATCTTTCATTCGCATTACATGCCCGTTCCATCAAAGCTGTTTGGATTCTATTGTATCTGCGTCATTGGAAATCCTTTCTGTTCTTCTTCTTATTTCTTCATTTGGGATGTAATCAAGTTTGGTTATCCGACACGCTTAGATAGTCAATTTCTACTACTTACCGTTTTTCTTCTCTTTCATCGCCGTTTGCCAATATTCAGGTAGGTACGTCAAAATTGGTTCTACAACCGACTTGTAGATTGTCACTTTTGTTCGTAAACTAATTTTAGAAAACCAAAGTAACGAGTTTAGTGTTTGTACCACATTTTGGCACTGTTGTATTTTCTGCTGGATGTCCCGTTTCGATGTTCCTTCCTTTGTTATCACTGTCCCTAGGTATTTAAATTCTTTGCATTTTTGAAGTTATACTTCTTTACCATCGAGGGTGAAATTTTATACTTCCATGGCGCATGCGCAGACAGAAAGTATGTAGTTCCTTGCTAATCTTTCAAATTATTATGTATGTATCAGCGCAAATAAGTCATTAAAAGAATATATTAGTGTTCTTATAGTAAATGTATTATTTATTATAATTTTTGTGTCTTTGGATTTGTCTTCCTCGGGAATAAAATATTTTATAATAATAGTAAGTATATTTACTTTAAATTTTAAAGTATTTTTATACCTCACTTGGTCTATTATTAAATTTGTCAGTATGTATGAGAAATCTTGTACCCTGTCAAAGTAAAGGGAGTTTAGCTCGGTGGTAGCGCGTTCGACCGGAGATCGAGAGGTCCCTGGTTCGAATCCGTGTGTTATATAACTTTTTTTATTTTAGTACTGTTTTAATAAAAATTTTTGGAAAGTAGTAAGTAAAAATTAGTTTAATCTTTAAATACAAATAACCTGTTGAAAGTATATTTATTTCGTTGAAATCATATAATAGAAGTCAGTGGCGGCTCGTGGCTTTAGGGACAGGGTCGGCAAGGTTTTGTCTCCTCAGATAGGTATGCCATCTAATTAAAAGGCTTCAATTTCATAGAAGATTTTTGGTTTTTGTTTTTTTTTATTTTTTTTTGTTTTTTTTTTGTAAACCTGTTTATAAATTAACTCTAGTCTATGTTGTTTCGAAGTACCAAAATGGGTTATAACGTCATTGTAAAATTTATGTGGTTTTGGAGAGGTTTTAAAAGTTTTTTTCTATTGACATTTGAGACAAGTTTGACATTCTCTCTTGTTTCATGGTGTTTCGACAATACATTTTGACTTTTTTGAGACAAGAGAAATCCCGTTCATTTGAGGCAGAATTTGCCTACATTTGAGCACAATAATTGATTAAATTCGGGAATAGTTTGTTGTACCTAATGAATTGCAGTACCTATATAAAATTAAACATATTTTGTAACTTATCCCACCTTCCGAAAATATTTAGATCAGCATATAAAACTGTTAATCCATTTTCTTATTTTATTTGAATAAAGAATGATGGATCATTTTTAACGAACTTGTCTAATAAATGTTTTGAAAATTCCTTGTAAATAATAATTGAGTTATCCTTCCGCTCAAAAAGGTCCGGAACATTGTTTAAATAATCAAAATGTCAAAAAATTAAGAAAAACTTCGATTTTTTTCTTCGTTTTTTGATTTTAACTTTCAAAGTATTCACTTCTGAGAAAAGTTACACTGACATAAAAGTTGGTTAACTAAATTTCCTACAATATAGGATTGGTTGAAGATTTTTAAAAGTGTCATCCTTGTTGCAATACAGCAATAATTGCGAAAAAAAACATAAAAAATAAGTATTCGCATTTTACGTTTTTCAACCATTTATGCTAACACTTACGACCTTCATATTTTAACCAGAAAACCTTTGTGATATAATAAAACAATACTGTAAATTTCATTAAGATCGATTCAAAACATTTTGCAAAATAAATTTTGCAATCTAGCTTTTGCAAAAAAAAATTATTTTTTTCAAAATGTTGCAGTACTGACAATAAAGCAGATAGCAAGTTGATTTTTTTTTACATATAGAAGAAAGGTACAGTATTCTTCTATACGTAAAAATAAATTGTGTATAGGTTTTCGATTTTTTCTTGTTTTTGTTATAGTAGATTTTTCAATAACAATATTGTCTTTACTTATGCCCTATGAATATTAAAAAAACATTCGACTTTAATACTTATAATAACCATACTTTTTTTACAGATTCGAAAGCTATTAATCCCAAAGATATAAATCAATGGAACATTGTACAAATTGTCCCTACCAATAGTCAGTCCAACAACAATTCTCCACCATATGCTGCACCTCCAGGGTTCGTTTGGATTCAAGCACCTGCTTCAAATTTTGCAACTTCTTTAGGAGGTATGATATAAACAATCATAAATAACGAATGAGTTAGAAATAAGATTTTCACACTTTACCAAAAAACAAAAACATGAACCAAAAACATATTAAATTATACAATTTTTAATTTATCATGATTTAACCTTTTCGATTTTATTTATTTTATTAACGTAAATAATTTATTATTTGATTGAAATATTTGTTATTTGATCCCATAATAATTAGTAGATATAGGTATTATGTTTTATGTTCAATGTCGGACTTCAAGAAAACTTCCCTAGTTCGTCCAGTCAAAGTACTTCCGACCACAAACCATACATACTCATAGACGTTTCACGACCATGTTAATCTTTCGGATCGAATTAACGCCATCTCTTGATTGGAATGGGAATTAAATTGACTAATTTTAGTTACGTGGGAATTTCAAATTATAAATTTTGGGGGATTTTTGATGAAATTTCGCAGGAAATTAAAACAACAGAAAGACAATTCAATGTTTTATTCAATATTTTCCTGAAAACTTCAAATATTCCAATTTGTTTTCAAAATGCTAAACACTACTGCCATGTGTCACATGAAAGCACTGATGTGTAATATTGAGTTGAATGAAAATTTTTGAAAGAATCTTGTAGGATGATTGTTTAGATAAATATTACCTTATAATCTTTTACAAACTTCCAAAAATATATAGGCCCGAAATGTCGATGACACACTTGTCTATTAAAATAAACTGCTTCAGGATCTATTATATTGTTTTTTTAAATGTGGAGAAACTGGGAGAAACACAACACGGGATGATCAATGTACACTAAAAATTCCAATCATTAAAACGGAGAGGAGGATAATACAATTGATTATTGATTAAAATTGTGATTAAATCTAATTAAAAACGTAACACCACTGTAATAAAATAATTAAGCCACAAACTGTAAAATTAAAAGTAAATAACAAATTAATTTAATTGTCAACTGTCAGTTGTTAAATTTGACAAGAGAATTGACTGACAGCGACATCTCTTGATTGGAATGGTAACTAATTTGCTGTCTTGACCTTGACAATTTACGTGAAACGTCTATGAGTATGTATGGTTTGTGCTTCCGACTCCGAGTATAAACGTACAAAGAAGGTCCATATTAAATATGGACCTTAAGGGGCTATCCTAATGTAAAAGTACAAAATTCATATACTTTTTTTGGGAATTTCTAAAATAAAAAGTACTGTACCAATTAATTTGAAAATTTTCATCAGCATTTAATATAAAAAAGTACATGCAAGACAATTTTCATAAAAAAATATTGAAAATTAAACGATTTATGAGCCATCTACTGACCGTGAAAATAAAACTAATAAGACTAATAGAAATCCTGAAACAAAAAATTTCAAAGTGATTATTGAAAAATAAGTTATTTCCTATACCATCAACTAGAATTTTAGAAAAAAATTAAAATTTGGAAAAATGAAGAAGTGTTAATTTTTTTTTAAATTTAACTAAAACATTTTCAGTTTCAAAAACCGCCCAATTGACATCTTTTATCTCATCAAGAAACCCCTAGTTAATGGTATAGAAAATATCTTATATTTCAATAATAACTTTGAAATTTTATGTTTCAGGATCTCTATTAGTCCCAAGCACTGCAGCAGTGGAGCTATGTTTTTATTTTCACGGCGTCAGTAGATGGCGCATAATTCGTTTACTTTTCAATGTTTTTTTATGAAAATTGTTTACCATATACTTCTTTTTATAATAAATGCTTACGCAAATTTTCAAAACAATTGGTACAGTACTTTTTATTTAAGAAATTCCCAAAAAAAGTATATGAATTTTGTACTTTTACACTAGGATAGCCACTTAAATAAATTTTATTCCACCCGAAATACGTCTTCGTTGTAAGTCTCAAGGATTTCTATGGACGTTAGAACTAAAACTGGAACTATTTCCACATACATGTGGACAGAGGACAGTGGACCTCGTGTGTTATTAGGATTAAATGCATGAGATTTTTGTATAAATCCTGTTTCTTAATAATATTGCATGTTCTCTCTAACAAATATATTTTTTATACTGGATAACCACTTAACCATTACTTATACAGGGTGTCCCGAAAAAATTGGTCATAAATTATACCACAGATTCTGGGGTCAAAAATAGGTTGATTGAACCTCACTTACCTATATACAATAGTGCACACAAAAAAAGTTACAGCCCTTTGAAGTTACAAAATTAAAATCGATTTTTTTTCATATATCGAAAACTCTCAGAGATTTTTTATTGAAAATTGACATGTGGCATTTTTACGACAGCAATATCTTAAAAAAAAAATAAGTAAAATTTGTGCACCCCATACAAATTTTATGGGGGTTTTGTTCCCTTAAACCCCCCCAAACTTTTGTGTACGCTCCAATTAAATTATTATTGTGGCACTATTAGTTAAACACATTATTTTTAAAACTTTTTTGCCTCTTAGTACTTTTTCGATAAGCCAGTGTTTATCGAGATATTTTGAATATTTGTCGAATCCACCACATATTTGTATATGATTAAGTACGGTTATAGAGACCTGTTAATAATCTGAAAATTTATTTATAATTTACATTTTTAGGTATATTTTGAAAAAGAAGCTACATCTCGATAAAAGGTGACTTATGAACAAAAGACTAAGAGACAAAAGTTTTAAAAACACTGTGTTTAACTAATGGTACCACAATAATAGTTTAATCGGAACGTACACAAACATTAGGGGGGTTTAAAGGAACAAAACCCCCATAAAATTTTTACGTAAATATATTGAAAAAGAAGCCGCATCTCAATAAAAACTGGCTTATCGAAAAAATACTAAGAGGCAAAAAAGTTTTAAAAACGTTGTGTTTAACTAATGGTACCACAATAATGAATTAATTGGAACGTACATAAAAGTTTGGGGGGGTTTAAGGGAACAAAATCCCCATAAATTTTTTATGGGGTGGACAAATTTCACTATAATTTTGTTTTAAGATGTTCCTGACATAAGAATTATACATGTCCATTTTCAATAAAAAATCTCTAATAGTTTTCGATATATTGAAAAAAATCGATTTTCATTTTGTAACTTCAAAGGTCTGTAACTTTTTTTGTGAGCACATTTGTACTAAGGTAAGTTAGGTTCAATCGAACTATTTTTGACTCCAGAATGTGTGGTATAATTTATGACCATTCTTTTCGGGACACCCTGTATTTCATAAATATTTGTCTTTCAGGAAGCCACTCTAACTCTAACTCCGAAACAAAACTACCAAATTATGGTAGTAATAACCCAATAACAAGTCCAGTTACGGAAGGAGTTTCTGGTAAGATTTTTATTACATTTTTTGATGTCTTCTAGTATGTGAGCTAAAAAGGCTTCTTTTCCACTTGGAAATGTTAATAAAATTTGTATGTAGTAAAATGACAATAAATGTAAAAAATTGTAAAAAATATTATGAGAAAGGGATATTTAAAAATTTAAAAAGAATACAAGAAGTAAAAAAGGTTTGACCAAAGGGTTACAGAAACGATTCTACAAAACTACATAATGGAAGTTATGTACCAGAGGTACAACAATATAAATGGTGTGGTTTTAGGGGTTAAATTTTGAAATGGAATAAAAGAAAGATGATTTATTAAATTGAGATGAAATTGACTTTATTCGAAAGAAAATCTTTTTGAATTATAATTTAAATATGATTTCTGGCATATGTTCGCCACGGCTGGAGGTCCAATTTTCGATGACTTTCTCCAACATTTGTGGCAAACAAATCGGGAAATCAAATTTATATCGGGAAGAGCGCAGCCAATCTTGTCCTATAAATGGCCAATCGTTTCAGGCTTATCGGCGAAGACTAGCGACTTCACATATCCTCACGGAAAATAGTCTGGCGGTGTTAAATTGCATGGTCTTGGAGGCCAATTCACAAGTCCGAAACATCAAACTATATGATTATCCAAACATTTCCTTCAATAAATCAATTGTGGCATGTGCGAGCTGTGTGACATGTTCCTCCGTCTTGTTGAAACAACAACTCCTGCACATGATAGTTGTTCAATTGAGGAATGAAGAAGTCAGTAATCGTAGCTTTATAGCGGTCACCATTGACTGTAACGTTCTGACCAGCATCGTTTTTGAAGACGTATGGACCAATGATTCCATCAGCCCATAAAGCACACCAAACAGTCAGATTTTCTGGAGGTAATGGTGTCTCAACATACACTTGAGGATCATTTTCACTCCAAATACGGCAATTTGGCAAAAGTGAGCTTCATCGCTAAACAAAACTCGCTTATAAAAACGTCATTAAACGTCATAAAAACGGCTGGATTAACGTCAATATCGTTTTGGTCCCATTTACTGAATCTACGCTTCGCTATAGAGTATTTCACGTTAAGAATAGAACATTGCGGAGATAGCCCCATGTATTTCTTATGAACGATAGAAGCGCGCCGATGCCACGCCGTACTGACTAGAATGAATCGTATATCGGCAGTCGAGTATCCACACGTACGCGAGAAGTTTAGCGACACTGATCTTTGTAAGAGTAATGTTCTATTCTTAACGTGAAACAAAGATTAGGTGATTGTTTAGCTTTGCTTCTCTGTGCTACGCTCTACAGCAACAACAACTTCTGTACGCATTGTACGACGTTTCTGTGGATACGTATTATCATTTAAAGTAGGCGTGGTGCTAAATCGTTTCATGATTACTCGAATTGATTGCTTTGATAGACGATTATGTTGACCATCAAATGGACGTAGTTCGCGATACCTATTTCGAACAGAACTATGCTTTTACAAATAATTTTGCACAATTTAGTAGCGTTGTTCAGGCGTCGGACTTGACAGCTGTCAAAGTGGTCTCCAGTTAAAACAATTTTGACCACTTACATGTGTCATTCAAAGTTCCCATATAGCGTAGAGAACCAAGAGAAAAAGGAAACTCAAGAAAATAACGATCAGTAATAATTAGTTATGAGAAATAAGAAATTTCTTTAGGACAAAGAAATTTTCATAAGTCAATATCAAAAGATATAAATACGAAATGAAATTAATGTTTTAATTGATAAGAGATTCTAAGTATAGATACATTATATTATTAATTTATATATTTAATGTTTAAGGATCAGGTTTAAACAAACTTTGCCTACAACCAAAAGGCCAATTTCCCAGTAAATCTTGCAACAAATTTGTAAATTGTTGGGATGGTATTGCCACCGAACAAGAATGTCCCCCGGGACTGTTATTTAGCTCAAAAGGATACTGTGACTATCCTGAAAATGTGGATTGTAACGGAAGGCCACAAGGTAGGGACAGAAACATATTATATTTTCTAAAAACTGGAAAAAATCGAATCAGTTATTATTCATGTGCCCCTTGAGGCGACAGGGTCCTGTTTGAAAACCTACCATAATTTGCAGATTACTCCTATTCATATCTAGTAGATCTTTGGATCTCAAAACACTCCCCCTTGTGGGCATCCTTCAGCTGTTCTTCCTCTCCTTGCAGATCTGTTCGTCTTATGTCTTCTTTTATCTATTTTTTGTTTCATCTGCTCGGTACAATTCATTAAAATAGTTGTTTCACCTACTTTTTTCTTTTCATATTCAGTGGTGAGTGGACATGGACTTAAAATGTATTCAATATTATGAGTTTTTGGACCCCCTGAATATGAATATCATGACGACGATAGTCTCCAAATTATCTGGGGCCCACGATAGGGCTCGTCTGGAGTGTTATGGAAATTCGATACAAAATCAGTGCAAACTGGTGCAAACTCAAGAAGACATAGCCCGTTCTGAGGACCAGATGGCCCACAGACCATCTTCAGCATATTATTCGAGTTCAACGATCCCAAAACGCCCCGAGTAAGGGGCCGTCCATTCACCACGTGATGTGTTTTTTGCATTTTTAACCTCCCCCTCCCACTTGGTGATACATGGTGAGGTTTAGGACTACCCCCGCCCTCATATCACGTGTATTTTTCCACCGCTTTTCGGTTGAGTATCGAGCTAATGCCGAAAAAATAAATACACGTGATTTACACCCCTCCACCCTGTGATATTTCGTGATTTTTATGGACTCCTCCCCCCATTTCGAGTCTCACGTGATCAATGGACAGCCCAACCAGTTTGTACTGATTTTGAATCGAATTTCCATACAACTCCAGAGAAGGCCTATCCTGGGCACCGGGTACTTAGGTGAATATTACCATGATATTCGTTATGGAATAATATGGAGTTCCCAATATGGAACTCCTAGTCAATTATTTCCGAATTACAAATTTATCGTTTTTCATCACTCAACACAAAGAAAAAATGCATTTTCCTTATTCAATAATGCAATTCTCAATTCGTCATCATCACTTTAGTTCACAAAGTTTCCTAAAGCTCTTACGAATCGAATGCAACAAGTTTCATTAAAATGCATCCAACTGCAAAAATTTAGTGGGTTTTGGACTTTTTACTGCTTCGTTGCCTGGCCTATGCATATGTTTTGTTGACTCATTATTTATTCATCTTAATAGAAATAGAAACTGGCTCTATTATTTTAACTGTCTGCTGGATCTGATAGCATTATATTGATTCTCTATCCACCTATGCACCGCCTGTAACGTAGATGTACACTCAAAAGACGGTTTTATTGAATCAAATAACATTTTAGGATCACCACCCGCCGATACCAAACCTGGCACCGTGACTTCTTCAAATGCGCCAACGCAGGTACCTGATCACCCAACTGTACCCACTGTAGTATTACCCGTTACAGCACCCACGGTTGCAACTTTACCACCAGGTAATAAAACTTTATTTCTATTTTTTAATGAGAACATTTTGGCCATTAAAAATCATTTACCCACTAAATTTTACAGTTATTCCTAAATATAATACATCAATAAAATAGTACCTTCACTTTAATACAATGAATGAAGAAATAAAGTTTATAAATATTTTAAATAAACAATTATATTGTTTACAGTTGAGTCCATGGTTGTTTACCCATGCGTCATTAATACCTGTCGAGATATCATTTTCTTTCAAGCATGAAACTAAAGACAAACCAGCTACCGCCTATTATTAAGTAAAGACATGTTATTTTTATGAACGCTCTAGACCATAAACATAATAAGAATAGATAAGATAAGGCATGGGCCGCTCTGTGCATCGAGGTAGAATGCCAATATCAAGGACGTCATTGGTGAATATTCACTTTGAGTGGTCTAGCCATCTGTGTCTGTCACATCAGCGGGATTGCTTAGTAAAAAGAGATAGGCTACGGCCAAACAAACGACGCTTTACAGCGCTGTAAGAGCAGTAAAATGAAGCGCGAAAAATGGGTCCCACGGTGAGTGTGGTGGATGACCAAACTGAGCTGTAAAATATCGCGCAACAACATAGCAACATAGGATATAACCCATTTTTCGCGTGTCTGGCCGTAGCCATAGATAGACCACCAACCGACTGTCCGCGCGATACGTTATTTTGCTCAGTATGCCTTGTCTATCCTTAATTATGTCTATGCTCTGGGCCCAATTCATGGAGATTTCATGAAATTTTATGGTAAGTGTATTTTATTTTGCCATTAATGTACATACAAAGTTACCCTCATTCACACAGTTAAAGAATGGTTTTGTTTAAGTTTCCGCAAAAGTGAAAGAAATGACAAAAAGAAAATATTTTGATGAATTTTTTTAGATTATGCCTGGAAAAACTCTTGCCTCACAAGCACAAGAACTTGTTTTAAATGTAATCGACTGCTTTGAATTAGAAAAAAGAAATGGGAGGACTGTTGGAACTATTGTCAAATTTTACAACATAATCCGTGATCGGAGCAGTTTTGTCACTTGCTGTTGCGTGTAGTAAATTTCCGACTTATTTCGTATTTAAATAATGACGCATGGGTAAAGAATCATGGACTCAATTGTAAACTCGTACCTTAATTTTATTACAAATGAAGTATAAATTTTTTAAGTAAACAATTGTTTATAGGTAAGACATTATATTTTTTCGGTAAAAAATTGAAGGCAAACTTTTTTTAATGGCATAGATATGAATAATTCAGCCAGTCGCCATCAGATTATGTGTATTGTGTAGTGTATGCGTTGAGTAAATGTCTTGTTACTTAGTAAAGACGACTTCATTGTCTTTACAAAGAGACGTCGCATATTGAATTCAAACGTCTGAGGTCCCTCCGGTGAGTATCGATCCCACAAGGATTTGAACTATTTTTATTTATTAAATTTTTAATAAAGAAATACTTCCTACCCCAGCTGGGATTCGAACTCACAACCCTTGAGTCCAAAAGCAGGCTCTCTTACCACTGAGCCACAGAAGGAATGAGGGCAAAATTATTATTAGATATATTATCTGCGCTGGTCTCAGGTAAGAGGTAGCTAGTTTGTTCAGTAGATTTCTTAATTAATTTTTCGAGAAAAATATTGCACACCACATTACAATGTTGTTGTAACATTCTTAATACCTATTATTTTTTCTCAAAAAAGTGAAATACTAGCTCTGATGGCGTTTCCTTAAGAGAAGCACTCCCGAATCATGATTTACAATGTATAAACTTTTTAAATCATTATTTGGGATTTACAATGTACATACATTGTAAATTATGATTTGGGAGTGTTCCACGTAACATTCAAGTGTCTTGGTTTGTTTATTTCTAGTGCATCATTATTGTGACTGTAGTATAGTTTTTTTATTGATGTCGCATTCGAGATTCAAGCTTCTATTTCATAAAACAAAGTCGAGAAAACGTAGCACCTAGCCAACCTAACTATTAGCTAACTTCAAATCTCTTGTGAAGAGTACATACCTACTCTTCTTATTTTATTAAAATTTGCTCTAGCCTGCTATTCTGATTTTGATTTCCTGGAAGCAATTATTTGTGGAGTTGACCATTGTTCCAAGATATGCACATTGCTCTACTCGTTTCACATTGGTTCCGTTTATGAAAAGAGTCGCGTTGTGTTTTTGAGTTTTCGATATTCTCATAAATTTCGTCTTCTTGACGTTCATTGTTAGACCGTATTCTTGTCCATACTCAGTGAGTTTGGTCACCAGCCTCTGAATATCCTCAATTTTTTCGGCTAAGGTGACAGTGTCATCCGTATCTTAAATGTTGTTAATGGGAACTCCCTTTCTTCACCCTCAAGAATTCAAGAGGATCTTTTTGGGATCTCTTCTGAGTAGGCATTAAAAAGAATTGGCGATAATATGCATCCCTGTCTCATCCCACAAAATTCCTCTGTCTGATTTCAATTTCCTCTGACAGCTGTTCATTAGCACGTACTTTTGCTCGCTGCTTATATTATAAATTAGTCTATCATTTTTGATTTCGGGACATTCATTAATTCATTAATGAATATCCCGAATTTTATCGAATGCTTTATTATAGTCCATAAAATATACATGTATATCTTGATTGTCGTACAGGCACCTATGTATTAGTATATTAAGTGAAAAAGTAGCTTCACGCGTTCCTAGCCCTTTGCGAAACCAAAATATTATTAATGTATGTATATGTTCAGTTTATGACTGATAAGAGAAGACCAGACCAGATAATTTATCAAAATGAAAAAGTTCCTATGCTGCCGATACATAAATCTGAAATTGAGAACGAGAATGTTAAGGTGCTTTGTTTTCTCCGTTCTGATGTACGGCATAGAAGCTTGGACACTAAAAAAGATAAACATTAAAAACACAGAGGCATCCGAGATGTGGTGCTACCGAAAAATGTGGAAAATACCATGGACAGAGAGAGAGTAACAAATCAAGATGTTTTGCTGAAGATGGGGAAGGAATGAGGAATGCGAAGTCATAACTAAAGCCCAGATTATAAGCATGACAGAAAGGTCAAAATAAGCACTTATATAAGCAAAAAATGTCGCAAAAATAAGCAAGGTTTTTATGAAATAAGCAATGTTCAAGAAAAAAAACCTGTAAGTTAACATGGATATGATATAAATGAGAATAAAGGACATTAACATTAAATTACATTTATTTTTAATTATCGTAAAAAATTACAAAAGTAACTATAATATAATAAAAAAATCGAAAAATGATTAACATATTAATATATTTTTTATTCATAACCATTAGAATAAAAACAATTAACAATAATATGTTTTTCAAAATTTTCTTGTAAAAAGCTATGTCTTCTATCTGTAGACATATTATTTTATACCTAGACAAAGTTCTTTCAACATCTGCAGATGTGATTGGTGCGTAGGTATTAAAATTTAGACAAATGTACCTACTGATACTACCGAAAAATATTTTACAACAATTTAATAAATTTGGGCTTTCTACAGACAAATTATATTAGTTTAGTACATGGGCAGGTATATATAACGATGGGTTTTCCCCTTTATCTCCTGCCTAAGGGATTAAAATTCTTATGGTTTATTGAATGATTAGGGTTTTATAGCTCTTTATACTTATCGAATTTTGCTTAAGACAGGAAGTAATACATGAAATTTAACTATAGTTTATCATAAGAAGTAAAATAAACAAAGATAAGCAACATATCTTTAAAATAAGCATTTTTACTAAAAATCCTAATAACAAGCAAAAAAAGCAAAAAAAAGCAAAATGCTTCTAATCCGGACTTTATCATAACTATACAAACGAGAAAAATGGAATATCTAGGCCACATAATGAGAGGGGAAATTACTCTCTTCTAAGGCTCATAATACAAGGAAAAATCTCGGGAAAGAGAAATATGCGGGACGTAAGAGGATTTCCTGGTTGCGAAATTTAAGGGAGTGGTACGGGTGCAGTTCAATACAATTGTTCAGAGTTGCAGCCAACAAAGTTAAGATTTCTGTGATGGTAGCCAACCTTAGATAGGAGACGGTACTGCACAAAGAAGAAGAAGTAGTTTATGATATATTCGCTAATGGATGATTTTCAGTAGCAACTTTAGCACAAGGGACATCAAGCTAATGGCGAGGCAATCGCTGCATTTTCTTGCGTTTTTTTTAGGAAAACAAATAAAGATCGGCGTTAACCATTCTATGGGTAATATGCCTGGGCAATTTTGGCTATAAATGCCTTGTTTGAATTATTATAATAATAAATTAATACATCTTTATGTCTTTAACTACTTGCAAATTACAAAATAGCTATCCAGTATTTTCTTTTCTTTCTTAATACTTCTAGTTATTTAGTTCGATTCTAATTTAACGTATTCTGTTAGTACTAGTTGATCCAGATCTACAAAAACGATGCTTACAACCAAGAGGCCAATTTCCATCCTCATCATGTAAGAAATATGTAAACTGTTGGGATGGCCACGTTGTAGAGCAAGAATGTCCAGAGGGATTGCTTTTCTCCACCAAAGGGTATTGCGATTATCCCTACAATGTTAACTGCGGTGACAGGGGTCAATACGGAGGAAGTAAAGGTAAATTAAACGAAAAGATTTTCAAATTTAAATTTTTTATCTTATTTTATTAATTTTAAAAATTTTAATTAATATTGATAGCCAGCGATCTGTCAATTCTTTCGAACCTTTTGAAATTTAATTAATTTAAAGTACAGTATGCGGCAGAATAAAGAGTACTAAAATGACTATTGAAATGTTTATGATTATTTATATACATATACATATCTAGTATACAGTATACCACGATATAGCCTTGCAAACATTATTCACGGCGACCGACGCATGTTTCCGACAAAACATATGTTAAAGATGCCCTCTGGCCAGTAGCGGATCTACGGGGAGGGAAAATGAGGAAATTTCCCCACCTCCTAACAAGGTTCCAAATTAAAGAAAAAAAATTGTTCAAACATAAAAACATATTAGCTTACATGAAACCGAAACCACAGAAAGACAAATTCAACCCAATAAGCACGCTAGTTAGGAAAATTAAGGGAACTTAATGCGTATAAGTTATTATTTATGTCTTTTATTTTTATGTAATCTGAGTTTATCTTTTTTTATGTCGTTTGGTTGGTTTTTGTTCTAGTGAGTGGCAACTCCCAAAATGATCGCGCAGTATTCGAAGAGACTCCCTGGCAGTGTGACAGATTGTTCGTCCTGCTGAAACCATTGTTGATTTTAAGCTGGGACCATTTTCGTGATCTTTTCCGTATGACCAAAAATAGTACTCCACCATGAAATTTTTTTTTGCAAAACTGAGGACCATTCTGAAGCACCTAACATTATCACGACATTCACATATGTTATAACGATGTTCAGAAACCACTCAGTACGTTTCGGTCCGTGACACATACAAATTTGAGACATACGAATTCAGTACTGTTTCTTTTGCCACATACCGTACTTAAACAAGAGACGAACAAAACCAGTGACCTACATCCGAAATTCTCTAAGTATATCAAATTCGACGCTGAGATATTTAGAACAAATAGAAAATTATATAATAACCTTAAAAATAAAAAAAAACTGGAGAAAAAGAGCACGAAACATATCAGAATTGAGAAGAATCCTGGAACAGGCCAAGACCCAGAAAGGGTTGTCGAGCCAGTGATGGTGATGATGATGATATCAAATTCTACAGATTGTCACAAGGGTTTGACGCCCAACAGGGAATTTGTGGATCAACATTCGCTTTTACTTTATGGTCCTTCGAGCCGGATTCCTTTAAGGAGCTTATGCAACGGTGTCGAATCATGTCTTCATGTCACTAAATAATCTTTCCTTGTAGAAATGCTTTTTCTTATGAACTGTGCCTTAAAATTGAAAAGGCGTGCTTTTGGAATAAAAAAAAATAGAATTTTATGTGGAATTTGACAGATACTACAAATTAAACAAACTTTATATCAATAATGGTAACACATATTTAAAGATATTTTTATTTTTAGTGGTGTTGCCTGAATCTTCTGAATGTCCACAAGAATCTGGAACATTTAGAGAAAAACACGACTGTGGATCGTATTACACGTGTGTTTTCAACAAAATTGTCGCCAGATACTCGTGTCCTGTAGGGCTCAAATTTAATGAGGTAAGTGTATCGCCGTATAACAATTTTCAAAACTTTTAACAACTTTCAAACTTTCACTCATAACAACGCTGGAGGCGCTCGTTTTTGTGAGCACCCCAAATTAAATTTCCGTGTCATTATCTAATATCGTATTCACCAAAATCATACCAAATGTACAATTTTTTTTGTTTTATAATACGAGGCTTGTTCCATTGAAACACATCTTTGGTCCAGGAAAACTGTATTGGTAAATATATCTACAAATAATTACCACTATACAATGAAGCTCAGGATAGAGATCAGTGGAAGGAGTTGGGAGAGGTTTATTTGCATAAATGGACGATAGTAGGATAAGAAGAAGAAGAAGACAATGAAAACACATATTCCATTGTTTCACCAACCGATATATACCCTGCTTAAAGAATTATTATGGCTGTTGCTTGAAGAATTCTTTTACGGAATTTTGTACTTCTTTGTCAGTAGAAGGATGACACCACGTGAGAGTTTTCCTAGACCTTTTCGTTTATTTTTGAAGATTGAATTTCAAACATCTTTGAATGCGGAGAATTTGCGTGTTTCCATTACATCGATGACAAAACTGGATGGTTCAAAATAATAGCAAGATTCCTTCCAAGATTCTTAGCAAGCAATTATTGAGGAAAGAGAGTCATGATCGTTTTTCTGTATTCCGTGACATGTTGCAAAGACTGTAACTGACAGACTGTAACTGAGAGACTGTAACCTAGCCACTGTAACTGAGGGATAGAGAGAGAGAGAGAGGGAGAGAGAGAAAGATAAATATATAGAGAGAGATAGAGAGAGAAAGAGAGAGAGAGAGAGAGAGAGAGAGAGAGAGAGAGAGAGAAAGAGAGAGAGAGAGAGAGTGAGTAAGAACATGTGAGTTTTATTATGTCCAACTACATATGATAGCAAATAATTTAATTTTGACTTATTATACCTTATGATTTTTATGTTTTTGTGTATTTTTAATTTGCATTTTATTTAATATATTATGTCTTATTTTTAGGATTTGGGTATTTGTGACTATGAAGCAAATGTCGACTGCTCTGCAAAAATAATTAACCATTCAAAAACAGTTATTGGAGTAGTTACCACAGAAAAGAATGCAGGTAATCAAATATTTCAAAGTGTATATTAATGGTATCATATCGAATCCTTGCCTCCACCAAACTGGATCCTCTCATTTAGGACTCTTTTTGGCATATCTTTCGGTATCCATTCTCACTACATGACCAGCCCATCAAATTCTCTGAAGTTTAACTAATCTTGAGATCAGTGTCTCTTTGGACAGTTGGTAGAGTTCATGGTTGTACCAAGATCTCCATACTCTGTTTTCGTTAATAGGTCCAAATATCTTCCTTAGGATTTTTCTTTCAAGGATTTCCAGCTTTCTTTTGTGTTTTTTGACATCAACCATGTCCCGCATCCATAATAACTATTGGTTTGATAATAGTTTTGTAGACTCTGACTTTCGATCCCAATATTTTGTATTTTTTTTGGAGCGAAACACATGAACTGGTGAAAAATACGTTGTGTTTTTTTAATTTAGGTACCATTCTCATTTGGATTTCTGGTTCTTACGTTTCTTTCTCTCAGCTTTGTCTATTCCTTCCCTCCAACTTTTTCTTGGTCTACCTCGATTTCTTTTTCTTTTCGGTTGCCATTTTAATATATCCTTTGATATTTTGTTCATCCATTCTTTGTATATGTCCAAACCAGATAAGTTGTTTTGTTGATAAGTCATCTGTGATTGTTCGTTTGATTCCCAGTATTTTTCTAATGCGTCCGTTGGTTTGTATATTAATCTTGTTTATATTAACATTTTTTCAGATCATAACGAATACATTGGACAAAATACTAAATGCAGCGTAGAATATGGAACATTTAGGGATATGTATAGGTGCAATAAATACTATATCTGTGCAGATTTTAAAATTGTTTCTCAACACGAATGTCCACCAGGTTTTAACTTTAACGATGTAAGTATGGGCTTGTTAGCATTTAATAATTGTTTATCGTTTAACCTAATTTGTAAGATATCTAATATTATTTATTTTTTTTAATTCTAGAATATTGGAAAGTGTGACTATTCTCATAAAGTTGATTGTTCGAAGCCTCAACAAATTTATGAAATAACAAAGAATTCTATATTGCAAATTCCAGAAGGTAGGTTAAACTATAACTTATTTGTAGGTAGGTACCTATGTACTTTTAATAATAATTGTTTTTCCTCTTCTATTACTTACTCATTTTAATTGTTGTTTATCATTTATCTGAATATATAGTTATCAATATATTTATGAACACTAGCCAATTTAATCTCTAATATACCTCAAAATTATTATACAGAAGAATTTTGCACTTCTTTCAACATGCCTACCAAGCGAGAAAGTGGACAGGTAGGACATTGCTACAATTATCGACTGCAACAGAGTATGCTTTGAGCAAAAAAGAAAGAACTTTGTGTCGTTTCTAGATGTAAAAGGGGCATTTTGGATACCACTCAACATAAATAGTCATTAGAGAATTGAATAAAAGAAAGATAGTAAGACATCCAGGTAGATGGCACAACTACTTCTTATTAGTGGTGTAGATGGAAATAGAGCAAGACACCTTCTCCGGCTCAACGACTAGAGGCTCTCTATAAGAGGTAGTTGTGTGCTCATACATTAGGAGTTTAGTAGTAAATTAACTTCTACGCGATTTGACAAAATTCGAGGTATCCTACTAAGGATACCTCGAGTAACATCACAAGACAAGCACTCGAATATCAACCTGAGGGGACAAGGAAGAGGGGAAGACGGAAGACCAGATAATATCTGGAAGAAAACAGTAACCAGAGAACAAAACAGAATCGGCTTAAGTTGGGGGGAAGTGATAAACAAAGTAAGAAACAGAGGGGAATGGAAGGAACTGGTACGCAGATTAACCAGAGAATAAACACAATAAGATAAGAAACACAGCGCTGACCTTGCCACCAGCAGTCTTACACCACCGGTCAAGAAACGCAAATGCGGCCAATACTCCACTAGGAGTGATGATCCAAGAGATGGAGACAATCTTAAGTTGTCCCTCTTCAAAGGCCCTTCTCTAACGCTCCAACTTCTCCTCCAATATTTCTTTGCTCTCCTCTACTAACACGATATCATCAGTAAAGAGCATTGATCAGGGAGCCAAGGTTTAAATCAGATATTAAATATCTAGGTATAATTTTATCTAATAAAACTCGTCTGGAAGAAGCATGGAAAACAAATGATGTAACTCAAAATTCTGGGGTGTGTATGCTGGACGTGTGAAAACAATTATATCACTTAGAGGGTAGTGGCTTAAGAAAGTAAACCCAGTCTAAGAAACAGGAAGAACTATATTGGAAAGCTTCAAAGACTAACTTATGTATGCATAATAGCTGCAATAGAACATACTCAAATAATGCCAGAAATACTTCTTGATCTCTCATCTCTACAGTTCCTGGCGCAGAACATGAAATTTTGTGGAACTTTTATGAGCAAAGTGAATTTTAAACCACCGCCTTCAAAATACCTGTGTCCCTGAAATGTAGTAGACACGATTATAGTTGTCGAAAGAACTTTTAACTCAACTTTCATCTAGAACTCTCCAATTCAGACAATCAAACGTGTAAACGATAACTGCCAACCGTTAAAATATTTCCCAACGTTCGTTTGTGTGGGATAGGTCTGGCAGTTCCTAATAGATGGCGCGACAATATGGTTTTTGCAATTTTATTAAATAGGAGTTGATTAGAAACATTGGGTGCGTTCGGACGACCATAGCGGCTGGCTGTCAGCAGAAATCGGCTGAGTGGTTGTATCTAGCCGTGATAGGGAAAGCTTAGTAAATCTCTCAGCGGCTGACTTCCAGCGGTGACGTCTGACAGCTACTGCTGGCTCAGCTGTTCAGCCGCTGTGGTCGTCCGAACGCACCCATTGATGCGCACAATTACCCGACGCGCACCATTAACCGACTCCCCTAATATTATAAAACTATAAACCTATTTTGTTTTATTCCCTTTTATTTGTTCACGATTAAATATAGGTATGTTGAAAATATTTTTTTATTTTCTTATGTTTTAGAATATAGAGAAAAAGTAAACAATTGCAAACCAGGATCGGTATTTCGTCTAAATTCCGAATGTACAGCTGCCTGTTTATGCAGGAATGGTTTAGCAGAAGTTATACAATGCCCGACAGGATTTGCGTACGATGCAGCAATAGATAAATGTATTTTACGACACCTGGCTAGATGTTAATTTGTAAGTTATTAAGTCTTTTGGTTTATAATTGGTTGTGTGACTTGGCATCTTATACAATATTTCTCCTTTCTCCATTCGTTCCTGTTTTTGCTTATGTTTACCCATTCTTTAGCTCCCACATTCTATCTCCCATCTCTTTTTCGGTATTCCTGGTGGTATGCCTGATACTGGTCTCCATTTGGATGTTTTCTTGATAACTGTTTCTGGATTTATCCTTTCTATATGTTCCATCCATCTGAGTCTCTGTGACTTGCTAAATCTGACGATGTCTACTAGTCTACTACTTTCTAAACTTCTCTTACTTCGTAATTCATTAGTTTTATAAATGCATTGTTACCTAAGTTTAGTGGCTCTGAATTATTTTCCTCTCTAGGGTCCTCAATCTTTCTTTATCTTTTTCTGTCAAGCACATTACTTCAACACCATGTGTGATTCCTGGTCTGAAATTTTTCAGTTTAGGTGGTAGTATTCTGAGTACCTAAGCTTCTTATCAGGTATTTCTAAATATTATCTTAAACATTGAAATGTACCATAATAATAAAATTATGGTATTTACCTACTATTATTTTTCGTAGAAAGTTTTAACCATTTTATTCCTAACAGCATTAAAATATAATGTGCCTTGTAAGTTGCCTAACCTAAAGAACACTTATTTCATATTTTAAGATTGTAATAATTGTAATAATAATAATTTCTACATTGTAAAGGATTGTGTCCTAGTTTAATAATGAAATTTCAATATGTTTTAGATATAAAGAAACTGTGATGGATTTCTTCTTTCTATGAAGACTGATAAAATGCTTATGATACAAAACGACTAGAAGCGTTTTGAGGGGTTGGTGGCGGTTTTTATTTATTATTTAATTAGACGTAAGAATTATGTAGGAAATGTAAAATAAATGATTAAAAAACACAATTTTATTTTTGCATGGTCAATGACTAAGGAGTCAGTATACTTAAAACATAAGAACGTAAAGGCAGAAGTTTTAATGATAATAAGTATAGATTCTGCTTGACACAACTTATAGATAGGAAAAAAGTCAATAAAAAAATCAAGAAACCCACCTTATATTTGTTGACTTACCGAAGGCTTATGATACAGTTCCTGTAATCAAACTCTGGATAGTAATTACTAGATACAAACATCAGTCAATAGAGATCTACGTTAGGGATGCTGCATTACACCAACCTTCTTCTTCAGGTTCCTTCCCCTATCGGAGGTTGGAAATCATCATCGCTATTTTAATTTTATTGGCCGCACTTCTGAATAATTCTAATGAGCTGCAACCGAACCACTCTCTCAAATTTCTTAGCCAGGATATTTTGCGTCGTCCTGGTTTTATCTTCCCTTGTATCTTCCCTTGCATAAATAACCTAAGTAATACGTACTTCTCGCCCCTAATTATATGACCCAGATATTGAATCTTTCTAATTTTAATAGTTTTTATTACTTCACATTCTTTGTAACACCTCTATATTAGTTACTTTAAAGTCCACGATATTCTGTGGATTCTCCTGTAGCACCACATCTCAAAGGAGTTTAATTTTTTGATTTCAGACTGTTTTATTGTCCACGCTTCCATGCCGTATAGTAAAGTAGAAAAAACGTAACAACGTAGCATTCTTGTGCGGATCTCTAGATTAAGGTTACGGTTGCAAAGTAAGTTCTTCAATTTTATGAACGTGTTTCTTGCCATTTCTATTCTAGATCTGATTTCTTTTGTTTGATCTCCATCTTCGGTTAGCTACGTTCCTAAATATTTATATGTTGTTACTCTTTCGATCGTTGTATTATTGATGACACCAGACTTACACCAACCTAGTGTAAGTTATAATATGTTGCGAACGCATTGAAACAATGGAAATGTAAATGTTGGGGAATGGGTGTATACCTTCGAGAAATATGTTTATATACCTTGCAATTTTTCTGATGACTAGGTCATCATGGTGAATGATACAGGAGGTATGGAATATATGACAAGGAAACTTCAAGAGAAATATAGAAAGTAGAAGCTGGAAATTAATAGAGCAAAAATTAATTAGGTACCTGCCAATAAGAACAGATATGACGAACAGCAACTATAAAAATATTGACGGAAAGACGATCAAGAAATAAAAAGAAGATTAACGCAAACTAGAAGAACGACAGGCTGTTTGAAAGTATACTTTGGAGTTAATAAATTGGGATAAGAATAAAACATTACATACAGGGTGATTGCTCAATAGATCGGCGATAGCAATAAAAGTTAACAACAAAAATTATAGACAACTTAGGGATTCATATTACAAAATTAGTATAAATGTTACAGGGTGTTCGATAACCGAGTGGCAGACCAAACTTATGTTTTTTTAAATGGAACACCCTGTATTTTATTTTATTTTCGAAATTTCCTTAACTGCCCATCACAAAAATATAAAGGTTTGTTATGTTATACAGGGTATGTACAAAGTTATATCCAATTTTATATGAAAATCGTAACAAGTTCAACATCCTGTATAAATAAAAATAAGCACAACAGAAATGGTTTATTGGTGCTATATTTTTTTTGTTAATTTTCAAAATTTTCAAAACTGATTATTATTGCTAATTTTCTTTATACCGAATACAGGGTGAGTCAGAACGCAAGTACATTATTTTCTCAGTAATTTTAAATGGAACACCCTATATTTTATATCACTATTGAAAAGTACCATTATCATTCTTTAATTTTTATGTATAAACATTCGCTATGTCTAAATTTATTAGTTTTCGAGATATTTTCATTTTTCAGAGCAAATTATTAATATGTGTAAATTTTTCCAGATTTTAAGTAAGCCATGACTGAGTGGTCGAAAACTGGCAGTTCATCGTGATAAAACTGTTATTGTGTTATTAAATAGTTGAGATGAATTTTAGTGTTGAGGAAATGGTAAATCTGGCCGGATATTGGGGGAGTGCAATAAAAATGCATTATTACCAGTAAGAATTTATCATGAGCTGTTCCCTGGAAGACGACAACCTACAAAAGCAATTTTTGAAAGATTGAAGGATTCAGTTAGGTATGAAAAACACGAACGAACAAAAAGTACTGTAACAGAGGAAAACGAAATAGATGTGTTGCTGGCAGTTACTGAAGATCCACATACAAGTATTCGAACTATTTTCAAAGAAAAAGAACAAACTTACTACTCTGTGCAAAAAATTCTTGCAAAAAACATAATGCACCATTACCGCAATCAAATGGACCAAGAATTAATTCAGGAAGATTTTGAAAAGAGAATATTATTTTGTGAATGGGCCTTAGATAAAATCAATCAACAGATAACAGATAGATTTCTTGGATAATATACTATTTGGAGATGAAGCTACGTTTCATAAAAACGGTTCAGTCATGGCTTATTTAAAATTTGGAAATATTTAGACACCTAATTAATACTTTGCCCTAAAAAATAAAAATATCTCGAAAACTAATAAATTTAGACATAGGGAATATTATATAAAAATTAAAGAACGGTAATGGTACTTTTCAATAGTGATATAAAATACAGGGTGTTCCATTTAATATTACTGAGAAAATGATGTACTTGCGTTTTGATTCACCCTTTATTTGATATAAAGAAAATTAGCAGCAACAATCATTTTTAAAAATTTTGACAATCAATAAAAAATATGGCACCAATAAACCATTTCTGTTGTGGTTATTTTTATTTATACAGGATGTTGAACTTGTTACGATTTTCATATAAAATTGGTTATAACTTGGTACATACCTTGTATAACATAACAAACTTTTATATTTTTGTGATAGGGCAGTTAAGGAGATTTTGAATATAAAATAAAATACAGGGTGTTCCATTTAAAAAAACATAAGTTTGGTTTGTCACTAGGTTATCGAACACTCTGTAACATTCTAACTAATTTTGTAATATGAATCTCAAAGTTGTCTACAATTTTTGTTATTAACTTTCATTGCTATCTATTACTATAGCGGATCTATTGAACCCCACTAATCAATCACCCTGTATATGAAAATCTTATTAAAAGAAGTCTCTTATATAGAGGGCAGATACTTGGAGAATAACAATAAAGAATAACAAAAGAGAGCTGGAGGCATTCGAAAGGGACGTATTAACGACGTCAGTTGGAGTATCCCGCAGAGAAAAAATTCGAAACAATGAAATAAGACGATGAATGAGAGTTGGAAGCTCAATAGAAAGTAAAATTGAAATAAATGGACGAGAAATAGAGAAAGTAGATAACTTCACATATCTGGGATCAATCATGAAAAAAAGACGGTAGTAGATCAGATGTAAAAATAGAACAGTAAAGACACAACATGCATATAACTCTTTAAAGAAAATCTGGAATATATCAGAATTAATCAAAATAAAAATATTTCATAGCTGCATTAAGAATATGTTATTGTACGGCGCAGAATCTTGGAGACAGTAAGAAACGTCTACTAAAAATTTACAAACCTTTATAAATAAATAGTTGAGAAAACAAGAGAAAATAATAGTCACGGTTAAATGAAGGACATGGAAATGGATTGGACCTACTGTAAGGAAAGACAAAAATAATATAACTAGGCAAACATTCGAATACCAACTAGACGGAAAAAGAAACAGGAAGACCCGATAATAACTGGAGAAGAACTGTAAAAAGAGATCATGAAAGAATTGGCCTGAGATGAAGAGAGGTCAAACAGAGAGCGAGAAATAGTGTTTCTGTGAAAACTATTTAGTGTCCATTCGTTTATACACTGTACGTTACATAGTCTTCTAATATCTTCACTCCTCTTTCGACCTCTCAGCCAATTTCTTGTAATTTTTCTCAGTACTCTCATCTCTGCCGTTTCCAGTAGTCTTTGTGTTGTGGCTGTATGGGGTCTTGTTTCCGATGCATATGTCATTATTGGTCTTACATTGGCTTTATAAATTCTTGACTTCATCTCAGTGTTAATATGTCGGCAGTCTGTTTGCTTTTTGTACTTGATTGCTCACTTCTTTGTCCAGGTCTCCGTAACTTGACAATGTAATTCCAAGGTATTTTACTTCCATTACTTGTTCAATACTGATACCATCAATTTCTATTTTACATCTGATTGGTTCTTTCAGTACCGGCGCTAGAGTATAAGGCGCCCGCCTGCAAAAGAAGCATAGGCGGCAATAGGCGCCCTTCGGTATCTTTTAAATTAGTATTTTTTATAGCACCGACAGAAAAATGGTCATTTTGGCGCCCCCCAAACAGGGGCGCCCGCCTGCAGTGCATCCCTTGCAGGCCCGTTATCGCCGGCTCTGGGTTCTTTACTGATTACTATTGTTTTAGTTTTCTGAGATGGAATTGTCAGATTGAATTCTTTTGCTCTTATGTTAAATCTGTGGGTTAATCTTTGCAGACTATCTTCATCTTGGGCTATCAATATGGCGTCGTCTGCGTAGCAGAGTATTTTTACTTCTTTGTTTCCCATTCTATATCCTCTTCCTTTGTTTACGTTTTTGATGATTTCATCCATGATTAAGTTGAAGAGCATAGGACTCAATGAGTCTTCCTGCCTCATTCCACTGTCTATGTCTACAGTTTCTGTAAATTATTCATCTATTTTGACTTCCATTTTGTTGTTTTGGTAGATGTTTTCAATAGTTTTTATGATATCTAGGGGGACTTCTCTATTAGACAGAAGATGGATTACATCCTCTTTGATTGGACTTGAGGAATTGTAGAGGAATTTCAAAAGAATAAAACAGAAGAGAACAGAGACAAAGACATGCAAGAGCGCCAATACTCTATAAGGAGGAAAGGCAGTAGATAATCGACTGACACCGCTTACAAAAATTATAAATTTTGTTATTTAAAAATTGAAGTAATAAAAACAAACAAAAATTTTTGATACCCAAGAATGTCGAGTAATATGTTACCTATTTCCTTATTTCGTGTTATTTAATATCATTAAATTTGCAAATAATATTTCATGTGCCCAACCCAATTATGTAAGGTGTTATTCAAACATTTAAACCATTAAAAAAATTAAAGAGACCCAATGGTATAGCGGCGGCGGCAATGGTAGGCATTTAAGGTGAAAGTGTCAAGTATTGTACAAGGGGCACGCCATTATACGAACTTTCACTGTTTAGTTTGCTGCGTTGTTTTTTATAACATATGAACAAGCAAGCAGGTTTGGCGGAATTATGTATGTTGATTCAAAAAATAAACGAAAATGTGCAAATAAAAACGTGTCTCTAGTAAAATTATATCAATCACAAACTATAAAAAACAAATAAAATATTTTTATGTCGTTAACCAGAAAAAAAATCGATAAATTGTGCAAAATAATAATATATATTATGTACAGCTCAACAGTTCCCTTAGAATAAACAAAAAGTTTCTCTTGAATAAGATATTTGAAATTGAAAATAATACTAAATTTTCTCTTTTTTTCACCCCTGTAACTTATTAACATAAACATTATAGAAGTTTTCAGGGACTTTCTACCCTCGATAATAACGTAATCTCAAAAATACTTATTAGTTTTCCCAGCATTCGAAAAAAAATTAATGCATTTAAAAAGCATTTGCTCTAAATTTTATGCCTACGCTCTTAATGTTCAATTTATTGATATGTCTGAGAAGATCTGTAGAAAATGCAAAATCCGAAAGCCATAATCATAAGCCATCTTTCCAATGTTCATACTCATCCATTCCTTTTTCTTCCATTAAAGAGGTTATTTCGTCTTTAAGATCTAAAACTCTATCAAAAAGCCGACTTGCACTTAGCCATCACCCTTTAGTGTAGTAAAGTACATCAGAATATTCACTGCAATGAATCCAGAAACTTTTGAAATTATCTATGATTGAGAGCTTGAGCTCTACCGGTACTACTGGATCTGTTTAATGAAGTATATAAAACCGGAAAAATCCCTCAGGAATGGTTGGTGTCCATCTTTGTAACAATACCAAAAACAATATATGCCAAAGATTGCTATAGGACAATATCACTAATAAGCCATACCCTCAAAATATTTCTAAAGGTGATTCATGGAAGATTATACAGAAAGCTAGAATGTGATATGGATGATACCCAATTTGGATTCCGCAAAGGACTTGGAACAAGAGAGGCATTGTTTGGGTTTAATGTCCTCTCTCAAAGATGCTTAGATATGAACCTGGATATTTATTCCTGTTTCATCGACTTCGAAAAAGTGTTCGACAGGGTCCGACATGAAAAACTAATAGAATTATTGAAAAACAGAGATATAGACAGACGAGATTTACGAATTATCATCAGTCTGTATTGGAACCAAAAGGCCAATATAAAGATAGAAGAACAAAAATCCGAGAATATTGATATAAAGATAGGAGTAACACAGGGTTGTGTTCTGTCGCCGCTACTGTTTAGCCATATTTCAGGAAGCGATAGCGAAGCTAAGTGATGGAATCTCTATAAACGGAAGAATAGTAAATAACATAAGATTCGCTGATGACACCGTTATAATGGCAGACACTCTGGAATCGCTACAAGAATTGCTAAATAGAATTAACGATTATTGCATTCGATACGGACTAAAAATAATCAAAAAAAAAACTAAATTTATGATTCTCAAAAACAGAACATGGAAATGAAAGGTTAATGATAGAGCAAACCCAAATAGAAAAAGGTAAGACATACAAATATCTGGGAACCTGGGTTGATGACAAAAATGACCAAAGCAAAGAAATTAAAATCCGAATTGAAACTGCAAGGCAAGCATTTATAAAAATGAAGACACTGCTTACAAACAAAGACCTTCAGTTTCCTCTCAGATTGAGGGCTCTAAGATGCTACATATTTTCTATATTGCTATACGGAATGGAAGCTTGGACATTGAAGAGACTATACATAAGAAGAATAGAAGCGCTCGAAATGTGGTGTTACAGAAGAATATTGAAAATTCAAGTTTCAGTGGGTTCAAAGGATTACCAATGTTGAAGTGCTCTATGTTTAAATAAGGAGTTAAAAATTATGAAAAGTATAAAAACTAGAAAACTGGAATATTTGGGTCACATTACCAGAGGAGAAAAATATGAGTTGCTGAGAATTATTATGCAAGGAAGGATCCAAGGAAGAAGAAGCATAGGAAGAAGACGGATCTCCTGGCTGAGGAACCTTAGAGAATGGTTTAACTGTCCCTATACGGGTTATAAAGGATTTCATGGTTTCTTGTAATAAATGGTATACAGCCAACGACAGGAAATTTTTTCCGCGTGGATGGTTTAACTGTAGTTTATTACAACTATTCAGAGCAGCAGCCAACAAAGTGACCATAGCCATTATGATATCCAACCTCCGATAGGAGAGGGAACTTTAAGAAGAAGAGAGCTTGTGAACGAATGCTATTAACAAGCTTAATAATAATATCTTAAACGTGCCTAGCCTAGCTAGGAAACCAGATTTTGGCCTAGGGAACTAGATTTTGCTCCTATTTTATTTGGTGTTCCATCGAACATCAGAATAAGTTATTAAATGAAATGTTTTACCAAAGCAATTGTGATTTTTTTGCTGAGAATCAATTCCCAAACATCTGTAAATAACACTTGTGGTACTCAAATAATAAAACAATCTGAAAAAGTTCATATCAAAAATGTGAGATTTTTAGGGGAAACGTCAGAAAATATTTGAAAACACATTGTTTGCAGATTTAAAATAGATAGTGCCATATTTGTCTAACTTAAACTAAATATGTTAAAATTACCAGATATTACCAGATAGATAAAATTGTAACTATTTATAATGGGAAATAAGCCACAATATTATTAAAAAATGATTTTTATTAACGTTTCGACAATATCATTTTAAAGTCTTCTACTTTAAAATGTATCATATGTATCTGAATTGCCGATATAAATGAGTCAAATTAAATAAATTATTAGAAGAATTTTTTTACTAAGCAACAACATTTTTGTTTATGTTAGTAGTATTTTGTATTTTGACAACGGCACCCGATTTGGGCGTCGAAACGTTAATAAAAATAATTTTTTAATAATATTGTGGCTTATTTCCCATTATAAATAGTTAAAATTGTAAAAATGCCACAAGAAAATAGCTTCAGAACAACAGATAAAATTGTAATATAAACTTATTTATAGCAGCCATTAAAAATGAAGCAGCGTTATTAAAAAAAGACAAAATGAATAGACGATAAACAAATGCCATTTTATGTTTTAGACCAAAAAGAGAAATTCCCTTTTACATGCCAAATGTCAATAGAACATGGGAGTGTTTTCAATTAAAATAATTATTTTAGAATGTCAACCTATGTAGTGTTGTGCGAAAAGTATGTTACCTACATGTACGAGTATAATGTGTGAACAGTAAGTATATAACATATTTTAGTGAAAAATTTTTCGAAAAATTTAACGAAACGTTAATAAAATCGTTTTTTGGTAAAATTGTGGCTTATTTCCCATTAAAAATAGTTGATTATTAAAAATTTTTCTTTATAAAAGGTATACATTATTTAAAAAGCCTTAAAAGGGTCACAAATATCACAGAACGTTTTGGCTCTCTAAAAAGAGCATCATCAGTGTTACATGCTTGACATGCTTGACACGTGAGCCACCCAAAAAATCCAGAGGTTAAAACCTTTTAAACGTTGACTAAATGTCTTACATTGTAAAATTAATTATGAAATCCAAAGGATTTGGGGCATTATCCTTAGGGATAATGCCCTCTAGGGCACTATATGAATCCCACGAAGCACATGGGTTGCTAAGTGAAAAATTAAGTCTTCCGGAAAATTAAATTTAGATGCGGGACGCATCTAAACATTCCGTATATGTATTTGGAACCTAGGAGTTTTCTATTGGTTCGTTGCAGCACGCGGTCATATTTTAACCAATAGGCGGCGAGGTGCCAAACGCATATACGGATTGTTATTCGGTTCCAAATTCATATATGGAATGTTAAATATTCGTACACCGAAAAAGATAAGTTTTTATTAGAGTCTGTTAAAAGGAGATTAATTTTAAAATACTTGTTACTATATTATTAAGGCTATGGGTACATAATTCGCAAATATTTTACATGTATCCCTACTTTTTCTGTCTTTACACGGCAAATTACGTGTAGTAAAATTCACACTGATATGGATATGTAAACATTACTAGAATGTCATTCTACTTGAAAATGTCATCATTAATTTAAAGAGATAGCTTTTGAATGTTCTTGGATAACTGTTATTTTTATAATTGCAGATTATTAATTCAGTTAATAATAAATGCGATAATTTTTTTACTAACTATGTATTCAGTGATTGTAATAATTTATTTGTACAACAAAAACTAATACTCAATCGAGAAAAGAGGAAAAGTGTTAAAGTGATTTTTCAATAATATATTGTTATGGAACGCTTACAATTTTGAACATCTTTAACAACAAAATACTTGGATCACAGAATATATTATCCTGATGTATTATCTTCACGTCTTAAATCAATTATTTATCAAATACACTATATATCAATAATATTTAATCAATAACTTAAAATATTCCCGATGCAATGTCAAATATTTACAATTGTCACTGATTGTCAGTGTCTGACTAACGCTGACAATATTATATTCGGCTGAGTGCGTTGTAAGACAAAGGTAGATTTGGAAAATATTACCACGGCATTGTGTTCATTTTTTCCGAATCCTGAAAAAACCAATAAATATTTTTGAAAAATTTAAACGCAGAATGAAAGATTAAATTATTACCGAGGGCCGAAAGTCCCTTAGAATAAATAAAAGGTTTATTTTGAATGAGATATTTGAAATTAAAAATCACACTACTAAATTTTCGCTTAGTTTTTCACCCATGTAACTTATTAAAATAAACATTATAGAAGTTCTCAGGGACTTTCGGCCCTCGCTAATAACGTAATCTTTCATTCTGCGTTTAAATTTTTCAAAAATACTTATTAGTTTTCTCAGGATTCGAAAAAAATGAATCCCCATTTGAATAGCATTGCAGCCGAAAACACGTACCGATCCTCTTAAATAAAAATAAAACAATTATAGTATTTGGAATGTTATTTGGTGCGAAATTCATATACGGTATGGTAAATATTCGTAGAACTAAAAGACGATTTTTATTAAAGCCAATTAAAATGAGACTGGTTTTTAATAGTATATTTTTCTATGATCATTCACAAAAAAATATATTCAAATTTATTAATTTTGTAACGCAAAAAAATTAAGTAGTTTGTCAGTCTGACAGTTTGTTTACATATTGAGAACTGTCAAAGAGTATGTATTTGATTCGCCATTGGTTACTGCGCGTGTGCCACCTTTATCGCGAATGTCATATCGCGATTCTATTGGTTAAAAATCTGTATCCTAATGTATGTATCATATTGAAGTTCATTATGATACAGGTAGTGACATCATAATTGATATATTATAGTATGAGAATAGAAAAATTTTTGTTAATGTATTATTAAAGATCCACAAGGAAAAAGTTTTCCTGTAGTTGGCTGTATACCATATATAATACAAAAAAAAACGAATAAAGTCCTTTATAAAAAGTATATATTTAAAATCCCTCAAAAGATCTACATCACAGAACTAGTTTTAGATTGATTGACCAATCATCATCAGTGCTTTTCTAAAATGAATATAACCTGATAAAATGATGCAAAGGTTTTAAAATTTTGACTACGTTTAAAAAAGTCGTAGGTTATACCTACTCACGTGTCCTTACCATACTAACCACCAAAATATAATATTACAAATTTTATTTACATATATTACATAATTACAAATATTTTGGTGGTTAGCATGTAAGATCACGTGAGTATAACGTACAACTTTTTTTAACCGTAGTCAAAATTTTAAAACCTTTGCACCATTTGATAAGGTTATATTCATTTTAGGAAAGCACTGATGATGATTGGTCAACCAATCGAAAACTAATTCTGTGATGTAGCCCTTTTTAGGGATTTTAAATATAGACCTTTTATAAAGGACTTAATTCGTTCTCTTGTATTATATGGTATACAGCCAACTATAGGAAAACCTTTTTCCTTATGGATCTTTAATAATACATTAACAATAATTTTTCTATTCTCATACTATAATATATCAATTATGATGTCACTACCTGTATCAACTTCATTATGATACAGATTTTCAATATGAAACAGATTTTCAATATGATACAGATTTTTAACCAATAGAATCGCGATATCATATTCGCGATTAAGGTGGCACACGCGCAGTAACCAATGGCGAGTCAAATATATACGCTTTGACAGTTCTCAATATGTAAACAAACTGTCAGACTGACAAACTACTTAATTTGTTTGCGTTACAAAATTAATAAAGTTGAATATATTTTTTTTGTGAACGATCGTAGAAAAAATCGTGTATACAACTTGCATTTAATTATCATTATGAAGCTCGTACTCTATACGAAACTCGTCGCTAGGCGGCTCGTTTCGTATCCCTTATACTCGCTTCATAATGACCATCATTAAATGCTCGTTGTATAATATTATATTAAAAACCAGTCTCATTTTAACTGGCTTTAATAAAAATCGTCTTTTTGTTCTACGAATATTTAACATACCGTATATGAATTTCGCACCAAATAACATTCCAAATACTATAATTGTTTTATTTTTATTTAATAACACACTAACAATTATTTTAAAATTAATCTCCTTTTAACAGACTCAAATAAAAAAATTATCTTTTTCGGTGTACGAATATTTAACATTCCGTATATGAATTTGGAACCGAATAACATTCCGTATATGCGTTTGGGACCTCGCCGCCTATTGGTTAAAATATGACTGCGTGCTGCAACGAACCAATAGAAAACTCCTAGGTTCCAAATACATATACGGAATGTTTAGATGCATTCGGCATAGGACGTTAGTACCTATATGTCGAATGGACCTGTTGCATTCAAAGAGCTAATTTTTGGTGATGTGCGACATGGTGGTGGAGTCAACCCCAAAGATGTTCACGATTCGCCTGCCTGTTTTTTGTTCTATCTAAAGGCTGCAATTTGTGAGAACAATGGGGAGGCAGTTACACTATGGTAACATGGTTTTCTCTGGCTAGATCAATGACGTCAATGTTTTGAGTATGGCCAAAGTACAAATATCAACTGAGTAATGCTTGTTTTTCCTCTGTACAAACTGTTGAAACTATTGGATGAAAAGATTGAATTGTATCCAACCAGATATCGTTCCTGGCAGTGCACCTTTCTTCAATTGCTCCCATATGTTTTTGCGCGGAAATATTACCTAGAGAAGGTTCAAAAGAACCAGCAGCATTCATACAGCAGACAATAGTTACAAGAGCTTTTAGTAATGTAGGCCTGTTGCCATATACCTTTAACTTCAAATATGTATCACCATCACCATCAAAAGATATCTAATGGTGTTAAATCACACGATTTAGAGAAATAATGCTGATCACCAAAACAAGAGATTACAAGCACAGAAAATGCCCCAGTGTGAGAAAAAATGTGAAAAAAAATTTCATATTTACAATTACAAAATTAAAAACAAAATGATGATTTATTATGATTTATGATTTATTTACATGATTTATTATTAATTTAATTAAAACTATTTGCGGCCACTTTTTGAATGAAAACCTGCTATCAATGTATTCTTCTATTCTTAAATTTATATAAAAATGTGATTTTAGTTAACTAACTTATAAATGTAGAAAAGTTTATTGAATATGGAAAACCAGCATACATGTGTTTTGTAGATTTAAAAAGTGCTTTTGATAGGGTGAGGCGAAATGACATCTTAAATTTATTACAAGCTTAACAAATAGACCACCAAATAATAAAGCTAATTAATGAAATTAACAAGAAAAACAAGACCAGAGTTATAATGTCAACAGGGGAAACAGAACGCATAGAACTAAAAGGAGGAATCCGCCAAGGAGACTCGCTCAGCCAATTGTTATTCAATATGGTGATGAATCAATTAATTCACGAAGTAAGAAAACGACATGGATACCACATGGGAGCGCATAAAATTACGATACTATGCTATGCCGATGATGCAGTAATAGAGATGCAGTTAATATGAGAATATCAGTAGAAAAAACTAAATGTATAGTGATAAGTAAAGAGCCGCGTGGATGCAAGTTAGAAATAGACGGCAAAATAATTGTAGAACAAGTAATGAAATTCAATTACCTAGGAGTAGAGATCACTAGTGACAGGAATATAAGGACAGAGACCACAATACAAGCAATAAAAGCGGCAAGAGTAAGTGGTTGCCTCCGAGAAACCATATGGAGAAACAAATATCTGACCACGGAAAGCAAAATAAAAGTATACAAGACAACAGTAAGACCTATCCTAACATATGCAGCGGAGACAAGGACCGATACAAGAAAGACGAAACAACAAATCAACAATATCGAAATGAAAGTATTAAGATCAATAGCGGGCATATCATTAAGAGACAGACAAAGCAACAGAAGTATACGAGAACGATGCAAAATTGAAAATATCAACAGGTGGATAAAAACAAGAAAGAAAAACTGGAACGAACATATAAACCGAATGGAGCCAGATAGATTAGCGAACATCCTTAAAAACAGCAAGCCGTACAGCAGAAGACCCGTTGGAAGGCCGCCGAAAAGGTGGAAAGACAATGTACAGTCAACAACAACTGAGGCTCAGACAATCAATAATTTACGGCGCCGTAATGGGTCCCACGGTGAGAGTAGTGGATAGCCAGACGAGCTGTAAAATATCGCGCAGCAACATAGCAACATAGGATAGGCCCCATTTTTCGCGCTCCATTTTACTGCTCTTAGGGCGACGTAAAGTATCGCTTGTCTGGCCTTAGCCTTAGGCTAAGGCCACACTGGCGATAATTTACGGCGCCGTAAGAGCAGTAAGCCTGACGAGGCATTGGTTGACTAACTCAAATTTCATCTACAATTGGTGGAGGAGTTAGTCAACCAATGGGTTTACTGCTCTTACGGCGCCGTAAATTATCGCCCGTGTGGACTTTCGCTTAATATTATCATTACTGCAGCCACTAAACAACAGAGGATTACGAAGACTGTGACAGAATAAGAGGCAGACAAAAAGGAGTAATTCTAGTCGCACGAAGAAGAAAAAGAAGAAGATAAATGTAGTGATTCTGCAGTGGGATCTCAAACTATTTAAAGTAGGGAAAATTTGTTTTCCCCTCAAGGGGGTACACGCAAAATTTCGACTCCAATGCTTTTTAAGTATTTTTGAAAAATTTAAACGCAGAATGAAAAAATACGTTATTACTGAGGGCCGAAAGTTCCTGAAAACTTTTATAATGTTTATTTTAATAAGCTACAGGCGTGAAAACAAAATAGCGGAAATTTAGTGTGATTTTTGATTTCAAATATCTAATTCAAAAGAAACTGTTTGTTTATTCTAAGGGACTTTCGGCCCTCGGTAATAAGGTAATCTTTCATTCTGAGTTTAAATTTTTCAAAAATATGTATTAATTTTCTCAGGATTCGAAAAAAATGAATGCATTTAAAAAGCATTGAAACCGAAATTATGGGCCTACGCCCTTAAAAAACTACTAGTAATTACGTAAAAGCAGCAAAAATATATTTTATTTTCAGAAAAAATTAACCAATTTTAAAACTACATTAAATTTTATTGATTCTTCACTCTCCAGGATTCTTCACTCTTCACTCTCCGTCTATTCAATGCAAATACGGCTTGGTTGAAGTCCATAAATGTAGGTACGTGTAAAAAGCAGTATTAACCCATTACCAATCATGTCAATTCCATTGTATTTTGTACCTATACAAAAACAACTAACAAGATATCCTTACGAAACTTTTAACACTAGTTCACTTTAAGACATCGACCCAATCAACATATTTCGTCATTTTTGAAACGAGTTCGAAAACTGTCACATATATTACGACATGGTTAATGTGCGTTTTTGAATATACCAGATTCATGAATAAAAAGGAAAGCGTTGATTGAGAATAAAATCGAAATCGGCAGTTTTCTTGCCAAGGCTGATCTACATCTATAGACCTGGATCCCGCGTACCAAAAAAAGTTGATTAATAGCAAGCTGAAAATTTGTTAATAGCTTAACGGTGTCTTGTTGGACAAACTTTGATGTATGAGAACACTGGAACAGGGGAAGTTTTAATTGTGGAACAGGTTAAAAATTTGAAACGTCAGACTACGAAAACGTTCCATGTATTTTGTCGGACAGAACTTCCAATTGATTTGTTACCATTTCATTAAACTCTCATGCAAAAATCAGACTGGTGTTTATCAGGAACTGGGCATTTTAATGAGTGGAACACGAAGAACATGTCAAATGACAGGAATCATGTTGGTTAGTAATAGCAGTCTGATTTTTGCATGAGAGTTTAATGAAAGGGTAACAAGTCGATTGGATGTTCGGTCCGACAAAATACACGGGACGTTTTCGTAACCTGACGTTCCAAATTTTTAAACTGTTCCACAATTAAAGCTTCCCCTGTTACAGTTTTTCCGTACATCAAAGTTTGTCCGACTAAAAACCATTAAGCTATTAACAAATTTTCAGCTTGCTATTAATAAATTTTTTTGGTACGCGGGATCCAGGTCTACTATAACATAATACACTCGGGTGCAAAAAAATCGATCCACTGAAAATTTGGTCATTTTTGATGTCTCGAAATTCCTAAACCTGTTGTCCGATTTAAGTGATTTTCTTTACCATGTTATAGCCTTATTCATTAACAATATCGCTGTAATAATATTGTTGCTAGACAGGTAAACTGTCATTGTATACCGGGTGCACGCATCAAACTGTGTTTTTTTCTCAAAGTTCGCATCACCCTGTGGAATATTTTAGCGTTTATAAAATACTGAAATTAAAACCAACTATAGCCTCCGGTTTTCTTAACATTCTTTTTTTAGATTTATTCGCTTATGTTGGATAATAAAAAAGTTAGGTACTTTAACAACTGGCCATGTTCATCATCAGTACAGGGTGTTTCGAAATAACTGCGGCAAACTTTAAGGGGTAATTTTACACTGAAAATAATGACAGTTTGTTTTATAATCATAAGTCCGCAAACGCTTCGTTTCCGAGATACGGGATGTTCAATTTTTTTTACAAACTGACGATTTATTTATTGCTTCAAAATCAGTTGAGATACGCAAATCAAATTTGGTGGGATTTAAGACGTAGTTACTTCACATTTTTTGACATACAATTAAGAATTTTATAGTCACCATTGGCGTGCATACGGGTAATATGATCGGTCATAATACCCGTTTGCGCGCTAATAGTGAATATTAAATTCTTAAGTGTATGTCAAAAAATGTGCAATAACTACGTCTTAAAACCCACCAAATTTGATTTGCATATCTCAACTGGTTTTAAAGCAATAAATAAATCGTCAGTTTGTAAAAAAAATTGAACATCCCGTATCTCGGAAACGAAGCGTTTGCGGACTTATGATTATAAAACACACTGTCATTATTTCCATGTGTAACATTACCCCTTAAGAGGCTACAGTAGCGATCAACAGGTAGCAACAAACGCGTTCCAAGAATGCGGCTCTAATTTTGAGTATTTTGTCGAGATATTTGGCACACATATTCGTAATATAATAAAGAATGGCGGTACAGAGCCCAATTTCAGAAATATGTTAGTACGTGGAAATAACTAAATAAAATATTGAAAAAAGGAGCCTGTACCGCCATTAAGAAGAAAAAAAAAATAAACTTTTTTCAAATAAACTTTTTTATCCCATGCCTAGATTTTGTGTAATCTTATAACTACTAAAATTTTTTATTTCTAACAAGAAATCAAACATATAACTAAATAACTAATTAAGCAACATAGAGAAATTATCACTGTCATTTTGACAAACCTGCGTTAGATTTTCTCTAATCTGTTCTGTCATCTTTATCGATATCTGTTCAGTGCAGTAGTGTGTTAATTTAAGAATTCGTTTTTGTTGATTCATAGGAAAGTAGTGTTTATTGATAGTTAATTTATTATATATTTGTTGTTGTTGTATAAGTTGTTGGCTTCTTTGAAAGAATAGATTGTTGTTTATTGTGAGTTTTAGTTATATGTAGGTAGGTAAGCGACTTTATAGTCAACTTTGGCCTAAGATGGTTGATT
Source organism: Diabrotica virgifera virgifera (assembly GCF_917563875.1). NCBI lineage: Eukaryota > Metazoa > Arthropoda > Insecta > Coleoptera > Chrysomelidae > Diabrotica > Diabrotica virgifera. The sequence goes on along the minus strand of NC_065448.1, from coordinate 250,230,100 downwards.
GAGTTTTTGGTAGGGTTTCATTATGTTCCCTTAGGTTATATCCTGTAACATCGGCGTTTAGCCTGTTTAATATTATTTTTAAATAATGTAAATCGAATTAAAAATTCAACCATTGTTTGGTTCTGGGGCTATTTAGCAAGTATGCACATTCACTGATGATGGACCGATAGGTCTGAAAACGTTCTGAATTGGACATATTTTACTCAATCCATTGGGATTTTTTAAATTTTAATAAATATACCAATTACATAGAAGTGTTTTACTTCATGTTAGAGTTTTTTAACTATATGGTATACAGCCAACCTAGGGAACTTCCCTTTTAGTTTATTTCTATGTAGTTGTCACTTGTTATTACAGCCACAGACATATAAACTCTTTTACTACTTCGAAGTTGTGGTCATTAACAGTTATGTTCTGCTTAACTCTTTGTCTTAGATTTTTGGTAACTAGTACAATCCGACAAGCGAGAGGTGGCGGGTGACCTTAATCGAGGGTGTCACAAATTTGTGGTCGCCGTATCAAAAATTTAGTTGGGATCTGAAAATTACGTTATTAGATATTATTTACTACGATGTGAAATCCTAGCCGACAGTAATAGAAATGAGCAATCCCTTCCACTTTTCAATTTGTTTTACGCACAACCCGCCAGCACTCACTTGTCGGATTGTAAGTATTTCGTCTTCTCGTCATTTATTCGAAAACCCAGACTACCTGCTTCCTCCTAGAGTTATGAAAACACCTTTCTAATCAGTGGATACCCTAATCTAATATTGGAGCTGTGATTAAATCTTTCTTCAAGGTTTTAAAGGCAGTTTAGCAGTCTTCATCCCAGTAGTACTATCTTGCTCTCTCTATAAGTCGCGTTAATGTCAACACCATCTGCAACCTTCGATAGTAGGAATATAACCCTAGAAAACGTCTCACTTGATGTTTGTCAGTTGATTCTGGCCATTCTTTATTGCAATCGATTTTTCCGTTATCCACAGCCACTCCTTTGCTAACTATATGACCTAGATAATTGACCTTACTTTGAAATAGCTGGTACTTCTTGGGGTTTATCATCAATCGGGCAGCTTTAATGCGATTAAAAACGTCTTCTAGATTCTTCAGATAGTCTTCACAAGTCTCCCCCAAGACGATTGTCGATTCTAAATATACTATGCATGCTTTCCAAGGAAACCTCTCAACTCTCAACACATTTTCCATAAGCCTCTCAAATGTCGCAGGAGCATTACAGAGTTCAAATAGCATAACGTTGAATTGATACAATCCAGATCCTGTGGTGAAGACTGTCTTCTCCTTATCCACTGGGCCCATTTCTACCTGCCAATATCCAGACTTCAAGTCTAACGTAGAAACCAATTTACTTCCAGCCAATGTATCCAACGTGCCGTCGATCCGTGGCAGAGAATAACTGCCATCTTTCTTGCTATCATTGTTCAACAAACGGTAGTTTACACAGAATCTCGTTTTTGATTCAAAGGCTGTCACAATAAAAGTTTCCAAAATGGTTGTAGTTATTTGAAAGGAGAAGGTACTCTCCAATTTAATTTAACTTATCGTTTTTGTATAGTTTCAATCAATCATTTATCAGTTTTTTAATCTTATCTGACTAAGAATAAATAGTACATTGCTAAAATGATTTGAGATCAAAGATAAACATTTTACAAATAGAACAAGTATCAGCCTAGGATGTCTGATATCTGCATACCTACCTCGTTAACATTGAGAAATATTTTTTGCAACCTTCGACATTATAATTGTTAATTAAAAACTTGTTAAGCATTTGAAGTAAACTGTTATCTAATTCCAATCCCTGACCTTTTTATATGCATCTTTGAAGAAATGATTTTCCTTCTTCCGAAGCCCCCCTCAGACTTATTCTCAAGGTTCAACCATCGACTGGACGCGGCGCTTGGTACATGGTACCAAGGGACTACAGGAGTCCGTTAAGCATTATAATGTATTCTTGTAAAGTCACTTTCACTGACGCGCCCAACTGTTAAATCTCAGTCAAAAGTAATTATTTTTGTATGTCAAGATGTATGTTCTTGCGGCAACAAATGTGTTATGAATCACTTAAAGGAATTGGTTTGTTGCACTTACATACAAAGGTGACAAGTAATTAGACTAGATCTAAAGCTGTCTTGTTTAGAGAATAAAGAAATACAGATATGAAAAATTACAGACAAAACAAGTGGAAAAGGTTATTACAGGTAAACTATTAAACAGGTACAGTAGAAGATTTGCATCAATGATTATACTCTGGGCTAATTAGCAAAATACAAGGAAAAGTTATTTACCAGCAATTTTATTGCTGGAATCGAATCTTATGATTGTATATATTAATAATATAGATATGCAAAGTCCGCAGATAGTGTGCTACTTTTTTTATAAACAAAATGGCGCCCGAATATCGTGTTTTTTTCAATTTTTGATCTCAAACTCCAAAGATTTTAACTTTAGACCAAAAACACCCAAATAAAAATTCACCGCAATTAAATTCTGCATAGAGACGTGTTTTTTCCGATTTACTTCGACGAAAACTTTCCCCGGAAAAAGCGGGTTTTTCCAACAACATCTTTAATTTTCAACTAAACTTTTAGATAAGTAGTTGTTAATCAATAATTAAATATCTTGGTAACGTAAAAGCCCTTTCCGTATATATTATAATTCCAGAGGTCTATGAAAATTGAATCAACAGTTTAGCAACAATTAAAATGGTAATTAAAAATTTACGGTCGCTATAATAACGACAATAATTATGATGCATAAGAATAACTATGATTTTTTCATAAAAAGATACTATACCTATCTAATATACTTTACAGAATTGAAATTGAAACTATTTAAGCGGCCTCAGGAATATTTTAAAATTATAAACAATTTTTTGGTTTATAAACAAATAGAATATCTCGGGAAATGTTAAACTAAATTAAATTGTGAAAACGGTATTCAAAAGACAGTGGCAGGACGCTTCTTCTAAAAGAAAAGACGTTTAATTATGACGAGTGGCTCCTGAGATACAACCGGTCAAAATTGACCGGAATTTACAGCAAAGATATAAACAATAGGATCATAATTTTCAAACCATCACCTTTTTATTTTTGTCCTCTTTCTCCACACTAATTTTCATATCTTTAAAATCCTCATAACATATATTATTATGATAAAAACTATCGATAATACGTGTGAAAATTGCCAAAAATAGCAAAATTCCAATCAAAAATTAGGTTGAAGAAAATGTAACCCTCAAAGTTCAAAATCGGTATACGTTAACAAAATGCATTTTCTCGGCTTCCCATGGAGCAATTTCCTTCATTCTTTTTTTGTTCCCTAATAACTCGAGTAGAGCCATCGAACTAACGTATTATTAAATGTCAAACTTGCTTTTGTTTTGTTATAATAGATTAATTTATTTATAAGAACAGAAAATTACATATTTTTTCCAGTTGTAGGCTTTTTTAGATAAACTTACTACAAGTGTACCTTTTAAAGTTAAAAACATAAATATTCTCATTTGAAAGCTGTATAATTATTTAAACAATTTTTATTTAAAGAAATTAAAATATTGTGTTATAATAAATAAATAAATTTATTATAACACAAGAAAAGCAAGTTTGACATTTAATAATGCGTTAGTTCGATGGCTCTACTTGAGTTATTAGGGAACAAAAAGAGAATGAAGGAAATTGCTCCATGGGAAGCCGAGAAAATGCATTTTTTTTAACATATACCGATTTTGAACTTTGAGGGTTACATTTTCTCCAACCTAATTTTTGATTGGAATTTTGCTACTTTTGGCAATTTTCACACGTATTATCGATAGTTTTTATTATAATAATATATGTTATGAGGACTTTAAAGGTATGAAAATTGGTGTGGAGAAAGAGGATAAAAATAAAAAGGTGATGGTTTGAAAATTATGATCCTATTGTTTATATCTTTGCCGTAAATTTCGGTCAACTTTGACTGGTTGTATCTCAGGAACTACTCGTCAAAATTAAACGTTTTTTCTTTTAGAAGAAGCATCCTGCCGCTGCCTTTCGAATACCGTTTTCACAATTTAATTTAGTTTAATATTTCCTGAGATATTCTATTTGTTTATAAGCCAAAAAATTGTTTATAATTTTAAAATATTCCTGAGGCCGCTTAAATAGTCCAATTTCAATTCTGTAAAGTACATTAGATAGGTATAGTATCTTTTTAAGAAAAAATCATAGTTATTCTTATACATCATAATTATTTTCGTTATTATAGCGACCGTAAATTTGTAATTAACATTTCAATTGTTGCTAAACTGTTCATTCAATTTCCATCGACTTCTGGAATTATAATATATACGGAAAGGGCTTTTACGTTACCAAGTTATTTAATTATTGATTAACAACTACTTATCTAAAAGTGTAGTTGAAAATTAAAGATTTTGTTGGAAAAGCCCGCTTTTTCCGGGGAAAGTTTTCGTCGAAGTAAACCGGAAAAAACACATCTCTATGAAGAATTTAATTGCGGTGAATTTTTATTTGGGTGTTTTTGGTCTAAAGTTAAAATCTTTGGAGTTATAGAGCAAAAATTGAAAAAAAAACACGATTTTCGGGCGCCATTTTGTTTATAAAAAAAGTAGCACACTATCTGCGGACTTTGCATATCTATATTATTAATATATACAATCATAAGATTCGATTCCAGCAATAAAATTGCTGGTAAATAACTTTTCCCAAAAATGGCCTATTCTCCGATAATCAGCCCAGACTATTATACAGACATTAATTATCACAAATTTACACTTGACATACATCAAATTGGACAGCAAAAATAGAAGCTACTGATATACATAAATGTGTAGAAAGCTATAAAAACACTATGAAGAATGTAGGTCTGGATCCCGCGTATGAAAAAAAGTTGATTAATAGCAAGCTGAAAATTTGTTAATAGCTTAAGGATGTCTAATCGGACAAACTTTGATATATGGGAACACTGAAATAGGGGAAGTTTTAATTGTGGAACAGGTTAAAAATGTGGAACGGTCAGATCACGAAAACGTCACATGTATTTTGTCCGATAGAACTTTCAATTGATTTGTTACCCTTTCATTAAACTGTCATGCAAAAATCAGACTGCTATTTATCTCATCATTATGAGACTCAAAGCAAACAATACTTGGAGGCCGAATTATTGAATAGACACACAAACACAACTGGGACTATACTCGAGGAATCCATCTTTATGATGAACTAACTTTGCAAATATTAATGATGACTTAATATGGTTCACTGATCTATGGATCTAAAACTGCCTATGGTACTTGATCAGGAGTCTTTGGGCAAATATGCAAATATAATAATAAATCTTATAGCCTAGTTTAAAATATTGTTTCAGGCTGATTTTTTTGTTCTGGTGGCTGCATTGATAAAATCACAGCTGGAAACCCTCAAGCTAAGAAAATAAACCTTTACACAGATAGCCAAGTGACTATTTTGGAAGTAAAGAACTCACTCACCAAATCAAAATCAAAAGACAATAAAATGCCTTATACAATAAAACCTCAATAAACGACTGGTCACTGAATTGGTAACTGGACATTGCCGTTTAAGAAACCACCTTTACAAGTTATATAAGGTGAATGAACCATGGTGCAGAAAGTGCGAACTAGAAGAAGATACTGCCACACACATACTAGGTATGCCATTGCAATGTACTAAGTGTTGTAAGGCAGGAATTCACTGAGTTGACCAGTTTAACGAAAAAACAAGGTATGGTACAAAGGCCAAGACCAAGTTCCAGAGACTAAAGAGTCTTGCCTGATTTTAGACGAAGAAGAAGAAGAAGGGGAGCGTAGCGTGATTTACAACTTTGGTAAAATCCAAATATTGAACAACGGTCTTGAACGGTGGATCGCCATGATGTGGTAATACGTCTGTTGGCTGAGCTATTGCGCCGTAAGTGCGGGATGTATAATAAAATATCTACCATTAACACTATACAGGGTGTCCAGAAACTCTACCGACAAACGAAGACAGGAGATTCCTCAGATAATTTTAGGACAATTTAACCCAATTCACCTAGTCCGAAAATGCTTCCTAAGGAAGCTAGAGCTCTTTGAAGATGGCGTCATGTAATTAGTTTTTCTTAAATACCTCCAGAACGCTTCTATTTAGAAAAATGAAAATTGGTGTACTTATTTACTTTCCAGAAATGAATCGATTCCATCCATTACGAATTTCAAGTACCGGTCATAGGCGTCCTTTTTGGGTAGGGCAACGGTTATTTTATCGCCTAACTTTTTTGTCTTTAATTTTTAAGCATTTTTGACTCTGAATTATTAAATTGTGAGGTATTCTAGTACTAAAAGGTACTCTTACTTTAAGTCGATAGGATACACCGTTTTCTAGAAAAATCGATTTGAAAATTTTTCGTTCTTTGAATTTCAAAAAAGAAGATTAAAAAAAATGATTTAGAAAGATGAAAACTGGTACATTTATTTATATTCCAGAGATTCATCGATTTCATTAATGGCGAATTTCTAGTTCCGGTCATAGGCGTCCGTTTTGGGTAGGTCAACAGTCATTTTATAGCATAACTTTATTATCTTTAATTTTTAAGTATTTTTGACACTAGATTATTCAATTATGAGATATTCGAGTACTAAAAGTTTCTCTTGCTTTAAGTTGGTAAAATACATCGTTTTTTTTAAATTTTTTTCAACTTTTTTTTTTCAAATTCCCAAAACCAAAAACTTTCAAATCGATTTTTCTAGAAAACGGTGTGTCCTACCGACTTAAAGTAAGAGTATCTTTTAGTACTAGAATACCTCACAATTTAATAATCCAGTATCAAAAATGCTTAAAAGTTAAAGACAAAAAAGTTATGCGATAAAATAACCGTTGCCCTACCCAAAACGGGCGCCTATGACCGGTACTAGAAATTCGCAATGGATGGAATCGACTCGTTTCTGGAAAGTAAATAAGTATACAAATTTTCGTTTTTCTAAATGGAAACGTTCTGGAGGTATTTAAGAAAGACTAATTACATGGCGCCATCTTCAAAGAGCTCTAGCTCCCTTAGGAAGCATTTTCGGACTAGATGAATTGGGTAAAATTGTCTTAAAATTATCTGAGGAATCTCCTGTCTTCGTTTGTCGTTAGAGTTTCTGGACACCCTGTATAATTATATTTGAACTTCACAGTGTTCGTTTAATTAATTTAAACCAAATTAATATAGGACCTTTCACATTCCCATATAAAACATCTGTTAAATACCTTGGCATAATTTTAAATCAAAAGCTCTGTTGGAAAGAACATATTCATCATTTGTCAAAAAAATGTGAAAACGCAATAAATATACTAAGAGCTTTTAGCCACATAAAGTGGGGAGCCGATCCAAATATATCACTAATCTTCTATAGAGCACTAATACGTTCAGTGATTGACTATGGTTGTATTTTATATGGAAATGCAAATTTAACTCAATTGGACATATTGGAAAAAATAAAAAATAAGTGTTTACGACTTTGTCTTGGATGTATACAAAGCACACCAACACATATTTTAGAAATTGAAGCAGCAGAGCCTCCTTTGCATCTTAGACGGAAATTTTTGTGTGATGTTTTTACGTCAAAACTCCTAGCACAGAAAAGATCTGAGAAAATACAAAACCTCAATTCAAAAATAGATAGTCCCTTCTGGCGACGTAAAATTCATCCCAAAGTAATAAGCAGTTATCAGCTATTAATCCAATTTAATAGCGAAGTTTACAGAAATGACATCCTTCCCTTTTATAATTGTGATTATAACCTATTAGAACTACAAATTCCTTATTATTATCTTAATATTGAACCACATGTTAATCAATTTAACATAAATACGTTTGTTGAGAAAACAATTCTGAAAAGATGGCCGGAGTCCGATTGTATTTATACAGATGGATCCAAATTCGCTGAGTCAACTGGATGCGCCTTTTACCATTCAAACGAAAATCTATCCAAAAAATTTAAACTTTCAAATCAAATGTCTAGTTATACTGCTGAGCTCATCGCAATTCTTCAAGCTTTGAGGTATATTAATATCCATCACAAGAATAAGTTTGTTATATTAACAGATAGCAAAAGTTCGGTAGACATAATAGTACAAACTAAATTATCAAGCACTTCATCAGTAGTAATTATAAAAATTTTAGAAACAATCCAGTTACTTACGAATACAGGTAAACAAATTTCTTTGGTTTGGATTAAGGCTCATTATGGAATTAACGGAAATGAAATAGTGGATAGACTTGCCAAGGATGCTACTACAACAGGGGAAACGATAGAAGAACCATTAATGCCAGTCACTGATCTACGACAATGGTTTAAGAAAAAACAAATGGAGCAATGGCAACTGGAATATGATATCTCTCTTAAAGGTGTACGATTTCATGATATCCAACCAAAAATTTATAGAAAATCGTGGTTTAACGACATTACAAATCGGCACTTCATTAAAACCTTAAATAGAGCAAGGAACAAACATGGTTTATATCCAGTTCACAAAAATAAACTAGGGTTGGCCACTTCTCAAAACTGCACATGCGGGGAGTTGGGTACTTTAGAGCATGTGATTTTCGATTGCGCAAACTTCCAGATGCTGAATCAACAGTTATATAAGAATCTACAAACAGTAGGAGTTACTCTCCCCACCAATTTAAATTCCATTTTATGTACACGAAATATAAATTTGTATAAAATTGTTTATAACCACTTAAAAAATATGAAAATTGATATTTAAAAAAAAATATATATATAAAAAAAATAAAAAAAAAAATAATAAAAAAAATAAATAAATATTAAAAAACAATAAAAAAAACAAAAAAAAAACAAAAAAAAAAAAAACAAAAAAATCACAAAGAAGGCCTAAACCTCCGCGAGGATAAATCGGGTTTAGGTCTTACCGCGAAAGAAAAAAAAAAAAGAAAAAAAAAATTAATATCAATTAGTGGTTTAGTATAAAAGTATTTAGTAATAGTGTTTTATATGTATGTATTTTTAATGTAATGTATGTAATATATGTTTGTGATTATTAAAATATAATGTATATCAGTTAAAATTAGGAAATTGTGTCTATGAAAATAAAAAAAAAAAAATTTGAGCTGGCCAATTGGTTCAAACCAAGGTCATAAATCTAAACACACACACACACAGTGTTCGTTTAAACAATTAAACAACGGTCGATAGTCGATATGTAAACAATAACTAAGGTATTATTGCTTCATCGTGACTAATCTATTGATCTGAATGTCTCGTCACTTCTCTGGTTCGTTTATATATACAATACTAAATAATAACATAGATAAGTTCAATAGCGGTCAATGCCGATCATATGTACCCTAATGTAAACTATATTATATTTTATTTCGTAGAAGTTCTGTTCAATGCTAAGGGTTAACGTACCATGTTACAGTTTTAACAAGGGACCGTTTAGCAGAAATAGACGAGGAACTTTTGTTAGACCCTAAGTTAACCTAGTGGTAGTAAGCCTTTAAGAATTATAGAAAAATTAGGTTAGAACAAAATAATTGATCTGTGACATTTAATTATTTAAGGAATAATAGACAAAAATTATAAAAGCTTACAAAGTATAACAACTATGGTGACGATCATCATTCCGTGACCCATTTGCAGTGGAATAAAAATCTGATCACGAGAACAGAAACCTTTTGAGTGCATTGCCGTTAAGCACTACTTTTAAATATGACTTTAGCAAGTTTGTTATCTACGCCCATGGATTTGTAATGTATTAGGAATGCATACTCCGCCGACTGCAACTATTTAAAATTACGGACTACAAACGTCTATTTCTAGATAGGATTGTTTAAAAATTACTCACATTATGTGAGTAATGCCGGATTTTGTCTTTATAAATGGAATAAAATTGATAACGGGCTTATAGTTATTCAACAAAAGTTAAATTCAGTGATAAACATAAAATGTATTCCTCTTCTTCCCCAAGTTTTACCCCAAGCTTAGATAAATCTGCATCTTCCATTTTTTTTTGTGACGGCCTACTGATCTTCTACCATCTGGTCTCTTAAAACTAAAACATAATGTCTTTAACAACCTGTCTTTCTCTGATCTTACCACATGAGCTGCCCATCTTATCCGGTTAGTTTTTATATGTCTGACGATGTTTCCAGTACCATACAGAGTTACCAATTACCAATTACAATACTCTCCTGCCAATTCATTTCTTTGAATGCCTAATATCATTCTGAGAACCTTCCTCTCAAAAACCAGCAGCGTATTTATTTCCCGCTGATGTAGAGTCCATGTTTCACTTCCATAATATGTAACAACTGGGCGAATATAAGAAATACATGTACAGTCTTAATTTATATTGTCTTTTTAGCTGCTTCGGTCTTAATAATGATGATAGGGAGAATGATGCTCTATTGTCGCAGCTATTCTTGCTGAGACCTCTTTTCTTCCCTTCATTTATTAGAAGACCCAGACCACTTGTTTTCTCTTAGGAAAACAGCTTTATCACGTCTCTTGTAGAATGAGTGACTGCATCTATATCATCAGCAAAGGCCAACAATAGTTTTGATCCACGATTCGCAAATCCCTCTTGTCAGCTCAGACGATATTTTACTTATGGCATATTCTAAAGGCAAATTGAATAGCAACGGTGTTACGTTCTAAGTCCTGATGTTATAGTCGCAATTGGTAGACGCCTAAAATCTCTTTCGAATACGAATTGAGCCTCGTTAGCAAGATAAATTGATAGCACTTTATATATTGTGCTAATAAGCGATGTTTCTGAATTTTTATTTGTCTCCTTGTTTATGTATGAGTATTAAAACGCTTTACAAATTTGGTTATAAATAGGGAGCTGATTTTATGCTAAATGCATATTGCATGCATATTTTGCATATTTGAGAACTTTACTAAATTTTGCATATTTTTAAAGAAACATGCATATTTTGTGCCTATTTAAAAACATTTAAGTCCTAAAAAAAATTAAATTTTTTATTTCGACACAAAATATTTCCCCGCACAGGATGTTCTATTAATTCGAGAAATACCTGAAGAGAGACGGCTCATTCACTGCCTTTCCATTTTTACTTAGAAAATACCCGATCTTTACAAAAAGTTTTTATAGTACGCCGTTATAAAATGATTGTAGGATGTTAAAATGATGAAGGATGGTTTACTGGGAAATTCGAATTTTATTTACTTTTATTATTTGTACAATTTTATTATTTAGTCTAATTTGTATCCCAATTTAGTAGGTAACTATAATTCTGGTGATTCTTTTAAATCCCCTATTGTTAAGAGAATTTACACCATAGTTTTACGATTTCCTAACGGAAATTGATATATTCATGCTTTAGATCAGACCCCGTCTTTAAACGGCTTTAAAACTTTGGAGCACATAGCGAAATTTTTAATGGAAATTTTGAAATTGATTTTGGTGCAGAATTTTCGGCTTTAACAAGTTATTTTAAATACGCTCCAATTACTTCTGTTGATGTTGAAAGGAGTTTTTCAAGTTATAAAAATATTTTATCTGATCAAAGAAAATGTTTCCTCGTAAAAAATTTGGAAAAACACATTGTAGTGAGTTATAATCGAAGATATATTTTATAGTGATATTGTTGTTTTATTTTAAATAGGTAACTATTGGTATCAGTTTTTGTAAAAAATGTTAATAAATTGCATATATAAAAAATAATGATTTTATTTGAAAGATAATATTTTTTTAAATTTTGTGCATATCTTGCGCATATTTCGTAATTTTTTACTGCATATATATGCGCATATTTCATCAAAATTTATCGCATATAAATCCGCTCCCTAGTTATAAATAATAGAAACTAAATAAATTAATGTTGGACCTATTTACTGACTTAAAAATTAATTACTTGTACTAATGTATATTATTTTGTTTTTAATTTTAAAATGATATTAATCTATTACTAAGGTAAGCTTGGTATAATCGGATGCCTAAACCCGATGCTATGATCAAAAGAACTATCAAATCAAAGAAAACATCTTATCTTTAACTCCATCTTTAAAAGTATAGTGCTCTATGGATGCGAAACATAGCAGCTTACTAAATCCCTACTTGCATTGGAAATTATGGACTTCTGGAGAAGATCAGCTAGAAAATCAAGGCTTGAAAGAATATAAAACGACTAAATCAGAAATATAATGGGAGTCAAGTCAACCATCATAGTAGATGAAATTCAAAGGAGACAACTGATTTGGTATGGTCATATAGACAGAACAGACGACGCCAGGCTGCCAAAACAAATTTTAAAATGGCTGTCAAAGGACAGAAGGAAGTGAGGGTCGAAAGAATCCTGGCTAGGCGGCATTCAGAAGGCAACGTCGGAAACGAACCTTCACTAGGAACTAGGAAACTAATAAGAACCGGAAGGAGGAGAACGCTATAAAAACCGGGATAATAATAATAATAAGCCTGGTTTCTTTTAATGAAAGAAAAATTTTAAATAAAATTAACCGAAAACAAAAGAGATAAATATTGACTAATGATTTGTAATTTATTTTACTGCTTTTTTTTTTTTAAATAATTCAGAGTTAATCTCACGTAGAAAGTCTCAACATGCAAGACACATTCAACACAAGATAAGGGAACTATTAGTTTCAATATTTCAATAATTGGATGCAAATATGTTGCGCCTACCTAGACCAACCTAGAGAAATATCTTGTTGATGAGGACTTAGCCAAGAAGTAAAAGGTCATATGCAAAGATGTTACTTGAAAGGTGGATGTAAGTATAAACTGTTACCAATTAGTCAAACGATTTTAATGTCACAATATGGACGCAGAGTTGGCACAAAATTGTACTGTCACTTTTTAATACGTTTGGTACTCAAATAATATACAGAGTTACTCAAATGGTTTGTCCCATATCTAGTACCTATTATTTATTATTGGAACTCTATTACCAATGTAGGTATTATTAAAAATATCCTAAAATTGTTATTAGGTATGTTAAAAATAAGCCATTCTAACCTACTTACCCAATCTACATAGTACTCTACTAGCTACTACAAGCTGAAAAATCATTAAGAGCAAAACGAGGTGTGTCTATTGCCGTGCATAAAAAGAGTCAGGAAAAATTGAGTCGTGTGATAGATGGCAATTGATTGAATCCCCTGTCACATAGCGATGGACAAAATTTCTAGCTTTACAGAAAAAATTCAGTCTAAAATCTCACAATTAACTTACTTACTTATAAGCTATTTTTATATACACCGAATTACTGTGCTTAGATATACTTATTCTACTTATTGTCTCTTAGATATCTTAAATATTTTAGATATCTTAGATATCTTAGATATCTTAGATATCTTAGATATCTTAAATCTCTTAGATATCTTAGATATCTTAGATATCTTAGATATCTTAGATATTTTAGATATCTTAGATATCTTAGATATCTTAGATATCTTAGATATCTTAGATATCTTACATATCTTAGATATCTTAGATACCTTACATATCTTAGATATTTCATATATCTAATGAATCTTAGATATCATAGATATCTTAGGTACACCTTAGATACCTTAAATATTTTAGATATCTTAGATATCTAAGATATCTTAGATATCTAAGATATCTGAGATATCTTAAATATTTTAGATATCTTAGATATCTTACATATCTTAGATATCTTAGATATATTAAATTTTATATACCTTAGATATTTAAGAAACCTTATCTTATATATCTTAGATTAAATATCTTATATATCTTATTATTATCTAAGATATATTATATATATCTTAGATATTTAAGAAACCTTAGATATCTTAAATAACTTAGATACATTAGATAACTTAGATATCTTAGATATATTAGATATCTTAGATATCTTAGATATCTTAGATATCTTAGATATCTTAGATATCTTAGATATCTTAGATATCTTAGATATCTTAGATATCTTCGGTATCTTAGATATCATAGATATCAGCAAATTATTTGATATAATTTTGCTTAGTAAGACGGTTGGTTTTCGTTACGATTCAGAACAGACCACAGGCATCTCTGAAGAACCCAAAAGAGTGAAACGAACGTAAGAGAAGGGTGATTGCGTCTGAAAGGGAATTAAATATTAACTGTCTTTCATTTTCATTTTATTTTTTTTTTATTAAAAATATTTTGCATAAGACGTAACAGCGACACTTATTAAAATTATTATCCATAAAATAATACGCAAATTATTATTTTTATATTGTTCAACAATAAAGAAATTCATGAATATTAAGAAAGTTTCTTAGTATAAATCTTAAAGTTCAATTGCCTTTTATAAAAGAAGAGTATTTCATGGTATTCGTCTTGAAAACTTTTACCGAAACAACTTTAAAATTTTAAATAACCTTAAGTGGTAATTTATATTCATTGATGGCTATGTGTAAATGTGATGAAAAGGAAACTGAAGATTTTTACTACTTCTATTTGTAATTTCAGGTGATATACATGGTGTCGAAAATTACTATTTATTCCTAGTCCGCATATCGTAAATAGACCTCACTATAGCATTGAGTATTTTATTGAGTGAATTGTTGAAAACTTGTGCTTTCTCGAGTACAACTATTTTTTTCTACAAAATAACAACTGTTCATCTTTCCAGATATTTAAATAATGTTGTTTTCGAGTCAATGTCGCCTGAATTATTTTTGTTAAATACATTCATTATTTTATTTCTTCTACGCTTTCTCGACTTCTGTTCGCGTGGTTCTTGTTTATTTTTTATGGCATGTTGTTTCCCTGCTTCATCAGTCCCTTCTTTGCCGGAGGAAATGTATTCAGGGCAAAAGTACGAAGTATCATGACGTATAGAGCAGATAATTGGATCCAAAACCAAAAAAGACAGGAGCATTCTGGCGACCAAAATGGAATAATGGAAAAGATGCTGTGGCCTGACCAAAGGTGATAAAACATCAAATGAAGAAATAAGGAAAAGAATAAAAGTGGAAAAAGATGCTGTGCAGTATATAAATGAAAAAGGAAAGTTCATCGTATTTGCACAAAATATCAAAGTCAACCTAGATAATACAGAAATTGAGCAAATATTTTCTTACATATACCTTGAAGCATAGATCATAGAAGATACTGATCGGAGATCCAAGAATAAAAACCTGAAAGCATTCGAAATGTGGTGTTACCAACGTAGTCAGAAAATATCTTGGATGAGTCGCAAAATAAACGCACAAGTTCTCGAACAGCTAGGAAAACAATGCGAAGTTTTAAATTTGATAAAAATGAGGAAGTTGGAATACTTGGGGCATATTATGAGAGGTGAAAAATACGAACTATTAAGGGATATAATGCAGAGCAAAATCAAAGGCAGAAGAAGTATAGAAAGGCAATATTCGTGAATGGTTTTGAAGCAGTTTAATTGAATTAATCGAAAACAAGAAACACAAAGAATACAGTCAGTCGAAAATAAACTTTAAAGGAAATCAAAAGAATGCACATTGGGAGACAAAACAGAAATATACATAATACGAGTAGTGCTAGTCAAAACTCCGGTCCCCCCTCGTATCTTTTAAACGGTTAAACTTATAATACCTAATAGTGAAATTTGGAGGCAAAAAATAAACGGACGTTGGCTTCTCAACTAGTCATAACAAGTGACGTAATACTGACAGATGACGTTACAGAGCCACTGTGACACATAATTTTAAGTGGGACCTTATGGCAAGTGATACCTCGTTTAAAAGGTATTGAAAATATCTATTCAGTCATACTTATTTTGTTTCAGTTTAAGCTCAATTTGATGAATAAATTAAATAAATACTAAAATCGTAGTTTCGCACTTAATTAATAAAAATTCAAACGTCCGCCTATGGTTACCTGTCAAAAAAGTTGACATTGACGTAAAAACAACTAGAGAGTTGAACAACCATAGAGTTATATATTAGCATAGAGAGAGTGTCATTCAGAGCGAAGTGACGACACCATCTTTTTTATTTGGATTAGTGCTGTTTCACTCTTACGCATAGTAAAGCTGCTACAGTTGTCCTACTCTTCCGTGCCTATGTTCACACTGAATGTCATCATAGATTTTCGATACAATGTGTTAGAAAGAGATGCAGCAAACCAGTCCATGAGATCTTGTCGTCAGGAAGCGCGGAAGGTAGGCTCCCTCTATGTTAATATATACATCTATGTGAACAACGTCAACTTTTTTGACAAATAGCCAGCGGCGGACGTTAGAGTTTTATCAATTAAATGCCAAACTAGAATTTTAGTATTTATTTAATTTATTCATCAAAATCAGCTTTTGAGCATGTAACAAACAACGAAGTCATGAGAAGAGTCAATAAAAGAATGGAAATATTTTAAACCATCAAGACAAGAAAGCTGCAATACTTGGGGCATGTTATGCGTAATAAGAGATACAACATACTTCAATTAATAATACAAGCGAAAATCCAGGGCAAGAGAAATGTAGGAAGGAAAATAATCTTATGGTTGCGTAACTTAAGGGAATAGTACGGATGCACATCAACCGAATTATTCAGAGCAGCAGCATCTAAGATCAGAATCGCCATGATGATTGCCAACCTCCGTTGCGGAGACGGCACGTAAAGAAGAAGATGATTCAATAGGTATTTTCAATACCTTTCAAACGAGGTATCACTTGCTATAAGGTTCCATTTAAAATTATCTGTCACAATGGCACTGTAACGTCATCTATCACTATTATGTCACTTATCATGACTAGTTGAGAACATAGAGGTATATATTAACATAAAGGGAGCCTACCTTCCGCGCTTCCTGACGACAAGATCTCATGGACTGGTTTGCTGCATCTCTTTCTAACACATTGTATCGAAAATCTATGATGACATTCAGTGTGAATATAGGCACGGAAGAGGAGGACAACTGTAGCAGCTTTACTATGCGTAAGAGTGAAACAGCACTAATCCAAATAAAAAATATGGTGTCGCCATTTCGCTCTGAATGACACTCTCTCTATGCTAATATACAGGGTGTTGGTAAATAAGTATAAAAAACTTTAAGGAATAATTCTACATGAAAAAATAATGGCAGTTTGTTCTATAAATACATGTCCGCAAATGCTTTGTTTCCGAGATACAGGATGTTGAAATTTTTATTTCAAACTGCCAATTTTTTTATTGCTCAAGACCGGTTGAGATATGAAAATTACATTTAGTGGGTTTCAAGAGGTAGTTATTGCTCATTTTTTGGCAAACAAATAACAATTTTATATTCATCATTGGCGCGCCTACGGGTAATGGTCTGAATTTTTTTAAAGAAAAAAATGGTACGCCTCTGAGATATTTCAAATTAAAAATTATTTTTGTATCCCCCGTTTAATTTACGAAAAAAAACATTTCTTATATTTTTTTCCTATGGTGCACCGTTTTTATGCGAATAAATAAAACATCTTCGAGCGTAGTTTTCATCTCTTAATACATTATTAAGAACTCTCCAATATAATAATACCAAAGTAAAACAATAACAGAAAATATTACTAAAAAGATTTTAACTAGGTGCAAATCTACAACAAATGTTGTAGATTTGTACAACAAATTATCTCCTTTAAAGGTGGCAGAATAATTTTATATTCACCATTGGCGCCCGTACAGGTAATGGTCTGAATTTTTTAAAGAAAAAAATAGTGCGCCACTAAGAAACGTCAAATTAAAAATGATTTTTGAATTTCTCATTCAATTTACGACAAAAAATTATTCTTGTCTTTTTTTCATACGCGACGCCGTTTTTATGCAAAAAAATAAAACATCTTAACGCTTACAAATTATTTGAGGTAGATTCCATATGCATAGAAACTTATTTCAAATACTTTGTAAACGTTAAGATATTTTATTTTCTTGCATAAAAACGGCTCCTCATATGAAAAAAAGACAAAAACGATTTTTTGTCGTAAATTAAACGAGAAATTTAAAAATGATTTTTAATTTGACATATCTCAGTGGCGTACTATTTTTTTCTTTAAAAAATTCGGGCCATTACCCGTACGCGCGCCAATGGTGAATATAAAATTACTCTGTCACCTTTACAGGAGGTAATTTTGAACATTTGTTGTAGCCGTGCACATAGTTAAAATCTTTTTAGAAATATTTTCTGTTTTCTGTTATTGTTCTAGTTTGGCATTATTATATTGAAAAGTTGTTGATAATGTATTGCGAAATGAAAAATACGCGCGAAGATGTTTTATTTTTTTGCATAAAAACGGTGCACCATATAAAAAAAAGACAGGAAAGGTTCTCTGTCATAAATTAAACGTGGAATACAAAAATAATTTTTAATTTGAAATATCTCAGTAACGTACTATTTCTTTCTTTAAAAAAATTCAGGCCATTACCCGTAAGTGCGCCAATGATGAATACAAAATTGTTATTTGTTTGCCAAAAAATGCGGAATAACTACTTCTTGAAACCAACCAAATTTAATTTTCATAGCTTAAAAGGTTTTAGGGCAATAAAAAAAAATAAGCATTTTGAAAAAAAAATTTCAACACCCCGTATCTTGGAAACGAAGCATTTGCGAACATACGTTTATGGAGCAAACTGTCATTACTTTTTCATGTAGAATTAGCCCTTAAAGGCTTATTTACTAACACCCTGTATAACTCTATGGTTGAGAAGCATACGTCCGTTTATTTCCTCCCTCAAAATTTCACTATTTTTAGGTAATAACCTGTAATCGTTCAAGAGATACGAGGGGGGGACCGGACTTTTGACTAGTACTGTATAAGGGGATCAAATTAAATTTTAATGAATTCGATGAAAACAGAATACAACAAAACACGTTCAAACGAAGAGTTCAAACGTTTATTGAAAGAATGAACAAATATAGATTAGAGAGAAAATATTATCTAATTTCGTAATAATATCTTAATATCTGTGTGTGTGTTTATGTTTTATTGGCACTGGTTTAAGCAACCAACTGGCCAGGATCTTAATATCTAATAACACTTTTTTGTCACTTTTTTATTTATGTATTAAAGTATTATTACAATTATTTTATTTAGAAAATATTCACAATGAAGAATAGACTTCATGATAACAAACCATACTACTACATATTCTGTTCTTGATGATCGCCCGAATGAGATCCAAATAACATTTTGTTTCCTTTCCGAAATGCCCATGGCATTCTTTCACTTCGACAAAATACGCCCATATCTCCATTTTTCGATAACACAACAGCACCAGTTTGTTTATTGAACTTATTGATGACTTCATTTACTGAAGTTTGGGCCGCTTCTTGAGGGGGCATTCCCAATTTCATGTTATTTATAATATTGAACGATAAACAAACTTTTACTATAGATTCTCCATGTCCGGTAACAGAGACCCCACCATATCGGTCATCTGCATATAAGCCGCATCCAACTTTGCTTGAGTCACTACTTCTGCCGACCATTTTCCCAGTTAAACCACCAGTAGAGGTCCCTGCTGCAATGTGTCCATTCCTATCTATAGCTACAGCACCCACAGTGTCACATCTTTCTGGATACTTACATGGGCGCCTTACTCTAGACTTCTTAAACTGTTCTAAATCTGATACAGCAAAGCTGGTTAATAATTGACTAGTTGGTACTCGAGGCATTTTAATCGAATCTGCAAATCTACCTGCTCCTTCACCAGCTAATAGAACATGAGGAGTTTTCTCCATTACCTGTCGAGCAAGACTGATCGGATGCAAAATTTCCTTTACTACAGTCAACCCACCAGTGGATAAATTCTCTCCTACCATCACAGCTGCATCCATCTCTATATCTCCCTCTTCGTTTAAAACTGAACCAAAGCCAGAATTAAACATTTCGTCTGCTTCCATCGAATTAATTGCTGCCTCTATTGCATCTAAAGCTGTAGCATTTGGTTGGATTAATGCGTTATAGCCAGCATTGCATGCTGTTTTGACCCCTTCGATTCTTGGCACAACCATGGAATCGGGAACATCATCGGCTCCTCCGTGTATAATAATGATGGGTTCCATAATTTTGGTGAATTTCTGTATGTTACTACTAATTTTATTGATTGATGTGATTATCAATCAGTGACAACTAAAATTTATAAACATTAGCATAATATTTCACTCTAATATGTCAGCATACTGTCAATTTAAATATAATTTTTTCTTCTTTGAATGTCCCATATAAACACAAAGATATTGATCCGTATTCGCGATGTTCAGTCACCATGACGACCTCTTATGGATTTCGAATGAACTAGCTTCTTAGAGGTTTTTAATGTCAAATTTTGAGCGCGCATGCATTTGAAACAATATTCATTATATTATTTATTTTAACATGTTTTAAATTAATAGTTGGGTAATATAAAATTAATAACATGGATAAATTGTAATATTCAAAAATAAATAAAGTCAATGATTTCATTAGAAGAGCATTATAATATGAATTTCAAACATTGTTTTTTTCTTCATCAGATGAGATTTCCTCATGCATGTCTATTAAAGGCTGTATTTTGATACAACAATCTTTTCTTCTTCTTAACTCTGTATATTTTTGTTATATGTATATGGTGAATATTTTGAATGAATTTTTGTGCAGTTTTCTTGCCTTGAAAATTAAACAGCATTCTTGCTCATTCTTATCACATGTCCGGCCCATTGCAATCTTTGATAAGAATGAGAGGATAGGCTACCAAAAAGAGCACTGAATGTTAGAATACAGGGAAAGAGACCGGTTGGAAAGCCACGAAAGCGCTGGGAAGACACAGTAAACAGCGACGCACAAACCCTTTTAGGAATTCGTGTATGGAGAAGAGCAGCCACAGATAAACAAGGGTGGAGGCAAAAAATAAAGGAGGCCAAGGCTAAATTTGTGCTGTAGTGCTGTAGAAGATTCTTGCTCATCTGAACCTATGATCTCTTAAAAACATTTATCATACTTACGTATTAGAGAAAAACATACCACCTTAGTTTATGGAACAAATGGGATAATTTAGCTATTCCTAATAATAAAACTCAAAATATAAACTAAATACAACTAATTAAACAACTAATTAACTAATGAAGTTGAGAAAAAAAGGAATACCAATATAATTACACTTTTATAAAAAGAAGTTTTGATAAAATGTATCACGTTTTTATTATTTATAGGACGCAATATATTCTTCTCTTCTTCTCGTTGTCCTTATGCCCTATAAGAGCGTCGGATGTTGGTATCGCCTATGCATCTTTTATCCATTTCTTCCACGCCTTCCGGTCTCCTGCCATTTTCTTCATCTGTCGCAGTGTTTTCCCTCTCTTTGTTCCGATTTCCTCGATTTGTTCCATCTACCCCTTTCTAGGTCTGCCCCTTCTTATTTTCCCTTGTCTTTTGGCATCTGTCACCTTCTTTACTAGTCTGTTCTTGTTCATCCTAGTTATATGTCCAAACCAATTCAGCTTTCTTTTTTCAATTTTTTTCTCTATTGGGTCCTGACTTAGCACCTTTCTGTACATTTCGTTTCTTTCCCTGTCCATTTTCGTCTTTCCAGCTATTTTTCTCAGCTGCTTCATTTCAGCTGCATTTATGGCACTTTCATGTCTTTTATTTGTGACCCATGTCTCGCTTGCATATAGAAAAGTTGGTATAATACTGTTATTGTACTATATGTACATGTATTTTTGTTTCCTGGCTGATTTCCCTTTTTCCCAGGACGCAATATAAAATTATAAACTATTTTGTTTTAATTTCTACGTCATGATAGAATTTTGTAATCGATCCAGAAAACCATCTATTGAGAAAACTAGTAGCGCCATCTTTTTAGAAAAGTGAGAACTAATTTTACTATATAAAATATTAAATGGTTTAAAATTACAAATAAAACTCAATGATTTCATGTAAAAGTTGTTGAATATTGCATTGTCATCGGGTTCTGAGCTAATCTGAAAATTACAGATCTCTAGATAGTCTTGAAGTATGTTTAAAAAATATTTTTTTCCGAACAAAGTGACAAAGAGACAAACAAAGACAGGCGAAGTATATAGAAACGTGGTAAAATCTTCTTGAGGATGAAACAGCTGGAATAAAGGTAAATGGAGTTACCATTAACAACATTAGATATGCTTATGATTCTGTCATATTAGCCGAAAATATTGATCCAAGACTGATAACCAGAATAAGTTCTGAAAACGATGAATAAAGAAATGGAAATCTTAAATACAATCCAAACAAGAAAATTGGAATATATCGGACATATTACACGTGGAGACAGATACAACTTGCTCCTTCTGATTATAAAGAGAAAGATTTAAGGAAAAAGAAGCATAGGGAGATGTAGAATATCATGGCTACTGCGCAAACTGAGAGAATGGTACGGATGTAGGTACACCAAATGAACTTTTCAGAGTAGTTGTCCAAGTCGGAATAGCTATGATGATTGCCGACCTCCGTTGCTGAGATGGCATTTTAAGTAGAAGATGTTTCTAAAAATGACTGTCAAAATATTCCCAAGCTTAGTGAACCTAGCACATCAACCATTGTTGCTGGAGCCTGTTTTCACATTTATGTAATTCTTTGAGACTCATTTGTGCTCATCTGAAACATAACGTTTGATTTCAGACACTGTAACACTTCATAATAAATTCTGAATCATGTCTTCCAACACTTGAGAGCTGGGGATGATTATATCTAGTTTATATTCTACCAGCATTTCATTTGTCAGTTCTAGTTTACTATTTTAAATTAAATTCAAGCTAATAAATTTCTATCACACAATTTTTGGATTTTCTCCTAAAATTTACACACCTGTTAAAGATCTGGTACACTGATAACATCAGTTCTTTATTTCAACACGGATGATGCTAGTTGTGACATTTGAATATACCTACAGCTTTTACTTACATAAGAAGGAACACTAAAAAGGTATTGATATTCAATACTGCTATAGTTATTGTCTGTGAATGTAATAAATTCTAATTGATATGCGTTCCGTGAACCTTTGACATGTCATCGGTATCCGAATAGAATACGGTCTGGGAAACTTTTGGCGTGAGCTTCACAAGACGGTAGCAGCATTCAGATTAAAACTTTACACGACTCTTCGTATGCGAGAATATTTATAATTTTCCGTAATAAAAATTGTTGAGTTGTAAAAATATATTTATAAATAGATAGCAAACAAAGACAGTAATGCGCTTACAGAGAACTTAAATCGATTATAATATTACTCAATATATTATATTGTGAATATAAGGAAAGTACTAGATGAACGGAATGGAGGAACCAGTTTAGAAGGCAGAATCAATAAACTGCGATACGCGGATTTATAATAGCAGCGAATGAAGTCTAAATAACTACCTTCATCTAACGGCTAACCTGTATTTCTTATGCAATTTTTCCATGATAAAAAACTGCATAAGAAATAGAAGTATTTTTATATCGTACCTGCGATCCATCTCTCTTCATAGTGGTATTTTGAACTTTTTGACGTAAGTTAAACTTTTGAATTATAAGATCAATAATTATTCATTAGAGACTTTTTTATTGTAGCATAGCTCTGAAGATGGCTTTGTAAGCCGAAAGCGCTCAGCTAGGAATTGTTTATTTTACACACTTCAAAAGTACACCTCTCCCTGTTTACCTGTAGTCATAAGCAAAGTCAGGCAAATATGCAACAGTGCATATGCATATGCATTTGCATATTTTTGTAGTTTCTTTCGAATTTTGCATATACTGGTATATTTAAAATAGACCAGTAAGGATCTGCGAAAAAACGTCTATTTTTGGATATGAGAGGTGGCATTCGGATTTTTGCAGATAAAGTTAGGACACCTTCAGTAATAATAATTGACTTATGCTCCTTCTCAAATATGCCCGGAACATTAATAAAAAAAATTAAAATATTTAAAAATTTCGAAAAACATCGATTTTTTTCTGCTTTCTTTTCTTATAACTTTAAAACGATTCGTTTTGGCACAAAGTCGTACAGAAATAAAATAAAGATAATTGAATTTTGTATGATATACGACTGGTAAAAAATGTCTTAAGGTATTACCTTTTCTGCAATATAGCAATAAATACAAAATAAGGGGGCAAAATAAGTCTGTTGTTATTCAATATTTTTTAACCACTTTGGTGGCACTTAGAACCTTAATAATTCGCTTAGGAAATTATTTGCAACATACTTAAATCGTGTAAAAAATGTCATTAAAATCGACCTAATAAATTTTGCATAATAAATTTGCAATCTAAACGTTTTTAAAAAAGTTCAAATTTTTTAAAATCTTTCTGAACAAAAAGTAGACCGTTTAGAAGTTGGCTAATTTTTTTACATATAAAGAGGTGCTCTACCTATCTAATACACTTTACAGAATTAAAATCGGAGTATTTAAGGGGTCTCAACAATGTTTTAAATTTATAAACAATTTTTTGTCTTATAAACAAATAGCTTTGTTTAATAATAAAAAAAAGAATGTGTGTGTACTTTGTACGCACGTAAGAAGTTATACTTCTACTACATATTATGTGATTTTTAAGACTATACCAAAAATTTAAAAAAATAAAAGAATAAAACGCACACAAACACATTGAAAAATGCCACAAAGAAAAAATGATTTCTGGACGATAATAATTGTTGGCAAAAATTTTAAATACGCATTTGCTGAAAAAAAATTATATAACAAATATACTTACAATCATAATATGCATAAAAAAATAAAACTTGCATCGGGAATTGAACCCTTGAATTTCGTGCCGCTTTGACTCGTAATCGAAGCGTAGACTCACTCGTCCAATCGCACATTATTTATCATGTAGAAAAATACGGTAACTGAACGTTTTACTGTTTGACAATTGTTTTGAAAATTATGTAGTTTAAATTTTGTGGAAGAAAATATAAAAATATAACAAAACAGTAAGAAAACAATATATTAGATGAAGATTGGTAGAACTTTTGTTGGTAATCAAATTAAGTATGTAAATCAAAGCATTACATACCTACTAGATAAATAAATCTACGCCAAAAAATCATAATTTAAAAATAAAAATCGAACCTAATTTGGGATTTCTCTCTAAAATCCGCATTCTTGAGAAAATAAATGTATGTATTTCAACCTAATCCAAATGTATAATTACAATATGATTATAATAAAAACTAGGTACTTACCAAATTAGAATGAGTTTTCCTTGTCCAAAATAGTCCAAAAGTCCAAAAATATAGGTATATGAAAACTATTTAAAAAGGCAGTATAACTGTTAACTAACTTTTGTTTGTTGTTTCTTTTCACACAAATTTTAAAACGCAACAACCATAAATAATCTAACTACAGCTGTGCCACAGCCACCATATTGAATAATTTTTGACATGTCATTTGAACATCCAATCAGAACAAAGTTATAATGCGCATGCGCCCGGTCGCTAGGTTTTCCCATATAAAAATTTACCCTCTATCGCCGGTAAAGAAGTATAACTTCAAAAATTAATTTTTAGCGATGCAAATAATTAAAACCGGTATAATTTGACTTAAACTTACAAATGTTGTCAGCAGAATTGCTATTTTATTTTTTAACCAAACGTTATTCGCGTTCAAAAATTGCAATTTCTCGATTTTTTGAAAGTTCCACCGCGTTTATCTCGAAAACTATGCATCGTACGAAAAAACTTGTAGGAACATTTTTTGCTTAGAATTACCAAAGAAATACAAAAAAAAAATGTTTTATTTTGCGAAAATCGATGTTATGTAATTCCTCAAGTTCTTTGTTTATAACAATCTTATCGACATTCGGATCAACTGTTACCCAAAAAATTCGTGTTATACGGGTCAAAATACATAAAAAACTAGGGTAAGTCCATCTAAATAAAGGAGCCCGTAGCACCCCCTCCTGGCCACAGCACTAATTTGTTTATAAGCCAAAAAATTGTTTATAATTTTAAAACATTGGTGAGGCTGCTTAAATAATCCGATTTCAATTCTGTAAAGTGCACTAGATAGGTGGAGTACTTCTTTATATGTAAAAAAATTGACAAATCTTTGTATGTTCTAGTTTTTGTTGTGCAAGATTTTAAAAATTTTTAATTTTTAAGAAAAGTTTAAATTGCAAAATTATTATGCAAAATCTAGTAAATCAATTTTAATAAAATTTGGTGTACGGTTTTAGCACATAACAAAAATTTTCTAAGCGAATTAGGAAGGTTCGAAGTGTAACCTAAGTGATGGAAAATCATTGAATAAAGACAGGCTTGTTTTGCCCCCTTATTTTATATTTATTGCTATTTTGAAGCAAGGGTGATAAATTAAGACATTTTTAACCAATCGCATCTGATAGAAAATTTAATTATCTTTGTTTTATTCCTAAACGACTTTGTTCTAAAATGAATAGTTTTTAAGTTATAAGCAAAAAAATTAGAAAAAAAAAACGAAATTTTTTGAAATTTTTAAATGCTTTATTTTTTTTATTAATGTTCCCGGCATATTTGAGAAGAAGCATAATTCAATTATTATTAACGAAGTTATAACCTAACTTTATGCGCAAAAATCTGAATGCCACCTCTCACATCCACCTAAAAACAGATCTTTACTGGTCTAAAAATAAACCGCATTTAATAGGTTTTCAAAGCGAATTTATTTGTTTATTCATGGTTCAAATACCTTCGTACCTGATATTTCTGCGTGTATCAAGGCATCCAGAATTAGTCATTGATATGGGAAAATTATTATGCTTATGCTCAGCATGCAATAAGTAAATACAAAGTAAACCTAAATATTTTAAATTGCATAAAAATAATCAGAAAACCAAAAATATACATTATCAATTTAAACTGCTTTTAACCCCCGATCTAAAAATTATTTAGTTTACTGTAGGAATTTTTTTGCATATTCCATGCGAAAAAAATATCAAATAGTCCAGCATTTCAAAACTGCTTTACATACCGGTAAAAAAAGAAATTAGAATCGGGAGAGAAAAAGCAAGATTCGATATCTAGGTGCTTAAAATCAACTAATCGGAAATCAAGTGAGCAAGAGACATTTAACCATGATTTGTTCGAAGAATTGTTAAGCTAAAATATATCTTTGTCCAAATCATTAAACGAAAACTTGAAAAATACTGCAAATGGAATATTCCAAGTGAAAGAAGCTTAAGAAGAAACGAGGTCGATTCTGTAGGTATATTCAGCGGTACTGAGTAAAATAAAATTATATATAGGAGACAATTATTTTTATATATGTGTGGGTGTGGCTGAAACAATTGATTCTTCTGGACATTACATCGCACATTTATTAATTGAATCTCTTAAAAATGAGCAAGCTTGTAAATCGCATTTAATTGCTTCTAAGCAGTTGAATAAAACCAACGCACTAGGTAACAGTTTTAAGGTTTTTGCAAGACAGTTTAGTCATTTTTTTCTTAACTGTCCCAACGAAAAATTTTTCTTTTTCTTTCAGATGCTGCACCTTACATGGTTAAAGTAGGAAACAATTTGAAAATTTTTTATCCACGTTTAGTACATACAACTCGCCTAGCACATGGTTTAAATAGGGTCGCAGAAGAAATTAGAATAGTATATTGTACAACAAGAGAGAAAAAATACATATTTTTAGAGGCACGAGGCGAGTGCCGCAAATCAAGCGAGAGAGAAATATGTCATTTTCTCTCGTGTTGTACACTGTACTTTTTCTATGGATGCGTTTTTTTCAAGAGTTCAAACTTCAAAATTAAATAATTTAGGTGCTTTTAGGAATATTATATGCCTAAATTGAAATAAAATACGTATACACATAGGTATTTAATATTCTTAATATGTATATACTTTATTTATTTAAAATTATAATTCACAGTTGTAACAGTCTTAAAAGGTAATGTTTGATAAGTTTTAACAAGTTTGAACACATTTTGTTTGGCAAAAATAATTGTGTTTGTGCATAATAATAATTGTGCATATTACCATGGAAATGGCGATCATATGTATGTAAACCGGCGGTGAACCCGTGAGAAAAAATATTTCTCACTGCAATGGCCGACTTTTCTCACTGCCTGAGAAATTGTTCATTTTGAATGAGAGAGAGTAGTGAGAGAAGTTGCACATTGTATAGCATCCATAGAAAAATAAATTTCCTCTTGTTAATAATTTTATTTCAAATATGAACAAAATATTTCCTAAGGCACCTAATATATCAGTTGTATAAAGAACATTTGCCGAATCTTCCTCTTCCACCAAAACCTATTATTACTAGATGAGAACTTGATTAGAGGCTGCAATGTCTTATGCAGAAATTTTTGCTGAACTGTACCACTTATACTTTTTAAAGAATTGGTTAAAAATAAAATAGTACCACAGCAACTTTCATACTTAAATTATTATGTACATACATGCATATTTGACACAAATAATACATGCATATACATGCATATTTGACATAAATAAATGCATATACATGCATATTTGCCACAAATAATATGCATATACATGCGCATATATCTTCCTTTTCAGCCTGCATATTATTTGCCTGACTTTGGTCATAAGTGTGTAGAAAACTATTTCAGTCTTTACATTTGTATGTTTTGCGCTTTCTTGCAAATGTGTACATTATGGATATACGATTGTTTACCTCAACACACATAACTAAATAATTTTTTAACAAAAAATTTACAATGGCATTGTACCGTGCTTAATTTTTTTTAATTGAAATTTAATTGATTTTGTTTTATCTAATTATTAATTGCTACTGATTTAAATCATTCGCATAAAAAATTGACATAATTCGTGGTATGTTGACCAAGTCTTAACAAATAAAAAAAAATAATTACTACTAACACAATTGCTTATAATATGCATATTGCTTAGTACTCATGATTTATCAAGATCGGATTTCTAAATTCTACCTTTATTTTAGATGGCAATGTACTCAAATTTCGGGCACACAATTTTTTGTTATTTATCTAAAGTTATTATACTTTTGTATGAGCAAGTTTGATTACAAAAGTAACCTTCCATATTTTCTCATTGTTTTATTTAAATTTTTATTTGGTACAAAATCAACATACAATGATCATGCGATAGTAATCACGTTTTTCCCATACATTTTTCCCAAAAATTACTTATAATGTGTTTTAAATTGATTTACACTTAGTTAAATATTTTGCAAAATATGGTGTGTATTTGTCTAAGGTATAGATTTTTTGATAGTCATCATCATCATCACCTACCAGCCCTTTGCGTCCACTGATGAACATAGTCCTCCATAGGAGGACTGATGAACATAGTCATAATCCAACGAGTAGGGAGTCTCCTCCACTTTTTTTTTTCTAATCTCCGCCTTCACTCAAGTAATCTCTTCGTCCAACTTTCATCACTGATTCGGGAGACGTGTCCGGTCTAGTTCCATTTCAGTGTAGCAATTCGGGAAATTACATCAGTAACTCCTGTTCCTCGTCTTAAGTCTTCATTTCTAACTGGGTCACGAAGCGATATACTCAGCATTGACCTTTCCATTTTCTTCTGAGCTATTTGCAGCGTTTTAAAAGTTGTAGCTGTCAATGTCAAAGTTTCGGCACCATAGGTCATCATAGGTAACACATATTGGTCAAATGTTTTACGTTTTACAGAAATTGGTAATACATAACGTATCCTTTCCAGCAATATTTTTTCTTTAACTCCCACAATGATGTGATTGGAAAGTCTTTAAGTATGCACAGTTCTTTTTGTGACTTCTGCCTGTCATTTCATTTATCTATGTACATTTTGTAAGGGCTATCTTTTTCGCAATTGTTCAATTTCACGTATTTCCGCCAGTCACTGTTCTTTTGCTTCTCTGCACTTTTACGAATAGTTTTATTGACCGCCGTATACATATATCCCGTGTTGTTTCGTTGTCTGTGTTCTAAAACCAATATCATCTGCCTGTATTTCTAGGAGTAAGTAGGTTAAATTAGGATATGTTAGATTAGATTAGGAGCATAGACATCTAATACCTAGACTGTGCGCTGCAATCTAAAACGATGCGAAAATCAACTACTATTATAGTGCAGTCACTGAAGGTTTTCACCTCCGATTTCGTTGAACCTCCATCGATTTTCATAAATATCAGTCAGTAAATGGTCAGTATTTAGAAGATACCTCAATAAACAAAGGTGACATGGTACCAACTTGCGCTTTTTCCCTGGGGCTGGATGCCACCCCTTCTCGGGGGTTTTAAATTATTTTAATAAGAATATCCCCAAAAATCGATAGAGGGACCAATTCCAAGTAAAATTTGTTATATATATATATATATATATATATATATATATATATATATAGTTATTCAAATAAATCAAAAGTTTCTGAGTTATTAAAAATCAAAGATGTTGATTTTTCATAAAAAAAAATACATGTTTTCAAGCGGTTTTTCATAAATAACTCAAACATAGTAACTTTTTCCAAAAAAGTTGTCATTACCAAAAATGAAGCTAATAAAAAAATTCAATAAATTTCTTATTTGAAAAACCTTTTAATATTAATTCAAGGTCAGTTACAGGTAATTTAATCTGTATTTTTTTTCGGAGAATACTCAAATCTAATTATTGAAACTTAAATAACAGGAAAACTATACATTTTATGAAATATACATACTTAACATTTTTTAAAGTACTCAGAAATAGTTATAAAAAAAGCTGCAGAAGAAGTCGATATCGTCAAAATTAACAAAGCTGTAATGAAAATAAGAGAACCGTTTCGAAGTTTTTAGGAAAATGTGAAAAATAAGAAATACGCCATTTCCAAAAAATTTAAATTTATAGTAGTCCCTATAAAAATTTCTTTATTTTAACAGAAGTAATGACCTCAAAAATTTTGACCGGTTTAGAAAATACCGGTATATTTTTGAAAAAAAAAATTAATTTAAACATAATAGATTTTTTCAAATTTTCATAAATTTCATTTTCTTTTTGATAAAACTCCAAAAAACTCGATACACGTAAGAAATGATACACCACGAAATTTTAATTTTCTTTTAACAAAGCTCTTACTGTGTTTTTTTATTTTTTTATGATAAAAAATAACAGAGATCGAAAAGTTTAAAGCCTACATTTTACTGCGAGAACCATGTAACCGGGGCCCTTTAACCTTTTGTTTAAAAAAATAAGGGATGTAGAAGATTTTATAGCTCTTACAATTATCTTTGAAATGGTTGTCGGATAAACCTGTTATCGTAAAAATTAACGGAGTTATTGTTAAAAAAACCATTAAAAAAAATTTTTTTTGAAAAAAAATTTGTAGCAGAGATTTTGTATGTATACAGGGTGTGGGGAAGTCCAGTTACTCGTTTGTCGTAAAATATACGAAAAAAATTTATTTAGGTAAGATTGGGGTATAGATAGGATCAGAATTTTGAAAACATTTCCTAATATACAGGGCCACCCGTATTGAAAGGGTGAAACAAACTTATCTTCTTTTTAATGGAACACCTTGTATATTTTTTCATTTTTGGATTCTCCTCGATGGTTTTTTCTTAAATTATAAATTTCTGTAATGCTGTACGAAGTAGTGTAAAAGATAATTACGTTTTTTATTAATTTCGTAGCAATATTTACACCCTGTATGATTGTAGTGATTTGACATCAAAACTCTATTTATGTTCAAATTATTTATAATATTATTGTTATATGACTATTGTTAAAAATGATTAATATAGCTAAATGTTTAATTTTAGTATACAGGGTTGGTCGAAACTGAATAAGTATTTTCTGATTTTTCTCAAATGGAGCACCCTGTATTTTAACATTGTAATGAAATGTTATTTTATGGTACTTTATTATTATACAATTCAGTAAAATTTTAGTAGGTTAGCCGCGAAAATATTTAATCACAAATAATATTTTTATTATTTTATATTTATGGGATGCTAAAAGGGTTGAAAAATTAATTAAAATCATAAATTATGCACAGTTAAAAAGGGTAGATTTCGTCCCTAAAATGAAAAAAGCGCAAGTGGGCACCACATCACTTTTGTTTCTTGAGGTAGCCTCTAACCATTCATCAATTTTCATGAGAATCAATGAAAGTTCAACAAAATCGGAGGTGAAAACCTTAGCGGACGGTACTTTCAGAAATATAAAAAAAAATTAAAGCAGGCGAGGATTTCACCTATAAAGCGCAAGTTAGCACAACATTACTTTTATTTCTTGATGTATCCTCTAACTTCTCACCAATTTTTATGAGAGTCAATGGAGGTTCAACGAAATCGGAGGTCAAAACCTTCGGTGACTACAATTTCAGAAATATAAAAAGTAATTTTTAAACAGGGCTGGATTTCACCCTTAAAATGCAAAAAGTGCAAATGGCACTATGCCACTTTTGTTCCTTGAGGTATCCTCTAACCACTCACCAATTTTCATAAAAATCGATGGAGGTTCAACGAAATCGGAGGTAATAGCTCAAATCCACCTTCAGTGACTGCACTACTAATAAATATATCAATCAATACTTTATTAACATGGTTGATTAACAAATTATACTAAAGATGTCATCATTGGAAAAATAATAAAATCGAAATCTTGTTAGATAATGACAATAAAAACAAAAATGTCTTTAATAAAAGGAACAAATTAAGCATTATGGTATGCAAATGTTATATAATTTCACCAACCACACCTATTTCCAGTAATTTATGTGAGAAAAAATGTACAAAAACGTGAAGGCTACACGGATTTTAAACTCAGTTCTACAAATTTTATTATTGTTCTCTAAATGGCTTTCATTTGATTTTATGGTATGCAAGGCCATTTGACATAAGACGAATGAATGCTTAACGATTAAAAATACCCTTTTTATTGTCATAATTTTAAATTAAGCCATAAAATGGAAAATTAATAGACGAAAGTCGTTATCAGATCGAAATTGTAAATATTTATTACAATTTTATACTTACATTTGCTTAATGTATAGAATGCATAATGCAACAATACATTTTTTTGCATATCATATAAACTTATTGAAGTTATACTTCTTTAGGCGCGATTGAGATTGAGGGTGATTATTTATTATTAATCTGCGCGCATGCGCACACCGACAGTATGGTATTAGTCGTTATACGGGCTCTGATTGGCAATATGGAGGTAAACAAATGTTGTATAATATATTAGTTTTATTGTTGTGAGGACAGAAACAAAAATGTTTATAATTGTAGTGACTTTTTAAGTAGTTTTTAAAAGCAACAGGTACGTAATAATTGTAAATATTTCAGTATCCCAATAAAAAATTTCATAGGTACCTACCTATTTGAACCTACCAAAATACATAGTATGTAATACTTTTATTTACATAATTTGATTACCATCAAAATTTCTATCAATATTTACCTAATATATTGTTTTCTTACTCTATGTTTTGTTGTATTTTTTCAATTCTAAATCATTTCAATTCAAAATCAAAATAATTTGATTTAATTCAAAACTGTCAAAAGTTTAATCCGTTTAGTTAGTCGATCTTCGCACATAATGACGCATTGTCTCCGTGGCGAAGCGTTTAAGGCGAATGAACCCCAATACCAACCGCGCTGATAAGCGGGTTCGAACTCCAATAGAAACTTTTATTTTTTTTATTTTTTTTATACATTTTATGATTGTAAGTAGGTATATTTATTATATAATTTTATTTTCAGAAAATACGTATTTAGTTAAAAAATTTTCCGACAATTATTGTTCACAAATCATTTGTGGCATTTTTTTAATGTGTTTGTGTGTGTTTTATTCTTTTATTATTTTAATTTTTGGCACTGTTTTAATTAAAATTTTTGAGAAGTAGAAAGTATAATTAGTTTAATATTTAAATAAAGTATATTAATTTCGTTTAAATCATATAACAGAAGTATAACTTCTTACGAGCGTACAAAGTACACACACATTCTTTTTTTATATATTAACGGTTTAAATGGAAAAGACATCTAAGAGATGATTTAAGAAGTTTAAAATAAGTTAATTGTCAGCTTCTTTATTATTAATTCAAACATGACCCTCAAAATCTCGGCCAGAATCCTGAATGAGTCTTGCATACCCCTAGGAACATTTGGGCATACAATTCATTGGGGTGAGAAAGATTGGTCCAGGTAGATTAAGAAGGAATCATCCGAGCCCAATGCTCTCTACGCAATTATCCATAACCTCCCTCATCAGAGCCTATTTTACTTCAAATCAGGCCCGAGGCACTACACAATTTTCGGGCCCCTAAATACAATTTAATAATAATAATAACGTTTTTAAATGTATTTTTTCTACAACCGTGTTTACAATGCAATTTTTAGCACTCCATACGAGTGTTAAAAATGCTACTTTAAGGTGCTTTAAAATTTTTATGGCACTGCAGTTCGTATTGACCGTATAGGCAATTTTGATGTAATGTCAAAAAAATATAAAAATGGAATATCAGTCAAGTTCAAGTAAAAGTTTTTGTATATATTGTCCTGTAATTACGTTTGTAGAAAAAATATTGTATGATATGCGTGTTAAAAAGTACATTTTTAAGGCACTCATGTGAATTGCAGAACTCGCTGTCGCTCATTCTGCAAATTTCACATGCGTGCCTTAAACGTGTTTTTTTAACACTTATATCATAAATAACTATATTTAATAGAAATATAGTTGCACAAGAAAATAAAATTTTATTAACAATAAATAAAATTTATATTTAAACAATTAAACATTGTTTAAGGTGATAAGCGCAAACTTTCGGCTTCAATGCTATTTTCGTTGCATTCGTTTTTTTCTAAACCTGAGAAAACTAATAAGTTTTTTTTGAAAAATTTAAACGCAGAATAGATTACGTTACTACCGAGGGTCTAAAGTCACTGAAATTTTCGATAATGTTTATTTTAATAAGTTACAACTGAACAAGCGAGACCTGGCGTGTGACCTTGTCGTATTGTGCATTTATCGCTGTGTATTTTCAGGCAAGGTCAGCCACCAGGTCTCGTTTGTCAGATTGTACAGGGGTGAAAAAAAGAGAAAATTGAGTGTGATTTTAGTTTTAAATATGTATCTTATTCAAAAGAAACTCTTTATTTATTCTAAGGGATATTCGGCCCTCGGTAATAATGTAATCTTTCATTCTGTGCCTAAATTTTTTTAAAATATTTATTAGTTTTTTGAGGATTCGAAAAAATGAGCAATGAAGCCGAAAGTTTGAACCTATCCACTTAATTATAACTCTTATGGTTATCATTGCCTGTTCGTAAAATGAAAGAATTTTGAAAATTTGTTTTGTTATTGTAATAAACATGTTTTGTTTGGTGATCTTTCCGGGCCCCATTTAAATACGGGCCTGAGGTAGGGGCCTCACTGGCCTAGTGGTAAAATAGGCCCTATCCCTCATAGCACGCTGATGCGCTATGTGAGGCTATCCTAATCATGCTTGTTACGTGAGAGTCGTGGGAAAGGAAACTACCACTTGAGGTCTTCTCGAAATCGAATTAAGCCTAGCGGAGGTAAAAAGATCCATCAAAACACTAAAGAACAAAAAATCAGACGTCCCGGGCGGCATAGCAAATAAATTGATAAAAAACTGATCGGAAAAGCTGTTTATTCACATGCATGATACACAAAATGTTTGAGAGAGCACTGAATGGAGAAGACATGGCAGGTCTCAAGCTTATATAACATCAGCATAAGAAAGGAGATAGAAAAAAAACTACCAAAACTATCGAGGAATCAGCATTATATCGTCTATGGGCAAACTGTATGCAAATAGCTTCTTCTTAAGGTGCCCTATCACCTATCACTATCAAGTACTCTTGACGTTGGCGATTAACATGGCGAAACTGTCTCTATCTCGAGCTATTCTAAATAGCTGCTTTGCTTTCTTTATGTCTGTCCACTCCCTGATGTTCTTCAACCAAGAGGCAATAGAATAATTTAAGAAATATTTTAATGTTGTTCTGAAGCTATTTTCTTGTGGCATTTTTGTAATTAACTAGTTTTGATGAGAAATAAGCCACAATTTTACTAAAAAAATGATTTTATTAACATTTCGACGTCCAAAATCGGATGCCGTTGTTAAAATACAAAATATATTAATGAATTAAACAAAAATGTTGTTGCTTAGTAAAAAACTCTTCTAATAATTTATTTAATATGACTCATTTATTATATATCGGCAATTCAGACATATTATATGATACATTTTAAAGTAGAAGACTTTAAAATGATATTGCCAATATTTATGAGTTGCGTTCCTGGGACGACTTTACTGAAAGATAGTTCATTCGATTACATGAAATCAACCACAACTCAAGAATATCCGTCACAAGAAAATCATAACATGTGATCTGTCTTTAAAAAGACAACCACATGCAAGGGCGACAGTAAAATTCTCGCGTTAGAGATTCCATAGTAAATAACGAGGGAAAACCAGGAAAAGATTTTTAAAGACAGATCACATGTTATGATTTTTTTGTCACGGATATTCTTGAGTTGTGGTTGAGACATAAATATTGGCAATATCATTTTAAAGTCTTTTACCTTAAAATGTATAATATATGTCTGAATTGCTGATATAAATGAGTCAGATTAAATAAATTATTAGAAGAATTTTTTACTAAGGAACAACATTTTTGTTTCATAAATATTTTTTGTATTTTGACAACGGCATCTGATTTGGACGTCGAAACGTTAATAAAATCATTTTTTTAGTAAAATCGTGGCTTATTTCCCATCAAAATTAGTTAACTAAGAAATATTTTGTTTACTGTTTCTTTTTTCGGGAGAAATACGCTTCAACTTGAAATGTAATTAGTCCAGGGCGCATCTGTTTTGAGATGGACGTTGAGAGGTGACTCAAATTATTTGCAGAAATTGGTTGAAAATAACTCAAATAATAATATTTGAGCTATCCTCCCACTCAAAATGGTCCGGAACATTGTTTAAATAATCAAAATGTCAAAATATGAAGGAAAAATTCGTTTTTTTTATTGGTTTTCTGATTATAACTTTAAAACTATTCATTTCTGAGAAAAGTTGTACTAAGATAAAAGTTGCGTAATTAAATTTCCTATAATACAGAATTGGTTAAAAATTTCAAAAATAGGCATCCTTGTTGCAAAATAGCAATAATTGCAAAAAAAAAAACATACAAAAACAAGTATTCGCATTTTACGTTTTTCAACCATTTACGCTAAACTTAGGACCTTCATATTTTACCCAGAAAAACTTTATGATATAGTAAAACAACACTGTAAATTTCATTAAGATCGGTCTAATAGATTTTGAAAAATAAATTTTGCAATCCAGCTTTCGCAAAAAAGTTCATTTTTTTTAAATATTGCAGGACTGAAAATAAAGCAGATAGCAAGTTGGATTTTTTTTGCTTATAGAAGTCTACTGTACCTTTCATTTGAAATTTGCAAAATTAAAATCGATTGATTACCACGGCGTCAGGAAATTTTTTAAATAAACATTAATTTTTGGTGCTACGCGCAGGACAGCAGTGTTCGATTCACACAAGTTGATTTCCACCAAAATTTCTTCCAATCTTTATCTAATATATTATTTTCTTAATCTATATTTTGTTGTATTTTAATATTTTAATTCCACAAAAATCGAACTAATTTTAGTATTGTTTGTGAAATATTGTTTAAACAATTGCATATGTTTAAAAATAATCAAATTTTATTCTCTAAGTTAAAACATATGAACAAAGAAAGTTTTTGCTAAAAAAATTGTTATTTCAAAAGATAGAGTATGTGTTTTTATTTTGCAATAAACAAATTTATTTATTTATATCAAAATGTAATAAAAATTAAAATGTATCAATCATTATCAAAGGTCATTGGAATGCCCAATCAGAGCAAAATATCCGCTGTCCTGAGCGTAGCACCAATAATTAATGTTTATTTAAAAAAAATCCTGACGCCGTGGTAGTTAATCGATTTTAATTTTGCAAATTGCAAATGAAATGTACAGTACACTTCTATAAGCAAAAAAAAAATTTCAACTTGCTATCTGCTTTATTTTTAGTCCTGTAACATTTTGAAAAAATGAATTTTTTTTTGCGAAAGCTGGATTGCAAAATTTATTTTGCAAAATCTATTGAACCGATCTTAATGAAATTTACAATACTATTTTACTGTATCATATAGTTTTTCTGGGTGAAATATGAAGGTCCTAGGTGTAACATAAATGGTTGAAAAACGTAAAATGCGAATACTTGTTTTTGTATGGTTTTTTCGTAATTATTGCTATTTTGCAACAAGGGTGACTATTTTTTAAATTTTTAACCAATTCTATATTGTAGGAAATTTAATTACGCAACTTTTATGTCAATACAACTCTTTTCGGACATGAATACTTTTAAAGTTATAATCAAAAAATGAAGAAAAAAATCGAATTTTTCCTTCATTTTTTGACATTTTGATTATTTAAACAATGTTCCGGACCTTTTTGAGAGGGAGGATAGCTCAAATATTACTATTTGAGTTATTTTCAAGCAATTTCTGCAAAAACATTTGAGTCACCTCTCAACGTCCAAATGTACTAATATTTTTACAGATGCGCCCTGGTCTAAATGAATTTGTAGGCACCTACAAACAAGACGGCAGACGAGTATTATAAAATTCGGCTAAAAATCAGAAATTATGCGATATTTTTGTGATTAGCGTATTTAATTGGCTACATTTTACATAAACTTTTAGTATTGATCATCGTGGTGGCTAAGTAAAAGACATCTGTATACTATTGCGAATTCCATTCGATAAAAAATCTGACTGGTTCTAGAATTTTGTAACATTAGATCAGTGTGTCACTATTACAGAAACCTGCTAGTAACATCATCGGTATCTGCATAAAGTGAATACGGATTTCTTCTCCAAGGAGAACTACTTTTCATTTCGTTCTTCTCATTCTTTTGCAAATAACAGCTATCGTTAAAATTGGATTTGGAATATACATATTCTTGAATTCTGAATATAGATTTTAACAAGAATTTTAATCCGGTAGTAAATTTGCACAACTGCTTTAGAACTAGGAAATGTAGAGTTAAATGTGAACAGCAAGATTGCTGTTTAACCTATGGGTATAACATATAAATTAGCTAATTATATTGAAATATAAAATAATCATTCAGGTTCCATGAATTTTATTAATAAAAAAATGAAAAAAAAAATGGTTAAGACTAAAATAGAGAGAGAGACTAAAATTAAAAGTATTATAAAAGAATCAACGAAAAAGCAAAAAATAAAAAAATTCAAACTCGAAGGAGGTAAATACATATACAAAAATCTCACACATTCGTTAAAACATTGAAAAAATCTAACACATTCGTTAAAAAAATTGTGGGGCGCGAAAAGTAAAAAAGGATCTATCCTCAAACCGCTTATTCGATGAAGACGCGCCCCACGCTTTTTGGTAGGGGAGCAAAGTATGCTAAATATGCAGTCACTCGAGCGCTTTGGGGACCTATTGGGTTGTGAAGAGTAGGTCCTAAAACCAAAAAAGTTAAGTAAAGTTTTCCATTTTAGTGGGCGCTTGCCATTTTTTAATTTAATTTTCCATTTCCAACAATCGTTTTTTTCGATTATAACGCCATCTATCCATAATTCGAAAAAATGTTTCGAATAAAAGTTACTTATTTTTACGTAAGGAATCCAAATCTGCAATAAAAAATGAGGGCTCCTATTTAAGATTTTAAAGTAACCCCCCACCCCACGTCCATGGGGGGTCGTGTTTGGTGCCATGCGATAGATTTTTCAAAAATAATGAATAAGTGTATTTTACAGTTTTTCGATCTAATGTTCATTTCGCGAAATATCCCGGGATTCGTATTTAAAATATTAAATTTACCCCCCACCCCTCTCCGTGGGAAGTCGTGTTTGGTATCATTCGATAGATTTTTAAAAAATATTGAGCATATATTTTTTAGTTTTTCGATCTGTCAATCATTTCGCGAATTATTCGCTTTTTTCTTGTGAAACTTTGGGACTTACCCATTTCCTTACGCCCAGCTCAAATCGTCAGATTTTTGAAATATACACTCTTTTGCATGTACTTAACTTACCGTATCTTAATCTGACAATTTCGAGTTCTTTTAAAAATAGATTTTTTTTCGGGCCCCCTTAACGAACTCCCCTGTGTTAAGAGCCAATATGGTAGAGGTACATCTGCAGAGTACCAGGTTTCTCTCCATATGCTAATCTGACGCGCTCAAGTAACTGCAAAAATCCCCGCTTGGGCTCCCCTACCATTTCTTTAACGAATGTGTTAGATTTTTTCAATTTTTTAACGAATGTGTGAGATTTTTGTATATTTAAGCTGTCAGTTTTTTTTTAATAATCCTTCGAGTTTGATTTTTTTAAACGCTTTTATTGCAAATGCAAATAAATGGAAATTTGCAGACATATGCATTCGCAGGAACAATACACGAATAATTAATAAAAAAAATTGTTAATGTTTATATTAATTGTTTAAATAAAAAAAAAACGATTTTAATGGAAAGTGCTTAAATTCTCTTGTTTTTTACAATGTGAACACTTGAAACTTTTACGGATTGTAGCTAATGATATGAACTATACATAATTTCACTTTTTACGTTAATTGTTTACCTTATGCTTCATAAATAAACAATAAAGTTTCAAATTGTATGCCGATTCCGACTACTTTTCATGTTAGTACATCATATGTTTTATACATATTTTAAGAAACATGACGATATATTTTATTGTTTGAAAAGAGTAAGACTAAAAAGTAAAAAATAAAAATATATAAAAATTGTTTTAAAAAAAAAGCTTTTCTTTAGTTACGAGTGATTAAAATTAAAAATATTATAAAAAATTGAAATATTACAAAAAATAAAAAATAATTAAAAAAATCTAATACATTCGTTAAAGAAAAGTGTGGGGCGAAAACCGTTTATTCGATGAACACGCGCCACGCTTTTCTTTGACGAATGTGTTAGATTTTTTCAATTTCTTTTATTTTTTGTAATAAACATGAAGAGAAGTATCCATTCTCAAATGTGGTCTCGAGGTAAGGAAGTACAAAACTCAAAGTGGTACTTGTTTTGTGATACTTCTTTGAGTTTTGTACTTCCTTATTTTTTGTAATGTTTCAATTCTTTATAATATTTTTAATTTTAGTCACTCGTAACTAAAGAAAAGCGTTTCTTAAAAATTTTTTCATATTTTTTTATTTACAGCTGCATTTAACTGGTTGAAATTAAGGAAGCTTTTAAAAAAGAGCGAATTTTAGAGTATTTAACATCGTCCTAATAATTGGGGTTCGACGATTTGTTTGAGGAATTATTCTCATTCCACGATTTTGTAATTTTTGTAGCATGTTAAGTTTATTAAGATTAAATAAATATAAGATTGATGAGCAATAGTCAAAATGAGGTTGAATAATTATGTTATATACTGTAATTTTTGACTTCATTGGCAAATTTTGAGATATTCTGCTCAGAAAGTATAGTTTTTGAAGTTATACTTCTTTACTGGCGATAGAGGGTGAATTTTTATGTTAAAACCTATCAGCCCGGTGCATGCGCATTATACCTTTGTTCTGATTGGATGTTCAAATGACATGTCAAAAATTATCCGATATGGCAGCTGTAGGACAGCTGTGGTTTGGAGGTAAAGGTAAAGGTAAACAAATGTATAATATATTAGTTTTATTGTTGTGAGGACAGAAACAAAAAAGTTTATAATATTGTAGTGACTTTTAAATAGTTTTTAAAAGCAACAGGTACGTAATAATTGTTAATGTATCATGGGTATAAACCTACCTATTTGATCTGCCAAAAT
The DNA here is from genome assembly GCF_917563875.1 of Diabrotica virgifera virgifera. NCBI lineage: Eukaryota > Metazoa > Arthropoda > Insecta > Coleoptera > Chrysomelidae > Diabrotica > Diabrotica virgifera. The sequence goes on along the minus strand of NC_065448.1, from coordinate 250,188,383 downwards.
ACATAGTATGTAATACTTTTATTTATATAATTTGATTACCATCAAAATTTCTATCAATATTCACCTAATATATTGTTTTCTTACTCTATGTTTTGTTGTATTTTTTCAATTCTAAATCATTTCAATTCAAAATTAAAATAATTTGATCAATTTTCAAAATATCAAAATATCACAAGTTTAATCCGTTTAGTTAGTCGATCTTCGTAAATCATGACACATAGTGTCCATGGCTAAGCGTTGAAGGCGAATGAATTCCAATACCAACCGCGCTTATCAACGATGGTTCGAGTCCCAATAGAAACTTTCTTTTTTGTTTTTTTTAATACATTTTATGATTGTAAGTATATTTATTATATAATTGTATTTTCAGAAAATACGTATTTAGTTAAAAAAATTTTCGACAATTAATGTTCAGACATCATTTGTGGCTCGTTTAATGTGTTTGTGTGTTTTATTCTTTTATTATTTTAATTTTTGGCACTGTTCTAATAAAAATGTTTGAGAAGTAGTAAGTATAAATTAGTTTAATATTTAAACAAAATATAAATAAAAAGTATATTAATTTTGTTTAAATCATATAATAGAAGTATAACTTCTTACGTGCGTACAAAGTACACACACATTCTTTTTTTTGATATTTTTTTATGATCATACTCGAAATGACAGCCAAAATTCAGAATATTGTCAAGTTGGTATCCCAAATATTTAACTGTTGTAACCACTTCAATTTTCTCATTATTAATATTTCAATTTATGTTCTCAGAATCGAGTAAGTTATATTTATGTTTAGTAGTGAAAACCATTGCCTTTGTTTTTTAACATTCAACTTAAGTTTTTTGTTTTTTGCTTTTTAGTTTCTACATTGTAAAAAACAAGGGAATTTAAGCATTTTCCATTAAAATCGTTTTTTTTATTTAAACAATGAAATTAATAAATATAAAACATTTTTTATGGACCGCTCGTGTATTGTTCCCGCGAATGCATATGCATATGTCTGCAAATTTTAATTCATTTGCATTGAAGGAAAGGCAGTCAAATTAACGTCTAAAGATTTGACACAAACGATTGAACTAAAGAAAAGCGTTTAATAATAAAAATACACTTGAAATCAATAATCAAGTATACAGTATGGTGAAGATGTTTGGAATAAATTCGTTATTTCGTAAGCCATCGACTTTAAGAAAAAATCCCGAAACAGGTCGATTTTTATTTTTAAATTTTGATTTTTTGGCATATACATCATACTATTGACATCATCTATCTTGGCGTAATGACGTAATCGATAATTGTTTTAAATGAGAATAGGGGTTGTGTGCTAGCTCATTTAAAATGTTATTCAATTCTCTATATAGTAATATAAACATTTAAAGAATTATTTGTACAGGGTGTAAAAAAATTTTTTTAAATTAAATTAATTGACGCAAAAAGAAGAATGTATGTAATTTATTTAATTCAAATACATTTTACTGCTGTCAGGAAAAAGAAAAAAATGTTTATTTCATAAAAAACATTGCTTTTCACTTAAATTAAATGTTCAAACTGCCAAGAGGCAGGTGGGTGGCAGCTGGAAATTGAATTTAAGGGAAAAACAATGTTTATTTGTGAAATAAATATTTTTTTCTGTTTTCTGACAGCAGTAAAATGTATTTTAATTTAAATAAATTACATACATTCTTGTCAATTAATTTTTTTTTTATTTTGGACATCTTGTATAAATAATTCTGTTAATGTTTATATTACTATATAGAGAATTGAATAACCTTTTAAATGAGCAGTTTGCACCATACTGTATAAATATATACATTTACATACGTTTATACAAACAGGCACATTTTAGAACAGGTCAATAGATTTAAGTACCTGTGATGTTTGATCGATATCAGCCTAAATCCTGATCTAGAAATAAGATAAATTATTTCATTCATATGAGATTCTGACCAATAGAAAGCTACAGAAATCTAAATTAAATCGATAATTTTTGATAATTTCCCGTCGTCAAGTATATTACGTCAGATGCCCTTCGTTGCTACGAAAAAATACATTCAGTGACATTAATGACAATTTTAATGTTTTAAAAATTATAAAAGTGATGAGTTTCAACCGTCAAATTAATATTTATAACAACTGTTTGTTTAATTGTACTAATTTGTACTTACATAAATAAATTACAATAAAATTTTGGTTTTAAACAGTTTTATTCATGAAATAATCGCAACTAATTGCACTCGATCTCTAAAATTAATATAGAATTTTTGCCCTCGTGACACTTTGACATAATTTCACTCGCCTTCGGCTCGTGAAATTAAAACTGTCAAAGTGTCACTCGGAAAAAATTCAATAATTTTAGAGCTCTTGTGCAATTACTACTGAGAATAAAACAAGTCAGAGAATCTTTCAAAAAAATCGAACTGACATTTCAGTTGACACTCAATTTTCAATATGTGAGGTTCATTCCTTTTACATCACATCCACGTGGGTTAGAGTCCTGTGTTGCCTGGGTAATATCCAGGAATATTTGCAACATCCATCGATTTTATTCATAATATGTAGTATCATTTAAGATCTTGCAACATTTAAAGCGTTTTTACCCATAACTTCTTGGTTGCTCACGCATGCATTTTGATGACCTGTTGATGGTGATGAACACTGATGATGGACCTGTTTATCCGAAAACGTTGTGTTTTGTGATGTAACCTTTATTGGGGTCTTTTAAATATACCTTTTACAAAGGATCCTATATTTTTTTAAATATTTTTAGTGTTTTTTTTTCAACTTGATTTCCACATTGTGAAACAGCTATTGAAATGCAGAATGTAGATATCAAGATACCAATGTGTACAGTTAATTTTTTATAAAAGTATAAAAATAGTAATTTATGGAAATAATATAACAGTATCTATTATAATTTTTTACAATAAATCTAATGAATATTTAAAATCTTACACAATATTAAAGTAGTATTTATGAGAAAAGAAACTAGTAACTTATTCACAAAGAAATTATTATTGTCGATAGCAATCGTCTTTATATGTCATTGTTTTTGCACTTCAAAACTGTATTTATCATCTATTATACGTAGAAAGTATAGAAGGAAATGTAAGTAAGTCGGTGAATAAACAGTACCATTATTATTTTTATAAGGAAGTCCGGAATTAAATTTTAGCCTATGGGTAGATAAATTTATTTTTAATTTGGTTAGTAGCAGTTAGGAATACAGAATCGAATTTCTAGAAATTTTATGCTTAAAATCGTCATTCGTCATTATCGAGAGACCTTAAAAAGTTTGCAAAACTAACAACCGAACTAAACATGGCAAAAAACCGTGCGGCAAAAAACCGTGCAGCAAAAAACCATGAATTTTCTAACCAAACCCCATTAAAAAAAAGAATGTGTGTACTTTGTACGCACGTAAGAAGTTATACTTCTATTATATGATTTCAACGAAATCAATATACTTTAAACAGTTTCTCTACTACTTTCCAAAAAATTTTATTAAAACAATACCAAAAATTAAAAAAATAAAAGAATAAAACACACACAAACACATTGAAAAATGCCACAAATGATTTCTGAACAATAATTGTTGCCAAAAATTTTAATTAAATACGTATTTTCTGAAAAAAAATTATATAATAATATACTTACAATCATAAAATCTAAAAAAAAAAATGATTTAACTTGCATTGGGCTTGAACCTACTTCCCGTGTATCCCGCCGTACGAGAGTCGAAGCGATTTCAAACTGCACCACCTTCCGCGTATACGTCATGTGGGAATATACACAAACTGAACAACTTTTTGACATTTTGTTTATATGAATTTTTATTAGTTTGATTTTTGTCGAATTAAAATACAACAATATATAGAGTAAGAAAATGATACATTAGATGAAAATTTGTAGAAAGTTTGTTCGTAATGAGATTATGTAAATTAAAGCATTGCCTACTAGGGGTATAGCATAGCAAGTACTAGGTAAGTACATTATTTTTTTTACATTTTCCAAATAGGTATGAAGATAATTACTTATTGGAATACAACTGAAACATTTAGAATTACGTACTACTACGTACTACTGAATTACGTTTCAAAACTATTTAAAAAGTCACTATAATTATAAATTTGATTTTATTTCTGTCCTCACAACAATAAAAACTAATATATTATACAACATTTTTGTTTACCGATAACCTCCATATTGAGCAATTATTGACAGATCATTTCAACACCCAATCAGAGCCCGTATAAAGACTAATACCAAACTGTCGGTGTGCGCATGCGCGCAGATCAATATAAATTCACCTTCAATCTCAATCGCGCCTAAAGAAGTATAACTTCAAAAACAATAACTGAACCTAATACAAACAACCTGCACCTCCTAACCGTACCCTAGATAAATGGAGTTTGGAGGCACCGGAGAATGGAACCATCAGGCGGTAAGGCTACGAACGAACGAAACACGTTATTTATTCCCGTTTAGGCCTGAGCCTCTTCAGGGTACTGGAAACTCCGTTTTAGGAGTATAAGGACGATGTGAGTAAACTAGTATCTGAATGTTAGAATAATGTAAGTGGAGGAGCAAAATTGCAAGTGAAACAGGGGCTTTAGAAGGTGATGTTAGGTGAGGGTAAGTACTTGTCGGGATCTCCAAATTCCATTCTTTTCTGCCTTCTTGCAATGCGATGTCGTTCGTTAGGGATTTTTAAAGTACCTAAATCATTAACAAAAAATCCAAGTAGGTAGTTGTTAAATTTAAGAGTCCATTATTTAATTAGGGGTAACAGTACTTTATGAAATCAGTCATTATATTATGCTGGAACCATCAATTTCTTCATCAACCATTATTTCGAGAAATACCCGACCAATGTAACGAAAGTCTTACAATCCTGCTATTTAAAAAAAGGCGACAGAAAGGCCATAAAAAATTACAGACCCATCTCACTGCTGTCACAAACGTATAAACTATTCATGAGGATTATCAACAACAGGCTAACACACAAATTGGACTCATATCAACCAGTAGAGCAGGCAAGATTCCGAAAGAGGTATAGCACCACTGACCATCTTCTAACAATTAGGACACTAATAAAGAAAGCTAACGAATACCATATAGATTTGCATTTAGCGTTCGTTGACTACGAAAAAGCATTTGACAGCGTGGAAATGTGGGCAATAGAAAAAGCTATAAACAACTATAGAATAGATTCCAGATACAGAATGCTAATACATAATATATAAGAAAGCAACAATGACAGTACAATTGGAAGAAACCACAAAACCCATACCAATTAACAGAGGAGTGCGACAGGGAGATGTTATTTCTCCTAAACTATTTACATTAGCACTGGAAGATGTTTTCAAAACAATGGAATGGACAAACATGGGAATAAACATAAATGGAAAGAAACTAAACCATCTAAGATATGCAGACGATGTAGTAGTAATAGCATCAAGTTTTGAAGAACTACAAACCATGCTAACCGAACTAGCAAAAGAATGCGAACAAATAGGTCTATAAATGAATTTTGCCAAAACAAAAACAATGACAAACACACAAGATAATAAAGCACAACACCATAAAAAAGAACAGAGAAGACGTAGCATCTCAGCATTCTTACTTTTATACCAAGATAACGGTTGTGGCTCTTGAAAAAGGCCTCCATATGGTTGAAGATTGATCTAGCTTTTCCGATGCGCGCTCTTATCTCTTGGTTGTTGGTCCATTCTTCATTTATTATGATGCCGAGGTAGTTGTAGTGCCTTACTCTTTCTACAGGGGTTTGGTTGATGTAGAAGTAGGTGTAGTTTGGTTGACTTTCTGTTATCTTTTTCTTGCTTACCATCATAAGCTTTGTCTTCTTTATGTTTATATTGAGTCCATATTATTGACTGTAATACGTGATTTTGTTCATGAGGACTTGTAGATCTTTAAGGTTGTCCATAAATACTATGGTGTCATCTGCATACCTGATGTTATTTAGCCGGTACCTGTTTAGTAGAATACCTTTTTCAGTTTCGTGCAAAGCTTCGATAAATATTCTTTCAGAGTAAAGATTGAAAATTAGGGGGGACAAAATGCAGCCTTGCCTCACTCCACGTATGATTTTCACATATTTGGTGTGTTCACCGTCAACTCTAAGGTTTGCAGTCTGATTCCGCTAAAGGTTTCTAATTATTTTCAGATCTTGGTTGTTAATTCCTGCTTCTTTTAGTATTTGCATCACCTTAGCGTGTTGTACTCTATCAAACGCTTTCTCGTAATCAACCAGACGTGCGTATACGTCGCAATTGACGTATCTGCATTTCTGGAATAAGACTTTATTGTATTGAAAACAAAGCCTCTCTCGTACCAACAGCATTTATGAACCCGAACTGGTTGGGCGAAATTTGACTTTCACATACTCTAGATAATAAAATTATATTATCGTCGCAACTCTTAGGTGGTTAGGATCTAGCAGCTAACCTTCACGCATTTTCCAAAAATAAAAAAAGCCAACATTTTGAAAGGAATTGTTTGTTATCCAAGGAACTTGTGCTCTCCTTGCAACCTTGGTACAGAAAGACAACGGAGGGATAGGAGCTGGGATATGGAGGTGATGGGAACACAAGCTGATGTTGAACTCACCTTCAGACAATAATCCTTAGGCATATCGCCTAAGCGAGGGTGAATAACGTTCTGGATTTGTATTGGGTACTGCGTAGTGGAACGGGTAGTTGGAACTAGCCAATTTGAAGCCAAAATTGAAATCAATCATCAGTTTTGTCAAATCGGTTTCGGTTTCGGCCAGCTTAAAATTTTATCTTCGCGAGTGCTGGACGAAAAATTTCCCCATTTTTTCTCTAAATTCATTATTTTGTAGAAGTAACTTATCCTGTTTTCACTGGTTATTAGGTACTTTAGAAAGAAAAACCGGTTATAACCGGGACAAAATTACAACCGGAAAAACCAATTATTACGGAGTAAGAAAACCGGTTTTAGGTTAAAACCGCTAGGTTTTTTCTATCCCTACTCATCTTTTCTATACCTATACCGCTTAAATATTGCGTGTTGGTATCATGTGACGTCACAGGCTATGACGCGGATGACGTGCAACGGTAAGTAAATTAGACGAAGTATATACAGTGAGGACGTTTGAGTTGGAATAAATTCATTTTCTCGAGAATGGGCGACTCTGGAGATAAATCCCGAAACAGGTCGATTTTTATTTTTAAATTATAATTTTTTTGGCATATATATTATACTAATGACGTCATCCATCTAGATGTGATGACACAATCGATTATTTTTTTTAAATGAGAAAATGGGTCGTTTGATAGCTCACTCGAAAGGTTATTCAATGCTCTATTCACTAATATAAACATTAACATAATTAAAAATAAAATAAAAATTTTATTTTTAATTCAGTTGCAATGCGAAGGCAAAACAATCTTACTTTTCAATTAGAATACGGAGCGCAGTCCAGTCCCTTGAATGGCGATTTTCGGCTCTTATTGGAGCCTCATCGGAAAGAACGTAGGCTTGTTCTCCATACCCCAATTGATCCGCACTGAGAGGTTTTCCCACCCATTGCAGCTGAAGTGAAAATATTAGGTGACTAGCGTCATCTGGCAATTAAAAGGTGAAGTTTTCGATCCTAATAGCATTAATAATAATATTTAGAAAATATCAAAAAAATTACTAAAAGATTTTTAAATCGAAAACTTATTGGTCCATTTCCTTGGTAACACCTCCAAGGCTTCTAAAATTTGCAAGCCAAATGGATGCTGAAGCGAAGAAGACAAGAGGGAATTCAAAAAACTTACAATTCACGACCCCGTCTGTTCAGCTGGTAAATTCCAACAGAAAATGGACCTAGTTACTCGAAGGAGTAAAGACCAATATAAAAACATAATATCCATATCTATTAACATAATTATTTATACAGGGTGTCCAAAAAAAATTTTTTAATTCAATTAATTGAGACAAAAAGAAGAATGTATATAATTTATTTAATTCGAAATACATTTTATTGTTGTCCGAAAACAGGAAAAAATGTTTATTTGATAAATAAATATTGTTTTTCGCTTAAATTCAATATTAAAGCTGTCACCCACCTGCCTCTTAGCAGTTTGAACATTTAAGCAAAAAGCAATATTTATTTTTCAAATTAACATTTTTTTCTGTTTTCTGACAGGTATCTTTATAATCATAAACAATAGCAATCGAAGCATAATTTAAACATAGTCCGTTCCTGTTTTATTGTCAATCAATATTCACTTACAGTTCCCAGATTCAAATAGGCCTCTATACTGTGGGACATTTCAATTTCCGTTATATTGCCTATTTTACTATACATCATATATTTATATTTATTCTAGACACTGCTTAACAATCGTAGGAAGTCATACCGCCAACTATGTCCTGTTGAATTACAATGTTATGCAATTGATGATTCATAACACAAAAGCCTTTGAGTAATTACAAAATTACAATACATACTGCAATGTGATACCGATGAAAAAAATATACAGTTGGTGTAGGTACCCACGTGTTTTATATACGATATTTAGGACACAAATTAAGTCTGACTGATGAGATTGATACATACAATCAGATAAAGTATATGTACAAATTATGATTGATTAATTAGGTATAAAGTAAAATAAGAAAAAGATGAAAAAATTTTTTTAAGAAACGCTTTTGTTTAGTAACGAGAAAAAATTGAAGATATAAAAAAATCAACTAAAAAGCAGAAAATAAAAAACAAATTGAAAAAGAATGTGTGTGTACTTTGTACGCACGTAAGAAGATATTCTTCTATTATATAGGTAATTTAAACGAAGTAAATATACTTAACAGGTTATTTGTATTTTATTTAAAAATTAAAATAACTTTCTTATCTACCACTTCCAAAAAATTTGTATTAAAATAACGAAAAATAAAAAAAAGTATGAATCGTCTAGGATTAGAACCCGCGACCTTCCGTGTGCTTCCGTTCTCTGTCCCACCGCCCTGCCAACTACGCCATCGAGCCACTTGAATTGACATGTAAGTTTCGGATATAATTACACAACACGGCGACAAACTGTAAACATGTTATGCCTACATATTTTATTATTTTACTACAGGGAAACACAAATCCAAAAACACAAGAATTATAATAAATAATACATTTCCTAAAACCACTAATATATTCTTTTAATGACTTATTTGCACGGTTACAAATACATATATTGTCATACATACCTATATTGAAAGATTAGCAATGAACTACATACTGTCAGTGTGCGCAGGCGCGTGGTTGATGTACAATTTTACCCTCAATCGATTCGTCGCTAAAGAAGAATATCTTCAAAAATCGAACACATTCGTCAAAGAAAAGCGTGGCGCGTCTTCATCGAATAAACGGTTTTCGCTCCACGCTTTTCTTTAACGAATGTGTTAGATTTTTTCAATTTTTTTTACTTTTTGCTTTTTAGTTGATTTGTTTTATAATATTTTTAATTTTAGTCACTCGTTACTAAAGCAAAACGTTTCTTAAAATTTTTTTTTTCATATTTTTTTATTTTTTACTTTTTAGTCTTACACTTTTCAAACATTAAAATATATCGTCATGTTTATTAAAATATAAGTATAAAACATATAATGTACTAACATGAAAAGTAGTCGGAATCGGCAAAAAATTTGAAATTTTATTGTTTATTTGTGAAGCATACCGTAAACAATTAACGTAAAAAGTAAAATTATGTATAGTTCATATAATTAGCTGCAATCTGTAAAAGTTTCAAGTTTCTTCATTGTAAAAAACAAGAGAATTTAAGAATTTTTCGTTAAAATAGTTTCTTTATTTAAACAATTATTAATAAACATAAATTTTTTTTTATTGACTATTCGTGTATTGTTTCCGCGAATGCATATGTCTGCAAATTTTCAGACATTTGCATTAAAGAAAAGGCAGTCAAATTAATGTCTAAATATTTGACCCAAACGATTGAGCTAAAGAAAAGCGTTTAATTAATACGCCAAAACGAATTCTAATGTTAATTGTAGCACACAACGTCTCTACCGGTGGTTTATCTAAGACTACGATAAAAACACGAATTAAATACAATATTATACAAACCAAGTATATTCAAATGGGAAATAACCCACAATTTTACCTAAAAATGATTTTATTAACGTTTGGACGCCCAAGTCGGGTGTCGTTGTCAAAATACAAAATAATACAAAATAAACAAAAATGTTGTTGCTTAGTAAAAAATTGTTCTAATAATTTATTTAATCTGACTCATTTATATCGGCAATTCAGACACGTATTATACCTTTTAAAGTAGACGACTCTAAAATGATATTGCCAATATTGATGAGTTGCGTTCCTGGGACGACTTTACTAAAAGATAGTTCATTCGATTACATGAAATCAATCCCAACTCAAGAATATCCGCCACAAAAAATCATAGCATGTGATCTGTCTTTAAAAAGACAACCAAATGCAACGGTGGCACTGAAATTCTCGCGTTAGAGATTCCATAGTAAATCACGAGGGAAAACCAGGAAAAAACCTCGTGATACTATCCCGACATTGTAAGTATTTGGGTTTACATTTAGTTTACTCTCAAAACTAATACCAAATTCTGACTTAATATTTTAAATTTTAAATAATACTAAAATACTAAATATGTACTAACTCGATATGTTACTGATTTACTAATTGTGGTATTTTCTTTCTATTGACTTCCTCCTTTAATATGGTATTAGTCAGAATTTGGTATTAGTTTTGAGAGTAAACTAAATGTAAACCCAAATACTTACAATGTCGGGATAGTATCACGAGGTTTTTTCCTGGTTTTCCCTCGTGATTTACTATGGAATCTCTAACGCGAGAATTTCAGTGCCACCGTTGCATTTGGTTGTCTTTTTAAAGACAGATCACATGCTATGATTTTTTGTGGCGGATATTCTTGAGTTGGGATTGATTTCATGTAATCGAATGAACTATCTTTTAGTAAAGTCGTCCCAGGAACGCAACTCATCAATATTGGCAATATCATTTTAAAGTCGTCTACTTTAAAATGTATAATACGTGTCTGAATTGCCGATATAAATGAGTCAGATTAAATAAATTATTAGAAGAATTTTTTACTAAGCAACAACATTTTTGTTTATTTAGTATTATTTTGTATTTTGACAACGACACCCGACTTGGGCGTCGAAACGTTAATAAAATCATTTTTAGGTAAAATTGTGGCTTATTTCCCATTTGAATATACTTGATTATAAAAATGCCACAAGAAAATAGCTTCAGAACAACATTATACAAACCGTCGAAAACATCTACATACTTTCATACTTAATCGAATACAGAAAAGATAAATGAAAAATTAACGCAGTTTATACCAGTACAAAGCGGAGTCAGACAAGGTGACTCATTAAGCCCACTGCTCTTTAATATAATAATGGACGAAACAATAAAAGCAGTACGTAAAGGTCATGGTTACAGAATGGGGAATAAAGAAATCCAAACATTATGTTATGCAGAAGACGCCGCATTAATCGCCGAGACATAAGACGATCTCCAAAGATTAACACACATCTTCAATACAACAGCCAAGAAATACAATATGGTAATATCAGCAGAAAAACCAAATGTATAACATCTAAATGCCCACTAAGATTTAAAATCGAAATTGATGGGAAAATAATAAAGCAAGAAGCAAGGTTTACATATCTGGGAATAGATATAACCAGTTATGGAGATGTTGAAGAGGAAGTACGACAACAAAGCTTAAAAGCAAGTAAAGCGGCGGGATCTCTTAATGAAACAATCTGGAAAACAAACACGTAACACAAGACACAAAAGTAAGAACCTATAAAGCAGAAATTAGACCTATATTGACATACACGGCGGAGACAAGACCTGACACATCTAAAACGAGACGACTACTAGAAACAACAGAGATGAAAATACTCAGACGAATATCAGGGAAAAGTCTGTTGGATAGGGAGAGAAGCGAAAACATAAGATCATGCAATATAGAAGACATAAATGGATGGGTGTTAAAACGGAAACAGGAGTGGAACGAACACATTAGTAGAATGGCAGAGGATAGGATAGTACGAATAGCACGAGATAAGTCACCAATTGGACGAAGTAGTATTGGCAGACCAAGAAAAAATAGGGCGATAACTTAAACAATTTAGGAGGCTAATATTGAAGAAGAAACAGGCTTTAAAGCCTATATACAAGAATGAAAAAGAAGAAGAAATCTAGGGATATTGAAATCCTACTCAGATGTAGGGTAGCCAATATTTCATACTAAACCTAAAGAACAGCCAAAGGTTGGCAATTAAAATTTTATTTTTTCTTTTCTTTAATCTTTCCAAAAGTGTTAATTTTTTTGCGTACCTTATTATTTTCTTCTGGGTTACATATTATTCCTATTAATACTTTTTTAGTGTTTCAAATAAACTATTTCTATTATTAATGAACATACAGAATTAAAAAAAATATGAAATGTAAGTGCCCGGATTTTTTTTGACCAGGAGCGTATAAAAATACCTACATCCTCCTAATGTTTTATGTTATTAGGTATCCAGTCTTGTAGAAAACAAGATGTTAAACACTCTAGCAACGACCACAATCACCTTAATTAACTGTATATAAACAAATATGATTATTCTACTCTATATATTTTACATCAAGTAAATTTCACTCGGTGCTAATTAAGTAGATGTTGAGTTAGAAACCACAACAGAGCTAACTAATATCGAGAGTGTATTTCAAGAATTTACATTATAGACACGAATGTGTAAATATGATAATAGCGATATTAGAGATTTGATAGTATGTAGTTCTCTACTAAATGATTTATACCTAATAGGTATCTGCTAAGATTATTATAAGCTACATAATCTCTATTGGGATCGTCCATGCGTGAATGATTTACACAGTTTGCATAATACATGCACACTTTCATTCAAGAATTCGATAAAAATGGAAAAAATGTTTAGACAATGTAAATTATTAATTATATATAGGAGTAACGATACTAAATTCATTGCTAAAACACTAATTGCATTATTAGATGGTATGAAAAGCTTACTATTTTATCTATTCATTGGTAGCCTGGAATAGTGGCATCAGGGGAGAGTCGGCTAATGGTGCGCCTCGGATAATTGTGCGCATCAATGTTTCTAATCTCCTATTTAATAAAAATGCAAAAACTATATTTTCGGGCCATCTAGAAGCAACTGCCATATCTACACGACAGAAACGAACGTCGAGATATTTTACCGGTTGGCAGTTATCGTTTACATGTTTTCGCGTGGTATGATATCGTTTGAGTGTCTGAGAAAATAAGCTATAACTTGTTTTCTTGACAGAAATATAGTTTAAATAGTACTTATATCCTTTATCTATTTACCATTTTAAACACTGATATAGTTAGTTTTGCTCGATTCTTTTTTGTTTTTATCAAATTTTGTGTTATGTGGTGAAGTGTAACGTCGTCTAATGGTGCGCATCGCGCACCATTAGCTGGCAAAGTATATAAAGGCATTTTTTACGTTTTGTGACTGCGCCATAAAACGTAAATAAGCGTTAAACAACCGTCAAAGTAGACAAAGGGGCAAAGAGAAAACCACGAAATTGAAAAAAGGCACAAAAAGGAAAATTTTTGAACACAACAGCTCCGAGCTTATTTAAGAAAGTGAACTGTGTCATGATGATGAGTTAGACGATCTCGTGTCGTGTATTGTGGTGATGATAGCAAAAAAAACGAGGTATGGTGCAACTATTCGATATATTGTCAATGGTCTCATGCCATGTGTCTTGTATATTGTCAATGGTCTCATGACAGGATAGTCCAGAAGGATTTATTTGTGACTTCTGCAATACTTAGATTTTTTTTAATGTCTGTAACTTGGTTTCTTATCTTTTTCATTATATTTGTGTGTTCCTTTAATATTTATGTTTAATAAGCTATATTTTCGAAGGTCATTTTAAGTTCTATTATTGCGCACAAATACGTTTTGAACGAAAAATACTTAGAAAAATTTTCGGACCTCACCACGACATTAACACAAACCAGTATAGAATCAGAACCAACTTCGAATTAAAAGTACTCTACAATGACACCGATATTGCCCAAGAAATTAAATCACAGCGACTAAGATGGGCAGACCACGTGCACAGACTTCATAACGAAAGTCTTGTAAGACTGGTATGGGAGGAGATTCCTACAGGCAAAAGACCACTCAGACGTCCCAGAATGCGATGGAGAGGTAACATCCAAGCAGATCTCCGAAAAATGAACATTCCATTTGACCCTAGGTTGATGGAAGACCGAAGAAATTGGAAGAAAGTTGTACAGTCAGCCAGGACCCACCCAGGGTTGTAGTGCTACTGTGATGATGATGATTATTGCGCACAGTTATCCGATATATCCGCACCATTAGCCGAATAGGTCGGACAATTGTGCGCATTACACTAATTGGAAATTTCTCCTCTCACTCTTCTACTGTTCAACCATTCATTAAATGAGGTCCCTACCAATATACCTAATGAAGAATATAAGATACTAAGAAGATGGACAGAACATTTTACGGAAAATCTTGAAGGAGATGGGAGTGAGACGAACCCTGATATACCACAACATTGAGGGGGTAAAAAACTTTACATACTTGGGATCCCTAGTCACATCTGATAATAACGTAGCAGAGGAAGTGAAGAGGCGAATATTTATTGCCAATAAAAGTTATCATGGCTTAATTCGGCAACTAACATCAGACAACGTCGCAAGGAAAACAAAATGCCAAATATACAAAACCCTAATAAGACCGGTACTCACATACGGCTCAGAAACCTGGACACTCACTAAAAGAGAGGAAACATTGCTAGCCACCTTTGAAAGAAAAATCTTGCGACACATATATAAGGGCACAAAAGAAAATGGAATTTGGCGAAGAAGGTACAACTTTGAACTATACGAAATATACCAGGATCCAGATATCATAACATTCATTAAAATAGGACGGCTGCGTTGGATGGGACATGTAGAAAGAATGGAAGAAGGCGAAATACCAAACAAAATATTCAAACAGATGCCAGTAGGAAAAATAACAAGAGGAAGACCGAAGCTGAGATATTTAGAACAAATAGAAAATGATATAAAAACCTTAAAAATAAAAAACTGGAGAAAAAAAGCACGAAACAGATCAGAGTGGAGAAGAATCCTGGAACAGGCCAAGACCCAGAAAGGGCTGTCGAGCCAATGATGATAATGACCAATATACCTAAGCCTTTGAAGTATATCGTCAAAAAATTTGGAAACTGAAATGTTTCAAGTTTGTGAAATATCCTGAATTTGCCTTAGGTGCGCACCATTAGCTGAGTCTCCCCTACACCTCTCAAGAATCTGGAAGCCATTGAAATCTGGGTGTATAGGAGAATCCTACGAATAAGTTGGGTGGATAGACGGAAATTGTCAGAATAGTTAAAAATCGCAAACTTGAATATTTAGGCCACGTTATGAGCCACCCAGAGAACATAATCCTTTTAATAATACAAGTCAAGATAGACGAAAGAAGAACGTCATTACTTAGATACCTGAGAGAATGATTTAACAGATCCTGTGCATCCCTTTCCCGAGCTGCCGTGAACAAAATTACTATAGCGAATTTGATAGACAACGCTTGATAATCGAGCACGGCACATGAAGAAGAAGATTAGTAGCCTGAGTTATGGGTAAATGTCAGTTTCGCAGGCAGTCTGGAAGATCTGCAGACGATTGCCTGTAGCAGTTGGGCTTGACTTTAATGTAAAAAAATAAATTACATTATATAAGCAAAAATATAAGAACACCAGGAAAATTATTAATTATTAGGTAACGAACAATTTACATCAGACAACATCGAGAAGACGAGATCAGATTTGGTGTAAACGAAAAAAAAATTTTAACAGTCAAGATATAAAATTGGAAATAAAAGCTCCCCTTCTTCTTCCTTCTTGTATGTAGGCTTTAAAGCCTGTTTCTTCTTCAATATTAGCCTCCTAAATTGTTTAAGTTATCGCAACATCTTTTTCTTGGTCTGCCAATATTTCTTCGTCCATTTGGTGACTTATCTCGTTCTATTCGTACTATCCTATCCTCTGACATTCTACTAATGTGTTCGTTCCACTCCTGTTTCCGTTTTGTCACCCGTCCATTTATGTCTTCTACATTGCATGATCTCCTTATGTTTTCGCTTCTCTTCCTATCCAACAGACTTTTCCCTGATATTCGTCGGAGTATTTTCATCTCTGTTGTTTCTAGTAGTCGTCTCGTTTTAGATGTGTCAGGTCTTGTCTCCGCCGTCTATGTCAATATAGGTCTAATTGCTGCTTTATAGATTCTTGCTTCTGTGTCTTGTCTTAGGTGTTTGTTCTTCCAGATTGTGTCATTAAGAGATCTCGCCGCTTTACTTGCTTTTAAGCTTTGTTGTCGTACTTCCTCTTCAACATCTCCGTAACTGGTTATATCTATTCCCACCAGATATCTAAACCTTGCTTATATAGGTTATAAATAAAAGTTCATTTACCAAAATATTATTCGGTGAATTTGTGTAACCTCAACAACAACTGGGGTTATACACATTTTTTTCAACACAATTTCCTTTCTCAATAATCTTTTGAAAACGATTTCCAGAGTGAAAATCGAAACGTCAAATATTCTTAGACAAAATGTCATTAGTAGTCATTACAATCAAGTGTAGCTAACCCCATATCAACATAATATTAACTTAGACATGCCACAAGAAAACAATTTCAGAACCCTATAGACCACTCATCAGGGGTAAAAAACTTAAAAACCGTGGAATTTTGAGAATCAACACCGATTTTAATGAAAATTTGGGTTCAGCCCCATCTAGGGGATGAAATTTTTTAATCAAAATAATTCAAAATAATTCTGAGTAAATTTTGTTCTATAAAATTTTTGTGCAAAATTGACATTTTCCAAGTTACTTGCGATTGAAACTATGCATTTTTCATTGAAAAAACTTACGTTTAATAACTGTTTTTCATGAATAACATGAATTTTATAGAAAAATCATTAAGAACAAAATTGTAGCTAATAAAAAAATAGAGCAAATGGATTTGCGTCAGAAAGATCTAGGTAAACCCAATAACGACTGAGTTATTGCTCTTTAAAGGATGGTTATTTTCGAAGAACCTCAAAATGGAGAACCTTCAATCTCAAATAAGTCGAATGTGGCGCAATTTTTTGGGAGAACTTAAGAGACATCTTTTACAGCTCCTTAAAAATTCTTTCAACTAAGCTCTAAGTAAAGTGTTTTGCGTAAGGACTGACTGACTCATGACGAAAATAAAGTCACTCTTTTTTCTTTTTGAAATGTAAAAATTAAACCCTCGTAGTTACAATCCTAATAGAAATGAATAGCTTCCCACTTGATATTAACTTTATTTAGGTATAGTTGATACGATCTATGTGGTTCGACCGGTTTGGAATGCTTAGTTTAGAAAAAATAGTTGATTAAATGGAAAATGACATTATTATAATTACAAAAAGTGTATTTTTCTTAAATATACCTAAAAGTATTCATGATACAAAAACAAAAAAAAAATTAAATTTTCAGTAAAAGAAATTCTACAATTAATATTTGAAATGATTTTTCATATTATGAATACTTGATTTATTAAGGAAAAATGCACTTTTTTTAATTTTAAAAATGTCATATTCGATTTAACCAACTCTTTCTTCTCTAAACTAAGCATTCCAAACCGGTCAAATCACATGGATCGTATCAATTATACCTAAATAAAGTTAATTTCAAGTGGGAAGCTTTTCATTTTTATTAGGATTGTAACGACGAGGGTTTAATTTTTACATTTCAAACAGAAAAAAGCAGAGAGCGACTTTATTTTTATCATAAGTCAGTCAGTTCTTAAGCAAAAATCTTTTATCAGAGCTTATTTGAAAGGTATTTTAATAAGCTTTAAAAGATGTTTGTTACATTTTCCAAAAAAAATGCACCACATTTGAGTTATTTGAGTTTAAAAGTTCTCCATTTCGATGTTCTTCGAAAATAACCATCCTTTAAAGAGCAATAACTTAGTCGTTGTTGGGTTTACATAGGTCTTTCAGACGCGAATCTCTTTGTTTTTTATTAGCTACAATTTTGTTTTTTATGATTTTTCTATAAAATTAAATTTTTTTAAGTTATTCACGAAAATCGGTTATAAAACGTGAGTTTTTTTTAATGAAAAATGCATATTTTCAATCGCAAATAACTTGGAAAGTGTCAATTTTGCAAAAAAAATTATAGAACAAAATTTACTCAGAATTGGTTACTCCATCGATTTATAATAGTTATTTTGATTAAAAAATTTTCATCCCCTAGATGGGGTTGTTTTCATCCCCTGGGTAAAAGCGCAGTTCGGCATAGGGTAGATGTGGACAAACGTTATAATTACTACCTAAATCCAAATTTTCAAGGATTCTTGAAAAATTGGTTCTCAAAATTCCACGGGAAAAGGCTGTTGATTGGACTACTATTAAAAAAAGTTAAACTGCGATTGATATTTTACATAATATTAATAATATGATAGGTGTAATTCGAGATATTACATACTTACGAAATCATTATGAAAAGATCCCAAAGTAATGCTAATTTAAATATTTTCAACTGCCTACATAGCCAATTTATAATTACCGTTATTATAAAAGTATATTTATATAAATCGCAAGCCATAAGTTACTGTTGCTTCACCGCGAAGAAGATATACAGTGAGGACGTTTAGGTTGGCCAAATTCTTCGGTTATCTTTCGAATCGTATAATCCATGTCTTCCTCATCATTTGCCATAATCACTTGATCGTCTGCGAAGAAAAGATTTGTTATGTACTTGTTTCCAAGTTCTATTCACATTCCTGTGCATTTTCTCCTCCAGTTGTTTAATGCTTCCTGAATATAGATTTTAAATAGAGTTGGGGACAAAGAACATCCTTCTCTTAAGCCTTTTGTTACAGGAAACGCGTCTGAAATTTTTTGTTCGATGTAGCGTTAATGTATGCATTACTTAGGCCTGCCTTCGTCAATATTTCAAATAATCTTTTTAAGGGTACTGTATCATAGGCCTTCTCTAAGTCAACGAATACTAAACGAGTCGGTAAATTTCTGGCTGTTCGTTTCTCTATAATTTGTTGAAGTACAAATATATTATCAACACAAGCTCTGCCAGCACGGAATCCACTTTGATCTTCTATCAATAGACGTTACGTACAACCTCCCTACTCTGTAATTTTCAGTAGTAATTGCACAAGAGCTCTAAAATTATTGAATTTTTCCCGAGTGTCACTTTGGCAGTTTTAATTTCACGAGCCGAAGGCGAGTGAAGTTATGTCAAAGTGTCACGAGGGCAAAAATTCTATATTAATTTTAGAGTTCGAGTGCAATTTGTTGCGATTATTTCATGAATAAAACTGTTCAAAACCAAAATTTTATTGTAATTTATATATGTAAGTACCAATTAGTGAAATTAAACACACAGTTGTTATAAATATGTATTTGACGGTTGAAAGTCATCACTTTTATAATTTTTAAAACATTTGTCATTAATGTCACTGAATGTATTTTTTCGTAGCAACGAAGGGCATCTGACGTAATATGCTTAACGACGGGAGATTATCAAAAATTATCACCTTAATTTGCATGTCTGTAGCTTTCTATTGGTCAGAATCTCCTATGAATGAAATAATCATATTTATTTTTGTCTCCTCTTTTGTGGACAGAGCTGATGCACGCCAAACTCCAATCTTCTGGAATATTTTCTTGTTTGATTACACATTTATTAAAGATCTCTGCAAAAATTCTATTAGTAATGACGGTCAATACTATGAATAAATAATTCTGGTATATTCTTTTATTTTCTTAGCTTAAGATATAGTATTCATGTACTCTCACTGACATTTACCTATTCGAGTTCTGACACAAAAGAGGTTTACTTATATTGCACACCTTATATTATAGACATACCTATTATATAACCAAAATAATACTAATGTATTAATAACATAGATCTTGCAGATCTTTCAAAATCTTAAGTAACAACAGCCGAACTTTAAACTGATGATTGAATCGTGGTTAAAAGCATATAACAATTTTAAATGTATACTGATTTACTGATTAATAAAAGGTGATTGGCATTTGGCTAGTGTCGAAAAAGGTTAATGGACCGAATTTTGTAAACCTAGTTACAAAATAGATACCTCTTTACATTTACTTATTACTTGCATAATATAGAATTCTTATTTGTCGTAATTCGTCATGATGAACTTTTTATATTATACTTAACGTGTTGTTAAGTTTAATTGCTAAACGATTTAGTATTCAAGTAAATCAATAGAAAATATCGTATACGAAAATATTCAGCAAGATCTTTGAATGTAGGCTACGAGTCAATCCACGGTGTGTAGGGAAACCATAAACCATATCTTTAATATAACAAATAAGGGTAAAAACATTTTTTAGTCTGTGTTTAAAAAAATAGTTGTAACATTCTAACTACCAAGAAAGTTGGGGGTTAATATGTAATAATGAAAAAACAATCATAAAACTCCACCTAAGGATGGGAGCCAATTGAAACCAAACCGATGAGTTTGAATGAGATAAATAAAACATAAAATTAACTAATCATTTAGTTTTTACGGACATTTGAAAATATTGAAAATATTATATAAAATAGTATATTGAAAATACATTTGTAGTCTGAATTACTTATTCTCAAACAAAAGTATTAGTCGTAGCAGAAATAAATGAATTAAAAAAGTATTAGAGTATTAGCTAAAGTATTGACAAGATCGTTAAGGAAAGCTCGGCTCGTTTCGAATTCAGCTCGGCTCGGCTAAAAAAAAAATTGATTCGGCTCGAAGCTTGGCTCGCAAGAAACAAACCGGCTTGAGCTCGAAGCTCGGCTCGTCAGACGAGCCGAACCTTGAGCCAAGCCGATCTAAGCTCGAGCTTGTGAACATCCCTATTCCACATTGTATCGCAATTTCTTAAAAAAAAGGAATGTGTGTGTACTTTGTAGGCACGTAAGAAGTTATACTTCTATTATATGATTTCTTAAAAATAAATATACTTTAAACAGTTTGTTTTAATTTTTTTTAAACACCAAACTAATTTTGTGCTTGCCGCTTTCAAAAAAAAGTATAGGATTGCTCCGGATTCGAACTCAAGACCTCTCGATCTCTAGCCGAATGCTATGCCAAATACGCTACGAGGACTGTGTCTGTATCGGTTCGGACGTACACTAATGACAATTCACGGTAACAAACAGACAAGGTGAAGTATAATAAATATACAATAATAGTATATTATTCAACGAGCATGTAATAGCCATTACATGCGAGTAGAATACTATACTTTTTCTACGACCTTTTTTCTTATTTTAATTAGTAAAATATTTAATTACCAACTACTCGAAATTGAAATTATAAAAATTTACAAGAATACCTAAATGCTATTTACCCCTAGTACGTGGCTGAATAATTGGTTGCCTACTATTACGAAATTCTTATTTATTGTAAAAATACAACTAGAAATAGTTCTATTCGTTTCCAAAAAAGTATAAGCTTAAATTTGTACCTACTGTCAGTGAATCCATGATACTATAAATAACAGTAAATAACTTTATTTATAGTATCATGAGTGAATCTAATAAATTGGAAATGGCTGTTGTCGGTGGACGTATTTCATATATATAGTTATAATGTATATTTACATTTAACTATATATAATATAATAATATAACTATACATAATATGTTATAACATATTTAACACAATATAACTTGAAAAACAAACACAATATCTATATATATAAAAGAAAGTCGAGGTTGTGTTAGTTACACCATTTATAACTCGAGAACGACTGAACAGATTTTTATGAAATTTTACATGTATATTCTAGCGGTCTGGGAATAGGATAATATGGAGTTTCATACCCGTACGTCATAAGGGGTGTTGCCCCCCCTGATATATTTTTTTAATTTTTGGAAAAACCGTTTTTTACTATTTTTATGAGATGTAGAAGCAAAAGATACATACAATCCTAAATTTTCAATTTTTTATCTCAGACCGTTATTTTTTAATAGCCATTTAAATATTTTACATCTATATATATAAAAGAAAGTCGAGGTTGTGTTAGTTACACCATTTATAACTCGAGAACGACTGAACAGATTTTTATGAAATTTTACATGTATATTCTAGCGGTCTGGGAATAGGATAATATGGAGTTTCATACCCGTACGTCATAAGGGGTGTTGCCCCCCCTGATATATTTTTTTAATTTTTGGAAAAACCGTTTTTTACTATTTTTATGAGATGTAGAAGCAAAAGATACATACAATCCTAAATTTTCAATTTTTTATCTCAGACCGTTATTTTTTAATAGCCATTTAAATATTTTACATCTATATATATAAAAGAAAGTCGAGGTTGTGTTAGTTACACCATTTATAACTCGAGAACGACTGAACAGATTTTTATGAAATTTTACATGTATATTCTAGCGGTCTGGGAATAGGATAATATGGAGTTTCATACCCGTACGTCATAAGGGGTGTTGCCCCCCCTGATATATTTTTTTAATTTTTGGAAAAACCGTTTTTTACTATTTTTATGAGATGTAGAAGCAAAAGATACATACAATCCTAAATTTTCAATTTTTTATCTCAGACCGTTATTTTTTAATAGCCATTTAAATATTTTACATCTATATAAAAATTCGCCGGTCGCAGTGTTTGTTACCATACTCCTCCGAAACGACTTAACCGATTTTTATGAAATTTTGCAAGTATATTGGACTGTACTGGGAGTAGGTTGCTGTCTATATTTCATACCCGTATGTCATTAGGGGGTTGCCCATGACGCCGTAACTCTCACAATAATGACGTGAAAAATATGAAATTAAGTAGGTAGACTCCTTGCTGAATTCCGAGCAGAACCGTACTAAAATTTTTTGTCTAGCACAATCGGTGTCCGAAATACAATATCTCAAGCCGTAGGAATATTCTGAGGACAGAAGAAGAACGAGCGACAAATTTCATAGAAGAGAAGTGGCACAGTTTAACTTTGGGACTCAAATTGGGCAAAATATGAATTTTTTAATTTTGCGAAATTTTCAAAAAATATCTCTAAACGGAACCGTAAGCAGGAGAAAAATTCTGAGCACACGAAAAGAACAAGCAGCAAATTATAAAATTTTATTTAATTTTAATTCATTTTGTTTAATTTTATTTAGTTTAAGTATTTTATTTATTTTTGTTTATTTTATAAAATTTTATTTAATTTTAATTCATTTTGTTTAATTTTATTTAGTTTAAGTATTTTATTTATTTTTGTTTATTTTATTTTATTTCATTTTATTAAATTTTATTTATTTTTATTAGACTATATTTTCTTTTATTTAATTTTATTATTATTTTTTAATTTATTTATTATTTTTATTTAATTCTTTTTTAACTTTATTTAATTGTATTTAAGTTAATATGATTTTATTTATTTGTATTTAATTTTATTCAGTTTTTTTTATTTTTATTTACGTTTATTCAATTTCATTTAATTTTAATTTACTTCATTTACTTTTTATTTAATTTTAATTGAATTTAATTTTATTTAATCAACACCTATAGACTTGGAATCTCCCCGAACCTAATAATAAATAGATGGTTGTTTTGAATGTAGATATAATAAAGCTGTTATATTCATTATAAGATAAACAAATTTAAGATTGTAACTGTTGCACTACAAACTTTATTTTGTTACTTCTAACTAAACTTTATTATTTCAAACATCATGTGTAATTAATTAAAAATAATAATAAAACCTCATTCACATCGAGCATTTTTGTTTATTAATTACGAATTCCTTTTGTTAATTTTAAGTTTATTGTATACAACAGTTTGTTTTTATCTATTGAGGCAGTACGAAGTCTGCCGGGTCAGCTAGTTAGTTATAAATTCCAATTAACATAAAAAATGCGCTAATGTCACTGTCACTAAATTAAATGATAAACGTCAAAATTTTTTAGTAAACTAGATATAAACGTAAAAATATACTGACATTGTTACAGTTAAAATTCCTTTAAAAATTCCTTCAAAGTTAATTATTCGTATAAATTACAATAATTATTGTATTAAATAAAAAAGTTTAAGTAATTTTATTTGCAGTTTATATACGATTAATATTAAAAGTGGCATGCGCCACTTGAATCTTACTTCAGCCCGTGAGTAATGACCCGTGAGTAACTTCAGCCCGTGAGTAATAAATTATTATTACCGGGTACAGTAATGGGTGCTATTATCTATGAAAAAATAGCGAATAATGAGCATGTTATTAAACGGTCGTAGAAAAAATGTTTTAATAATACTCATCTTACTCCTGAGGACGACAAATCCAAAGACACAAAAATTATAATAAATATATTTACTAAAAACACTAATTAGTCGAGGCATTGAAGCACAAAAAAAGGCCTCACTCTCGATTGTTGGCGCAGTAAGACGGATTTTAATGCAGTTTGGTGCGTTGGATCCGTGAGAATGTCAGGAAATTTTGTGAACTAATTTAATGAATAAGAAATCTGAAATTGCATTTGTGCATAAGAAAAATGCATTTCAAAAGTGCATTTTGAAATAGGCAATTATTATAAATTTGCAACTCGGTAAATAGGTAGTTGGGCAACATCCCGATTAATTATTTTAATTATTTTTAATAATTTTTTAAGTCCATATAATAGTCTAAGGGCTGGTTGTTCGAACGCTAATCAAAAATGATCATTATCAAATATTTAATTACTGTCACAACTGTCAATGTCAACCTTGATTGGGTTGTTGAAAACATAATTATTGATTACAATTATGAAATTAGTTAATCAATTATGTTAATAATTGTATGTTAATTGATTAACTAATCTCACAATTATAATCAATTATGTTTTTAGCCACCCAAACAAAGTTGACATTGACAGTTGGTGACAGTAATTAAATATTTGATAGTGATCATTGTTGATTAGCGTTTGAACAACCGGCCCTTTGATGTCAATAACCATTAATAATAAACAAAAATTTTTCCTTATGGGGAATCGAACCAAGTACTAACACGTCCGTAACTAGATACACATACCGCTAGCCTACGCAGACACTTGCTAGACACGGGCGATATTATATATAAAAAAAACAAATAGGTAAGTAAAAATAGTAAAGAAAATTACTACATACTTAAATGTATCATAAAATTAATATATTCCTGAATTTTAGAAGAAACAATCGTAAATAGGTACATTTATACAAAACATTCGTAAACACAAAAGCATGTAGGTACCTGCACATATAATAATTGCACTTTTGAAATGCATGTTTCTTATGCACAAATGCAATTTGAGATTTCCTATTCATTACATTAGTTCACAAAATTTCCTGATATTCTCACGAATCCAACGCACCAATCCGCATTAAAATCCGTCTTACTGCAAAAAAATCGACACTTCAATCCTTCAATGCCTCGACTAAATATATTCTTTTCACACCTTTTTGTTGCACTGATATATTTATACATAACTTGAAATATTTAGCAACTAAAAGCCATACTGTCTGTCTGCGCATGCGCGCAGTATTATGAAATTTTACTCCCAATCGCGCCTAAAGAAGTATAACTTAAAAAAGCCAAAAATAGATACCATTATATTAGATACATTGGTTCTTAAACAGAATTGTTTTTTTTAATATGTTGGTCCCATTAAGTAATAGCTATTTGTATAACAAGGGAGGAAGCAGTAATCATTCAAGGGAGGAAAAGGCACTTTACTCCCATGTTATACATATGGTTTTTCCACCTTCCTCAAATAACAAGTAATTTTTTCATTTTTACTTAATTTATTTTATGTAACTAACCAACAAAATTTATTAGAACTAAATCTAACAAGTAGGTACAATATAACTGTCAACTGTCAAACATAAGTCAAATTATTAATGTAAACATTGTTAAATCAAAATAACAATTTACTGTTTTTTACCATTCTGCAAAATACAGGGTGTTTTATAAATAAACGTTAAAATGTATAAATACTTACGTAATAGAAAGTAGATATTATACAGGGCGTCAATAAGTTATATTTCATGAATGAAATACCATGACGTCACTTTTACTTTTCCTCCCTAGGGAGGAAAAGTACAACTTTGCTCCCTACAATCAGGTAAGGAAAAGTATACTTGCGGTAGAGGTAGGTGGAAAAAAAAATATCCATCCCACTTCCACCCATGTAAACGTAGTATATTTATACAGGGTGTTTCATAGGGAAACGGAAATACTTTAATTGTGAATAGAGGCCACCGAGGCGGTTCTAGGCATACTACATTTTTTGCCCTACCGACTTTTATAACCGAGTTACAGGGTGTTTTATCGATTTTGCCAATTTCTTTCCTAAGTCATACCTTTAGAACCTGTCTATTTTTTTGATATTTGGTACACATGTGTCTCATCCAAAACCCAAACGACCGACATACTAATTACAAGAAAAATCCAGGCCCGGATTGACAAAAAATTATAAAGTAATTGTGACCTTAAAACAACACCCTGTGTATTGAAATTCTGAAAATCTGTTTGCATATTTGAAGAGATCACAAAAAACTAAGTCTAATCGTTCGCTTTAATTTTTCGGCCAGACAATTTTATGACTTTAATTTTGAAATTATATTGAATTTTTTAAGAACTCTGACGTTAAAAAGCAGGTAGGTATTATTAACTTTAATTTATAAATTATTAAAGATATTGAATAAATACTCATTTTAAAATGAATCAATACTTATTAACCACATTGGAACGACCCAATTATTAATCACGAGAAAATCCAGGTCCGGATTAACAAAAAAACATAAAGTAATTGTGATCTTAAAATAACACTCTGTATATTGAAATTTTCGAAATTTGTTTGCACATTTGAAAAGACCACAAAAATCTGAGTTAATTAGTTTGCTTTAGTTTTTTTTGTGAAGGAAATTTAATGACTTTAATTTTGAAATTAAATATACAGGGTGTCCAGAAACTCTACCGACAAACGAAGACAGGAGATTCCTCAGATAAATTTAAGACATTTTAACCCAATTCTTTTAGTCCGAAAATGCTTTCTAAGGGAGCTAGAGCTCTTTGAAGATGGCGTCTTGTAATTAGTTTTTCTTAAATAACTCCAGAACGCGTTTATTTAGAAAAATGA
This sequence comes from Diabrotica virgifera virgifera, assembly GCF_917563875.1. Classification (NCBI taxonomy): domain Eukaryota; kingdom Metazoa; phylum Arthropoda; class Insecta; order Coleoptera; family Chrysomelidae; genus Diabrotica; species Diabrotica virgifera. Next base: position 250,161,138 of record NC_065448.1, on the reverse strand, counting down.
AAATTGGTACGCATGTTTATTTTCCAGAGATAAATCGATCACATTTATTGTGAACTTCTAGTACCGGTCATAGGCGTCCCTTTTGGGCAGGGAAACGGTTATTTTATCGCATATCTTTTATGTCCTTAACTTTTAAGCATTTTTAACACTGGATTATTAAATTATGAGGTATAATAGTACTAAAAGGAACTCTTGCTTTAAGTCGGTAAAACACACCGTTTTCTAGGAAAATCTATTTGAAAATTTTTCGTTACTGAATTTCCAAAAAAAATTTTCAAAAAAAAAAACCATTTAGAAAAGCGAAAACTGGTACGTTTATTTATATTCCAGAGATAAATCGATTTCATTAATTGCGAATTTCTAGTACCGGTCATAGGCGTCCGATTTGGGAAGGTCAAGGGTTATTTTGCCGCATAATTTTGTTGTCTTTAATTTTGAAGAATTTTTGAATTTAGATTATTAAATTATGAGGTATTCTAGTACTAAAAGTTACCCTTGATATAAATTGGTAAAATAAACCGTTTTTTAAATTTTTTTTTCAATTTTTTTTTCAAATTCAAAAAACGATAAATTTTCAAATCGATTTTTCTAGAAAACGGTGTGTCCTACCGACTTAAATCAAGAGTACCTTTTAGTACTAGAATATCTCACAATAGAATAATCCAGTATCAAAAATGCTTATAAGATAAAGACAAAAAAGTTATGCGATAAAATAACCGTTGCCCTACCCAAAACGGACGCCTATGACCGGTACTAGAAGTTCACAATAAATGTAATCGATTTATCTCTGGAAGATAAATATGCGTACCAATTTTCATTTTTCTAAATAGAAGCGTTCTGGAGGTATTTAAGAAAAACTAATTACAAGACGCCATCTTCAAAGAGCTCTAGCTCCCTTAGGAAGCATTTTCGGACTAGATGAATTGGGTTAAAATGACTTAAAATTACATGAGGAATCTCCTATCTTCGTTTGTCGGTAGAGTTTCTGGACACCCTGTATTGATACTGTTAAGAACACTGAAATTAAAAAGCAGATTTTTAAAGCACTTTCAACAATAAATTATTAAAGTTATTAAATAAATACCCATTTTAAAAGTAATCAATACTTATTTACGACATTCGAACGACCCACTTACAAATCACAACAAAAATCCGGGTCCGGAATAACAAAACAATATAAAGTAATTGTAACCTTGAAACAAAACCCTCTATGTTGAAATTTTTAAAATCCGTTTGCACATATGTATGAAAAGAGCACAAAAAACTAAGTTTAATTGTTCGCTTCAATTTTTGGACCAGACAATTTAATGAATTTAATTTTGAAATTACCTATGTCGAAATTTTTAAGAACTCTGGGAACTCATAATAAAAAATTCGTTATAATTTCAAAAGTAATGACATTAAATTAAAGCGGGACATTAAACTTAGTTTTTCGCTTTCTCTTCAGGTGTATAAATGTATTTTAAAAATTTCAATATACAGGATGTTTTATCAAGGTCACAATTACTCTGTATTTTGCTGTTAATACGGACCTGGATTTTTCTTGTGATTAGTAAGTGAGTCCTTCTAACGCAGTAAATAATAACTGATTATTTTTAAAATTAGTAGTTATTCATTAACTTGAATGATTTATTATTAAAAGTGCTTTAAAAACCTGCTTATTAATTTCACGCTTCTTAAAAATTTGAATATATTTAATTTCAAAATTTAAGTTAATAAATTTTTGCACAAAAAATCAAAGTAAACCGATAAACTCAGATTTTTATGGTATTTTCAAATGTGCAAACAAATTTTGAAAATGACAATATACAGGGTGTTGTTTCAAGGTTACATTTACTTTGTTTTTTTTTGTTAATCCGGACCTGGATTTTGTGATTAATAATTGGATCTTTCCAATGTGGTAAATAAGTATTGATTATTTTAAAATGAGTATTTATTCAATAACTTTAATAATTTATAATTAAAAGCTAATAATACCTGCTTTTTAATGTTGAGTTCTTAAAAAATTGAATATAGCTAATTTTAAAATTAAAGTCAAAAAATTATCTGGCCGAAAAATCGAAGCGTACCATTAGACTTAATTTTCTGTGCTCTTTGCAAATATGCAAACAGATTATCAAAATTTCAATATACAGGGTGTTGTTTTAAGGTCACAATTACTATGTCGGTCGTTTGGTTTTTGAATGAGACATATGTGTACCAAATAATAAAAAAATATACAGGGTGGTTCTAAAGTTATAGCTTAGGAAAGTATTGAGCAAAATCGATAAAACACCCTGTAAATCGGATATAAAAGTCGATAGGGCAAAAAATTTAGTATACTTAGAACGGCCTCGGTGACCTCTATTCACCATTAAAGTATTTCCGTTTCCTAATGAAACACCCTGTATAATACATATAATTTTAATTTTAAAACTTGGCTATTTGCAGATTTAAGAATGAATGCACAACAACGCTTAATGCAGTTAAGGTTAAAGATCTACACATTGTTAAAATAATTCCCATATTCCTACTTATCATAAACCATATTTAAATAATCGTTCAATAACATTTTTTGAATTAGAAATTTTAATTATGCAAAAGTTATGTAATACGGGTCTTAAGTTCATCATCTTACGAAGATGACATCATAGGCGAGAGTGAAAGTACTAATAACTACTTTGAAACCTACAATATTTCTTTGTTTACAAATCGAATGCAACAAAGGCGTGATTGGTTTTTTTCTTACTTTTTAACATAATAGACGCCAATGTAAATAATTGCGCATTGTAAAGTGATTTTTAGTTAGATAATACTTATGACAAACATGAACGAAATGAATAAAAACTGCAACACTAAAACTGGTTAAGCATTCTTATATCGAAACTTTACTGCAAAACTTCGTAAACACGTGTATACATAATATAGAGAACATTTATCTGTAATGTTAATGTTATTAACTAATTTGACATAGACTAGTATTATTGCATAGGTACATAACTATATAGTACAGATAAATAAGATAGAAAAGTACCTGAGTACTTGAGGTACCTGAGGTATCTGTCAGGTATCTAACAACTTTTTTGATTTTTATGGACTTCGATAGCCAAAACCTCTATTCTATTCTGAGTCTCGGAATATTAGGTTCATCTCGACAAATGAATATAAAAAGTAGAAATAACCATCCCTCTAAATCCATGACTGCAATTTTTCCATATAAATTGCTAATTTAACCTGTATGTTAAATTTGCAAATAAAATGTCTGATGTTGCCGCCTAAAATCTAAAATTAGCGTTATGGGTGGCCAGGCAGTTTAAAATATTGAGAAGTTAAAAAAACTTTTGTTTAAAGGACTCCAAATAAAATAAAAAAATACATTTTTGTTAGTTAGTTAGAAGAATGAATAAATTCTCTGACATTTATTACTAATGTGTTGAAAGATCCGAAATCTTAATGAACAATAAATTGGAACCTTTTTATAATTGGGTACATTTTATTAATGAAATCGATTAAAACTTTTTCGCAGGTATTCCTTTGAGTCACTGGTTGAGCCAGTTTATATAGTTTATGTGACAGAAAAAATGTGGGCAGACTTTGATTGATTTTATTTTCTGCATTTTTTTAACGAACATTTTGTTTTCATTTATAAATTTGTAAAGTCGGTTTGTTCGTTCGTTGATGCGTTGCCGTCACTGCAATACTTGGAGCCGATCTACTGATGGATTCATATGTAGTTTTGTCTCCCAAATCGAAATCTGAAAACTGCATTTCGATATCCCGAACCAAATTATATATAACCTATCTCTTCTTGATTAGCTTTACAATTCGGGGCGGATCTTCACCACATCCAATACGTTCATCTTCTACTATCTTGCGCATTCATTTTCCATTGCTGTACCCCAATTCTAGATAAATCGGCTTTAACATCATTTTTCCGTCTTTTTCCTGTACGGCCTAGTGATTTTTTACAGTCTGGTCTAAAAAAACTGTCTTTTACACCTCTGTCTTCCTCTAATCTTACCACATGACCTGCCCATCTTATTCTATTAGCTTTTATATGTCTGACGATGTTTTCAGTACCATACAGAGTCGCCAATTCAGCATTGCGAAGCGTTCTCCACTCTCCTGTCAATTCATCTCTTTGAGGGCCAAATATAATTCTGAGAACCTTCCATTAAAATACCAGCAGCTTAACACATGTCGGTAGCACCACATTTCAAATACCTCTAATCGTTTTATGGTAACTTCTACAAGACTCCAGCTTTCTATGTCGTAAAGGAGGACACTAAAGTCGTAACATCTAAGAATTTTTATGCGTATATTGATACCTAAAGATAAGTTGGAGGTAATCTTCCTAAGATTGTTAAAAAAGCTTCTGGCTTTTTCAATTCGAGTTTTTATTTCGTAGCTATGATCCCAAGTATCATTAATATTGCAGCCCATATAGCATATTTTCTCCACTCTTTCTAACCATGTATCGTTTATTGTAATTTTGGCGTTTTTTAGGTACTTATTCTTACTAATGATCATTATTTTGTGCTCTTACAATTTAGTTTTGGGCCGTATTTGTTACATGTTTCTACAACATTATCCATCATCCTTTGGAGACCCTGCATACTATCTTCCAGCAATGCTGTATCATCTGCATATCTAATTTAGTTTATAAATAAAAGATGAAAAGTCCAGATGCAAAATTTATTAAACTGTCTTTCACGTTATTGGTTATAAGTTAGCCATTTACTGCCATACCATCTTCTGATTCGACCAAGGCTTGTCTAAAGATGTTAAATAATGCTGGTGACAGTATGCAACCCTGTCTAAATCCTTTCCTGACTGTGAAGATCTCGGACAGTTCATTTCTGAATCGCACTGTAGTTTTTTGTTGAAGATATAAGTGTGTAATCAGTCTTATATCCTCACCATCGATTCCTGATGTTTTTAGGATATCAATTAGTTTTCCATGTGGTACTTTGTCAAATGCCTTTTTGAATTAAATGAAACACGTATAACTATCGTAGTTGACATCCCTGTCTCGTTGTAATAGATCTTGCAAACTGAAAAGTGCGTCCCTCGTTCCTAGTCCTGCTCTGAATCCAAATTTAACTTCACTTAGGTGTCTTCCAATTTGGTGTATATGGGTTATTATGGTAGGGGAGCAAAGTATGCTAAATGTGCAGTCACTCGAGTGCTTTGGGGACCTATTGGGTTGTGATTATTAGGTCCTAAAACCAAAAAAAGTTAAGTAAAATTTTCCATTTTAGCGGGCGCTTGCCATTTTTTAATTTAATTTTCCATTTCCATTAATGGTTTTTTCCGATTATAGCGCCATCTATCCATAATTAGAAACAATGTTTCGAATAAAAGTTGCTTATTTTTATGCAGATAATCCAAATTTGCAATAAAAAATGGAGGCTCCCATTTAAGATTTTAAAGTAACCCCCCACCCCACCTCCGCGTGGGGTCGCGTTTGGTACCATTCGATATATTTTTCAAAAATATTAAATAAGTGTATTTTGCAGTTTTTCGATCTGATGTTTATTTTGGTAAATATCGCGTGATTTGTATTTAAAATTTTAAATTTACCCCTCACCCCTCTCTGTGAGGGGTCATGTTTGGTATCTTTCGATAGATTTTTGAAAAATATTGAACGTGTAGTTTTTAGTTTTTCAATCTGACGTTCATTTCGCTAAATATTCGCTTTTTTCTTGTTAAACTTTGTGACTTACCAATTTCCTTACGCCCCGCTCAAATCGTCAGATTTTTTAAATATACACTGTTTTGCATGTACTTAACTTACCTTATCTTAATCTGACAATTTCGAGTATTTTTAAGGATAGATTTTTTATTTCGGGCCCCCCTAAACGAACTCCCCTGTGTTAAGAGTCAATATATGGCAGAGGTACATCTGCAGGGTACGACGTTTCTCCCCATATGATAATCTGACGCGCTCGAGTAACTGCAAAAATCCCCGCTTGGGCGCCCCTACCATTAGTATTTATTAAATAAAAAAAAATTACACTGCAATTTTTTTTCTAATTAGAAAATATGCAGTCTACGGTGTAACTACTGAGTTGCATGTAAATATGTTATTCACGAATATCGTTCACACCATTAAACATTTTCGCCACAATCATATCATCGCGCCAGTGGTTGCTGGGTTTTCACCTGTTATTTAAAAAATTAAAATATAATCAATCCAACTAATTTGACAGAGATATTGAAAGCATTAACTTTGAAGATTAGCCTGAAGAACTAGATCAAGAGCAAACCAAGCCCCGTATGCGACATTGTCTTGTCAGTTATGATATTCATAAAAAACGGTTAAAAGTGTAGCCTTTTAGTTTAAATGTGTATTAAATTCAAATATTGAGTCCAAGTAAGATGACATTTTTATCGAAGGTCGAGCAAAGTGTGCAAGAACATATTAATATGTACCATGGAATGTTACAGAAAATATGTATTAATAATAATAAATAAAATATAATATTTAGTATTCTTGAACTATAAATACTTAATGTTATAGTCAAAGCCCCAATTTCAGGCACTCCTAGGTTTGACTTGGCAATCCTCAGGTCTGACTGACGGTCTTAGTCAAAGCCCGAAATAAATTACAGTTTCGGCCTTTGACTAGTCAAACCTAGGAGAGACTACGTTGGTCAGGCAAAGGTCGAAATGTAATTTTATGAAATCTGGGTTTGACTAGTCAAACCCCGGATAGATTTCAGACAGAAAATAGGTAAAAAAATAACAAGAAAAAGTAATAGACATAGAAAATAGAAAGAAGTCGTAGAAAAATATCTAAAAAGATATTACCTTGATTTTTTGTGTAATATAATAAATACGAAAATAGCAAAAATTTAATATTTATATCTTGAGCAAAAAAACACTATCTGCAAAATTTCTTCAAAATCGATATTAACCCTCGTAAGGCGGTGCAGGGTGCAGGTGCACCCCACACCTCGTTTTCTCACCTATCTTTTTTAATATATTTTTTTGATTTTTGTCCATTTTCTTATTCGCATTAAATTCAATTCTAAACGCATTCCACCCATTACAGCATTTAAAACTCTTTACGTTTACGTGATTTTTTTTAGAAAAATGACTGTAGATTGCAAATGATGAACATTTCATATCCTGAATTGGACATTTCTGGTGTTCCACTTGGAGCTAACAGAGCTACGGGACAAGGTCGGTGTTAGTTATGTCAGAGAAAAAAGACCGCAAGTCCCGACATAACTGTATTATGTGAAATAACTTTGTGTTGTCACTATGTGAAAAATGTCATGTATTTGTCTTGCAACGATAATAATTTTTTTTAAGAAGAAATGAGTACTTTTTTGTAAAATTTTGTTTCATATTATAATAAATAAGTCCTAATTATCTTTCAAATCAATTTCCCCGACGTTCACATACAAAAAAAGGTTATACAGTTGGGGTGCAAATGCACCCCGCACCGTTGTTTACGTAAGAATCTATGCACCGCCTTACGAGGGTTAAAAGTTAATTTGGTAAAATTTCTACAATTAAGAAGTAAAGTACTACTGTTTTAGAATTCGATAGGAATAAGTTTGCCTAGACACATTTAATAAGATTAACAATTCCAAAGAATCAACTCATAAATAAGAAAGTACCTACTAACTATTTCCTGCTATCTAAGCGAGACAAGGTAGTTGCAGTACCGAAGTACGGTGAGTGCGACAAATACATACCACACCCAAAGCAAGTCTGCCTTGATCTGATTCCTTCATCTGTGCATACCGGCCACTTACCTACATGATATCATTACTGATATTGCAGAATTTACAAGTCATAACTTTATATATGTATAATTCATATCTAACTATACGAGGTAAATTTCAAAATTGTTAATTGGCATTTTTAATTATTAGAATTGTATGCAATGTGTAATTATACTATGTATAACTGTAAGTTTCACCACTGAACTTTACTATATCTATTTATTTATATTTAGGTCAGAATCCAGACAGATTCTGTCTGTCAGCTCAACTCTATCCAGATGAATAACCAAACAACCAAAACCTTTAATGTGTTTTTGTCTTTTAATGACTTTCTTAGAAACTCATAAAGTTTTTGAGTTTTGAAGAACAAATTTTGCTCCACTTTTTATACAACGGGATCTTTCTTTAGTAGTAGTACCTACTTTTTAAAAGTTGACCATATCTCCACAGACGGCTTTGTGAGCCGAAAGCACTTAGCTAGTAGGGTCTTATTAATTTACACATTAAAGTACTTTTCCTTTCAATTCTTTCATTTGTCATACGTGGCTACAAAACTTATCGCTAAAGAATTTTTTAAAATAAAGTCTTAGTGGTGGGGGAGACGGTTGGCGTGCCGAGCAAAGAGTGAATCGGCGAGTTCAAAATCGAAAAGTTGCACTTTCTCGGCTTTCTGTCATCAGGTTTTGATATTTTTTTATCGATGTCTCGGACAACAAGGAAATCTTTTGAAAAATTATTTCAGTTCTATATATACAGTCCGTCTAATTTACTTACCGTTGCACGTCATTATCTACGCCAGAGATCTAAGTTGACATAGTTGCCAAAGTATAAAAAAAAATCCTGAATCCATTTTAAATCAAATAGATCATATAATTATTGTAAACGTGGATTATACAACAAAACAAATGAATATTCAATGTAAATAAATAAAAACTTAAGAAATAGAGAACAAGAATTAAGTTATAATCATTTAAGATTTGCAGTGCAAGCGTTTTTGCACTGCATTGTTAATAATTATTAAAAACGGCTCCGAACTCTTGGGAGAAGCCGATAGGTTTCTTTGTATATGTCTACAATACAACTAAAAAAGTTGTCAGACACCTCGATTATTCCAAGTCGTGATAAAACTAGGTGAATTTATATTTTTATAGTAGAGGATCTTTTTATAGTAAAGTAAATAATAAAAACAGTAAATATAATAGAACAGATACTTATAATAAAGAATATAAACAAATATGAAGTGTCATCAGCGCAACTATCAAGTCAAATAAATGTTACCAATTTATTCTAAAATGTCACCTTCGTTCGATTACAGTTACAGTGTGTTCCGAACAAATGTGCTTCATAAAAACGCTTTATAATCCATTTATACAAATTAAATGAAACATATTATTGTGTATTTCTTTAGGTTAACATTAATAAAAATATTCAAATATTATTTCTACGCGTATATAATAAAATATGTCTAGTGGCTGTAATTCCAGTGTACTCGGCAAAATGATTCTAAAAAAGAACACACCTACCGCCAAATATTTCGTGTTGGTATCATGCGACGTCACAGGCTATGACGCGGATGACGTGCCACGGTTAGTAAATTAGACGAAGTATAGATACTATTGAACAGGTCAACCAAAATATATAGATTTTTCGTCCAGTATTCTTAAGAGTTTATCATAAAAAATAAAGTAACAAAGCAGTTCACTGCTTTGTCACTTTGTGCTATTTTTGTGCCTTGTTTTACATCATCAGATCTATTATCATTTAAGAGCTGACATATGTCATTATTGCAATATACGTTTTTGTTATAAGTTCACCATCTAAAACTGCTTCCCAAGATAATTCTTAATAGAATTAAGCAGAAATATGAAGAAATAATGGTAAACAAACAATTCGGTTTTAGAAGAAGATTGGGACCAAGGAAAACTTTGTTCTCAATGCTAGCATTACTTCAAAGATCATGAGTATTACAAAAACCAATTTACGTCTACTTTATAGATATTGAAAATGCGTTTAACAGGGTCCAACGTGATAGGCTGGTTAAGTATCTAAATTATTTATAGATGATAAAAATCTGAGACTTTTACACCATCTATATTGGAATTAATAAGCTTTTATTATGGTAGACGACAAAGAAATGGACAAAATTTCAAAACAAAACAAGAGTCCGATATAAAGAGAGGAACAGGGCTGTGTTCTTTTGCCAATACTGTTTAACATGTACACTGTAGCCATATTTCAGGAAGCGATAGCGAAACTAAGTGATGGAATCTCTATAAACGGAAGAATAGTAAATAACACAAGATTCGCGGATGACACCGTTTTAATGGCAGATACTCTGAAATCGCTACAAGAATTGGTAAATAGAATTAGCGATTATTATGGACTAAAAATAAACAAGAGAATAACTAAATTTATGATTGTCTCAAAAACACAACATGAAAATGAAAGGTTAATGATAGAGCAAACCCAAAGAGAAAAAGCAGAGACATACAAATATCTGTGAACCTGAGTTTATGACAAAAATGACCAAAACAAAGAAATTAAAGTCCGAATTGAAACTGCAAGGCAAGCATTTATAAAAATGAAGGCACTGTTTACAAACAAAGACCTTCAGTTGCCTCTCAGGTTGAGAGCTCTAAGATGCTACATATTTTCTATATTACTATACGGAATGGAAGCTTGGCCATTGAAGAGAGAACACATAAGAAAAATAGAAGCGTTCGAAATGTGTTACAGAAGAATATTAAAATTTCAGTGGGTTCAAAGAATTACCAATGTTGAAGTGCTACGACGTTTAAATAAGGAGTTAGAAATTATGAACAGTATTAAATCAAGAAAACTGGAATATTTGCGTCACATAGCCGGAGGAGAAAAATATGAGTCGCTGAGAATTATTATGCAAGGAAAGACCCAAGGAAAGATCCAAGGAAGATAAAGCATAGGAAGAAGGCGCATCTCATAACCTTAGAGAATGGTTTGACTGTAGTTCATTACAACTATTCAGAGCAGCAGCCAACAAAGTGACCATAGTCATCATGATATCCAACCTCCGATAGGAGATGGAACTTTTCGAAGAAGATGTAGCCACAGTTTGGTCACCCCTGGTATATAATATATGTTTCGCATATTTTAGTAAAAATGCTTGCATATAGATAATCATATTTCCTTTTCTTTGTGCATATTTGCTCATCTTTACTCATAAACAACGTAAAATTTTTTCCAGTCTACGGTTAAACAAATTCGATTTAAAATTCCGGCGGCCTCTTGCAGTAAACATACCGACGAAGACGTGGTCTCCGCGACACCGTGCACTCCAGTGGCGGGGATCGACGTCTATAAAGAACCAACACCACCCGCGAAGAACCCAGTAAATCGTAGTACCTATCGTTGCTCCACAAAAACATGAAGAGGTTCGCGTGTTTAATAGTGCTCAGTGCACTCTGCTCAGCTGGTAAGGACCTCCTAGTGCTCTAACGTCCTTCCCAAGGATTAATTCTAGTGACCTAGTGAATTCTACTTTTGGAAAACAGTGTCGGCGTAACAGGTTTGAGTGAAAAGTGTGGTTTGGATGAGAGAGTGCATGTTTTGAATGCCGGGAAACCGTGTAAATTTGAATTTTTGACAGTTTTCTTTAATGGCATGAGAATGGCAGCAAGAAAAATATATGTCTGTCAATAATATTATAAAAATATTCACGTAAAATGTGTTTTATTTTATTATTTTCATTTAGTTTTGGGGAAAACTTAATTGCACTATGTTTTTTGACATTTTAAAAAATCTAAAAATATAGTTGGTTTGAATTTTAGCATACAGGGAAATTAATATTAAAATAATGTCAAATTTATTTTCAATTAATTAGCTCTTTATTGCAACAAATTTGTACCATTACATTGTAACATTAACAAAGATGTTTAGGAATCTACTAGAAATTTTGAAATTAAACTGAAAAATATTATTTTCTGACCTAATTAGAAATTTTGCTCCATTCTAAAAATTGAAGAATATTGTTACTAGATTTATAAAATTTTCAAAATTGTTTTTCAAGAATTATAGCTCTAATATAAAATATCTTTAAGGATTGGGGATATACAAAAACAATAGCTCATTTCTAAACTTCGTATATTTCATTCAGAATGCGTCTTGAGAATTTTACCTGATTTTTATAAACTATTTTTAACCCTTATTTGTTTCCATTTTGACCAGGGTACCTTACTTTTATTTTTATTGCTTTATATTTATTGCGAAATGTTTTTAAAAATTTTTTGTAGTATTTTTTACTTTTCCTAAGATTGAATAATAATCTTCCTGTTTTTGCGTTCTACTTTTTCTATTTTTATCTTTTTTTTTTGACTTTTTTATATATAAGTTTTGATTTTTCGATAAATAATTTTTGCCGGTAATGTTCAAAAATTTAAATGTCTCAATTTTGTTTATATTTTCTTTCCTTTTTCTTTTGTCTTAATATTATTCGCAAAATAATCGACTATAAAAGGGACTTATTTCCAAAATTTACACATTTATAAGATTCAACAAATAATTATTGCTTCATAAATGTTTCTCTACTAATAAGAATTTTTGTTTTTTTATTCCTTGTCGTTTTAATATTATTTACTATTTTGATTGGGAATTAGACACAATTTTAGTTAAAAATACCTCTAAATTCCCACTTCGAAAATTTAAACGTCAAAATATACCTACATATTTCAGATTAAAATTGCTGTTAATTCCCAATAAAAAGTGGTAAATAATATGAAAACGCAACAAAAAAATATTTTTAGTACAGTTTTAGTACATTTTTTAAACTTTATTTCGTGTATGTGAAAGCGTAATATTTTTTTAAAAGCTTTTTTTATATAGAAATATTTGAGTTTTTTATTTTTGTTGTCTTGTTTTTGTTACTAAGGTTTTTGGATATACGAACTTTAATTTTGGTATATTGAAATATCTGGATCAAGCAAAATAAATTAAAAAATTAATGATGAACAAATAGACAGTTATTCAACTAGATTACTCTAAATTAAAGAAATTATTTTATTTCAATATTAATTTTCCAATATATATAATATGCCCATTAGGTTGGTTGGAATTCCAAGGTTATAGTTAATAAAAATGAGAATGCAGTTGCTACCAACTCAATTTTTCATAGTAACCCATTAGCAACATTAGTGTATGTTTCGTATACTTTCTAAAATTAATTTCGTATTAACATTCTCTTACCCATTAAAAAATTCCAAAATTTTTGCGTTCTATTTCAACTTTTAGTTACCATTTCACTTCCTGTTTTCGTTTTTTTTTCAAATCGTCAACATCACAAAAAGTATAGAATTAGAATGTCTAAAAGCACCGTACCGACAGGAACAGGGATTTCATTTGCCAAAGAAATAACGTCTCTGGGAGTATATTTTGATCCCAGGCTTACAAGGCTTACCGGAGTACGAGGGTCATAAGGGCAATGAAAAAGAAGATGAAATGGCCAAACAAGGCTAATCAATACCATCTATTAGACCGGAATACCTCAAGAACAGCTACAAAAAAGTGGGTAGCTCACATGTCTTTAAAATGGTGGAGGAATTGACTAGGACAAAAACAGGTGAAACAGAGAACATTCGCCAAAATTTACGGCAGACCTAACTTAATAAGCAAAGACAGGAAGACTGTCAAAGCTATAGTAGGTCTGGTAATAGGGCGCTGTAAGCTGAATAGGCAGTTGATGCTGAAATTATCTATGCAGATCCTTCCACCTAACAATTTCGACGAATATCTTCGGAATCAATTTTTAGGTACCCCCTCTGTGGCTCAGTGGTAAGAGCGCCTACCTTTGGATCGAAAGGTCCGAATGGTCATGAGGGTCGTGAGTTTGAATCTCACCAGGGTCAGGAATTTTTCGTTTATTATAAATTAATAAACGAAAATAGTTTCTGTCCTTGTGGGATCGGTAGTCACCGGAGGGACCGCAGACGTTCGGATACAATTAGCGCCTCTTTGCAAAGACAATAACGTCGACTTTGCAAAGTAACAAGACATTTACTCAACACACACACACTACACATGACACTAGGTACCTACTGCAAAAATTCACCGTAACTGCCATGCCAATGGCCATTAATTGTCGAGGCATTAGCTAAATTAAAAAAAAAAATTATGTTGTTACTCGGTCGTCCATTTACTTTTATGTCTGCTGTTGAGCCCTCCATTACTTCCTTGATTATTATTTTTGAATATGAATACAATTAATTCTGTTGTGGTTCTTTATGGTTATTTCTACTCTAGGTAACGTTATTGTGTAATCGAATAGCGGTATATTTTCTACTAAACTCTATAAAATTAATTTTGAAGGTTAACCGGCAGGTCTATTTTTATGCGACATAATTGATTTGTGGTATTTTCTTAAGGTCAATATCAACATTTTCAAACGCAGTATGCTTTTATACAATATCTCTTCGGCATTACAAATTGGAGCATTCTACAGTGTATATTGCAGGAAAACATAAAAGTGGTGCATTAAAAATGAAACAACAGGCAGTATGCATGTATAATAAATTATCGTATCTTTCAAAATATAATTAATTTCTTTAGAATATATTTCTTTTAGAATATGTACTTATTTAGGATTCACTGAATAGAAATTATTTTTTTAATAATAAGAATTGAATGATCAGTAAGAACAGAAACCCTATATGCATAATGAATACAATATTTTTACGAATACACTCACACTATACTCACACAATACTATAACTTGATAACTCGAAATTAGTAGTTCTGAGATAAACGGGTTTAAAGATTTTAAAGATATTTGTGCTGCTACCATGACGTTGGTAAATACGGAATCCACTCTGCAGCTATAAAATACTGTTCCTTAACTTTTTGGCTACTGATCTGTTTAGGAATACGGTGCAAATTTGTTTTCTAATATGGAAAATAACATGAAAAATTAAAGTTATCAACTTTTAGCACTACCATAATGTTAATATTTGGTAATGTCGCATGTCATGCCAAGTTGCATCTAAGTGAACTTTTTAATAAAACTAACATTTTAAGGATTATTTTGTTGAAGATTAGTCCTCTGCCATAGGGATTGCCAGATCTGCTAACAATGTTCGAATTTTTGCATTAACATGAACCGATTAGACAGATAGCAATTACGTGGTAAGCTCAATGTTTTCAGAAAAACACGTGCTACAACTAGATAACTAGAGTTAGCTAGTTGTAGCATTCAGTATGTCGTATTCAAAATTATTTTGATTAAACGATAACTTGATAACTTAACGTGTCAAGTTTTAGCACTGAATATCAGGGCATTTGAGTTTTATCAACTTTCGTCAATCATAAATAAATACTTAACCCGTTTGGAGCGAGTTATCAAGTTTTTACACATTATGGAGGCAAATAAAATACATCTTGTGAACTATACTAAATTCACAATCAAGATGCAGTAGAAATAAACAAACCAAGACACTTCAATGTTACGAGGAGCACCCTTGAATCATGATTTACAATGTATAAATTTTGTAAATCATGAGTTGAGATTTATACAATTTATATACATTGATATTCATAATTTGGGAGTGCTCCTCGTAACATTAAAGTGGTTTGGTTTGTTTATTTTTACTGCATCTTAATTGTGAGTTTAGTATAGTTATCTCAAAAACGTCAATTTTGGAGTTACCTATCAAGTTATAGTACTAAGGCGGCGATATAAAGATTCAAAAACGCATACATCTAAACACACAAAATACACGTACACACATGCACATCTACACCATGCTAAATCAGCAAATCACCAGCCAGATTCAACACCACTGACTCATATATGTTAAAATTAAGTATTACTGTGCTCCCCAATCCTAAATGTGTGAGTGAATTAAAATTCTTTTTTCCAATTGAAATCTGCCATAATTCATTTTTTATATTACTGTTAACTTTATTACTATTCAGAACATTTAGTTGTTCGAATAAATCGGCCGAAAAAAGCTACTCTGAAAAGCCAAAGAGAATTTGAAAATAAATCTTCATATTCCAAATTATCATCTTTCAAATATATATCTAAAGTTTTGTCTTTAACTTAAAAAACCCTTTTCAAGACGTTAAACCTGGAAAGCCATCTTACTTCCGTTGGTTAAAGTTCTAAAAATGGGAGTTTGTACCGCTTTTCCTTTGATGGAGTTTGCAGCTTTAATAAAATATTTTCTTCTTCTTTTATTGGCTATTCTTTTCGAATATTGGCGATCATTCTGGCTATAATTATTTACTAACTGATGCTTTAAATAGATTAGTTGTTGTTGTTGAGAACCATTTCCTAAGTTTGTTAAACCGTGATATTCTTCTTCTCCCAATTCCTCGCTTTCCGAATACTTTGCCTTGAAGGATTACCTTCAGTAATCTGTATTTAGTGCCGTTTCTCATTATGTGTCCGAGATACTCTAACTTTCTCCTTTTAATGGTATATATCACCTCTCTTTCTGTCCACATTCTTCGTAAAACGGTCTCATTGGTTATCTTGTCCGTCCATGATATCCTTAGGATTCGCCTGTATAGCCACATCTCGAAGGCTTCAAGTTTTTCTCTATCTTTTTAGTGAGTGTCCAGGATTAAACTCCGTAATACAATATTGAGAAGATATAACATCGCAGGAGCCTTACTTTTATCTCCACTAAGGTTGTGGCTTTTAAAGAGTTTGGCAATGTTATTGAATACACACTTAGGCTTCTCTATTCTACATTTTATTTCTTGTGAAATGAAACATTTTAAAACACAAGAAAGTAAAGAATTTTATGCAGGAGCTTCTCGATGTAAAAAACCGTATAGCAATTTAACATTCATCATCATTAATCAGCCCGGATTTATTTATTGTTGAACATAAGCCTCCTCCAGATATTTACATATTAGCGCCTCTGCTATCCAATTGGTCACAATTCTTTTGAGGTGGTCGGCCCATCGCTTATGGGTCTTCCTCGGCTTCGCTTGTCTGCCCGTGGTTTCCACTCAAAAAATTTCTTCTTCCATCTGTCATTTTCCATTCTTGTAACATGTCCCGCCCATCTCCATTTTTGCCTTGTAATATGTTCGATAATATCCTCCATTCGTCACTGCTCCGTATGTGAGAACTGGTAGAACGAACTGGTTAAAAAAGCTTTACTTTTTAAATAGATTTTAATATTTGTTTTAAACCCGTTTCTTATTTTTTTCGAATGCAGCCCAATCTAAACTTATTCTTCTGAGTAGCTCGCATGTTTGGTTGACTCGCGTTAACCTTATTTCGTGACCAAAATATTTCTTATAACAATAAGACAAGATCGATGTTCTGTCATAGCCTTGAACCCACCTGTATATGTAGCAATACATTTCCCACAGTCAATATGGTACTTATAAGTACATTGCTTCAAAATACTCAGTTTCAAACAAACACTTTCAGGTAGTATTGGTTTCTAGATGAGAACAAAACAAAATATTCTGTGATGCCCTTTTTCTTTTTTCATATTTTGTTCCTTTCCATGTTTCACCTGCAATTTTCTTAATACCATTGCTCCATATTTCCACTTTCATCTTCATATTTCTACCATCTCCATTTTAGTTTCAGAGCATGTTCGACAAGGTCTGTTATTTTTCCTTCTATCTCGCAATGATATCCCTAGAGACTTTTTATTCGGTGATTTTTTTGAGTTTGCTGTAACGTGACTCAGTTGTTCGTAGTACATATTTGTTATAGCAGCTACGATCTTCTTTTTTTTTAGTACCGTTTCCAGATTTCAGGCGTGGGTAGCTTCCATGACAATTTGCCGATAGGTTTCTCAATCTTGCGCTGCATCTAACAATTCATCTGCCGATAAGCCAGTCCATTGACGAAGGTTTTGGAGTCATGAATATTTGTTCCTACCAATTAATCTTTTTCCGTCGATCTTTCGTTGATTATTAACTGCAGTATCCAGTATCTGCTACCTCTCATTATATGCCCCAGATATTCAAGTTTTCTCTTTTTTATCCTCTTCATCAAGTCACTTACGCCTTGACCTATTCTGTTTAAGACGTCTCTGTTTGGAATGCGTTGAACCCATGATATTCTAAGCATTCTACGATATGAGCACATCTCGAAGGCTCCTAATTTGTTCACCTATTAATCTTCATGATCCGACAACTACGATAGATATATTGAATTCATTCAGTACATATATCGTTTGGTTTTTAATTCTGTAAGAAAATCTCTGAGATCTTGTCCATCTCATTCAAATACTGTTCTAAATTTATCTGCTTTATTTACTTTTGACTGCCCTATAAACTTCTCCTAAATAAAGATATTCTTGAACAAGCTCTATACTTGTTATTTTTATGTTAATTTCTGACATAGCCGCTGCATTAGACATAATTTTATTTTTTCATTGTACGTCCATCTTCAAAATGTAGAAGTACCCAAATACCAGCAATAAAATGTATCTGTTTGTCTATTCGTCCATTGTCGTCTAGTGTATGTTAAGTATTTGTTATATTATGTTAATTTAAGTTGCCACCACTCAGAAAAATGTTAATGACATTCGAAGATACCTTCATTTTTTGACGAAATTCCCCTGAAGATGCTCTAGGAGCGAAAGTATACTTGGATAAGATTTAATAAAACTCAGTGCTCGATATCTGCCTTTTATTTCCGTAAAACTCATAATGTTATTTTCTTTAGATATATTTGTGTAGTAATATTCTTGGCACTTTGTTGGTTTAAATACTTTCCAAGAGTATTCTTCATGTGCCATCTCCTCTAAGAAGGTTGACAACCATCATGGGAATTCACACTTTCGATACCGCTGCTCTAAAAAGATCAGCAGAAGTGTAGTTAAAACCGAGCTCTCAAATTGTTTAACAAGTAGATGCGTCTTCCTCCACCACTACTTCTACCCTATACCCATAAAATAATACAGAGCCCACGTAGCATTTCAGAAGTCTTATCTTTAAAGAAATTGCAATGTCCTTGCTACAGAATACTTTTTTCAGTTTGATGGAAGCGTTTCTTGCCTGTCCTATTCTTGTTTTAATCTCTTCTGTGTATTTATTATTTTCATTACTTATTGTACCCAGATATTTATATTTTTCAACTTTTTTAATTTGTTCTCCGTGTATTATTATACTTTCTTGGCGCTGTTAGCCTTTTGTAATTACCATACATTGTATATTTTTTGAAAGAGGGGGACCCGGGCTAAGCTGGGGCCCCCGAGACTTGTCGCAAACATATAAATTGTGACTGATTAAAACTAAAATGTAACCGGAATGGGGACCCCAGGTCCCAGCTACTTTGTCTTAATCAATTTACCCCGGACCACATCTTGGTACGTTAAAGGAACCACATATTGAAAAGAAAGGTATACATACGATAAAATGAACACATTAGGATCAGTCCCAGCAGTACACTGACTCACACTTGACCTGTGCTTGGCTCACACTGCAGTAGCTTCAGACACCGTAAGGTGCTTTTAAATCAAAGTGAACACGAACGAAGAAACGAATTGGTAGGTGTTCGCTTGGTTATTCGTTCGGTACAAAGTAAGACCATTTACATTGTAGCGAACGAACGCATTCGTTGATAATCCGTCCGCAATGTCAGATACAGATGAAGCTGTAATCATTAGAGCTGCTAATTTTATAGTTAATGCAGGACATGCTGAAAAAAAAAGAAAGAAGAGAGTGTGGTGTTCACATAGGGTGAAAATTCCGCTTTCAAGGAGTTAAATATCAAACATTTTTCCGGACCCCCCTTGCTCTGGGGGTACATTCCCCAGACCTCCCGATAGGGGGCTCCCAGATCACATTTGCCCCGGGGCCCCCAACATCGTAGTTACGGCCCTGTTAGGGTCAGTCCGATTTCTTCGCCGACTTCTACTATTCTGCCAACCATTTGTTGTCTTTTTCTTCTTATTTTAATAGGACTATGTCCTGTTTCTTCTGTTACAGTCTCCGCTGCGATCCAGGACCTCGATTTTTGACCCTTCGCTTCGTTATCTATCAGTCGCTTTCTGTACACTAAACAGATACGAAGCGAATACGTTCGATAACGAAGCGAAGGGTCAAAAATCGAGGTCCAGAGCTCCAGCTCTCGTACCATCATTTTTTGGGTCTTCCTATGGGTCGCTTGGTGTTGGGCTTCTGTGTCTTCGCCCATTTCGCCATACGTTTAGGGTCCATCCGATCTACGGGGTCTCTATACATGCGTTGTCGTGCTCTTGTCAATCTCACTACATCTTGAACGACTAGCTCTCTCAATGTTTCTTCGTTTCGTATTCTATCTCTGAGTGTGATACATCTTATGGATCTTGTTGGGCTTTCATCTCTGTTGTTCTCATTATTTGTTTGGTCTTTGTTTTCTCGGCCGTTGTCTCAGATGCGTTTGTCAGTACGGGTCTAACACATGTCTTATAAATGCGGACTTTGCTTTCGGTGCTCATATATTTATTCCGCCAGATTATATCCCTCAGGAAACCATTTGTTGTAAATCCTCAAGACATTCCGATAATAAAATAGTGTCGTCGACAAGAAAACCTTAATTACCATTAACACCTTAATTTGGTAACAAAAATAAGTTGTATAAGGTACTTATATGACCAATTAATGGAGATACCGCTTATGAAAGAATCAAAATATCCCGAGGATAAGACATAACAGTGTTGTGTTATTAATATTCATTGTAGAAAGGGCGTGTCAGTTTCGATTTCACTTACCAAAGTAAGCACAAGCACGGATTTCGATCTGTTAAAAAAAGTGATAAAAGTACCGAAGCATGACGAATGAAAGCGAAAGATATTTAAATCAGTACCACCAGCAGCACCAATATTATCCCATAACATATGGTGTCTGCATCGTTGCTGCGTTATACTTACTACAAAAATGTTTACACATAATTTTCTACATGAAAGTTTCTCGTCATCTCGTCACAATGACTGTTATGATCTTGTGCAATCAGGACCGGTTTGATTATGTCAAGACATATCAGATGAATTATTTAAGAACATACTGAAAATTTTGTTTTCAATACTTCCACAAAATTTATGATAAGTTAATGTCACTAAAGCTATTTCGACAGAGCGCCTTTCTCAAGTGTTTTAGTATGTATCTGTGTAGACCACGGCGCATCCGTAAAAATATTAGTATATTTGGACGTTGAGAGGTGAATCAAATTTTTTTGCAAAAATTGCTTGAAAATAACTGAAACAATAATATTTGAGTTATCCTCCCTCCCAAAAAGGTCAGAACCATTGTTTAAATAATCAAAATGTCAAAAAAAGAAGGAAAAATTTGATTTTTTTCTTCGTTTTTTGATTATAACTTTAAAAGTATTGATTTCCGAGAAAAGTTGTACTGATATAAAAGTTGCGTAATTTTTCCTACAATATAAAATTGGTTAGAAATTTAAAAATTTAAACCCTTGTTGCAAAATAGAAATAATTGCGAAAAAAACATACAAAAACATTTTACGTTTTTTCGCATTTTACGTTTTTAAACCGTTTATGCTACACTTAGGACCTTCATATTTCACCCAGAAAAACTTTATGATACAGTAAAACAATACTGTAAATTTCATTAAGATCGGTTCAATAGATTTTACAAAATAAATTTTGCAATCCAGCTTTCGCAAAAAAAATTCATTTTTTCAAAATGTTACAGGATTGAAAATAAAGCAGATAGCAAGTTGAAATTTTTTTTACATATAGAAGTGTACTGTACCTTTCATTTTCAATTTGCAAAATTAAAATCGATTAACTACCACGGCGTCAAGAATTTTTTTAAATAAACATTAATTACTGGTGCTACGCGCAGGACAGCGGATAGTTTGCTCTGATTGGGCATTTCAATGACCTTTGATAATAATAGATACATTTTAATTTTTATTACATTTCGATATAAATAAATTTTTTTTATTGCAAAATAAAAACACATACTCTATCCTTTGAAATAACACTTTTTTTAGCAAAAACTTTCTTTGTTCATATATTTTAACTTAGAGAATAAAAGTTTATTATTTTTAAACATATGCAATTGTTTAAACAATATTTCACAAACAATAATAAAATTAGTTTGATATTTTTGGAATTAAAATATTAAAATACAACAAAATATAGAGTAAGAAAATAATATATTAGATAGAGATTGGAAGAAATTTTGAATCAACTTGTGTGAATCTGATCAACTGAAATGAAAGGTACAGTACACTTCTATAAGCAAAAAAAAATTCAACTGGCTATCTGCTTTATTTTCAGTCCTGAAACATTAAAAAAATTAATTTTTTTAATGAAATTTACATTGATGGATTCGACCGTTACTTGATGGAAGTTCATTTTATCTAACAATAAAAAACTGAAAACGTTTGTTTTCTATACTTCCACAAAATTTATTATATCTAAGTGACTACAGCTGTTTCGGCGGAGTGCCTTTCTCAAGTAATATAGTTTACAATGTGTTTGCCTTTTTAATCTTCAACTGAAGAGGTTGAGGAGTGGGGAGCTGTTTGTCTCGAGTTGGTCATTCAGAATTATATCTGTATTTTTCAGTTTATTAATTTCCATAGATTCTAAAAAAGATAGCTTAAGGCCTTTATTTTGAATATGTAGAATTTTAAACTCTTCATTGAAAGAATGATTATGATCTAGAAGGTGAAGTGCGTATGTAGAAGTGTCTGTTTTTCTATTGTTGAATGCCCTTTTGTGTTCTGCTATCCGTTTGTCAAAAGTTCTGCCAGTTTGACCGATGTACGTTTTCGGACAGTCACCACAAGTTAGTTTGTACACACCACTCTGTAGTTGCTTTCTCTTTCGGCTTTTATTAAGAGCTTTTTAAGAGCTTTTCGGCTTTTTAAATATATTAAGAACAATAAAAGCCGAAAGAGAAAGCAACTACAGAGTGGTGTGTACAAACTAACTTGTGGTGACTGTCCGAAAACGTACATCGGTCAAACTGGCAGAACTTTTGACAAACGGATAGCAGAACACAAAAGGGCATTCAACAATAGAAAAACAGACACTTCTACATACGCACTTCACCTTCTAGATCATAATCATTCTTTCAATGAAGAGTTTAAAATTCTACATATTCAAAATAAAGGCCTTAAGCTATCTTTTTTAGAATCTATGGAAATTAATAAACTGAAAAATACAGATATAATTCTGAATGACCAACTCGAGACAAACAGCTCCCCACTCCTCAACCTCTTCAGTTGAAGATTAAAAAGGCAAACACATTGTAAACTATATTACTTGAGAAAGGCACTCCGCCGAAACAGCTGTAGTCACTTAGATATAATAAATTTTGTGGAAGTATAGAAAACAAACGTTTTCAGTTTTTTATTGTTAGAAATTTACATTGTTGTTTTACTATATCATAAAGTTTATCTGGGTAAAATATGAAGTGTAGCATAAATGGTTGAAAAATGTAAAATGCGAATACTTGTTCTTTTATGGTTTTTTTCGCAATTATTGCTATTTTGTAACAAGGGTGACTATTTTTTAAATTTTTAACCAATTCTATATTGTAGGAAATTTAGTTACGCAACTTTTATGTCAGTACTACTTTTCTCAGAAATGGATACTTTTAATGTTAAAATCAAAAAACCAATAAAAAAGAATGTGTGTGTACTTTGTACGCACGTAAGAAGTTATACTTCTACTACATATTATGTGATTTTTAAGACTATACCAAAAATTTAAAAAAATAAAAGAATAAAACGCACACAAACACATTGAAAAATGCCACAAAGAAAAAATGATTTCTGGACGATAATAATTGTTGGCAAAAATTTTAAATACGCATTTGCTGAAAAAAAAAATTATATAACAAATATACTTACAATCATAATATGCATAAAAAAATAAAACTTGCATCGGGAATTGAACCCTTGAATTTCGTGCCGCTTTGACTCGTAATCGAAGCGTAGACTCACTCGTCCAATCGCACATTATTTATCATGTGGAAAAATAAGGTAACTGAACGTTTTACTGTTTGACAATTGTTTTGAAAATTATGTAGTTTAAATTTTGTGGAAGAAAATATAAAAATATAACAAAACAGTAAGAAAACAATATATTAGATGAAGATTGGTAGAACTTTTGTTGGTAATCAAATTAAGTATGTAAATCAAAGCATTACATACCTACTAGATAAATAAATCTACGCCAAAAAATCATAATTTAAAAATAAAAATCGAACCTAATTTGGGATTTCTCTCTAAAATCCGCATTCTTGAGAAAATAAATGTATGTATTTCAACCTAATCCAAATGTATAACTACAATATGATTATAATAAAAACTAGGTACTTACCAAATTAGAATGAGTTTTCCTTGTCCAAAATAGTCCAAAAGTCCAAAAATATAGGTATATGAAAACTATTTAAAAAGGCAGTATAACTATTAACTAACTTTTGTTTGTTGTTTCTTTTCACACAAATTTTAAAACGCAACAACCATAAATAATCTATAACTACAGCTGTGCCACAGCCACCATATTGAATAATTTTTGACATGTCATTTGAACATCCAATCAGAACAAAGTTATAATGCGCATGCGCCCGGTCGCTAGGTTTTCCCATATAAAAATTTACCCTCTATCGCCGGTAAAGAAGTATAACTTCAAAAAATCGAATTTTTCCTTCATATTTTGACATTTTGATTATTTAAACAATATTCCGGACCATTTTAAGTGGGAGGATAACTCAAATATTATTATTTGAGTTATTTTCAAGCAATTTCTGCAAGAAAATATGAGCCACCTCTCAACATCCATCTCAAAACAGATGCGCCTGGACTAGCGCGTTAAATCAAGTCTCTGAATAGGATGAGACTCGTGGGGAGCTGTTTGTCTCGAGTTGGTCATTGAGAATTACATCTGTATTTTTTAATTGATTAATTTTCATAGATTCTAAGAAATATAGCTTAAGGTATTTATTTTGAATATGGAGAATTTGATACTGTTCATTTAAAGAATGATTATGGCCTAGAAGGTGAAGTGCGAACGTAGAATCAATATTTCTATTATTAAAAGCCTTTTTGTGTTCTACTATGCGTTTGTCAAAGGTTCTGCCAGTTTGATCGATCCTGAATGGCAATGTTCGAAGAAAGAAGAAAACATAAAAACCAAGGGAACCGAGACAAATATCGAGAACAACAACAACGCATAAGAAGAGAGATAAGAACGGCAAAAAATAAGTGGCTAAAGAAACAGTGTGAGGAAATGGAACAGTTACAAAAACAACATGATGACCACAACCTACATAAGAAACTAAAGGAGGTAGCTGGAATATACAGAAAAAAGAAATTTTCTAACTTAGAAAATGAACAAGGAAAAATGGCACAAGATGATAGAGAGAGGAAACTCATATGGGAAAAATACATCAAAAATCTCTTTGCAGACGAGAGGCCTGAGATAGAAGTCGCTCAGGAACAAGTGATAGATATTAACAACCTATCTGGTCCCGAGATCACAATTGAAGAAATTACTAGAGCAATAAATACCTCGAAAGACGGGAAAGCAGTTGGACCTGATAAAATTCCTGTTGAGTTACTCAGATTATTAGATGAAGAGGGAATTACGATACTCCAAAGATTTTTCAACCAAATCTATAAAAAAGGAAAATTCCCTGTCCAATGGCTTGTATCTACCTTTATTCCTTTGCCAAAAAAGAACAACGCAACAAAGTGTCAAGAGCACCGACTGATAAGTCTGATGAGCCATTCTTTAAAAATATTCCTCAAAGTTCTTCACTACAGAATCTCCACAAAATGCGATAAGGTTATTGGTTGCTCACAATTTGGATTTCGAAAAGGCCTGGGTACCAGGGAAGCACTAGTTGCAACCCAAGTGCTAGCTCAGAACTGCTACGATCAAAGGAAAGATGTAATGATGTGCTTTATAGATTATGAAAAAGCCTTCGATCGAGTACATCATAAACTCGTACATATACTAAAACAACTCGACATAGATCAAAAAGACATTCGTTGCATAGAGGCTCTTTACTGGAATCAAACAGCTGTCGTCAAGGTGGATAATGAAACAACGCAAGCTCAAAAAATTCTCAGAGGTGTAAGACAGGGATGCATTCTCTCCCCACTACTGTTCAATCTATATTCGGAAAGTATCTTCCAGGAAGCTCTTGAGGAATGCGAAAGCGGCATTAAAGTTAATGGTACCTGGGTCAATAATATACGATATGCGGATGATTCGGTCTTAATAGCAGACAATATAGAAGACCTCCAAAACCTTCTTAATAAAATTGGAGAGCATAGCGAGAACATGGGACTTAGCATCAACATAAAAAAGACGAAGTTCCTTATAATCAGCCGTCAATTATGTCAACATCAAAATGCAAGACTAGCATATAACAACCAAGATGTAGAGCGCGTAAGAAAGTTTAAGTACCTGGGAACCTGGCTATGTGAAGACTGGATGTCGGATATGGAAATTAAATATCGGATAGAAAGAGCCAGAAGTGCATTCATGAAATTCAGAAACGTCTTTACGAACTCTGACTTTGACCTAAACCTAAGATTAAGATTCACAAAATGCTATATATGGTCGGTGCTCCTATATGGCATGGAAGGATGGACGTTAAAAATAAGCACAATGAATAAGCTAGAGGCATTTGAGATGTGGATCTATCGACGAATCCTTAAAGTTCCCTGGACCGCAAGAATAACAAATGAAGAAATCCTGAGAAGAATTGGTACAGAACGACAACTGATGTGCACAATTAAACAGAGAAAAACGGCATACCTGGGACACATAATTAGAAATGAAAGATATCAGTTTCTGCAAACCTTAATTGAAGGAAAGATCGAAGGAAGAAGAGGAGTGGGCAGGAAGAAAATGTCATGGCTCCGTAATGTCAAACAATGGACAGGACTAAAAAACATAGGGGACCTAATACATACTGCAAGGGATAGAGATAAATGGTCAAACGTGATCGCGAACATCCATTAGTGGATTGCATAAGAAGAAGAAGAAGATCGATGTAAGTTTTTGGACAGTCATCAGATATCAGTTTGTATACACCACTCTGGAATTGTTTTTTTCTTAAAGCTTTTATTGTTCTTAATGTATTGCTAGCTGGTGTTATTCCTTTCTTTTTTATGAGTTTAGCTATTTTGTTGATGTTGTTTTGAAGGTATTTCCTTGTGGCATTTTTATAATTAACTATTTTGATTGGGAAATAAGCCACAGTTAAATTGAAAAAAATTATTTTATTAATAATTTTTTTATTTTCGATATAAATGAGTCAGAATAAATAAATTATTAGAAGAATTTTTTACTAAGTAACAACATTTTTGTTTAATTTAGTAATATTTTGTATTTTGACAACGACATCCGATTTGGGCGTCTAAACGTTAATAAAATTATTTTTTCAATTTAATTGTGGCTTATTTCTCAATTAAATTATTTTCGTTGATATCTTGCCTGACCTATATGTAAAAGATCGAAAGATACTGGGTTTTTTCTATGGTTGTGTGCTTTCTTATTCACTTTTTAGTTTAATCTGTTTAGTCAGTAGTTTTGTTTTATTGGTAGATAAAATGAATTTCCATCAAGTATCCATCAAGTAACGGTCAAATCCGTTAATAAATACTGATAATTATTATCAGTTGAATTACTCACAATATTTTCAGAAATATTCCGAACAACGTAATTTTTGGATAAAGTCCTTATTCAAATTAAACGAGAACTATGAAAATCCATTATTTTTATACAAGAATTTTATTTAGTAATTGAATTCCAATGTTCATATTTTCTAAATATATATACCTACTATCAGTTTACAACATTCTCCGTCTTCCGATATCCGGTCGCCGTTCCTCTCCGTTCGCACATGGCTTTGTTTATTCCTGCCTGCTAACTTTTCCTCGGTCTACCTCTTCTTCTTCTACCTTGCGATTTAAAGTTTTGTACTTGTTTTGAGATTCTGTTCTCGTGCATTCTTTGTACGTGACCAAACCATCTTAGTTGTATTCCGTTGATTTCGTCATTTATTGTATGTGTGACTTTCATTATTTCTCGTATACATTCATTGATGACATATCCTCTTCTTGATCTTCCTGCAGTTCTTCTCCAGAAATCCATTTCGGTGAGCTCTAACATTCGTTTTGATTTTTCCTGCATAGACCATACTTCGCAGCTCTATGTTATAATGCTTTTCACTACGGCGTTATATATATTTTTATTGTTTAGATTGCTTATCTGCTTGTCCCAGAGTACTGAGTTTAGAAGCGTACCTAATAGCTTTCCTGTCCTGAATATTTCGTTCTTTAATGGTTCCGTCTAGTGTTCCATCATTCGTGATTTTTATACCCAGGTATTTTCTGATTATTCTGAGTTTATAATGATTTCATTTATAATAAAAGGGGGGATAACTACTCACTACTCTTTGACTCTTCTTTTCTGAAGGTATCGGCTATCAGCCACTTGACTCTTAATTTTGCCAATCTTTAGGTATGTGATTTGATTGTTTCAATCATTTTATACCGTCAATGTTGCAGCTTAGCAAAGCCAATCCTGGAATAGTAGAAATTAATGAACTCGGAAATCTAGAGTACTTATGCCAAGACTACTAATAAGAAAGTGTGCACAAATACAGATAAATGACATCTAAACCGTAATGCGGAAATCAACATTAAATCCATTCAATTTGTCAATTTTACTCCATATAAGTGTAATTAATTTTAATTACTTTGACCAATTAAGTACAGTGTTGGCAATTTCTAAAATTTTATATTTTTACAAATAATACTAAAGTGTATTTAATTTGTTTTCTAATTGTTTTTCTATTCGTTTGTCGTATAGAAACTGAGGAATTTGGAAAAACAGTTAATAATAAATTAATTTGTAACTACATAAATACTTTCATATTATGGGTCAGTATGTAATAAACTTTTAAACGTTTCCGAAAATCGTTTTTTCCGATTATAGCGCCATCTATCCATAATTCGAAAAAATTTCTCGAATAAAAGTACTTATTTTTACGTAGGGAATCCAAATCCGCAATAAGATTTTAAAATGGGTCGTCATGTTTGATGTTATTCGATAGATTTTTGAAAAATATTGAATTTGAAAAACACATATTTTTTTAGTTTTTCGATCTGACGTTTATTTCGAGAACGTGAAATTTTGTGACTCACCCATTTCCTAACACCCCGCTTAAATCGTCAGATTTTTTAAATGTACACTGTTCTACTTAGTTCAGAGAAATAAGGAAGAAAAATATCCTGTTGGTGACACAACCCCCTCCAGGCCGAAATCAAATTTTTTGAGTAGTGTGGACATTTATAATAATAACCTATATTATGTTTCCTGCAGCCGATTTTGATGATATACATAGTTATAAACAAATGAAAATCAAAAAAACCGTAAATTTTCGCTTTTTTCGTCTGGTACCAAAAAGTGAAGCATTTTAAACAAATTTGAGAATGAGAAACTCATAAATCGTATAAAAAACTTCAATATGGCGTTCGCTGAATATGACTATCCTTATTGGTCGCTTAGAAAATTGCAAAATAAATTATAAATTTTGAATTTTTATAAATATTCATAACTTATGTAAAAATTAACTTAAAACCTTCTTATGACACAGAATACTGAGAATTCTGGTGCTTAAATCACAACCTAAATTTCAAAGCAACTGGTCAATTACTTTAAAAGTTATTTAATTTGTTTTTCCCAAATTAATTTTTTTTGCAACACTATAAGTCAGAAAATGATGAAGTTACAGTAATACTTTGGATAGATTATGAAAGAAGAAAATTTATTTAATTTAATTAAAATTTTAATTAAACAATTAAATTTTTTTTATATTAATTTAATTAAAAAAATATGACAAGAAATAATTCTAAATATTTCAAAATTATTTTGCAAGAACATGTGAATTAAAAAAGGGGGGCTAACTTCGTCCCTAATTGTCCTAGGACAATTGTTTTCTTTCTAAATGTGCATAAAATATCATTCTTTCTAAATATGAAAAAACAATTTTTCTACGGGTAACGGTTAAAAAGTTATTTTAATTGTTTATAAGTAAGCAAAAAATCGACATGTGTGTGTGTGTTCACAAAGAGGGGATGGCATTAAAAAAAAAAAAAAAAAAAATCGACATGTTTGTGCAAAATAATTTTACACTGTTTAAAATTATTTTTTGCCATTTTTTTTAAATTAAGTTAATAGTATAAATGTTCATCTTTCGTAAACTGTCCGAAGTATTACTGTAGCCTCATAATTTTCTGACTCTAAGGGCCGGTTGTTCGAACGCTAATCAAAACTGATCATTATCAAATATTTAATTACAATTATATTTGATTAAGCGTACTTCTGACAGATGTCGCATTTTGAGGTTATGTTGACTGATTTATTTTATTATTTTGGTTTTAATTTAGAATAAAACATAATTAAACTCTTTCTGATGTTAATTTCTTGTTTTTACTTACAAATCAATAATAATAATAAGCAATTTTTAATAATTTAAGAGCTGCGGCAATATTTTAATTACTGTTTTACCTACAATCAATAAACTGATTAGTGTTTTTACATGTAATTTTCATGTCGCGATTTGATTTCCATCAAGAAAATTGATTACAATAAATGATTGATTATAATCAACTTCTTGATTAGCGTTCGAACAACCGGCCCATAGTGTTGCAAAAAAATGAATTTGGGATAAACAAATTAAATAAAATTTAAACTATTTGACCAATTGTTTTGAAATTTAAAATAAAATTTAAGCACATGAAGTCTCAGCATTCCGTGTAATAAGAAGGTTCTAACTTAATTTTTACATAAGGTATGAACATTAAAAAAATCTCAAAATTTATGACTTATTTTGCAATTTTCTAAGCAACAAATAAGGATAGACATATTCAGCGAACGCCATATTGAAATTTAATTGGGAAACAAGCTACAATTTTACCAAAAAAAAAGATTTTATTAACAATTCGACGCCCAAGTGGGGTGTCGTTGTCAAAATTCAAAATAATTTTAATAAACAAAAATGTTGTTGCTTAGTAAAAAATTCTTCTAATAATTTATTTAATCTGACTCATTTATATCGGCAATTCAGACATGTATTATACTTTAAAGTAGAAGACTTTAAAATTATATTGCCAATATTGATGAGTTGCGTTCGTGGGACGACTTTACTAAAAGACAGTTCATTTGATAACATGAAATCAACCCAACTCAAGAATATCCGCTACAAAAAAATGATAGCATGTGATCTGTCTTTAAAAAGACAACCAAATGCAACGATGACAGTAAAATTCTCGCGCTAGAGACTCCATAGTAAATCACGAGGGAAAACCACGAAAAAAAAACCTCGTGAGGCTATCATTTTTTTGGTAAAATTGTGGCTTATTTCCCAATAAAATCCCAATCATCAAAATCGGCTGCAGGAAACATATAGGTTATTTGGTTATTAATATAGATGTCCATATTACTTAACAAATTATGGTTTCGGCCTGGAGAGGCATGCGTCACGGGAAAAATCTTATTTCTCTGGACTACTTACCTTATCTTAATATGACGATTTCGAGTTTTTCTAAGGCTAGATTTCTTTTATGTACCTGCCCCCAACGCATGCCCCTGTATTAAGAGTCCGTATATGGTAGGGGTACATTTACAGGGTACAAGATTTCTCCCCATGTGATTTTCTGACGCGCTCGTCTAACTGAAAAAATCTCCGCTTGGTCTCCCCTACCATTATGAAGAACCATGTTTTCTCCTTTGGGTCACTAGGTCCAGAATTTTTACGTGGTGTGTATTTACACACATATTCCTTACGTTTAATTTGTTGACTTAAATTTTTTTCCCTCTACCCTCAAAGGGAATTCAGATTTTTATGTTAGCTATTTCGTTAGGTTTATGTTTTATATTTCTCATCATTTCGACGCATAACTTTTCCTGTCGTTTGCTTGGGTTTCGCTTTATTTTGTTACTAACCATTCTATACCTCAAATTCTTACTTAATTTACTAAGTACATACTTCCATTTTCAATACTTACTTCTCCAACACTTCTTACAATAGAATCGCTAGGTGACGTTCTGTCTCGAAGGTGGGACATGCGCAATGAGCAATGTCAAGTCAAATGCATGCGCCTTGATACGATAGAGATATTGAAAATTTGTCCTCAAATTCATTTTAATAATGATAATATTCAAAATATAAATGTATCAACAAAATAATTAATTTACTCATAAATATAACAAGTTATAATAATTTGTTTGTGTTACAAAATTAATAAATTTGAATATATTTTTTCTTGTGAATAATCCTAGAAAGAATGATGTACCCTTCTCGCAATTAATTGTCACTATGGTGCTCGTATGTCCATATGATACTCGCCGTTTCGCGGCTCGTGTCGTATCCGTCATACTCGCATCATAATGACCATAATTAAATGTTCATTGCATAATATACTATTTTAGTTTCAAATTTAGAAACATTTCAACGTGCTTCTGGAATTCCTGTTAATATTCTTGGTTCTAAAAACGATTTGTGTGTATGTAGTTATAGACGGGGCTCTATCGTCGCCCCTGTTAGCGAAATTAATCCGATTCCATTTTTTTTGCACAAGCTTACTCAAAAAGAGGTCCTTATAACAAATACATAGGCTGCCGGGAGGTGCCGTGATCGAAAAATTTTTTAAACAATTTTTTTAACCAAATTCACAAAAATAATTTCTTCATTTCTAACAATTTTTTTTACATAATTTGAGTGATTCTGAGCAAAAAAGGTCTCTTATAATTTGTCTCTAAAATTGATTGTTGTTGAGTTATAAGCGATTTAAAATTTGAAAAATGCAAAAATGGCCATTTTCAAGGCTTAATAACTCGATTAAAAATTACATTATGAAAGTAAGAAAGTGATCAAATCAAAGTTTAAAACCCCTCCTTCAAGATCCTGAAAAAATTTTTGTCATTATGTTATTACAAAGTTGTTATTTTTAATTATTAACAATTAGCCCTATAGTCCAGGCTATATCGGCGCCCTCGTTAGCGAAATTATTTCGATTAATTTTTTTTGCACAAAGTTACTCAAAAAGAGGTCCTTATAACAGATCCACAGGGTACCAGGCGGTGACGTGGTCGAAAATTTGTTTAAAAATTTTTTTAACAAATTCACAAAAATAATTTTTTTACTTCGAACAAATTTTTTTTAGATAATTTGGGTCATTCTGAGCAAAACAGGTCTCTTGTGATTTTTCTCTAAAATTGATTGTTGTCAATTGAAATTTGTTCGAAGTGAAAAAATTACTTTTTTGTGAATTTGTTTTAAAAAAATTGTTTCAACAATTTTTCGACTAAGGTACCGCCTGGCACCCTGTGACTTTGTTATAAGGACCTTTTTTTTGAGTAACTTTGTGCAAAAAAATCTAATCAAAATAATTTCGCTAACGGGGGCGATAGAGCCTGGACTATAGCGCTAATTGTTAATAATTAAAAATAACAGCTTAGTAATAAAATCATAACAAAAATTTCTTCAGGATCTTGAAGGAGGAGTTTTAAACTTTGATTTGGTCACTTTTTGACTTTCATAATAATAATTTTTAATCGAGTTATTAATCCTTCTACAACAATTAATTTTAGAGAAAACTGACAAGAGACCTTTTTTGTTCAGAATGACCCAAATTATCTAAAAAAAGTTTGATCGAAAGGAAAAAATTATTTTTGTGAATTTGTTTAAAAAAATTATTTAAACAATTTTTCGACCACGGCACCGCCTGGCACCCTGTGGATTTGTTGTAAAGACCTCTTTTTGAGTAAGTTTGTGCAAATAATCGAATCAGAATAATTTAGCTAACGGTGGCGACGATACAGCCCGCTCTATTAACGAAATACGTTGGACCAATGTACCAGCTTTAAAAAACATTTGACTGATCGACCTGCCCCGATAACTTAGAAATTAATGAGGTAGAAGAAAGTATAATTATTTCTATTAGATATTATATCATATTTTTACTCTAGTAACTCGATATAATCAACAAAAATGAGCGCTTTCCCAACATTTATCGACCGCGTAGCGTATTATAATGCAATAATGTTACATTTTGCGCCCAAACTGGTTAACAATATATTTGTAAAGGTATACAGCAGATTGCGTCATTT
Organism: Diabrotica virgifera virgifera; assembly: GCF_917563875.1. Classification (NCBI taxonomy): domain Eukaryota; kingdom Metazoa; phylum Arthropoda; class Insecta; order Coleoptera; family Chrysomelidae; genus Diabrotica; species Diabrotica virgifera. Next base: position 250,127,318 of record NC_065448.1, on the reverse strand, counting down.
CTGGCCTGATAAACTTTCTCGGTAGCTACACTTTTCTTGATACATCGGTGGACACGCTATAGAAAAACAGGAACTAACCTAAAATATATGAATAAATTACCAGCTAGCGAGAGCTTTATCATTTATGGTGCAAATTTGTTGTTTATAAGCATAAATAATTCAACGACAAATAACACTTGCTTGCGCGGCGTATGGTTCACTAAGAAACATATTTAAGAGCAACATCCCGATAGCTGTGAAACGGAAGACATTTGACCAATGCGTTCTTCCTATTATGACGTACGTAGCAGAAACTCTCATGCTCACAAAAACAACAGCACTAAAAAGAGAATGACACAAAGGCGCAAGGAAAGATCGATTCTCAGCGTGACAAAAAATACAAAATAAGGAACCAAGACCTAAGGAAAGAACAGGTATCACTGATGTCGAACGTATAGCCAAGCTGAAATGGAATTGGGCAGGTCACGTAGCGAGATTCAAGATGGACCAGAAAACTAATTGACTGGCACCCAAGAGAAGACAACGCAGCAAAGGGCAGCCACCAACCACCAACATGCTGGATGGACGATACAAACTAATGTCTAAGAAATGGCAATGGCAACAAGACGCACGGAACTGTGGGGAGTAGTGAGAAATTGGAGAAACTTATGTCCAGCAGTGGACGGAAGAGGTTGCATGATGATGATGAGGATGATGAAGCATAAATTATTTAAAACAAGATCAAATAAAATTGCATTTTTTCGACGTTGGCGATCACCATAGCGAAGACGTCTCGATCTGCTGCAATATGGAATAATTGTCCTGCATTTGATATCTGAGCCCATTCACGAATGTTTTTTAACCAAGAAAGTTTTCTTCTTATACTTCTACGGCCCTCTATTTTGGCTTTAAGGATCAGTTATATTATCACATCTATTTCTCCTTACTGTATGTCCCAGGTAAGATATTTTCCAGTGTCTATAGTCTTTAGCAGTTCTCTATCTTTGTTGACCCTACTTAGTACTTCCTCATTAGTTTTTTGCTGTCCAAGGTATCCTCAACACCAGTCTATGAATTCACATTTCCAATTCTTCAATTCTGTTCATGATCGATACTTTTGTTGTCCACCCTTCTGCACCATACAAAAGTATCTACAGATCAAACATAGCACTTAACCATGATTTGGCTTAATTGAATCTAAACTGAGATGATCATTGCAAGTACAGTTGAGTCCCTGAATCTTTACCCGTGGGTCATCATTTAAAGCATACGAAATACGTCGATGATAAGTCGGAAATTGAAATTTTCTAAACGCAACAGCAAGTCACTTACTGTCACTTGCCGTTGCGTTTAGTAAATGGCCGACTTATTATCGACTTATTTCGTATACTTTAAATGATGACGCACGGGTAAAAATTCAGGGACTCAACTGTAAGGTGAAACAGTAGTGATCACCAGGTAGCGAAAACGCGTTCCAAGATTGCGGCTGTAATTTTGAATATTTTTTCGAGATATTTGGCACACGTATTCGTAATATAATAAAGAATGGCGGTACGGAGCCCAATTTGAAAAATATATTAATATGTGGAAATTACTCTGTAGTTAAATACAATATTAAAACACGAGACTGTACCGCCATTAAGAAGAACAAAAAAATACAGTTTCTTCAAATAAACTTTGATCCGATGCCTAGATTTTGTGTCATTTTGGAACTACTAATGAAATAAAAAATTTTAGTAGTTCCAAAATGACACAAAATTTAGGCATCGGATAAAAAAGTTTATTTGAAGAAAGTGTATTTTTTTGTTCTTCTTAATGGCGGTACAGGCTCGTTTTTTAATATTGTATTGAATTACAGAGTAATTTCCACATATTAATATATTTTTCAAATTGGGCTCTGTACCGCCATTCTTTATTATATTACGAATACGTGTGCCAAATATCTCGAAAAAATATTCAAAATTACAGCCGCAATCTTGGAACGCGTTTTTGCTACCTGTTGATCGCTACTGTTTTCTCTTAAGACATTGCTATTCGGCGTTTTATTTCTATGTCTGAATCTAGTTGGTTCGGTATGACAGTTCGGAATAACAGATTATAGAGACCTGGTAATAATATGGAAATTTATTGTCAATTAATATTTTTTAAGTATATTTTAAAACATATTAATATCTCGATAAAAAATCGTTTATCGATAAAATACTAAGAGGCAAAAAAGTTTTAAAAACATTGTGTTTAACTAATGGTAATACAATAATAATTTAAACGTACACAAACATTTGGGGCGTTTAAAGGAACAAAACACCCATAACATTTTTATGTAAGCATATTAAAAAAGAAGCCGTATGTCGATAAAAATTGGCTTATCGAAAAAATACTAAGAGGCAAAAAATTTTTAAAAACATTGTGTTTAACTAATGGTACATCAGTAATAATTTAATTGGGACGTACACAAAAGTTTGGGGGGGTTTAAGGGAACCAAACCTCCATAAAATTTTTATGGAGTGTACAAATTTTACTGTTATTATTTTTTTGGATGTCACTACCATAAGAATACCACATGTCCATTTTCAATAAAAAATCTTTCCTAGTTTTCGATATATTGGAAAAAATCGATTTTCCTTATGTAACTTCAAAGAGCTTTAACTTTTTTTATGTGCACCTTTGTACTAAGGTAAGTTAGGTTCAATCGAACTATTTTTGGTCCCAGAATATGTAATTTAATTTATGACCTGCATTTTTGTTACACCCTGTATAAAACATTTACTATACCAATGCAGTAAGTATAAGTATATTATACTCCATATTATGTTTTGCGTTAATGTAAAGCACCTACTTTTGTTACAGGTTAAAAACCCAGATGTGGCACACTGATTTTCAACTGATCAATTTTCACGTCAAAAAACTGGTTCCTGCGACTTTCTGAACATGATCTATGTTGTAAGAAGTTGTCTCCGCGTCTAGAGAATGCTATAATAATTCGTAATTTACGGATTCCACTTTCATTTTCAATGACTGCCTTGATCATGTAAACGAGTTACATCAATGGGATAGGTTAAATGTCAGCACGATTGTTAACATACATATTATGTTAAGAAGAATTTATTAAAATGTTAGATACAATAATTATAATTATTAAAAACATTATATACACTACGCGTCAGAAAAACGGGCCACCCACAAAATTGCTCATTTTTGATATCTCGAATTTCCTAAACCTGTTGTCCGATTTAAATGATTTTTTTAATATGTTATAGCCTTATTCTTTAATAATATAGCTGTAATAATATTGTTGCTAGACAAGTAAATTGTCCTTGTGTACCGGATGTATCAATCAAACTGTGTTTTTTCTCAAAGTTCACCTCACCCTGTAGAATATTTTTATAAAATACTGAAATTAAAACCCAACTATAGCATCAGGTTTTCTTAAAATTTTGTTTTTTGATTCATTCGCTTATGTTCAATAATAAAAAAGTTCCATGCTCTTCATCAATACAGGGTGTTTCTAAATGAGTGCGGCAAACTTTAAGGGGTAGTTCTGCATGAAAAAATAATGACAGTGTTTGCTTCATAAACATGTCCGCATATGCTTCGTTTCCGAAATTCTGGATGTTGAAAATTTTCTTATAAGCTGACAATTTATCTTTTGCTCTAAAACCGCATGAGATATGCAATTAAAATTTGATAGTTTTTAAGAGGTAGTTATTGCGCATGTTTGACATAAGAATTTTACCCGTATACGCTCCAATGGTGAATATAAAATTTTTAATTGTACGTCAAAAATGCGCAATAACTACCTCTTAAAACCCACCAAATTTAATTTAGATATCTCAACCGGTTTTAGAGCAATAAATAAATCGTCAGTTTGTAAGAAAAATTTTAACACTCCGTATCTCGGAAACGAAGCATTTGCGGACATAAGGTTATAAAGCAAACTGTCATTTCTTTTTAATGTAGAATTACCCTTTAAAGTTGGTCACACAGCCTGTATTAATGAAAAACATGGTTAGTTGTTACAGTACCTAACTTTTTTATTATCCAACATAAGCGATTGAATAAAAAACAGAACGTTAAGAAAATCTGAGGCTATAGTCGGATTTTAATTTCGGTATTTTATAAATGCTAGAATATTCCACAGGCTGTGGTGAACTTTGAGGTTTGATTCGTGTCTATTGATAAGATTTATAGTTCAAAATGAACAACTTATATTAAATGAGTGATTGATGTATGAATGTATGAATGACACTGTTTTCCAAAAAGTAACAAAAGATAACATATACGAATAAGTATAGATTTTCTGGACTTAGTTCTACAATGTGAAAAGCATCAATTAAGCTTATATTTTTATTTAAATAATCTCTTGGGTTCCATTGTTTGTCCATCATAACTTGCTTGATACTAACTCTATGTCAATTTAAAAAAATCCATATAAAATTATTTACAATAAGTTGTAAAGGGTACCCCCGTTGAAAGGCAAACGGAAATTCACTCCTTAAAATTAAATATTTTTCATTTTTTTTTTTACATTTTATGTCATTAAAAATAAGACACACAATTTTAAACCACCACTCGCCGTTACTCTCCCCAGACCCCCAAAAATGTAATTTTTTGGTTTTTATTTTTTTTTAGGAAGGATGCAATCAATTTAAAATTTCACAAAAATTCACACGCATAGTTTACAAACGGCTTTTACAAAACACGTTAATTGTTATAGATCCGTAAGTTGAGTACATAAGCTCAAAATTTTTTTCCTGACTTCTTTTAGAAGAGATTGCTGCAGGTCTATTTTTTATTTTATGTATTTTATTAAAAACTATATTTTTATTTTTTTAGATGTTTGCGTGAGGTGCACCACCTTTAAAAATTCGAAAAACTGTTTTTTATGGGGTTTGTGGGGATTTCCCCCATATTATAGACATCAAAATAGATCAGATAAAAGTTTTTTTATAGTTTCTATATATTAGTAACTGGGTCCTTTAGGACATTCAAAAATGGGAAGAACACATTTAAACCCCCCCCCCCCCAATAAAAACTGGGTTTTTTTGAGGACATTATTTGAGGATTTGAACGTGTTGCTCCCATTATTAATTTATCCTAATGGACTCAGTTACTTCAAATTATATATAACCTATAAAAAACCTTGATCTCGTCTATTTTGAAGTCTATAAAATTGGGAAAATCCCCGACAACCGTCTAAAAAAACCTATTTTTCGAATTTTTGAAGGTGGCGCACCTTACACAAAAATCTGAAAAAAGTATAGTTTTTGATAAAATACATATAAAAAATAAGAACTGCAGCCATCTTTAAAAAAATGTACAGATACTCTTAAAAAAATAAAAATGTTTTTGAAGTTAGTTATGTACACTCAACCTATGGGTCTATACATCATAGAAAAATTTTACAAATGTCTCAACTATGTGTGTGAATTTTTTTAAATTTATAAATTATTTGCATTCTACCTAAATAAATAAAAACTAAAAAATGACGTTTTTGGAGTTTGGGGGGGGGGGAAGGAGTGAAGGCGCTGCATCTTATTTTTTAATCACATAAAAGATAAAAAAATTGAATTCTGGGAGTGAGGGAATTTTGCCTTAACAGGGGGCTGGACCTCGATTTTTGACCCTTCGCTTCGTTATCGAACGCATTCGCTTCGTATACTAAAGAGATATGAAACGAATAGGTTCGATAACGAAGCGAAGGGTCAAAAATCGAGGCCCTGTACCGTTTAAGTGTTTTTGCTGTAAAGTTAATGCATCGTAAATATATTTAAAAATTAAAATATTTATTTAAAATATCTTTTGTAATACTGCCATAGAATTTATATCAGATCCTATTTTTATTGAGTGATGTATAAACAATATTTATTCATTTTTTTTTCTTTAGCATACAGTCAAGAAAATTTCAAATGTCCAGACGATTTTGGATTTTACCCACATCACATATCCTGCGATAAATATTGGAAGTGTGACAACAATGTAGCAGAATTAAAGACTTGTGGAAATGGTTTAGCGTTCGATGCTAGTGATTCCAAATTTTTGACTGAAAACTGTGATTACATCCACAATGTAGATTGTGGAGACAGGACGCAATTGGGTAAGTTGGAATATTGTTTTAAATCATTATCTGTATAATTTACAATTTAAGTTTAAAATATTTCATTTTTCTTCTTCTAGTGCCGACTCCACTAATGAAGGTTAGCTATAACCATTGTAAATTCGTCTCTATCTTCTCATCATCATCAGCATCATAAGTAGCTCGACAATCCGTTGTGGATCTTGGCCTGCTCGCAAAGAAGTCGCCATTTCTGTCGATTCCTGGCAACTTCCTTTCATTTTCTGACCCCTAGAATCTTTAGGTCTTCTTCCACATCATCAATCCGTCTTCTTCGTGGTCCTCCTCTACTTCTTGTGCCCTCTGGTTTTGAAAAAGTTAATTTCTTAGTGTATTCGTGATCTGGCATTCTAGCAATATGTCCAGCCCATCTAAGTCTCTGCACTTTAACGAATTTCACAATTATTAGGATCGATGTATAACTGATACAGTTCAAAGTTGTATCTTCGACGCCATAGCCCATTTTCATTTACGGCCCCAAAAATCTTTCTAAGAATTTTTCTCTCAAAAATACCAAGAAGTCTTTCATCATTTTGATATAAGGTCCATGTTTCAGCTCCATATATCAAAACCGGTCTTATTAAGGTTTTGTATATATTGAGCTTTACTGCACGTTTTATATTTTTATTTTTTAAATGTTTCTGGAGACCTTGAACAGTTCTGTTTGCTATTGCTATGCGTCTTTTTATTTCGTCGCTTGTCGTGTTTATTGAGTTTACTAGCGATCCAAAATATGTGAATTCCTTGACTTGCTCAAAGGTATGGTTGTTAATTTATATTCTCTGTTCGATATTTTGGGAGTTTTTAGAAACCAACATATATTTGGTTTTTTCCTCGTTTACCACAAGTCCTAATTCACTTGCCGCGTCCGCAAGCCTTGTAAAACACTGCACCATGTCTCTCATACTTCTGCCCACTATAACTATATCGTAAGCGAATGCGAAAATTTGCGTCGATCTATTAAAAATAGTTTCATTCATTCTAATATTTAATTTTCTGACTGCCTTTTCCAAGGCAATATTAAAGAGGAGACGCGCTGGCCTGTCTTAGACCATTATTAATGTCAAAGAACGTCGAGTTTTCTCCTTCAATTCTAAGCATGAGCTTACATTTTGCATTGTTAGTTGGGTCAACTTAACCAACTTAGGTGGGATACCAAAGTCTATCATTGCATTATATAATGCAGTTCTTTTAACACTGTCATAAGCTGCTTTGAAGTCGACGAAGATATGGTGGGTATCTATGTTATATTCTAGTGACTTTTCTAGAATCTGCTTATGTGCTTAAATTTGATTTATAGTTGACTCTCTAGCAGTGAATCCGCATTGATATTGACCATCAATATCATTTGTGAAAAATTTCACTCAGATGCTAGCAGATGAGTGATGCCTCTATAGTTCTTATAATCCAGTTGATCACCTTTTTTATGCAACGGACATATTATTCCATTTAGCCACTCTTCTGGTACCAGTTCATGCTGCCATATAAGTACTATTAATTTATGGATTGCTGCAAATAGTTGATCACCACCTTTTTATACATTTCAAAAGAGGAGCTTCGATTCCTGGGGCTTTATTGTCTTTGAGTTTTAAAATGGCATTTGACTCTTGTTAGGTCTTCACTGTGTGGTTGATGATGTAGATTTTGTTGATTTTCTATGTTGTAACCTTCTTCAATATCGTTTATATTTAGATATTCGCTGAAATGTTGTGCCAATCTGTTAAGAACTGAGTTTTTGTCATGTAGAATTTCACCGTTAGTGTCTCTACAAATTTTTCCTTTCTGCTTTCCTTAAAAGCATCTGTGTGCTTAATCTGCTTAACCCGTTCGGGAGTTTACAAAACATACCCGCTGTCAGTACAAGCTCAGCCTTCTACGCATACGTCATCCATAACTTGTCGAACTGTAAGCAACGAATATGCAATTACTTGGTCGGTGCTATATGCTATGGCTTTCAATTTGAATTTATCGCTGACTACAATCATCATCACATAGCGCTACAACCCTGGCTGGGTCTTGGCTGACTGTACAACTTTTCTCCAATTTGTTCGGTCTTCCATCAACCTAGGGTCAAATGCAATGTTCATTTTCCGGACATCTGCTTGGATATTATCTCTCCATAACATTCTGGGACGTCCGAGTGGTCTTTTTCCTGTAGGAATCTCCTTCCATACCAGTCTTACAAGAGTCTTATACTTTTATATATTATAGTCCAATATAAGAAAGATTGGTGATAGGTTTCTTGTATTCTGTTCACTTTTCTCTTAGCGATATAATATCTTGTAGATGATCATTTTTTCCGTATCTAGAGCGGAGCTCAACTTGTTCGCAAGGTTGGTAACTGTAAATAAATGACAGACGTTCTCACAATCGTTTATTTACATTGGACGACCGGTTTCACTGTCTACAGTTTGCACAGCTTCATCGGGTCTCCGGTAGAAGTAAATTACATGCTACAAAGTACAAAAAACAAAAACTTAAAAAAAAACTCTGGTTTTTGTACTTTGTAGCATGTAATTTACTTCTACCGGAGACCTGATGATGCTGTGCAAACTGTAGACAGCGAAACTGGCCATCCTATGTAAATAAATGATTGTGAGAACGTCTGTTATTTCTTTGCCTACATTTATTAATGTTTCTTATCCATATTTGATTTGTTATTTGTTCTATGACTATCCCATCTTCTCCAGGTGAATTATTGTTTTTCATCTCCGAGAGAGCTCTTTTTATTTTCTCTGTTGTGATATCTGAGATGTTTTCTGAGCTTACATTTTGGACTTTTAATATTTGACTTTGATTAGGATCTGGAAGTTCTTCTCGTTTATACAATTAGACGAGGCAACGAAGCATTGAACCTAGGAATTTTGTGCTGTAAGATAAATCGTCATCATGCAACTTTTTGCATTCGATTCGTGAGAGTGTCGGGCAATTTTGTGAACTAAATTGATCTCCGGCAAAAATTTTTGTGCATCAGAAAAAGCATCTTTAAAGTCCATTTCGAAGAGATGGAAAATAAAAAATTTAGGACTCAGGAAATATTGACGGAAATGAGTTCAATTTTTATACTTAGGTGTTTAGGAGGTCGCTGAACACGAATTTCATGACGGCGATGGTCTCCGAGGTACCTGGTGCCCAGGGTGGAACTCGTCGCCTGTGACGACCGAATAATTCACGGCACGATCGAATAATTCGCGGAATGAAGATTGGATCGAAAAATTTAAAAATATATATTCAATATTTTTCAAAAATTTATCGAATGACACTAAACACGACCACCCCACTCCACCCCCTGGAGGTGGGGTGGGGGTAACTTTAAAATCTTAAATAGAAACCCCATTTGTTATTGCATATTTGGATTGCTTACGTAAAAGTAAGCAACTCTTATTCGAGACATGTTTTAGAATTGTGGATATATGGCACTATAATCGGAAAAAACAATTTTTTCGTGATACCATAGGTAAATTATAGAAACGGTCTAATATCTTGAAAAATACACTTCCAAATAAAAAACCAAAAAAAGATCTTTTATATTTTTTAAGAACCTATCAAATAACATAAAACACGACCCTTCACTCCACCCCCTGGAGGTGGGGTGGGGTGTAACTTTAAAATCTTAAATATGAGCCCCCATTTTTTATTGCAGATTTGGATTCCTTATGTAAAAATAAGTAACTTTATTCGAGACATTTTTTCGAATTATAGATGACGCTATAATCGGAAAAACACTATTTATTAGCGCCATCTATTAGCAATTCTAAAAAATATTTCGAATAAATATTACTTATTTTTCATGAGGAATCCAAATCTGTAATAAAACATGGGGATTCCCATTTAACATTTTAAAGTTAACCCCCACCCCACCTCAAGGTGTTGGAGTGGAGAGTCGTGTTTGATGTTATTCGATAGGTTCTTAAAAAATATTAAATACGTATTTTTTGGTCTTTTATTTGGAAGTGGATTTCTCGAGATATTAGACCGTTTCTATAATTTACCTGTGGTATCACGCTAAATCGTTTTTTCAGATTATAGCACCATCTCTCCACAATTCGAAAAATTTTCTCGAATAAAAGTTGCTTATTTTTACGTAAGCAATCCAAATATGTAATAACAAATGGGAGTTTCCGTTTAAGATTTTAAAGTTACCCCCACCCACCTGCAGGGGATGAAGTAGGAAATCGTGTTTAGTGTCATTCGATAGATTTTTGAAAAATATTAAACGCGTGTTTTTTAGTTTTTCGATCCGCGTGTTTTTCATTTCGCGAATTATTCGATCGTCCCAGGCGACGAGCTCCACCCTGGGCACCAGGTACCTGGCGTACCTCGGAGACCATCGCCGTCATGAAATTTGTGTTCACTGACCTCCAAAACCCCCAAATATAAAAATTGAACTTATTTCCTTCAATATTTCCCGAGTTCTAAATTTTTCATTTTCCACTTCTTCGAGATGAACTTTGAAAATGCATTTTCTCATGCACAAAATTTTTTGCCGGAGATCAATTTAGTTCATAAAATTACCTGACACTCTCTCGAATTGAATGCGAAAAGTTGCATGACGATTCATCTTACTGCACAAAATTCCTAGGTTTTGGACTTTTTAGTGCTTCGTTGCTTCGTCTGAGTAAAAACCTTAAGAAATTTTTAAAATATGTTCCTGGTTTGTTTTAGTAGGTATCTCCCTTTTTATACGATATAGAAATATTATTATATGTACATACAAAAATATTAAAATAAATAATACTTTATTTACAGAACCTCCAATTAGTTCGACCCATTGTGAAAGGCTTTATGGTATCTTCTCAGATGAAGCCAAATGTGACGTGTTCTGGAACTGCTGGAATGGAGAAGCTTCAAGGTACCAATGCTCACCCGGTCTTGCCTACGATAGAGAATCTCGAGTATGTATGTGGGCCGATCAAGTACCAGAATGTAAAAACGAAGGTAACATTCTTGTTCAAATATTGCATGTTTAACAACTATCAAAAGTAGAGTTTGTTCTTATCATTGCTTGATATAGATATTTTTGCGAAGAACTGAGAATTTATAATAGTACCACATACCAGAAAAACTGGAAAATAAATTTCAAGTAAAAATTTTTTTTATACAGTAATGAGCGCCCTAATAACCGTCAAAATAACGCAAAACATGGAAAACATAATTTGTGAAATAACAAGCGATGAATCTGGTAGAGGTGGAAATTATCGATATAAACGTATAAATGAACACGACATTACTTAGTTTTCCACCTTTAGACGTCTGTAACAGGAGTACTTTATAAAATTCTCCTGCCACAGTGACAGTTGTCACACTCCTCCGATATGTCTAAAGGTGGGAAACTACAGTCGGAAAAATGAAAGAATACCCATGAACGAACATATAAAACACGCTGTATTTTCCTGTCACCGTGTCACAAAGAAAATTGTCCAGTGCAAGTACATGTAACAATAAGTATTACATGTACTTACGCTGGCCAATTTTTTGTGTGACACGGTGACAGGAAAATACAGAGTATTTTATATGTTCGTTCATGGGTATTCTTTCATTTTTCCTACTGTATGTAATGTAATGGTAATTTATACGTTTTTATCGATATTTTCCACATCTACTAGTTTCATCTCTTTTTACTTCACAATGTATTATGTTTTCCATCTTTTGCGTTATTTTGCCGGTTATTAGCGCCCTCATCACTTTACATACAGTGTGAAGTAAAAAAAGATGAAACTAGTAGATGTATGTACAGTGATGAGCGCGCTAATAACCGGCAAAATAACGCAAAAGCTGAAAAACGTATATTAAGTTGTGAAATAAAAAGAAATGAAACTAATAGAGTTCGGAAATTTAGCGATAAAAACGTATATTTACATTCTATTTATTGTTTCCCATCTTTAGACGTCCCAGAGGAGTATGTCAACTAAAACTGTCACTGTCACAGTGTTAGTTGCAAACTCGTCCGATACGTCTAAAGGTGGGAAACAATAAGTAGAATTTAAGCTTATAGGTTTTTATCGCTAAACTTCACACCTCTACTAGTTTCATTTCTTTTTATCTCACAACTTAATATGTTTTTCATCTTTTGCGTTATTTTGCTGGTTATTAGCGCACTCATCACTGTATATTATTCTCATAAATAAATGTGTCTATTTTTTAACTCTGAAGTGATTGATTTTTTGTATTTATGTATGTATGAATTGGGAAAGACAAATATACAGAGTGTCCCTATTTAAATTATATAAGTTGAGGGGTTTTCCGGTAAAACCGAAAGTGGAATAGGAAATATAAAATATATGAGAATATAAAGTGACAAAATGGGAGATTAATTAAAATCAAAACTAATAATCTTAACGAAATTAAGGAGGCAACTGAAATAAGAGGAAGAAATGTGTAAAACAAAAAAAGTGGAAAGTAAAACTCTGAATATAAAACTAATCTAGTAAGGTTTTTCAACTATCTCGTTAATAAAGAAAAGAAAGCTCAATTATATGATGTGCTAATACGTTTTTAATAATCAACTATCAAAGAATTTACGGTGATTTTATGTACCACACGAATTATTTGGAAACTTTCCTAAAATAACTGAAACTAAATCAGGTATAAAACTTTAATTATACTTTTCACGGACGTTAGTTCAATGTTATAATATGCACTTTCAAATTTCTACTGGTTTATTGACGGAATAAACTTACTAATAATGAATGTAACAAAAGAAATAACTCTATAAAGTTATGCACTAGTAATGTGCGTCTATAATAGTATATTCTAGATATATACTGCATCAATTTACTTGATATATTCACTGTAAGTAGGGAATAGCTCAAGAAACAAAGTCTACCATCCTATGGCGCTACTATATTGGCGGTGGTTCTCACCCCTTCCCTCCTGATAAGGAAGGCCATGTTGGTAAAGGGGATTACCATTGATAGAATTGTGCGGAGAAATGCAATTAGGGAAGCCGACCACGCATAGGGATAAGGCGAGAATGATGACCTTAAAAATTATGCATCTAACGAAAAAAACTATATAAGAGATCCATTTCAAAGAGATCCATTTCTTCATAAATCTTCTAATTATAATACAAAAAGAGATATGGTAGGTGAAAATAGTTTTTTCTGTGCCTGCTCAGATCGGTGTATTCAACTTAAAACAACAGAGGAAATGGTCGATTTCAGGGTTATACTACCAATACTGTCGATTACATTTAAACTACGCGAGACAGGATGAAATAAAAATTGATGACTAATCTAATTTAAGGAAAAATGAGAAGTATATTTAAACCCTAAATATTCATCGTTTTCCTTCTACAATACCTTTGATGTGCTATTTCTATGTTCAAAAAGTTGGACGGGTTTAAAATTAATGGTTTTTGAAAAAATAAGATCAAATTATAGAGCGCATTTTTGGAATCTTCTTAAAAATCTTCACTTTTCTCTTTGTAACTCGAATACGATAAGAGATACGACAAAAAAGTTACAGTACAAAAGTGTAGGGTTTTTCAGATAACATTTTTCAGGTCATTAAAAAGTGTTATAATTACCTACTTAAAAATTAGATTGTAAAAGTATGTGAGCACATGAATTCCCACGATACTGTAACTACTCAGTTCTATGCAAAATATCGTTTAAATAAACTATGTACATATGCATGACTAATTTGGTTCAAGCTTACATTAAAATTGTATTTTTTTGGTTTGCTTTCTGCGATCATGTTATTGCCAATTATGTATAATTAAAATAGTAGTATTGCATGATTGATTTTTAAGCTTAGAGCTAAATATTCAGTTTGATTGCTAATTAACAACACAAGAGAAAGCAGTAATTAAATTTACACTGATTTAACGGGCGGAGGTAAATTCCTCACCAACCAGTAGAAACATATAATTCGACAGGTATTTTCCTCACCAAGTTTAAGGGTTCGTATTAATCCGGTAGGTATTTTCCTCACCAACTCACTCAGTTAATAAAATAAAAAATATAGATGTAATTTAAGAATGATTATTATGAAAGCATCCGAAATCCGAATAAAAGACATTCATTTCCTTACGTTGTAATAATAGTTTATAATATAGATAATGTGCAAAACATATAACTTATTATTTATTATTTACTATAATAAGAAACACACTTTACAAAATCCATTATAGTCATTTGATTAGACTGATAACTTATTATAGTTATTAAGGTCATACCAAGGGTATTATAAGGATAATAACGCTTGAGGTCAATAGTGTATAGACCGAGGGCCTTCGGCCCGAGGTATATACGTTGACCGAAAGCGTTATTATTTTATTATTATAATACCCGTGATGCCTTCAACGTTTAATGCCCGACTAAATTATTCTTTATATGCAAAAAATTTGAATAAATTTTGAATTAATTAGTTTTCGAATAAGTACATTTACCAGAAATAGTCGTAACGTAATTGTAGTAACCATAGTTTTACTTAGAGTTTTATTTGTCAACTTAACAGTATTTAACTCGTTATTTAAATTTAATAGGCCCTAGGGCGTTATTTTTCTATAACACCCCCTTTGGCGTTATATCGTACTTAATAGACTTCGAAATAATGTCAGTATTTGTCAAATAATAGACCAGTCGTACGTAAATTTTCTACATTTTTCTCAGCTTACTTGCAGACTGCAGTAATAAAAAAAATTCATTTTATAGTTTGCATGGCATTAAATCAAACACAAAACAATCTGATACGTCTTCCGGTTTTATATAATGTAAGGCCAAAAGTATGTTTGAGCCTACTTCAGAATCATTTGTACAGTTGAGTTCGCGAGTCTTTACCCGTGCGTCATTATTACCTGGCGAGATACAACACATACTTTTTATCTAGCATCATTCTCTTCCACGCATGAATCTAATGACAAACCAGCTGCCGCATGCTATTAAGTAAAAACACATGTTATTTTTATGAACGATTTAGACTCAGTGCATTGAAAAGAGACAGATACAAAGAAAGTCGATTGGGAATGTTTTCACATATTATTTTAAGTACAATTTCTGACGTTTTGGTTTGTTTACTTTTGTGGCCGTCAGTTTGTTGAACTTTTTGCTGTTATTTTGTCGAATTTTTGCATTTTGAAGTTTTTTATAATATATCATCAGTTGTTTTCACAACTAATTTTATATTGGAATTAGAAATTTTATGATAAATAAGTTTATGTTATTCTACGATAAATTTTGACAACGTACAAGATATGCTTGTGTTAAATGTTCCGTCAAAGTGAATAAAATAACAAAAAGAAAATATGTCATTGAATTTTTTTACAAATTGTTTATTCATTTATCAATCAATGATAATAAAATAATTTATTAAGCTACTTCGAATGTAGCTGAAATTATGCACCAAAATTTTAAAGCAAAACTTAAATTTGACATTCTATTCATTTGATAACATCAAATTCTATACTATAACCCGTGATCGATATAACACCCACTTTCTGTCACTTGCTATTGCGTTTAGTAAATTTCTGACTTATTTCGTATGCTTTAAATGATGACGCACGTGTAAAGACTCGCGGACTCAACTGTATATTCTGATGTTAAATCAAGAGACTGAATTTTCTATACCAAGTTTGGTGTACTTAGGTGAAATCTTCAATCATGTATTTCAGTGTTTGGATACATTTGAATGATTGCATTATGTATAAATATAGCCTTTTCAAAATCTGCAAAAACTTTACTAGGATTAAACTCAATTTCGAGAGCTTTAAAAATTTCTGATTTTAACAAATAGAAAAGATTTCTTTAAGTTGCTGTTTTTTTTTGTTTGACAGTAAACAGTATAATAAAGAAATATAATGCCCATTAATTGGCCCATGAATAGTGAATAATTGCAAATAATATGTGGTACGGTGATTGTGCCATACATATAATATACGAGAGGGGCAAAATTGTGGAATAAATTAATTTTCTCTAAAACGGACGATTTTGGAGAAAAACCCCGAAACAGGTCGATTTTTATTTTTTTAACTACAATTTTTTGGCCTATATTTTCATAGTAGTAACGTCATCTAACTGTGCGTGATTACGTAATCAATGATTTTTTTAAATGGGAATAGGGGTAGTGTGGTAGCTTATTTGAAAGGGTGTTATATTCTCTATTCAGTAATATAAACATTAACGTAATTATTGATTGATTGATTGATTGATTGATTGATTGATGACGTCACTAATATGAAATATAGATATGCCAAAAAATTGTGATTTAAAAATAAAAATCGACGTGGTTCGGGGTTTTTTGTCCAAAATCGTCCATTTTAGAGAAAATGAATATATTCCATAATTTTGCCCCTCTCTGTATAAAATTCAATGTTGCTAAAAATCTTATATTTGTTTCACATTCACAACTAAATACAGTTATCTTACTTTTGACACAGTTTATAAAGAGAAAATTTTCCTCCTTGGTTGTTTTTTGAGCACAGCTCTTCACAAATTCTTGAACCTCATCAATATTGGAAGGAAGTCGACCAGGCATCATTTTCGTCGATAATTATATATATTTTTTCTTATGTAACAGACATCAATCGTAGTAATTGTTTCAGACAAATTAGATGCAAGCTCTTGGCGAATGATTTTTGGCGGTTTTTCAGTATATTCTCTTCGGCTTTACGTTTACAAGAGTTAGAAACAATTTTTCGATCTATCTTCTGCAGATCTGGTTCATGATTATGTTGTAGGCTACTTCTAGTTATTGTAAAATTTGCCCCAATAGTATTCAATTTCGCACTAAAAGTTATTTTATTGCCTCCAGAACACTTCTTCACTTTCTAAAACTTTCACCTTATAAAAAATAAAATTTTCAAATACCGCGATTACTTTCTATTAAAAGTATTAAACATGCCATTTTTGTCAAAATTCCAATTATTATGACTAAAAATAAAATACTATAAAATTAATAAATTAATTATTTTAGGTACCTACTGTAATTTTATAGTAGATAAATAATTTCCTTGAATGCCTTTTAGTAAAATCTACCTGAAACAACCATTTCAGTTTTGGTGAGGAAAATACCTGTCGGATTATGACATACCCTTCCAAACTCAGGTATAAGATTATTTTGGTGAGGAAATTACACCCGCCAGATTTAACAAATCTGCCATTACCATATCAATTTAATTATCATTTTTAATACATTTTTCATATAACTGCATTTTAAGAAGTCTAATGCTAAAGCTAAGTAGGTATTTATATTATACTAAATTTACTGTTTATTAAATTCATAACATATCTAAAATAAATCAATAAAATTATTTAGAAAAACAATTCTGCATCTTTTGTTTATAAAGTATTTAATCTATATTTTTTAACAATATTTTTGACATTAACAAATTTATTATCTATTTAAAATGCATTAAAATTTTATTTTTCCTTCTTAATATTGTTTCTCGAAATATCCTTTCATTTCATTCCTCATCTTTTTCTTCGGGTGCCTTCTCCGCTACGGATGTTGCCAATCATCATAGCTATTTTAATTTTTGAGGCAGTAGCTCTAAATAGTTGTATTGAGCTGCATCCAAACCATTCTCTCAGGTTCTTCAGCCATGAAATTCGTCTTCTTCCTATGCTTCTTCTGCCATCTATCTTTCCTTGCATTATGAGTCGCAGGATGCCATACTTCTCGCCCCGCATCACATGTCCCAGATACTGTAGATTTCTTTCTTTAATTGTAAGTTCAATTTCCTTCTCTTTACCTATTCTTCTCAGTACTTCGTTGTTCGTAACTCTATCTACCCAGGAAACCCTCATAATTCTTCTATAGGTCCACATTTCAAAGGCGTTAAGTCGTCTCATTGTCTCTACATTTAACGTCCATGATTCCACTCCATAGTATAGTACACTGTATACGTAACATTTTGTTAGGCGTACTTTAAGAGCTAATGTTAAATCTTTGCTACATAGGACCTTTTTCATTTTCATAAAATTAGAACGTGCTTTTTCGATTCTGACTTTGATTTCTGCAGTGTAGTCATTATTTTCTGTTATATGTGTTCCTATGTAACTGCACTTTTTTACTCTTTCGATCTGTTAGCCCTCTACTATTAAGATTTCGTTAGTATTATGGTTGTTTTTACTAATTTTCATAAACTTCGTCTTTTTGATATTAAGAGAGAGTCCGTACTCCCTACTACACATTTACTATTTTACTCATGAGTCTTTGCAGGTCTTGTAAACTATCGGCTATTATTACTGTATCATCTGCATATCTGATGTTGTTAACTAAGACTCCATTTACTCTTATGCCGACTGTTTCATCTTCCAGAATTTCTCGCATTACCTCTTCAGAATAAGCGTTAAATAATAGAGGTGATAGTACGCAGCCTTGCCTGACTCCTCTCTTTATTTCCATTTCTTCAGATGTTTCTTTTTCAATTCTTACTATTGCTCGCTGATTGTAATAGAGGTGTGTTATTAGTCTTAAATCTCTTTCATCTAGGTTTTTAGTTTTCAGAATTTCCATGAGTCGATCATGTTTTACTTTATCAAACGCTTTATTGTAGTCTATAAAACAGACGTAAAGAGGACGGTTAACATGTAAACATCTGTGTCAGCACGTTGAAGGAGAAGAATGCCTCTCTGGTACCCATACCATTGCGAAACCCATATTGAGTGTCAATAATATCCAGCTCCAGTTTAGAGTGTATTCTGGCGTGGATAATTTTCAGTAGAATTTTCAAGGTATGTGACATTAAGCTTATGATTCGGTAGTCACTGCATTCTTTGGCATTCATTTTCTTTGGCAAACACACAAATGCTGATGTCAACATTTCTCTAGGGATGATTCCCGTAGTATAGATAGCGTTGAACAGTTCTACTATTATGTCCAGGTTTTTCTCGTTGACCAACTTTATCAGTTCGCTAGGTAGGTAATTCATCTGTACCAGCAGATTTATTGGTTTTCATAGAGTCTATTGCCTGACTAACCTCTGATTTGGTTATCTCTGGGCCCACATCTCCAGTTTGGCTATCTACAGATGTACTAGCTTCTCTCTGGTCATGAAATAGTTCCTCGATGTACTCTTTTCATCGTCGTAGTTTTCGCTCTGTCTCCATTATATTATTTCCATTTTTGTCGATCAATATATTTGAGGTTCTTCTATTTCCTATTCCGGCTAGTTCTTTGACTTTTTTATGTAGGTTGAAGTTGTCATATCTGTTTTGCAATTCTTCTATTTCTTTACATTTTTCAGAGAAGTAGGTTTCTTTAGCCTCCCTAATTTTGCATTAATTCATTCATGCATAATAATTCATTCGTTATGCAGTGTTTCTATTTCCCATATATTTTAGACCAATGATTGTATTGGTCTATAAAGCTGCCCTCCACTACGTATTATGAATTCCAATTTTCTGTTATCACTCCCGGGTGTTTTTTTTTTTTTTAGCTGTGTGATTGCTTTTTTAATCTTGGCTAGTGATGGCTTTCCTACCTGTTCTTCTGCTCCCTGATATGATCTATGTTCAATATTGGTTGTACTGCCGATATTCAACATGCCAACTATGCATTCCAGATCTTCAAAAATTCCTGTTATATCTATAATAATTTCCTTGTTTTCATTCTTCACTACTTATAATTAGTATCTAGCAAGTATCCTTTCTTTGATATCCTTGTGGAAATACTGGCAATTGTTAAATGTTTCTACTGTTTCCACGTCTTTCACAATATTATTCTAATATAGAATTTTTTCTTCTTCCTTCTCATTAATTTCCTGGTCTTCGCTCTTTGTACCTTAAAACCTATTTAACTATCACTATTAGCTATTTAGAGTCCGTAGTGTAAGGTTCTGATCCTCAGGACTAGCAACCCACATTTTGGAGGTCCTAAGTGACCTGATCTAAAATCAAGTCATCATCACGTAGCGCTACAACCCTGGGTGGGTCCTGGCTGACTGTACAACTTTCTTCCAATTTGTTCGGTCTTCCATCAACCTAGGGTCAAATGGAATGTTCATTATCCGGAGATCTGCTTGGATGTTATCCATCGCATTCTGGGACGTCCGAGTGGTCCTTTGCCTGTAGGAATCTCCTCCCATACCAGTCTTATAAGTCTCTCGTTATGAAGTCTGTGCACGTGGCCTGCCCATCTTAGTCGCTATGATTTAATTTCTTGGACAATATCGGTGTCATTGTAGAGTGCTTTTCATTCGATACTCTTTCGAAATTGAAGGTGTTGACCATCACATTTTGCCCTATCCTGTCTCTTCGTGTCGTTCTATGTATACACATATATTTCGTCTTCTCTTCATTAATCTTCAGCCCTACATTACTTGTTGCTCCTTTCACCTTGTTGAAGATATCTTTAATGGATAGGATGGAGTCTCCAACGAGATCAGTGTCATCTGCATATGCTAGTAATAGCTTGGGACCTTGAACCGATAGCAGTTCTGTTTTTATTTCGGCCGACCTCATGGCTTTCTCTAATACATGGTTAAAAAGTAATGGAGATAATGCATCACCCTGTTTGAGTCCACTGTTGATTTCAAAGCTGCCAGACAGTTTATTATTTACATGTACTTTAGATATTTCACCCTCTATACAGACTTTGGTCATCCGAATGAGTTTCGTTGGTATTGAGAACTCCGACATGGCATTCCATACTTGGCTTCAAACTTGACCTTTAAAATCAAGCAATTTTAAACGTCACATATTTTTTATATAAACTTGTAACTTTTTTTCAACTTTGTAACATTTAAAGGGTTTTCACCGATATATTTTGGTGGCTTAAGCATGTACAGTGGTTTAAGCATTTTTAGGTGGTTTAAGCAGCACTAATGATGAAATTTTTATTTCGAAAACGTTTTGTGATGTAGCCCAAAAGGATATTTTTAATATAAATATACCTTTTATAAAGGATTTTAATTAGTTTTTTTCATTTATATTCATTTGAACTAATTGAATGAGATATTATTGATTAAAAAGATGCAGAATTCATAAGGTATCGCAAAAATAAAAATGTCCGTCGTTAAAAAAAATTAGTAGACAATTGGCAGAATTAAAAAGAGATCAAAGAAAACATTGGCATTCACAATGTGTACATATGTATATACTCCAGTAAATTACAACAAAAATAGGATATTACCTCCGATTTCTTTCCTAATGCATCGATTCTGATGAAATTTTGGGAATAGGCTCTACTCAACTCCTAATTCAAAGTCTATCCTATGCCGATCTGTGATTATTAGTTTTTAGGGATGAAAATTACCCCTTATTGCCAAAAACTGAAAAACAATGAATTTTAAACCGTATAACTTTTTGACCATAGCAATAACAATAATATAAAAGGTATTGTAGAAGGAAAACGATATGTTTGAATTTTGGTGTATGTGGAGTAAATATACTGCTCATTTTTCTTGAAATATATAAGTGATTTATCTTTTTTGCACCGTATCTCGGTTAGTTTGAATGCAATCGATATTTAACAGTTTTCATTTTAAAGGTCTTTTCAAGTACTACAAAAAGCGTTTTCATCATTACCCGTAAAATCGATCATTTTTCTGTTATTTCAAGATGAATACACCTATTCGAGGATTCTCAAAAAAGTCAGCTTTCAACTACGATATATTGCTTTGTACTGCCACTGGAAAATTTCTGGAAAAAGGAATCTCTTTGTTTCATCATAAGCTATAAAAATGAAATGGTCTCATTTTCCAATAAAAATGTAAAATTTTCAATTTATAGAACAGTTTGTGCTTAGAATTATTTACTCTAACGACTCCAGAAAAAAATATTTTACCCCCAAGAAGGGGTAGGAACCACAAATCAACTACCTCAAATGGGAACCATTCCCAAGATAAAAGTATATTTTGGCATAGAATAGACTTGGTTTCTTAACCCTTTTATTGCTGACGAAATATGCCTAACGCGACATGGGTGCTAACTCGATTTTTCCCTATATTTACATTGTAGTGTTTTGGTGAAGATGGCCCTGTAATTGCTTCACCCATAATATGAATCTAAAATGACGTTATAAAAACACTTTTATCTACGTATTCAATAGAAATACAACTCGTCTCAGTCAAAGTCAAACAAATACTAAACTCTAAACGAATGTTGTGCATATGACGTCTAAAACCGTCATACGCACCTGACAGTAGGAACGGTATGACATCTTTAGACGTCATCAGCTTTCAAAGGGTTAAGTAGTAGATGTATTAGGACGGAATTCGGAGTCAAATATCCTCATTGGCTGAACTAGTAAATTTCTTGCACATGTACATACAAAATTACACTCGATTGGCTATTCCAGACAACGACTGACGGACAGCGCGCCCTCACCCTTCATTTGTTAATTTTCCAGAAGTTGCAGGTGGTTTCACATGTCCCGCTGCCGGAGAAATAGCCAATGCCGGTTCTTTCTCGAGGCACGCTCATCCAGACGACTGCAGAAAATACTATATCTGCCTTGAAGGACAAGCCAGAGAATACGGTTGTCCCATTGGTACTGTATTTAAAATTGGAGATGCTGATGGTACTGGTAACTGCGAAGATCCAGAAGAAGTACCTGGATGGTAAGTATTTATACATTTATACACACAACAAGCCCTTGAAACCAGTAGAGTAACCGGGTGGTTTTTGGTGTATAACCCCCTCATTGGGATGCACTTTGAGGTTCATACGCTCTTATATAGGGGGGAATTCCATACCCCCCAGAGACCTTTATGTAACTCCCCCTACGGTCATCCTAGTTACGCCTTTGGTTAAGACCTAGGGCATCTTTATGAAACATAGTCATAAAATTAACTAATTACAATTATTTTAACAAAACTCAAACTTAAGTATATACAAAGTTCTGAACTACTCTAAAGGACCTGATAAACAATATTACTCCATTGACTTCTATTTTGATTTTTTTTCCAGCCCCTCACCTTCACCTGTTTAAGGTCTTCTTCCACTTCTTTTGGGACCGATTAGTTTTCTGGTCATAACCAGTTTAGGCATTCTGTTCCCTGCCATTCTTTCTACATGTACCAACCATCTGGTTCTTTGTAACTTTACAAACCTGGTGATTGTTGGTTCTTCCCTCCCACAACGGCTAGACGTCTTCTATCTTCCTTCCTCCGAATACTCGTCTCAATATGTTCCTGTCCCATCTTTCAAGAGTATCCTTTTCCTCCTTATTTAATGTCTATGCCTCGCAAGCATATGTTACTGTGGGTATATTTACTGTTTTATATGTATATTCGGAGTTTACTTTGTCTACAAACGTATTTTCAATTCATTAGGGCTCTTAAACTGCCTAATCTTTTATTTCCTTTTGCTATTTTGGTATCGAGCTCCCATTTCTCTTTTCCATTTTCATCAAATACTACACCCAGGTATTCAGAATAATTGTCCATCCTTCTATTTAACACTATAGCTTTTGTCACTTACAGACCTCACACTCAAATCTTCTTCTTTTTTTTTCTTCTGTCCTCCACAATATTTGGTTTTGTCTTCATTTAGCTCCAATCCGAATTTCTGTGCTTATTCAATAATTTCCTTCGCTATTCTTCTTAATTCTTTCGCAGTTCTTGCTAGGATATACAGATCATCAGCAAATGCCATGCACTGATGCTCATTTTTCTTGATTGTTTCTTCCACTTACATGCTGCATTTTCTGATAACACTAAGTAGAACGTAGTTGATAAAAAAATGATCTCCCTGTCTCAAGTCTTTTGCAACCGTAAACTGATCTAAAATGTGATCGTGCCAAGCAATTGCAAAGATAGAGCTATTTTAGTGTCATTTTTAGTAGTCTGATAAAATTTTTTGGTATACCCAAATGTTTCATTGCTCGATACATGTTGACTCTATAGAGTCTATCATGTTTGTCTAAAATCCACAAACAAAACATGCAGAGGAACTTTGCCTTCATAACAAGTTGTCTGCATCTCCTTTCAAAGGCGTAACCAGGTTGATCCTAAGGGGGGGGGGTTACAACTTCAAAATGGCTTGATTTGTCAACATATTGATGTTAAGCGTATAGAGCTCAAAGTAGATCCCAAAGGGGGGGTTATAACCACCCAAAACCACCCCCTGGTTACGCCTATGTCTCCTTTAAGGAGAACATTCGGTCCATAGTACCTAGGTCTGTTCTTTCTAAAACCGCCCTGGTACACATGTATGACTCTTTCCGTATATCAATTTAGTCTATTTCTCTATATTCTTGCCAAGATTTGGATGGTAAGTATTACTTTACTTTCTTGTGAAACTCAACTCAATCGGAACTCAAGTGGAACTCAGAAGATCGTGTTTAAAAGATTATATTGGCCACCATATAGGTCGTATCAGATTTAAATCCGGTCGGGCATTTAGATGACACTTTAAACAAAAATCATATTTCCGTGACACTGAGAGGACTTAATGACTGCAGCACAAAAATACCACTTCAGATGATAATTTCAGAATATTCCATTAATTATTGTCCATGTGTGTATATAACGAATTTTAACTAAAAACGTATTTCAAACCAAAGATTTCGAATTATATATTAAAATGTATCATTGTTGTGAATAATAATACCAACTAATACTCATGTGCATGCAAACATAACATATTGGTCACAGTATTCACATCATAATATACAACCAGATGACATCCACTATTATACTTGTAAATATTTTATTGGTTAACATTATTATCATTTCACTTGAATAAAAAACGCAAAGAGGGTTAGCGCGCAACGCCACTGGTTTAACAATGTTGACAATATTTTATGGCAAATGGGAGTTGTTAAAGCTGTCATCTTGCCAAACCAGTTGCGTTGTGCGCTAGATTTCTTTCTTTAATTTAAATTTCTTATATAATTAAATAATAGCATATTTTAAAATAACTAACTTTTAAGGGTAGTTTGTCATCTGGTTAAACTAAAATGCACACTATGATTTCTTATAAACTTTTTTAACTTCTTCCCGGGGGTTATATTAAATACTTTTGCAGTAAATTTAAAGCAAATAAAAGAAAAATACAGAAGTAGGACAAAAAACACTCTTATTCTCTACCTAAATGTCATTTTTGTACAAAATATTTCTCATAACACTAATTATCTAATAAATAATGTAGACAAATAGGGCATTTTTTATCTAATGCCATCACCTCTTTGTGAACACACACACAAATAGGGCAACTCCTGTTCGGTAACGGTAATTAAATGCAATGTACTCACAAAATATGTCTCTTCTTCTTTTTTAAACTATCTACATACATGTTACAATAAAATATCTTCAATTGTATATACACGTTTGTTTTTAGTTAATCTCTTCTAATTCAATTTATCTACATAATAATCTTTTTATAGCTATTCTCATTGTATACATACTATTCTTTCGTGATTTTTTAAATTAATATTTCTTCTACCTAAACTTTTCTTCTGTAGCATAAACTTTGAAACTTCGCCTGCTTCCTCTTCTTTATATTCTAACAGACTTTGTATCAAACTCACTCACTTTCTCTCTCTCTCTCTCTCTCTCTCCTTGTATCTCTCTCTCCCTCTTTGCGTCCCAAGGTCGGGCGCTGGTCTCCCACAGCATCCGTCTCCAAGCATCTCTTTCTTTGGCTGCTCTCCCCCATTTGCCAACCTAAATAACTCTTTATCATCGGTTCTCACTTCGTCTATCCACCTCTTCCTTTGTCTCCCTACTGGCCGAAGTTGCACCATAGTTCCGGTAAGCGTTCTACTAGGTGTTCTGTCTTTATACATTTTTACAAGGTAACCTCTGCCAGCGCCAGCTTTATATTTTTGCATAATTTGTTATCGAGGGCTGTAGAAGCAAAATTCCTTCACTATGGCTTATTCATCTTATCTGTGTCATAGAGCTCATTTGTTTAGTCACCTTATTTGGGATCGTCTTCAACTCTCGTCTACTAGCATCTACTAGACTAGGAAAAAGTCATCTGTTAATAGTATTTATGATTTTCTTCATATGGTTTCGCTCTTGTACAACACTACACTTTTCCACTTTTGCAATCACTTTTGAAGCTCATTTCTTAGGACATAATAATTCTGGATCTTCTAATTTGTCTTCAAAGTTGTCTCTAGAGCCTCTTTGTTATCATATCTACTGGTTCAACCCGTTGGACTTTGTCCATAGCTGACCTAAATACTGTGGTGGTGCTCATTCCTTGCTTGTACTCTCTGAATATGTCTCCATTTATTCTAATACCTCTCAAGTTATTAGCTACATTTTTGGTTTTTCTGATGATCATCCATTGGGTTTTCGTTATGTTTATTTTCAGAACCATTTATGGTCAAAATCCGTATCGGTACCATCCGTATTGATATCATCTCGTAGTAGTATATTAGAGAGACTTGATTTTTACTAGTTTAGATTTCGTACATTTTTTAGTTAGTTCTGTGCATTTCTTTTTATGATTTGGTATCTATCAGTTGATATAGATAACAATTGTCATTGATTGTTAAAAAACTTCTTTCAACCTTATATGGGAAGTTCTTTTGTTAATAGCAAACAATATTTTGATTATTAATGTAGTTTATACATTGTCTGACAGAACGTCCAAATATTTTTTAGCTTGGTATTAAGATCAAAAGTTTTCATTACAAAAATATGTGTCAGAGTTCTATACCACTCTTTTCTATACAAATTAAAGTCCATAAAAATATACGCTTGTTCAATTGAAACCCATCTTTGGTCAGGTTAGCCTTGGAAGTAAATGTAATCACTCAACTAAGGTTCTGCAATGTTAGTTATCTTTATAAACATCACACTGATATGTTCCTATCATTTGTTCATATTGCTTATTGTTAACAATCTGTCCAAAATCAGCGTGCCGTCATTCAACTCAATACAATCAATATGTGAATGCAAGTAGTGTCTGGAAACGCATTGTTTGCGTATCCAACTCTCGATGAATGATGTCGAAATTTTATTGTGATGTCATTATTATCTTATAATATTATCTTGCCTTAAGCAACAAGACGATAACGTCCTAAGCTCTTACATGGTATCATTCTTATGCATGACAATGTTCGGCCTCATGTTGCCAAATCAGTGAAACAAAATCTACAACGAATGAGTTGGAGGATATTAGATCATCTACCCTTTAGTCCAAATTTATCCCCTCGTGGTTTTTAGATCTTTGGCTACTTAAAAAGGCGCTAAAAGGCAATGGTCTTTAGTCGAACCAAGAAATAGAAAATACCGTAAAATAATTCTTTGAGCAACAGCCACAAGAATTCTTTTAGCAGCATATACATCGGTTGATGAAACAATGAGATAATTTTCTAAGTGCCTTCATTGTAATGGTAATTATTTGTAGATATATTAACTAATAATTTTTTTTTGGAGCAAAGATGAGTTTCAATTGAACAAGCCTATTATAAAAAATAAATTTAATAAACATTCTAAACTAAAATCCTCCTTCGCAGCGAGGACTACTACGGAGACTTGGACTTGAAGAGCATCCGCAAGAGCGAACTGTTAGCAGGCCTTCAAAGTAGCGGATCATCGCGTTCGGGTCCCCAAGCTAACACCGCCCCCAAAAAACCTAGGCCCGCTCCTGCGTCGCGTAATGCGCCCGAGCCAGCAGGCAACTAGATTTGTACAATAGTTTTATTTTTAAATCCTCGAAAATGAAATTTTTCTACTCAGAAATACGTGAAACAAATCTAAACGAAGTTTACTGTAATAAATTGCTCTCTTATTGGATACCATCCAGAATGCATTCCGGTGAAGATAGCTACAAATGATGAATATTAACGTTGACATAGAGCATTCCAACATGCTGTCAAAATTAAATCAATATGGCGGCTGGGAGGCAAACATAAATGTTATTCTGTTAATTCTGTGTTTTAGATCATTTTAGTTACGTTTATTTGTAATTTTGTTTTATACAAGGATTAATTTAACATTTTCACTGAAAGAATTAATCTAAAAAGACAATATGCCTCATTTCTCTGTATTGAAGTGTAGACTGCGAAGTAATTGTCATAGGGCCGTTTGCCCCGACTATATTAAGGCTAGCTTAAGATTAAGGCCTGCTTAAAGTAAATATTTTCGTTGCACCGTGTGTCAAACTCGATTTAAACCTCACTTAATTTAAGTTTTCTTAAGCCGCCTAATTTGACGACTTAAATTAAGTGAGGTTTAAATCGAGTTTGACATACGGTGCAGCGAAAATATTTACTTTAAGCGGGCCTTAATCTTAAGCTAGCCTTAATATTATAGTCGGTGCAAACGGCCCATAAAGTTCAGTTTTATCGGTTAACATCAAATGTATCAAATCTTCTTTTTAAAAATCCCTCAGATCTTATCGAATCAAGTCAAACGCATCCTATATATGTAGAGTATAGAGTGTTATATTAGGCAGGTGGCAGTTTTTGCCACTTGGCCAAGTTTTCGCAAGCTGTCAATTTTCGGCACTTTGTGGCATAATAGTACAATTTTTTATGTAAAACACTAGTTTTGGCAAGCAACTCATACAGATAAACATACAGGGCGTAGATTTATACACTCTCAGTTTAGATTTGTTTTACAAGAAAGAAACCTTTTGAAATTTCAAGGGTTGTTAGAAAATTTTCATTTTTTAATTTTCGAACTGCGAATGAGGTAATTTGTGGCCCTAAATTTTTACCTATTTAATTGTTAGACATAATTTAAATATGTGGGTCCCAAAAGCTCGTTCTTTATTTAAATTTGCTCCAGTGTGGGACAGGGATGATTGGAAAATCAGAAATCATTTAATTCACCTCTATTCATCCCGCCAATTTTTTGCGTACACTTGACGTATGACGTTATTGATATATCCCAATTATATGTGTCAGTGACATATGACATAAATCTATTATACGTCATACGTCAAGTGTTCGAAAGAAAATGGCGGTGATCAATTTACATATCATAAATTTTCTTTACATTTTATTGCACATGTAGCTTGTGTTAAGTTTTTTACCTCGCAGTATTATTTAAATTCATGCTATTTCTTGTATCATTTGCAGTGACATATTTACATGGTCTTCCTAAACTTAGTAATAAATTATATTATACATATTTTAATTGTTTTTGGAAAATTAGTTATAATTAATAATAGGGGGACCATGTAAATTAAAAATGCTTTAAATGTTTTTTGTAAGCTAATTGTTGCTAATTTATTTTTCATTCAAGTGCTGAAAGAATATCATAACCATCAATAATTCATAGTAGTTTGTGATTATTTGTTCATGTATTAAAAAATAACTTCATTATTTCGAATATCAAATCTTAATTATATTGAATTTCATATGCCGATACATATAGGGCTTTTCATCGATTGTCGTTTGTTTCGAGCTTCTGTCATATGTTGTATAATCTGTGTATAATATTAATATACACGGGTTATACGACATATGACAGAAGCTCGAAATAAATGAGTGTGAATGAAAAGCCCGATAGACATGCAACAAAAGCTAGAAGTGAACCTGTTCTCGAAACACTGCATTTCTTTATGCATATTACGGAACACATTCTTGTTGCGACATATTACGTGATTGCCACTTGAGGTTGCACTCCAATTTTTTACACCGCATGCTGCAATGTTACGCAATTGAGTTCAATTCGCTTTTTTGTATGATATGAGTATCAGGTCTAGCGCCCACGACGCAACTAGTTGCAAACCAGTTTCAAGCTGGTCAGAAAATAGTTGCGAGTGCAATCGGTTTCAGACCGGTTTTAAAATAGTTGCGGCGTGGGAGCTAGACTTGAGGCACAACTTAAAAAACTCTGATTTCTCATTCATTGTCGTTTTTACCAGTCCCTCACTGTTCGCTTCTGTATTTACAGAAAATGTTTGGAATTATTTGTTTCGTTGAACGGTACAAAATAACTTTTTTATAAATATAAAATAAAAATTCTTAAAAATTATAACCCGTCTCTCATTATTTTAACCCCCAATCTAACCTTCTTTCATAACCGCACAGTTGTAGGTAAAGTAGGTTTCTTCTTGTTACTACTGGTGGATTCTATTTTCATGGTAAGGTATAGCTAATACATTGTTAAATGGTTCATTAATGGTAAGGTCTATTTAGGTATTTATTATTATTATAATCATTATTTGCAGAAGAAAACTGAAAAGTTTGGAGATATCCATTAGACAGTAAGTTGCTTTATCCAAAACTACTTATCAATTTTTCTTTAAATGTAAAATACTAACTTATGTTTAACAAATTTAAAAAATATAATATGGACAAATATGAACAACGAGAAATCTAAAGTACAGCACTGTATATTTTCACCCAGGAAAGCAAAATTTCTGGTAACAATCTAAGTCCAAGCCTTTTACAATTTGCATGGCAAAGATACCGTTAAATGATAGACGTTGGGGAATCTAAAATTGCATTCCACAATCCGTATACTTTTTTTTTTCATCTTTAAAGAGTGACTTTCATAATATTAATTATCACTAGTTTACAACCAATTTGCGACTGGAATGCAATATGCTGTTTTTTGTTAATTTTTGCTCTCTGAATATGATTATGATGATAAAAAGTTCCTAACACGTAGGATTTTTGAGTTATGATTTTTTCAAAAAAAATGAGTTACGATTTTTGAGTTATGAATATTTTACTAATTTTTTTTTTAAACAGTCATTTGTAATATATCTAGGAGTGATGTTATCAAATTAACATTTTTTCTAAAAATTGTGCATAATTTGACAACACTGGGATATCTAAAATGTCTACGAATAACACATTAACATTTAAATAAAGAATAAACCAAAGGTAATCCTTAATCAGTAAACCTACCCATTTAAACTTATATAGTTCTAAACCGTTTTAACGACTGTTACTTCTGCATGACAAAAGTGTCTGTGTTTTCAAAAAAAAAAATCAAGCATAAAATTGAATATCCAGATATTATCTCAGCAATAAAGCCGGTTTTCCATGGAGAAGATTTACCAGTTCCAGGACCCACGGCAAATTACGAGGAAAGTTTGGAAATGTATGGCGATAAAAGTAAACCCGATGATGTATCAGAAAAAAATGATTCTTATTTTCACGAAAACGACGAAAATCACCTTATTGCATCCAACAAGCCGAATTGCATGATTTAGTTCGAGACCTTCACTTGTCCAAAGGACATGCTTAAATCTAGGTTTATAGATTACAATAATGGATTTTTTTAAAATGGAATTTACTTTCCAGTAAAACTTATAATATTTAGGAACCGTAACCAGGAGCTATCCTAGTTTTTTACTATGCAGGATAAAATGTGTGTTCTTGTTAATCCACATAGTGTTATGGGAAAATTGGGATATGCACAAAATTGAGTACAAAAGACTTACTATAGTTTTTGTTTCTAGTTCTGAACTTATGTGTATATAATATAAAAGAATTTTTATAATAAACAGCAATATTTTGATGCATCCTATAACTCAAAATCTAACATTTCACCTGACAAGACAATGTACGCATGGACCCCTGCGCAGAAATGCACGGCACCTTAAGAAGAAGATAACTCAAAATCTATATGTAATGGAAAATTTTAGTGTTTAAATTCGCATTCAGGGTGCTTTAAACTCCACGGTACAGCCATTTTAACATCTGTCGCAAAATTCTTTTGTTTATTTGTTGACTAGTGTTACATATTGTTAACCGAGCTATTAAGCCTTAAAAGTGATACAGTAGCGATCAACAGGTAGCGAACACGCGTTCCAAGATTGCGGCTGTAATTTTGAATATTTTTTCGAGATATTTGGCACACGTATTTGTAATATAATAAAGAATGGCGGTACAGAGCCCAATTTGAAAAATATATTAATATGTGGAAATTACTCGGTAATTAAATACAATATTAAAAAAACGAGTCTGTACCACCATTAAGAAGAACAAAAAAATACACTTTCTTTAAATAAACTTTTTTTATCCGATGCCTAGATTTTGTGTCATTTTGGAACTACTAATGAAATAAAAAATTTTAGTAGTTCCAAAATGACACAAAATCTAGGCATCGGATAAAAAAGTTTATTTGAAGAAAGTGTATTTTTTTGTTCTTCTTAATGGCGGTACAGGCTCGTTTTTTTAATATTGTATTTAATTACAGAGTAATTTCCACATATTAATATATTTTTCAAATTGGGCTCTGTAAGTACCGCCATTCTTTATTATATTACGAATACGTGTGCCAAATATGTCGAAAAAATATTCAAAATTACAGCCGCAATCTTGGAACGCGTTTTAGCTACCTGTTGATCGCTACTGTTTCCTCTTAAAAATCTCATTTTTTCAATTTTAAATTGCTTATAACTCAAAAACGATCAACTTTAGTGAAAAATTACATGAGAACTTTTTTGTTCAGAATGGTCCAAAAATCCTAAAAAAGTTTGTCTGGGCCACAAATATTAATTTTTGCAATTTTAATTTAACAAAAAATTGTTAAACAAATTGGGACCAATTATCACGTAGGCGACTTCTTGAACCTTATTCTGGGGTGTCTCACGAATGTGATTATGCAAAAACATCTCATGGTAATATTTTTCCAACGAAGCCGCCGTTTTCGCCTTGTCTAAGAGGTTTTGCGCATTGGTAGGGGAGCCCAAGCGGGGATTTTTGCAGTTACTCGAGCGCGTCAGATTATCATATGGGGAGAAACCTGCTACCCTGTAGATGTACCTCTACCATATATTGGCTCTTAACACATGGGAGTTCGTTAAGGGGGGCCCGAAAAAAAAATCTACCCTTAAAAAAACTCGAAATTGTCAGAATAAGATAAGGTAAGTTAAGTACATGCAAAAGAGTGTATATTTAAAAAATCTGACGATTTGAGCCAGGCGTAAGGAAATGGGCGAGTCCCAAAGTTTCACAAGAAAAATGCGAATATTTCGCGAAATGAATGACAGATCGAAAAACTAAAAAATAGGTGCTCAATATTTTTTAAAAATCTATCGAATGATACCAAACACGAGTTCTCACGGAGAGGGGGGGGGGGTAAATTTAATATTTTAAATACGAATCCCACGATATTTCGCGAAATGAACATCAGATCGAAAAACTGTAAAATACACTTATTCAATATTTTTAAAAAATCTATCGAATGGCACCAAACACGACCTCCCACCGAGGTGGGGTGGGGGGTTACTTTAAAATCTTAAATGGGAATCCTCATTTTTTATTGCAGATTTGGATTCCTTACGTAAAAATAAGTAACATTTATTCGAAATATTTTTTCGAATTATGGATAGATGACTTTATAATCGGAAAAAACCATTGTTGGAAATGGAAAATTAAATTAAAAAATGGCAAGCGCCCACTAAAATGGAAAACTTTACTTAACTTTTTTTGGTTTTAGGACCTACTTTCCACAACCCAATAGGTCCCCAAAGCGCTCGAGTGACTGCACATTTAGCATACTTTGCTCCCCTACCACATGGTTTCAATTTGTTTAAAGAAAAAAATAGTATGCCACTGAGTTATTTCAAATTAAGCATTATTTTTGAATTCCTCGTTGAATTGGTGACAAAAAAATCTTTCTTCTTTTTTTCATATGAGCCGCCGTTTTGGATAAAGTAATTTAGTGAAAGCAGTACAAAATTGACACAAAATAAGATTCACAATTTGCTGTTTTCTTTTGTGAAGAGATCTTGTATTATTATATTTTATTAATTTTATGCAGACTCGAAAGAATAAAAAGGACGGTCAGAGAAGAACAGATATTTGATACACTAATGATAAATAATTTATATCTGCCAACTCGGTAATTCTTCTGTAGTACCTATATACAGGGTGTCCCGAAAAGATTGGTCATAAATTATACCACAGATTCTGGGGTCAAAAATAGGTTGATTGAACTTCACTTACCTATATACAATACTGCACACACAAAAAGTTACAGCCCTTTGAAGTTACAAAATGAAAATCAATTTTTTGAAGATATTCTTCTTTAGCGGCGAATCGATTGAGGGTAAAATTTGATTGATCCGCGCGCATGCGCACACCGACAGTATGGTATTAGTTGTTATACGGGCTCTGATTGGGTGTTGAAATTTTGAAATGATGTGTCAATAATTGTTCAATATGGAGGTTATCGGTAAACAAAAATATTGTATAATATTAGTTTTATTGATGTGTGGATAGAAATAAAATCAAATTTATAATTATAGTGATTTTAAATAGTTTTGAAAATCCGCAGGTACGTAATTCTAAATGTTTCAGTTAGAAATACCTAATAGTTTCAATACCTATCTATTTGGAAAATGTAAACAAAATAATGTAGTTACCTATTAGTAGGCAATGCTTTAATTTACATAATCTGATTACGAACAAACTTTCTACAAATCTTCATCTCATATATCGTTTTCTTACTCTATATTTTGTTGTATTTTATTTCGACAAAAATCAAACTAATAATTTTATTAAATTCATATAAATTTATGATGTAAACGTTTAGTTTGTGTATATTCCCACATGACGTATACGAGAGTTTGGTGCAGTTTGAAATGGCGTCAACTTTCGTACGGCGCGGTAGACGTGAAGTGGGTTCAAGCCCCAAGCAAGTTATTATTTTTTTATTTTTTTTTATAGATTTTATGATTGTAAGTATATTATTATATAATTTTTGAAGATATTCTTCTTTTTTGAAAGTGGTAGATAAGAAAGTTAGTTTGATTTTTAAATAAAATAAGTACAGATAACCTTTTAAGTATATTTACTTCGTTTAAATTACCTATTATATAATAGAAGAATATCTTCTTACGTGCGTACAAAGTACACACACATTCTTTATTTTTCATATATCGAAAACTCTTAGAGATTTTTCATTGAAAATGGATATGTGGTATTCTTATGGCAGCAGTATCTTAAATAAAAATTAAAGTGAAATTTGTGTACCCCATACAAAATTTATGGGGATTTTGTTCCCTTAAACCCCCCCCCCAAACTTTTGTGTACGTTCCAATGTAGTTATTAGTATGGCACCATTAGTTAAACAAACTGGTTTCCAGTGTTTATCAGCCAGTGTTTATCGAGATATTTTGAATATTTATCGAATCCACCACATATTTGTATATGGATACAAAGTTTACTACTTTTTAAACAATTAGAATAATTGAAATAAAAATATAATAAACAATATTTTAAATCTAAGACTTTTCGTTAATAAACTGCTTTCTGGCTGCATCCCATATCTCCGGATTTTACAATATATAATCACGTAGAGACGACGAAAATAGAGGACACTTAGGCCACGCATTTACCTTCTCTTCGTCTAGGAAAAGGACCGAAAGACAGTTTCTAAATACTCAAAAACTGAGTAAAATGAAAAGGATTAGATGAGTATTTGCGAGTATGTTGCGACTAGACTATATAAAGGTTCTGGGCGAAATGTTGCCGCAAATGGTACGACTATAGAGACTTGTTAATAATCTGAAAATGTATTAATAATTTACATTTTTAGGTCTATTTTGAAAAAGAAGCCACATCTCGATAAAAGGTGACTTATCAAAAAAAAAAGACTAAGAGGCAAAAAAGTTTTAAAAACGCTGTGTTTAACTAATGGTACCACAATAATAGTATAATTGGAACGTACACAATCATTTGGGAGATTTAAAGGAACAAAACTCCCATAAATTTTTTATGTAGGTAAATATATTAAAAAATAAGACCCATCTCGATACAAACTCGCTTATCGAAAAAATACTTAAGAGGCAAAAAAGTTTTAAAAACGTTGTGTTTAACTAATGGTACCACAATAATGAATTAATTGGAACGTACACAAAAGTTTGGGAAGGGGGGTTTCAGGGATCAAAACCCCCATAAAATTATTATGGGGTGGACAAATCTCACTATAATTTTGTTTTAAGATGATCCTGCCATAAGAATGATACCTACATGTCCATATTTAATAAAAAATCTATAATAGTTTTCGATATATTGAAAAAAATCGATTTTCATTTTGTAATTCCAAAGGGCTGTAACTTTTTCTATGAGCACATTTGTACTAAGGTAAGTTAGGTACTATTTTTGACTCCAGAATGCGTGGTATAATTTGTGACCAATCTTTTTGGGACACCCTGTATTATAAAAAAAGTATAGTACCTGTTATAAACAAAAATTATTACCTTCCTCATTAGACTTTTTTATCCAGTTATTTATGTTGAGTCGGACAACTTTTTTATTTCGGACAATTTTCGGGAAGGGACGTGTCGTAAATATTAAGGTTTCTAAGCTTTGTGCGTCCGATAACTGTAGTACCGTTAAAAATCTGTCGGATAATATTATAAGTAAATTTTTATCAAACAATTCCGCAAAAAAATCATCATTTATGACTATAATACATAGTTTGCCCCCACAAGCAAGAGGTGCACGCATCAAAATGAGTCATAACTTTTATACCCTCACAGTTGATTTTTGCAGGATTGTTTGATAAAAAAATTTACAATTAACTGATAATATTGTCCCACAAATGTTTAAGAC
Organism: Diabrotica virgifera virgifera; assembly: GCF_917563875.1. Lineage (NCBI taxonomy): Eukaryota > Metazoa > Arthropoda > Insecta > Coleoptera > Chrysomelidae > Diabrotica > Diabrotica virgifera. Next base: position 250,090,852 of record NC_065448.1, on the reverse strand, counting down.
TACTCCAGTTGTTGGAGGCACCACAGCTTAGAAACTTCTATATTTGCGAAACGCCCCCTCCCGAAAATTTTCAGAAATAGAAAAGTTGTCTGACTCGACATGAATAACTGAATAAAAAAAGTCTAATTGGGGAGGTAATATTTTTTTAATGGTGGGCCCAATACCTATTATGACCTAGAATCGTAATACATTAATTTGATCGTCCTTTTTGTCCTTCAATATCTTTTAAATAAAGTATTATCTCAGTAAAATAATACGTCTGGTAAGGTGATCAATTTATTTATATTCCTTAGGTATAGGTTTCAAATTCCCATTTAATAAATTACTAAAATAACAGGTATATGAATGACTGACTGTGTGAGTTCCATTAGCCAATAGGTAACTAAGGTAGTATCTTGCAAGTTATGGGAAAGAAAATTTATTTATAATAGACAAATTAAATTTAGTTTTGGCATGTTCATGCTTCTTAATTTACGTGAAAAATTCATACAAACAATTTACAATTGTAATTATTATTCTGCGCCTTTTGTGCTATCCCCAAAAATACAAAGGCTAGAGACTGCATAACAATATCATTAATACCTAAGTCATGTTTTCAAATTATATTTGAAACTAGAAAATGATCGTATAAATAAGAAAACTGGAAGAAGGAATAGATGATAGTCAGTTTGAGTTTAGAAACGGACTAGGATCCAGTGAGGCGTTATTTACTTTTAATGTGATATCTCATGTGATCACCCTGTGGAATATTCTAGCGTATACAGCGTGTCTACTTGAGTTGGAAACATATGGGAAACTTTTTTATTATTAATTTTACGAAAAAAAGTTATTCTTTATAAAACGTTCTGCATGCCCCAAAACCTAAGATTCAATCATCAGATATCAAATTTTCTGAATATTACACGAGGTATGTCAAAAAATATGAATTTCGGTCAAGGGTAAAGTACCTTTATTTCTCTCAATATCGAAAATTCTTATGATAAAAAGTTGTTTGGAATTAAAAACTAAGATCAAATATGCAATTACATGCTTCTTATTGAAAAAAAAAATTTTTCTCAAATTTAAGGATACCCAACATTGTTTTTAATTATTACAAATATGATAACTCGTTTATTATTCATTTTACGAAAAAAAGTTATTCTTCGTAAAAAGCTTTGCATGGTCTAAAATCTAAGACACAACCATGATATATCAACTTTTATTAATTTTATACGAGGTGTGTCAAAAAATATGAAATTCGCTCAATATTATAGCACCTTTATATTTCACAGTATTTCAATTAGAAGGATGTAATTGCATATTGACACATAGTTTCTAGTTCTAAACAACTTCTTTAATAACTGTTTTCAATATTGTGAAAAATAAAGGTACTTTACTCTTGAGTGAAATTCATATTTTTTGACATAACTCGTATAAAATTAATAAAATGTGATATCTGTTGGTTGCATCTTCGGCCTTATGACCTACAGAGCTTTTTATAAAGAATACCTTTTTTTCGTAAAAGTAATAATAAAAGAGTTATCGTATGTGTAATGAATCAAAACGAAGTTAGTATCAATAAATTTGAGAAAAATTTGGAAAATATTTTTTTCCAATTAGAAGCATGTAATTGCATATTTGAGCTTAGTTTTTATTTCCAAACAACTTTTCAGAATAAGCATTTTCGATATTGAGAGAAATAAAGGTACTTTACTCTTGAACGAAGTTCATATTTTTTTACATACCTCGTATAATATTCAGAAAATTTGATATCTGATGATTGAATCTTAGGTTTTGGGGCATGCAGAACTTTTTATAAAGAATAACTTTTTTTCGTAAAATTAATAATAAAAAAGTTTCCCATATGTTTCCAACTCAAGTAGACACGCTGTATAAAATATTGAAATTAAAACTTAACTATAGTCATAGGCTTTCTTAATATTTTGCTTTTCGATTCATTCGATTGTGTGTGATAATAAAAAAGTTAGGTACTTTAACAGCTAGAAACGTTCTTCATCAATACAGGGTGTTTCTAAATAAGTGCGACAAACTTTAAGGCGTAATTCTGCATGAAAAAATAATGACCATTTGCTTTATAAACATATGTCCGCAAATGCTTCGTTTCCGAGATACGGGATGTTGAATTTTTTCGTACAAACTGACGATTTAATTATTACTCTAAAACCGGTTCAGATATGCAAATACAATTTAGTAGGTTTTAAGAGGTAGTTATTGCGCATTTTTTGATATACAATTAAGAATTTTATATTCACCACTGGCGTGCATACGGGTCATATTACCCGGTAATATTACCCGTATGCACTCCAATGGTGAATATAAAATTCTTAATTGTATGCCAAAAAATGCACAATAACTACCTCTTAAAACCTACCAAATTTCATTTGCATATCTCAACTGGTTTTAAAGCAATAAATAAATCGTCAGTTTGATGAAGAAAGTTGCTAGTTGTTAAAGTACCTAACTTTTTTATTATCCAACATAAGCGAATGAATCAAAAAGCGTAATGTTAAAAAATCCTAAGGCTACAGTTCAGTTTTAATTTCAATATTTTATATACGTCACAATATTCCACAGGGTGTTCCAAACTTTGAGGAAAAAACACACTATCATTGTTACACCTGGTATCCAATGACATTTATCTGTTTAGCAACAATATTATTACATCGATATTTTTGAAGAATAAAGCTATAACATATTAAAAAAATCACAAAAATCGGACAACATATTTAGGAAATAGAAGACATCAAAAATGTCCCATTTTGAAGGTGGTGCGTTAATTTTGATGCTTAGTATAGTGAAAGTGAAGGAATAATAATTACCAGAAGAACTATCAACAACATGCAGATGGCTCCATGATGATAGCAAGCTCTGCTGAACAACTCCAATTACTACTAAACCAAAAAAACAATTTCTGTGAAAAATATGAACTTAAAATGAATATAAAAAACACCAAATACTTGATAATAACTAAGAAAACAAATATACAAACAAACATACATTTAAAAATGTACTGATAGAAAGGGTTGATAAATAGAAATACCTGTGAACCTCGATTTCAGAAAATAATGATCAAACAATAGAAATATGGGCCAGATAGTAAGAAATGCGTTTGTAAGAATAAAACCAATTCTCTGCAATAAAGACCTTAGATTAGAACTGAGAGTCAGAGCTCTCGAATGTTACGTTTTTTCGATACTGCAATATGGACTTAAAAGCTGGGCCTTTGGCTGGACATTGAAGCAAGAGCACATAAATAAGCTACAGTCCCTTGAAATGTAGTGTTGCAGAAGGAGGCTTAGAATAGCATGGACACAGAAGAAATCTAACATGGAAGTGTTGCGAGAAATAGACAAAGAATACGAAATAATAAACAAAATAAAAATAAGAAAGTTACAGTGTCTGGAACGTTTAATAAAGGACAGCGATATAAAATGCTAAAACTGATAATACAGGGAAAGTGTCATTGTGAAATTTAAGGGGAAATTGAATTTTTTTTGTAGATGAACGACATAATACAATACACACAACCATTACAATAACTGGAGAAAATCAATTCTGCTATATTAAGTATTAAACAGTTCAGAAAATTAAATAATCTGGCAACATCTAATTATTTACTATAATTATTTTGTTTGAAATATATTGAAATATGGCATATAGTGGAGTCACTGAAGGTGGATATGAGCTATTACCTCCGATTTCGTTGAACCTCCATCGATTTGCATGAAAATTGGTGAGTGGTTAGAGGATATCTCAATAAACAAAGGTGATATGGTGCAAACTTGCGCTTTTACCCTGGGGGTGGATGCCACCCCTTCTCGGGGGTGAATATTATTTTATTAAAAATAACCCCATAATTCGATAGAGGGACAAATTTCAACCAGAATTTGTTATATAAAGTTATTAAAATAAATCAAAACTTTTTGAGTTATGAAAGATCAAAGATTTTAATTTTTCTTGAGAAAAATGCATGTTTTTAACCAATTTTTCATCAATAACTCGAAAAGTGTAAGTTTTTCCAAAAAAATTATTGTTATCAAAATTGAAGCTAATAAAAAATTAAATGAACCCCTTACTACAAAAACCTTTTAGTGTTAACTAAAAGTGAGTTATAGGTAATTGAATGTATATTTTTTTCGGCGAGTAAAAAACTCGTAAGTTTTCAAGCTGAAATAACGGGAAATTGATGCATTTTATAACATAAACTTATTAAACATTTGTCAAAGTACTTAAAAATATCTATTAAATGAGCCCCCGAACATGTTAATAGCGTTAAAATTTATGCCCCAATTTTTTTCAAAATTTATCTTTTAAAAATTTTTCCAAAAAATGTTATTGTTTTTTTGAATAACTCCGCTCAGGTGTTATACAGCGTGTCTACTTAAGTTGGAAACATATGGGAAACTTTTTTGTTATGCATTTTATGAAAAAAAGTTATTCTTTATAAAAAGTTCTGCATGCTCTAAAACCTAACATTCAATCATCAGATATCAAATTTTGTCAATATTATACGAGGTATGTCAAAAAATATTAACTTCGTTCAAGAGTAAAGTACCTTTATTTCTCTCAATATCGAAAATTCTTATTATGAAAAGTTGTTTGGAAATATAAACTAAGATAAAATATGCAATTACATGCTTCTAATTTAAAAAAAATTCCCAAATTTTTCTCAAATTTAAAAAAAATTTCCCAAATTTTTCTCAAATTTGTTGATACTAACTTTGTTTTTATTTATTACACATACGATAACTCTTGTATTATTACTTTTACGAAAAAAAAGGTATTCTTTATAAAAACCTCTGTATGTCCTAAGACCGAAGATGCAACCATCAGATATTACATTTTATTAATTTTATACGAGGTATGTCAAAAAATATTAATTTCACTCAAGAGTAAAGTACCTTTATTTTTCACAATATTGAAAACGGTTACTAAAAAAGTTGTTTAGAATTAAAAACTATGTTTTAGTGTGCAATAACATCCTTCTACTTGAAATATTGTGAAATATAAAGGTACTATAATCTTGAGCGAATTTCATATTTTTTGACACACCTCGTATAAAATTAATAAAAGTTGATATATCATGGTTGTGTCTTAGATTTTAGACCATGCAAAGCTTTTTATGAAGAATAACTTTTTTTCGTAAAATGAATAATAAACGAGTTATCATATTTGTAATAATTAAAAACGATGTTGGGTATCCATAAATTTCAAAAAAAAAATTCAATTAGAAGTATGTAATTGCATATTTGATCTTAGTTTTTAATTCCAAACAACTTTTTATCATAAGAATTTTCGATATTGAGAGAAATAAAGGTACTTTACCCTTGACCGAAATTCATATTTTTTGACATACCTCGTATAATATTGAGAAAATTTGATATATGATGATTGAATCTTAGGTTTTGGGGCATGCAGAACTTTTTATAAAGAATAACTTTTTTCGTAAAATTAATAATAAAAAAGTTTCCCATATGTTTCCAACTTAAGTAGACACGCTGTATATTTTGAATAACGATATCAGGTTTATCTAAAAACTGTTTGAAAGTTAATTCCAAGTGCTATTTAGGCACGTTAAACCTAATCTTTTAAACCCCTTACTTTTTTAAAAATAAAAGGTTAAATGACCCCGGTTGCATGGTTCCCACAGCAAAATTTAAGATTTAAACGTATCTCGGTTATGTTTACCTTATAGAAATAGTAAAACAGGTAGAATATTTGGCACAGAAAAAACTAAAATTTGGTTATATATAATTTTTTACGTATATTGAGTATTTTTGAAGTTATTATCAAAAGAATATGAGAATTACAATAATTTAAAAAATTATGATTTTTTTAAATTATACCTTTTTTTCAAAAATATGCATTCTGAATCGGTCAAAATTATCGAAAACATTACTTATGCTAATATAAAGAAGTTCTTGTAAGGATTACTATAAATTTTAATTTTTGTGGAAATGGCGTATGTTTTATTTTTCACTTTTTCTAAAAAATTCGAAACGGTTCTTTTATTTTCATTATAACTTGCTTAATTTTGACGCTATTACTTTGTTCTGAAGCTCATTTGATAGGTATTCTGAAGTACTTTGGCAAATGTTTAGCAGGAATATTTTATACATTGCATCGTTTTCCCGTTATTTAAGCTTGAATACTTAGAATTTGAGTACTCGTCGAAAAAAATACACATTCAATTGCCAATAACTCACTTTGAACTAACATTAGTTTAGTTCTTTATATAAGAAATATAAGAAGTGTATTCGATTTTTTATTATCTTTAATTTCAGTAATAATACCTTTTTTGTAAAAGCTTATAGTTTTTGATTTATACGTGAAAAACCGATTTAAAACATGCATTTTTTTACGAAAAAATAAAATCTTTGGTCTTTAATAACTCAAAAAGTGTTGATTTATTTTAATAACTTTATATAACAAAGTTTGCTTATAATTTGTCCATCTATCGACTTATGGTAATAAATAAATAATAAATAATAATAAATAAATAATTTTCACCCCCGAGAAGGGGTGGCATCCACCCCCAGGGTAAAAGCACAAGTTGGCATCATGTCACCTTTGTTCCTTGATGTATCCTCTAATTACTCACCAATTTTCATGAAAATCTATGTAGGTTCAACGAAATCGGAGGTGAAAACCTTCAGTGACTGCATTAATAATTTTAAACGAATAGCCAATTATAAAAACACTTCTCCATTTCTGAACTATTATAGGTATAAGATGTTGAATTCCCATGATTTTAACTGAATTATATATCTAGTAGGGGAGTGCAATTAGAATGAAAAGATACAATGTTTCGGAAAAAATCAAACAAGGTTATATTTTTCTAAAACTTTTTTTGTTAGTTTATAAATATGTTAAAGTAAAAAGTTCTACTCACAAATTTCGCCGCTAATTGTTTATTAATTGTTTAAACAATAACAATTGTTTTTTATAAATAATGTTAAGAATATGGGTGAAATCAACATTTTATTTTGATAAAAAATGTTTTTATTTTAGTTTTCATTATGCTGAACCCGAATCTGACATTACAATTTGCAAATTCAAAATGGCGGATTCAAAATGGCGGATTTTTTCCTAAAAATCCTTAAAAAGTAGTTGTAAAATCCGAAATTTTTTTTATAAAACGTGTTTATTTACATATATGTGGATATTTTTGAGATGTTGCTGAACCTGAATCAAATTTTGATAATTTAAATTATAAAATGGCAGATCCAAAATGGCGGATAACTTAAAAAATAGTTGTAATATAATAATTTCTTTACAAAATATATTTATTTCTACATATGTATATTTATTTTTGAGAGCTTTGATAAACCTAACTTAAATGTTAACATTATAAACTATAAAATGGCGGATCCAAAATGCGGATTTTCTAAAAAGAACATAAAAAAGAACATTTTTCTAAAACATTTATTGTCTTTATTTTTAACAGGTTGTTGAATCTGAATTAAAGATTAAAAATTTAAATTTCAAAATGGCGGATCCAAAATGGCGGATATTTAAATGAAAAAGAAGTAGAATCCAATCAAACAAATTTCAGTTATGAGTAAAATACCTATATTTTTCATAATACTGAAAATTGTTATTATGGAAAGTTGTTCAGAATTAAAAACGATGTGTCAATATGCAATTACACTCTTCTAATCGAAATATTGTGAACTATAAAGGTACATATTTATTGCGCGAAATATAATTTTTTTACATACCTCGTATAATATTGATAAAATATAATATTTTATATTTGCATATTAAGTGTTAGACCATGCACAGCTATTTATGACGAATAACTTTCTTCATAAAATTAATAATAAAACAGTTATCATAAATAATAAGTGAAAATTTAATGATGTTGGGTATAATTAATTTGAAACAATATTAAAAAAAACAAATTTTCGATTAGAAGGATATAATTACATATTGGAACATAATTTTTAATTCCAAACAACTTTTCATTATAAAAATTTTTGATATTGTGAAATATAAAGGTACTTTACTCTTGAGTGAAATTCATATTTTTTGACATACCTCGTACAAAATTAACAAAATTTGATATTTGATGGTTGCATCTTATGTTATATACGATGCAGAGTATTTTATAAAGAATAACTTTTTTTCGTAAAACTGATATTAAAAAAGTTATCAATAGGTTCCAAGTTACGCAGACATACTGTATAAGAGCTAAAAAAAAATTTTTTTGTTAAACATTTATTATTGTTGAAGCTTATTATTAAATGTATTTTAAGTAAGTTTTACACAAAAAAGTTTTGATCGCTCTGTATATACATTTTTTCATCTGGTAATTTTCGGTTTTTGTATTACATTTTTGTTATCTTTCTTAGTTTTCTCAAAAAGAAATTGTTTTTTTCATTTTTAAACTAAAATAATTCAGTGTTTTTTAAGATTATATCCTAAGCTTTAAAAGATATCAAAAAAATTGTATTAGCTTTATTCAAACTTGAGTAATACCGTCTTAAAGTGGTGGGAATTCTGTAAAACTACGAAGTTTTCAAAAATTACATTTTTTGAGACATCGTATTATTTAAATTAAATTTTTGAGATTTTTTTTTAACAAAACATCGTTTAGTAAGATTATTGAGAGGTAAGTTGTGCAAATTTGAGAGTTTTATAAGTAAAATTGTATTAGTTACACATTTTTAAATCATTTTTAAACAAAGTTCATGTAAGGCTCACTTTCCGCCCACACCGTACTTATGTCCATACATTTTATTTCTTTTTATTACAACCATAAGATAGCTTATTTGATCTTCTTTCATGTCCAATTTGTAAATTTTCTTTTGATCCATTAGTTAAAGAATTACATTAAAAAAACTCAACCGTGCACTTCTTCCAACGCTAGTTTACAGTGCGCCAATGTGTGTGAGAAGGGTGACTTTAGCGTTATAAATAAAAAATTACAGAAGCTAGAGATTTAATTTTAGAAAAATCTTTATATAAGGTTTTTTTTGTAAAATTTTCTGAATTTTTCAATGGTCAAGTCAGTTTTTTTCTAAAAATTATATTTTCGGAGTTATTTAAAAAAATATCTAACTTTGCTGTTCATTTGTTTAATAAAAAATGAAGCACCCACTTCTCGAGTAGAACTTTTTGATATGTTGTTTATTAAACATTTCTTAATGAAATTACAGAAAGTTTTATCTTGTTTGATTTTTTCCGAAGTGAAAATCTAAATGCACTCCCCTATAGTTTACAGTGAAAAAAGACCAGAAAACGTTTGAAATAATATTCTAATTTTCTAATTTATTTTTTTATACTATACGCTGTGAGCTCGTACGTAAAGGGGATATTTACAAATTCGCGAGCGCCAGTAGTGACAAGTCTGTAAACCTTTACCGGAAATTTGACATAAATGTCAAAGTGATTAATTTAAAATTAAAATTAAAAACATTAATTATAAAAAATATTAGTTGGTCAAAGCTGTGGTATATATTTTTACCTTAAATATACTTACGTTTTAAATACTGAATTTAAGTATTTTTAATGTTCTATTAATCTATTAATCTTAGCGCCATCTACACGATAATTGTGAAAGTATCCGAAGTAAGAAATTAATATTTCATCAATAGAACGTCAAAATGATTAGCAAAATCTTAAAAAAATCGATTACAATTTAATTACTTTTTTGCGTTGTAAATATTAAGCGATAACAATTAAATAATAAATTTAAAAATTACCGGTGAAAGTTGAATTAGTAGTCCGCTAGGAGCGACACCAGCGAAGCTCACAGCGTATACATAAGCTCGAACTATCAGTAATTTGTTTACTTGTGAATGTGAACTAAAATTAAAATAAATAGGTACTTGTACTTACTTGACAGTAATATTATTATAATAAAATGTTATTAAACCTCTTGGTAGATACGCCCACAGTCGTACGACAGACAAAGATAGCTAGACCACTGTACTTGATATTGGCGTTACACCTCGATGCATTGAGCGGCCTATAACTAGCCTGATCTATTGTTAATATATCTATGGATAAACCTCATGTAGTAAAGAAAGATTATGGGTGCCGCCAGTATTATTTTCAGGGGGGCGCATCTGAATTTCAGGGAGGTGCATCTGAATCTATACATGCTATTAACCAATATAAAATATAGCTATATATACATATATAGGGTGTCCCGAAAACTATGGTCATAAATTATACCACAGATTCTGGGGTCAATAATATGTTGATTGAACCTCACTTACCTATATACAATAGTGCACACAATAAAGTTACAGCCCTTTGAAGTTACAAAATGAAAATCGATTTTTTTTCATATATCGAAAACCCTTCGAGATTTTTTATTGAAAATAGACATGTGGCATTATTATGGCAGCAACATCTTAAAAAAAAATTAAAGTGAAATTTGTGCACCCCATAAAAATTTTAAGGGGGTTTTGTTCTTTTAACCCCCCCCAAACTTTTGTGTACGTTCCAATTAAATTATTTTTGTGACACCATTAGTTAAACAAAATGTTTTTAAAACTTTTTTGCCTCTTAGTACTTTTTTGATAAGCCAGTGTTTATCGACCTATTTTGAATATTTGTCGAATCCACCACATATTTGTATATGGTTAAGTACGATTATAGAGACCTGTTAATAATCTGAAAATGTATTTATAATTTACATTTTTAGGTATATTTTGAAAAAGAAGCCATATCTCGATAAAAGGTGATTTGTCAAAAAAAGACTAAGAGGCAAAAAGGTTTTAAAAACACTGTGTTTAACTAATGGTACCACAATAATAGTGTAATTGGAACGTACACAAACTTTTGGGGGGTTTAAATGAAGAAAACCCCCATAAAATTTTTATGTAAATATATTAAAAAAGAAGCCGCAACTCGATAAAAACTGGCTTATTGAAAAAATACTAAGAGTCAAAAAAGTTTTAAAAACGTTGTGTTTAACTAATGATACGACAATAATGAATTAATTGGAACGTATACAAAAGTATGGGGGGGTTTCAGGGAACAAAACCCCTATAAAATTTTTATGTGGTGGACAAACTTCACTATAATTTTGTTTTAAGATTTTACTGCCATAAGAATGATACATGTCAATTTTGGATAAAAAATCTCTAATAGTTTTCGATATATTGAAAAAAATCGATTTTCATTTTGTAACTTCAAAGAGCTGTAACTTTTTTATGAGCACATTTGTACTAAGGTAAGTTAGGTTCAATCGAACTATTTTTGACCGCAGAATGTGTGGTATAATTTATGACCAATCTTTTCGGGACACCCTGTAGCTATGTATCTACTTTCTTTTTGGCCAGGGGGCTGCAAGGGAGTCATTCATTTTATTCATATGGTCATTTTAATCAAATTTCTCTGCCTCCTCCTCTGCCAAATGTTTAGGCTATTAAGTCAATAATTTAATGACGTCGTAGAATATAAAGAACCAAAGAAATATAAAGGCAGAACCACAATGGATGAACGAATAAGCCAGAAGAATAAAAAAATATAATTGCAGTATCATTTCGAGGTAACAAAGGTAAGATAAGGAACGGTAACGCTTTATCAAAGTCTTCAGCTCATTTCCAAGCAGAATAGTATATAAATAATTATAGCAGCAGGAATAATCAACCCCAAAGATGATGGGCCATTCTAGACTTGCGTAGATAACCCTGTACATTTAAAAAGGCACATTTAAATTTAAAAGTTGACGTGTCCCAGCAGTGGCGCACCCAGAATTTTCCTCGGTTGGCTTGGGCACATCATTTTTTATAATTTTTTTATAACAAGTACAAAAAGAATTTTATTCCATAAGTAGTTCCCATCCTATAGGTATAACAAATCTCTCTTTTTTCTTTTTCTTCTTTGAGTACCGTGCCAAAATTTAAGGCGTGGGTAGCTTCCATCATAATTTGCCGATATTGTTCTCGATTTTGCGCAGCATGTAAAAATTGATCACACATGAATCATGAATCACACATGGTGTTGAAGTAATGTGCTTGACACAGGAAGATAAAGAAAAATTGAGGAACCTAGAGAGGAAAATAATTCAGAGCCACTAAACTTAGGTAACAATGCATTTAGAAAACTAATGAATTACGAATAGACCAGGGCGCATCTGTAAAAATATTAGTAAGTACATTTTAACGTTGAGAGGTTACTCAAATTTTTTTGCAGAAATTGCTTGGAAATAAATCAAATAATAATATTTGAGTTATCCTCCCTCTCAAAAAGGTCCGGAACATTGTTTAAATAATCAAAATGTCAAAAAATTAAGGAAAAATTCGATTTTTTTCTTCGTTTTTTGATTATAACTTTAAAAGTATTCATTTCCGAGAAAAGTTGTACTTGCATAAAAGTTGCGTAATTAAATTTCCTACAATATCGAATTGATTAAAAATTTAAAAAATAGTCACCCTTGTTGCAAAATAGCAATAATTGCGAAAAAACCATACAAAAACAAGTATTCGCATTTTACGTTTTTCAACCATTTATGCTACACTTAGGACCTTCATATTTCACCCAGAAAACTTTATGATACAGTAAAACAATACCGTAAATTTCATTAAGATCGGTTCAATAGATTTTGCAAAATAAATTTTGCAATCAGCTTTCGCAAAAAAAATTCATTTTTTCAAAATCTTACAGGACTGAAAATAAAGCAGATAGCAAGTTGAAATTTTTTTTTGCGTATAGAAGTGTACTGTACCTTTCATTTGCAATTTTGCAAAATTAAAATCAATTAACACCACGGCGTCATAAATTTTTTTAAATAAACATTAATTATTGGTGCTACGCGCAGGACAGCGGATAGTTTGCTCTGATTGGGCATTCCAATGACCTTTGATAATGATTAAAACATTTTAATTTTTATTACATTTCGATATAAATAAATAAATTTGTTTATTGCAAAATAAAAACACATACTTTGTCATTTGAAATAACACTTTTATTAGCAAAAATTTTCTTTGTTCATATATTTTAACTTAGAGAATAAAAGTTTATTATTTTTAAGCATATGCAATTGTTTAAACAATATTTCACAAACAATAATATAATTAGTTTGATTTTTGTGGAATTAAAATATTAAAATACAACAAAATATAGAGTAAGAAAATAATATATTAGATAAAGATTGGAAGAAATTTTGGTGGAAATCAACCTGTGTGAATCGAACACCGCTGTCCTGCGCGTAGCACCAAAAATTAATGTTTATTTAAAAAATTTCCTGGCGCCGTGGTAATTAATCGATTTTAATTTTGCAAATTGCAAATGATAGGTACAGTACACTTCTATAAGCAAAAAAAAAATTTCAATTTTCTGTCTGCTTTATTTTCAGTCCTGTAACATTTTGAAAAAATGAATTTTTTTTGCGAAAGCTGGATTGCAAAATTTATTTTGCAAAATCTATTGAACCGATCTTAATGAAATTTACAGTATTGTTTTAATGTATCATAAAGTTTTTCTGGGTGAAATATGAAGTTCCTAAGTATAGCATAAATGGTTGAAAAACGTAAAATGCGAATACTTGTTTTTGTATGGTTTTTTCGCAATTATTGCTATTTTGCAACTATGATGACTATTTTTTAAATTTTTAACAAATTCTATATTGTAGGAAATTTAATTACGCAACTTTTATGTCAGTACAACTTTTCTCGGAAATGAATACTTTTAAAGTTATAATCAAAAAACGAAGAAAAACATCGAATTTTTCCTTCATTTTTTTACATTTTGATTATTTAAACAATGTTCCGGACCTTTTTGAGAGGGAGGATAACTCAAATATTATTATTTGATTTATTTTCAAGCAATTTCTGTAAAAAAATTTGTGTCACCTCTCAACGGCCATCTCAAAACAGATGCGCCCTGAACTAACACATAATATTTTTGGAACTTGGTTCTTAGTTGTAATTTAGTTGAGAATTGCACAGTATTGATCTAAGTTTCATTGATGCTCCTCATGAAATTTCTATACGAGTTTTAATTTCTTCATCAGGATTTATTATCTCGTTTAACCAACATCCTAGGTATAGGCGGTTGAATAGGCTCATTCCAGGCTCATTGTTGACAATTAGATAGTTGCCTAGAGCCAACGTCTTGTTTACTACTCACCCTCTCTTATTTTAAATATACTTAATTTGTTTTCTTACATTTTCAGCGAAGATTACTACAAAGATGTGGACCTGAAAGCTTTGAAGAAATTAGGATACTAAGTACTGACTGAACATTTATCATTATAAGAGGTTTTAAAGGTATAAAAGTCTGATCAGAAGAATCAGATTTATGACTAGTCGAGTATGTAATTAAAAACAAGTTTACTTAGTTTAGTCTCTTATGCCCTGTTCTCATGACAGGCGTTTAACGCGCGTTTTGATATGACCTAACGCTTTTAATGACATAAAACGCGCGTTAGCATGTGAACGATAAGCCACAATTCTACTAAAAAAATGATTTTAATAACGTTTCGACGCCCAAATCGGGTGTCGTTGTCAAAATATAAAAAATATTAATGAATTAAACAAAAATATTGTTGTAAGTAAAAAAATTCTTCTAATAATTTATTTAATTTGGCTCATTTATATCGGCAATTCAGGCATATATTATACATTTTAAAGTAAAAGACTTTAAAATGATATTGCCAATATTTATGAGTTGCGTTCCTTAAAATTCACTATTTAAACGTTAGAATAAGTGAACATCAGTCTTATACCGGATGTCCACTTATATTTTCCCCCATTTTAACTGCCTATAACTTCTAAACGGCTCAAGATAGAAATATGCGGTTTTCGCTGAAATGTTTTATTTTAGTAAAAGTTTTGTCTGAATGGATTGAATTTTTTATATCGCTTTCAAATACGAAAAGAAAAATGGCGGATTTTTGAAAAAAAAACGTTGTTGACTTTTTTTTAATGGAACACCCAGTATATTTTTTTGTAAATTGAAAGAAAGGACATTCATCTATCCACCTATATAAAGTTTTTCAAAATCGGTTGTCAACTCACTGAGTAATTAATTTTTAAAATGAGAGGTGCAACGTGGATTTCGCATACCTAAATAACATAACTAAGCAAATTGATATTATTGTTATGTGATTTCCACATTGCATCTCTCATTTTAAAAATTAATTGCTCAGTCATTTGATAACCGATTTTAAAAATTTTTATATCGTTGGATAGGTAAATGACCGTTTTTTCAAGTTTTTAGGTAAATGACCATTTTTTATATCGCTTTTAAATAAAAAATGGCGGATTTTTGAAAACGTTGTTGACTTTTTTATTGAAACGCCCAGTATATTTTTTGTAGCTTGAAAAAATGGTCATTTACCTATCCAGCGATATCTCTCTCTCTCGTTCCATCCCTCCTTGTGGAGTATTGGGCGCTTATGCGTTTCTTGGCCAAAAGTGTAAGATTGCTGTCTGGCCGGGACAGCGCAATCCAGCGATATAATTTTTTTTAAAATCAGTTGTCAAATGACTGAGCAAATAATTTTTAAAATGAGAGATGCAATGTGGAAATCACATAACATAATATCATTTTGCTTATGTAGTTATGTTATTTAGGTATGAGATATCCACGTTGCACCGCTCCTTTTAAAAACTAATTACTCAGTGATTTATCAACCGATTTTGAAAAACTTTATATGGCTGGATAGGTGAATGACCTTTCTTTCAATTTACAAAAAAATATACTGGGTGTTCCATTAAAAAAAAGTCAACAACATTTTTTCAAAAAATCCGCCATTTTTTTTTTCGTATTTGAAAGTGATATAAAAAATTCAATACATTCAGACAAAACTTTTGCTAAAATAAAACATTTCAGCGAAAACCGCATTTTTCTATCTTAAGCCGTTTAGAAGTTATAGGCAGTTAAAATGGGGGAAAATATAAGTGGACACCCGCTATTAAAAATAGAGAATTTGATAGATCTCAAATATGTCAACACGCATGGGATAATGAACATAGAGTTCAGTGGAGAGATTCAAGTATAGTCCTGAAAGAAACAGATAGTAAAAAGAGAATAATCAAAGAAGCGGCTTTAATTATGCTAAATGAAACAAACTGTGTCGCAAATTCCTCGGTGGAATGCAGTAGGATGTGGTTAACCATACTAAAAGAGGAAGTCAATAGAAAGAAAATACCAGGATTAGTATGTCAATAACATATCGAGTTAGTACATATTTTATATTTTAGTATTGTTTATATATCTATGTATTATTAATATTATTTATAATTTAAAATAACATATGTACAGTCACAATCACTGAATAGTTTACACCCTTTAATATTCAGGGGCCAATTTTTTGAATTTTTACCTCGTTTAAACGCACCTTTTACGTCAAAGTAACGATACCAGTGGCGGACCCAGAATAGGTTGATTAAAATTAAAAAATCAAAATAAAATAAATCTATTTTACAAAATTTAACAAAAGGGAAATTATAGACAGGCATCTTTTTAAATAAAATTGAGTTAAAATTATTGAGTTTGGCAATTACTTTTGGTTTTGCGCGTGATATAAACGGCATTTTGGAAGCTTTTAATAACTTCTTATTTTATTTTTCAATACGCACTAAAATTTTTGACAACCAATTTGACATTTAGTAAATCCGCACGACACTGCGATTTTACAGTATTACAATATAAAAAATAAAGGTGTAAACTATTCAGTGATTGTGACTCTACATATTAAGATCAGAATTTGGTATTAGTTTTGAGAGTAAACTAAAGTAAGACCTAATACTTACGATGTCGGGATAATATCACGAGGTTTTTTCCTGGTTTTCCCTCGTGATTTACTATGGAATCTCTAGCGCGAGAATTTTACTGTCACCATTGCATGTGGTTGTCTTTTTAAAGACAGATCACATGTTATGAATTTTTTTGTGACGGATATTCTTGAGTTGGGGTTGATTTCATGTAATCGAATGAACTATCTTTCAATAAAGTCGTCCCAGGAACGCAACTCATAAATATTGGCAATATCATTTTAAAGTCTTCTACTTTAAAATGTATAATATATGTATGAATTGCCGATATGAATGAGTCAGATTAAATAGATTATTAGAAGAATTTTTTTACTAAGCAACAACATTTTTGTGTAATTCATTATCTAATTATTACTAACAGGGATATTTACAATGATCTGGAAACGAAAACCGTCAGTGAAGTGATAGTGGAGTTAAGTGCAAAATACATTGTACGTCTTGAAAGCCACGCGAATGTGCTTGCAATTAATTTGTTAGACAACAGTCAGGAAACAAAACGGTTAAAGAGACTATACACCATTAGATTTACCGCACAGACATTAATATTGTTACAGTAGCTAAGTTAATATATGTAATACAGTAATTTAATATTATCTCTATAGAAATGTGTGGCGCTGGTCACAATCTCCTCATGTCATTATTTCTCAGATAAAATGTGCCTATTGTTATATGTTATAACAGATTGCCTAATAAACGTATAAAAAAAATAAAAAAAAATTATCTAATATTTTTGTATTTTGACGACACCCGATTTGGGCGTCGAAACCTTAATACAATCATTTTTTTTGGTAAAATTGTGGCTTATTTCCCATCAAAACTAGTTAATTGCAAAAATGCCACAAGAAAATGGCTTCAGAACAACAGCATGTGAACGGTCTTAAGTAAAATGTATGTATAGTATTTTTACTACAAAAACGTTATTACGTAGGTCAAAATTTTTGACGTAAGAGAACTGTCAAAACATTAGGATGTGACTTTTCATTATTGCCACGATTATTATAAACATGGCAATAATGAAAAGTCACATTCTAATGTTTTGACAGTTCTCTTACGTCAAAAATTTTGACCTACGTAATAACGTTTTTGTAGTAAAAATACTATAGTATTTTTACTACAAAAACGATATTACGTAGGTCAAAATTTTTGACGTAAGAGAACTGTCAATACATTAGAATGTGACTTTTCATTATTGCCATGTTTATTATAACATGGCAATAATGAAAAGTCACATTCTAATGTTTTGACAGTTCTCTTACGTCAAAAATTTTGACCTACGTAATATCGCTTTTGTAGTAAAAATACTATAGTTGTAATCGCGCGTTATCAAAACGTGCGTTAAGCGCCTGTCATGTGAACGGGCTCAAAACATCATCGAATATTTACTTCTGTAAATATTTTTAAATCAAAAAATTTGAATGTTGACTAAAATACTCAATTAAATATAAAACAAAACATTCAAATATTTTTCAGAGGTAGTAAAATATATTTTGTAAATGTAGGATTCAAGTTTTTATTTGGTTTTGTTTTCTGTGTTCTATTCTAGTTAAATTGGATCTTCGTATATGTTGTATCGCTTTCTTTTCTTAAATAATATATTGACAGTACTAGGAGGAAGATCCCTTAGGGCTGTTTCACATTACAAGAATTTTGAACGTGAGAGGGTTTTCTCGTGCGGTAGTTTTGACTCACTTGTCCTTTTCACACAATAAGAATTGAGTCGCACGAAGATATTTTGCTGTGTTGTTTGGTATATTATTTTTATTTACACTTTGTGGCTGAGGTAGGAATATAATACGATGTCTGATATGTATCATTACGATGTATCATTAGAAATGGGTACTGTACTAAATGGGTAGGTACTGAATTTGGCTGTACTTACCAAATGTGTTTTTTCTTTATCACCTAATTCGTCAAATTCACTGTTAAGTGCACGGCATGCACCATTCCAAGCATTTCTCGTCAAGTTTCTATCTTTATATATTTCTATTGTTTTGTCCCAGAGAACAGGTCTCGCTTCAATTAATGTTATTAATATTTCACTATCAATCTGAGACATCATAATATAAAATATATGCACCTAATTCAAACAGCCACAAAGTGTAAATGAAAATAATGTACCAAACAACCAAAGAAACTACCTTCGTGCGACTGAACGACAATATCATATGAAAGGATGCATTAAGTCCCCTATGCTACTGGGTGCGTAAAGACGGCACGGCTGCCGTCTGTTGTTGTAAGCGAGGGACGGCATAAACACGGCGACTTCACCGAACGTTCCAACCACCGTCTAGTGAGAAAGGCTCCATAATATGATTACATGCGCCACCATTGGGATCTCGTCTTGCGTTCTAACCCTCGCACGTTTAAATTCTTATAATGTGAAACAGCGCTTATACAGTCGAAATATATACATGTAGGTAGTCATGTACATACAAAGGTCGTCTACTCCTTTAGCATTCTTTTGGATACCTACCTACATTTCTGTGGTTCCAGTTTTTTCATAATATTCTTTACTCCTACAATCCACGTTTCGACTACGTACACTTTTGAATAAGCTATATCCTGATTCATAAGTAAGTGTTTTTACTCGTTTTTTCTAGACATTCATTCATTCAGTAAGCATTACAATACCTAAAGATTATAGCTTACGCCATCACATTCAAAATCCTATTCTTGGGTGAGGTGGATTACTCCTCTATTTCATTTATAGCTTGCTGTGTTTCTTTGCTGCTATCGTGACTGTTTTCCATTTATTCTTCCTGTCCCTGCACTGAACTTCCATTCTTTAACATTAATTGTTCTTATATCTTCTTCTACATCATCCAGCCAACTTCTTCTTAGCCTTCCTCTACACCTGGGCCATAGTGGTATCCAGTTCGTTATCCTTCCAAACATATCTGAGTGTGGGCGTTTCTGTATATGTCCTATCCATTTTCAGTATTCCAGTAAACAAATTTTATGTATCTGACTTTATTCTTCCTTTAGTTCTTCTTTAATTTCGGCATTTGTTTTCATTCTTCTTTCTCCCTCTCTTGTTACATTGTGGCCCAGTATCATTCTCATTATTTTTCTTTCAAATTTCAGAAGGAGTCTTTCTTGTTAATCATTGTTGTTTCCATCCCATATGTAACAACATGTCTTATATAGGTTCATCTTTGTTCTCTTACTTAGAATCTTGCTTCTTAGCAGATTTCTGTTCATTTCTGTTTTTTTGTCTTTCAGAATTCTTTCCTCAGTTCTCTCTTTTCCGGATTTCCCTATTGTAACTCCCAAGTAGCTAAAGGTGTGGATACAGTTTCAAATTTAAGGTTCTGTGTTAATTAGATATTTCTGGGTTGTCCTGGACATTTAGAAACGCAATATGTTAATAATAATGAATGTTTTACTATCTTTTCAATTAACCAATGTAATAGGATATAACTATAAAACAAATTCAAGTAGAAAAAATCATTGCTTTGCCATTCAAACAAAACATCTGAAAATTATAAAGAAAATATTGTTTCTTGAATTAGTGGTCTATTTATCTCTATTTATAAATACACACTTTTTTGTTTGGGTAATTTTAAGACTTGTAAATAAATAACTAAGGTATACCTACCATATTTTATTATACTTTGTTAATTTGTTATCTATAAAACATAACTTAAATAAATAATAAAAATATTTGTATGTACTTGTTTATAATATCCACTGCTAACACCCAACTCAAAATGGACGAAAGAAGAAAAATGCTAAAAGATAAGAATATAGAACAACACAGCTTAAATAAAATAAACAAAGAGGTCTCTAAAGCAATAATTAGAAAGGACATACTTAAGGGCATATAAAAATGAGAAAATCTCGAAGACAATCCAGCATAACAAGAGCATGAACATATTGAGAAGGAAATTGACGAAGAGAGGAAAGAAATTAATAGACTCAATGGAAAGAATGGCAAACTAACATCCAACAGAGAGGGAATGTTATAGATAGTGGAAGACTTCTATAAAACACTATACAATCACAAACGTCTAAAGTTTTCCCACTATATGTAATGTAATGTTAATTTATACGTTTATAGCGATCATTTCCACCTCCACTAGTTTCATCTCTTTTGGTTTCGCAACATACAGAACAAAAACTTATGAATCCAGGTTCAGAGGATATTCCCGATATAGGTATCAACGGCTGAAATCTATCATGCTTTAAAGAAAATGAAAAATAACAAAGCATCAGGAGAGGAAGGAGTAGTGGCAGACGCGCTAAAAATCGGAGGCTCTGCTCTCACCAGGGCAATCAAATATCTCTTCAATATGTGCTTAGAAAACCAAACCACACCAGCTGAATGAAATAATTCTATACGCTCCTCATACATAAGAAAGGAGATCAAACAGACCTCGAAAACTATAGGCCAATCAGTCTTCTAAACCACCTGTATAAATTATTTGCTCGAATAATCACTGCTAGAATTGAGAACAAACTAGAAACATGCCAACCAAGAGAACAAGCAGGTTTCCGTCCTGGGCATGGTACAAATGACCATCTAACTTGTCTAAAGGTCCTAATCGAAAAAACTGTGGAGTACAACCGGCCGCTAGTTCTAGTATCTGTTGACTACAAAATAGCCTTTGACAATATCGAGATGGTAGCCATCTTAAGAGTTTTGAGAGATTGTAGAATCGACTACCGACATTCCAACATTATTCAACATATGTATACAAATGCCATAACAGCAATAAACCTCCACACCCAAACTCAAAAAATAAAACTAAAAAGGGGAGTTAGTCAAGGAAACAACAGATCACCAAAACTGTTCAATTCCGTAATTAATGCAGCATGAACTCCAGATAGACAAGGCGAAAACGGCGGGTTCGTTGGAAAAAATATTCCCATGAGATTTTTTTGCATAATCACATTTGTGAGACACCCCAGAATAAGGTTCAAGAAGTCGCCCACGCGAAAAGTGATCCAAGTTTTTTATAACAATTTTTTTTAATCAAATTGTAAAATCAATATTTTTGGCCCGGACAATTTTTTTTTAGATTTTTTTGGCCATTCCGGACAAAAAAGGTCTTTTGTAATTTTTCTCTAAAGTTGATCGTGTTGGAGCTATAAGCAATTTAAAATTTGAAAAACGCGAAAATGGCCATTTTTAAGACACTTAATAACTCGGTTTAAAAATATTATTTATGAAAGTCAGAAAGTGACTAAATCAAATTTAAAGCCCCCCCCCCCCTACATGATCCTGAAGAAATTTGTGTCATTAATTTATTACTAAGCTGTTATTTTTAATTATTAATAATGAGCGGTAAGATCGTATTGACGCGGCTGTGAATGTGAGTGCGAGTGAGATTCGCCATTGGACTGCCTGAATGGCATCTCTTTAGCACTCATCATGGACGGCCGCCATTATTTTTACTTAAAAATAACAGCTAAAGTAATCAAATAATGAAAAAATTTTCTTCAGGATATTGTAGGAGGGGCTTTAACTTTGATTTAGTCACTCTTCTGACTTTCATATAATAACTTTTAACCGAGTTATTAAGCCTTGAAAATCGCCATGTTTCGTTTTTTAAACTTTAAAATGCTTTTACCTCGAAAACGATCAACTTTATAGAAAAATTATAAGAGACCTTTTTTGTCCAGAATGGCCCAAAAAAATCTAAAAAAAATTGTTCGGGCCAAAAATATTGATTTTTGCAATTTGATTAAAAAAAATTGTTAAAAAAAAATTTGGAGCACTCTTCGCGTAGGCGACTTCTTGAATCTTATTCTGGAATGTCTCACGAATGTGATTATGCAAATAAATCTCATGGGAATATTTTCTCCAAAGAACCCGCCGTTTTCGCCTTGTCTAAGATGTTAGAATGGGAAAACAGAGGTTTGAATATTGATGGCGAAAGGCTGAACCACCCGAACCACCTATGATTTGCAGATGACATAGTTCTAATAACCGACGACTTAAACGAAGCCCACTAAATGCTGCAATAAAGCTAAAAAGAAAAGTATTTAACCATTGCGTACTCCCGGTCCGATTAGGGTTATAAACACGCTCTTTGAATCATAATCATATAATTCATTGAACAGTTATTAATCATTAATCATGATTCATTGAACAGTGAAGATGTGATATTGTGGTTAGTTTTCCCTGTCGCCCCTACAATTTCTTTAATGGAACCAAAAAGTAGTTCGAATTTGTTAATTGAACAAAACAGAAGAAAAAGAAGATTGTTTCTGTCAAATTGTTATTCATAACCTGTATTTATTGTTTTGTTTAGGTTTGTTTAACCAAAGTTTTACGCGGTAAAAGTAACTTTAAAGTCTGAATTTGTGAATTTCGTTTAGAACGATTTTACAATGCCGAGAATATCTTCAGAAGGTAAAATTACTCGAAAAGAGAAACTATATAATATGTATCTCAATCGAGAAATGGTGGACACCGAAATAATATTAAAGGATGGACAAATATCAGCGCATAGTCTTGTTCTTGCTGCTGCAAGTCCAATGCTTTATGGAATGCTGGAACCGCAGATAGCAGATCTGGTAATTTATGAGCAATATTTACTACTGGTATTAACCCTCTAACTGGCAAGAGGCCCTGAGGGCCCTTTCGCTTATTATTTATTTAAGCCACAGGTAAAATTAATGAGGCCACAAACTGTTTTGAATCTTCTACTCTCATTCTTCGTTCTTCAAGAAACGTTTCCCATACATTCTATATTCATTAGCCGTATTTCTGTCTCAGTTTTGTGTGACAGTGTGAGGTGAATGCAGAACAAATATCTCACATAAAATTTTTTTTTGAAGTAAAATTTTGATACTGGAAATAATCTGAATTTAGTGAAAACATTTTTTACAGCTTCAAGTTTCACTATATATCGGAATTACAGTAGAACCTCGATTATCTGTCTCTCCATTAACCTTCACCTCTGTTAACTGTCAGGGTCTATACATAAGTTGTATTTACTACATAAGCAAAAATTGAATCACCAATTCAATTTGTTTGAGCATTGTTATAAGTCAAACGAAATTCGCTGATTGCTGACAGATGATGAAATTGTTGAAATGGCAACAGAATCAGACGAAACAGATTCAAAAGTGACACAGACTTGGAATTTGATGGTGGCAATGTCAATGATGCTATTGCAACTGATAAAGATTTGTGTAAAGAAGCTAGAGAAGCACATGCAACAATTCATTAAGTGGTATTCTCGACAAGAAGGAGCGAATAAAGTAGATTTCATGATCTTACACTGATTAACAAATTCAGCCATTGCAAAATGTGAAGCAACAGTAAAACAAAGATTACAGAATATTTTAACCCAAATTGATTCGATTATATGAACACAAATCCCTCTAATATTGTCAAACAAAACATACAAATACAATTTGAAAATTGTACCATGAATTTTTAGTTTTTATTAATGTTCTGTTAACGGTCTTTTCGATTATCCATCATATCCTTGGTCCGGTGCCCTGATGGATAATTGAGGTTGCTTTAGACACGAAAATAGAAAGGGTTTTGTCTCAATTTGTTGTGATTGTTGTGTGTTGTGCTATTGTTTTCCACATTTGATCACTTATTTGTATATTTTGCTTCTGGAAATGGCGGGCAATATCAACTGGAGAAAGAAACACTTTGATTTGTCAGTAATTACTGAAGATGAAATCGAAGAACTTATGGATTCTGTTGAAACAGATTGGAAAAAAGTGAAAAAGAGTGAAAAACAGTTTACACCTATTCTGTTAAGTTTATTTTAATAAAAACCGTTCAAATCAATAAAACGCTATTTTTAACTTAAACCAGCAAAGGGCACCTGATTAGGCACCCTTTACCTGACTTTAATAATAATAATACTAATAATAATAGCGTTTATTATCCAACAGAATCCATTTAACCCGCCATTACACGTGCTATGAGGGAATCCCTCACCATATTTGTTTATAACCAATGAAATTGTGTAAAGTAATACGATAACCTTAAGCACCCAGGAATGCCTCTAGCATGGTTTATGAGAGGGTATGAACAAGTTATAGAATATTTCAGGCGATCAGTGTGCTGTGGGATAGTTGAAAGAAGAGACATCCCTCTTCAAGTGAGGGAATTCCTCACTGCGCGTGCAATCACGGTGAAATCACGTTTCTGTTATCTCAAAGAAACTTTTAGGTTTTTATTTAATATTTAGGTAGGTTTAATTAAAATATTATTGTTTGGATTAGGTTAGGAACAGTGGCACACCGAGCGGGGGGTTTGGGGGTTAAAATCCCACCCAGAGCATATAGAAATATATATAAAAGAAAGTAGGAAAATGTAACTTGTCTTTCACAAATAATACAAAAAACTTTCGATGCCCAAGCAAACCCCTCCTCCCCCCCCACCCCAGAGGAAAATTCTAGGCGCGCCACTGGTTAAGAACCCATTTCTAAATTTACCTATTCTAATTGGGAAATAAGCCACAATTTAACTTGAAATATTGATTTTATTGACGTTTCGCATTCCACCTCGGACGTCGTTATCAAAATACAAAATATTAATAGTTAACTACATAAATGCCACAAAGAAATATCTTCAGAACAGTTGTTAATTGTAATTTGCATTTTTAGTAAAATGAATTCGCGTAAAGAACGTTAATTTCTTCAGTGGCTTGCTGAAATTGAAAATTAAGAAAACTTGCTTTTGATCTATGTAAATTATTTTTACTTTTGTTTTGTTAAATTAATAAAAAAAAGTTGGTTTACGAGACTTTCTATAATATGTGAGTACAACCCATTTTATATTTGTACATGTTGACATTCATTCTTCCTCGAAATAAGTCGAATATATGTAGGTGAGGGCGATGCTCATACGCGTGCAACCACGTCACAATAGAAGACGCGTGTAACGGCGGGTTAAAGGACAAAATATTACACAAAAAAAAATTAAATGAAATATTAGTACAGTAAAACCTCGATATAACGGACTAATTGGGGGGACGAGATGTCTGTTAAAGCCAAAAGTCTGTTGTATAAAAGTATGTTTAAAATCCATCAAATTTTTTTTTGTAAATATGTACTGTATTTACACACAGTGTACAAATCTGTAAGTTAAAAAAGGAATCAAGTTTAGTTTGCTACTTTTTTACTTTTCTACTTCATCTAAAAACTTTCTGCAATATACTCGTTTGATTATCTAAATTATTCAGTGATCCATGGGTTAAATAAGCGATGCATTTTTTTTTTGGCAAAAACATACAATTAAAGTTGCTGTCTTCTAAATATCGAATATTTTCATGAGGGTAAGCAGGGGATTGTCTAAAATCAATATACATTTCACCTCTTTCGACGGTATTTCCAGTTTCTTCTCTTGAAATTTTCTCACTGCAGGTACAAATTCTTTAAAAAAACCAACTTTTGAAAATATCTGTGGTGAACCATGCCTTATTAGAGCTATAATATGAAACGGGTTAGCATAAATCAGGGCCGAGATCCTGTCCTTGCTGATTTTTCTTCCAAAATTCGATTTTTCATTTTTTTTATTCAATTTTTTTTACATTTGATCGGATTTTTTGTCCGTTATATCTGAAGTCCGTTAAATAGAGGTCCGTTTAATCGAGGTTTTACTGTAATTCATAGGTACCAATAACACATCAAAAATTTTACAAAACTAAATTTGAACGTAAAGAAATAAATTATTAATCACCTAGGTAGATCTTGGCCATAGAAATAAGTTGCTTTAAACTGCAGTTAAATATATCGCAGTAAATACTTACGGCATTATAATAGCTGCACATGACGAATAGAGGAGAATTCAACATAAGGTTAGTTCTAGCTTGTGTATATCTGAATGTAATCGAATTTCTTACTGGATAAAATGGAACGTTAAAATGTATTTGTCGAAGGATATCAGGGCTGTCAATGAGATTATGTAGTAGCTTGTACAGGAATACCAGGGAGGCATTAATTCGTCTAGATTCTAATGATACTACGTTCAAACAGCTACATAACTCATTATTGCTGATACCCCTCCTAGGATATATACCATTAATTTTGTGAGACAAAAATTTTAAAAATTTACGCTGTACCCGTTCTATAATTTGGATATTATGTACATTATAAAATGGTGACCAAATGATAGAGGCATATTCCAGTTTACAGCGTACAAAAGTGTAAAACAATAATTTAATGGCCTTAGTATTAGTGAGATTTCGACTATTTCTAATTATAAATTCATAAGATTTAAGTGCTTCTCTAACCTTTATATTAACATGTTCAACAAAAGTGAGTTTGTGATTAAATATAACTCCAAGGTCTTTAATTTTATTCAAACGTTCCAGTTCATTGTCATCAATAATATAAGGATGGTATATAGTAGACTGTTTCCTGGAATAACTAACTACTTTGCACTTATTGGCATTAAGATTCAGATGATTTTCCTTACACCATTCATGTACACGGTTCAGTTCACTCTGCAGAAAATGACAATCGTTAAGGTCGCTTATCAATGAATAAATCTTTAAATCATCAGCATAACATAAACATGGTGCAGAAATAGATTCACACAGATCGTTAATAAATAACAAGAACAATAATGGGCCTAGATTAGAACCTTGTGGAAACCCTGAAGAAGCTAGGTACTTTGCCAATTTGTAACCATTGTAAGAAACAAACTGCGTTCTATTTGACAAGTAAGACCTCATAAAAGTAACTGCATCCTCAGAAAGCCAAAGTGACATAATTTAGAAAGCAATAATCCGTGGTGAATTCTATCGAATGCCTTCGAAAAGTCAGTAAACAAAAATTGATAATTAAATTTTAATAGCATTTCTAGGTTTCTTAATACATTATTAAACTTGAAAAAATACCCAGCTAAATAAAATAATTTTTAGAATCTTGCCAGTTAGAGGGTTAATATTAAAATATTTTAAAATAATTTACTTTATTTGACAAATATAACTTTCCCGCTCTTTTTCTTACACACCTATCGTCCATGTTTGGACAAAGGCCTCTCCCAGCTTCTTCCATCGATCTTTATCATTAGTACATTCTTTAACGGTAAAATATTGCAAAACCTCTAAATTTTAAAGAACCGCTTGGATTGACATGAAATTTGGCATACACATATCTAATAAGCCAAAGAAAAAAAGTGGTATTGTGCCGATGTGTGCTTTTGCCCTGGGGGTGACTTTCACTTGGGGGTGAAAAAATATACGACCAAAGGAAGTCCAAAAAAGGATAACTGACTACTTGTAACTTTTGTTCTATAGAGTTTTTTCATTAAGTCAATATTTTTCAAGTTATTTGCCAGTGAATATGTTCATTTTTTCAACAAAATAACCACGCTTTTAGACAGTTTTTCGCAAATAACTCAAAAAGTAAGTATTTTGCTGAAAAAACATTCTTAGCAAAAATATAGCCTGTAAAAAATTTAAAAAAAAATGGTGTATATATCACACCTCTATACCTAGTAGAAGCAGAGTTATAGCTAATGAAAAATAGGCTCATATTCATCAAATTACAAATGGAATACTTTAACGTGAAATAACCAAAAATGAAACACATTTCGGATAAAACTCATTACAACTTATTAAAAGTGTTTAAAAAGCTTCATTTTTGTTTTATTAAAAAAGTTAGTCCCTTTTTTTTGGTGAAAAAATCGGGAAAATCACCTCCTAATTAGTATCTCAAATGAACTTAATCGTTACGACTTCACAAGTTTCTTGACTCGTGTATGCATTGTTTTTATGATCTGTAAGTTTCATCGGTTCAAAGTCCTTATTTTTGAAAGGGCTTTAGTTAAAATGGGTTGAACGAGTCACTGATCACGAATGTATGCAAATTTAGAAACACCAAATCTTAATCAATTTTTGTCTCGAAAAACAAAAGAATACAGGATATTCAGAAAAGCAATGCTGACTTTTCTGTTTTTTGAGATTTTTGGTATCTCTCATAATTTTAAAGTTATTTTGAAAAAAAGCATATTTTCCAAAATTAAAATTTTTGAAAATTTTACTTTGAAACCAAATTTTTTCAAAAACAAGCACTTTGAATTAGGGGGTGGTCTTCCCGATTTTTTTTGCCAAAACAAAAGGTACCAACTTTATTTTGAGCGTAACATGCTTAAATTTGATGCCAGAAACTTTTTATAAAAACAAAAATAAAGCTTTTTTAAAGACTTTAAAAAAGTATAACGGGTTTTCGCCAAAAAGTGTTTAATTTTTGGATATTTCATGTCGAAATATTCTATTTGAAATTTGGCGAATATGAACCTATTTTTCATTGGTTATAACTTTGGTTCTACGAGGTCCAGATACCTCACGCGCACACCATTTTTTTACTTTTTTACAGGCTATATTTTTGCTAAGAACGTTTTTTTCGGCAAAATACTTTTTTAGTTATTTGCGAAAAACCGTCTAAAGATGTGGTTATTTTGTTGAAAAATGAACATATTCACTCGAAAATAAAAGTGTTGACTTGGCAAAAAAGCTCTATGGAACAAAAGTTACTTAAAATTAGTCAGTTTATCCATGCACATATATTTTTTCACCCCCAAGAGGGGGTGAAAGTCACCCCCAGCGCAAAAGCACACATCGGCATAATATCACTTTTTTTCTTTGACATGTAAGCTATGCATATGCCAAATTTCATGTCAATTCAAGTGGTTCTTTAAAATTTAGAGCAAAAGCCGTGAAAGAATGTACTAAATGAGGAAGATACTTCCAATTTGTTCTGGCTTTTTTTCATTCATTCTCTCTTTGGCCTATCCCTACGAGGGGTCGGTTTCCCTAATTGCATTTCTCCACACTATAATTCTATCCTGGGTCATATCAATATTAATCCCTTTTACCAACATGGACTGCCTTCTTCTTTGCCAGGTCTTCTTTGGTCTTCCTCTCCTATTTCTCCAAGGAATCTGCACTTCAGCAATTCTTCATATTGGGTGGTTAACATCTCGACATTGAACATGACCAAACCATCTCAACCTATGCTCTCATTTTGGCATCAATTGGTGCCACATCTAGACTTCCCCTAATATGCGTATTTCTAATTTTATCCTTTTTTGTCACTCCACTCATCTATCTAAGCATTCTCATTTCCGACACATGCTTTCGTTGTTCCTCTTTCTTTTTCACTGCCCAACATTCAGTTCCGTACATCATAGCCGGTCTTCTGGCTGTTTTATGGAATTTTCCCTTCAGCTTCATTGGAATTCTTCTGTCACACAACACACTACCCGCTTCCTTCCACTTCATCCATCCAGCCCTAATTCTATTGCATGCATCTCCATCTATTTCTCCGTTATTCTGTAATACTGATCCTAGGCATTTAAAACTATTGCTTTTTACAATCATTTCACCATCCAAAGATACCATTTTATTTGCAGTAACTCCATCTTTAAATGAACATTCCAAATATTCTGTTTTTGTCCTACTAAGTTTTAAACCTTTTTCCTCCAGAGCTTGTCTCCACCTTTCCAGTTTTTGTTCTAAGTCTCTTTCACTATTTCCTACTAACACTATGTCATCAGCATACATTAAGCACCATGGAATGTTGCCCTGTAGTTTCGCTGTTATCTGGTCCAAAACTAATGAGAATAAAATATGAACTAAGCACCGAGCCTTGGTGCGATCCTACTATCACATGAAATTTATCAGTCTCTCCCACACCTGCCCTAACACTAGTCGTTACTCCCTCATATATTTATATCTCTCACAATCTTTACATATTCACCAGGGACTCCTTTCTTATTGAGTGCCCACCACAGAATCTCTCGAGGAACTCTATCATATGCTTTCTCAAGATCAATGAATACCATATGAGCGTTTGTTTCTTTACTCCTGTATTTTTCCATCAACTGCTTTATAATGAAAATTGCATCTGTTGTTGATTTGCCCTGCATAAGCCAAACTGATTATCAGATATTTCAGTTTCTTCACATATCCGTCTATCTATATTACTCTCTCCCATATTTTCATGGTGTGGCTAAGTAGTTTTGTAGCCTTGTAGTTTGTACAATATACAATAAATTACATAAATGCCACAAAGAAATAGCTTCAGAACAATACATATTAAGAAACTGGTACTAGAAATTTGCAATTGAATTGAGTCCAGGAATCTACAGTTAAAATATTTCGAATTATTAGTGAAACACCCTGTATTTACACGTAATATATTCATTTCATTAATAATTATTCATTTTATTATAGAAAACAGTTGCCTTGAGACAATACTCAAAATTAATTATGAGGTACATCTTGGAATATTTGTATAAAGGAGATTTTTTGTGTCCCAAAGACGAGGAAACTGAATTCAAAGCCGCTGCCGAATTTTTACAGCTTGAAGGGTTACATTCCAATAGACAGAAGCAGACTGTAAAACAAGAACCCTCCACCAGTCAAAAAGTGGAGACAGTTACATTACAGGTAAGCATTTACAATATAGGGTGTCCCGAAAATATTGGTCATAAATTATATAGTCTTTTTACTACAAAAGCATGTTTACGTAGGTCAAAATTTCTGACGTCAGAGCACTGCCAAGACAGTTTAATATTTCTTGCTTCCAGACGTTGTTCTGTATAGATAGAAGTATTTGTTTAAATACAAAGAACATACAATGTTTCATTGTTTGTTATTCTGTACAAAAGTGCTAGTAATATTATTTAAGACTGTGACTGATAAAAATGAAATATGAAACGAAATGAAAAGTATGAGATAAAAGTAATATATGTAATTCGTTTTAATTTTAAAATAGGGTATATTTTTTATATTCGTGAACCTTTTGTTTTCATTTATTTTCAATTTAATTTGTATTAGCATATATAATGTAATTAATATTATACAGCTTGTAACCATGTTCAAAAATGCTTTGTGTTCACAAAAACTTGACACTGTTTTGCTGGTATATCTTGTTTTCATTTCTTGATTTTTAGGAGCCAATTGTGATAGCTGATGACAGCGATAGTAGTAATATTGAACCAAACCAAAAAGATACCCACCCTAGAAAAAAGATCAAACTCAACTCGACAGCAAGCAGATGTTCAGTAAGTTCTACAATTTTTAATAAAACACTGACAGAAATATCTAAATTGTGTATGTTAGGGAAAAAAAGGTCCTCTACTCTCTTCTTCTTCATGTGCTATCTCCTCCAAGCAGGTTGGCAACCGTCATGGCTATTTGCACTTTCGATACCGCTGCTCTAAAGAATCAGCAAAAGTGCAGTTAAACCAAGCTCTCAAATTGTTTAACCAGGAGATGCGTCTTCTTCCGCGACTCCTTCTACCCTGTATTCTTCCTTCTATTATTAACTGCAACAAGTTATAACGCTCGCCTCTCCTGACATTGCTCAGATATTGCACTTTTCTAAATTTTTACATTTTTTCTGGCGTTTAATTTTGTGATGTTCTAGACCCTAGACCAGCGGTTCTCAATATGTGGTACATGTACCACTGGTGGTACATATCACTATTTGAGGTGGTACACAAAACACACAAAAAATTAAAATAGTAGTACTTAGTAATTTCTAGGTTATTAGATGACATCTCGAATATTCTCTAATTTAATACTTTTTTTATGTCAAGGGACTTTTTCTATGTAGGATCAATCTCTTTATTTCTCGGCATAAAAGTAAACAGTGCAATAAGTGAGGGGTCTAGGACTGTATTAGCTCAATGTGCCCGTGTGTCTAATAACCTGGCGGTTTCTGTATATAGTATATACCATACAATCATAATATTATGTTCCATTTTAGGCTCGACCTCGTAGAAGGTTTGTGATTTCGGATAGTAGCAGTAGTGATGAGGAACTGGAAGACAGCCTTGATTTTTTAATACGTGAAGCAGTAAGTATTCTTATTCTCCATTACAGTGAAATAATTGACACTGCCAAGGTTTTTCGCGGTGAACTTTTTACAGCCACCTTCAGTAGCTGAACCGGTCATCATTTTCTTTGCCTTATCCCTATGCGGGGTCGGCTTCCCTAATTGCATTTGATGCGCTCAGAGCAACAGTGGCCTAACCCCAAAAACGAAGTTTTGAGATTAACTGTTTTAATGGGAAATTAGCCACAATTTTACTAAAAAAATGATTTTATTAACGTTTTGACGCCCAAATCGGGTGTCGTTGTCAAAATAAAAATAATAATGAATTAAACAAAAATGTTGTTGCTTAGTAACAAAATTCT
Source organism: Diabrotica virgifera virgifera (assembly GCF_917563875.1). NCBI lineage: Eukaryota > Metazoa > Arthropoda > Insecta > Coleoptera > Chrysomelidae > Diabrotica > Diabrotica virgifera. Next base: position 250,057,980 of record NC_065448.1, on the reverse strand, counting down.
TCTAATAATTTATTTAATCTGACTCATTTATATCGTTATATTTATATTTTTCTGGTAACGTTACATCAACGAATTACATCTTATATTGTAGGTATGTGTGTAGTGTTGGAACAGACCTATAGTAGGTAGTGGGTACAGTTGTACAGTGTTCAGGGTCACGCCAGCGTAATAGATAGTCGGTAGAGAGACATGAAGAGACTTGCGGATATTAAATAAAACCAATTGTGTAGCAAATTCCTCGGTAGAATGCAGTAGGATGTGGTTACCCATACTAAAAGAGGAAGTCAGTAGAAAGAAAATACCAGGATTAGTAAGTCAATAACATATCGAGTTAGTACATATTTTATATTTTAGTATTGTTTATATATCTATGTATTATTAATATTATTTATTATAACATATGTACATATTAAGGTCAGAATTTGGTATTAGTTTTGAGAGTAAACTAAAGTAATACTTAGTACTTACGATGTCGGGATAGTATCACGAGGTTTTTTCCTGGTTTTCCCTCGTGATTTACTATGGAATCTCTAGCGCGAGAATTTTACTGTCACCATTGCATGTGGTTTGCTTTTTAAAGACATATCACATGTTATGATTTATTTGTGACGGATATTCTTGAGTTGGAGTTGATTTCATGTAATCGAATGAACTATCTTTCAATAAAGTCGTCCCAGGAACGCAATTTATAAATATTGGCAATATCATTTTAAAGTCTTCTACTTTAAAATGTATAATAAATATATGTCTGAATTGCCGATATAAATGAGTCAGATTAAATAAATTATTAGAAGAATTTTGTTACTAAGCAACAACATTTTTGTTTAATTTATTAATATTTTTTTTATTTTGACAACGACACCCGATTTGGGCGTCGAAATGTTAATAAAATCATTTTTTTAGTAAAATTGTAGCTTATTTCCCATTAAAACAGTTAATTGCAAAAAATGCCACAAGAAAATAGCTTCAGAAGTTTTGAGATAAATACAATCTTTGCATTCGCATTTCCATTATGCTTATGAGATGGCGCTACAGATTATGTAGCGCCATTTAGTCAAATATAGAGGTAGGTTGTATAGACCCCGGTTAATTCGTAGATTTAATGTTGCTGGCGAGATGTGGCTATACAGGCGAATCCTAAGGATATCATGGACGGACAAGATAACCAACGAGATCGTATTACGAAGAATGGGGAAAGAAAGAGAGGTGATGTATACCATTAAAAGGAGAAAGTTAGAATATCTCGGACACATAATGAGAAACGACACTAAGTACAGATTACTGAAGGTAATCCTTCAAGGAAAAGTATTCGGAAAGCAAGGAATTGGGAGAAGAAGAATATCATGGTTAAAGAACCTGAGGAAATGATTCTCCACAACAACGACTAATCTATTTAAAGCATCAGTTAATAAAATAATTATAGCCAGAACGATTGCCAATATTCGAAACGAATAGGCACGAAAAGAAGAAGAATGTTGCTGGTCCCGGGCGCGTCGAAGTATCCTGCTGCGCTATTCTTGACCACACGTAAGTACAAATGTCATTCTCAAGGTCGAACGATTCAAATGAAATGAGTTTTTCGTGTTTGTGAGAACTCGCAACAATTACGAACGTTCCAAACTCGCTGCGAGTGTCTGTAATCATTCGCATTGTCTTCGCAAGGTAAGATTGTAACGTTTTATGTAAAACAAATATTGGATTATGATTTGATTATATGAACTTACGTATACGCGCTAATTGCGAATGATGTCGAGAATAGCGAGCTTGGTTCAATCGGAGAGAAGAGGATATGGGTTTACTGATGATGGGGCAAAAAAGCCCCGAAACCGGTATAGACTCTTCCTGTACTCTCTGATTGAACTAGAATATAATGCTGCTGCAGTTTCGGGTTGCAACAAAATTGAAAATGTTTATACATTTTTAATGTTTAATTTATTTACTCTTTTTGGAGAGCTTAGAAAACCTCGTTGGATCTTTATCACGCTGAGCAGATGGGACGTGAATTATTCAAAATTCCCTCATCTTAATGTTCGTCTCGGCACCCGTATGGTTTATAATTTTTAAAAGCCTCGTAGGTTGTAACCAGAGAGGTTTTCACCTGATATCAATCTGATGGTATGTAGATCGATATTTATTGTCGGTTTATGTATTACTAGATTGAGAACTTAGTTTGAAAAAATTTAAAGATAATAAATGTTTATGTTATGTTTTGTTTCAGAAGCAAAGATCGGCCACTCGTGATAAAAATGAAAGAGGTTAGTATTTTAAGATGCATATATATTTTTTTTTCTACTTTTTCCTTTCCGAAAGTTGCACTTTCCCGCGCTAGTGCACCTACTATATTTCTTTTTGTATTATAACTAAAAGATTTATGAAGAAACGAAACTCTTTGATTTTTCATAATCTACGAAAATGTTTTATATATTTTTTTTTTCGTTCGATACGTAATTTTTAAGGTATTCACAAAAAACCGTCCGAAAGGGTGACATTTTTCAATGAAAATGGCAAATTTTCAACCACGAATAACTCAAAAAGTATTTATCATCATCAATGGCGTTACAACTCTTCGTGAGTCTGCCGCGTTTATTATTGCCTTCCATGTTTGTCGGTCCTGTGCCACTAATTCCCATTGTCGCACTCCCATCTTCTCTAGATCTTCTTTGACTGCATCTTTTCACCTTTTTCTAGGCCGTCCTCTAGACTTTCTTCCGTCTGGCCTTTCCCAGAACACATTGTTTATATGGCTATTGTCGTTACTGAGTATCACATGCCCTGCCCATCTGAGTCTATTGGCCTTTATATATCTAATTATATTTTTCTTTCCGAATAGAGACTAACTCGTTATTTTATCTGCGCCTCCATTTGTTTGTCACGCTGTCTCTGCAAGGGCTATATATCATTCGAAGGATTTTACGTTCCCACACCAGCAATTTATTTACTTCTCCTATTGTTAACGTCCATGTTTCGCTTCCATACGCAACTGCTGGTCGTACTATGGTCTTATATATCTGGATTTTTGCACCTCATGAAAGAAGTTTTGACTTCATTAGATGTTGCATTGCAAAAAAAGATAAAAAGGTATTGAGTTTTCAAAATATATATATAATGTGTTTCAAGGATCTACATCTCATATATATATATATATATATATATATATATATATATATATATATATATATATATATATATATATATATATATATATATATATATATATATATACCAATGTTTCTTGGGTTTAGGTTCATAAAAAAAGCTTGTCTATGATGTTATGACCATATTTATTGATATATTATCCGACGTTTGGGCAGGGAATCCATGCCTTTTTCAAGGATTGACATGCAATCGTAAATTTAGTTTTGAAACAAGTACACAAATAGACGTCACAATTAAAACACTGTTAAAATGTTAAAGCATAGGAACGGACCCACTAAGTCATTGCGTTAAGAGAGTAATGAACTGTGACAGTTCATTACTCTCTTAACGCAATGACTTAGTGGGTCCGTTGTGACTGTGACTGTTGACAGTTCATTACTCTCTTAACGCAATGACTTAGTGGGTCCGTTCCTATGCTTTAACATTTTAACAGTGTTTTAATTGTGACGTCTATTTGTGTACTTGTTTCAAAACTAAATTTACGATTGCATGTCAATCCTTGAAAAAGGCATGGATTCCCTGCCCAAACGTCGGATAATATATCAATACTTTAATTGTATTTAAAACCTAATTAGGAGATAAGTAGAGGCTATTCCCAAAATTTTATTAAAATCCATGCAGTAGGATAGAATTCGAAGGTTATATCCTGTTTTTGCTCTCATTCTCGTTCTTCTTTTTTTGTATAGACATGACTGTCTGTTTTTTCAATGTGCCTCTAGTAAGTTGTCATTCCATCGTTTTCGTGGTCTTCCCACTGATCGCCTTCCTATTGGGGAACCGTCTCTCGCTGTCCTGACTACCCTATTTGTTGTCATTCGGCTTATGTGGTCATTCCATTCTATTCTTCTGTTTCTTACCCAGTTATTAACGTTATCCACCTCATTCTCGTTGGTTGTCGTATTAAGTCCTCGTGTGGCAAGTGCGATCAAATCAAAATCATCAGCGCCCAATTCATTAGATCACCCAGTATAGTGTTTTAATAAACTGATATGGCATCTTAAAAGTTCATTTATGTAATAACGAGCGATCCACAATAATTGGGATCAAAGCTAGCCGTGCAAAAAATTACGTATGTCTTGTTTTAATCTGAATTTATACCATTGGTTTATCAATTAATTTTGGTTAACATTATAAAACATAAAAATCAGTCGAAACTAGAACTTTAATCAAAAATAAAATGAATTAACAAAAGTAACAATAATAAATAAAATCAAACAAGATCTCTACATAACCTTACTTTTCTTGTTAAGTTGACGTACACTGCAAAGTTGACGTAAACTGGAAAGTATATCTGAATTAAGAATAGACATGCACTGTATAGCTATCTCGGTCGTTCAGAGCCATCTATGGTGACAATAATTTTGGATCACACGTTATATTCGTAAGTTTATATACAATGTTCATTTATGGAATAATTTTTTTCAGATAATTCTTTTAAAGAACAAAGTAAAAAATTAATGAATATAATTAGGAGTCAGAAAAACAAAATGAACACTATTCCTGAAAGCACAGCTGACAGTTCATTAGTTTTATTAGAAAGTCCACCGTCAATTATAGAAATTTATGAAGAATCTGTACCAGTTCAACAAGAGGATCTTGGATCGTCTGAGACACTGATGATACACACAGATGCTACACAAAATTCTCCGAATGTGGAACCTTCACAAAGACCATGCAGGAATGAACAACCACTTCAACAAGAGGATCTTGGATCGAATGAGACACATATGATACAAACAGATGCTACAGAAAATTCTCCGAATGTGGAACCTCCACAAAGACCATGCAGGAATGAAGAACCAGTTCAACAAGAGGATCTGGGATCGTCTGAGACACTGATGATACACACAGATGCTACACAAAATTCTCCAAATGTGGAACCTTCACAAAGACCATGCAGGAATGAAGAACCAGTTCAACAAGAGGATCTGGGATCGTCTGAGACACTGATGATACACACAGATGCTACACAAAATTCTCCGAATGTGGAACCTTCACAAAGACCATGCAGGAATGAACAACCACTTCAACAAGAGGATCTTGGATCGAATGAGACACATATGATACAAACAGATGCTACAGAAAATTCTCCGAATGTGGAACCTCCACAAAGACCATGCAGGAATGAAGAACCAGTTCAACAAGAGGATCTGGGATCGTCTGAGACACTGATGATACACACAGATGCTACACAAAATTCTCCAAATGTGGAACCTTCACAAAGACCATGCAGGAATGAACAACCAGAGGCAGAAACAATTCCTCCTAATATCGAAGAAGAAACTCGTCCGCCAAAAAGAGGTTTTTGGCGGACGAGACACAATTCCAAAAAATTTGGAAGAAATTTTTGTGCCATTTGTTATAAATCTCGAAGAGGTATCAAAAGACATATTAAATTAAACCATAGACATCTTACTAGGAAACCTTATTTTAGATGTTCCAGGTGTCTAAGGAACTTTTATTATGAATCTGTCTACGAATACCATAAAGAAAATGGTTGTAACCGCGAATGATTGTTTAAATATATAGGGTGTCCCGAAAAATAGTGTGTTTCTTTAAGGTATGAATAGAATACACAATTTAGAACAAAAAAGAATGTGTGTGTACTTTGTACGCACGTAAGAAGTTATACTTCTATTATATGATTATAAACGAAATTAATATACTTTTTATTTATATTTTATTTAAATATTAAATTAATTTATACTTACTACTTCTCAAACATTTTTATTAAAACAGTGCCAAAAATTAAAATAATAAAAAAATAAAACACACACAAACACACTAAAAATGCCACAAATGATTTCTGAACATTAATTGTCGGAAAAATTTTTAACTAAATACGTATTTTCTGAAAATAAAATTATATAATAAATATACTTACAATCATAAAATGTATAAAAAAAAATAAAAAAATAAAAGTTTCTATTGGGATTCGAACCAACTTACCACGCGGCTGGTATTTGCGTTGTATTGGGATTCTCTCGCATTAAAACTGCGCCACAGGGACATCTTGTCATTATTTGCGAAGATCGTCTAACTAAACAGATTAACCTTTTGACATTTTTAACTTATGTAAATTAAATTATTTTGATTTTGAATTGAAATGATTTAGAATTGAAAAAATACAACAAAACATAGAGTAAGAAGACAATATATTATGTAAATATAAATATAAATTATGTAAATAAAAGTATTACATACTACTTATGTATTTTGGTAGGTTCAAGGTAGGTATCGGAGCCCGTATAACGACTAATAAATTTCGCAATCACTTGCGTCGTGCAAAGTGGCTATGTTCAAATATCATAACAAAATTTGATCAACTATCTATAAAACACTTACCAGTGAAAGATTCTTTAGCTTTGAATAAGCGAGATCTGCGGCACTCATACTAGGCACAGTTTGATGAGCTTTCACATTGGCATGAAACAACCATCTCTTCTATGTAAATAAGTCCAAAAATATAATATGAAAACTATTTAAAAAGGCAGTATAACCATTAACTAACTTTTTGTTTGTTGTTTCTCTTCCTACAAATTTTAAAACGCAACAAGCATACATTATAACCAAACCATGCACAGTCCCACAGCTGTGCCACAGCTGCCATATTGGATAATTTTTGTCATGTCATTTGAACATCCAATCAGAACAAAGTTATAATGCGCATGCGCCCGGTCGCTAGGTTTTCCCATATAAAATTTCACCGTCATTACGCCCGTAAAGAAGTATAACTTCAAAAAAGTCCTGTACCATTTTTTTCTAAAGTTAACCGTTTCCACAAAAAAGTTAACATTGTTTTCCATATACCTGTATTTTAATGTTTAGAAATTTAAATAACCTGGCAACATCGTACGCACTACACATCGGAATAATAACCTGGCAACATCGTACGCACTACACATCGGAATAATAACGGATAATAAAAACTCGTTTGTGATTTACAGTATTTAAAATAATCCAACCTAATAGTACTTATGTATTTACTATTTGTTTAGTAAAATTATTTTTTGAAGTTATACTTCTTTAGGCGCGATTGAGAGTAAAATTTCATGATACTGCGCGCATACGCACACAGACAGTATGGCGTTTAATTGCTAAATATTTCTAGTTATGTATAAATATATCAGTGCAAGAAAAGGTGTGAAAAAAATATATTTTTTAGTAAATATATTTATTATAATTTTTGTGTGTTTGAATTTGCCTTCCTCAGGAGTAAGATGAGTATTATTAAAACATTTTATTGTATATTTATTCACCTTGTGTGTTTGTTACCGTGAATTGTCATTAGGTACGTCCGAACGGGTACAGACACAGTCCTCGTAGCGTATTTGGTATAGCGTTCAGCCAGAGATCGAGAGGTCTTGAGTTCGAATCCAGTGCAATCCTATACTTTTTTTATTTTTTTGAAAGCGGTAGGCACAAAATTAGTTTGGTGTTTAAAAAAAATTAAAACAAACTGTTTAAAGTATATTTATTTTTAAGAAATCATATAATAGAAGTATAACTTCTTACGTGCGTACAAAGTACACACACATTCTTTTTTTAATGTATTAAAATGTCTATTGCATAATTTTAAACGAATTATATATCTTTTAACATAAAAACACATCTTTTAACTGAACTAGTATTACGTATTTAGCAAGCTTGAAATGTGTTGAATGCTGAGGGCTTTAACTGAATCACATAGTTTACAGGGGCACTTAAATACACCAGATAATGTATCAGTAATATGTTTACTTGTGAACTAAAATAATTAAGTTATACTTACTTGAAAATAATTATTATACCTAATAAATGTTCAAAGTAACCCACTTTCACGAACACATACAACGAGAAATACCGGCAAAACATTTTGAAAGAAATAATAATTAAAGTATGACTCTCCATTTAGTGATCTGCAATAAATAATCAACACAATAACATAGGTAATGAACTCACGATTCGAAAACATTTTCGGCATTGACACTAAACAGGATTCTTTCAAACTATCTGTTTACTAAAAATGGGACTGTCTATGTTTAAATTTTCGTACCTCACGTAGTTGTCAGATTTTAATTTGCATACCAAAACGCATTTTAATTTTTTGGTCAAACGGTTGCATTTAGAAAAAAATATTATAAGAGTTTTTTGTTCTACATGGTGCCCTCTACTTATGCCTTTAAGGGACGCACTATTTTCCGGGACACCCTGTATAACACTGGTCAACAAAAAAAATTTTTTTGAGTCTGTTATTTAGTAAATATAGTACTTCCACTCCAACTTTTCCCATGCATGAAATTATTCACGAATTTCACTAAGTTTCTTTTTATATAACTCAGAAATTAGTATTGCAAAATTAAGCCGCTTTTCCATAGAAATCACAATAAGTTAAACAAGGACAAACAATATCGAATGTCTTTGATAGCTTATTAATTTTGACATTTATAATTATTTTCAATGACGGTGACAGTTTTTTGATTTATTTACGTACTTTTATTGTTTATTTGTTTTTTTGTATCCCGAATGAAGTACGTGCCTCCTAGTGGCGGGATACGGGCAACAATACATTGGCTTATAGGGCAGTCCTTACAGTAGGGATCCTGGCCTATACAGAAAAATGCAGGCGGGTGTGGGGTAATACTGCACTTTGGTTGCATTGGTGGTGTATTGGCTAAACGTGCAGGACAGGGCAGGGTATGGTGCTGATAGAAAAGGCATTCAGGCATCAAATATCCAAAAATCTTTTCAGGCCATAAAAATGAAAAGACCTTCTCCAAACGAAATAAAAACTTATACTGAAATGATGGCATCTCCTGAGGTAAAATGTTCCGGAAGTAAAATGAGCCTCCATTCGGATCTCCGGGTGAGGACTATCTCAGGGGGAACACCATTACAGGTTAGAAAAATCAGGATAGGGTCTTGGAATCTTGGTAGTCTTACAGGTAAGAGTCTGGAGTTAGTGGATGCGCTCAAACGAAGAAGAGTTCAAATTGCTTGTATTCAAGAAACTAGGTGGAAAGGACAAAGGGCGAAAGAACTAGGTGATGGATATAAATTGTGGTATGTAGGGAGTAGTAACACTAGAAATGGAGTTGGTATAATTGCTGATAGTGAAATGAAAGATAACGTAGTAGAAGTTGTAAGAACGAGTGATAGAATGATGTCAGTGAAATTTGTAATTGATAAAGAGGTATTGAATGTTGTGTGTGTGTATGCTCCTCAAACAGGTCTGGGTGAGAATGAAAGAAGAGCTTTCTATGATCAATTGGGAGACATACTGAGTGATATTCCAGCGGAGGAGAAAGTTATAATAGGAGGTGATTTCAATGCACATGTGGGCCAAGCCAAGACAGGATATGAAACAATACATGGGGGATTAGGCTTTGGAACTAGAAATGAAGCTGGAGATGACATGCTAGAATTAGCAACAGCATTGGATATGGCGATTGTTAACACATTCTTTAAAAAGAGAGAAACTCAACTTATTACCTACAAAAGTGGACAACATCAATCCCAAATAGACTACTTCATGATAAGGAAAGAAGACATACGTGAATGCAAGGACTGCAAGGTAATAGTTAGTGAGACAGTAAGCCAACAACATAAGCTGCTTGTTCTGGACATCGAAGTAAAAAGCGAAACTAAACAAAAATATCGGAGAGGACCACAAAAAATCAAGTGGTGGATGCTAAAAGATGAGAAGGAAGGTCTATTCAGGGAAAGAATAGTAGAAAAAATATGTTGGAACATGAAAGGAAGCCCTAACACAATTTGGAGAAAAATGGCCAATATTATTAGAGAGACGGCTATTGAAATACTTGGGAAAACGTCAGGAAAGAAGTTTGAAGATAAAGAGACTTGGTGGTGGTCAAATGAAGTACAAGGAAAAATAAAAGAGAAGAGAAAATTATATAAAAAGTGGCAAGAAACCAGATCGGACATAGATCTTCAAAACTATATGGTCGCCAAAAAGGAAGCGAAAGTAGCAGTAGCAAAAGCTAAATCAGAAGCGTATTCAAACCTATACGATCAACTTGATACCAGGGAAGGCGAAACGAAGATATATAAAATAGCCAAACAGAGAGCAAAGAAAGCAAAAGATTTTAATCAGATTAGATGTATCCGAGATGAAAATAATAAAATACTAGTTCACGAAAGGGATGTCAAAAAGAGATGGAGAAAGTACTTTGACAGCTTATTAAATGAAGAATTTGACAGACAGCCTGTAGAGTCAACGGAGACAGTAGCAGCAATGGTCACCAAAATAACCAATGAGGAAGTGGCTCAAGCGCTTCAACAAATAAAGAAAGGAAAAGCGGTAGGACCAGATGATATTCCTGGGGAAGTATGGAGAGCATTGGGAGAGACGGGAACAAGGTGGCTAGCAGGTCTATTTAATAGAATTATGGAAGTTGGACAAATGCCAGACGAATGGAGAAGCAGTATACTGGTACCTGTTTACAAAAACAAGGGAGATATACAACAATGTACAAACTACAGGGCTATAAAACTGCTTAGCCACACCATGAAAATATGGGAAAGAGTAATTGATAGACGTATACGTGAAGAGACCGAAATATCCGAGAATCAATTTGGCTTTATGCAGGGTAGATCAACAACAGATGCAATTTTCACTATAAGGCAGTTGATGGAAAAATACAGGAGTAAAGAAACAAACGCTCATATGGTATTCATTGATCTTGAGAAAGCATATGATAGAGTTCCTCGAGAGATTCTGTGGTGGGCACTCAATAAGAAAGGAGTCCCTGGTGAATATGTAAAGATTGTGAGGGATATGTATGAGGGAGTAACGACTAGTGTTAGGACAGGTGTGGGAGAGACTGATAAATTTCATGTGAAAGTAGGATTGCATCAAGGTTCTGTGCTTAGTCCGTATTTATTCTCATTAGTTTTGGACCAGATAACAGCGAAAATACAGGGTAACATTCCATGGTGCTTAATGTATGCTGATGATGTCGTGTTAGTAGGAAATAGTGAAAGAGACTTAGAACAAAAACTGGAACAGTGGAGACAAGCTCTGGAGGAAAAAGGTTTAAAACTTAGTAGGACAAAAACAGAGTATTTGGAATGTTCATTTAAAGATGGAGCTACTACAAATAAAATGGTATCTTTGGATGGTGAAATGATTGTAAAAAGCAATAGTTTTAAGTACCTAGGATCGGTATTACAGAGTAATGGAGAAATAGATGGAGATGCATGCAGTAGAATTAGGGCTGGATGGATGAAGTGGAAAGAAGCGAGTGGTGTGTTGTGTGACAGAAAAATTCCAATGAAGCTGAAGGGAAAATTCTATAAAACAGCCATAAGACCAGCTATGATGTACGGAACTGAATGTTGGGCAGTGAAAAAGAAAGAGGAACAGCGAATGCATGTGGCGGAAATGAGAATGCTTAGATGGATGAGTGGAGTGACAAAGAAGGATAAAATTAGAAATGAGTATATTAGGGGAAGTCTAGGTGTGGCACCAATTGATGCCAAAATGAGAGAGCATAGGTTAAGATGGTTTGGTCATGTTCAACGTCGAGACGTTAACCACCCAATACGAAGAATAGCTGAAGTGCAGATTCCTGGAAGGAGTAGGAGAGGAAGACCAAAGAAGACCTGGGGGGAGACGATAAGGCAGGACATGTTGGTAAAGGGGATTAACATTGATATGGCCCAAGATAGAATTGTGTGGAGAAATGCAATTAGGGAAGCCGACCCCGCATAGGGATAAGGCAAAGAGAATGATGATATTGTTTATTTGGTTTTATAAATCAATAAAGTTTTATTTTATTTATTTCCCATCTAAATAGTTAATCATAAAAATGCCACAAGGAAATAGCTTCAGAACAACATTTTATTTATTTATCAATAAAGTTTATTTGGTTGTATATTTATAAAAAATAAATATAATATTACAGTTAAATACAGGAAGAGTTGCAATATTGACTTTTGGGTTCCCAGACAAAGACGAGTATTAGTAATATCGTAGTGTTAACAACTCAATTTGTGAAAAATTTGCATGTGTATCACAGTTTTCCCAAAGGTTTGATATATTAAAAATATTAATTTTTTTTATGTATTTCACTCGATAGTTTTGTATTTCTCAACCTTCTTCTTCTTAAGGTGCCGAGACCGCTTGTCGATCGTTGGCTCTCATGTTGTGCAGCATATTAACAATCATTGTCTTATTTACAGCCGCACGAAATAGTTCAGTGCTAGTTTTCCCAAACCATTGGCGTAGGTTTTTAAGCCAAGAAGTTGTACGGCGGCCCACACTTCTTTTTCCCATTATTTTACCTTGCATGACAAGGTGAAGTATGTCATATTTTTCTGGGTGACGCATTATATGACCAAAGTATTCCAATTTGCGCCTTTTAACCGTGTTCACTACTTCGCAACTTTTATTCAAACGTTGCAAAACCCTTTCGTTTGTGACTCTTTCTACCCAACTGATCTTCAGAATACGGCGGTAGACCCACATTTCAAATGCTTCTAGGTTTTTTAAAAGCGATTCTGTCAGTGTCCATGCTTCAACCCCGTAAAGTAGTACTGGGAATATATAACATCGGACCATTCTTATGCGAAGTTCCAAATTTAGATCATGACTGCACAGGATTTTCTTAAATTTCATAAAACTTGTTCTTGCTTTGGCAATTCTACTTTTTATTTCTGTACTAGGGTTCCAGCTTTCATTAATATGAGTACCCAGATATACAAGATTACTTACTCGTTCAATTGAGTCATTACCGATTGTTACGTTATAGTTATTATTATTTACGGCTGCCTGTTTACTAATAACCATAAACTTTGTTTTTCTTGCGTTGAGTTTGAGTCCATATATCGCGCAGAATGCCACCATTCGATTCAATAACGCTTGAAGATGTTCAATTGATCCAGTCAGCAACAAGGTGTCATCTGCGTATCTGATATTGTTCATAAGCATACCATTAATGAGTATTCCCTCTTTTGCGTTTTCCAAGACTTCATTTAAGATTGTTTCAGCGTAAAGATTAAACAACATTGGTGACAATATACAGCCTTGTCGAACTCCGCGCTTGATTTTTACTTCTTCAGAGCACTGATTCGCAACCCTAATACATGCAGCCTGGCCCCAATACAAATTTGCGATTATTCTAATGTCCCTACCGTCCAGACCGGTAGTTTTGAGAATATGTAGCATTTTTTCATGGCGAACTTTATCAAAGGCCTTTTCAAAATCAATCGCGCACATGAAAACGTCATGATTTACATCTCTGCATCTCTGAATTAAAACTTGGGTTGCGAATAGTGCATCACGCGTTCCAAGGCCACAGCGAAAACCGAATTGAGTACTTGAGATTCTTTCCTCAATTTTTCTATATGTTCTTTGATGAATGATTCTAAGAAACGTTTTCAATACATGACTCATTAGGCTGATGGTGCGATAGTCGCTGCATTTTGTGGCTCTGTGTTTTTTTGGTAGTACAACAAATGAGGATTTAAGCCAATCTTTAGGAATTTTTCCGCTTTCATAGATTAACAATAACCTACCTCAACAATAACCTCAACCTTAGGTAATATTAAATCTTCTTAACAATAGTAACTTTGTTGTGACTTTTTTTAAATTTATTTATTACCGTTCTATAATTTCATCTTTATATTCGTAATAGTCTGTTTGGTGTTCATGCTGTTTAATGTTGAGTACATCAATCTCCTCAATAGTGAAAAAAGATTAAACACTTCAAAATTAACTTTATGAAATACGTTAACGGGATAATAGCCATTTCCTAATTATTACCACTGACACTCTGACAGTACGTATCAATAAGGCTTTTCATCGATTGTCATTTGTTTCGAGCTTCTGACATGTGTCACATAATATTAATATATCTACGTCATACGTTGTTGGTATATACCAATGATACAAACCAAAGACGTATGACGTAGATATATTAATATTATGTGACACATGACAGGAGCTCGAAACAAATGACTGTAAATGAAAAGCCCTATATAACGCATCGACGTACGTTTTACTTTATTTTTTTATTAAACTTGTTTGAAAATGAATCGTGACGCATGTGAAAAGTTACTAGTGGAAGAACAATATTTTCTGTTTATATACATAAAAAATTAAGCAGAAACTCAATAAATAATAAATAAAGTTTGCTTTTGTACCTTTAGATAATGAGAAATAAATGTACGGTGTTTTGGCAGATTTTTTGAGGATCCATTGTATTTAAGATGCCAGTGAGGGGTGAGGGAGGACTGTAGGTATGAAGCTGGTGTGAAGCCAGATGTGATTTGGTAGTGTACGTGTGTGGATTGCAGTGGAATAACGTATTTTATGTGTCGCAAAGCCTAGAAATGTCTTCCAAAAAGTGTGGAAATGACGTGGACTGTTTTTGTTATACTTGTGGCGAATTCATTAAAGTGGGAGCCAAAAATTTTTGTTTGACAGCTCTACAAGAAGCTTAGAACAGTTCTTCTTCACAATGGAAATATATTTCCATCAATTCCTCTGGCTCATTCTGTAATGCTCAAAGAAAATTACGACCCCATTGCATATAAAATTAAGTCTCATGAAGCAGTTCGTAAAGGCTATTCTTCAAAATTCTGATGCCTTTCAGTTGTGTGTGTGTGTGTGTGAAAAAATGGCTTGGATGAGAGTCCGTTAGCCACAGATTTTTATTTTATTTTTACCTCAATTTATTAGTTTTGTTATATTTATACGTATTTCACTTAAATGATTATATTTGTTTCTTTCAAGTAGTTTATGAGTAATTTAAATATTTCCATTTTATGACAACTTAGTAGATATTCTATACTAATTGGAAAATGAACTTGTGTTTGTCGTAAATTGTAATATAATTGATTTATATATCTCTCGTTAATTTTGCATTCCAAGAAAATATGGTTTAAATCTCTAATCGAAACATTATCACAAAAACATACTGATGAATTAATTATTCCTAATTTGTGCAGATGTGCCTCATATTTCCCGTGTCGAGTTTTTAATCTGACGATAGTAGAAATATCTTGCTTTGACAGGTTATATTTAAATATGTATTCAGGTGGCGGAGGAAGTTCTTGATGTAAAGAAAAATATAAATTTTTTGACATGCTTGTAATATTTTTCCATTCTTTTTTCCATATTTTATTTATTCTAACTTTGACGTCATTTATTGCATCTGTCGATAAGGTGTGAGTTAGTATCTCACCTTTTTTTATTGCATCTTTGGCCAACTCATCCACTTTCTCATTACCCAGTATACCGGCATGCCCTTTTGCCCATATAAATACTACTTCCACTTTAGACAAATTATTTTTTATATTACATAAAATTTTTGATTTGTATGAACTAAAATCAGTATTTTCAATTGCATATATTGCAGATCTGGAGTCTGTTATTATCACAGCTTTTTCAATATTATTCTCTTTGATCCATTCTAGAGCTTTTTCGATGGCTATAATCTCAGCTGTAAAAATACTACTAATACTAGATAATTTGTAATTATTATGTTGATGGGTATTTTGCACATACATAGCACATCCTACTCCTGTTTGATTTTTAGAACCGTCTGTATAAATTACTGTGTAATCCACAAAGTCGCTCAGTATAGATTTTACTAAAATATTATTTAAATGATTTGATTCTGTATATTTAGGAATTATGATTCTGGGTTTTTTTATCAAAGTTTTATACGGAAATTTATAAATTGGTAATAATTTACTCTTGTGTAAATCTTTCTATGCCTTTCAGTTTTTAAATCAATTTTTCCAAAACTCTCAGAGACTGACAATTACAAAGAGCTTATTTCTAATATGCTTGACAGCTTCAAAGTCATGGGTTGCAGGATGTATCTTAAAGTAGACATGCTACATGCTCACTTGGATCAGTTTAAAGACAACTTCTATGCATATTCAGAAAAGCAGGTGAATGCCTTTAATACCAAAATGTAATAAACTTCGATCAACGGTATCAAGGAAAATATAATGAGAGCATGCTGGGAACTACGTTTGGGGGGCTCCTACGAGACAGTCCTTGTTTACACAATAGAAATACCAAAACTATTCTAGTTTTAAAGTTTGATTTGTATTTATGGGTTATATAAATATGCCGTCTTTTATAACACTGGTCAACATGGAAAAATGAACAGACACTCTGATGGGTGTTCTTAACTAATTTTGGGTCGCTGAACTCGAATATGACCTCCGTTTTTTTCCATCACCCTCCATTTTTCCGCTCCCCCCTATTCTTGCCAAAATAGTGGTGAAATAGGTAAATTTCGTTTAATTTGCTCATTTCGCCGCGATAAATGCCAACTTATAGATTAAAATTACAGTAAAATAATGATTAAGATTATGCCCAACGATAAACATAATTGGGGATCCGAGGGGGCGAAAAAAGGGGAAGAAAGGGGTATTTTTCTGAAAAAAACGTAAAAAATCAGCATTTTTCAGTATTTTTTTTGGAAAAAAGCGACATTACAGGCCTTTTGCCATTTTTTACACCTTCCCACTACCCCTTTGCACCTTCCTATCTCTCTTTTTTACCCCCTCCCCCCTTCTCTCTTTTACACTACTTGAATTCGCAAGCAAGCACCTGTCAGTTGTAGTGAGCGTGTTGTTCGAGACAGACTGTCTCGAAGTTTTTAAAAGTGAGGTGTTTGCGTTTAGCACACGTGTTTTTTTTCTGTGCTTCAAGTACATTTCTTTGTAAAGTTTTTGGAGTTACAATGCCGCGTTTTTGTAAGAATGATGTGAATTCTTTCTGTTATATTTGTGGAGAAGTAACTTTTAAGAATCAAAGGAGACCTTTAAATAAGATGGTTCGAAAAGCTTATGAGCATTATTTCGGTTGCAAAGTCGGGGATCAAGACAAGCCATGGGCCCCAAAATTATGTTGCAATAGTTGTTACACTAATTTAAGTTCGTGGTTACGTGGGAAATCACGTCCGATGTCCTTCGCTGTACCAATGGTCTGGCGTGAGCCCACTTCTCATGCCGAGGACTGTTATTTTTGTATGACGAAAATATCTGGATTTTCGCGAAAATCGAAACGTACCATCACTTATCCGAATATCCCTTCGGCAATTAGACCCGTGGAACATAGTAATATGCTGCCTGTTCCCATACCACCCGTAAACTACACCCTAGATGATGAAGAATCAGCAACTGAACAGAATGCGTCACCACTGGAAGAGGAGACCTCACATGGGAGCCAAGATGGAGACTACACGCCTAACGGTTCGAACGAACCACAACTTTTTACTCAGGAGGAATGGAACGACTTAGTTCGCGATTTAGACCTGCCTAAAATAAAAGCTGAGCTTCTTGGTTCACGACTTCAGCAGAAAAATCTCCTGCAGAAAGATGTCAATATTACGTTTTTCAGAAAAAGAAATTCCGCCTTCATTTATTTTTTCTCGCGAGATGATGATGATGAAGATTTAATTAGCTGTAACAACATTGCAGGACTAATGACTGAGCTAAAAATACCATACGTATCTGAAAACTGGAGACTTTTCATTGATTCCTCAAAAACTAGTTTAAAAGCGGTTTTACTTAATAATGGAAATGATCTACCATCGGTCCCTGTTGCCTATGCAACCAGTATGAAGGAAACATATGACAATCTAAGAAAAATTTTGGAAAAAATTAGTTACGATCATCATCAATGGAATGTTTGTGCTGACCTCAAAGTAGTGGCAATATTAACTGGATTGCAAGCTGGATACACTAAATTTTGTTGCTTTCTTTGTGAATGGGACAGCCGTGCTAAAGATCAACATTATGTGCGAAAAGACTGGCCCTTGCGCGTGAATGATATTCCCGGTTGTAAAAACATCGCTTTTGGTGCCTTAGTAGACAAAAAAAAAATCATTATACCTCCACTTCACATTAAGCTGGGCCTTTTTAAACAATTCGTTAAGGCTCTAAATAGGGATGGTAAAGGATTCTTATACCTGAAGCAAAAATTTCCGCATATAAGTGATGCCAAAATCAAAGAAGGCGTATTTGTGGAACCCCAGATTAAACAGTTATTTGATGACGATGCTTTCTTCAACAGTTTGTGAAGAAAAGAGAAAAGAGCCTGGGAATCTTTTGTTTTTGTTTGTCGCAATTTTCTTGGAAACAAAAGGTCAGATGACTATCAACAACGAATTGATGAGCTACTTAAATCTTACAAGGCTTTAGGTTGCAATATGTCATTGAAAGTCCATTTTCTCCACTCCCACCTGAGTTTTTTCCCGGAAAATTGTGGAGCCGTTTCGGACGAGCATGGTGAAAGATTTCATCAGCAGATTGCCCAAATGGAGAAGAGATACGCTGGAAAATGGAACCCTAGTATGTTGGCGGACTACTGTTGGACTCAAATTCGAGAAACACCGGAGGACGCTTACAAAAGGAGAAAAATTTCCAAGTAGATGCAGGTATGTTTTTTTTCAGACTTTTTGATTGCTTAGCCTTATGATTAATTTCAATACTTTTCTCCCCCGCCACCTTGTCTAATCATATTTTTGTCATAATTCTCAGATACAATCAAAACCACATAAGAGTTTGTTTCAAATAAATAGGTAACTTCTTTTTTTTTGTACATCCATATTTATGTTTTTTTTCTTGTTGAAGAACGAGGGGGCTTTAAGGGGGGAGGGTGAAAAAGAGAGATATGATGATGCAAGGCGGTTCAAGGGGGGTATTGGGAAGGTGTAAAAAATGGCAAAAGGCCTGTAATGTCGCTTTTTTCCAAAAAAAATACTGAAAAATGCCGATTTTTTACGTTTTTTTCAGAAAAATACCCCTTTCTTCGCCCCCTCGGATCCCCAATTATGTTAATCGTTGGGCATAATCTTAATCATTATTTTACTGTAATTTTAATGTATAAGTTGGCATTTATCGCGGCGAAATGAGCAAATTAAACGAGATTTACCTATTTCACCACTATTTTGGCAAGAATAGGGGGGAGCGGAAAAATGGAGGGTGATGGAAAAAAACGGAGGTCATATTCGAGTTCAGCGACCCAAAATTAGTAAAGAACACCCATCAGAGTGTCTGTTCATTTTTTTTCAATTTTTTTTGTTGACCAGTGAATTAAACTTAATAAAAATATATAATTTAAAATTTGTTTACTTTTAAAAATAATTTAAATTAAAAAAGATCTTTTTCATAAAATTTGAAATTTTGTTCTGGTAAGTACAAAAGCAAACTTTATTAGATAATTTTTTTTTCTTTCTTTAGGCATAAGTAATCAAAATCGAGTACAGAACTCAGACTCCAAATTCACCAGTGTAACAGGTTGACCAGTGTAATTCATTTTTGAAGTAAAGACTTCTTTAGGGACGATGTGCACTTTTTGGATGGGGAAAAATATTAAATTGGCGACCGTCATCGCTTCGGTCAAATAAATTTTTCAAGGAAAAACTTCTTTAGGGACGTTGTACACTTTTTGGATGGGGAAAAATATTAAATTAGCGACCGTCATCGCTTCGGCGAAATAAATTTTTGAAGTGAAAACTTCTTTAGAGACGTTGTGCACTTTTTGGATGGGGAACAATATTAAATTAGCGACCGTCATCGCTTCGGCTAAATACATTTTTGAAGTGAAGACTTCTTTAGGGACGTTATGCACTTTTTGGATGGGGAAAATATTAAATTAGCGACCGTCATCGCTTCGTTGAAATAAATTTTTAAAGTGAAGATTTCTTTAGGGAAATTGTGCACTTTTTAGATGGGAAAAAATATTAAATTAGCGACCGTCATCGCTTCGGCCAAATAAATTTTTGAAGGGAAAACTTCTTTAGGGACTTGAAAGATGCCTCTGAGAAGGAGTATAGCTAGGTGATTTAGTGTTAAGTGGCCAAATAATTGTCAATGTTTAATATTGTCTGTGATCAAATATGTTATCATTTTCTGATTTAGTTAAGTGTATTTACATATTTTTATAATTTGTTTTGAGGATTACTAAACGACCTAGATTAGTCACTAGAGGCCAGGTCATATGTATAAAAAAAAATTGTTTTGAGGTTATAATGTATATTTTAGCATTTAAATTATTTTGTAATGATGGGTAAGGCCCGTAAATAAATAAATAAATAACAACAGAACAAATCAGCCAAAGTTTTAGTTAAAAAAACAAATTGTTTGCTTTCTGTGTGAAATTACAAAAATAAGTTTAAATGCTATTTAAATTTCGTATAATTTCCTGAGGATCATCTGCCACACTCATTTTACATGCAAGCATTTGTAAATTAACACTAGCAAGCACCAGCATTTGTGACGGGTATTAGAATTTTCTATCGCCACCCGTTTTTGTATTCGTTTTTACTTGATAAAAACCTATATTGAGTTAATAACTAATAATAAAAGACATATTTAGTTAATTTAAATAAATTATTTAATTATTTAAGCATAATTATTTATGCAGTAGAAAATTTTTCAGTTTTGCTTGTACAAGACCCACACACAATTCTTTTACATACATATATGACAAATTTCACACGTTTTTTAATTTCAATTTCACATGCTAAAAATAAATAAAGAAAAATAAAGAAGTTCCTTGCTGAAAATAAAGAAAAAAAAAACGTTAAAAATTATGGTTCATTTCGAAAACAACATAAATCCACAAACTTAAAAACATAATATCAAAAAAAATACGCAACATTTAGACTTTTTTGTCTTTCAGAAAGATGCATTTATAACCCATAATATTTATTATCCTTACTTAGTACCCAAATACTAATATAAAATATAGTGTTACCTCAGCATATCCAATTTAATGGAAAGATTTTTACGTTTCCTGAAAAATTTACACATTGTAACATGTCAAGGTTAATAAATAATGAACCTTGGTAACATGTAGGTATTGTTTTCGCAATGACCGATTCAATTGTACTAACTACCTACTTGTAAAAGAGAAATTGTAATCCTCAAATAAATATTAAAGTCCCAAATTATAAATTTTGTAAAATAAGTATGAATGAGTAATACAGAAGGTCAAAAAGAGAAAGCAGTCAAAATGATTGCTCTGGTGCTTCTAATAGTGTTAAATTACCATTAAAGGGCCGCCAAAGGTATATTCATCCTAAATGGGTGGTTGTAGTTTTGTATTTTTTATTTTCGTTTTGTATTATTTTTATTTTATATATTTATACTTTTTATATTATATGATATGCTTTTCTTATTTTAGAATAGAATAGAATAGAAATATGCTTTATTGTCACTGAAAATTATACAATTTTATGGACAAAGCTTAATATAGATTCACGAAAAAGATATACATAACAATAACAAATACAATTTTATAAAATTAGATAAATCGTCAATAAAAAAATATAAACAAGTTAAAAAAGTGAAGTAAAAAAACAAAAACCAATATATTGTAAAATTACTATAAATTGCAAAATTGAACATACAACATAATATAATAAAACACAAACAAAGGAACTAATAAGTTTAAGCTGCTGTATGTGACACCCAAATATATATAAATACACTTTAGTTACTTGTACATTACTGTGATTTCTTAGTTAGTCATTAAGAAACTCTTCTACTGAATAATATGGTCTTTTAGATAAATGAGCTTTTGTCATTTTACGGAACTTGAGAAAGGATGTTACAGATTTGAGTTGTAAAGGGAGATGGTTGTATAGTTTTTTTGCGGAATATAGTATAGATTTATTTACTAACTCAGAAGACGGGATCGGTAAATAGACATCAAAAGTTGAATTTCTGGTGGAGTAGTCATGATGAGGCCTTGCTGGAAAGACATGCATGTGTTTACGAATTAAGCAGACAGTTTCTAAAATATACAAAGATGGAAGAGTTAAAATTTCGTGATCTTTAAAGTAACTTCTGCAATGGGTTGTTCTTCTGAGGCCAAACAGATATCTTATTGCTCTTTTTTGTAATTTGAAAATAACATCAAATTGGGCAGCTGTACTAGACCCCCAAAAAGGAAGACCATATCGAAGATGAGACTCGAATAAAGAAAAATATGTTATTTTAGAAGATGGTAAATTGAGTTCCTTCGAAACAGATCTTATGGCATAGCAGGCCGAGGCGAGTTTCTTACTTAACAAATCGATATGAAGGGACCATTTGAGGTTGCTGTCTAAAAGAATACCAAGAAATTTTACAGAATCAACGGTAGAGATCTGGCTGCTATTCACAAGCAGGGGTTGAAGAGCACCTTTATATGATAATGCTACCGTTTTATCCACGTTAAAGGAGAGTAAATTAGAGTCGGACCAGGTTTTTATCGTAAGAAGATCAGAAGTTATAGTTGCATGAAGAGTTGCAATAGTTGAGTTGCTTTAAGTGATACTGGTATCATCAGCAAAAAGAAAAATTTTTCCATCGATTTTTAAATTAGTGATGTCATTTATAAAGATCAGGAAAAGTAGAGGACCCAATACTGAACCTTGTGGTACTCCACATATAATGTTTTTGAGACTAGAGTCAGTATCATTTGCTCTAACCAATTGTAATATTTTATACAATATACTTTTGTAATATTTTTAAAAACAAATAAAATTAAAATTATTCTGAACTGTTGTTTCTTTATTTAACTTCTTTTTTTTTTGAAAAAAGTACCAATGAATCCATATTTAAATTAAATATAAATGTAAATCTTATAGATAGAATTTACACAAAACCAGAATTTTTTATCAGTTTGTCTCTTAAGCTTTCGTTTCATTTTTTTATCCCCTAGCTTTCTGTACGCCTTACACCTTTTTATTATTAATCCATATTCATGTATTCCTTTTTCTGTCCTTTAGTTTTACTATTAAATCCTTCGTGGCTCTTGGCATTTGAACACTTCAATAAAAAATTGTATAGACATCAATTTCAATCATATTCTTGAATTAAAGTATGGTATTACCTCTCTGTTATTTGCAGTCTAAAAATAATCATACAAATATTTGCTTATACATATAATAATTATAATTGAACACATATAAAATGAACTGAATTATCAATCAGTAGTCTCTATATTTCAAACACCAGTGTCTAACTAAAGTCTCTACTCTACTGACCTTGATTGGCTTATTGAAATTTGAATTGCCCGCCAAAAGTTACATTTCTCTCAGCCAGATTTTGGCAACATTGTATTCCATCAGGCTTAACCAATGAAGGAGTAATAAGAAGAATGGAGAACAGCAGGGAGATACTGGATTCAATCAAAATAAGAAAACTGCAATACTTGGGTCATATAATAGGGGAGTGCAATAGGGCTTTTCATTCACAGTCATTTGTTTCGAGCTTCTGTCATGTGTCACATAATATTAATATATACGTCATACCTTATTGGTATATATCAATGATACAAACCAAAGACGTATGACGTAGATATATTAATATTATGTGACACATGACAGAAGCTCGAAACAAATGACAATCGATGAAAAGCCCTATTAGACCGAAAACATGCATTGTTTCGGAATAATTCAAACAAGCTTATATTTTTCTAAAACTTTTTTTGTTAGTTTATGTCCATGTTAAAGTAATAGCTATTTGTATAACAAGGCAGGAAAGTGCTACTTTTCCTCCCGAGAATGAAGTTTACTGCCCGACGCGTAGGGGAGGGCAGTAATCATCCAAGGAAGGAAAAGGCACTTTACTCCCATGTTATACATATGGTTTTTCCACCTTCCTTAAATTAATAACAAGTCATTTTTCATTTTTACTTAATTTATTTATGTAACTAAGAAACAAAATTTATTAAAACTAAAACTAACAAGTAGGTACAATATATCTGTCAACTGTCAAATATAAGTCAAATTATTAATGTAAACATTGTTAAATCAAAATAACAATTTACTGTTTTTTACCATTCTGCAAAATACAGGGTGTTTTATGAATAAACGTTAAAATGTATAGATGCTTACGTAATAGAAAATAGATATTGTACAGGGCGTCAATAAGTTATATTTGATGACTGAAATACCATGACGTCACTTTCACTTTTCCTCCCTAGGGAGGAAAAGTACAACTTTGCTCCCTACAATCAGGTCCGGAAAAGTATACTTTCGGTAGAGGTAGGTGGAAAAAAGTTTTACTTGCGGATTTGGCCGCTAATTTTTTATTAATTGTTTAAACAATAACAATTGTTTTGTATTAATAATTTTAAAAATATCGTTAAATTCATCATTTTACTTTGATCAAATATGTTTCTATTTTGTTTTTGATTATACTGAATCCGAATATGGCATTGCAATTTGAAAATTCTTATACATAAGCTCTTATACAGTATGTCTGCGTAGCTAGGAACCACATGGAAAACTTTTTATTATCAATTTTACGAAAATAAGTTATTCTTCATAAAATGCTCTGGATAGTCAAAAATCTAAAACTCAATCATCAGATATCAAATTTTATCAATTTTATACGAGTTATGTCAAAAATATGAATTTCGTTAAAGAGTAAAGTACCTTTATATTTCCGAATATCAAAAAATGCTATTATGAAAAGTTGTTTGAAATTAAAAACTATGTTTAAATATACAATTACATCATTCTAATCGAAAAAATTTTTTCAATTTTTTCTCAAATTACGGATACTCGTCATTTTATTACAATTATGATAACTATTTTATTATCACTTTTACGAAAAAAAGTTATTCTTCATAAAATGCTTTCCCTAGTCTAAAATCTAAGATACAACCATCAGATATCAAACTTTTTTAATTTTATACGAGTTAAGTGCCGTTATTATTCACAATATTTTAATTAGAAGGATGTAATTGAACACTAAAACAAATTTTTTAATTCCAAATAACTTTTCTTAATAACAATTTTCGATATTGTGAAATGTAAAGGTACTTTACTCTTGAGCGAAATTCATATTTTTTTACATACCTCGTATAAAATTAATTAAATTTGATATTTGATGATTGCATCTTAGATTATATACGATGCAGAGTATTTTATAAAGAAAAAAGACTTTTTTTTCGTAAAACTGATAATAAAAAAGTTATCAATAGGTTCCAAGTTACGCAGACATACTGTATAAGAGCTAAAAAAAATTTTTTGCTGAACATTTATTATTGTTGAAGTTTATTATTAAATGTATTTTAGGTAAGTTTTACAGAAAAAAGTTTTGATCACTTTCTATAAACATTTTTTTAGCTGGTAATTTTCGGTTTTTGTATTACACATTTGTTATCTTTCTTAATTTTCTCAAAAATAAATAGTTTATTTCATTTCTGATGTCAAATAATTTAGTGCATTTTAAAGATTACATCCTAAGCTTTATAAAAGCACTTATAAAACTAATAGATCTGTTCAAACTTGAGTAATACCGTCTTAAAGCGGTGGTAATTCTATAAAACTACTAAGATTTCAAAAATTACATTTTTTAAGACGTCATATCATTTGAATTAAATTTTTGAGATTTTTTTTGAATAAAACATCATTTAGTACGATGCTTGAAAGGTAAGTTGTGCAAAATTGAGGGTTTTACAAGAAAAATTGTATTACACATTTTTAAATCATTTTTAAACAAAATTCATGTAAGGCTCACTTTCCGCCCCCACCGTACTTATGCCCATAAATTTTATTTCTTTTTATTATAACCCTAAGATAGCAAAATTATTCTTCTTTTAGGTTCAATTTGTAAAATTTCATTTGATCCATTAGTTAAAGAATTACATTAAATAACTCAACCATGCACTTCGCCGGACGCGTTAGTTTACAGTGCGCCAATGTTTGTGAGAAGGGTGACTTTAGCGTTATAAATAAAAAATTATAGAAGATACAGATTTAATTTTAGAAAATTCTTTATATAAGGTTTTTTTTTGTAAAATTTTCTGAATTTTTAAATGGTCAAGTCAGTTTTGTTCTAAAATTTATATTTTCGGAGTTATTTAAAAAAACATCAAACTTCGTAGTTCATTTGTTTAATAAAAAATGAAGCACCCACTTCTCGAGTAGAACTTTTTGATATGTTGTTTATTAAACATTTCTTAATAAAATTACAAAAAGTTCTATATTGTTTGATTTTTTCCGAAGTGAAAATCTATATGCACTCCCCTATAACACGTAGTGACAGATATGAGCTTCTAAAATTAATAATAAAGATTCAAGGAAGGCGCAGCGTAAGTACAAGAAAAATAGACCAGGGCGCATCTGTAAAAATATTAGTATATTTGGACGTTGAGAGGTGACTCAAATTTTTTTGCAGAAATTGCTTGAAAAGGAGGACCTTCATATTTCACCCAGAAACACTTTATGATACAGTAAAACAATACTGTAAATTTCATTAATAGATTTTGCAAAATAAATTTTGCAATCCAGCTTTCGCAAAAAAAATTCATTTTTTCAAAATGTTACAAGACTGAAAATAAAGCAGATAGCAAGTTGAAATTTTTTTTGCTTATAGAAGTGTACTGTACCTTCCATTTGCAATTTTGCAAGATTAAAATCGATTAACACCACGGCGTCAGGAATTTTTTTAAATAAACATTAATTATTGCTGCTACGCGCAGAACACCGGATAGTTTGCTCTGATTGGGCATTCCAATGACATTTGATAATGATTGATACATTTTAATTTTTATTACATTTCTATATAAATAAATAAATTTGTTTATTGCAAAATAAAAACACATAGGTACTCTATCCTTTTAATTAACACTTTTATTAGCAAAAACTTTCTTTGTTCATATATTTTAACTTAGAGAATAAAAGTTTATTATTTTTAAACATATGCAATTGTTTAAACAATATTTCACAAACAATAATAAAATTAGTTTGATTTTTGTGGAATTAAAATATTAAAATACAACAAAATATAGAGTAAGAAAATAATATAATAGATAAAGATTGGAAGAAATTTTGGTGGAAATCAACTTGTGTGAATCGAACACCGCTGTCCTGCGCGTAGCACCAAAAATTAATGTTTATTTAAAAAATTTCCTGACCCCGTGGTAATTAATCGATTTTAATATTGCAAATTGCAAATGAAAGGTACAGTACACTTCTATAAGCAAAAAAAAATTCAACTTGCCATCTGTTTTATTTTAAGTCCTGTAACATTTTGAAAAAATGAATTTTTTTTGCGAAAGCTGGATTGCAAAATCTATTAAACCGATCTTAATGAAATTTACAGTATTATTTTACTGTATCATAAAGTTTTTCTGGGTAAAATATGAAGGTCCTAAGTGTGGCATAAATGGTTTAAAAACGTAAAAACCAAATACTTGTTTTTGTATGGTTTTTTCGCAATTATTGCTATTTTGCAACTAGGTTGACTATTTTTTAAATTTTTAACCAATTCTATATTGTAGGAAATTTAATTACGCAACTTCTATGTCAGAACAACTTTTCTCGGAAATGAATACTTTTAAAGTTATAATCAAAAAACGAAGAAAAAAATCGAATTTTTCCTTAATTTTTTGACATTTTGATTATTTAAACAATGTTCCGGGCCTTTTTGAGAGGGAGGATAACTCAAATATTATTATTTGATTTATTTTCAAGCAATTTCTGCAAAAAAATTTGAGTCACCTCTCAACGTCCATCTCAAAACAGATGCCCTGGACTAAAATGTCCTGGCTGAGAAATCTCAGAGAATGGTTTGAATGCAGCTCAACTGAATTCTTTCGGGCTGTAGTCTCGAAAGTGAGGATAGCAATGATGATTGCCAACCTTCGTCGCGGAGATGGCACGTAAAGAAGAAGAAGAAGGGCTAACTTTAGTCGCGTCTCTTTATTAAGGTTTATTATTTATTACATTACCCATTGTTGTCTTCTTCTTTAAGTGCTTTGCCCACCCAGAACATTGGCCATCAGTCGCATGATTTTTACTTTACCCACAGCTGACTTAAATAGTGTCTGGTGCTCACTCCATACCATTGGCGGAGGTTCCTAAGACAGGATGTTTTTCTGCGTCCGGAGCCGCGCTTTTCCTCTATCTTTCCTTGGATAATTATGTAGTATTTCATATTTCGGATTTCTCATTACGTCGGCAAAGTACTCTAATTTCCTTCGTTTTATGATATTCAGTACTTCTCTTTCTTTGTTTAGTCGCTGCATTATTAACGCTTTATTTGTTACTCTGTTCATCCACGATATCCTCAATATTCTGCAGTAAACCCACAATTCAAAAGCCCAATCCTTTTGAACTTTGTTTCCGTGAAGGTCAATGCTTCCATTCCACAGAACAAAATGCTGAACACATTGCAGCGTAATAAGCGTATTCTTAACGTAATTTTTACCTCTCTGTTGATTAGTACCTTTTGCATTTTCCTAAATGATATTCTCGCTTGCTCTATTCTGCATTTGATTTTGATGTTTTGCAGAATTGCGTGGATGTTAATTAAACACCGAAGTACTTCTAGTCAGTTTTATTTTAAAAGAAAACTCAATAATTCTACAAATAACTTAAACATCAAAATCAACATTTATTTTTTCTTGACACTTATTTTTTGCTTACAGTTGACATCTGACACTTATATAACATTGTTTCCAACTACATCATACAATAACAAAAATCCCCTAGATTTGCCGTTGCTTATTTTTACTGGGTATTCAACACCCCCCCTCAACGGTAAATCTCCTAGATCTAAATTAATTTTTTATTCTAAACCTAGCAACTCTCTAAATTTTTTAAACAGAGTTAAACCTAATGGTTTTGTACATATGTCAGCCTGTTGGTCACTTGTATTAAGATATTTTAATACAACAATATTTTCCTTAATTTTATCTCGTACAAAATGAAATCTAATATCAACATGTTTTAGTCTCTTATGAAATTCCGGATTTCTACTAACCCTTATAGCGCTTTGATTGTCTGCATGAATTAGAACCGCTACATAATCAGGTTTTATTTTTAAATCATACATTAAGTATCTTAGCCAACATGCTTCACTCACACATACACTTAGTGCAACATATTCAGCTTCAGTAGAGGACAAACTGACTGTAGACTGTTTCCGTGATGCCCATGACACCGTGCAATTAAAAACTTTGAATACATATCCTGATGTAGATTTTCTATCAGTACGGTCACCTGCCCAATCTGAATCTGAGTACCCTACTATCAAATTTTCCTGTTTATATTTATGTTTATAGTATATCAAACTCATAGTAACTGTGCTTTGAATATATCTCAATACTCTTTTTATTGCTACCCACAAATCGTTACTTGCACATGTTTGATACCTGCTTAATATACCTATAGCTATACACAAATCTGGTCTTGAGCATAACATTGCATACATCAAACATCCTATAGCAACTCTACATTTCTTTTCTATCTCTATGCTCTCAGATTTTTTTCGTTTGAGAAAATCGTGGTGAAAATTATTATCCATTGGTGTTGTTGATGGTTTGCAGCTTGACATGTCAAATTTCTTCAAAACATTTTTTAAGTAAACAGTTTGATTAATTTTTATTTTGCCTTCAGACAAATTTTGAGTTATGCACATACCCAAAAAATGTTTTATTTGACCTAAGTCGTTCATTTTGAAGTTTTTGTTTAAAATGTATTTTATTTTCTCAACTTCTTGATCATTTGTACCTGCCAACAGCAAATCATCAACATACAGCAAAATGTATATCCTACCTTTTTCATTTACTTTAATATAAAGACAATATTCATATTCAGATCTTGAAAAACTCAAATTTTGCATCAAATTATGAAATTTGTCATTCCAATTTTTAGGTGAACTTTTCAAACCATATAAGGACTTTCTTAATTTGCAAATAGTGCCCTCTTTTTCTTTAAATCCCTTTGGGAGTGAAATAAAAACATTTTCTTTAATATCCCCATTTAGAAATGCACTACAAACATCTACTTGATGAATTTTCATATCAAAAGTATTAACGTAAAAGCACCGTATACCGTCCGGTCTCCCAATTCCGTCCGACAAAGAAATTGCGCTCTATACCTCAGAGTTTCGTCGCAATCAGACGGCCGAGTAGAATTTTTGATAGGTTATATCCCCACTCATTCTACTTTTAGCACGCAGACATTTTACGTTTACTGTTGTCAGTGCGATTCAGTTCATTGCAAGTGCATGTCTTGTTTTAAGCTATACTGATTCCAAAAAAACATAAAGGTAAGGAATACTTATTTTCCATATTTTATAGATACTACGTTTAACAGTTATGTTTTTACTTATTTATTAGAATCTTTCATATTTATTTATTGTAAATATACATATATTTTTGTAATTTTTTTCGAACAATAGATTTTATTACCGAAATTAAAGTGGACGGAATAGGGTAATGCAGAATATCAAGGGGTTCTTGATACCGTCCTAGCGGACGGTATTAGGGATTAACTCCTTCAGTTTCAAACGCTTTGTAAATATAAGTCTTAGTTAAATAATATAATCCGACATATTTTAACCATAATATATATTTTGCTCCGTTTAAAAACCTAAATACGACCTATTATAGGTACAACTCATTTTAAGAAAATTAGTGTCAACTATTAAGTGAATTCGAAAATTCAATTTAAAATTTAACCCAAGAATGATGCATTTATTACCTATTCTAGATTTAATGTGTAAGTTTGGTTTAGTTTTTATTTGTAAAAAATGTTTATGGTAGTTCTTCCTCTCAGTTTGTATTATCAAGTATGATAAAAATGACTATCTAATTAGTAAAACTCATTTAAAGGAATTGGACGGACACAGGAACCTTCTGTCCTATATCCGTCCATGGTGGACGGACAGAGCTACCTCAAACTCCTGTTACCGACCCCATAAAATAAAAACTAATAAAATATTTTTTTTTCAGTTTTTTATTATCTGCAACTATGGTATACAAAAAGCGGATGAAGTATCCCCGAGAGAATATCCAAAAAGCTATAGAAGATATTAATTTGAAACGTTTAAGTATTCGACAAGCCTCCAAAATATACAATGTGCCTAAAAGTACTTTGTTAGATACTATGAAAGAAAAGTACAAAACTCCGGGCAATATTGGAGGGCCAACAGTTTTGTCCAGTTCCGAAGAAGACTTGATTATAAAATGGATAATCGAAATGGGTAACGTGGGATTCCCGGTAACAAGATCTCAACTTGTTGATTCTGTTTCAAAACTAATTCAAAATTTGAAACGAAAAACCCCATTTAAAAATTACATACCTGGTAAAAAATGGTACAATGGTTTTCTCGCTCGTCATCCAGAAATTTCAAAACGTGTTCCACAATCACTATCTTCTTGTAGAGCCGCAGTTACGGAACAAAATATAAGAAATTGGTTTACCCAAGTTCGGGATTATATGACAAAAATGAATTTTTTACACATTCTTGAAAACCCCAAGAGAATATTCAATTGTGATGAAAGTGGTTTCTATTTATCCCCTCAAGAAAAACAAGTGTTGGTTAGAAAAGGTGCAAAAAAGGTATACAGTCGCATAGCTAATGACGAAAAAGAATGTCTTACAGTTTTGCTAACTGTTGGAGCTGATGGTTCTGTACCTCCGCCATTAGTTTTGTATCCCTACAAACGGTATGTGTCAGCTGCAATAATAACGAACATGCCAAACCAGTGGGGAGTTGGGCACTCTGAATCTGGTTGGATGACAAGTGAGACATTTTATGAATACGTTACAAATGTATTTTTTCCCTGGTTGGAAAAGAACAGTGTTCCACTCCCAGTGATATTGTTTCTGGATGGACACTCTTCCCACATCAATCTGCCTATTACTGAATTCTGCAAAGAAAAAGGTATTATTTTAACAGCATTTTACCCCAACGCAACTCACCGATTACAGCCGTTAGATGTTGGTGTTTTTTATCCCATTAAAAATAACTGGCGAAAAGATGTTCGATCTTGGCGTATGGAGAATAACGGAAGAAAACTTCAACGGGCTGAGTTTGCAAAACTCTTAGACAAAACTTTGAAGGCTACAG
The DNA here is from genome assembly GCF_917563875.1 of Diabrotica virgifera virgifera. NCBI lineage: Eukaryota > Metazoa > Arthropoda > Insecta > Coleoptera > Chrysomelidae > Diabrotica > Diabrotica virgifera. Next base: position 250,025,988 of record NC_065448.1, on the reverse strand, counting down.
TCTGTACATCGATAATAAAAAGTGCATTTGAATCATGTGGACTCTTTCCGTTTAACGAAAATCGCATTGATTATTCAAAATTAATAAAACCAATAGAACAAAAAGATTCTGATGATAAAATAACTGAATCAACATCCACTACAACTGTTAATGTTTATGATTCTAAACTACTTCGAGAGGTAGAGATACGTTTAAAGCCAGAGGTTGTTAACCGTTTTAGGATTGCTGAATCAGCGGCCCAACTAGAAGAAAAATATGTAGCATTGTATGATTTCTGGAAGAGTCTTCATCCACAAAATGTCGATCATGATAAAACTTTGGAAAACAATTTGCCAATTAATGCTGCTAACGAGACCATTGTTGACATACACTTCGATGAAAACTTTTGGTTTTGCAATAATGATACAATTGAAGCTACAGTCAAAGCAGATGGAGCATTGGTCTTAATTCCTTCACAGAATAGCAATTCTAGTTCGCCAAAACCTGGTCCATCAGCATCCAAGAACAATGATTGTGAGAATATAGACTATTATTTAGCAGTAAGTTCACCCCAAGAAAAAACACCACCTAAGAACAAAATAGTAAACACAACTCCTTGTAATAGCCCATTAAAAGATGATTCAATAGGTATAGTTTATTCTGATCAAAAAAGACAAGTACAAAATCAAGAAAAAACCCCACTTAAGCAAATTACAACAACATCAGAGAATAATAGTAAATATCCAACACCTTTCAAAAAAGCACTATTTTGGCCGGAAAGTTCTGCAAAGAAAAAAAATAATAGCACAGAAGACACCAAGGAAAGGAAAAAACCAAAGATTTATCCTACAGTAGCTATAAGTGATGAATTTATGGAACATCAACGAAGACTCAAAAAAGAAAAAGAGGAAAAAGAAAATGAGAAATGTGAACGAATCCGAAAGAGGAAAGCAAAAACAGAGATTCAACAAGCAAAAAAGAAAAAGTGTCCTCCAAAACACACACCAGGCATAGATACTGGTAATAATAATACGGAAAACATAAATAAAAAGAATATAGAAATATATTCAAAGGACGATTTTGTGTTGGTTCAGTACGACAGTGAATATTTCCCTGGTGTAGTTCTGGAACGAAGCAATGATACTTTGAGAGTTAAAAGTATGACTATGAATGGAAAGTACTGGAAATGGCCAGATAGAGATGACATTTTAAATTATGACTTTGATGATGTAGTTTGTAAGATTGCGAGACCTTCACTCATAAATAAACGCGGCGCCTATGAAGTTCCAGAAATTGAAAACCTAAAAAAATGAAGTCTTTTTTTTTATTATTTAATTCATTTGCAGTCATTAAGTTCGTTTCAAAACTTTGTACTTAAATAAAACTTATTTTTAAATTATTTGTTTTGTTTTTTGGCCATTTTTTTGCAAATTTATTTAAAAATTATTCATAATGGGTTTTTTTTGTCATAACTAAATAAATAGGACGGATAACGGTACTCTTGTGGACGGAATTGGGAAAAAATCATTAATGTGGACGGAAAACGGCTATTTGCGAAATTTTTGCATTTGGTTTCTTAAATAAGCAATTTTGTTGAAATGACTACTGTTATTATTATAAATTTGGCTCTAGTAAGAATTAATAATGCATAATAGCTTATAGACAGAATTACTTTAAATTTCAATGATTCGGAATTGATCTTTCAAACAATTTTATATATACCACTTATAACCGGTCGGAATTCGGTGCTCTTACGTTACACATGGCTAAGAAAATCCTTATTGATGGTAATTTTGCTACTGGACTATAAATATCATTAAAAAACATACCAATTTGTTGAAAACCTCTAGCTACCACACGAGCTTTATATTTCACTACTTTACCATTTTCATTTTTCTTTTTCTTGAACACCCACTTGCACTCAATGACTTTTTGACCATCACTACTTTGCACAAACTCCCATGTTTCATTTTCTAGCAACGCATTTATTTCTGATTGCATAGCTTTCTTCCAATTTTTACACTCACTACTGGCCACTGCATCATCATACGTCTGGGGTTCTTCATCATCACTAAAAGTCAACAAACTCATTTCGTCATCATCCAGAACATAATCATCATATCTTGAGGGTCTTTTTATATGTCTTCTCAGGTCATATCCATGCTCCTGCTCTATTTCATTCACATCTTCAACACTGCTATCAGTTTCGAGGTCACTCTCACTGCTTTCTTCTCTATTATTTTGAGGTTCTTCTGCTTCACTGTCATCTTCTTCTGACTTTATCTCCTCACATATCATCTGTATGTTTTTATTCATGTCTGTCTCCCCATTTTTTATTTCTATGGTTTTCTCGGGCAAAAATATGACATCTCGATGAATTTCAACTTTATTTTTGTCTGGGACAAATATTTTGTAACCTTTTACATCCTCACTGTAGCCAATAAAGAAACCAAGCATATTTTTTGCATCCCATTTTAATCTCTTCTCTTTTGGGACATGCACTGATACTCTAGAACCAAAACTCTTGAGTGTAGAAATATTATTGACTTTCTTTTTGTACCATAATTCATAAGGTGTCACATTTTTTATGCTACTAGGGCCTGTTCGGTTTAAAACATACACTGCTGTATGTATGGCCTCTGCCCACAAGTTTTTATTCAACTTTTGCCCTTGTATCATAGTTCGGGCTGATTCAACTAGGGTTCTATTTTCCCTCTCAGCCCTACCGTTCTGCTGAGGCGTATACACTACTGATCTCTGATGTTTTATGCCTTGATAGTCAAGCATCTCCTTTATTTCTTGGTTTATAAACTCTAAACCGTTATCTAATCGTAAATTTTTCATCTTGCAGCCTGTCTCTCTCTCGGCTAATGATATAAAATTTTTAAGGTGTTTCTTAACTTCTGATTTATTTTTCATGAAATACGCATACCTATAATTTGTATAGTCATCCTTTAACAACAGGAAATACCTATTTCCCCCTAAAGACTCTTCTTCCATAGGGCCACATACGTCTGTATGCACTAATTGTAATGGCTCACTTGCTCTTGATTCACTTAACTTGAATGGTATTCTGTGTTGTTTACCTGTTAAACACTGTTCACACACGAATTTTTCGTCTATAAAATCAATGTTATTTTGCCTTAAAAAGTTTCTCACATATGTAGTATTTTGATGTGCTAGTCTGCAGTGCCAAACTCTCAAACTTTCTGTTGTTTTTGCAGAATTACACTCTGATGAAAATACATCTACTAAACAGCTGTTTTCTTGAACTTGACCGTCAGACAAGTTTTCGTTAGGGGTGCGTTCCGAAATTAAAATATTTGCAAAGGTTTCAGTGTTTTGTTCTTGTGAGAATAACATTTTGTATAATTTGTTATCCCGTGTTGCCAATGCTCTTATTTCTCCTTTGTCATTATAAAATTCACATTTTTCATTGTTTGAAAACATCTTATAACCTTTATCTAAGGCACATCCAGCTGAGAATAAATTAAATTGTAAATCTGGCACAAATAATACATCTGACAGGGTTGACTTTATAAATTTCTTACCATTAAATGCCCATAGAGTTATTTTTCCAATACCTTTAACTGGTAATTTTTCTCCATTTCCGACTTTTACTTGTTTTTTATAGCTTATCTCTATCAATTCTTCAAACAGATCTTGATTCCAGCACATATGTTCGCTAGCTCCTGTGTCCAAGCACCATTCATTTTTATTTTTCTTACTCCCAGTATATACCATGAATGCATTACTGTCAATTTTATTTTCTTCTCTGCTTGTCTGTTGTTTTTCATTTTTATTTTTATTAAACCAACACTCTTGTAAGTTGTGTCCTCGTCTTTTACATTGACTGCATACTTTTATGTCTTTCTGGCTATTATTATCTCTCTCTTTCTTCTTGAAAAAGCAATTTTTCGCAATATGGCCACCTCTGCCACAAAAATGGCACTTTAATCTGGTTTTCTTTTGCCCTTTAAATTCTCTGCTTGTATCACTTTTCATCGCCAATGCTGTGCTGCCCTGTGCTGACTTACTTCTTTCTTCTTCGATAAGTAGTCTTGATGTAAGTTCATCTAGGGTTTGTTTATCAGATGGTACGGATTCCCATGCGGATCGAAAATGCTTATATTCCTCTGGCAATGCCATAAGTATTTTTGTCATGATCATTTTATCGGACAGCTCTTCACCAGCTTGCTTTAGCTTATTTTTTATCTCTTCAAGCTGTGATATGAATGAGGCAACATTTTTACCTGATGAAAACTCCAAGAGAAAAAACTTTTGTTGCATTAAATGAATGCTCACCTCTGACTCTTTGTCGTAGACAGACTTCAACTTTGTCCACATATCTTTCGAGGTCTCACAGGATAAAATGTGTGTCATAGGGCCTTGCTCTATTCTGGTTACTATAAATTCTTGTGCTTTTGAATCACTAGCATCCCATTTCTTTTGGTCATCTCCAGTAGTGCTCGGTCTCACAGACTTTCCTATTACTATGTCATAATAACCACGGCTTTTTAGCACTACCCTTGTTTGAAATTTCCAGGCTACCCAGTTGTCACCACCACTAAGTTTCAACGCAGCCGATGAATTTTCCATTTTTCGGATTTATGTTTTTCTTTTTTTTATGTATATATACTCGAGCTTCTTTTTCACCTTTTTTTCAGCTTTTCTTTTTTTTATTTTCGTTGGCCGCGGCAAACTACCGACACAGGCTCTTCAACACTGACTTTTTTACTGGCGAAATACTCACGAAACAAGTGATCTGGGCCCATAACCTGATGTTTTGCAGAATTGCGTGGATGTTAATTAAACACCGAAGTACTTCTAGTCAGTTTTATTTTAAAAGAAAACTCAATAATTCTACAAATAACTTAAACATCAAAATCAACATTTATTTTTTCTTGACACTTATTTTTTGCTTACAGTTGACATCTGACACTTATATAACATTGTTTCCAACTACATCATACAATAACAAAAATCCCCTAGATTTGCCGTTGCTTATTTTTACTGGGTATTCAACAGATTTCCTGTGAAAAATTCCAATTTTCATTCACCCAGCAGCCTAAATAATTGTATGTTTGTACTCTCTACACTCTACACCATGTCTCCATTTATTCTAATATCTGCCAAGTTATTAGCAATATTTTTGTTTTTGCTGATGCCTATCTATTGAGTTTTCTTTATGTTTATTTTCAGACCCATTTGTTGGCTATGGTTCGTCACTGAATGTAGGAGTGCCTGCAAATCATCCCTGTCTGTTGCTAACAGAACTGTATCATCAACGTATCTATGTAAGATTGTTGATGACTATTCCATTGGCAATTATACCCTCTGTTCTGTCTTCTATTGCCATTGTTGTAGGATATGCAATGATGAGTGCGCTAATAACAGAGACATGTTAACAATAGACCAGGCTAGTTATATGCCACTCAATGCATCGGGGTGTAATAACACCAATATCAAGTATGGTGGTCTAGCTATCTTTATCTGTCGTGCGAGTGTGAGCGTATCTACCAAGAGGTGGGAGTAATGGAACGACACAAACACAGAGGCGGCGGCCCTCATATGTTAGAGAGAGAAGGCTAGGCGCCGGTAGAGAGAGATAGATAGACCACCGAACCGAACTGCTCCGCGTTACGATATTTTTCGGACCTGGCCTAATCTACTTGTTATTATATCTATGGCTAATAACCGGCAAAATAACGTAAAATATGGAAAACATAATAGGTTGTGGAATAAAAAGAGATGAAACTAGTAGAGGTGTAAAATTATCGATAGGAACCTATAAATTTACATTACATTACATAACGTCTGTGAATGGAGAATTTTATAAAATTCTCCTGTCACAGTGACAGTTGTCAAACTCTTCCGATATGTCTAAAGGTGGGAAACTACTATGTAATATAATGTAAATTTTATAGGTTCCTATCGATAATTTTAAACCTCTACTTAACTATATTTATCTCTCCTTATTTGACAATGTATTATGTTTTCCATCTTTTGCGTTATTTTACCGGTTATTAGTGCGCTCATCACTAAAATTTGAATTAATTGCATTTTAAAATATAACCATTTTGGTTTTTCCTTATTAATACAATCAAAATTTAGTCTAGTCTAGACGAAGCTGCTTAATACGTCTCTGTTAAGTTGCCACGTCTGCTGACAACTGGGTGCAAGTGAGAAAAGTTTATATGTGGAACTGGTCTTTAGAGGGAGAAAAATGCATCTACGGTAAGAAGAAAACTGCCATATTTCTCCGAACAAGTGCTATCTCACTCTATAAGCTTGTTCCTAATGCGATAAACAAAGAAAAACACTTTACCTAGGTAAATTAATGTAGAATTTAGAAATGAGATTGTGATATATTTTTTGTGAAAATAAGTGTTGTTGTAATTGTTTATTAAATAATTTTACATTAGTAGTGTCTGTGCTTTTCTTCACTGTTAAGTGATTTGATATCAAGTTTATAATTTATTCTACGTGCATATAACTTAATTTAGGGTGAATAAATATGTTAAAATGAAAGGAAACAAGATCAATGCTAAAAGCTGAAAGTTAAACATATGTTTCTGTAAAAACGTGAGTAGCATGATTTGAAAGTATTTATATTATTTATAGTGTTCTAATACTGAACAGTTATTACTTTATCTAACTGCTGACGTGCTCTATAACTTCTGACAGATTATCAATTACTTCGCCCATTGTAATTTTTTTTAAGTTGTCCCATATTAATCTTATTTAAGCTGTTATTATTATAGTTTTAACTCTGCAATTGGTAATACGTGTGCTTATTTTTGTGTGTTATTGATTTCTTGAGCTTATAAAGAAAAATTATGACTGTTCAAAATAAAAGTTAGGTTAGGACCGATGTCAGATTTTGACATAAGTTTTTTTTTAAATCAAGGTAAACGATGTCTTGGATGAAGAGAAGAGGTCCAAGTACACCTAGCCCTGCTCCAGCGCCTGCAGTACCTATGTACAACCCCAATCAACATTCCGCAACACAAGAGGTATTCTATTTTTGTGACTACTAGCAGCAGCTCACTTGTTACCATTGTAAATATACTGGTGACAAGTTGGCAGGTGCTTATTTTTTAGTATAAGTCCAATAATGAAGCACAGTTTTACATCAAACCTAACATTTTATAGTTGACTGTAGTAATATACATTGATACACCAGTTCCGAAGAGTCACAAGTCTGAATTTTAGTGATTTGCAGTTAAGTATTGGAAAGGGCTTCAATAACTTATATTCAAGAGTTCCAAAGGGCAACAACTCTATAATAACATTTTGTGAAGATGTCACACATATTTTGTCATAAAACGATAATTATTTTAGTTCCAAAATGTAACAATTCGAATTGTTACCCTGTTTTCTCGTAACTAACCATGTTTGACTTTTTACACTTTGAAACTGGTGTGTCGACATGTATTCTATCAACTATAATGATGAATCAGCTTAATTATGCAGCTTCAATACTGCGAATATGATTATTTACAAACAAATAAGTAATTTGCCTTATATTATCCTACATAAGGCAAAATATATATATGTATTCCTCTTATTATAGCAAATTACTATCTGCATTTGCAGTTGTGTCCATAAATGGATTAACAATGATAAATGTACAACCAGCACGAAGATTATAATTAAGGATTTCCACAGTTTTTACTGTATTCCTTCACTCAACTGTTCTTCCTGTTTTTCCAGTCCCCTTCCTGCAGATTTCTTCTTTCAATTGCTTCTACTTCATTCTACTTCATCTATGAAAGATCTTTGGGGTCTGCCTCTATCTTCTTTCTATCAGGCTCCCCTCTTTTATTCTGTTTATCCAACATTTTTTGTCTGCTCTTTTGGCATGTCTGATCCAGGTTAATCTCTTCTTTTCTATGTAGTCTATTATATCTGAGTTCATTCCTATTCTTTTATTAATCTCTATATTATGTATTCTATCTGTACTTGTTATTCTGAAGCTTCTCCTTAGGAATTCCATCTCTGTTGATCTTATTTTGTTTAAAAACAGAAACTCAAGATTAAAAACAGAAACTAAAGGAACTAGTATAGAATAGGCAGACAAATTATATGAATGTATGTCTATCAATGGATTCTGATTCTGTTTCTATAAATGATGAATGTATAAAAAATATTATTGGGCACTATGGTTTGTTTTTAAACCAGGAGTAAACTAAAAAGACAGATTCACACCCAAGAAAGTCACTGGAAAAATCACCAAATACATCTCTTTTGGTTGATCATATCAGCCTTCAATGGTAATCCATAAATATTATATTATACTAATACGCCGCTAAAGAGTTCTAAAAAAAAACTGTTTTTTATATCAAGCAGACTAGAAATCTAAAAATTAAGAAATAATGCAGAAAACTCAAAAAAATGCTGATATAACTTAATTAACCTATGAAATGCCAATCGTGTCAAAATTTTATAAATGTCATTAGTAACAAAATTTTATAACAGTGGAGTAAACTTGCCCAAGGTTGGACCAACTACAAACAAGCATTATGGTGCGGTAAATTTGAATTACTCCTCTTGGTTTAAAAACAGACCATAGTCAATTCTTCAGTGTTTTTCATTTTAAACATATATCGTCAGTGTCATAACAGCTAGTTATGAGCTAAAGCCTTCTTCAAAGCAATCATCCATTCACTCATGTCTCTGACATCTCTTTTCCATGCTTCAACTTAAATAGAATTTAAATCATCCAAGTTGTCTTGATACCTACTTAAGGCTCAGTCTTTCTCTGGCTTGTCCAATTGGCCGTTTTTGCTATTTTACTATCATAGTAAAATACACCACTTGAGAAAGGCACTCTGCCGAAACAGTTGTAGTAACATTAACTTATAATAAATTTTGTGCAAGTATTGAAAACAAAAGTTTTTCAGTGTTTTATTGTTAGATAAAATGAATTTCCATCAGGCAATGGTCAAATCCATCAAATTAGAACAATTTTAAAACGCCATTTTGGAGGGAAGGCTAGGGTCACCTAGGGTTAGTGTGACAGCGGTGTTAGTGTGACAACATTAAATACTAATTTATATTGTGCTTTTATATTACATAATAGGATGTTATATTACACTTCTATTGCATTTCAATAGATTATTAAAAAAAAACTGTTTCAGTCCCTTCTGTTTTTTAGGTTAAAATCATAGTATTTATTTATGTGTGTATTTTAATTCGAATTTGAAATTTTGATATATTAAGTAGTCCAAATTTGGGATTTCTTCAAAATTATTTGTATTTAATTATGATTTTTTCTCTGCATGGTATTGCATCACTTATTTTAAACATTTAAACTTATTTTTGGCCCAATTGGCTAAAGGCCCAATTGTCTTTATCTATTATTTTTTTAGACATGTCACAGTAACCCCACAGATTTTCACACTGTGGGGTTTCTGTGACAGTGAAACATGGGTATAGTGTGACATGTGTCACTATCACCACTAACTACCTTAGTTTGGTCAGGTTATGGTTGACAGTATCTTGCAAACGTTCATCAGAAGAGCAAGGGATCGCTGGGTCATCATCTATCACTCTATTAAAATAGCACCAAATCACTGGCCAATCCTCCAGTCCATTACAAGGGTGTCAAATCACCGAACTTTCTGTTGGGCAAGAAACACCAGAGAAAGTAATTGATGGATTCGACCGTTACTTGATGGAAGTTCATTTTATCTCACAATAAAACACTGAAAACTTTTGTTTTCTATACTTCCACAAAATTTATTATTTACAACTATGTGACTACAGCTGTTTCGGCAGAATGCCTTTCTCAAGTGATATAATTTACAATGTGTTTGCCTTTTTAAGTCTCTAACTGAAGAGGTTGAGGAGTGGGGAGCTGTTTGTCTCGAGTTGGTCATTCAGAATTATATCTGTATTTTTCAGTTTATTAATTTCCATAGATTCTAAAAAAGATAGCTTAAGGCTTTTATTTTGGATATGCAGAATTTGAAACTCTTCATTGAAAGAATGATTATGATCTAGAAGGTGAAGTGCGTATGTAGAAGTGTCTGTTTTTCTATTGTTGAAAGCCCTTTTGTGTTCTGCTATCCGTTTGTCAAAAGTGCTGCCAGTTTGGCCGATGTACGTTTTCGGATAGTCACCACAAGTTAGTTTGTACACACCACTCTGTAGTTGCTTTTTCTTTCGGCTTTTATTGTTCTTAATATATTTGCTTAAGTTGTTGTTAGTTCTGAAAGCTGGTATTATTCCTTTCTTTTTTATGTATCTGGCTATTTTTGTTGTTATCTTGCCAGTATATGTGAGAGAGCAGAAGGTACTGGGTTCTTTCTGTGGTGGTGGATACACTAATTTCAGGGCTTTCTTATGGAGTTTTTGATTTAAAATTTTGTTAACTGTTTGTTCGTTATAGCCGTTGTTTAAACATAAAAAAGAAAGGAATAATACCAGCTTTCAGAACTAACAACTTAAGCAAATATATTAAGAACAATAAAAGCCGAAAGAAAAAGCAACTACAGAGTGGTGTGTACAAACTAACTTGTGGTGACTGTCCGAAAACGTACATCGGCCAAACTGGCAGAACTTTTGACAAACGGATAGCAGAACACAAAAGGGCTTTCAACAATAGAAAAACAGACACTTCTACATACGCACTTCACCTTCTAGATCATAATCATTCTTTCAATGAAGAGTTTCAAATTCTGCATATCCAAAATAAAAGCCTTAAGCTATCTTTTTTAGAATCTATGGAAATTAATAAACTGAAAAATACAGATATAATTCTGAATGACCAACTCGAGACAAACAGCTCCCCACTCCTCAACCTCTTCAGTTAGAGACTTAAAAAGGCAAACACATTGTAAATTATATCACTTGAGAAAGGCACTCTGCCGAAACAGCTGTAGTCACATAGTTGTAAATAATAAATTTTGTGGAAGTATAGAAAACAAAAGTTTTCAGTGTTTTATTGTGAGACCAGAGAAAGTGTTTGAGCATTGGCTTCTGGAAAAGATAGTTCAAACTAGCATAAAAAGAAAGTTAAATGAAGAATTGATACTGCAGAAATAATAACAAAAGAAGAATACATAAGTTATTTAAAGACAAAAAGGCTGAGTCCATTAAAGGAAAACAGAAAACCTGTCCAAAAACTATCAATAAAAAGTCAAACAAAGATGAATCAGATAGTGATGAGGAGATAGAAGATATGTCTTTAGGGGAAAGTGACGAAGCAGAAGAGGAATTCTTAGAGGAAACTGCGACACTAAAACCTATAAACGAAGAAGATATCAAACAAGGCTATTTTATAGTTGCAACTTTTATGGGTGGGAAGCGTGGTAGAACTGCTTTTCGGTATGTGTGTGTAATTGAAAACTTTTTTGATGACACATGACGCTAAAGATGAAATAGAAGTGGAAGGATTAAGAAGTGTTGATAAGGATAAAAAAGTTTTGTTGTTAATGAAAAAGACAGTTCGTTTATAGGGCTTTTCATCGAGTGTCATTTGTTTCGAGCTTCTGTCATGTGTCACATAATATTAATATATCTACGCCATACGTCTTTGGTTTGTATCATTGGTATATATCAATAACGTATGGCGTAGATATATCAATATTATGTGACACATGACGGAAGCTCGAAACAAATGACTGAATGAAAAGCCCTATTAGAATGTCCCAGATTATAGGAATATTGATGGATCCGATATTATCCCTTAATGATGAAAGAATTCGGTATTCTTTTAATTGAAAAGTTGATGTTTTTGAATGTTAGATGTTACTGAATTTGTAAAATAAGAAAAAGTTCTCAATAAAATACCAACGTTTAATAAAAAAATTGGTGTTTTAAATAAGAAATTTCATATTTTTTTTCTAAAATTGTCGAATTTTTAAATGCCAAAAATTATTACAATGTTTTTGTAATGTCGTTCTTTGTCCCACCAAGGCACACTTAATCCTAGGTGCTTTTAAATAGCAAAAAAATCTAGTTGTCACACTATCCCTAATCCTAGTCACAGTAACCCCATAATGAAGGGATAGTGTGACACCTTACCCTCTTAAATAAAACATAATGTAGAAGGAATTTTAAAAATGCAACTAGCCTATTCACTGTGCAGTGATTGTGACAATTAACCAGAAAGTCTTCATTAAAAATCTGAAACCGTTCAATTAAAAACAAATATATTTTTTTATTTTAAAATCAAATTTGCGTATTTTTACGTCACACTAACCCTAGGTGACCCTAAATGAAATTTTAATTTCTCAATGCATTTGTCAAAAATATACAAAAAAAAAAGATTTTACAAAAGTGTATACTCTATCGGCAACAACCACGTTTTTGCAATTGAAACAGTAGTAAAATTTAATACACAATTTAAATGTCTCATAAATAGTTTATGAGTCTCATAAACAGTTTTCAACAGTTACTATTGAATATTATTCAACCAATTCTTTTTGTTTATATTGGTAACATACCACAACTTCTCCTGCAAAATAAATCTTCTTTTTTGACCTAATCTTTGATTTCAAATTTGTTCCAACCTGTACGGAATTACATTTTTATTTTATTTAATCAGACTAAGAGTAAAAAGTTGTTACATTAAAAATAGTAATTTTTACTATTGAAAACAGAAGAAGAAAACAAAAATACATTTTTTTTTATTTATTTTTATAGTTCAGTATTTACAGGGTATATTATCACTTCTTCTTTATTTGATTTGCCACCTCTTCCATTGCTTGTCTGACTGTTTCAGGATCTCCCATGAACTGCAGGCTTTTTATCGGTTTCATATTTTCGTCTAAGACATATTCGAAAGGTATACCTGTAGGAAGGTTTAGTTGCATGATTTCTTCATTTGACATTTGATCCAAGTGTTTGACAATCCCTCTCAGACTATTTCCGTGTGCAGCTATTATTACTTGTTTTCCTGACTAAAAGTGTTTTATTATTTGAACATGAATAATTTCTTAGATTGACAAATAGTTATGTGAAGATGTGCCTAAAACTATATAATTATTCTTTGTTAAGATTGTTATAAAAACAGGTCCAGGAAGAAGAAAATGCTCCTGGCTGAAGAATGTAAGAAACTGGACAGGCATGGACACACATTTGATACTAAGAACAGCTCAAGATAGAGAGCACTTTGCTGTAGTTATAAGGTACATTCCATGTCAAATCACTCAGGCAAAAAATTTTGGATCTCCGATTTGTCTGAAAATTGGTATAACGCTTCTGCGGGACGTAGAAATAAGATATTTAAGGCCAAAAAATCTTCTTCTTCTTTTCTCAAAATGTTATTTTATGCGATTTTACAGTAATTTGGTGTTTATTTAAACAAATTTGCATTTTCTGTCGTAAAGTATCAATGAAAAACATAATATTTTAATAGAAAGGACTCAAAAATGTCATTATATGGCATTATAACAAGTTATTTTGAATCAAAACAAGTTTTTGATCAAATTTTATAGTGTAAAAAACGTTAAAATACCGTTTTTTACATTTTCCTCCATTCCCAAAATACATCATCATCGATTTGGCTTAAAATTCGCCCACAGATAGCCAAAAGATAGGACTTTAAGTGGTTAGAAGGATTTGAATTATATTACAATACCAAAAAAGTTACATGCAGTAATATCAGACTCAAAAGTGTATATTAGTCCAGTCGGGATAGCATTTGACCTTGAATGCCGAGCTGCCCAAAATTTTATTTTTCTGATCTTTAGGGGAGTCAATAGTAGCCTAAATTTAAAATCACGAATGAATTCCTCCGTTACGTTAGCCGTCATCTTGATTTTAAAGGAGAACCTGTTTTGCTCAATATCTCCGCCATTTTTAACTTTTCGACAAAAATAGTAGGAACTGAAATTGTTCCAAATAAATCTTATTTACAATTATTACAATTTCTGTTTAACAATTTTTGTCGTGAGGTCGATATTTTCGAGTTAATTGTACTTACAGTAGACGCCTATATTTTTGACTATAATATTGCATGTACATTTTTTGGTATTTTAATACAGGGTGTAACAAAAATACAGGTCATAAATTAAACCGCATATTTTAGGACCAAAAATAGTTTGATTAAACCTAACTTACCTTAGTACAAATGTGCACATAAAAAAAGTTATAGCCCTTTGAAGTTATAAAATGAAAATCGATTTTTTCCAATATATCGAAAACTATTGGAGATCTCTTATTGAAAATAGACATGTGGCATTCTTATGGCAGGATTATCTTAAAAAAAATTAAAGTGAAATTTGTGCACCCCATAAAAATTTTATGGGGGTTTTGTTCCCTTAAACCCCCCCAAACTTTTGTGTACGTTCCAATTAAATTATCACTGTAGTACCGTTGGTTAACCACAATATTTTTAAAACTTTTTTGCCTCTTAGTATTTTTTCGATAAGCCATTTTTTATCGAGATACGGCTTCCTTTTTAATATGTTTACATAAAAATTTTATGGGGGTTTTGTTCCTTTAAACCCCCCAAATGTTTGCATGCGTTTCAATTAAACTGTTATTGCGGTACCATTAGTTAAAAACAGTGTTTTTAAAACTTTTTTGTCTCCTAGTATGTTTTTGATAAGGCACATTTTATTGAGATGTGGCTTCTTTTTTAATATGGTTAAAAATATACCTAAAAATGTAACTTTTCGTATTATTACCAAGTCTCGATAATCGTACTTAACCATATACAAAATATGTGGTGGATTTGACAAATATTCAAAATATCTCGATAAAAACTGGCTTTTCGAAAAAGAACTAAGAGGCAAAAAAGTTTTAAAAACATTGTGTTTTACTAATGGTACCATAATAATAATTTAATTGGGACGTGCACAAAAGTTTAGGGGGGTTTAAGGGAACCGAACCCCATAATTTTTTTATGGGGAGCACAAATTTTACTATAATTTATTGTTAAGGTGTTTCTGCCATAAGAATGCCACATGTCCATTTTCAATAAAAAATCTCTAATAGTTTTCGATATATTGGAAAAAATCCATTTTCGTTTTGTAACTTCAAAGGGCTATAACTTTTTTTATGTGCACATTTGTACTAAGGTAAGTTAGGTTCAATCGAACTATTTTTGGCCCCAAAATATGTGGTTTAATTTATGACCTGTATTTTTGTTACACCCTGTATAATTCAAATCCTTCTCACCACTGAAAGTCCTATGTTTTGTCTATCTGTGGGCAAATTTTCAGCCAAATCGATTATGATGTATTTTGGGAATGGAGAAAAATGTAAAAAACGGTATTTTAACGTTGTCTACACTATAAAATTTGATCAAAAGCTTGTTTTGAATCAAAGTAACTTGCTATAATACCATATAATGACATTTTTGAGTCCCTTCTATTAAAATATTATGTTTTCCATTGATACTTTACAATATAAAATGCAAATTTGTATAAATTAACACCAAATCACTGTAAAATCGCATAAAATAACATTTTGAGAAAAAAAGAAGAAGAAGATTTTTTGACCTTAAATGTCTTATTTTTACGTCCCGCAGAAGCTATATACCAATTTTCAGACAAATCGGAGGTCCAAAATTTTTTTTGCTCCAAAATTGAGTGATTTGAAATGGAATGAACCATAAACAACCTGCAGTAATGGAGAAGACACCTTAAGAAGAAGAATATGGTATCCAGTCAACCACTTAGAAATCAATGTTCACAAAATAGTTAAAAATAGTGACTACAAAGAGCATAAAAAATTGTGCTTATACCTACTTGAAGTATGAAATAGTTGTCAGTGACATTCCTTTGGTAGGGGAGCACAAGCGGAGATTTTTGCAGATACTCGAGCGCATCAGATTATTACATGGGGAGAAACCTTGTACCCTGAAAATGTACCTCTACCATATATTGGCTCTTAATGCAGGGGAGTTCGTTAAGGGAGACCGAAAAAGAAAATATATCCTTAGAAAAACTCGAAATCGTCAGATTAAGATAAGGTAATTTCAAAAATCTGACGATTTGAGCATGTAAGGAAATGGGTGAGTCCCAAAGTTTCACAGGAAAAAAGCGAATATTTCGGGAAATGAATGACAGATCGAAAAACTAAAAAATACTCAATATTTTTAAAAATCTTATCGAATGATACCAAACACGACTTCCCACGGAGGTGGCGTGGGGGGTTACTCTAAAATCTTAAATGGGAGCCCCCATTTTTTATTGCAGATTTGGATTCCTTACGTAAAAATAAGTTATTTATTTTATTCGAGACATTTTTTCGAATTATGGATAGATGGCGCTATAATCTAAAAAAACGATTGTTGGAAATGGAAAATTAAATTAAAAATGGAAAGTCTCCACTAAAATGAAAAGTCCCCACTAAAATGGAAAACTTTACTTAACTTTTTTTGGTTTTAGGACCTACTCTTCACAACCCAATAGGTCCCCATAACGCTCGAGTGACTGCACATTTAGCATACTTTGCTCCCCTACCACTAGTTTGTAGATAATTACAATGTCAGGTGAAAAAGCTGTGGGGTTCCAGTGGCATTAGAACTGAGTATCATGAAATATAGATTATAATAGATAGCCAAAAGTTATTAGTCCATTCTTTCACGGTTTTTGCTCTAAATTTTAAACCGCTTGGATTGACATGAAATTTGGCATGCGTATAGCTTACATGTCAAAGAAAAAAAGTGATATTGTGTCGATGTGTGCTTTTGCCCTGGGGGTGACTTTCACCCCCTCCCTGACTTTCACCCCCTGTTGGGGGTGAAAAAATATATGTCCAAAATAAGTCCGGAAATGGGTAAACTAACTAATTTTAAGTAATTTTTGTTCTATAGGGATTTTTCGCCAAGTCAACACTTTTCGAGTTATTTGCGAGTGAATATGTTCATTTTTCAACAAAATAACCACATTTTTAGACGGTTTTTCGCAAATAACTCAAAAAGTAAGTATTTTGTCGAAAAAAACGTTCTTAGCGAAAATATAGCCTATAAAAAAGTAAAAAAATGGTGTACGCGTTAGGTCTCTGGATCTCGTAGAACTAGAGTTATAGCCAATGAAAAATAGATTCATATTCACCAAATTTCAAATACAATATTTCGACGTGAAATATCGAAAAAATTAAGCACTTTTTGGAGAAAACCCATTATAACTTTTTTAAAGTGTTTAAAAAAGCTTTATTTCTGTTTTTACAAAAAGTTTCTAGCATTAAATTTAAGCAAGTTACGCTCAAAATAAAGTTGGTCCCTTTTGTTTTTGCAAAAAAAAAAAATCGGGAAGACCAACCCCTAATTAGCAACTTAAATGAAATTAATCGTTACCGCTCTACAAATTATTTTACTTATGTTGTCTTTATATGATCTGTAAGTTTAATCGATTCAAAGTGCTTATTTTTGATAAAATTTGGTTTCAAAGTAAAATTTTTAAAAATTTAAATTTTGAAAAATATGTTTTTTTTCAAAATAACTTAAAAATTGTTAGAGATACCTACCAAAAATCTCGAAAAACAAAAAAAGTCGGATTTGCTTTTCTGAATATCATGTATTTTTTTGTTTTTCTGTTAGACAAAAATTGATTAAGATTTGATGTTTCTAAATTTGCATACATTCGTGATCAGTGACTCGTTCAACCCCTTTTAACTACAGCCCTTTCAATAGTAAGAACTTTGAACCGATGAAACTTACAGATCATATAAACAATATATACACGATTCAAGAAACTTGTGAAGTCGTAACGATTAAGTTCATTTAAGATACTAATTAGGGGGTGATTTTCTCGATTTTTTTACTAAAACCAAAAGGGACTAACTTTATTTTGAGCGTAACTTGTTTAATTTTGATGCTAGAAATTTTTTTTATAAAACAAAAATGAAGCTTTTTTTAAATACTTTAAATAAGTTGTAATGAGTTTTCCCCGAAATGTGCTTCATTTTTGGTTATTTCACGTTAAAGTATTCCATTTGGAATTTGACGAATATGAACCTATTTTTCATTAGCTATAACTCTGCTTCTACTAGATGTAGAGACGTGATGTATACACCATTTTTTAAAATTTTTTACAGGCTATATTTTTGCTAAGAATGTTTTTTCGACAAAATACTTACTATTTGAGTTATTTGCGAAACACCGTCTAAAAGCGTGGTTATTTTGTTGAAAAAATGAACATATTCACTGCCAAATAACTCGAAAAGTATTGACTTAGTGAAAAACTCTATAGAACAAAAGTTACTTAAAATTAGCCAGTTTATCCATTTCCTGACGAATCTTTGGACGAATATTTTTTCACCCCCAAGAGGGGGTGAAAACCACCCCCAGGGCAAAAGCACATATCGGCACAATATCACTTTTTTTCTTTGACTTGTTAGCTATGTGTATACCAAATTTCAATATTTTACCGTTAAAGAACGGACTATATAGCAGATCTAATAAGCAAAGACAGGAAAACAGTCAAAGTTGAAGCTGATGGGATTGGCAGATGAAGACCTATGGAGATTCTGTTACCTAGAAGAAGAATCAGCAGAGCACATTTTATGTCAATGTGATAGCCTGGCAAATGTGTGGTTTTTTGCTTTAGGACTTTAGGCGAAGAAAAGCTACCGGCAAAGACCTACATGGAAGGTTTAGTCTCGAAGTTATTAGACCTCTAAAAAGGGTCAGGCTACAGACTAGAGTACTAGAGAATATAAAATTGTGTAGGTTTATTGATCATCAAAGAGACTGAGTATAAAACCGAAAAGAAGATTGGACCTTGAGCTAAATTATTGCTCGAAAATGCTCTCGGCTAAGATCCATTTTTCGAATGACTTGTAGTCCGTTCTTTAACGGTAAAATATTGCAAAACCTCTAAATTTTAAAGAACCGCTTGGATTGACATGAAATTTGGCATACACGTAGCTAACAAGTCAAAGAAAAAAAGTGCTATTGTGCCGATATGTGCTTTTGCCCTGGGGGCGGTTTTCATCCCCTGTTGGGGGTGAAAAAATATTCATCCAAAGAAAGTCAGGAAATGGATAAACTGGCTAATTTTAAGTAACTTTTCTTTTATAGAGTTTTTTCACTAAGTCGATACTTTTCGAGTTATTTGACAGTGAATATGTTCATTTTTTCAACAAAATAACCACGCTTTTAGACGGTTTTTCGTAAATAACTCAAATAGTAAGTATTTCGTCGAAAAAACGTTCTTACCAAAAATATAGCCTGTAAAAAATTTAAAAACATGGTGTATATATCACGTCTCCTCACCTAGTAAAAGCATAGTTTTAGCTAATGAAAAATAGGTTCATATTCGTCAAATCCCAAATGGAGTATTTTAACGTGAAATAACCAAAAATTAAGCACATTTCGGGGAAAATTCATTACAACTTATTTAAAGTGTTTAAAAAAATCTTCATTTCTGTTTTATAAAAAAATATTCTAACATCAAAATTAAACAAGTTACGCTCAAAATAAAGTTAGTCCCTTTAGGCTTTGGTAAAAAAATCGGGAAAATGACCCCCTAATTATATTCTTAAATGAACTTAATCGTTACGACTTCACAAGTTTCTTGACTCGTGTATATATTGTTTATATGATCTGTAAGTTTCATCGGTTCAAAGTCCTTATTATTGAAAGGGCTGTAGTTAAAACGGGTTGAACGAGTCACTGATCACGAATGTATGCAAATTTAGAAACACCAAATCTTAATAAATTTATATCTAACAGAAAACCAAAAAAATACATGATATTCAGAAAAACAAATCTGATTTTTTTGTTTTTCGAGATTTTTGGTATCTCTAACAATTTTTAAGTTATTTTGAAAAAAAAACATAATTTACAAAATTAAAATTTTTAAAAATTTTACTTTGAAACCAAATTTTTTCAAAAATAAGCACTTTGAATCGATTAAACTTACAGATCATATAAACACAACATAAGTAAAATAATTTGTGGAGCGGTAACGAATAATTTCATTTAAGTTGCTAATTAGGGGGTGGTCTTCCCGATTTTTTTTTTGCAAAAACAAAAGGAACCAACTTTATTTTGAGCGTAACTTGCTTAAATTTAATGCTAGAAACTTTTTGTAAAAACAGAAATAAAGCTTGTTTTAAACACTTTAAAAAAGTTAAAATGGGTTTTCCCCAAAAAGTGCTTAATTTTTTGGATATTTCACGTCGAATTATTCTATTTGAAATTTGGTGAATATGAATCTATTTTTCATTGGCTATAACTCTGGTTCTACGAGATCCAGAGACCTAACGCGTACACCATTTTTTTTACTTTTTTATGTGCTATATTTTTGCTAAGAACGTTTTTTTCGACAAAATACTTACTTTTTGAGTTATTTGCGAAAAACCGTCAAAAAATGTGGTTATTTTGTTGAAAAATGAACATATTCACTCGCAAATAACTCGAAAAGTGTTGACTTGGCGAAAAAGCTCTATAGAACAAAAGTTACTTAGAATTAGTCAGTTTACCCATTTCCGGACTCATTTTGGACATATATTTTTTTTCCCCCAAGAGGGGAAGAAAGTCACCCCCAGGGCAAAAGCACACATCGGCACAATATCACTTTTTTTCTTTGACATGTAAGCTATACGTATGCCAAATTTCATGTCAAACCAAGCGGTTCTTTAAAATTTAGAGCAAAAACCGTGAAAGAATGGACTATTGGTAATTTGAAAAATTCACTGTAGCTACACTACTTGTTGCATCGCAATGAACCTCTGGATTTATGTCAATAAAAGATTGAGGTTATATTAGTGTCTGAAGGTTTTATTGGTGGCGCCCTCTAAGCGGCTATACGGAAAACTAAAAAGACAAACCTCATACTAAAAAATGGAAAATTTAAGACAGTTTTATCAAATATTATCATATCCATTATTAGTGCTAATTAGCTTATATTAATTTTTTACTTTAATCTTTTTTTATTTAAAATTAGAATTTACCCTCATTGTTGGCACTACAGTCTCATTCCAAAATGGCAGTGTTCGCTCAATAGTGAGTTTTAAAGATTCAAACATAGGAAATTGGTCCTTAGGTGGCCCATTGTTATATATTGGATCGTTTAATATTACATCATAGTATTGGTGGTCTGGAGTTAGAGGAGGTGGGGGAACGTCAAAACTTCTCCTCCATATTTGAACTTGTTTTTCTCCATATTTTTCAACCGTTTCTAATTTGTTTAAACCTAAAACATTTCGAAGTCAGTTAAGTATGATATAACCCCCTAGGGTAGGGGTCACCAATTAGTTTCCCGCATTTGAAATGCGTTCTATAATTTAATCTTAATTTTTTCAAAAACCATTCATTTCAAACCAGTCCAACTTTTTGAACATATAAATAACACTATAATAAAAAGTATAGTAGTAGAAAAACGATGCATTTAAATTCTGGTGGATGAGGGGTTAAATATACTTCTCATTCTTCTTAAATTACATTAGTCATCAACTTTTTTGCAAAATATCTCGCTTAGTTTGAATGTGATCGACATTTAGTATTGCTCATTTTAAAGGTCTTTTCAAGCCCTACAAAAGTTATTAGTATCATTATACACCTAAAATCAACTGTTTCTTTGTTATTTCAAGTTGAATAAGCCGATTTGAGCATGCAGCAAAAAAACAAACTTTTCCTACCTACCATACCCGTCTTTGTATTTTAACTAGAAAATTTATGAAGGAACAAATCTCTTCGTTTTTTTATAACCTACAGAAATATTTTATATAGTTTTTTTGTTAGATGAATAGTTTTTAAGGTATTCGCAAAAATCCGTCCGAAAAGGTGTAATTTTTCAATGAAAATGGCTAATTTTCAACCACGAATAACTCAAAAAGTGTTGAGTTTTCAAAAAATAATTATAGAACAGTTTTTGCTTAAAATTAGGTTCTCTAACCTCTTCCGTAGCTATTTTAACCAAAACATCTTTCACCCGCGAGAAGGGGTGGGAACCACCCCCAAGATAAAAGCGCACATCTGCATAGGGTAGACTTTGTATCTTGAGCTATTCCCTACTTACTGTGAAGATATCAAGTAAATCGATGTAGTAGATGGAATTCGGAGCCAAATACCCTCATTGACTGCCCTATATTCTAACTTTCAAGATTTGATGGTGGTCAGTAGTCAGTACCCCCGCTTCTTCTTCATCCTTCTGAGAACTTCCTCATTTGTAACCCAGTCAGGCCACGGGATTTTAAATATTTTCCGATATAGCCACATCTCAAATGCTTCCAATTTTCTGCACATATCTTCGTTCAACAAACACGATTCAAAACCATAAAAAAAGGACAGAGAAGAAGAAGCATTGCAGCATTCTTACTTTTATGCCTAAAGAGAGTTTAAGGTTCAAAGAAGGCCCCCCATCCGGTTGAAGGTGGGTCTAGCTTTTCCGTCCATGTTAAAGAATAAAACCTTATATTTTCTTTATTTTTAAAGATATTAGGGAAAATAAAAAACGAAATGTTCACAAAACATAGACTACAACATGATTTTAATGTATACCCACCCTTGAACCGTGAAAAACAGTTCCTTTCTTCCACCCGGTATAAGCTCAAAAGAGAAGTTTGAATAAACCTTTGCCCAACAGGGTAAATACCAAAGAAAAAATCTAAAATATGTACTAAAAACAAATTTGCGGAATCCGTTCACGAGAAAATCAACTATCAAAATGGGTATAGTCCATGTGGTGAGACCGCTCCCGTCTGAAAAAAATTCTGATTCGGTTTCTTTGTGGATTCCTATTCAAAAATGTCCCCTTTAAACAAATCTGAAGGGTGCCGGGCAAAATTTTTGGGCAGAAATTGTTTAAACAATATTTTTAAACAAATACAAAAGATCACCTTTTTTTGACCCGAAGAATATTTTTTTAGGTTTTTTGAGTCATTCTAAACAATAAAGGTATCTTGTGATTTGTCTCAAAAGTTGATAGTTTACGAGTTATGGGCGATTTCTCTCTCTTCAATCCTGACCCCCCCGGAGGGAGTGTAGTGGTCGACGTGATGTCGTGTACTGTCCGTCTATAAAGATCTCTGTCTCTGGACATTTCTTTTAACTCATGCATAGGTCTTTTGCATATTCCTGTAATCTGATCGATCCATCTTGTTGGGAATTTTCCTCGTGATCTTCGGCCTTCCACCTTTCCTTGTATAATGAGTCTTTCCATGTTTTCTCTGTTGGCTCTCATAACATGTCCAAAGTATTTTAATTGTTGGAGATGGACTTTACTGGAGAGCCGTTGGCTAACTTTTAGCTCTCTTAAAATCGAATTATTTGTTCTATGGTCGGTCCAAGGAATTCGTAGCATTCGTCTCCAACAGAACATTTCAGTGGCGTCTATCTTTCTTCTTTCCGAATTTCTCAGGGTCCAAGATTCACATCCGTAAGTCAGTATTGGGAATATTAAGCAGTTGATCAACCTCATCTTTAACGCTCTTGAAATTTGACAGTCCTTCCATATTGTGGTCATTTTTGCTGTGGCGACTTTTGCTAGATCACATCTACGTTTTATTTCCTCCTGTAGTGACCCTGTGTTTGTGATTAATGATCCCAGATATAAGTATGAGTTCACAACCTCAAACCGATCAATTGTGGTTAAATGTGGATGTTATGTAGTCTATCCACTATCATGGTCTTTGTCTTTGATATGTTTAATTGCAGACCAAATATTTGACTTTCGTCAAATTTCGTCAAATGGGCGATTTATAATCTGAAAAATGCGAAAATACGCATTTTCAACATTTAAAAACTCATATTTAAATAGTATTTTTGAGGTTGCCAAGTACTTGCATTGTAGTTTAAACATTCATTTTCAAGATACTGCAGACTGATCGGGTCTAACTTCAGTTTACACCGTTGTTATTTAATTGTTAATTATACGTGTCCATCCGATTTTTTTGCCGGTGCGGCGCGCACTTTTTCCAATTTTCTCCTAATTTCCTCCGAAAAATATATTTTTTAGATTTTTCGGGACATTCTAAATAAAATAGGTTTCTTGTCACTTTTCTCAAAAGTTAATAGTTTTAAAGTTATAAGCGATTTAAAATCCGAAAATGCGCTTTAAATCGCTTATAACTTTAAAACTATTAACTTTTGAGAAAAATGACAAGAAACCTATTTTATTTAGAATGTCCCGAAAAATCTAAAAAGTATATTTATCGGAGGAAAATAGGAGATTTTTGGAAATAGTGCGCGCCGCACCGGCAAAAAAATCGGATGGACACGCATAATTAACAATTAAATAACAACGGAGTAAATTTAAGTTAGACCCGATCAGTCTGCAGAATCTTGAAAATGAATGTTTTACTTACAATTCAAGTACTTGACAACCTCAAAAATACTAATTTAAATATGAGTTTTTAAGCCTTGAAAATGCGTATTTTCGCATTTTTCAGAATTTATATCGCCTATAACTCGAAAACTATCAATTTTTGAGAAAAATCACAAGATGTTTTTCTTGATTAGAATGACCCAAAAAACCTAAAAAAATATTCTTCGGGTCAAAAAAGGTGATCTTTTGTATTTGTTTAAAAAAATTGTTTAAACAATTTCTGCCCAAAAATTCCGCCCGGCACCCTTCAGATTTGTTTAAAGGAGATATTTTTGAATAGGAATCCAGAAGAAAACCGAATCAGAAATTTTTTCAGACGGGAGCAGTCTCACCACATGGACTAGTATAATTTTTGGCGGTGCAAAACATTATAAAATAAAATGACAATTATTGTCAAATTAATTATCGTAAAAAAATATACTTAAACATAAACACGATTTTTTAAATTAACCAGTATAAATGTAACCAGTATAAATGTAACCTGTAAGCCCTCCGTAATGTCTCTCATTCAATCTCCAAGTATATTCAGTAGGAATGTTCGTTTGCCCTATAATCTCCAAAATAGTCTTTAACGTATCTTGAGATCTCTTTAATACTGAGGCGTAAGCTTGATCGAATTTCAATCCCGCATCTTTGATAGCTTGGCCAGATCTTACGGCTTCATTCCTGCCTCTTTCGCTCAATTCTGAGTTGACCCATCCGCAAAAAAGATTCATTTTGTTCCATTCTGATTCTCCGTGTCGTATCATTACGATCCTGTAGGTTTTTCCTTTGGCTGCTTGACATTGACTTTTAACCTAAAAGAAGAATGTTGGGTATTAAACGTATTTTATTTAAAAAAAAAATGTTTTTTAGTGATAAAATAGGTGTAAAACATATTTACCGGACAACTCATGTTGAAGTCTCTTTTCCTCTTCAAAAGGATAGTAGTAAATGTTTTGATCAATACATGAAATTTGACAATTCTGTCGATTGTCATTATATAATTTTGGAGTAAGGTTGTGCTCATGACATTTATGCCTTTGAAGACTAAATACTAAAGTTGGAATATACAGGGCAGGATTTGCTCTTTAACATTTAGTGGAGATTTTACAGTCAATAAATATCGTCATTAAAACCTCGTTTAAAAAGAATTTTTGTATATTATTGATCTTATCTGTTTACGGAAACCTATAATAAAAGAAAACATATATGTTCTTTTCCTTAAATGCAGTCATTTTTATCTGAAATATTTTAAATTATAATTACATAATTAAGTAGAATGGTCGGGTAATTTATGTCGTGACTATCATGATATCCTTTATTCTATGATCTATCTTCTTCTTGATGTACCTTTTCGATTCGGTCAGTCCACGGGATATTAAGTATTCTCCAATTCTCCGATATAGCCACATCTCGAATTTTCTGCACTTATGTACGTTCAAGGTTCACGATTCAACACCATAAAAAAGGACAGACAAGACGTATCATCTCAGCATTTTTACTTTTATACCAAGAGAAAGGTTGTGGCTATTGAAGAAGGCCTCCATCCGGTCGAAGATGAATCTAGCTTTTCCGATCGCGCTCTTTTCTCTTGGTTGTTGATTCATTCTTCATTTATTATGGTGCCAAGGTAGTTGTAGTGCCTCACACTTTTTACAGGGGTTTGGTCGAAGTAGAGTTGACCTTCTGTTATCTTTTATTGCTAATAATCATAAACTTTGTCTTCTTTACGTTTATATTGAATCCATATTATTGACTGTAATACGTGATTTTGTTCATAAGAACTTGTAGGTCTTCTAGGTTGTTCGCAAATACTATGGTGTCATGTGCATGCCTGATGTTGTGTAGCTGTTACCCGTTTAGTAGAATACCTTTTCCAGTTTCGTGCAAAGCTTCGATAAATATTTTTTCAAAGTATATATTGAAGACTAAAGTAGACAAAAGACAGCTTTGCCTCACCCCTCATGATTTTCACATATTCGGTGTGTTCCACTGTCAACTCTGAGATTTGCAGTCTGATTCCAGTAAAGTTTTCTAATTATTTTCAAATCTTGGTTGTTAATTCCTGCTTCTTTTAGTATTTGTATCATCTTACCGTACTGTACTCTCTCAAAGCCTTATCAAAACCTCTCTCGTACCAACAGTATTGATAAACCTGAACTGGTTGGGGGAAATTTGACTTTCACTTCTTCTTCATGTGCAGTGCTCGATTATCGAACATTGGCTATCAAATTGGCTATAGTAAGTTTGTTAACAGCAGCTCGGAAAAGGGATGCAGAGGATCTGTTATACCATTCTCTCAGGTTTTTAAGCCATGATGTTCTTCTTCGACCTGCCCCTCTTCTTCCGTCTACCTTGCCTTGTAATATTAAATGGAGTATATTATATATCTCTGGGTGTCGCCTAACATGGCCAAAATATTCAAGTTTTCGATTTTTAACTGTTCTGACGACTTCCGGGACTTTTCCATCCGGTGCAAAACAACTTCGTTACGAACTCTATCCACCCAACTTATTCGTAGGATTCTCTGGTAGACCCAAATTTCAAAGGCTTCCAATTTCTTGAGAAGAGTATCTGTTAAAGTCCAACATTCGACACCGTACAAAAGAGTAGAGAACACAACATCTCACTAATCTAATTTTAAGATTCAAAGTAATGTTGTTTCCACATAAAAGTTTCTTTATCTTAAAGAATGCAGCCGTGGCTTTCACTATACGTATTCTAATTTCTTTACTCATGTCCCAGTTCTCATTTAGATTCAACCAAGATAGGTGATACTGTTAGTTCTCTCTAATGGACAGCCTATGACGTCACAAAATTGGGAGGAGCTTATATTGACTCCAAACAATTTTGTTTGTAACGTTAAATGGTCATAAGGAATTTTTCATTTATGTGCTTTGTTCCCTGGACCGCAAGAATAACAAATGAAGGAATCCTGAGAAGAATTGGTACAGAACGACAACTGATGTGCACAATTAAACAGAGAAAAACGGCATACCTGGGGCACCTAATTAGAAATGAAAGATACCAGTTTCTGCAAACCTTAATTGAAGGAAAGATCGAAGGAAGAAAGGGAGTGGGCAGGAAGAAAATGTCATGGCTCCGTAATGTCAAACAATGGACAGGACTAAAAAACATAGGAGACCTAATACATACTGCAAGGGATAGAGAAAAATGGTCAAACGTGACCGCGAACATCCATTAGTGGATTGCATAAAAAGAAGAAGAAGTGTGGCAAAATAAGACTTCATTTAGGTATTTCGTTAAAGAAACGTGTTAATTAAGAGATTTTTATTCGTTTTTGCTCAGGTGGTTTTTATTCCTTAGTGGTTGAAAATAAACATAACCTCAAAACTGTTTACGTTCTAATCATTGCATTAAATTAACTCACCTGGACAAAAACGAATAAAAATCTCTTAATTGACACGTTTCTTTAACTAAATACCTGAATACTAAACAGTGCTTCTCTGGTCCCAAGGTTATTGCAGAATCCAAACTGTGTATCACCAAGCTGTTCTTCTATTTTTTGGTACATCCTAGAGGGCAAAATTCGTAGAAATATCTTTACTTTCACACAGCTTGTAAATGCTCTTTGAGTTATCTTTAGGAACACTTTTAGGAAATGACTCATGAAACTTCTCAGACAGTATTCTTCGCAGTTTTTGGCTGATGGTTTTTTTGAAAGTGCAATAAACTCAGACTTCAGCCATGCTGTTGGTATTTCTCCAGAGTTGTATATGTTGTTGTGTATCTTTGTGATTATTGCTATTGATTCGTTGTCCATTAGTGTGAGTAGGCGATTAGGAGACCCTTCAAATGAGGTATCCCATGACGTCGGCTTGTATTTAAAAAAAATCGTCGATTACGTCGTGACTCCAACACTGATGACGTAATGATTAACGTGTTTTAAGATTTTTTTTAACCCATTCAGTGCACGTGTCACCTTTGCGTGCCATGCCGACACTAATTTGACCTGTTTTGGCTAGATGCTCATGGCACTCATGTGTGACATGAAAAATAAAGATTAAAAAACATTTTGTATAGACTTACTAACGATAAATATTTATTATTTAATATTAAAATAATAGTTTTATTTGAAAAATGGCTTAGCTTCTGGCAAGCGTAAATATAACAAATAGTGTAGCAGTGAATATGTTAAAAGTCGTCTGTTTCTGAAATAATAAATGTATTCCACACTTTTGCGTCTTACTGTATAATAATTTGTTTGCTGTAAAAACTTTATAAAACTTAACGCAGTAATTTTGATTGATTTTTGTTTTTTGTATTAGACACAATGGCAAAACCAACCAGTCCAAAACAATTGGTATCAAGGACAACAACATGCACAGTATCAACCAGTGCCGAAACAAGAAAATACCAATCCACCCCAGCAGAATTACTGGCAACAACAACAACACAATCCTCTCTCATACAATCAAAACAGTCAGTATAATCAACATCAGTATCAAAATCAGCAACACACGGGATATGTCCAAAATAACTCTGGGTAAGCTATTTTTTTAAAGAAACTAAAAATGTATTTTTAACACAATGAGAAGTTGTAGATCCCAAAATCTAAAACTTTTATCGTTGGAACCAATATTCCGGTGGCAACTTAAATCCGTGCTTTCTAAAATTTGCAAAGCAAACGAACGATAAATGCAGCAGACTAGGGGGAATCTAAGATTGCATTCCACAACTCGTCAATTCATCTAGTAGACTAGGGTGAATTGAATTCTGGGAGTGAGGGAGGGTACCTGTTAATTTATTTATTCCGTCCATAAGTGGAAAGTTTGATGCGCCACTGTCGACGCATGTGCCACTAAAAGTGACGGCACAGTGTTCATACGTTTTCTTTTACGTTCTACTATTTAAGTTATAGAGTCTTATGGTGCCTAAAATGATTAGCAAATTTCACCTATCCGCACCGAGTTTCGCTGGTATCGCCACCTACCTACAGGATTACTAGTATAACTTTTACCGGAAATTTTCTGGAAAGAAAAAAGTGTTGCCTATACTCGGTGAGTTTCGCTGGTATGGCTGCTATCGCCATCTAACGGTTGACTAGTGTTCCTATTTCGGCCGGAATTTTAAAGAAGACAGTAGAAAAGCAAATAATAGTTGTTTAAAACTTATTATTTAATTCTCATCGTGTAATATTTACAACGTAAAGAAGTAATTGGATTGTAATCGATAATTAATAGCTAAGTACAGAATTTATTATTCATTATAATTATTTTTAAGAATTTGGTTATCGTTTTGACGTTTATGTTGACAACTAATATTAGAAAGAAATTATTCTGCAAAAAAGTATATAATATAATAATTTAATATAATTATAGTATAATACCTACTTCTTAAATATTAACTTATGAATGACAGTTAACGGCATCCTACGTTTGCTGTGATTGGTCGTTATCTTCACGCATTCAAATTTTGTTTCAGGATTGGATTGTAAAATTGAAACCGTCAAAATTCGAGAGTGTGCTAACTTATCCTTTAGCTCAAATTTTTCTACCGTTTTAAAATTAAAATTGTGTTTACTTACTTTTTTTCTAATTGCATCAATCCATTTTTATCGTTAAATCACCTTATGCTTAGCGACAGGAAAGTTGTAGAATACACAGTTACTATTGTAACCAGTATTTCGACACTCTTTAATACAACAACTTTCGTGAGACATTTAAAAGCTATAATATGCAACTCTTAATGCAGAACGTCAAAAAGCAAATTTCCAGTGAAGGTTTACAAACTTGTCACTACTGGCGCTCGCGAATTCTTAATTATCCCCTCTACCTACGAGCTCACAGCGTATAGCGGCTCTTAGTCTATAGGTAAAATTCCACTGAATGTTGATTCCGTATACTCACAATAGGGGTAAACTAAGAGAAAATGAAAATAAACGATAGCTAATATTTCATTCTGTTGCTTACTAAGACAGTTGGTTTTCGTTTTGATTCAGAGTAGACTACAGGCCTCTCTGAAGATCCCAATAGGGTGAAACATATGTAAAAGGATGGTGGATGCCTCTGAAACAGAATGAAATTTTCAATATTTTCAATACATGACAGCTGAAATGTTTCTATTTATCTGATATGTGTCCTTTGTACATATTTGTATGGAAAACAACCTAAATTATATTTATTTAACTTTTAGATATGAACAACAACATTATAGTAATGTGCAATATAGTCAATTGAACAACCAAAATAATGTTTATGGAACTGGAACTCAGAGTGGACAGCAACAGACTGGAGAAGACCCTTGGAATTGGTCATGGGGGGATGAAGACAATTCAAATGTGCAGCCAACTCCCCAAGCGACCATCACTCCTAACCAAACAGGAGGACAAACCGGTAAGTCCAAATATTACATTTTTATTTTTAAATTCAAGAATTTTGAAAAAAGGTATTTTAGAAAAAGAATAACCCGCCTGACTTTTACAACGGTCTAATTAAAAAAAGAAGGGTGCATTATCAAAAATCAATTTAATTCCAGTACGTCTAAAACAAACCCAAACTATACCTAACAATAATAATAGTAATGTCACCAACTCAAACAAACTTATCCCGACCATAAATTACATACCCAATCCATTCATTAATGGATTCTACGAACAAATATCGAAAATATTTGTAAATATGATATCAAAGTTGGATATAAATCGTCTAAAACACCCGGAAAATATTTTTCAAAATTTAAACCATTGCTACTAAAGATCAGCAGTCGGATGTTGTTTATAAAGTAAATTGTAAAGACTGCAATTCAACATACATTGAGCAAACAGACCAATATCTACATTAAAGGGTTAAACCAACAAATTAAATACTACAGCCTTAGCCAAACATTCTATAGAAAATAACATGCTTTTGACTTGTACAGATGTACAGATTTTAGAAAAAGAACAAAACTATAACAAAAGATGTATATTGGAGATGATTCACATAAAGAAAAACCAACATTGTATAAATAACAAGACAGACATCAAGGATCTCTCCAATATATACCACAATTTAATAAATTGACTGATTTATTGTATAAATAATGTACCATTAGCTGATATTTTAAGTACGACCTTGTGCTTATTGAAAATGGCTAATAGTCGAAACGTTTAAGCAATGATAAAACATACAAATAATTGAAAAACTGTATTACGAATCATATTCCGTTGTAAACTAAAGTAATAAATTTATAAATTTAAGTACATACCTACCTACTTATCAAAAAACAAAATAAAAATTTTCAAAATATATTTTTTTTTACTTGTAGATGGTTCGTTTGGAAATCTGGATACATGGAACTGGCCTGCTCAGGAGGCGAAAAATCCTGTCAAGAATGAAGAACCCACAGATACGCATGAGTTATTTCCAAAAATTGGTTTAGTGGCTAAAATCTCTCCAAAATCTGACACGGATACGGATATATCAAAATTACATCCTCTTCAAGACCATCTGACTGTAACAGGAAAAAGAAGCAAACTAGAAACACCCCAGTGGTCTACAGAGTCCCAAATGTCGCAAGAATCTTCAGATGATATTCTACATACATCCGAAAGTGATAAAAGCCATATGATGAGTCGGAGCTCAACAATTAGTCATTCTCCTATATCAGGTAAGGTCAACTATTTCATTTTCGTTTTAAAGTAAATTCAGGAAGCATTAGAATGAAAGTGCTTTGACTATTTTAAAATGTTTTTATATACTTCGCCTGTTCGTTGTCTGCCTATTTGTCACTTTGTCCGGGAAAAAACTTATAAATCGATTTTAAACATACTTCCTGGCTAGCTAGAGATCTGAAAATTTTCATAATAGCTAAGAAATCGATGATAGTGCAATATTCAACAGCTTTTACACGGTTGCACTGAGTTTTATTTGGAATTTTAAGCCAATACGTCATGCAATGCCACTGGTTTGACAAGGTTTTTAAAGTTTGATGACGAATGCGAGTTGTTAAGGCAGTCATCAAATGTACTAATATATTTAAATTAAACATCGTATTTATATATTTTTTCAGGACACGATCTAATAGCACAAAATTTAGATGAACCACCTGTTAAAAACGACGTCTATGAAACTAAAGAAATGATGTCGAACGTTAGATTGAATCCTACACCTCCATCACCGAAAACTCTTCAAGGACCTCCTCCATTACCAACATCCAGTATAGCAGACGATCCGAGGAATCCGTATAAGAGGACAACAACCTTGTCGCATACTTCCGCAAGTAGATTTAGAGCTTCAAATATTACACCGCCCGATACCCGACAAAATGTTTACCAACCCACATTTCACAATCAACAGGTGAGTGTGTTACATGTTCTTCTTCTTCTTGACTGGCTTTACAACTCGGGGTGAGTATTTGCCGCATCCACTATAACCGTCCATCTTCTACGATGTTCAACTTTCCATTGTTGGACCCCAGTCCTAGATAAATTTGTTTCAACGTTATCTTTCCATCTTTTTCTGGGACGGCCTACTGATCTTCTACCGTTTGGTCTCTGAAAAAACACTATTTTTAACACTCTGTCTTCCTTTGATCTTACCACATGACCTGTCCATCTAATCCGGTTAGCTTTATATATCTGACGATGTTTTCAGTACCATACAGAGTCACCAATTCAGCATTGCGGCACCTTTTTCACTCTCCCCTCAATTCATCTCTTTGAGGACCGAAAGCTATTATGAGAACCTTCCTTTCAAATACCAGCAGTTTATTTATTTCCCGTTGATGTAGAGTCCATGTCTCACTTAACTTAGACTGTCTTTTTAGCAGCTCAGATCTTAGTAATGATGATAGGAAGTATAATGATCTATTCCCCGCAGCTATCCTTTCTGGGACCTTTTTTCCTTTGTGATTGTCTTTTGTGATTCTTTTCCTATGTGATATTTAAACTCTTTTACTACTTTGAAGTTGTGGTCATTAATAGGTATAATATCAGCTAATGTAATGTAAGCCTAAGTCATACATATAACATTTTTTTAATTTTCTAATTTTTTTATTGTCCTTCAATATACTACAGATACGCTACGGAGGTACAGGCGTTTTCAGTTTTGTTGTAAATATGTTTATTTGTAGCTGTTGTTTTTTGGCCTTTTGGTTTTGCCAGTGCCATTAAGAGTAAACAGTAGCGATCAACAGGTAGCAACAAAATATAATTTCGGGAGATAGTATCATAAACTTTGGCAACAGTGGTAATCTTTGACATTATCTAAGATTAATATTTTGACAATATCATAGTCGCGCTAAATGGAAGTAATAGAAAACGATTTTATTATTAATAAATAGATATTTATAAAAATAAACCAAAATGGGTGAAAATTTTATGTTAAGATAGGTATTTGAAAGGTATTTGCATGAAATATCTAATAATAAAACAATAATAAATAATCATTTTTTGTTGTGAAGCGAAACAAATTTCGATTTTCGCATAATTTTGGCACTGTTTTTAATGGGCTTTTTCTTGGAAGGTTTCACTTTATTTTTCGTTTGATTCACTTTTTCCATTTTGTTAAACTATTAATAATACTTTTAGAATAAAAAATCCTCCTGAAACTTTATATACTCGCATTAGAATTCAAAATATTTTTACATAAAATATACTTACCTACATATAACTAAAACTCACAATTAACAACAATCTCTCCTTTCAAAGAGGCCAACGACTTATACAACAACAAATATCTAATAAATTAACTATCAATAAACACTACTTGCCTATGAAACAACAATAACGAATTCTTAAATTAACACACTACTGCACTGAACAGATATCGATAAAGATGACAAGAACAGATTAGGATTAGAGAAAATCTGACGCAGGTTTGTCAAAATGACAGTGATAATTTCGCTATGTTGCCTAATTAGTTATTTAGTTACAATATGTTCGATTTCTTGTTAGAAATAAAAAATTTTAGTAGTTCCAAGATTACACAAAATCTAGGCAAGGGATAAAAAAGTTTATTTGAAGAAAGTTTATTTTTCTTCTTAATGACGGTACAGGCTCCTTTTTTCAATATTTTATTTAGTTATAGAGTAATTTCCACGTACTAACATATTTCTGAAATTGGGCTCTGTACCGCCATTCTTTATTATATTACGAATATGTGCGCCAAATATCTCGACAAAATATTTAAAATTAGAGCCGCAATATTGGAACGCGTTTGTTGCTACCTGTTGATCGCTACTGTAGCCTCTTAGAAAAAAAAATTTATGAAATATTCAAGAGTATTTTTTTATTAGATCAATCTTGAAAATGCCGATAGTTCTGAGCCGATAGCAATGTCGGATCCTGATCATTCCCAATCTGTACAAAAGATAAAACTTGGTCATAAATTAGATAATAATGAAGCACCTATGAATGATAGAAATCAATATCTAGAAACTGGTCAACTATCAGAAGTAAATTACAACGATCGAATGGTAAGTTATCTTTTTGCTTGTTGATAATAATAATACCGTATGGCATTTTTACTTAAACTAGAAGAAATTAAATTATTCTTGCAAAATGTTGCAAACGTTATTATTTTGTTCATGAAATTTATATTTTATGAATCGTAATAATATTATATTATACTTAGTCCAGGAACCAGAGCTTTTCATCTCGCAATTTTTACAGAATGGATCGATTTGCTTGAAAATTTGAGAATAAGTAGTGGATAGTCCAAAGATCAAAATCTATATGATACCGAAAGACGCTTTTACCAAGGGGGTGGTAATTTTTCATTATATTTTGACATCAAAAGTTAATAAAAACATTCATTCTAAGCAAAAAATGTTCTTTTTTTGATACAATTAATAGTTTTCGATTTATTCGCTATCGAAAGTGTTAGTTTTATATCGAAAAAATCAAGGTTTTTCGATATATACTCATTTACCATTCACTCAATTTTTGCCGTAGAAAAAATTTTTTCAAACCAAGGTCTTAGGAATAAAATAACCTACAATTTCATATTAAATCATTTTTTCGTATATCTGATGCTAAACTTTCTATTCTGAAAAAAAAATGGCATTTTTTTACCGAACTATAAAAAGTCGTTATTCGCTTTTAACTTCAGTTTTTTAAAAACTGATCATTTTAAGCCAGTCAAACTTCTAGAATCTATTAATAATAAATAATGAAAAATGAATAAGGTCAATGACTAAAAATACCGGTAACTTACATTATTATGCTTCCAATTGGATATCTCCTTTTTTTTTTTTCAAAAAAATATATTGATTTTTTAACCGTAACCTTTTTAATTTTTATCTTAGAAAGTTTGGTAAAAAAGAATTTTGTAGGTTTTTACAAGATCTATAAGGCTATTAATACTAAATCCTTTTAAAATCCCAAAAATTAAGGATTGGTAAAGGTGGTTTTTGCACAAGTTTTAATTGTCAATAGCTCACTCAATTTTTACCGCAGAAAAAATTTTTGCAAACCAAGTTCTTGGGAATTATATAAGCTACAATTTTATAATTAAACATTTTTTCGTATCTCTAATGATAATCTTTCTATTCTGAAGAAAAGGGATTTTTTTACCAAACTCCAAAAATTGGATATTCGCTTTTGACTCCATTTTTTTAAAAACTAATAATTTTAAGCCGGTCAAACTTCTAGGACCTATTAAGGAGGGGTATGGTTTGAAATATTTAAAAAATTTTTATTATTTCAAATAAAAGTGCATACTTTCAAGAATACTCTATGAAAATTTCAAAATAATCGGATTAAAATTACCAGAGATACAGGATGTTGAATATCCCTACCTTCGACTCGCTTTGCCGCGATTTCGCGCCAGCACGCTTGAGCGTAGTGAGAAACGTTAAACAACTGTTCGCCTTCTCTTTTGTAGATTACTCCTCGATTCAAAAAACATATTCCAATGTGCATCACTTCACGATTTGGCAGACAAATAAGAAGATGAAGATGCAGTTGTCAAAACTTTAAACGCATTTTTCTCAAAACTGCTTTTTCAAATGCGGTGGACATTGTAACTGAAAAACTACTCGGCTGATCTACCTCATATTTTGCACATGTTTTCTTTAGACATTTCATGAGGTAACAACGTGGAGATATTTTTCTTTTTTTGCTTATTTTTTGTTCAATAATAATAAATCTGTTGATTTTCACAAAAATTTTACCAAAAATTTCATTTTTTTGATTTCTGAGTGTTACCAAAAATTCAAAAATCATTAAAAATAAAAAAACTCAACGTTGTGACCTCGCGAAACTTATAAGCTAATTAAATGTTTTTGAATTTTTTGTTTCGTATGATCAAGTGTCGAGTTGTGATGTCCACCGCAAAATCCATTTTTTTGTGAACTGCCTGTCAAAATTTGTCACCAATGGCTTATTTTTCAATATTTTGGATTGAATTTTTTTCTAAATATTCTTTGAATTGTACTTAATATGCTTATTTAATTTAAAAATAAAATAATTGTACCATAGCTTCAAAAAGAATTCACAAAAATGTGCTTGATTTGTTGATTTCAAACCATACCCCTCCCCCTTAATAATACATAAATAAAGAAGACCAAATAGGTCAATGACTAATTTTAATTAGGGTGGTGATTAGGGGTTTGTTTCCGATCACTTTTTCGCTTAAAAAAATAGGGACTGACATTCTTTTCATTATGTCACTTAATTTTTGAGCTCATAACTTTTTATTTCTGGAGATAGATATTTTTAAATTCTTCAAATTAGTTTAAACAAGTTATCCTCGAAAAATGCATAGTTTTCCCGTCTTTTGACTTTGAAACTACAATGTTTAGCATTTGACGAAGAAGAGCTAACATATAATAAAGTATAGCTCGATTACTATTGGTCTTAAAGAAAATTAAAAAAAAAAACGGTTTTGTTGATTTTTCAATAGGTACATTTTTGTTAAGCAAAGTTGTTTTGATAAAACGAAAACTTTTTGAGTTATTTGCAGAAAACTGATTAAAACATTGATTTTTTCGATATAAAACTAATTAACACTTTCGATAGCGAATAAATTAAAAACTATTAATTTTATCACAAAAATGTATAGAACGTTTTTTGCTTAGAATGAATGTTTTTACCAACTTTTGTGGTCAAAATATAATAAAAAATTTCCACCCCCGACATGGGGTAGCAACCACCCCCATGGTAAAAGCGCCTTTCGGCGTCATATAGATTTTGATCCTTGGACTATCCACTACTTATTTTCAAATTTTCAAGCAAATCTAGTCATTCTGTAAAAATTGCGCGGTTTTGTCCTATTTTAAGCTTCATTACTTGGACTACCACTAACTCATGGCCAGAAAAATGTGACACCTAGAAGGACAAAATGTTTTTTTAATATTTATTTATGGAAGTATACATTATAATATTCTTCATACAGAAGTACAAAACTTCGATTTGTATATTGGTATAAAAAGTTTATTAAAAACTATTAAAATGTCATCCAAACGGATTGCAAAACGTTTTCGATCCGAATCAGATCATCTTCAGTGCGTTCTGATTAGTAGATGCCACTAGCACACTATTAAAAGTGGTAACATCGGGATATATGATTTACATCGCGTTACATAGAGTAACTGAGTGTATAGAAAATCAAGGAGGGGCACTCATTATTAATTTTTTGACATAAATGGCAATGACGTAAATTTTTGACAAAGTTTATAATGTTATAAAATAATAAAAGTATTATAATGTGTACTTCCATAAAAAAATATTTGTCCTTCTAGGTGTTGCATTTGTTTGCCTTAGTACGTTAAATTTTTAATCTGCGAGTTACTGTTTAATTTTTTAAGCTTTGACCATATTATTTATTTATTATAACAATCAAAATTTGGCCTTATTACAGAATGAACAAACATCGGAGCGAGAAGATCAGCAAATTTACGATCAAGAGGGGCTTGAAAATATCACGGATGCTTATCCGCCTCCAGGTCTTAGACGGATGGTACCCGGACAGCTGGAGCAAGCTGAACCTACTAGTAATGTTCCTAATTTTACTGATGAACCACCACCAGGCCTTAGCAGAATGGTATTAGGTCAAACGGAATCTGCAGCTCCTACTACTTTGGGAACGGTTGCCCAAAATGTTGATTTACTGTAAGTAATCTGTTTATTAATGTTCTATCGTCCCTTTATTCTTTGTTTAGAGAAAGGATACCGCACACATCTTATGAAAAATGTAATGCCACTCAAATACAATAGAATTTACATGAATAGATTACAATCTCGAAATTACAATCATTTCATTATTTTAAGATTTATGAAGTGCCGATTCACAAAATCTCTTTTCTCTCTCTGGCTCACGTACACAGCCATTTGATTTTATATTTATTTTTATCGATTTACGCCGTTATTAATCAAAATTCAGAGTTGACGCACTGATATGACACGATTGAAATTTCGAGACGAATCTATTCATTTAAATTTTATTATATTTGAGTGACATGACATTTTCCATAAGATGTGTGCGTTGTCCTTTTAATGTAATAAACATAAAATACAATCAACATTTTGTTTACAGCTCTCAATTCGATACCTCTGGTCCTCCCGAAGGTTTGCGCAGAATGATTCCAGGTGAATCTAGTTCTCCAGAGTCGTCGTTACGAATTCAACAGCAAAATAGGGAGGATAATGAATCCGAACCAGAATTCAGTCAACTAACTCAGCATACTTCTCAACCTAGATCGGCAACTATCGGGGCAGACACTCCCCCTGCTGTAAATAATCCCATCGCTAGTCAACCATCTGCCAATAGTAAGGGTTCTTCTTTATATTTTTATATTTCTTAGTGAAAATCAGTTTATGAAGGAACGGAAACGATAAAATGCTTAACCCTTAACTACTGACTTGGACGTTTCAAGACGTAGACTCTGGCAAACGGTATGTCAATACCGCTGCCTATTCTCCTTTGTTTTCAATGTGAATTTATCTTATATTGCTGTATTTGTTTTTTACATCAAATACGGAATTATTTATTCCGGTAGGTGTGAGTTGACGGAATTAATTAAAAATAATAAAAATAAGTTAACGACGAACAGTAAAATACTTATTTATTTTGGTAACAAAAAGGTGTTTTGCTTAGATCTCGGAAGAGGGTCGATTGTTAGCGAGAGTGCGGGCGTGTCCGCGTGGTTCGCATGCTGTGAAGAGACTGTTAAGAAAGCCACAGACGCTAATCTGTTTGTGTTTCTACCCTCTGACCAGATGGGCAATAAATTATTTAGATCTGGCGTATAAAAACAGAAACACTTTTGCAGTTTTAAAACGAATGCATGTCCAGAGTGAGTTGTTGACATAATGGTCTGATATGGTAATTAATTTATGGGGAATTCAGTTTGTTAAACTGAACAAACCAAAAACATATGGTTAGGGATGCATTTCGTTTCGTAAAACCGTGTTTTTCTTAGCATCTGGTTTCTATATTAACTGTGACTTTTATATGACCCATATTATTTCGTTTTGAGAAAAATTATTAAAATTAGCAAAAATAGTAATTAAAGCGTATCGCTATATATTCTTCACACTGCTGTAGAATAAAATATTGCTCCAAATAGAAAAAAACTTTATTTTTTCAAGAAAATTATGAACGCATGCTTACTATTAAAAAATTCTAGAGATTACTACACAATCCTTTATAAACCGAATTACAAAAACACTTCAGTATTGGTAACTAAAACTTAGTAAAATAATGTTGAAAGTAGAATAACTGGATGGAATTACTGCCATACTAATAGCGAAAGAATACTGAACTGACTGCTTTTAACTATAGAAGCGCAAACACTGACATTAGGTACGTGATACCGCCAGAAAACTTTACGTCAACGTAACTCAAAGAAAGAAAAAGTTTTGAGAGAATAATAAATAGATAAGATCAATCGTGGAAAAACACATGCACAAATCGATAGAAGTAAATTAAGGAACCCACTCATATGACAACGCATCTCGCAACAATAGAAAAAGAAAACTGGGAATACTGAAAGATACAAATCAAAATCTTGGTTGAATATTAACGAGAAAGTGAAAAGATGGACAGAATACATAAATGAGTGGTTCAAAGACAATATAACAGAGCAGATGGAAGCAGAAATAGATGGTATGGTTTTAGAGATGTTAAAAGAGGAAATTAAAATGGCATTAAAAACAGCAAAATGGTAAACCACTAGGTCCAGTCCAAATTCCATAAGAAAGCTTAACATGCATAAATGATGAAACGTTAGATATTGTAGTAGACTTGTTTAACACAGTGTACAATACCGAAACAATGGTTAATCTTCGCCTTTAGTGCTATCTCTAAAAATACAAACGCTAAAGACTGCAGTGAATACAGAACAACATTGTTTCGACAGTTAGGTTGGAGGTTAAGTAGTATTAGGTTGAAGAATATTGGAGATATCATCGAAAAACGCAGAAATGTCTAGTGACGTCTAGAATGCCAGAAAATGTATACAGGGTGTCCAGAAACTCTACCGACAAACGAAGACAGGAGATTCCTCAGATAATTTTATGACAATTTAACCCAATTCACCTAGTCCGAAAATGCTTCCTAAGAGAGCTAGAGCTCTTTGAAGATGGCGTCTTGTAATTAGTTTTTATTACATTACTCCAGAACGCTTCTATTTAGAAAAACAAAAATTTGTACGCATATTTACCTTCCAGAAATAAATCGATTCCATCCATTGCAAATTTCTAGTACCAGTCATAGGCGTCCGTTTTGGGTAGGGCAACGGTCATTTTATTGCATAAATTTTTTGTCTTCAAGTTTTCAGCATTTTTGACTGTGGATTATTAAATAGTGGGGTATTCTAGTACTAAAAGGTAGTCTTGCTTTAAGTCGGTAGGGCGCGCCGTTTTCTAGAAAAATCGATTTGAAAATTTTTCGTTTTTTGAATTCGAATTTTTTTTTAATTTCAAAGAAAAACGGTGTATTT
This sequence comes from Diabrotica virgifera virgifera, assembly GCF_917563875.1. Taxonomy (NCBI): domain Eukaryota; kingdom Metazoa; phylum Arthropoda; class Insecta; order Coleoptera; family Chrysomelidae; genus Diabrotica; species Diabrotica virgifera. The sequence continues at coordinate 249,984,904 of NC_065448.1, read as the reverse complement.
TACCAACTTAAAGCAAGAGTAACTTTTAGTACTAGAATACCTTATAATTTAATAATCTAATGTAGTGTCAAAAATGCTTAAAAATTAAAGACAAAGACCGGTACTAGAAATTCGCAATTAACGAAAGCGATTCATCTCTGAAATATAAATAAACGTACCTGTTTTCGTTCTTCTAAATAGTTTTTTTTTAAAACAAAAAAAATCAAAGATTTTTCTAGAAAACGGTGTATTCGATGGACTTAAATCAAGAGTACCCTTTAGTACTAGAATACCTCACAATGTAATAATCCAGAGTCAAAAATGCTTAAAAATTAAAGACAAAAAAGTTATGCGATAAAATAACCGTTGCCCTACCCAAAACGGACGCCTATGACCGGTACTAGAAATTCGCAATGGATAGAATCGATTTATCTCTGGAAGGTAAATATGCGTACAATTTTTTGTTTTTCTAAAGAGAAGCGTTCTAGAGGCATTTAAGAAAAACTAATTACAAGATGCCATCTTTCAAAGGGCTCTAGCTCCCTTAGGAAGCATTTTCGGACTGGGCGAATTGGGTTAAATTGTCTTAAAATTATTCCTATCTTCGTTTGTCGGTAGAGTTTCTGGACACCCTGTGTAAACATAAAGAGTTGACAGTTTATAGAACAGTTGTATTTGATTTTCATTATGTTAAAGTTGTAAAAGTTGTTGTAATATTGATTGTGTTTGAATAAAGTTATTTCAAAGAAGATTAACAATATTATTAATAAGTCATGCATTGTAAGACGGTATATCCTTTAGTAAGTCGTTTCATATAACCTCATTTTTTTAAACTTTAATTTTATTACATTTAAAAGCCAGTATATATTTTGTTTTAGATATTAGTCGCGCCCGTCTTGAAAATGGAACCAACGTACCGACCCGAAGTTCCAGCGTGGAACCCGATAACAAGAGACGCGATTCTATCGAAGGGGAACCCCAGGAGCAAGAAATATCGAATATTACTAATTCCGTAAGAAATATGACGGTCGGAGAAAATTTGACCGACGGTCACGTTTCTAATAATAGTTTACCTGATCCTGTTCCGAGGAGACAAAGTAGGCAAGAAAGTAGTGATAGTGATAGAGAATCGAGGAAACCACCAAGAGGTCCTTCTAGAGATAAAAAATCTGCTGAACGAACTACTAAACGGGATCGAGATAGAGAAAGGGATCGGGACCGAGAGAAGGATAGAGATAAGAGTAGAAGAGATCGGGAGAGGTACAGTCCTGATAACTACAGGTATGTATTGTACTTATTTTAGTGATAACAAAACATACATATATACATACTAAGGATTTCTACAGTTTTCACTGTATTCCGTTCTCTCCAGTTCACCTCAACCGTTCTCTCCAGTTCTTTCTGTTTTGCTAGTCCCCTTCCTGCAGATTTCTTCTTTCCATTGCTTCGTCCACTTTATCTCTGAAAGATCTTCGAGGTCTGCCTCTCTTCCTTATTCCTATCGGGCTCTACTCTGTTATTCTGTTTATCCAATGTTTTTGTGTGCTCTTCTAACATCCGTACCAGGTTAATCTCTTCTCTTCTATGTAGTCCATTATATCTAAGTTTATTCCCATTCTTTTCTAATCTCTTCCTGTTACTCTTCATCTTCTCCTTAAGAACTCCAATTTATGTTGCTCTTATTTTGTTTTTGGATTTTTTATTTTTTATCCAATTTTCACACCCATAAGTCCCATACTTCTTGTCTTACTGTTATATATTCCTCTTTTTCTTTTTATACTGATGTTCTTTTTCCACAATACTCGGTTCAATTTTCGTATACAGTCCCTTGTTTGTCCTATTCTATTTTTTATATATTCTTCAATTGTTCTTTTGTTGGATATTATGAAACCTAAATACTTTTACTTGTCTGTTCCTTTGATTTGTTTACCTTCATCTATTTCCAGCTGGTTTATTTCTGTATTCTCCGTTGTCAGGTATTCAGTTTTCTTTAGGTTTATTTCCATTAAATTCTTCGTATTAAAGTGTTCCAGTTTTCTCATTTCAAACTCAAAACCCAAAACACATTAACAAAAAAAATTGCACTGAGGAGAGTGCCGTATATGAAGTATATTCCAAATGATTTTCTTTTTTCTCTCTTCCATTCCATTTTTATTGTCTTCAGTCTTAATTTTTATTAGTATCACTGATTATTTTACTTTTTAATTTTTACATTGTTTAAAATATTTCATAATTCTATCTTTGTTTATTTCAGAGATAAAAAGTATGAGAGGCGAAGATACAGAGATCGACGATATGAAGACGATACCGATTATTACAGTGATAAGGAAAAGGAGAAAGGTTTTGATGAATGGGATAGGGACTATGATAGGAAATATAACAGTTTGCGCAAGGACAAGGAAAAAGAAAGGCGTCGAATGGAGAGAGATCCACGAGATTATAATAGAAGAGATTACTACTATGGAAGCAGGTAATATTGCAATTTTGTAATATCTAAATTGTTTAAAGAGTTTGCTCAATTATTAAAACATTTTTAAGATGTAACGTTTGATATTGTATATTATTCTGTTTTTATTTGCATTACATAAAATATAATTCTGCATAAAGCTTGTAACGATTATATTGTCACATACAAATGGAAGTGTTATTGTAAAATTACATATTATTAAAATGTTACATATTGGTGCCCCACGTTGGGCGCCATTGTGGGGCCCAAGGCTCTCAAATTCGTCTTCTTCGTTAACCGAATGTATTTTTTTTTTTTTTAGGTACGGCGACGATTATGAAAATGAACAAAGATCTAGGCCATCCAGCAGATCAGACTCCCTACATGAATCCTACAGGGCCAGAGACAAAGATCAGGATCGTGATAGAAGAAATAGAGATAGAGAAAGAGAAAAATATCGATCGAGAAGAGATCCTAGGGATGCATATAATTATCAAGTAAGGAAAATATATTAATTGTAGGCTTGTAAGCAATATGTGACAAGATAATGTTTTTTTTTGCATCTGCCTGTTACTATGTTATTGGCATTCTTCGACAATTTGCTTATATATTAGTTACTATATTAAAAAACTTTCCAGTCATTACTCATGTGAAAATGGTGAGTAGTTGTATTTTGCGGTTACCTCTCTTTCTCTCCTAAGGCGCTACAGCCTAAGTCGGGCCTTGTCCTCCCCCATCATCCGCCTCCAAGTATCTCTGCCCCTGGATGCTTTCCTCCAGTTATCAATTCTCAATATCTCTTTAGTATCGCTACTAACTTCGTCTATCCACCTCTTCCTTGGTGTTCCTACTGGCTGACATCCTACCATAGTTCCACTAAGCGTTCTACTAGGTGTTCTGTTATTATCCATTCTTATAAGGTGACCTGACCACCGCAGTCTGTTCTATTTTTACATAATTTGCTATAGAGGGTTCTTTGCAATATTGATATAACGGCTGGTAACTCATGGTTGAACCTTATTCTCCTCATCTTTCCAGTGCATTAACATATTATTATTTTAGGGTTATTCTTATGATCCGTTTAATCCGTACTACCAACAATATCAGTACTATGAAAATCTAAGACGTACCAATCCTCAAGCGTACGCGGAATGGTATAGAAAGTACTACCAACAAGCTACTAGCCATTCTGCGTCATATGGGGGAGAGGATCGAGCTTCGGTACATTCTGGAAGAAGTTCCGCAAATGAGGAACTAGCGAAGGATAGGTAAGTTGTTTAGTACGAATGTGGTTTTAATTTGGTTTTAAATATTGTGTACGTGGAGTGTTACTTTGTCGAATTTTTGTTATTAGTAAAGTTAATTTTACAAAAAGTTTTAACGATGAAGCGTTTTAGTTAATATGTTTTACTTTATCACTTGTTTCGGTGGTAGCTGTGTTAATATTATAGTTGAAATAAATTTTACTAATAGCAAAATAGTGTGACCAAATTGTTGTGTAGTTTTTCAATATGCTTTTCAAAAGTACATACACGACATCTCAAAATTATTTTTATATTTTTTCCCAACTTTTCCTCTTAGTTATTTCTCTAAAATCGATGGTGTAAGAATTTCATTACCTCACAAGACAATTGAAAGTACGACTGAGCACAGAAATTACAAAAGCTGAGATTTGATTTAAATTAGGAATGAAACAAAGAAATAATTACTATAATTATCTCAAGATCTGAGTTCAAAATTACATTTTATTTTGATTATTTAAGGCGGTATCAACCCTAATTGTAGATTGACAGAAATTCTCATGTCAAAAAATAACTTCGAGGTAAAATTGAGCAAATCATTAAGCAAATAGCAGTAAACAATGGGTACAATGAACAAACAGTTAACAAAATGTTAATCCAAAAACTGCATAAAAAAGCCGTTAAATTATTCTTCCCACCACCACAGGAAAAACCCAGTACCTTCTGATCTATCACATATATAGGCAAGATATCAACAAAAATAGCCAGATACGTAAAAAAGAAAGGAATAACACTAGCTTTCAGAACAAACAACAACTTAGGCAAATACATTAAGAACAATAAGAGCCAAAAGAAAAATCAATTACAGAGTTGTGTATACAAACTGACATGTGGTGGCTGTCAAAAAAACTTACATCGGTCAAACTGGCAGAACCTTTGACAAACGTATAGCAGAACATAAAAGGGCTTTCAATAATAAAGAAATTCTTCATATTTAACCCTACGTTAGGCGCGTCGTTATTGCTGACAAGCTTAGGCGCGTGGTCTACGATTGTAGACCAATAGCTTTTGTCGTATAATACCGGATTTTGACAAAATTAACAAATTAGTGGTTAATAACATGTTTATTTATGTTCGCACTTTGATATTAGATATGTTTTTTTCCTTGGCTTTTCTCATTTTGACAGTGGTAAAATTAAAAACGAGGTCATGATTTTTTGGGTCTTTATTCGCAAGTAAATGAAAATGGTCACAAAAATAAGCTCAATTTAGTAAAAAACACAAATATTTTTTATCTTTGAACTTATAGAATGACCAATAGGGATAAATAATAAAGAATAGAACTGAAAAGTAAAAAAAGAACAAAACTATTAAATGGTCAAAGTGGCACAATTTTAGTCCGTCAAACATTCAGTGCAAATATCCCCAAAATGATCCTTGAATGCGTCACATCTTTGGCATGCCCTTCTTGTTGACATATTTCAAATTCATGCACAAATACAACATCGTCCCACGTAATTTGTTGGAATATTAGGGGAACGGGGTACGACTTCTTGAACTCCGAGCAGTACGCGAGCTCGTCATCTAAGTTCTTTTAGCTGGGAAGGCATAGTTAATCCATATTCAATTTGCTGTTTGATTAGTTCCCATTCCAAGTTTTCAATGAAGTCGCTTCTTGAAACATTTTTATTTATGTTATTAGCTTTATATACACAGCAGGCTACATATTAGCTTTATATATACAACTAAAAACTGGAACGCGCTTAGTCGCGTGGTCTACGGATGTAGACCAGTACTCTTTGAATAATGGTAAAAAAATAATGCAAACAGATCAGCGGCGTTTAGCAAACTGAAAAGTAAGTTGGAAGTATTAGTGACAGCTACTAAGCGGGATGGAGGCGTATGTGCAGTTTTATGCAATTTGCGACCACTTAAAGGAGAGTGGTCTACGATTGTAGACCACGCGCCTAACCGAGGGTTAAAATAAAGGTCTTGAGCTATCTTTATTAGAATCTATGGAAATTATTAAATTAAAGAATACAGATATAATTCTGAATGTCCAACTTGAGACAAACAGCCCCCGCTCCTCAAGCTATTCATTGAGAGGCTTTATAACGATCGGATGGATAAGAGGTCATGGAAGCTGAACCAGAAGGATCAGGACGATATTATCCTTAGATGGAATAAGGAATGACCGAAGATGGAAAGGTCCAATCGCTTACATTGACGAAACAAAGGCCACGCTGCTCAGTCGGAAGAGATGTGGGCGTGGTTCTTTGGGCTTCTGTTTCAATGAAAGATGTTAAATAAATTTTTTTTTGAAACGTTTATTCAGCAATCTGATAGTTATAAAACATTCTAACAATAAGCTTCTTTGGGATTTGAAGTAAAAAAATTGACGTTAGAGATGTCAGTCCAATGACTGGACCTCTAGTATGGAACAAACATGACATTCCGATAATATGCTACATACAAACATACATTTTACATTTACAAACAATACATATATCTAAAACATAAACCCAATTACGGTGAGTTATAAAACTTAATTATAAATAAGGTCCAGTGGATTTTTACGTTTTAGTCTGTGAGTTTGTTGACTATTATCAAGCAAGTTTATTGCCAGGGCATTTGGATGGCTTTCTAGGCGTTTAATGTAGTTAAATAAATAGATAATGATACGTGAATAGGGCTACTCGAAAGACAATAGACAAAAGATGGATAGATAACAATTAACTGATGGTTTGACACTTGGGCTCAAATAAAACGAGAATACTGAGTACTGAATACATAAACTAAATTGGGCGCCTGGGATTTTACCTCTAAATCCTCAAAGGAATAATTAACGAAACATAACACAATAGAAAAATTAGCAACACTGCTACGACAAAACAACAATGTTCTAGTCTTGAGCTGTAAAAAATAATCAAATAAACTGCGACATCGTATACTTTAATAAAACATTTATTAAAATTCTCAACGAAATCTCAATATTTACACAATACGTACATATGCAGTGTAAGATCGCCAACAACAAAATTAAGCATCCAAAAAAATTAAACAGTTAATCTGTAAAATAAATGTTGGCGAAACAAACAATCCTCGAATACATATGTAATTATTACTGTATATAGCTGGGTGTATTCACCAACACAGTAAAACTAAAAAAATACGAAATGTAAGTGAACGAATATAACTCTTATTAACTCAAAAAAAAAATGAATTGAATAGTTAATCAAAGAATCAAAAAATAAAAAGTCGATACCTACTCTAAATAAAATCTAAAAATCGTAACTTCACTTACAAACAATAAAAAAAGAGATCTTTGCTTAAATCATAAATCTAATACTTAATAATACTCAAAAAAATATTTACATAATGTAAATGTCTATAAGTACCGAACTACATAGCAATCTATAAAAAAATAAAGTCTCTATTCTCTTTTAAAGATCTAAGACAGGCAATTACCTATGTCATGTCGAAATGAAAACAACGAAACAGTTCACCACTCACTTGCGATCACAGGTAGTGAAGGCCCATTCTTTCAGGTCCATATGGTTGACTGGCAGCAAAACAGGGTTAAAGTTCAATTGCGTTCAATGCATTACGATATAAAGTGAGCTATTTACAAGCCCAGAAAAACAGCATTAATAGATGAAGAGATGGACAGCATAAGGCGAACTTAGGTGGACCCTTTAAAAAATAGAAAAACGCAATTGTATTGGATGCATTTATAAAAGATTGTTTTTTAAAACTTACCGACACAATCCGGGTCTACCAAACCTATGGCCACTAGAAATCACATGACTGCACTCTATCGAAACCCAACTCCTAAGAATGATGCCGATTTTTTAGAATTTGTCCTTTTTATGAACGTTAAGCGTCGTTTTGGTGGAGTGGGGTTTTCCAGCCAATCAAGATCATGGGAAACTGTGTGAAATATTTAAGAACAGATTCGTTAACACTCGTAAAGGGCTTAGCAACCCTAATTATTAAATGAGTTATGAGTGGCAAGGCCAATGTCAAGCTATTAAAGGCTCAAACTTTGCGTGGAAATCGCATCTACCGATAGCAACACATGTGTTTCTGAGAAAAACACGCCGATTGAGACTCTAAAATCTACAGGCAGTTAAGTCAAAAACCGTGAAGCGATGAAAACTAAATTAAAATCTACACTGTGAAAAATAAACGCTACAACTTTAAAGTGTAGACGCATAGTAAAAAGAGCTGCAGAAACAGCTGTAGTAACAGTAATTTATAATAAATTTTATGAAAGTATTGAAAATAAAAGTTTTTAGTGTTTTATTGTTAGATATACAATTAAGAAAAATAGTTACTTAGTAATGAAATTATTTACCATTGTATTTCATTAGTTCCTTTCTTCCTTCTCCAGTATGTTTCAACTAGGTTTGAGAAATTGCTTCTGCCACATTTGACACAATCGAATCACTACCATTGCAATTTATGAACTATTCTGCAGCATTTCTTCAGAAATGACATATTTTTCATTCCTCACCACACACCCATCACCTCACATACGAACTTGCTAACATTTCTTCACATACTAACATCTCTTCCGAAAAGCTACCCTCGCTGCCATATTTATCATATAGTTGTGCTTTGTTCACTTGTTTAGGTATACGAGGCAGAGCTTTTACAGTCAAATGAGCTCAACGCAAATAGGAGGATACTACAGGGATACACATAGTCATACACATAGTCAATACGGTCATGATGCTTCTAGGTGAGCCCCTGAACAATCGATTTTTTAGATTATCTTTTTGAGCAAACATTTTGCATGATATGAAATAGATGTAAGTAACCTCAGGTGAACAATCAAATGTTTCTTCTATTTTTGATCAAACTATGAAACTAAACGATGTAATGCTTTATCCAAAGTAAATCTAATGACAAAAAGAGTCCGATCTAACTGACCGCCTTTCAACCATGGTAGGAATGCTAACGTGTTGTCGATATTGCTATAGAATTCTTGCAATGTGTGGCTTAGCATTGTCTTGCTTAAGCAAGAAATTATCCCCAATAAATGACCAAATGGCACGCCATGCTCTTCTAAAATGTATGTAATGTACCTTTGTGATGACCTATTCTAACTAACTCAGTACGAGCCTCCAAATTAATCCGACCCCCACACAATTATTGAGCCGCCACCATACTGTGCAGTCTCTACATTGTTACAGTGTGCGTAGCGTCCGCAGGTCTTCTGTACACTCTGTTCCGCCTGTCATCAGAAAAAAGACAGTACCTGGATTTATCGGTGAACAATATTCTTCACCAATTGTCATTATTCCAAACAACATGTTCATGAGAAAAATGCAATATTTGCCTTCTTTGATCTCTGCTTAATATAATGGGAGTGTGGGTGCCCTTCCAAGATACAAGTCGTTTGCGATAAGTCTACTCCTTATCGTATTTTGGCTGTTTCTAAAGTTATAACGATCCAAAAATTTTGTAGAGAAGTACTGGTAACAAACATTTGTCTCAGTGTAGGAAGTGTTAAAAACCGGTCTTGATTAGGAGTTGAATCTTCTACGGTCTTGAACGGGTCTTCTAGAGTTACTTCCAGTAACAGCAAAACGTGTTAAGGCTCTTAAAATGGCTGACTGAGTGACATTAAACCGTTCAGCGAGTTCAACTTGACGGTACTAATACAGTTACTTTCTGACTTCGATTTTCTTGCTGCTGGTGGTTCACTTCAATGAAAAAAACGCTTACCAGAATTTTTAAAATTATGCGTTAATTTTGGCGCGCACTGTAGATAATAGATAATTTGTGGAATGCATAAAACGTAGTATCTGCTAATGCTTCAAGTATGTACAATATTTTTGAAGTTTTTACTACACTTACAAAGCATTTACTTTCCTCCGTAGCATATGCTACTATTTACCATATACATAGACGAATGTACTACGCTTTTGAAGTATGTATTTGTTATAGTCTGTTTTTAAACCAAGAGGAGTAATTCAAATTTCCCGCGCCGTAAAGCTTGTTTGTAATTGGTCCAACCTCAGGCAAGTTTACTCCACTGTTATCAAATTTTGACACTAATGACATTTATAAAATTTTGACACTCTTGACATTTCATAGGTTAATTAAGTTATATCAGCGATTTTTTATATTTTCTGCGTTATTCCTTTAATTTTTAGATTTTTAGTCTGTTTTATATAAAAAACAGTTGTTTTTTAGAACTCTTTCGCGACGGCGACGTTTTAGTACAATATAATTTATGGATTACCGTCGAAGGCCGATATGATCAACTAAAAAAGATGTATTTGGTGATATTTCTAGTGACTTTCTTGGGTGTGAATCTGTCTTTTTACTTTACTCTTCTTGGTTTAAAAACAAAGTATAGTTTAGTAGTATTTGCTTCAGTTTAAGTGAAGTTGGTAAATGAACGACTTCCGCTTAGGGGTTTTTTTGTTACAAAATGGCAGCTTTTATAAATGTGAATGAAAAATTTGTCATTTTTATCCTCACCTAACTCTTTTGTCGCTTCGGAATATGAGTCGCTCATTTTTACTCCTGTACAATTCTAATAATTAGGTATTCTCCTTTTCATGAACATTTTTCAGTGCGTCACAAATTATAGAAAAAAAGGTAAGTCCGTGATAATACATATTTATGACATTTATTCTAACGTGACATTTTAGTTAAATCTGACAGTTGTCAAATTTTATTTTCAATTTGGAATAAAACCAAATCAATTGTGTCTATTGCATTTATAAAATGGTATTTTCTTTCATTTGTATAGTCTTATAAATTGTACAGATTATATTGATAATATTATTATTTTATTTAATAAATAATTCTTTTTTGATTATGGCGCCATCTATCGACAACTAGAATAATCACCGAACTAGAATAATTACCGAAGTATTCCCAGACGTGCCTTTTTTTCTGTCACATACAATTTAATGCGTTAGAGAGAAATCGAAAAACTGTGACGCACTGAAAGATGATCATGAGAAAAAGAATACTTAAATTTGAGAATTCACAAATCACAAGCACATGGAAAACTAGTTCTAACACGATTGGTGTGATGCGCACACGGATGGCGCTACGTTAAATAGTGGATACTTTAGGTCAGTAGTAGGTACCTCTGTTGTGTAGTATGTTCTTCTCAACAAAAGCACATACTGTTATGTAAAAGAAAATGCTACAAATAGATACTATTTCCTGAAGCAATAACATCTACGTTTTATGCATTCCACCAATATGTAGCTTACATTAAGTCAATCCTTGAACTATTGGATCTTATCACTCGCTGAAAAAACAGTTGAACTGAAGAAGATTATGATGATCTATATACCACACACTATTTGATCAACCTTTTATATATGAATACGTGTAAGTTTTCACAATGCACAAAATGTTTGCTCAAAAAGATTCCTAAGTTATCTAAAAAATATTAGAATCCATTTTATACTGTTTTTGGTCATTTTAAAAATTGACTGGCCGCTCACTTTATGAAAGTTTATTACATAAATAAGTTAAACTGTTAAGTTAGTAAACTAAATAATAACAAAAAAAAATAAATTAAAAAAAAATTTAAATATTTTATTTATTTTAAAGACACTTAACAGATTTCTTATTTAAGTTAATTAAGATTCTAATTGGCCCTAATATTTGTAACTTAGAAGCATAGCATAGCTATACTGTAAGGACTTTTGGTTACCATTTAGTTTTTGTTTCCCAAATCCTGCTTTTGTATATACATATTTGTTTTCCAGTAATTTTTGTAGAAATTGGGTTACTTAACATTAATTGAAGTTATTGCCTGTGTTTACCGTCATAGATTTTGAAAGATTCGTAGGAATAGGTATGTTGCTTACTTTTTATGGGTTATGTATTATGGTGTCTTCTAATCATAGAAATTATAATGCCTACTTTGCTCTCTCCAATCTAAACCTGTTCTCCCAATGCGACAGAGAAAAGTGTTTGTAAACAGAGTATGCATCTCTTTCTAACCGATAGTGTTTATCCATTTATCGACCAAGTTTATCAACCACGTGGCTTTCCTTCTGCCGCCAATTAAATAAACCCCGTCAATTAGAAACGGATGCCTATCTTAAATACACACACTTTTCTCTGTTGCACTGGGAGGACAGAGGAGAGAATGGTACGGATTTACATCAAATGAATTTTTCAGAGCAGCCGTCTCTAAAGGCGGAATAGCTATGATGATTGCCGATATCCGTCGCGGAAATGACACTTGAAGAAGAATATCATCCCTAAGCCGTGCTACATGTCCTGCCAATCTCCATTTTAGCCTTGATATTTTTCTAGGACATCTTCTATCATGTCTTCTATTTCCGGCCACTGAGTTGTTCCGTGGTGCTGCAAAAAGTAAAGATAGCCATGAAAATAGCAATTTTCATGTAGTTTGTGATGTGATTTAAACAATTTTACTCATTGGCAAAACATAGGCGTTCTGTTGAAACACTTGAAGAGGTAAACACTTTCAATAAATTATTACATTTTTACAAGAATGGAGTTAATATAGAAATAAAAATCATGGATGCCGCAATACCCAATAAAAGAAGACTCTAATGATGAATCACGCTTAGTACGTTTACTACTTAAAATTAAGAGTTGTGGAACTGAAAGAGAGGAGGTTGGCAGATGACTGTATATTTAAAATGTGTCCCCTTTGGCTACAAATTTACATGTTTCAGCACTTTCACAAAATCTAATGATTGTTGCCAAATATAAGGGAGGACTGGATTCAGTTCTCCACTCTGTGTAATGTTATTCTATTCTTTTCATCATTTTACTATATCAGATTGGCTTACTTATAATTATATCATGTTAAAGTGCTATTTCATTTGGAAATATGGTTTCTGTTTTTCATATAACGAATTAATGCTGACAAATATGATTGCTTGCTTTTAACATTTGCTTTTTATATTAACATTAGGCTTGAAGTTTTTGTGAATACATGAATCATGCTATTTACTGATTTACCGCATGAATGATTTATTCTATAGTATAGTCAATAGGTAAACTATTTTTATTGAAAAATGTATGAAAGCAATTTAGTAAACATTCAGTTAAATTTAACTATTAATTACATATAGTAGGAAAAATTAAAGAATACCCATGAACGAACATATAAAACACGCTGTATTTTCCTGTCACCGTGTCATACAAAAAATTGGTCAGCGCAAGTACATGTAATAATTATTATTACATGTACTTGCGCTGGGCAAGGTGACAGGAAAATACAGCGTGTTTTATATGTTCGTTCATGGGTATTCTTTCATTTTTCCGACTGTAGATAGTACGAAATACTTCTTTGTCGCTATGGCATATGTCACAGATGTCACTAGATATTGAGTATGGTACAAATAAGTCTATTCCACCCTATCTAATTTTTTGCAATTATTTTGGATTATCTTTAGAAACTAGACAGCTAATTACTTACGATACAAGAAGACATTGTAAAATAAATTAAAACCAGAAAAGTATAAAAACTTTCTGTTTTTCTTTGTATGTCTATGAACTAGTATCGTTCGCAAAAGAATAATTTTTTAGACAATTTTAATAAAATTATTATTTAGTGTATGGAATTTTTCGACACATTTATAAGATTCATCATCATCATCATGCAACCTCTTCTGTCCACTGCTGGATATTGGTCTCTCCCATTTTTCGCCACTTTCCACGGTTCTGTGTGTCTTGTTGATATTTCTTGGATATTTGTTTAATATCGCCACCGTCCTCTGCTGCGTTTGTCTTCTCTTGGGCGCCAGTCAATTAGTTTTCTGGTCCATCTCGAGTCTTTCAGTCTCGCTATGTGACCTGCTAAAGATCTTGTTGTATTCTTTGGTGAGCAGATTGAGTCGGCGAAGGTGTGGTGGTGGAATGTCTCTTTGCACTGGTAGCCAATGGGTTGATGTAGATTTGCCATCATGCACTTTACCATGATATAATGCTCAACGAAGTTGTAAACGTAGTTTTGTTTTTGTATAAAAATTGACACTTAAATGTTTATTAAAATGCTCTTACATTTTTTATCATCATATTCCATACCTACTATAATGTAGGTCTGTAGGTTTTCCTCCTATGTTTACATATATTCCAACTGTAAATTTGCTTGTTCCTCTTTCTTTATCTATTTAAAGTCAGTTAACATGCATATATGTATTAATATTAATTTTGCTGATTGTATTATATTTATAGCTACTCTCGACCCTTCGATCAAACTGATTCGCTATTGGCCCTCGACGATACAACAGCAGCTTCTCAACGGCTAACCCCTGCTAAATTCACGATGGCTCACATCAAAGCTTCGATAGCTTCAGGAAAACTGCTCCGTATCCTTCCCCACTATCCCATCGACGGTCAGCCGGCAGTAGTTGAAATCTGTAGCACTTCATCCTTCTTGGCTAATGATGAGGAGTTCCAAGAGCTAAGCCAGTTTCCAGGGCCGTTAGTTAAAGGAGTAACTCACAAAAAAACAATAATTGAATACTGCGAGAATAAAATTAGAAATGCTATTGCTGGTCAAAAAATAGATGATGTCGAAAGTTATATTTTAATGTGGGAGTTGCTAATATTGTTGATTAGACAGAATGGGGTAAGTTTTTCAGATGTCACTAGAGAAATGAGTTATAATTAGTGTTAAGGGGTAAAATAATAAATATTTGTCCAAGAAAAAAGTTCTCTTCCACCAAGACAATGTAAGGGTGCACACATCTGCAGTTTTCATGGCAGAAATCGATGAATTAGTCTACGAACTTCTCCCTCATCCGCCCTATTCCCCCGATTTAGCCCCGAGTGGTTATTTATTGTTCCCAAACTTGAAGAACGAGCTCGGCAGAAAGAGATTTAACTCCAAAGAGAAAATCATCTTACAAGCAAATACCTATTTTGATGACCTCGACAAATCATATTTTTCGGAAGGGATAAAAAATTGGAGAAACGTTGGACTGTACTAAATTTCAATAAGCTATGCAAGACATGTTAACAACGATTTTACTTGTTAAAGATATTCAATATTTTTCAACTCGGTCCATAGTAACAGTATATTATTAAAATCACTTTATCACTTTTTCTGTTTTCTCGACTATTGGTTTTTAGTGTATGGTATATAAATTATTGTAATCACTAAATACATAGATAGTGAAAAAATAATTCTATTAATTAAATTAATGAATAATTCACCCGATTATACAAGTAACTGTTATCCCAAAATATTCAAAAACTGAGCGAAATAGCCCTCTATGTTGTTGATGACGACATTGCTGTCAACTAATGTTTACATCTCCTGCGTAGCTTATGAACTCCGGGGAAAATATGTTGAAAAATAAAATAACTTTTTATATAAAAACATGTCCTTCAATTCAAAAAGTCCTGGAATATTTTTATTATAATATTTAATAATTTTTAGATGGTGGTAGGAGCTGATATAGCTGAGCTTTTACTCCAAAATAGAAGGGAAATACCCCCTCCTCGGGCTGCTTCTGTCATTTCCAGTTTAAGTAGTAACAATGGAGATATCAATCATTCTTCTGAAGCGAGTAATCATATCGTTTCTGAAAATACTGGTAGTTTATTGTCCGTACTAAAGGAGGAGGAGATAACTAATAAATTTAGGGAATTTTTGCTTTATGGATCTGGGAAAGAAGCCCTTGGTAAGCATTTTTTTTATATTCATGTTTTAAATTAACGTATGTATAATAAAAGAATTCGCTGTAAAACGAAATCAAGAGACGTCTTATATTTCAGTTCGTTCGAAGAGCGTCATAAACGCTCTTACTAGTTTCACTCTTATTAAATATCTTCAGAGGGTGTACCTATATATAACTATCTATGAACGAGCTGAAACAAATCAAGCCTCTTAATACCGAATAGACCAGGGCGCATCTGTAAAAATATTTAGATGTTGAGAGGTGACATATTTTTTTGCAGAAATTGCTTGAAAATAACTCATAATAATATTTGAGTTATCCTCCCACTCAAAAAGGTCTGGAAAATATCAAAATGTCAAAAAAAAAAGAGAAATTCGATTATTTTATTCGTTTTTTGATTATAAGTTTAAAAGTATTCATTTCCGAGAAAAGTTGCACTGACATAAAAGTTGCGTAATTAAATTTCCTACAGCATAGGATTAGTTAAAAATTTTAAAAATTGCCACCCTTGTTGCAAAATAACAATAATTGCGAAAAAACCATAGTATTCGCATTTTAGCCAAAAACAAGTATTCGCATTTTACGTTTTTCAACCATTTATGCTACACTTAGAACCTTCATATTTCATCCAGAAAAAGTTTATGATATATAAAAACAATACTGTAAATTTTATTAAGATCGGTTCAATAGATTTTGCAAAATAAATTTTGCAATCCAGCTTTCGCAAAAAATTCATTTTTTCAAAATGTTGCATGACTGAAAATAAAGCAGACAGCAAGTTGAATTTTTTTACATAGAAGAATATTGTACTTTTCATTTGCAATTTGCAAAATTAAAATCGGTTAACTACCACAGCGTCAGGAATTTTTTTAAATAAACAATAATTTTTGGTGCTACGCGCATGACAGCGGATACGTTTGCTCTGATTGTGCATTTCAATGACCTTTGATAATGATTGATAAATTTTAATTTTTTGTACATTTCAATATAAATAAATAAATTTGTTTATTGCAAAATAAAAACACATACTCTGCCTTTGACATAACACTTTTTTTAGCAAAAACTTTCTTTGATCATATATTTTAACTAAGAGAATAAATGTTTATTATTTTTAAACATATGCAATTGTTTAAGCAATATTTCACAAACAATAATCAAATTAATTTGATTTTTGTGGAATTAAAATACATATTAAAATACAACAAAATATAGAGCAAGAAAATAATATATGTATTAGATAAAGATTGGAAGAAATTTTGTGAATCGAACACCGCTGTCCTGCGCGAAGCACCAAAAATTAATGTTCATTTAAAAAAAATGTTGCAGGAAATTTAATTACGCAACTTTTATGTCAGTGCAACTTTTCTCAGAAATGAATACTTTTAAAGTTATAATCAAAAAATGAAGAAAAAAGTCGAATTTTTCCTTCATTTTTTGACATTTTGATTATTTAAACAATGTTCCGGACCTTTTTGAGTCGGAGGATAACTTAATTATTATTATATGAGTTAATTCCAAGCAATTTCTGCAAAAAATTTGAGTCACCTCTCAACGTCCATCTCAAAACAGATGCGCCCTGGACTAGCGACATCTGCTTAAAACAATTCGAAGTTTTATCTCCGGAGAAATAAACGCTCTATGAACGAACTGAAACGCAACGTCTCTTGTTGACTATTGCAAAACGTCTCTGAAATATAAGACGTCTCTTGATTTCGTTTTACAGCAAATTCTTTTGTATTATTTTTACCTCTAACTGAGTTTCGGGACCAAGTTTTCGTTGTAATTTTGCCACGCTGAATAGGCAGGAAGTGAGGTGCAAATTTTAGACCCCCCGTGTCTTCTTTTATTCAACATTCGCTTGGTTCGCAAGTAATAGAAACCACGAAGGCATAACCAGAAACTGGGTCTCATTAGAAGTTTTATTTCTGCAGAAATAAAACTTTGAATTGTAACGTGTAACAGTTTATGGCTTAAAATGCTTAAATAATATTGATTCAAAAACTACTAAGAGCATTCTGTGAAAAATCATAAAGTATCTTTGTCTATATCTGTTTGACTAGAATTGGTCTGTATCTACATCCTACATACAGTGATGAGCACGTTAATAACCGTCAAAATAGCGCAAAAGATGGAAAACATATTAAATTATGAGATAAAAAGAAATAAAACTATTAGAGGTGTTAAAATTATAGGCGATAGTAACATATACATTGACATTATATTGATTGCTTCCCACCTTTAGACGTATCAGAGGAGTATGTCAACTAAAACTGTCACTGTGACAGTGGCATTTCTCAAACTCGTCCGATACGTCTAAAGGTGGGAAATAATCAATATAATGCCAATTTTTAAGTTACTATCGCCAAATTTAACACCTCTACTAGGTTCATCCCTTTTTATCTCACAACTTAATATGTTTTTTATCTTTTGCGTTATTTTGACGGTTATTAGTGCGCTCATCACTGTATATGCTTCCTTGTAGAAAATATAATTAAAAATTATTCCTTTTTAGAATGGGCAATGAAACATAGTCTATGGGGTCATGCGCTTTTCTTAGCTAGTAAATTAGATAAAAGGACTTACGCCAATGTGATGATGAGATTCGCAAACGGTTTAACTATGAATGATCCGCTGCAAACGTTGTATCAATTGCTTTCTGGAAAAATGCCTGCTGCTGTAACGGTAAGTTTATAAACGCCCTTGTTAAAGAATGACTTCTAAATTGTCATGTGGTTTTTATTATTTTCTGTTATAAGTTATTACTCTTAATTTATATAACCTTATACACCTCATACTACAGGGCAAGATCGTCGAAAGAAGAAGCCCCAGGCCGAAGAAGGCTCCGAAATCTCTGGGAGTGGTATCAAAAAACCACCGCTAATCTGTTTAGAGTTGCCGCCAACAAAGTTGTTCTTGCCAATATGATCGCCAACGTTCGATAATCGGACAGGGCACTGAAAGAAGAAGAGTTAGTTTATGGAGAGTGGGAGGTATAGTTTGGACTAGATCAAGGCTCTATTTAGGCTGTTGCGCCATTGGGGAGAGAGGGAGGAAGTTAGAAACACCCCGAGAAGAACGACAAATCTTTCTTTTATATTATGTTTGAATAAAATTAAAAAATAATAACTTACGACTAACGTGGATTTTTTCACTACAAAACTGTACTGACTGAATTGATTACGTGGCGTCGTGTGCCATCGCACTAAGAATGACAGAATTTGGGGTATTTGGTTTTGTTATAACTTATGTTAATATAAACATTCCAAGTTGTTATTTGAACATGTGTTTATATTATACACGAGTTTCAACTAAAAAAAAAGGAATTTGATTACATCGGGGAGCTCGAAATCAAAGCGTAGTCAGCGACAATATTGCGCATTTTTATAACTAGACTAAATTTATTTATATATTTTTGGAATTTGTAAGTGTTTAAAAATAATTAATATTTTCGATTTTTAGTGTGTTTCCGACGATAAATGGGGTGATTGGCGTCCGCATTTAGCAATGATTCTATCCAATTCATCTCAGCGACCGGAGTTAAACTGTAAAGCCATTACAACTTTGGGAGATACTTTAAGAAATAGAGGAAGTTTGTATGCTGCCCAGTTTTGTTATTTAATGGCAGAGGTAAGTAAAACTCAGTACAAAGCCAATCCAGTATTGTTAGACAAATAAAGTATACGAGTTAAGTTAACATAAAGATGATCGAAATTGAAATCCTGTGTGAGGTCTGATCTAGTTATTGTAAACTAGGTAAACCCGAAAGATAAGCGGAGAACAAATTCTGTTTTGTTCTATGGTCTGTAGATCATAGTTCATATTGTTTTTGTAATTGTACTTAAAAACTATGTCCCATATGTTAAATTACTTAATTTTAGGTTGGTTTTGGCAAGTACGACAACCCTGATACACGACTGGTGCTCTTAGGTGCAGATCACTCGAAACCTTATCCCACTTTTGCTACGAACGAAGCTATACATATGACGGAAATCTATGAGTATGCTTGTGGACTGAATGATTCCGCTTTCGTTCTTCCTCATTTCCAGGTAAGAAAAATAATATTTTTTTATAGATGAAGAATAATTGTTCCTGTGTAAAAATTTACTTCTGTTGTTCATTTTATAACTTTCTGTGTTTCAGTTTATAGTTATTTTTTAGCCCTCTAGATGCTCCTGGGACTGAGATATGCCCTTCGAAAGGGTCAAAGACAGCCCTTTTTGCCTTATATTATCTCTGAGCCCAGTGGACTGATTTTAGCATACAAGATCTCATTTTTCTTGATATAATGTCAACTTTTTGATGAAATAACTTTCCAAACCGCAAAAGATACGTTGTATTTTATATGTTAAGAAGAACGAAAAGAAAACTTACAAAATTTTATGATTTTCAACTAATTATCTAAATTTAACTAAACGAGAAAAAAGTGTAGAAACCGGCAAATGAAAGGATTTTTAAATACCTTTCAAAGAAGCATTTGCAAGGAGACGTGGTCGGGTGAACAACACGCATTTGCTATGAAAGCTTCTTAAAAAAGTGCTGAAAGTTTTGTGCGTGTACAACGAGCGTTTCGTTTGCACTACCATTTGCCGCCCCTCGCTGCAGTTCCGTCTAAATGGCTATTAAGAGTTGGGTTAGGAACTTTGAAAGTAGTGGTTCAATATCACAGAAAAGAGGTGACAGTATCAGAACTGCTCCCACACCACAGAATATTGAAGCGGTCCGAAATTAATTGCACGCAAATCCTCGAAGATTCCTGCGACGACTCGTGTGTAATGGGCGAGCAGTTCTGTTACTGCCACCTCTTTCCGTGATGTTGAACCACTACTTTCAAAGTTCCTAACCCAAGTCTTAATAGCCGTGTTAGACGGAACGGCAGCAAGGGGCTGCACCTCTATTTTATCGTCAGCAGCGTTGCCAAATCGTACCGTTTCACTGAATCACCTTGTATATTCGAAGATACAGCATGTTTTAGTTTTTAGAAAATCGCATTTTTTGTCATTTGTAAACTGGTACATAGTATTTTTGCCTGCCAATCTTAAATTTTTTAAAAATTTAGGTGAAGGTGGTTCTATATCTATACAAAAATCTCTGCTTATTGGATTTCTCGGACCAAGCCTTTAACCATTTTTTTTGAGCTCCTACACATTGATCTTTTTGCTTCATAAGTAAGCTAACACAGGTTGTAGTTTGATTACTCTCTTATATTTGATTATTCTGCAATATTCGAATTCGACAAATTATTAAACTATATAAAAAACATAAATATTAAGCGTTTAAGCAAGACTTTAGATGGCCGAGAACCGCAATTATGACAGTTTTAATTTTAAATTTAGTTAGACGTATCAAATACATGCATTTGTTATTTAACCTCCATAATTTATCCTTATTTTGATCCTTTCAAGGGGCATATCTCATCTCAGGTTCAGGGACACCTAGAGGGCTAAAAAATAGCTTAAATTTTGTAAAAACATTTTCTTGCCATTTTTACGTGAAGACAGATTTTTTAATTTAATAATTTTAATTCATAGTTCTTCGTTTATAACAGTTCATGTTTCTTAATTAATTCTCATGCACATATTTAAACATTCAGTTGATACAATATGTTTGTTATAACCTTCTTATTTTTTCAATAATTTTACAATGACCGACAAAAAATATCAAATCAATTACTTTTTATAAACATTTTCAGGTGTATAAATATCTCATAGCGACTAAGCTGGTTGATCGAGGACTTGTGGAAAAATCTTTAGCGTATTTGGAAAACATCGCTTCTGTCATCGTTGCGAATCCTTCCCTGGTTGAAATATCATTCGTGGATAATGTATATAACCTAGCCGATCGACTGAAATACTACGATCTTGTCGGCGAAGTTGAAGATGAGTCCCAATTTGGTGGAATGTTGGAAACGAACAGGCCAGACAATTCTTGGTTAAAAGATCTCAAAAATGTGCAAAATGATTTCCATGTAAGTAGTTCTATTAGGTATATATTTCAAAGTACACAAGAAAAAAGAATTTATTCAAAAAAATTAGTCAAAAACGTGTATAATAATGTATATTTAATTTAAAAATACCTTTCGGGCTACATCACAAAACGTTTTCGAACTAAAGAGTTCATCATCAGTGCTGTTAACCTGAAATAAGTATAACCATTTAATAAAAGCGAACGTTAATATGAAATTTTGACTGTTAACAATACATGATGGTTATACTTACAGGTTTTACATGCTTCAGCCACCATACTATAGAGGTGAAAACCCTTTAAATGTTGTAAAGTTGTCCAAAATTTACATATTTATATGAAATTAATGGTGATGTTTAAAATATTCCTAGATTTTACATGAGGCAACACAAGACTCCCCACAACCCATGTGTTGCGAGTCAAGAGGGCAGAATCTCACATTATGGACTCTAAATAGCAACTGATTTGACTGACAGTTTGAAAGGATGTCAGAACCAAACTATCAATGCAACCGGAAGTATGTAATGTGAGGTTCTGCCCTCTGGATTAGCAACCCACGTGTAGTGTGGAGTCCTGTGTTGCCTGATGTTAAATCTAGGAATATTTTAAACATCACACTTAATTTCATATAAACATGTAAATTTTCTACAACATTTAAAGGGTTTTGGTGACTCAAGCATGTGAAACTTGTTAACAGCACTGATGATGAACTCTCCATTTCGAAAACGTTGTGTGATGTAGTCCGAAAGGGAATTTTTAAATTAAATATTCCTTTTATAAAGGATTTTAACTATTTTTTTGTATATATTTCAATTTTAAAATGATTAGATTAGAAGTTAGATTTATCTAACCCTTCTTTTGTCATTTTATTTTTCTATTTAAGGCCGGTGTAATTTCACATCAAA
This sequence comes from Diabrotica virgifera virgifera, assembly GCF_917563875.1. Lineage (NCBI taxonomy): Eukaryota > Metazoa > Arthropoda > Insecta > Coleoptera > Chrysomelidae > Diabrotica > Diabrotica virgifera. The sequence goes on along the minus strand of NC_065448.1, from coordinate 249,962,721 downwards.
GCATGCAAAATTTACAACCTTACACAACAACGTCTTACGAAGCAGATATAAATCAACAACAACAAAATTATGAAAATAGTATGCCGGAACTTCAACAATACGAGTATCAATCAAATTCTGCTCCGCAGCAATCCTGGCAACAAGAACAACATCAACAAGTCCCGGAATATCAGGATAATCAGCTTCAGCAACAGACCCAACAAGCAGGTAAGTAATTACGTTAAGTAATTCGATCGATAGCAGCCTAAATCCTGATCTAGAAATAAGATCGAGAATAGAACAGGCCAGAAAATCTTTCGAACCAATCAAAAAAACGACTAAGTATGTGATTCTCGATTAAAACTCGAAATTCGTCTACGTTTATCACAATGTTACGTCTGGTTGATTCTTCTCTATGCGGCTGAAACATGGACTCTTAAAAGCATCAATCGTAAATTAATTGGAGGCCTTTGAAATATGAATCTACCGGAGAATTCTCACAATTGTATGGACATCGCATACCTCAAACGAAGAAGTGCTGCATAGAATAAGCAAAAAACGAGAACTTTTCAACACAGTTAAAGTTGCAACATCAAATCTAGGCCATATACTGAGAAATAATAAGTCCTATTATACTCAACTAATAGTTCGAGCGAAAGAGGGACTAGAAAGTAGTAAACTATCGTGGCTAAGATACATCCGACAATGAGCAGGGCTAAATTTTGAACAGATAATAAGAACAGCTGAAAACAGACAACGAGTTTGCTATTGTAATAGCCAACCTCCATTGAGGAGAGGGCACTTACGAATAAGAACAAGCTTTTAATTATGTTTATATAATGAATGTTGTTGAATATTTTACTGAAAAATATTGCTCTTGCTATAAAAAAAGTAATTAATGCCCTTAAAATAAATGTGACAGAGAATGTCATAGTGTTAGATTTGCTTCTATTTGATGCAGATATTTTCTGAAAGGTTCGGTATACAGAAATATACACCTACTTATACAGTGCTAGTCAAAAGTCCGTACCCCCCCTCGTATCTTTTTAACGGTTATACCTATAATAGTGAAATTTGGAGGGAGGAAATAAACGAACGTGACCTTCTTAACTAGTCACGACAGATGACGTAATAGTGACAGATGACGTTACAGAGCCAATGAGACCGATAATTTTAAATGGGACCTTATGGCAAGTGACACCTCGTTTGAAAGGTATTCTAAATACCTATTCAGTCATACTAATTTTCTTGGGTTTTAGTTGATTTTGATTTTGGTGAATAAATTAAATGAATATAATATTTTAGTTTCGCATTTAATTAATAAAAATTCAAATGTCCGCCTATGGTTTTTTTGTCAAAAAGGTTGACGTATTTCAATTCTCTAGTAGTTTTTACGTCAACGTCAACCTATTTGACAAGTAATTATATGCGGAATTTTGAATTTTTATTAATTAAATGCGAAATTTCAATTTTATATTTATTTCATTTATTCATCAAAATTAGCTTAAACTCAAAAAAAATTAGTATGACTAAATAGGTATTTTGAATACCTTTCAAACGAGGTATCGCTTGCCATAAGGTCCCATTTAAAATTATCGGTCACAGTGGCTCTGTAACGTCATCTGTCACTATTACGTCACCTGTCATGTCTAGTTAAGAAGCTTACATCCGTTTATTTCCTCCATCCAAATTTCACTATTATAGGTATATCCGTTCAAAAGATACGAGGGGGGGTACGGACTTTTGACTAGCACTGTATAAGAATAGAAATATTTCGCATCTCTTGATTTGTAGGCTGTATCTCATAATAGTAAACCTACATGCAATACATGAGATCGATTTAAAAATTTTAGATTTCTCTCAAAACCAATACCAAGATCAACAAAACTATTGGTCAAATCAACAGCAATGGAATAATCAACCAAATCAGTATATCCAGGAACCTGTTGATCAACAAAATATGTACGGATTAAATAATCAAATTAATGAGGTAAGTGTTATTTTTTATTTGATTTATGATGCTATATATTGTGTTTTTGCTTTTCAATCGCTTACGGTATTTGAGTTTTATGTATTCGTTCTTATGAGGAAATATACAAGCTCTTATATCAGTTGGTTAAGCTATAAATATCGTGAAACGATGTTTCAAACACAAAAAATATGTTTTTGCAGGTCTATAAGCCTTTATACATATCTCAACATATCTTTCCTGAGAGGAAATTATACGGAGATGCCAAAAAAAACTACAAAAAAATTTAACAATATGAATATGAATGTGTCAGGACCTTATATTAGACACTGAAATTTAACAAAAATTAAAGAAAAGGAAGCTCTGGTTGTGATAGAAACGAAAACCATAGGGAATTCCAATTTATCAAGGATGTTAGGCTGTTATCAAGGATATCTACAGTGCTATTTAAATTATTGCTATTATTATATGTTATGACGTTTGAGGATTTTCTAAAAGCACGTAGAGATTCAAGATACACTAATCATATAAAATTACAACGGGGAGTGAGACAAGGAGACACCATTGCTCCCAAACTATTCACCCCCTACTCTAGACGTCAATTTTAAGAAATTAGAATGTAACAACAAGGATATAAATATTGACTGATCATAAATAAACCATTTGAGATTTGCAGATGACATAGTTTTATTAGCAGATATCCAAGAACTAAATGAAATGTTACCAACAATTAAATTAAGTTTCCGGAGCAGTGAAACAAAAATAATGAACCAGGGCCAACAAAGATAGCAATACAAAACCATGCTATAGAAAATGTTATTATGTATACCTGGTTCATGTGATCAAACTAGGAAAACCAAATCAAGATGCGGAAATTAAAAGAATTCCACAATTATAATTCGTTTGAAAATTATTGATAGCACAGTTTTTACGACGCGGGTCATTTGTATTGTATATTGCATTGTATTCGAAGTTTATGACTTCAAGTACAATGCAACATACAATGCAAATGACCTGCGACATAAAAACTGTGCTATCAATAATTTTCAAACGGACTAGCTTGGGCCGTTTTCGGTAAACTAGCATCTTGGAAAACACCTTAAAAACACTTAAAGAAAAAGGTGTATAACACATGCATACTACTTGTTTGTACCTACGGGTTTACCAGGAAAGGCTACGGTTGATGTTGTTAGTCAGGACTTCTAGTCTAGTAAAATAAAATTACACTACATGTAAATCAAAATGTAAATTCGTACAGGTTGAAACAAATTTTATATCAAAGTTTAGGTGGGTACAAAAGATATTTTCAAAAAAGTATCCGAGTCGTCGCTGGGCCATCGAGGTGTAAACATCGTTAAAGCGCTCCGAAAAACCGGTGATTAAGAATTCTAATAATCTTATCAACAACAATAAAAAAAAACCCATTAGCAATAAGTGAGAAAAACAAAACAATATGTTCCCTTCGGGGAATCTTATTGGGTTCAGAAATGGACAACCAGTTTATCAACAACAAAACATACAGAGTGATCCAATAAATTTACAAATACCACAAGCAACCAATAACCAACTACAGTGGCAGCCAACAATGATGAAGCAACCAGAAAATGCAATGAACATGAATATGCCAACTATGCAACAACAGTATCATACAACTCCTATACAGACAGTAAATACCAACCAGTTCAGCTCTCAACCAGTTCAGCAGCAAATGCCGACATCAAGTAAAAATAGTGCAAATATCGAAGACAGAGAAACTCACTATATGACATCAACCAGTGAAGATGAAGAAGAAAATCAGACAAACAGTAAAAACGCTTGGCAAGTCATGGGAAGCAATAAAAGAAAGAAAATACATAACAACAAACCAAATCCAAGCGAAATTGAAACAGGTAACCGATTCCAACCGCTGTCGAAAGAAACAGAAGAAAATATTGGAAACGTCGAAACCAACAAAATACCAAAACCTCCACCAATATTTGTACACGGGGTACAGGATTTCAAAGAGATGACAAAGCAATTAGAGGAAATAGCCAAAAAAGAAGAATACCAGACAAAAAGTTTAATAAACAACGTTGTCAAAATAAATTGTGAAACACCAGAAATATACCGAAAATTGGTTAAGGAGTTCAAGGAAAAAAATATATACCATCACACGTACCAACTAAAAGAAGAACGAGCCTACAGAATCGTGATCAGATACTTACATCACTCAACCAATACTGATGACATAAAAAGTGAGCTATCTCAGTTAGGGCACAAAGTGAGAAACATAGTTAATGTAAAACAACAAAAAACCAAAGAACCACTTAATCTCTTCTTTGTAGATTTAGAACCCGCGCAAAACAACAAAGATGTCTATAATATAACAGGCCTACAGAACAGAGTAGTACACATAGAACCTCCACGAACTCAAAAAAACAGTATAATACAGTGCATGAGATGCCAACAATATGGACATTCCAAATCATATTGTAATAAACCATACGTCTGTGTAAAATGCGGAGGCTCACACAATACCACCACGTGCAAAAAGTCAAAGGAGACGCCAGCCATATGTGCGTTATGCAATGGAGGCCACCCAGCCAATTACAAGGGATGTGATCACTATAAGAAACTTACCAAAGGAAGCAATAAAAACAATGGAGAGCATCAAAACCCATCAGCAATCTACACAAATGATATATACACAAGAAACACACAACAACTATCCAATCCACTGCCCCAGGGCATGAGCTATGCTGAAGTAACTAAACGCAACCAAACAGAAGATACAACCACTGTGTTAAACAAGTTTTTGGAAGAATTCAAGAATCTATTCAACCAACTAATCCAACAAAATAGCATGGTCCTCAACATGCTTACCATGCTTATGAACAAAATGAAATAAATGGCTAAGTTTCTTCGAATAGCCCAATGGAATGCCAACGGCCTTCCAAGCCATACAGAAGAAGTGAAAATATTTCTAGACATAAATAAAATTGACATATTTTTAATTAGTGAAACACACTTCACAAACAGAACTTATTTTAACATACCTAAATATAAACTATATCATACTGAGCATCCTGACGGCACAGCCCACGGAGGTACAGCAATACTCATCAAAGAAAATATTAAACATCATGAACTACTGAAGTACAAAGAAGAACACATACAAGCAACGACAGTAAGCGTTGAAGCACTTCCATATAATGTCAACGTAACAGCTGTGTACTGCCCTCCTCGCCATAATCTAAAACGAGAACACTATGAAGAATTTTTCCAAACTTTAGGACCAAAATTCATTGCTGGGGGAGATTACAACAGCAAGCATACCTTGTGGGGGTCACGACTTATAACAACAAAAGGCAGAGAACTGGCACATGTTATACAAAATAAGAATTACTCATTTATCTCAACGGGAACACCAACATACTGGCCGACCGATCCCAACAAAAAACCAGATTTATTGGACTTCTTCATAACAAACGGTATCGGTATAACTTATACAGATATAACACCAAGCTATGACCTAACTACTGACCATAGCCCAATAATAGCAACGGTAAGTACAACAGTTATCACTAAAAAACCAAAACTCCACCTGCACAACAATAAAACAAACTGGGACACTTACAGACAAATAATTCACGATACTATCGAAATAACAACGAGGCTGAAAAAACCGGAAGAAATAGAAGAGGACTATAACAAATTTATAAACATACTACAGTATGCAGCTAAATCAGCTACCCCACAAAGTAGTCCCAACAGAAACATAAGTAATATACCTTTAGAAATAAAAAAACTGGTAGCTGAAAAAAGAAAGGCCAGATCTGCATGGCAACGAACACACACACCAGACAGCAGAACAAGATACAATCGCATCAGCAACAAATTAAAATCAAAGCTGCAAGAAGTCAAAAATGAGTCATTTACGAATTATATCACCAATCTTTCAAGACAAGACAACTCTATATGGAAGCCCATAAAAAGTAAGAGAAAGCCAATAACAGCATTACCTCCAATACGTAAAAATTCAACACCACCAGGACCATGGGCAAAAAGTGATAAAGAAAAGGCTGACCTATTTGCCGAGTATTTAGCAGAAGTTTTTACTCCACTAAATGACGACCAAGTACCAGAAGCGAACCAAATATTAGAAGAACCACTACAGATACAGGACCGAATAAAACTATTTACTCCAAAAGAAATTAGAGACGTAATTGCCACCCTAAACCCAAAGAAGGCACCAGGCGAAGATCTGATAACCGCAAAAATGTTAAAAGAAATACCCAAAAAGGGCATAGTTAAACTACTGCACATATTCAATGCAATACTTAGATGTGACTACTGGCCCAAAGCACTCAAAATTGGACAAATAATTATGATACCAAAGCCTGGCAAAAACCCTCTAGATGTCTCATCATATAGGCCTATCAGCTTATTACCAACAATCTCCAAGTTGCTTGAAAGACTTATCCTAAACAGAATAAATGCAGAAATAAATCCACAAAATTGGATCCCAGATCATCAGTTCGGATTTCGACAAAGCCATTCAACGATACAACAATGCCATCGCATAGTCAACGCCATTAACCAGTCACTTGAAAATCAGCAGTACTGCACAGCAGCCTTTATAGACATCAGTCAGGCTTTTGACAAAGTCTGGCATCCAGGCTTGTTATGCAAAATAAAAAGAATTCTTCCAGCAAGTTACTACAACCTACTGAGAGCCTACCTACACGAACGGCAGTTTAAAGTAAAAGTTAATGAAGAAGTCTCGGAATACAAGCCTATTCACTCTGGCGTACCTCAAGGGAGCATACTAGGACCATTATTGTACATACTATATACATATGACTTGCCTACAAATGATAAAACAACCATCGGGACATTTGCAGACGACACTGCTATTTTTGCCAAGCATGACGATCCTATTGCAGCAACACAAAATCTCCAAGAGCATCTAAACTCACTTGAAATATGGCTGAAGAAGTGGAAGTTTAAGGTAAACGAAACAAAATCATCCCATATAACATTCACTCTCCGGACTGGAACCTGCCCACCAGTAACCATCAATCAAATAAAAATACCACAAAGTAATCAAGTCAAATATCTAGGGCTACACTTTGACAATAAACTCAACTGGAAACACCATATAACAAAGAAAAGAATGCAACTTGACCTAAAAACCAAAGAACTTTACTGGCTCATTGGAAGAAATTCCCATCTTTCAATAGAAAACAAATTGCTAATATATAAAGCAGTGATAAAGCCAATCTGGACTTATGGCATTGAACTGTGGGGCTGTGCTAGCAAATCCAATACTGTGATTATCCAGAGAGCGCAATCCAAGATACTTCGAGCAATAGTTAATGCACCATGGTATGTATCAAACCAAACTCTACACACAGATCTAAAAATTCCATATGTAACCGAAGTCATCCGAGAAAACAACAGAAAACACCACAACAAACTAGAAGACCATCCTAATCCACTACTTCATCCACTACTGCAACCTGTCCACAATAGAAGACTAAGAAGAAGCTGGCCCTCCGACCTAAGAGGTAACTGAGGAAACATCGCTGGATGTTTACCTCTCCACGTCACCACATTTACAATAATTTAATTTAATGTAAGACCAACAAATTGACTTATAGATGTTTGTTTTATATCTGATTGTCAATAAAGGGAGATAATAAAAAAAAAAAAAAAAAAAGTATCCAAATCATACAAGGGGATCATTGTTTAAATGATTTTAAAGTGGTCATTTTTGCAAAAAAATAATTTTTTTAATTGCTGAGGTCATTCAATTACTAATGAAGGTGTATAGGATTATTTTCTAAAAATTTGAAGGGCAAATCTTTCATATAAGACTTACCAAATTAAATTTGACCCCCTATTTATTTAAGTAATTATAAATAAAACTTTAAAAACATATTTGCAAAAAAATATTTTTAGCGTTTTAAATAAGCACTATAAAATATCTTATTTTACAGACTAAGTTGCACTATGTTACCAGTATTAAGCAAAAAAAAAATTGGTCAAAAAATATTTAATATTTTTTGAGATATTGAATTTGTTTATTAAATGTTACTATATTTTCAATTGCAAAAAACGCGGTTGTTTCCAAAGACCTATTTACCTGTATTAAATCTTATTATTTTTATTTTTATGTATATTTTCGATAAATGTATTGATAAATTCAAATTTCAATTAAACTTCCCCCTAAAATGGCATTTGAAAATTATTCAAATTTGTTTATAATTTGTTTTTTTAATAACGTCGCGGGGATTAAATATTTTGAAATGCCCTTTCGATAATTGAGTTCCTGGGAATTTTTCACTAATTAACAAATTTTTTTTGTCTTTTTTTCCTCTTCTTTTTTTTTTCTTGGAGTTATATCACTACGGGCCCTTTTAGGGTTAAGTTTCATTAAGCATGTCGACTCTCTAAGTTGTAGATTCTAGACCTAAAAATATAAAGGTTTAACTAAAATCTCTTTAATAAAATGTGGCTACTTATTGAGTTACAGGGTGTTTCATTTAAAAATTTAAAAATTATTGTTACTAAGTACTTTAAAACTATTTGACGTATCCTTATCATACTTGGCAGAAAGTGTGGGTACTATACAGTCTACTAAATTTTGATAAATAAAAGTTTCTAGCTACTACCAGAGGCGTACGACAGGGGATAGTGAATTATTGACCCTTCCCAAATTCTACGCCACTGAGGGAATTACTATTTTAGCGAAATTTTTTGATTCTCCAATACTTTCTATGTAAATAACATACTCTTTACTGGTAACGATTAAGTCATTAGTTTTCGAGATATTGGACGTTAAAAATGAAATGGCATACTTATTTTGATTTATTCATTCATTCATTTTAAACTTCCAATATCTCTCAAACTGATGACTTTATCGATACCAATAAAGTTATTTACATACAAAGTATTGGAGAATCGAAAAATTTCGCTAAAATAGTAATTCACTCAGTGGCGTAGAATTTGGGAAGGGTCAATCATTCACTATCCCCTGTTGTACGCCTCTGGCACTAGCTAGAAACGTTTATTAATCACAATTTAGTAGGGTGTATAATAGCCACACTTTCTGCCAAGTATGATAAGGATACGTCAAATAGTTTTAAAGTACTTGGTAACAATAATTTTTAAATTTTTAAATAAAACACACTGTAACTCAGTAAGTAGCCACATTTGATTTAAAAGATTTTAGTTAAATCTTAATATTTTTAGGTCTAGAATCTACAACTCAGAGATTCGACATTCTTAATAAAATTTAACCCTAAAAGGGCCCGTAGTAATATAACTCCAAGAAAAAAAAGAAGAAGAAAAAAACGACAAAAAAATTTTGTTAATTAGTAAAAAATTCCCAGGAAGGCAATTATCGAAACGGCATTTCAAAATACTTAATCCCCGCGATGTTATTAAAAAAACAAATTATAAACAAATTTGAATAATTTTCAAATGCCATTTTAGGTGGGAGTTTAATTTAAATTTGAATTTGTCAATACATTTATCGAAAACAAACATAAAAATAAAAATAATGAGATCTTAAGCAGGTGAATATTTCTTTGGCAACAACCGCATTTTTGCAGTTGAAAATATAATAACATTTAATAAACAAATTCAATATTTTAAAAAATATTAAATATTTTTTGACCAATTTTTTTTTATTCAATACTGGTAACATAGCGCAACTTCGTCTGTAAAATAAGATATTTTATAGTACTTATTTAAAACGCTAAAAATAATTTTTTGCAAATTTGTTTTTAAAGTTTTATATACAATTATTTAAATAAATAGGGGGTCAAATTTAATTCAGTAAATCTTATGTGAAAGATTTACCCTTTAATTTTCCAGGAAAAAATTCCATAGACCTTCATTAATAATTGAATTACCTCAGCAGTTTAAAAAGTATTTTTTTTGCAAAAATGACCCCTTTTTATTTATTTAAACAATGATCCCCTTGTGTGATTTGGATACTTTCTTGAAAATATGTTTTGTAGCCTGTAAAATTTGTTTTAACCTGTACGAATTTACATTTTTACTTTTTTTATTTTATTAGGCTATTCTAGATATTTAAAAAAATGCGTCTGCTGGTTTGTAGGGCAACGTATCGGTTTCGATAATAGATGAAAATTTTATAAACATTTTTTATGTTTTATGTTTACAAAAGTTTTTATGAATCATATTTCGTAATAAATGGTAGAGTCTTCTTCATGTAATAAGTTTCTTCATATTCTCACATATTTCACAAACATACTAATATGTTCATTTTCAGTAGGTATACATATATTATTAATCTTAATATCCTGTAATATTTTGATATATAAAATAATTGAAACAGAACTCCATAGTTTAGAAATTTATGAGACGAATTTATCACAAAAGCAGTACATATATACAAGTCTATTATATCTTATTTCAAAACGTTTACACAAAGCAATATTCTAGAGCTAATAACTGAAAATACAGTAATGAGCGCGCTAATAACCGGCAAAATGGCGCAAAAGGTGGAAAACACATTAAGTTGTGAGATAAAAAGAAATGAAACTAGTGGAGGTGGGAGATTTAGCGATAAAAACCTATAAATTTACATTCTACTTATTGTTTCCCACCTTTAGACGTATCGGACGAGTTTGGCAACTACCACTGTGACAGTGGCAGTTTTAGTTGACATACTCCTCTGATATGTACGTCTAAAAGTGGGAAACAATAAATATAATGTAAGTTTATAGGTTTTTATCGCTAAATGTCCCACCTCCACTAGTTTCATTTCTTTTTATCTCACAACTTGAAATGTTTTCCGTCTTTTGCGTTACTTTACCGGTTATTAGCGCGCTCATCACTGTGTAAGCGTTCTTTAGTAATCACAGATAAAAAAGATCCTGTTTTGTGATCTATTCTGACGAAAAATCTATTAATTAACAATGTCTGCCTTCAATACTTAATCTAAATATTACACACATTCACAACCTGCTTTGATTTGATCTAATTTGCTTTAATTTTCGATGCTTTCTTATGGGACGCAGCAGAAAGAGGTAGAGAAAGACATACCCGAAGTAAGTACACCACTATCTATGCAAGTGGCCTCATCTTTGCGCAAAAGACTAACAACTAACAATCAAATTCTATCCCCCGACGATGCCATCGAACTGAGAAAATTTAAAACCGATCGCAAAAGTAAAAGCAACCGGAGCTCCAAGCAGAGTAGCGCGGAATCTGTAACGTATGCTAAGAGCTCTTCCCGCGATAGTTCGGATCTAGAAATAGAGACTTATATTGGTAGGCGTAGACAAAAAAACGTGTCCTACCGCGATGAAGAAAAATCACAACTTATTTGTTACAAAGATAATACCAAAGTTATTACTATTAAAAACGATTCGAGACACACTAGGTATAACACTTTCGATATGAAATGCGACGACAGAAAAGGAAAACTAGTTAAATACAAATCTCTTGATATTCCTGATACTAAGACTGTAGTAAAATACTTAGAACCTAAGAGTAAAGTTTCAATATCTGCCGAAGACTTCACCTCAGACTATAAAGCAACAAAATTTGATAGGAAAAGATATAAACACGATATCATAACCGATACAGTAGATGCGTGGGCTAAAAAGGGCGGTAAATATATGTTTTCTAACCTAAAAAATTCGTTGTTTAAAAATAATGCAGAGAAAGAAAAAGACGTACTGTTTAAACCTTTAGTTTTTGGTGGTACTTATCCCATTGATTTTCCTACTTTCGAAAACAAATTGAATTCAAAGCAGCTGGAAGTTAAACTTAATAATAACAAAGTAAATAAACCTAAGAATGTTGACGTTTGTCAAAAACCGCAAATAAGAGAGTATGGTCCTGCTAGGACTTTTGATATTGATCAACCTATATAAGCTTGTTTAGAGGACACTGTAAATGCGAACAAAATGACACTTACATTCTATTTTTAAACAAAGTCAACTTTTCAATACCATTTTTATAATACAATTTGTCTAGCCTCAAAATAAGCCTTAGTTTCGGCGATTACCTCTTCATTGGTGCTAAATTTCTTTCCAAAGAGCATTCTCTTGAGCTCATCGAATAGGTGGTAGTCGCTGGGAGCCATATCTGGTGAATGTGTTGGCTGCGGAAGCAATTCAAAGCCCGTTTCATGAAATTTTGCCATCGTTTTCATTAATTTGTGACACGGTGCGTTGTCTTGATGAAATTGCACTTTCTTCTTCTTCAAATGGGACCGTTTTTTCGCGATTTTCGACCTTCAAACTCTTCAATAACGCAATGTAATAGTCGCTGTTAATGTTTTTTCCATCTTGTCAGTTTAACCTTGCCAGCCGACTGTCTTTCCACGCTTTGGAATCGGTTCATCACGTGCAGTCCACTCGGCCTACTGTCGATTGTACACTGTAACATTTCGACGCAAAAATTTGGTTCTATTACGATTGAACAGCTTTAGCTTCAAATACTTCTCAGAATCATGAATTCGTTGTTGTTTTTGATCGATTGTGAGCTCTCTCGGCACCCACTTTGCACAAAGCTTTCGCAAACCGAAATATTCATGAACAATATATCCAACACGTTTCTTTTGATATCTTGAGACGAGTCTCAGCTATCTAGAACAACTTCACTTTAAGTTCATCCAATATTACTTTGTGGACTTTTTTTGATATTTTCGTCTGTAACAGCCTCTTTGGGGAGCCACTGCGTGCATCGTCCTCAGTGCTCATTTCGCTTCGTTCAAACTTAGCAAATCACTTCTCAACGGTTGATTTTCCTGGTCCAGATTTTCCTGGACCAAGAAAATCAACCGAAAAATTTTTTGCGGTTGGGTCCAGATAATCTTTATCAAGCCAAGCCTTGGCTTCAACAAATTGTTTTTTCGCCAAAAAGCAATGCTAAGACACGAAATTCCTTTTTATCTATTTTTTTTAAACTAACTCAAGTTGCGTCAAATTTTATAGATTCTAATAAAGATAGCTTAAGGCCTTTATTTTGAATATGGAGAATTTTAAATTGGTCATTGGAAGAATGATTATGATCTAGAAATTAAAGTGCGCACCTAGAATCTGTTTTTCTATTATTCAAAGACATTTTGTGTTCTACTATACGTTTGTGAAAGGGTTTACCAGTTTGACCGATGTAAGTTTTTGGTCAATAGTAGATGTAAGAGTCATTTTGTTCAATGAAGTTAGATAAACATTGAACATTTTTTTTAGAATCTTTGTTTTTTGCGATGAGAGGGTCTTAAGAAAAGCAATTTATTGAACGTTAAACTAATGGTAATCTTTATATCTTTAAAAATAATAATGTACGTAACTATGTGATATTTTTGGTGATTACATAATATATTTAATTTTTATTCCAAAAAATTTTAAATTCTATTTCATACAATCATTTGTTTTATAAAACACGTATCAGGAAAAATTGTATATTTTTTACATTTAATGAAAATTTGTATTTGTAAATATAATTCCACACTTTACTGATATCATATTGATTGCAAGTTGATTTTCATTATATTCCGTCATTTGCAACAGTTTTCTGAGGTTTTTTTTTTATATTTTCGTTTTTGGTGCAGCGTTTACTTTATTGGTACGATAATTACCTCCAAACAGGACACTTTCCTGAGTACTGGAAGAAGTCAGATATGGTTTGGTTGCCAAAGAAAGACGGCTTGAAAAGGAAGGTCTTTGATTAATGTGTACTCCCATTGCTAACGTATGGAGCAGAAATATGGACCCTTACCAGAAACGTAATTAATTAAATACAAGTGGCACATATAGAAAAGGGGAGGTCAATGTTAAATATATCCCTCAGAGACAGAACCCATAAAAGGGTTCTTTGTATGTCTCTGAAAACAAAAAGAGTCAAAAACAACACTTATATTTTCTTCGTCCTTAAAATTATTATATACACTGCTCGTCAGAGAAAACGGGCACCCCAAAAAATGGGTCATTTTTGATGTCTCATATCTCCTAAACATGTTGTCCGATTTAAGTAATTTTTGAAGTTATACTTCTTTAGGCGCGATTGAGATTGAGGGTGAATTTATATTGATCTGCGCGCATGCGCACACCGACAGTATGGTATTAGTCGTTATACGGGCTCTGATTGGGTGTTGAAATGATCTGTCATTAATAAATAATTGTTCAATATGAAGGTAAACAAATGTATAATATATTAGTTTTATTGTTGTGAGCACAGAAACAAAAAAGTTTATAATTGTAGTGACATTTAAATAGTTTTTAAAAGCAACAGGTACGTAATAATTGTAAATGTTTCATAGGTACCTACCTATTTGAACCTACCAAAATACATAGTATGTAATATTTTTATTTACATAATTTGATTACCATCAAAATTTCTATCAATGTTCACCTAATATATTGTTTTCTTACTCTATGTTTTGTTTTATTTTTTCAATTCTAAATCCTTTCAATTCAAAATCAAAATAATTTAATTTAATTCAAAAATGTCAAAAGCTTAATCCGTTTAGTTAGTCGATCTTCGCACATAATGACACATTGCCTCCGTGGCGAAGCATTTAAGGCGGTTCGAATCCCAATAAAAACTGTTGTTTTTTTATTTTTTTATACATTTTATGATTGTAAGTATATTTATTATATAATTTTATTTTCAGAAAATACGTATTTAGTTAAAAAAATTTCCGACATTTAATGTTCAGAAATCATTTGTGGCATTTTTAATGTGTTTGTGTGTGTTTTATTCTTTTATTATTTTAATTTTTGGCACTGTTTTAATAAAAATATTTAAGAAGTAGTAAGTATAAATTAGTTTAATATTTAAATAAAATATAAATAAAAAGTATATTAATTTCGTTTAAATCATATAATAGAAGTATAACTTCTTACGTGCGTACAAAGTACACACACACATTCTTTTTTAAATGTGTTATAGCCTTATTTTGTAACAATATCTCTGTAATAATATTGTTGCTAAACAGGTAAATTTTCATTGTATAACAGGTGTACGAATCAAACTGTGTTTTTTTCTCAAAGTTCGCGACACCCTGTGGAATATTCTAGCATTTATAAAATAATGAAATTAAAACCCAACTATAGCCTCAGGTTTTATAACGTTTTGTTTTTTGATTCAGTCGCTTATGTTGGATAATACAAAAGTTCATTATTGGTCATTATTTTTTCATTCAGAATTACCCCTTAAAGTTTTTCGCACTTATTTAGAAACACCCTGTACTGATGAAGAACATGGCTAGTTGTTAAAGTACCTAACTTTTGTATTATCCAACATAAGCGAATGAATAAAAAAAACAGAATGTTAAGAAAACCTGAGGCTATAGTTGGGTTTTGATTTCAGTATTTTATAAATGCTGGACAACTTCACAGGGTGTTGCGAATTTTGAGAAAAAAAACACAATTTGATTCGTATACCCGGTATACAATGAAAATTTACCTGTTTAGCAACAATATTGTTACAGAATAAGGCTATAACATATTAAAAAATTACTTAAATCGGACAACAGGTTTAGGAGATACGAGACATCAAAAATTACCCATTTTTTGGGGTTCCCGTTTTCTCCGACTCGCAGTGTATTTTGACATCTGACCTAACTTTTTTCGCTTTTCATTACTGCTACTAGTTATTAAAAGTAGTATTATTAAAAAAAAATTGGAAAACTAATCGCCTCAGAAAACTGGCAAAGCAGAATGACTTAAGATCAAATAATCGAAATCGAAAACATCTATTTAAATCCTTGTAGCTCTTATAGCATTTCTTTCAAAATTTTACAACTACCTACTTATAGTAAATTCTAATTGGTAACACGTCATAAAGATAATATTTGTTTTTCTGTTACCAGATTCGAGACCATCAGAAATTAGTTATAAACGATATTACCAAAGAGTTTACATTTCCTTGGCTTATCTATATGGTTTCATTCAGGTATCCTGTGGATCTATTTATTCTAATCACTTGAGTCACTTCTGTTTTGAGATTTTGACAGCTAGACAGTGTGATGCCCAGACATTTAAACTCTATCATATCTGTCTCTTCACCTTCAGTTTACATCTTAGTAGATTTGGTGAACTATTCCATCCGAGTCGTGCTAATTTAATAAATTTCACAATGTCAACATCCTAAAAAATTCTTTTTCTTTCTTCTTCTTTAGCAGCCTCTTCTAGTCCAGGCTTGAACATAGGCCTCCCCTTGTGGTTTCCATATTTGCTTGTCTTGAGCTATCTGGTGCTAGTATCTTCCTGCCTTTTCTTCTTCTTCCATCTTTTTTGCGGTCTTCCTATGCCTCGTGATCTTGGTCGACATTGTCTTATTCTTTTTCGCCACTACTCTTTCTCTTACCACATGTCCTGCCCATTTCCATTTAGATTTTGTGATAGCTTACAGTCGGAAAAATGAAAAAATACCCATGAACGATCACATCAATCACTTATTTTGTATTTGCTGTATTTTTCTGTAACAAACGTTTTGTTATTTATACGTTGTGAGCTCGTAGGTAGAGGGGATAATTAAAAATTCGCGAGCGCCAGTAGTGACAAGTTTGTAAACCTTTACTGGAAATTTGCTTTTCGACGTTCTGCATTAAGAGTTGCATATTATAGCTTTTAAATGTCTCACGAAAGTTGTTGTATTAAAGAGTGTCGAAATACTGGTTACAATAGTAACTGTGTATTCTACAACTTTCCTGTCGCTAAGCATAAGGTGATTCACCGACAAAAATGGATTGATGCAATTAGAAAAAAGTAAGTAAACACAATTTTAATTTTAAAACGGTAGAAAAATTTGGTCTTTCTTGACGGTCCAGTTAGCTGGGGCGCAGTCGATCGACAAGTTTAGTGGATTTGCGATTTGTGGTCGCTGGTTCGAGCCTCAGCTAGGTCATGAAATTTATAAAAGGCCAACGCCGTAGTATAAAACTCGATAGAGTCTACGGCTTGGTCTGGATAAACTGGCGTCGGATCGGTCTATGGAGGAGCGGTACGGTAAGAGATAAGGGCTTGCGGCTTGGTGATACTCCTTCATAGATCCCTACCGAAGGGCGTTGACGCCTAAGAACGGTGTATACATACAGAAAAATTTGAGCTAAAGAATCAGTTAGCATACTTTCGAATTTTGACGGTTTCAATTTTACAATCCAATCCTGAAACAAAATTTGAATGCGTGAAGATAACGCCCAATCACAGCAAACGTAGGATGCCGTTAACTGTCATTCATAAGTTAATATTTATGAAGTATTATACTATAATTATATTAAATTATTATACTTTTTTGCAGAATAAATTTTTTCTAATATTAGTTGTCAACATAAACGTCAAAGCGATAAGCAAAATCTTAAAAATAATCACAATGAATAATAAATTCTGTACTTACTGCTATTAATTATCGATTACAATCCAATTACTTCTTTACGTTGTAAATATTACACGGTAAGAATTAAATAATAAGTTTGAAACAACTATTATTTGCTTTTCTACTGCCCTCTTTAAAATTCCAGCCGAAATAGGAACACTAGTGAACCGTTAGATGGCGATAGTAGCCATACCAGCGAAACTCACAGAGTATAGGCAACACTTTTTCTTTCCAGAAAATTTCCGGTAAAAGTTATACTAGTAATCCTGTAGGTAGGTGGCGATACCAGCGAAGCTCGGAGCGGATAGAAAAAGACAGCAAATACAAAATAAGTGATTGATGTGATCGTTCATGGGTATTCTTTCATTTTTCCGACTGTATACGCTCTGAGCTTCGCTGGTGTCGCTCCTAGCGGTTACTAATTCAACTTTTACCGGTAATTTTTAAATTTATTATTTAATTGTTATCGCTTAATATTTACAACGCAAAAAAGTAATTAAATTGTAATCGATTTTTTTAAGATTTTTCTAATCATTTTGACGTTCTATTGATAAAATATCAATTTCTTACTTCGGATACTTTGACAATAATCGTGTAGATGGCGCTAAGATTATAATAGATTATAATTAGATATTACGGAACATTAAAAAAACTTAAATTCAGTATTTAAAACGTAAGTATATTTAGGTAAAAATATATACCACAGCTTTGACCAACTAATATTGTTTATAATTAATGTTTTTAATTTTAATTTTAAATCAATCACTTTGACATTTATGTCAAATTTCCGGTAAACGTTTACAAACTTGTCACTACTGGCGTTCGCGAATTTGTAAATATCCCCTCTACGTACGAGCTCACAGCGTATATATCTTTTTCTTTGCTTTGACATATGTCAAAATCTTTTCGTTTTAAATTAATAGGATTTTTGGATCTTTTACAATAAAGATTAGTTTACCCGCTGCTGTCCAAGTTATTAATATTATTCTGGTTATTTCTGCAGTTTAATTTTCTTTTTCTTGTTTTATTTTATGTCCAAATTACACATATAGACGAAGCAACGAAGCAATAAACCTAAGAATTTTGTGCAGTAAGATGAATCGTCATGCAACTTTTTGCATTCGATTCGTGAGAGAGTCAGGCAATTTTGTGAACTAAATTGATCTCCGGCAAACATTTTTGTGCATGAGAAAAAGCATCTTCAAAGCATCTCGAAGAGATGGAAAATAAAAAATTTAGGACTCAGAAAATATTGACGGAAATGAGTTTAATTTTTATACTTGGGAGTTTTGGAGGTCACTGAACACGAATTTCATGACGGCGATGGTCTCCGAGGTACCTGGTGCCCAGGGTGGAATTCGTCGCCTGGGACGACCGAATAATTCGCGGGACGATCGAATAATTCGCGAAATGAAGATTGGATCGAAAAATTGAAAAATACGTGTTAAATATTTTTCAAAAATCTATCGAATGACACTAAACACGACCACCCCACTCCACCCCCTGGAGGTGGGATGGGGGTAACTTTAAAATCTTAAATAGAAACCCCATTTGTTATTGCAGATTTGGATTGCTTACGTAAAAGTAAGCAACTCTTATTCGAAACATTTTTAGAATTGTAGATAGATGGCGCTATAATCGGAAAAAACGATTTTTTTCGTGATACCATAGGTAAATTATAGAAACGGTCTAATATCTCGAGAAATATTATCTCCAAATAAAAAACCAAAAATACGTCTTTTATATTTTTTAAGAACCTATCGAATAACATAAAACACGACCCTCCACTCCACCCCCTGGAGGTGGGGTGGGGTGTAACTTTAAAATCTTAAATAGGAGCCTTCATTTTTTATCGCAGATTTGGATTCCTTACGTAAAAATAAGTAACTTTTATTCGAGACATTTTTTCGAATTATGGATAGATGGCGCTATAATCGGAAAAACACTATTTATTAGCGCCATCTATTAACAATTGTAAAAAATGTTTCGAATAAATATTACTTATTTTTTCATGAGGAATCCAAATCTGCAATAAAACATGGGGATTCCTATTTAAGATTTTAAAGTTAAGCCCCACTCCACCTCCAGGGGGTGGAGTGGAGAGTAGTGTTTGATGTTATTCGATAGGTTCTTGAAAAATATTAAATACTTATTTGGAAGTGTATTTCTCCAGATATAAGACCGTTTCTATAATTTACGTATGGTATCACGATAAATCGGTTTTTTCCGATTATAGCGCCATCTATCTACAACTCGAAAAAAAATTCTCGAATAAAAGTTGCGTATTTTTACGTAAGCAATCCAAATCTGTAATGGCAAATGGGCGTTTCCGTTTAAGACTTTAAAGTTACCCCCACCCCACCTCCAGGGAATGGAGTGGGGGGTCGTCTTTAGTGTCATTCGATAGATTTTTAAAAAATATTTCAGTTTTTCGATCCAATGTTCATTTCGTGAATTATATTCGATTGATATTCGATCGTCCCGCGAATTATTCGATCGTCCAAGGCAACGAGCTCCACCCTGGGCACCAGGTACCTCGGAGACCATCGCCGTCATGAAATTTGTGTTCACTGACCTCCAAAACCCCCAAATCTAAAAATTAAACTCATTTCCGTCAATATTTCCTGAGTTCTAAATTTTTCATTTTCCATCTCTTCGAGATGCACTTTGAAAATGCATTTTCTCACGCACAAAATTTTTTGCCGGAGATCAATTTAGTTCACAAAATTGCCTGACACTCTTATGAATCGAATGCAAAAAGTAGCATGACGATTCATCTTACTGCACAAAATTCCTAGGTTTTGGGCTTTTTAGTGCTTCGTTGCTTCGTCTAATATTCTTCTACATTTTCAATCTTTCTGTCGTCAAGAGTGATATCTACTTCTTAACTTAGTTTTCTCAATGTTCATTTTTAGTCCTAGTCTCTCTATAACAAACTTCTATACAACTCAAAGAAGTAACGCCTACCCACAATACTTTCTTGTTCACTCTTCCTTATTATTCGTTTGATGCTTAAACTCTCTTTGGTCAGGTCTTTTATATATTAATGAAGTTTTTGATGCGACTTATTTTTAGTGTGTATTTCATATATTTATTTCTATAAAGTGTCAGATATCAACATTTTAGGGAAACTTTTCCATTTGGCAGATATTGAATATTTTACTGTACTTATTTATAAATGGTGCCAAGGTATTAAAAATATTTATTTTTCTACAAATACAACCATAAAAGTACTATCCGTTCAAAAAACGTTTTTAACTACGTTATTCTTTCGCATACTTCATGATTCAATTAGAATATTTTTTTCTTAAAATAAGTCTTAATAGTTTACTTAAGTGCTTTATCAGTGTCTTTGGATAAAAAATAACCCCATTTTGATTGATCTCTAAAGACGTGTACTTTTTTAAAAAATTAATGCACCCACCCTCTCAAAAATTATGTTGTGGGACTTGTCTAAATGTTATACACTTAGTAAAGAGTGCAGCGTTAATAGATAATTTGGCTAAAGTCCCTGAAACGGGGTCGATATTTTAATCCGCTTAAAACCCTAAAAGGAATGCGCCGAACTCAGAACATCTAGAAATGTTCGATATTCGAAGGCGCTGTTGCCAAATCTACGGAATGAAAATAAATGTTTTTTTTTATTACTAATTGAATATTTATTATCGTAAATTTATTTTAAATATGGTATAATAATTACACGACATGTTAATAGACGATTAGAAGTCATACTCAAACCAAGATACAGTATAAATATAAATTAGGAGGGGAGGAATATTCCCGAATATACTCTGTTCCGTTTTGTTCGCAGAAGCAAACAGATCAGATGCATATCAATGGCAGCTATGTACGCCATTGCTCCCGCTTGGCGGCGCTAGTATAATTGGGGGTCAACGTTTTGACAATTCGTGAAGTTTGTATATGGTGTTTTTGTTTACGATTTAGTAAATAATAAATTATGACAGAAAAATAAGGATCTTGGACTGTTTTTACGTTGAAAAACGAATAAAGTGAAGGAATGCGAGAGTTACTGGAAAAAGGAAGCCCTTTAACAGCCTCTACTGTTTATATAGCCATCTATTTCCTAACTGCCCTGTCCCAGTTTCTTAGTCTCTTGTTGCCACAAGATTAAATTTATATTTTTTGGCTTCGTTTACTAGATGCTTCAGTTTTCCTTCTGGAATGATTCTCTTATATGCCACGTCGCTATTTTAACTAGTTCTTCTTTATTGCCATTATCTCGTTTATTATTTTTCGATTCTTGTTTCCGTTTTCTTTGCCGGGTCATCTTTTGTTGGGTCTACTAATACTGCATTCAATTTTAGTTTTTTGCAATGTCTTCCTCTATTCTTTCCAGCTGCTCCTTTTTTTATTCCATTTCCATAATTCATTGTTTATTGTCAGTCTTTGGTATCCTGTTTTTGTGCTATTTCCTTTGATTTTCTCTTCCTTAGCAATTCTTATTTTGGCCATTATTTCTCTATCCGTCTTTCGTCGGATCATCATTTATGTATATTCTTTCTCTCAGTTGCTTGGGGCTCATCTTATTTTGCATTACTTTGGTCTTTTCTGTCTTGCTATCCATCTCTACCAAATATATTTTGTCTCCCAGCTTTCTTGCTTCATTAACGTTTACTTTTACTCGCATTTCCTTTTTTATGAATTTTTCTACCTCATTCCCTAGCAAGAGTGGTTGATCGGTGTCAATCTGCAATCCTTGAATTACAATATTTTTCCTTCTTCCCTTTCTTTCTAATTTTTGTACTCTTTCGTTGGATATCTTTAATTCATTTCGTAATTGATTAATATCTTGAAGCGCCTTTTCATTAATTAGTTTCAGTTCTTCCATTTTTTTTCGATATTCTTTTTGCTGGAATGCGAGAGTTACTGGAAAAAGGAAGCCCTTATCGAATGGTAAGCTATATTAATCATCGTCTTAATATTTTATTTCTATAGCTCAGACCAAAATAAAAATATTTATGTTGATCTAAGTTTTATAGTGAAGTATTCGATTTTTTACAGTCGAATCCAGGGGCTACGTAATATGATTTAGCAAAATGTTTATTGCGGATACGTGCATTTATTTTCAGAAGATATTTATCCCTTCTTATTGCTACAATCCACTTTTTTATCATCAGAATATCTTTGGGAAACCTGTATCCTGATATTTTCAATAAACACAAAGGCACAGCACAACATCGAGGCATTTTATTTTCTCAAATTAAATTCACACAGCGAAACAAATATGCAATATTTACTTAAAATATATTGATTTGAATAGTTGACGTAAGTTGACGTGATTGGTACACAAGCGCCATCTACGTTGAGCTTTCCAGATTAGCTGCCATTACACTGGTGTAGGACTTATAATCCGGTACCGTTACATTCGTATCATCTCTCTCATGAATTTAAACACATATTCTTCCACTTTTTAGTCGGCAAAACAATGATTTGCCATTGTCAGTTGGTCATATGAATATATGTTTAATATTGCCACATGCTAAAAGTATTCCTAAATATTATTCATCGTAGAATATATAAAAAGTTAGAACAAGACATTGGACAAACTCAGATCGGATTTAGAAATGCTCAAGGAACTTAAGAAGCATTATATGCAGTAAATGTGCTAATACAGAGATGTTTAGACGTAAACCAGGATATCTATGTCTGCTTCCTAGATTATAACAAGGCATTCGATACAATAAAACATAATCCGTTAATAAAACTACTGAGAACAAAGAACATCGACACACGGGATATAAGAATAATAATAGTCATGGATCCCGCGTACCGATAAAAAGTTTATTAATAGTAAGCTGAAAATTTGTTTATAGCTTAAAGGTGTCTAGTCGGACAAACTTTGGTGTAAGGGAATACTGGAACAGGGGAAGGTTTAATTGCGGAACGTGATAAACGTGTCATCCTGACAAGTTTATGATTGTGAAAAAATAGCAGGTTATTTTTAAGTTTATTCAATAGTCAACGTTATTTATAATATATGAAAAAATGTTTGTCCGACAAAAATATTGGGCATTTTAACAAGTCCGACACGTAGAACATGTCAAATGACAGGAATTATGTTAGTGATAAATAGCTGGTGATATTTAAAATAAATTTACGATAATGAATTTTCAATTAATACTAGAAAGAACCAAATTTATTTTCAATCCGTAGATTTGGCAACAGCGCCTTCGAATATGAGCATCAATACCGGTTCCGAGTTGGCGCATGCAACCTCTTTGGGTTTTAAGCGGATTAAAATCTCGACCCCGTTTCAGGGACTTTATCCGATAATTTTAATTTGGTTTTTTAATCAAACCGCCTGATTGTTGTTAATGTTATTGTTAAATGTTGACACTTGTGGAGGAAATGATTATATAACGAGAAAATATTGAAGGGTTTCAGTATTCACTTTTTGAAAATTTATGGTGTAGAAAATTCAGCGGAAATTCAGAATCTAAGGGCTCCCGCTCCGATTTTTGCGATCTTTTCTGACCATTTGCGAACATGTTAAACATATATGCACTTTTATCCATAAACTTCGATTAACTGGCGATGAATGTCAATAGGTGACATCCATTTTGCATTTAAAAAACATATCACAGAATGAATTTCACATTGACGGTAATAGCGACCGGGACCTCCATCTTCGAAGGCTGCTAGGCCGGCACTGAGCAATGCATTGATGAGAAACTAGTGGGGTAAGAGAGAGGAAGAGTTGACGTGTAAGCAATGTCGCCAGATTTTCCCAGCACAGTTTTATATACAGAAAAATATTTAAAATCAAAATTGCATCATTCTTACAGTAAATTTTACGATATTTTCTCGTTACATATAATAAAATACATTAATAGAACTAAATGTTGTGTACCATAGTTTGTAGAGTAGATATTGTTAAGGGGTTTATGGTATCGAGGGGAAGAATTCTTTATTTTTTGTGCGATTTTACAGCTTGTAACTTTTTTATGTTCAATAAAAGTGTGGCAAATCATATTTTGGCGTTTTAAATTTTTCCTGCATTCATGCTACAAGAAACTTATGCAACGTTTGTCTTCACAATTTCTTTAACCTATATACATGGTTAAAATAATGTGGACGATAAAGATAAGACATGTTTTAATGAAGAGAATAATAATTTTATTGCTACAAACAACTACTAAGCAAAAAGTACTAAACAAAGGTTTTCATTTTGAACAGCATTGACAGAAAGATAACTTAGACTGAACATCAATATTTGTATCGTTTTTATAGATATTTGTATTGATGTTCTGAAGCTATTTCCTTGTGGCATTTTTATAATTAAGTATTTTCTATGGGAAATAAGCCACAATTTTACTAAAAAATGAATGTATTAACGTTTCGAAGCCCAAATCGGGTTTCGTTGTCAAAATACAAAATACTATTGATTTGGGCTTCGAAACGTTAATACATTAATTTTTTAGTAAAGTTGTGGCTTATTTCCCATAGAAAATACTTAATTTGTATTGATATTGATAAGTGACATGATTAATAACAGACTAAAAGCAATGTAAGACAAAATAATGTAATTATTTGTAAAGCTAAACTTTTTTACCTTTCTTTGCTTATATTATTTGTAACATACAGGTTTCTGTCGCTTCAGGACAATATATTATAGACTAGTAAGTCTATCATTAATTCCATTTAAATTAAATATTGTCGATACCCTTTCTGATCTACTATGTTTTTAAAAAATTTCTCAAGAGCTTTTCTCCACTATTGCATTCCCTGTTTTAATTATCTTTTAATATTTTCTACTAACACCACACAACCATCATGAAACGTCAGAGAATGTTATTTTTGAAATTGCGCTATTAAGTATCTGATCCAATACTAATGCAATATAATATACAAAAACTTTGTACAAATATCTTCCTTTTTCCCTTCTAAAATAAAAAGTATATTTGTTTGAGTTAATCCTATCAAGCTAAACAAGACAGTCGACGTACAGAAATGTCAAAAGCAAAAAAAGGACAAAATATCTTAGTCGGAAATATCATTTTGTAAACCTGGTGGTATTGTAAATTAAATTAAAATAATTGTATGGTATAAAACCAAAATATTTATATCTTATATATATGGTCTGGATCCCGCGTACCAAAAAAAGTTTATTAATAGCAGCTAAAAATTTCTTAATAGCTTAACGGTGTCTAGTCGGACAAACTTTGATGTACGGGAACACTGGAACAGGGGAAGTTTTATTTATGGAACAGGTTACAGGTTTAGATCGTCAGCCTGCGAAAACTTCCCATGTATTTTGTCGAACAGAACTTCCAATTAATGTGTTACCCTTTCATTAAACTCTCATGCAAAAATCAGACTGCTATTTACCACCAATATAATTCCTGTCATTTGACATGTACCTAAAAAGCTAGGGGGGATCAGCTTACTCTTAATCAACTTTTTTTTGGTACGCGAGATCCAGCCCTATGAAAACACCTTTGTTACTTGTACTGTAGGTTTGAAAATGTAGGGGCTATCGTTGCTATCAATTGCCATAGCTTTAAGTGTTCACGTAAATTTATTGAGTTGGTAGAATAGATATTGATTTTGGGTATAATCAATATTGTCCTAATTAAATAAATTGAACATATCGTATTAAAATGGAATATTCAGTTTTTACTCAAAATTGTACCTATCATTTTATTAATATCTAAATAATGAATAAAGGTGATGACTACTATAGTTTGACTACTTTTAAATTTTTTAGTATAGTGCTAGATACATATTACTTTCTTTGTATATCCTATTATATTAAGTATAATTTCTATATGCTCAGAAGTTTTAGTATAAATAAACAATAGAAAATAATACAATTGTTGTTTTTATTATAAGATGTTATAGTTATCAATAATATCCAGTTTTTCCATTGAGCCCATAAGCATATAGCCCAATAAATGACCGTTTTGGAGTGTAATTTCCAGGAGCAACTTCCGAATTGCATAAAAATTTGGATTTAGGTTCTACTTACCCTCCACTTCAAAGTTGAATTCGTGCCGTTGGTTGCTTTTACTTGGGGGGTGACATTTAACCCTTCTCGGGGGGTGAAAAATGCGTGTTTAAAATAAGGCCAGAAATGGATAAATTGACTTATTTTAAGCACCTTTTGTTCTATAAAGTTTTTTACGTAAGTCAATACTTTTCGAGTTATTCGCGATTTAAAATGTTGATTTTTCGACAAAAAAACTACGTTTTCAGACCGGTTTTCCCAAATAACTCAAAAAGTAAATATTTTATCGAAAAAAATATTTTTAGCAAAAGTGTAGCCTATAAAAAAACGAAAAAAATGGTGTACCAGTACAGTCTACAAATTGAGTAGAAGCAAAGTTGTAGCTCATGAAAAATACGTTCTTTTAAAAAAAAAGAAGCGTTTTTCGGGAAAACCTTATTAACATTTTTAAAGTATCGAAGAAAGCTTATTATTTGTTTTTACAAAAGTTTACAGCATCAAAAATAAACGAGTTACACTAAAAAAAAGTTGGCCCCTTTTTTTTGGTAAAAAAAATCGTGAAAACCTCCCTCTATTTAGCACCCTAAATGAAATTAATCGTTTGATTTTACCATCTATTTTAACTGTATATGTATTGTTTATATGATCTGTAAGTTTGATTGGTTTGAAGTGCTTATTTTTGAAAACATTTGGTTCTATAGTAAAAAAAATTTTTCTAAAAATTTTTGAAAAATTTCATTTTTTCAAAATAACTTAAAAGTATTAGTGATAAGAAAAATCTTAAAGAGTACAAAAATTAGGTTTTGCTATTATAAATATGCTAGTTTCATTTTGTTTGTCCGTAAGACAAAAATTGGTTAAGATATGGCTTCAAAATTTGCATACACTCGTAATTAGTTACCCATCCAAGCTTTCTCAATTATAACCCTTTCAAAAATAAACACTTTAAACCGGTGAGACTGACAGATCATATAAAAAATAGATAGGTAAGTAAATTGTTTGTAAAGTGGTAGCGATTAATTTCATTTGGAGACCTAAACACGGCGAGATTTTCATGATTTTTAACAAAAAAAAGAGGGCCAACTTTATTTTGAGTGTAACTCGCTTATTTTTAATGCTAAAACTTTTGTTAACAATTAAAACAAAGCTTTTTAAAAAACACCTTAAAAAAGTTTAAATGGGGTTTTCCCGAAAAGTGCTTAATTTTTCGGTGATTTCACCTTGAAATATTCGATTTGGAATTAGACGAATAAGAACGTATTTTTAATGAGCTACAACTTTGTTTTTATTTGATTGATAGACTTTACTGATACACCATTTTTTTGTGTTTTTTTATAAGCTACACTTTTGCTAAGGATATTTTTTTCGATAAAATATTTACTTTTTGAGTTATTTGCGAAAAACCGTCTGAAAACGTAGTTTTTTTGTCGAAAAATCAACATTTTCAATGGCAAATAACTCGAAAAGTATTGACTTACGTAAAAAACTCTATAGAACATAACTTGCTTAAAATCAGTCAATTTATTCATTTCCTGTCGTATCTTGAACGTATGTTTTTTCACCCCCGAGAAGGGACGACTGTCACCCCCCAAGTAAAAGCAACCAACGGCACGAATTCAACTTTGAAGTGGAGGGTAAGTAGAACCTAAATCCAATTTTTTATGCAATTCGGAGTTGCCCCTGGAAATTACACGGTATCGCCGAATTTCCCGTTCATTTACTGGGCTAATATCCTTACACTCAGTGACACTGTTATCAAAAAAGAAGGCCCCCTAGACTTGTTAACAAAAATACTGACTGGAAAAGTTTCCAAATAGACCTTGAAGATAAGATTAACCTCTCAGTTCCATTAAGAACCGGTGATCAATTAGTTGCAGAAGTAGAATTGATCAATAAAAATATACAACAAGCTGCTTATAACAACAGCACGAACGGTGTCGTAAGAATAAAAGAAAATAATTACCCGAAAGACATCAGAGAAATGATAACAGAAAAGGAAACGTGAGACGCAAGTGGCGACAGTCTAGAGCACCAGTTGATAAAACTAGATTAAATAATGCTACAGAGAAATACAAGGAATTAAAAACGATTCGGTTAGCATTTCTCTAAGTGAACTATCAAATGATAGTACTACTGATTACTCACTGTGGAAGGCTACCAAGCGATTAAAAAGGTCAATCTTACAGAATCCACCCATTAGAAATCCTAATGGTAGCTGGACTATATACAAAAGGCCAACAGGTTTGCTGATCACCTAGAAAATACTCTGCAACTAAGTAAAGAACACGAAATAATAAACTAGGAGCTCCCTGATCAAGATAAAACGGAGATTTGCCGTTTAACTCCAAAAAAGTGTATATGGAAATAAAGAAAAATATAAACCCAAAGAAAGCTCCTGGATTTGACCTCATCACTGGAGAAGTGTTTAGGCAACTTCCTAGGAAAGCTATAATAAATCTAACACATCTTATAAATGTTTCCTTTAGACTGAAGTACCTATCAAAGATATGGATGGTGGCAGAAATCATAATGACACCAAAACCAGTAAAGCGTCCATAAAGAGCACAAATCTTTTTCATTTTCTGCTCAACCCATATCTGAAAATGGTCCAGATGCCATTCAACAGTCAATGGTAAGCCTGGTCAGGCTGGCCAACAGTCAATTGGACTTTGAATTTGCTCGTGAATTTCTCACCTGTTTTCATTTTTTGTTTGGGCATTTGTAACAGTTGTTACAATTGTTGAAGCATTGCCTTTGATAATGTCTACCACAGTTGCAGCCAAAACGTCAGGAGTTAATAATGAATTTTAGAACAGTCTATAAACCCCGAGTATAATGTACAATTACTGCTATAGTACCTATGAAGATATTAATATAAACCCTAATCTTAAGCTTATTACTCAAAGTCATTTATATTTGAATGGTGCAATTAAATTTTCGGCCCAAGTAGAAATTAATAAATTTTAATTTATTGTACTTTTAATTATTATAGCTGCTATTCAGTATGTTCATCTCTCGAAATTTGTAATAGGATTACTTTGTAATAAGATTAAGATACGGTTTTCTAAAATAACTTAAAAGGTACAATACTTTATTTTTTGGTAGCAACAGGTATTACTGAATTTTGTTAATTGCTTTTTAGATATGTAGGGGAAAGTAATATGTTTATATGTAAATTAATATCATAGTACACTATACTAAAAAATTGCTATGATACGGTCATTATTCTACCAACCGATTGCACGGTTGTATAGTATAGTAAATTGTCGCTCTGTACTGTTTCTCA
This sequence comes from Diabrotica virgifera virgifera, assembly GCF_917563875.1. Taxonomy (NCBI): domain Eukaryota; kingdom Metazoa; phylum Arthropoda; class Insecta; order Coleoptera; family Chrysomelidae; genus Diabrotica; species Diabrotica virgifera. The sequence goes on along the minus strand of NC_065448.1, from coordinate 249,933,174 downwards.
GGAACCGCTACAACCTCAGATATCGTTGCCGAACCAACTGAATGCGTACGAAGATGAAAAACCCGAAAAACAAGAAGAAAGGAAACCAGTAGCTAAACCCAAACCAGCACCTGCGGAACCAGAAAAAACGCAAAGTACTGGATGGTTCGGAGGTATATTTAGTAAATTGGCGTTGAAGCCTAAAAATCAGATGAAGTTGCCGGATGATAAGAATCCAAAGGTAAATAATAATAATATTTAAATTTTGTTTTTTTTTAACTTCATTAACCTATGATAAAAACTGGCAGAGCACACCACTGGCTGTTCTGAGGAGTCCAAGAGAACGAAATGTGCATAAACAGATGGTGGTGGTCTCTGAAACGAAATTAAATCTTTCTGTCTTTCATTACCTTCGTTTACTCACAAATTGAGTACTAGGAATCAAATTCGTTGGATTTTTACCTAGATAAATAATTGACGTGTCGTGGAATGCATATTGTAGATTCCCCATGTCTAGTCTATCCCTTTATCGTCCGTCTATTTTGTAAATAAACGTAAATTGTATAAGGCTTTATTTAGGTTGTAACCAGAATTTGATTTTCAGCATAAGAAATTTTTATACTAAATTTACAATCAAGATGCAGTAGAAATAAACAAAGCAAGACACGTTAAATGCTACTAGGTGCACTCCCGATTCATAATTTACAATATACAGTAGAACCCCGCAAATCCGAACTAATTGGGGGGACAGCCTGTTCGGATTCCGAAAAGTTCGGATTATCCGAAAGTTAGCCTAACTAATAATTCAAAGCTTTCGTTTTCGTTGATGTTGAGTCACAAAACGTTCTCGCAAGAGTGTGGACTGTGGACAATATTTTTGGACTAAGTTGACTGCAAGGAAACCGAAGTAAGTTTATATTTAACATATATAAACACTACGTTTACGTAGTTTACGCACTTACGTTTACGAACATGTAAACCGAATGGAACGTAGATAGATTAGCGAACATCTGTAAGAACAACAAGCCGTATAGCAGAAGACCCGTTGGAAGGCCGCCGAAAAGGTGGAAAGACAATGTACAGTCAAGAACAACTGAAACAGAATAAGAGGCAGACAAACAGAAGTAATCTTAGTCGCACAAAGAAGAAGCAGCATAAGAAGTTTAAGTATAAAGTACGTATTTATTCTTAAGAAATATTAAATGTCGACGTCCTATTAATCCTACATTGTTCAATTTTCTGCTTTTGCTCTGTATAATAAACATGTTTTTAAGTTTTTGTCGTGAATTTTTTATTTTTTTTTTCACTTTCTGTCTGTTTGGATTTGCCGTACGTTTGGATTAGCGGGGTTCGGATTTGCGGGGTTCTACTGTATAAACTTTGGAACTCATGATTTGGGATTTACAATCTATATACATTGTAAATTATGATTCGGGAGTGCTCCTAGTAGCATTTAACATGTCTTGGTTTGTTTATTTCTACTGCATCTTGATTGTAACTTTAGTATAGTTCTCTGGTTTTTTGGATTTTTTTGTGTTTTTAATCTCTTTATATTTCTAATAAAATACACTAAGCATAAAAATTAACGCACCACCTTAAAAATGGGACATTTTTGATGTCTCGTATTTACTAAACTTGTTGTCCGGTTTGAGTGATTTTTTTAGTAAATTATAGCTTTATTCTTCAAGAATATCGGTGTACTAATATTATTGCTAAACAGGTAAGTGTCATTGTATACCGGGTGTAATAATGACATTGTGTTTTTTCCTCAAAGTTTGAAACACCCTGTGGAATACTCTAGCGTATATAAAATATTGAAATTAAAACTTAACTGTAGCCTTAGGCTTTCTTAACATTTTGCTTTTTGATTCAATCGCTTATGTTAGATAGTAAAAAGGTTAGGTACTTTAACAACTAGCAATGTTATTCACCGATACGGGGTGTTTCTAAATAATTGCGACAAACTTTAAGGGGCAATTCGGTATGAAAAGTTTGCTTTATAAACATATGTCCGCAAATGCTTTGTTTCCAAGATACGGGATGTTGAATTTTTTCTTACAAACTGACGATTTATTTATTGCTCTAAAACTGGTTGAGATATGCAAATTAAATTTGGTAGGTTTTAAGAGGTAGTTATTGTGCATTTTTTGACATACAAATAAAAATTTTATATTCACCATTGGCGTGCATACGGGTATAAATATTTTAGATACATCCCGTACGCACGCCAATGGTGAATATAAAATTCTTTATTGTATGTCAAAAAATGCGCAATAACTACCTCTTAAAACCTACCAAATTTCATTTGCATATCTCAACCGGTTTTAGAGCAAGAAATAAATCGTCAATTTGTAAGAAAAAATTCAACATCCCGTATCTCAGAAACGAAGCATTTGTGGACGTATATTTAAAGCAAATGGTCCTTATTTTTTCATACGGAATTACCCCTTAAAGTTTGTCGCACTTATTTAGAAACACCCTGTATTGATGAATACCATGGCTAGTTGTTAAAGTACCTAATTTTTTTTATTATCCTACATAAGCGAATGAATCAATAACCAAATTGTTAAGAAAGCCAAAGGCTACAGTTGAGATTTAATTTCAATATTTTATATCCACTAGAATATTCCACAGGGTGTTCCAAACTTTGAGGAAAAAACACAATATCATTGTTATACCCGGTATACGATAACACTTACCTGGTTGATGAGAATACATCTCTTTCACTTCAGTAGAGTGACAATAACGTAGATAACAGTTTTACGAATTTATTTAAGAACTGACTACTGTACAATTTTACAAAAATGCGTGACAAAAAGAACGTGTTTATTCTTCACAGTCTCGAGGCCAAGTCATTATACATAAAAATATGAATATATGAAAACCGGCTGGTTCGGCACTAGATTTTGGATCTATATGTTGTGACAAAAACAGTCCAGGCCCGTCGCAGCGGGATTTAAATAAATATTAAATAAAATATAACAAATTAATTTAAATCGTAAACACTTACCTGTTTAGCAAGAATATTATTACATCGATATTCTTGAAGAATAAAGCAATAATATACCAAAAAAATCACTAAAATTGGACAACAGGTTTAGGAAATACGCGACATTAAACAGGTCCCATTTTTAAGGTGGTGCGTTAATTTATAAAGGATAATTGATTTACTAGAAATTAAAGTTTTATTGTAATGTTCCGTATATTTAATATTAATTTTATAGATCGTTTGGGATCAAGACAAAAAACGTTGGATTAACGTAGATGAAGATCCAAATGATCCGGCGAATGAATTTAAACCTCCGCCGAAGTTATCAGAATTGATGCCTAAATTACCTCCAGCTCAACAAGCTCATTCTACTCCCACGTCTGCCAATACCTCGCTGCCTAGTTTTGATCCCAATAGAACGCTTGTTGAACAAAATGGAGGAGTACCTAATACGAATTCTGGAATAGAAGATGCTGGCCCACAAAGACCATCACAGCAGGGGAATATGTTTAAACTGCAGAAGGGTAGAAGTAAGTACACACATAAAATTACATCCATTATTTCATTCATAGGAGATTCTGACCAATAGAAAGCTACAGAAATCTAAATTAAATCGATTATTTTTTGATGATTTTAACTTCCAATCGTATAGTAAGATATTTGATCACGTGTTTAATTCTGTCCAATCAGATTAAAATTATACTGAGAATTATCTACTGTAGAAAATTCCCGATAGAATTTTTTTAAGTAGATTGTTTCTGTTTAATGGCAACCAGTTTCCTAGTTTTGACAACTGTCACATTTAAGAAAATATCCATAATATACGTATTAAAAAATAATCTTACGAATATCACACGACAGTAAGAATAAATAAGAAAATTCTTCATTTTTACTCAAATTTGTTGTCATTGGGCAATAGCCGCTCGAGCCCTGCGGGCTCTCGTGTCTATTGCCCGACAACAAATTTTCGAAAAACTGTCGCATTATTTTCAATTTATTCTCACTCTCTTGTGATATTATACCCGATAATTTTTGATAATTTCCCGTCGTCAAGTATATTACGTCAGATGCCCTTCGTTGCTACGAAAAAATACATTCAGTGACATTAATGACAATTAATGTTTTAAAAATTATAAAAGTGATGACTTTCAAACGTCAAATTAATATTTATAACAACTGTGTACTAATTTGTACTTACATAAATAAATTACAATAAAATTTTGGTGTTCAACAGTTTTATTCATGAAATAATCGCAACAAATTGCACTCGATCTCTAAAATTAATATAGAATTTTAGAGCTCTTGTGCAATTACTACTGATAATTCTTTAGAAACTTATACCATGAACTTATACTAGACACAGTGGGGAAGACACTTCAATGGTGCCTTCATATCGATTTGTTAAGTAAGAAACTAGCCTCAGCTTGCTATGCAATAAGATCTATTTCGAAGGAAATCAATTTAGCATCTTCCAAAGTAACATATTGTTCTTTGTTCGAGTCTCATCTTCGATATGGTCTTTCTTTTTTGGGGTTTCTGGTACAGCTGCCCAATCCGATGTTATTTTTAAATTACAAAAAGCGCAATAAGATATCTGTTTGTCCTCAGAAGAACAACACGTTGCAGAAGCTACTTCAAAGATCACGCGATTTTAACACTTCCTTCTTTATATATTTTAGAAACTGTTTACTTAATTCGTAAATACCTATATATCTTTCCAGCAAGACCTACTCATGACTACTCCACCAGGAATTCATCCTTCGATGTCTATTTACCGATACCGTCCACTGAGTTAGTAAAGAAATCTATATTATATTCTAAAAAAAACTATACAACCATCTCCTTTTACAACTTAAATCTGCAACATATTTCCCCAAGTTCCGTAAAATGACAAAAGCTTATCTACATATTATATGTGAAAGACCATATCAGTAGAAGAGTTTCTTAATGAATAACTAAGAAATTACAGTACCTTCATGTACAAGTAACTAAAGTATTTTTTATCTACCGGGTGGTGAATCGTAAATCGGGCCATAGGAAACTCAATGTAAAATTCTAAACTGTTGAATTCCTGCTTCCCTAATTATTTTACATCAAAAGTCATGAGAGAATATTTGTAGAAAATTGAAATCTGTATTAAAATCAAAAGGTAAAATTGTTCTACGATTCCAAAATTTTGAAAAATATGATACATTTGTCACAGTAATAAAAGTTAGGCCACACGTTACTATTTAACTGACAGTGCTCACACCATTGACCGAATAAACAATCTTTATTATAGTCGGTTCGCTAAAATCATCCAAAATTGGCAAAATTACTAACTATTTAGTAATTATTAACTATTTAGTAATTATTTTTTTGTCAATTTTACTAAATTCGCAAAATTACTTACTAAAATCACTAGCCAGTTGTGTCTGAGTTTAGCGAACCGACTATATTAATACTTTCTCCGCAACTGAGGGCATCTTATCAACTGTGAGGTTTTTAAACAATAAATGATAAAATAAAAATATTGACAGTTCAAAAATGTGAAAATTAATAACTTCATTGTGACACATTATTGCACTGTGTGTGGCCTAATTTTGGGCTGAAAACTGAAAAATGTATTACATTTTTACAAAATTTTGGAATATGTTTAATTCGTAGAACAATTTTAACAGTTGTTTTCAATACAGGTTTCAATCATCTACAAATAGTTTTTAATGTCTTTTGATGTAAAATAATTAGGGAAGCAGGAATTCAACAGTTTAGAGTTTTACATTGAGTTTCCTATGGCCCGTTTTCCAATTCACCACCCGGTATATTTGGGTATCATATGCAGCAGCTTAAACTTATTAGTTCCTAAGGTTGTATTATGCAACTTGCAATTTAATTAAATTTTACAATAGGTTGTTTTTGTTTTATTGCATTATCTATTATTTTATAATATTGACGATTTATGTAATTTCAGTTAATTGTAGTTGTTTTTGTTTTTTCTCTGACTCTTTGTAAGCTTTTCAGTGACAATACAGCATATTTCTATTCTATTCAAACTGTTTTATCCTAGTTTATTCTTGTCAGCATATGTTAAAACCTGTAATGATTTGTTTATAAACACATATTGAGATACAATTATAAGCTAGTATAACCTGTCTAATAACTGATTTTAACATCTTATTGTAGACCTGAAAAATTCCTACATAGACGTTTTCAACCAAGGTAATAAACAACAAGCTAATTCAGGGCCTGCTTCTCTTCCCGCACCCAATCAATTGCCTTCAGCTGCTCCACAGATGAACTTCTTCGTTCCTCAGCCTATTGCAGATCCTAACGCGCCTATAGATTTTCTTACACCGGGTGGTGTGCCTCATATAGGAGATCCTCAGGTAATCTAAATTTCATGTCTCTGAAATGCTTTTAAGAACTAAAAAAAATTGAATATAATTTTAAAGAAATATTAACAATTTATTATACTCTTATATTTTATATATTATTGTTAGATGTTAGATTTACTTATAACGAAATTTTCTACAGAGCTTGGTCATTATTTTAGAAGTAACGTACCTATAACTTAAAAAATAAGATTCACTTCTCTAAAATGCATGTCAAATATTAAACAAATGAAAGCATATAAATATTAAATATTTAAATGACAAACTTTAAACGTTACTAAAAATTGAAAAGCCTTTGAACTTCAAATGTGGACCTCCCTGTTAGATTTTGTATACTACTAATAAGCCTGGAGAATCTAAATCTTAGAAAATGAGTACTAAAGTGTTATGTATTTTGTGTTCTTTTGTATGGTGTGGAGACATGGACTCTTAATAAACAATGTCTAAATAGATTGGAAGTATTTGAAATGTGGACATATCGAAGAATGCTGAGAATCTCCTGGACAGACAGAATAACCAATGAAGAAGTACTAAGAATAATAGAGAACAGCAGGGAGATACTGAATTCCATCAAAATAAGAAAACTACAATATTTGGGTCATATAACACGTGGTGACAGATATGAACTCCTAAAATGCAGAGAAAGATGTGTGTGTTCCAATGGAACAGTCAAAACAGTGTGTGTCCCAAAACAGACCCACATGTCAAACCGGTCACACTTAGTAATGGAGTGGTACCTATCTGACCCCCAAGCTATACCATCACCCCTCCTCATCGAAGGACATAGCGAATGGGGAGGCATTGTACTTAACATTACTTTGAATGCCCTGGGTAATGGGACATCCTCTATATTACTTCATGTGGTTAAGCCATCTGATTATAGGGGTAGCTAGAATTTGTAGATACGGCCATGTATGACTTTTAGAAAACTTTTCAATAAATGGCTTAACAAACTGATAAAAACGATAAAATTTAAAATTTGATTACCACCTTATTGCTATTTTGTTTACAATACTCACGCAACTATTTACACTAAATGTTTTAACAGACTGCAAACAAAACAACTGTAATCTCAATATTATGAGTTATTAGAAAACAAAGCTATTATATATGATTATACAGGGTGTCCCGAAAAGATTAGTCATAAATTATACCATAGATTCTGGGGTCAAAAATATGTTGATTGAACCTAACTTACCTTAGTACAAATGTGCACATAAAAAAAGTTATAGCCCTTTAAAGTGAAAAAATGAAAATCAATGTTTTCCAATATTTCGAAAACTATTAGAGATTTTTTATTGGAAATAGGCATGTGGCATTCTTATGGCAGGAGTATCTTAATAAAAAATTATAGTGAAATTTGTGCACCCCATAAAAATTTTATGGCGTTTTGTTCCCTTAAACCCCTCCCAAACTTTTGTGTATGTTTCAATTAAATTATTATTGTGGTACCAATAGTTAGACACAATATTTTTAAAACTTTTTTGCCTCTTAGTCTTTTTTCGATAAACCAGTTTTTATCGAGATGCGGCTTCTTTTTTAATATGTTTACATAAAAATTGTATGGGGGTTTCGTTTCTTTAAACCCATCAAATGTTTGTGTACGTTCCCATTAAACTTTTATTGCGGTACCATTAGTTAAAACACAGTGTTTTTAAAAGTTTTTTGCCTCTTAATATATTTTCATATTATAATTTTTTTTTTTTTATTTAGCTAATGCCTCGACAACTAATGGCCATTGGCATGGTAGGTACGGTAAATTTTTACAGTTAGGTACCTAGTGTCGTGTGTAGTGTGTGTGTTGAGTAAGTGTCTTGTTACTTTGCAAAGTCGACGTCATTGTCTTTGCAAAGAGACTCTAATTGTATCCGAACGTCTGCGGTCGCTCCAAATTATAGATTTTTCATATTATTACCAGGTCTCTATAATCGTACTTAACCATATTATACAAATAGGTGGTGGATTTGACAAATATTCAAAATATCTCGATAGAAACTGGCTTTTCGAGAAAGTAATAAGAGGCAAAAAAGTTTTAAAAACACTTTGTTTAACTAATAATACTTTAACAATAATTTAATACGACCATACACAAAAGTTTAGGGGGGTTTAATGGAACAAAACCCCCATAAATATTTTATGGGGTGCACAAATTTCACTTTAATTTTTTGTTAAGAGGTTCCTGCCATAATAATGCCACACGTCTATTTTCAATAAAAAAATCTCTAATAGTTTTCGAAACATTGAAAAAAATTGGTTTTCATTTTGTAACTTCAAAGGGCTATAACTTTTTTTGTGTGCATATTTGTACTGAGGTAAATTAGGTTCAATCAACATTTTTTTGACCCCAGAATCTGTGGTATAATTTATGACCAATCTTTTCGGGACACCCTGTATAATCATAGTATGTAATTCAATTAGCAGTTACCAGGTAAAATCGTAGTAAACGATTATATATAATTAAAAATAATCGCATTAATTATCCTAATTTATTCATTTTGTCTGTAATAAAATGTTTTAAGTCATATACATATTTAATATTTGCTTTAAGAAAAAACGTACTAGATTACACTTTAAAATTATTAAAGAATTCGCTGTAAAACGAAATCACATCTTATATTTCATTTTATTCAGAGATCGTCATAAACGCCATTACTAGTTTCACTCTCATTAGAGATCTTCAGAGGGTGTATACAGGGTGTCCCCGAAAATAGTGCGTTCCTTTAAGGTATGGATATAATACACAATTTAGAACAAAAAGTCTTATAACATTTTTTTCTAAAGTTAACCGTTTCCAAGAAAAAAATTACATTGTTCTTCATATAAGTGAATTTTTATTTTCATAAATTTGAATGACATGGCAACGTAGCCTAGAAGAAATTGCTGTGACTGGAAATTTAACCTAATAACCTGTAACAAAATGAAGAAAACTTCTGTTGGAGTGAAAGTAAAAAGAAAGATATACTCCAACAGAAGTAAGGAAAAAAGAAATAACTAATGGGACATAGATGTAGAGACTAGGTAACTAAATAGTTGTGGCTGAAAAGAAGATGTAGTGGGTGAGTGTAAAGAAAAGGGGGTAGTGACTTCTACGTTGAGAAGCCGCAATAGGAAAAATAAAAAAAAATACTACTAAAGTGCAGTAGTACTGAAGAAAGGGGAATGAGAAGGGATAGAAGTAGAAGTGGGAAGAGACAGAGGCAAACTGAATAGAGTTGGCTAGCTATAGATGCAAGAGAGTAACTTGACACTCAAGGATGGATACGGCTCGTTTGCATGCCTGTCGAAGAACAGTAGCTCTATATAGATAGTAATGATGACTAGAAGATGGAATAATAAAATAAGAATAATATACTGAAAATGAATGGAGATGAATAATGACTAAAAACGAACAAAATAAATAAAACTAACTAATCATGGGCGCCATGAAAATGATCTTCGATCATTCTCCCAGGTATCTTACACTGCTGTCAAATATTAAATATATTAAACCTGTAATAATGAACATAAAGGAGTAATAAAAATAAATGATATACAAAATAAATAAACATTTATTAAAATGAACTACCAGATTTTTAACAATCTCTGAGTTAAACAAGTTCATATTATGTGACTCTAACATGACAAAAGTTTGCAAAAGTTATGTTCAACCTAAGATAACAACAATGTTACCTGTTACAAAATTACAGGTATAAATACCTTTCACTAACATATAGGGTACAAAATTACATAAGTCTTCTACCAAATGGTTATAGTACGCCTGCTACGTACAACTAAAGGAAAACCGATGAATATTAAAAGTAATATAAATAAATATATGTAAATAGGCATGAGCCTAACTAAGGGAAAATACTAAATGAATTAATAAAGTTAAATATACAATTGACTAAAGTAGAAATGAAGTTGAGATAAATACCGACGATGACCTAAATTAACCGAACAAATGGAATAAAGCGAATAACAGTAAAATATTTGGGAAACAAGCTAGTAATATTAAAAAATAAATTTACCCGAATTACATAAACCAATATCAAAGCAATAATAAAGTATTAAAAACCTAATTTTCTCTAGGCTTATTCCTGTGCACAAGAAGTTACCGTAAATACAAAGTTTGGGAACCAAATAATCTAATATACAAATATGTCAAAAAAAAACCAGAGGTAACCTAAATCTGGAAAAAAAACATAGTGTATTTAACAGATAGTCTGAAATATAAAAAAAACCAATAGTTACTAAAACACCTCACTAAATGTTCCCAAACGAGGTTGCGGTTACATCCTAGAAAATGATGCACCAGGATGGTGCGCCCCCATGACTCCTGTAGGCCCAGGTGCCAAGACGAAAATTGAGCTGGAACGCTCCCATAGCTTGTTCCCAAAAAGACGTATTCCCATGATGACTTGACTGTGGCTGTAGTGGTTTCTCTAGGTGGTCAAATAAGGTCTATGACTTCATGGTAGGGTTTCTCCCAAATGGCTAAAAAACATTCCCAGTTTTATTTCTCATTTTAAACATGAGCAAAAAGTAAAGGGAAGAAGAAATAATTGAGGAACTTTTTAGAAGCAACAGTATAGAAAAACCGACCATTAAAACTGGAACAAAAACCAATCTCAGGTAACCTTGAACTGTTTTGAGTGTGAATACATGGACAAATGACATTGAAATGATTTATTTGAGGAAATATCTGTAAAAATATATTGAATTTATAAAATATTGGATGTTGAATAATTTAAAACCTACAGAGAAATGGTAATTATTTTCAATATTAATTTGAGGACTTCAAAAATGTTTGGTTATGTAAAACCAAAAACCACATTAATATAAAAGATCGATATAAAGATAATATAAAGATCGAAATAATCTACATCCTTCCCTTAATAGATTGACTAAGAAAGTTTAAAAATGAACCAAGTATATCTAATGTTCCATAACAAAAACCAAGGCTATACATAAAAAAATTATTATGAAAAAGTAGATCTCACCGAATGATTCCTATTTAGACTCCAACAGGAGTTGTCACCCACATGTCTCTTCACTCCAGACAATCCTTGGTGGTAACTTTTTACTTTACTTTAAATTGCTTGATGTTATAAAATAAGTTGGATGAAATCATCCGCCATTCTATATGGTACCTCTATTCGACACAACAGCCAACAGTCAAGTAAAGAACGAGAGGCGCTTCTCCGCCAAGGTAAACGTCAAACTCTCTCAGAAAACGAAATCATTCTCGATAGGTGGAGTACGTTCCATCACCGAGGTATGACGTCACCCCAGTAGTCCTATACGAGAAATTAGAGAATTTAAATGGAGACCGAGGAAAAATAATTATAATAATAATTAAAGAGCTAATTTCGTAACGTGACCGTTACAAACCCCTTGTTTATTTACTTTGAGGTGTGATTTTTGGGGTTGTTGACATCGTAGGTACGTACCTGCAAAATAATGGATATGGGTTTGGTTGATATTTACATTATTTTACCTACCAGATGCAATTGACCTACAAACCTACTTTTTTAATCTTTAGATTTTGAGTTGCGCTTTGTTGCCTGAAATATCAAAATGTATTTTCGTTTGTTGGTCAAACGGTTCAATTTAGAAAAAAATGTTATAAGACTTTTTGCTCTACATTGTGCCTTCTACCTATACCTTTAAGGAACGCACTATTTTCGGAGACACCCTGTATATGACTATCTCTGAACAAACTGAAACAAATCAAGCCTCCAAATACCGAATCACAACAAAATAACTGGATGTGGATGCCTTCGTGGTTTCTATTACTTGCAAACCAAGCGAATGCTGAATAAAAGAAGACACGGGGAGGTCAAAATTTGCACCTCACTTCCTACTTATTCATAGTGGCAAAATTCCAACAAAAACTTGGTCCCAATACTCAGTCAGGAGCAACACTAATACAAAACGTCTATTGACTAATACAAAACGTCTTGAAATTAATTCTTTTGTATTGGTTTTACTCCTAACTGAGTATCAGGACCAATTCCTGAGGCAGGGAGTGAGAGCTTTAGATCCCCCTAGTCTTCTTTTATTCAGCATTCGCTTGGTTTGCAAGTAATAGAAACCGCAAAGGTGTAATCAGAAACTTGGCCTCATTAGAGGTTTTATTTCTCTGGAGAAAAACCTTCGAACTGTTTAAAATTATTGTTTACTTTAATAATGGTACATTTTGTACCTGTCTTAAAAAGTTGAATTATTGATTAAAGTCTCATTTTTATTGTATACTTCTGAAACAATACAAGCTAAATTGATAGATGTGCTTCGCTTGGACTGAAAAACAATTATTCTGCCTCTCTCCATTGCATGACTTTTATTTTACAAAAAAATAATGTTTTATATATTTTCTGTAAAAGAAATTAACTGCAAACATTAATTTTTTGTTACTGACTTCTTCAAAATAGTTAAAAGCGTCTAAAGTAAGAAATAAGTTTATTTACATCTAGACAAAACCTTTTTATAATTATTTATGATATGTTTGTAATTATGAAAAGATTTATTTATATACGGTGGGTTTTATGTATGGTTGGTACAGTATAAATAACGTTGCACGTCATTCTCTACGTCAGAAATCTAAGTTGACATTGTTGCCAAATTACAAAAAAAATCCTGAATTCATTTTAAATCGAATATATCATATTGCAGAATAATATAATAGACCAGGGCGCATCTGTAAAAATATTAGTACATTTGGACGTTGAGAGGTGACTCAAATTTTTTTGTCAGAAACTGCTTGAAAATAACTCAAATAATAATATTTGAGTTATCCTCCCTCTCAAAAAGGTCCGGAACATTGTTTAAATAATTAAAATGTCAAAAAATGAAGGAAGAATTCGATTTTTGTCTTGGTTTTTTGATTATAACTTTAAAAGTATTCATTTTCGAGAAAAGTTGTACTGACATAAAAGTTGCATAATTAAATTTCCTACAATATAGAATTGGTTAAAAATTTAAAAAATAGTCACCCTTGTTGCAAAATATCAATAATATCGAAAAAAACATACAAAAACAAGTATTCGCATTTTACGTTTTTCAACCATTTACGCTACACTTAGGACCTTCATATTTTGCCCAGAAAAACTCTATGATACAGTAAAACAACACTGTAAATTTCATTAATATCGGTTCAATAGATTTTGCAAAATAAATTTTGCAATCCAGCTGTCGCAAAAAAAATTCATTTTTTCAAAATGTTACAGGACTTAAAATAAAGCAGATACCAAATTGAAATTTTTTTTGCCTATAGAAGTGTACTGTAACTTTCATTTGCAATTTACAAAATTAAAATCGATTATCTCTCACGGCGTCAGGAATTTTTTTAAATAAACATTAATTATTGGTGCTACGCGCAGGACAGCGGATAGGTTGCTCTGATTGGGCATTCCAATGACCTTTGATAATGATTGATACATTTTAATTTTTATTACATTTCCATATAAATAAATAAATTTGTTTATTGCAAAATAAAAACACATACTCTATCTTTTGAAATAACACTCTTTTTAGCAAAAACTTTCTTTGTTAATATATTTTAACTTAGAGAATAGAAGTTTATTATTTTTAAACATATGCAATTGTTTAAACAATATTTCACAAACAATAATAAAATTAGTTTGATTTTTGTGGAATTAAAATATTAAAATACAACAAAATATAGAGTAACAAAATAATATATTAGATAAAGATTAGAAGAAATTTTGGTGGAAATCAGCTTGTGTGAATCGAACACCGCTGTCCTGCGCGTAGCACCAAAAATTAATGTTTATTTAAAAAATTTCCTGACGCCGTGGTAATTAATCGATTTTAATTTTGAAAATTGCAAATGATAGGTACAGTACACTTCTATAAGCAAAAAAAATTCAACTTACTATCTGCTTTATTTTCAGTCCTGCAACATTTTAAAAAAATGAATTTTTTTTGCGAAAGCTGGATTGCAAAATTTATTTTGCAAAATCTATTAAACCGATCTTAATGAAATTTACAGTGTTGTTTTACTATATCATAAAGTTTTTCTGGGTAAAATATGAAGGTCCTAAGTGTAACGTAAATGGTTGAAAAACGTAAAATGCGAATACTTGTTTTTGTATGGTTTTTTTTTCGCAATTATTGCTATTTTGCCACAAGGGTGACTATTTTTTAAATTTCGAGCCAATTCTGTATTGTAGGAATTTTAATTGTGCAACTTTTATGTCAGTACAATTTTTCTCAGAAATCAATAGTTTTAAATTTATAATCAAAAAACCAATAAAAAAATCGAAATTTTTCTTCATATTTTGATGTTTTGATTATTTAAACAATGTTCCGGACCATTTTGAGTGGGAGGATAACTCAAATATTATTATTTGAGTTATTTTCAAGCAATTTCTGTAAAAAAATTTGAGTCACCTCTCAACGTCCATCTCAAAACAGATCCGCCCTGGGCTATAATTATTGCAGAAGTGGATACAACATAACACATTAATATTCAGTGTAAATAAATAAAAACAATAAACTATAAAATAATATATAAAATGTCCAATATGGTAAATTATAATAAAAACAAATCTGAAGTGTCAACACAACTGTCAAATAAGTGTTACTAACATATGCCAAAATGTCACCTTCGTTCGATCGCAGTTAAAGTGTGATCCGAACAAGTGTGCTTCATAAAAACGCTGTATAATTCACTTATACAAATTAAATGAAACAAGTTATTCTTGTCTTGAAATACTTCTTTAAGTTAACAGTAATAGAAATCTTCAAATATTATTTCTACACGTATATAATGAAATATGAGTAGTGGCTGTAATTCCAGTGCACTTTCCTAAAAGATTCTAAAAAAGAACAGACCTACGACTTAAATATTTTGTGTTGGTATCATGTGAAGTCACTTGCTATGACGCGGATGACGTGCATAAGGATTTATACTCTACCAACCATATATGTATATTATTGAAGAATGGAAACACAATATTAGAGAATGACTTTCTACTCTTATTAATACTATATTTACTAAATTTGTTGCACAGAGGAGAAAAAATAATGACTCTTAAGGATAACAGTAAGCAACAATGTTTTGGGTATTTGCATGGATTTGTTTGTGAATAATTTTTTATTGTCTTTTGATCTGAATTTAAAACGCAGTATAAAGCATTGTAACTATTGTGATTTTTTCATACAGCACCGACAGTATCGTATACAATTTGATAATATTTAGTTCGTTGTTAAGTTTGTTAAGAGATATTTGCAGTTTTCTTGTTGCGTCTTTTTGAAATTTACCCACATATACAGCCAACATGGCAGTGTCATCAGCAAAGTCGTGTTAATTCAATTCGAGTCCTCACAAGTCTCCTTGACGAGAGGTGAAACTTCGAAACACGTATAGAAAATGGTGAAATTTGAATTGGTAATAAGTCTGCTGACTTCTTGGTGCTTCAAATAGATGTCGCTACAAGTATAATTACGCTGTTTATCTATAACGACCATATCGATAAACAACATTTCAGTTTAATTCAAGTTTTCAAAAATCCCCTTGACGATAGGTGAAACTTCGAAACACGTGTAGAAAGTAAAGTTCGATACATGCAGAATGTACAACAGTGGAAATGCACCATACAATTATGAGTATTTATGAATTCGTATGGTGTTATGCTCAGTTCAAACTATATAGTTTAATATGTAATAATATACTTTATTTTTTAATTTTTTCGTTAATCAAGATTGATAATCTTTAAGTGAAACCACAAATTGTAAAAATTTATGGTTTCAAAATTTCAATTTGTGGTTTCACGTAGAGATTAGCAATATTTATTACCTCACAAACCACAGTAGAGATATGTATACTTTTCGTTATCAATTTTTTTGTTGTTTTGAAGGCACTCTTTTGCAATATGGGTGCTAGATCCGAATGTTAAATGAACTTTTAGCAAATAAATTCTTTTCTTCGGTGTGGTAATAACACTTCATGTTTATACTTCCAATATAAAAGTGGTCTCGTTAGAGCAAGCTGCAAGAGTAGGACAGAAAAACACAGATAATGTTTTTACTTTATTTAAAACCTAGATAAATTCGCTTCAACATCATCCTTCCATATTTCTCTGGGACGGCCTACTGATATTCTACCGCCTGGTCCCTATAAGAACACTGTCTTTAACACTCTGTCCTCCTCTGGTCTTACCACATGACCTGCCCATCTTATTCGGTTAGCTTTTATATTTATGTCTGACGATGTTTTCAGTACCATACAGAATCACCAATTCAGCATTGCGGCTCATTCTTCACTCTCTTGTCAATGCATTTCTTTGAGGGCCAACTATCATTCTGAGGGCCTTCCTTTCAAATACCAGCAGCTCATTTATTTTCCGCTGATGTATAGTCCATGTCTCACTTCCATATATGTAACAACTAGGCGAATAATTGACATGTACAGTCTTAATTTAGATTGTCTTTCTAGCAGCTTAGATCATAATGCACTCTGATATATCTAACTATCGACCTATCGCTCTTATATCAGCATTCTCTAAATTGTTCGAAATTATCTTGACAGATTACTTGTATGCTCATGTGCGTCGTTTGATTACCAGCAGTTAACATGGTTTTGTGAAGGCTCGGAGTACGGCAACAAATCTTTGTATATTTACATAATATGTTTCGTCAGCTTTAGATTCAAGACAACAGGTGGACGTCATATACACTGATTTCAGTAAAGCATTTGACCGAGTCTCACACAATAAATTGCTAACAAAATTAGATCAGTTTGGAATTTCCAATAACTTTCAAATATTACTGAAATCATATTTAACTGATAGGAGTTTGTTCGTAGAATATCAAGGCTTTCGATCTTTTCGTTTTGTTGCGACGTCTGGAGTACCTCAGGGATCAAATCTGGGTCCCTTATTAAATCTCCTTTTTGTTTATGATATCTGCTCCATCGTAGACTCTGAAACACTGTTGTATGGACGATATGAAAATATTTCGCAAAATTAACCATATTTCCGACTGCGTTAAACTTCAACAGGATATCTCTGCCATTAATGAATGGTGTTTCAATAATCAACTATCCTTAAA
Source organism: Diabrotica virgifera virgifera (assembly GCF_917563875.1). NCBI lineage: Eukaryota > Metazoa > Arthropoda > Insecta > Coleoptera > Chrysomelidae > Diabrotica > Diabrotica virgifera. The sequence goes on along the minus strand of NC_065448.1, from coordinate 249,915,783 downwards.
TATAAAGAAATGTAAAGTAAGGTCCTATACCCGAAAGATCAATAACATACATTTCGATTATAAGGTCAACAACATTTTACTGTTTTCTACCTCAGAGTTTAAAGATCTTGGTGTTATATTTAACAGTAAATTAACATTCTCAACTCATATTAATACCGTGGTCTCTAAAGCAACCAAATCTTTAGGATATATTATTAGAAGCTGCAGAGATGTAACGCCTGTTGAAGCTTTGCGTAGTTTATATTTTGGACTAGTTGGTAGTAAACTTAATTACTGCAGCGTGGTATGGAAACCTAATCATGCAGAACTTGTCTCTAATCTTGAATCTGTTCGAAAAAGATTCTTAAGATATTGTTACCTCAAAAAATATAACAGATATCCGGTTAGAGGCTACAGCTATAATTTACTCCTTTCTGAGTTTGGATTCCATTCCCTGCGTAAGCAGCGTGAAATAAACGGCCTAATATTCATCTTCAAAATTGTCAATTGCCTAATTAATAGCGATGTTTTGCTTAGTCTTATAGACTTTAATGTACCACGAGCTGTGTCACGTTCAGGTGTAACTTTTCATATTTCGGTGCCTAATTCGCGACATAATTTCTATTGTCCGATAAAAAGTATATGCAAAAGTGTAAATAACTTAAGATCTGTTGACATTTTTTTTTCTTAGTTTTAACATCTTTAAACGCGAAATACGCAATAGCTTATCGAATTGATGTCATGTTATTTTTCTTTATTAAGGTCTTTGTTTTATTATTCTTGTGTATGTGTATTAACAACAGAAACATTTTTGGTTATTCTTTATTTTATTTTATATTTTGTCATCAACTGTTCAGTCAATGTATGTAGTTTTCTTATGTACACCTTTATGGGTTTATACCTGGTGGATGTATACTTCAGTAAATAAATAAATAAATAAATATATAAATAATAATGATGATAGCAATACAAACAAGTCTTTTAAATCGATCAAAAGACAATTAAAATAAATGTTTATCACCTTTAGGAATTTTTGCATGTTTATCACAAATCATAAACATAAATATGTCACATCTAGTTTTGTGATAGTTTTAAAATGGTTTTTATTTTTAAGCATGAGAACTTTTCTATGAAGCATTGGTTCTTTTAGATATATGTCAAGCTGAAATTCATATTAAGAAAAATTGAGATTTTAATTGAAAATTGAATTCACTTCATTTGTTATGTACAAGCGACTGCAGTTTTTTTTGTAAGTATTTGAATTTCCGTTTCTAATCTCCACTCCTTTGTATTGTGGCAGTCTTCTTCTCTTAAATTTTTTTCCGACTTCGCCTTGGAGATGCCTTTTATCCATGTGGTTGCTGGTCCTCCTCGTTTTCGTTTTTCTATAGGGTCCATTCTTACATTTTTTTGGGATTCTTCGATACTCCATTCGTCTTAGGTGCCCATACCATACTATCTGTTATCTTTCGATGTCATCTATGATTGTTGTTTCCATTCCCATTTGTTGTCTAATGTCGTCGTTTCTTATGTGTTCTAGTCTAGATCTTCTTGCTAACCTTCACCAAAAATCCATCTTAGTGGGTAATAATTTTTGCATTGTACTTCTGTGTTTATCAGACTTCAACTCCTCAGGTTAATACTGGTTTTAATATTGTGTTGTAAATTCGATTTCTATTTTTTGTTCTTATATTTTTTGCCATAGTACCGAATTCATTGCTCCTATCTCCTCTCTTCCAGTTACTATCCTTTCTTCAATATTTTCTTTGTTTCGTCCTATACTCGTCAGTTTTATTCCCCGATATACATATTCTTCGCATCTTGCAATTGTCTCCTATTTCAGGTCAGACTTTCTGTTTCTTCCCTTCCTACGCATAGATATTGTTTTTTTTGTATTTACCTCCATTTTCAACCGCATTTTCTAGAGAAAGTTTAAAATACGAAAATAAAAAAAAGATTCACATCTTTCATAGCTCTATGTTTAATAATTATAAAGAATCATAACCACATGGTTCACTTGCACTTTAAAATTAATTTGCGTTGACGTTATATTCAATAGAAGTTCCATAATTCCGTTAAATCCATAAGGGTAATGTCTGGCAACCTTGGAGGCCATGGTTCGTTTCGGCCAATGCTGGTTTTCTGCGGACATTAAAAAACAGTGTTGTGTTTTTATGTTTTGTTTTATTATTGAACATGGTTTTTCATAAAGTAGTCGCCAATTTTATAAATAATTAAAAATAGACTAGAATGCGATAGAGCAAACTGACATACCTACCTAAGATTTATATACATTTTTATTTAGGTTTTGATATTCCTATATTGCATTTAAAAATCAAACCGTAAATAAAAACTTAGTCTATCTAAATAGATCTACAATGCTTTGTCCCAGAGCTGTTATTTTACAATGTTGTAAATAAGTAAATAACACTCTTTTTTATTTTATTCTTTGGTGTTTGCTAACTATTTTGTGGTTATGGATAGATGTCTAGGTGGAGTTCTTCTAGTTCTTTATCGAAGGAAGTACAATTCTATATGCAACAAAAACCTCGCCCACGATAAACCATTGCTTGCCTCACAGCTTGTGCATTTTCACGCACGTTACTTTAGGTATGTACGTCATTTTTCATTCCATAACAATGACCATCACAATTACGTAGATGTTTGTTCAAACTTTGTTACGTGGAAAGTGTGTACTGTATTTCTTTCGAACTACACTATGCACTTGTTATACAGTGCGCGTCAGCAGTCTTACTCACTCCCAATTATTTTCTGAAACATAAAACTTGGAACCCGTACATTGTTTTTATTGTTTTAGTGACGTAATCATAAACATTTTGGACGAGGCTCCAGTTTGGCTGTCACGTTGTTTTAAAAGAGTGACTACACCAAAGAATTTAATAGTTTCCAGTTGTCGTGGAAAGCGCTCAACAAGTTAATTTACTAGTTTCTCACATTACGAAAAAAAAAAAAAAGAATGTGTGTGTACTTTGTACGCACGTAAGAAGTTATACTTCTATTATATGATTTCAACGAAATTAATTTACTTTAAACAGTTTATTTATATTTTATTTAAATATTAAACTAATTTTAATACTTACTACTTTCCAAAAATGTTTATTAAAACAGTACCAAAAATTAAAAAAATAAAAGAATAAAACACACACAAAATACAAATAGGCACATTGAAAAATGCAACAAAGAAATGATTTCTGAACAATAATTGTTGGCAAAAATTTTAACTACAGTCGGAAAAATGAAAGAATAGCCTTGAACGATCACATCAATCACTTATTTAGTATTTGCTGTTTTTCTATAAATAACAAACGTTTGTTATAGAAAAAGATAGCAAATACAAAATAAGTGATTGATGTGAACGTTCATGGGTATTTTTCATTTTTCCTACTGTAAATACCCATTTTCTGAAAAAAAAAATTGTATAACAAATATACTTACAATCATAAAATGTATAAAAAAAAATAAAAACTTGCATTGGGGATCGAACCCGCGCATATTAGGGTGCTTAGATTTGTAATCGAAGCCTCTACTCATTTACCCACTTACACATATCCCTCATGTGGGAAGATAGGCCAACTGGATAGGATAGGAATTAAAATATTAAAATACAACAAAACATAGAGTAAGAAAACAATATATTAGATGATGATTGGTAGAAATTTTTGTTTTTTAATCAAATTATGTAAATCAAAGCATTACGTACTAGGTAGGTACATTTTCTATTTTCCAAATAGGTAAGTACCTACCTATGTAATTTTTTATTACAATACTGAAACATTTACAATTACGTAACTGTTGCTTTTGAAAACTATGTAAAAAGTCACTACAATTACAAACTTGCTTTTGTATGTGTTCTCACTACAATAAAAACTAATATGCACAACATTTGTTTACCCATAACCATTGACGTATTAATAAAATAATCAACATATTGAACAATTGTCGAAAGGTCATTGTAATTAACCAATCAGAGCACGTATAACGTTTGTGCTGCGCCCAGGACCAAGACTTTTGATGAATTCGCGCACATATAAATTTACTCCTAACGCTCCTAAAGAAGTATAACATCAAAAATTAATTCATTTATTAACATCTTTGAGAACCATATAAAATATACCTCATTTTTGTTAAATGACAAATAAGAAACAGTGGCACAAGTACTTTCAAATGATGTGCAGGACGTCTACCATGCGATATTATATTCTTAATTAAGAAAAATGTCGATGGTTTCACATGTTTAACAAGTATCTGAAATCGGAATGTAATAATACAATAGAAAAGTGAATCGATCTGTTCGTGCAGCATTGTCTATAAAAAGTGAACATTATCAAATTATTGATAGATAGATAGATAGATATCTTTATTTCAAAATAGGTAACCTAATATACAAATTTAACTTAAATACATTTTTTTACATATAAAACGAATTAAAATACAATACAATGATTCACAATAAAAAAATTCAATAAAAAAAATAATAAATGTAATAATAAATTAAAAAATAATAACAAATTATAATCAAAATTAATAACGAATTATAATCAAATTAACAAGTTCCCCAACCAATAAAAGTCAATAAAAATAAACAAAAATATTGTGCACGTTCACCGACAATTCAAATACATACTACTTTAAATTTTTAAGGAAAACCTTTAATTTATCTTTAAAACTTTTAACGGTCCTACAGTCTTTTAATTCATTAGGCAATTCATTAAATTCTCTGAAACCTCTAAATATTAATGAATTCATTGAGCTGCTATAATTCATTTTAGAAAAGTATATGTTATTTTTATTTCGAGTATCGTGTATGTGTGTATTAGGAAAATTAATAAATTGCTGAAAATAATCGGGAGCTATATTGTTTTTAATTTTATAAACAAGAATCAATGCAAAATATTGAAACCTTTGATATACCGAAAACCAGTTCAATGTATTCAGCATTAAATTTATTGGTGTCCATCGACCCATTCTTAATATTATACGCATGCCACGATTTTGTAATTTTTGAAGTTGCCCCATTTTATTTAGGTTGAACAAATATAAGACTGATGCACAATAATCAAAATGTGGTTGGATTATTGAATTATATACAGTAAGTCTAGTTTCTAAAGATAAATTTTTTGCTATTCTTGTAAAAAAGAATAATTTCTTGCTGATTTTTTTGTGTATATAAACAAAATGATCTTCCAATGAAAGAGTGTTATCAAGTTGAAATCCTAAGTATTTAATAGTTGTTGTTATTTCAATCTTTTCACCATTTATGGATAAATTAATGCTATTTATATTGATTTTGTTATACTTATATCTACTGGTTACAATTAGAGCTTTTGTCTTTGATACATTTAATTTTAACTTGTTTAATGTTAAATAATTATAAACAGCCTCTAGAATTGAATTCATTTTTGCCACTGCATTTTCCAAGCACACATCACTACAAGCTATTAACGTATCGTCAGCAAAAAGATTGACAAACTCACAATCCACAAACAGATCTATATCATTCAAGTAGAGAATAAAAAGTAATGGCCCCAGGACACTGCCCTGAGGTACACCTAGATCATTGTTAAGTTCATCTGACATACAATTCTTGAATTTAACCTTCTGCTTGCGATTTGATAGATAATTATTCAGCCAGTCAAAAACTCCACGCCTAATGCCATACTGCCACAATTTTGCCAGTAAAATATTACGGTCTATGGTCTCAAACGCCCTCTTATGGTCTAAGAATACAGATACTACATATTTGTTTTGATCCAATTCAGTTTTAAATTTACTAATTGTCAATTGAAGTGCCGAATCACAAGAGTGTTGCTTTCTGAAACCAGATTGATTACTTATCAAAATAGCATTTGTTTTAACATGTTCAATAATTTGATCATACACAACAAGCTCAATCAATTTTTCAATTGGGGGTAGTGTATTGATGGGTCTGAATTCTTCAGCTTTCACTGTATTATTGATTTTTTGAATTGGTACAATTGTACTAACTTTAAGTTGATTCGGAATTTTACCAGTAGACAGACAAGTATTGATTAAATTTAGTATAATATGCCCAATTGTTTCAAAAATGTCTTTGAGAATTTTAGCGTTTAATATATCATGAACTGAGCATTTACTGTCTAATTTATTAACATACATACATAATTCGTTTAAAGATACTAATTTAAATTTATTTATTGGTAGGTATAAGTTACTATTTTTATTACACCAGGTTTGCCTCAAATCCAAAGCTCCAACAATATTGTTGATACCTGAAACAAAGTAACTGTTGAACTGGTTAGCGATTTCTTTGCTATCTTGACATGTTGAATACATACCTGTATTGGGGGTAATTCATACATTTATTGCCACTGTTTTCATTGAAAATAGAACTATCGTCATTTTAAAACGGCACGATAGAATCTTTAAAACTCTCAAATCATGTAGGTTTAACTTGCCATATGATCTCATTTAAAATAATTTAAAACGGCGATATTTTTAATGATTGGGTGACCAAAACATCATAAAACTGCACATGTAGGTATATGTACAATACCATATATCAGTTATTCAGAAATTTAATAATTTATGATTCATAAAATACTTGGTGATAAGACTTTAGACGCACTACAAGGTGTATGTGTATTTGTTACTAGCTGTAAATTAAAAATAGAATTGTATTCCTGAAGATTTGTTTTGAAGGATTAGAGGCTGTCTAATTTGCTTGAACTTGTAGGATGTTTGGCAAAGATATCTATTGGAGTTGTAGATGCCTAATTTATTAGTATACTGTGCAGTTTATTATTAACGGGGACCGGACAGGCATAGATTTTTCCCTAAATCTATTACTATGGTTCTTCACAGAGGCTTTTTTCAGTGTGACGCAAGTGACCGAAAAAAGGCACGTTCGTGATACATACACATGTATAACAGTTATTCCAGTTGTTGATAGATGGCGCTATAATCGAAAAAAAAAAGATTTAGTTTTACCGATTTACTGATTATTTTCCTATTACATATATATACGACTATAATTTAAAGTTCTTCTCAGTCTTTCAGTGTGCCAGTAATGATGTAATATATGATTTTAATAATGTAGAGAATCATCCTCGACACCTAATGGTAAAAGAGGCAATCGATTATGTATGTATGTATGTACAGATTATAGTCGTATAGATAATAATACATAAATAATTTTTTGTTCGATTATAGCGCCATCTATCAACAATACAATAAATGTTATAAATGATTTTAATCACGGACGTACCTTTTTTCTGTCACTTCCAACTTAATGCGTTAGAAAGAAATCGAAAAACTGTGACGCACTGAAAGATGCATATGAGAAGGAGAATACTTAGATCAATTTTGTTTATTGTTGTTAGTATTCAGTATAAAAAAATAAAACGTTGAACTATTCTAAATGTTTTTCGAAGAGTTAAACAGATTAAAATCAGAACTTCAATGTTTTAAATCCTTTATCACTTTATCTGTACTGTAGACTCTAAGATAGCTTTATTTTAAATATATGTATAGGACTTGAGCCCACACTTAAAAAAACTTTATTACTTACCTCCCTTCTTCTTCTTGCAGTACCGTCTCCTATCGGAGGTTGGCTACCATCACAGCAATCTTAACTTTGTTGGCTGCAGCTCTGAACAACTGTATTGAACTGCACCCATACCACTCCCTTAAATTTCGCAACCAGGAAATCCTCCTACGTCCCACATTTCTCTTTCCCGAGATTTTTCCTTGGATTATGAGTCTAAGCAGTGAGTACTTTTCTCCTCTTATTATGTGGCCTAGATACTCCAGTTTTTTCGTTTGTATGGTTTTTATGACTTCGCATTCCTTCCCCATCTTCAGCCAAACATCTTGATTTGTTACTCTTTCTGTCCATGGTATTTTCCACGTTCTTCTGTAACACCACATCTCGAATGCCTCAATGTTTTTGATGTTTATCTTTTTCAGAGTCCAAGCTTCCATGTCGTACAGCAGAACGGAGAAAACATAGCACCTTAACATTCTCGTTCTTAAGTTTATATTTATGTCCCGGCTGCATAGGAACTTTTTCATTTTGACAAACGATTGTCTCGCTATCTCAATTCGCCTCTTGATTTCTCTTGTCTGGTCATTAGTATCAGTGAAACAAACCCCTAAATATTTGTAGAACGTAACTCTTTCAACTGGCTGATTATTTATGGTTAAATTCATATTGGTGTATAGCTTCTTTGTAACAATCATGAATTTAGTCTTTTTGATGTTCAGTTTTAGACCATACTTATTTGTATGAGTGTTTATGTTTTCCATCAAATACTGTAAATTTGCTAGGTTATCTGTTACTATTAGCGTGTCATCAGCGTATCGTATATTGTTAATTAACTCTCCGTTAATGTCCATACCAATGTTTTGCTCTAGGAGCGCTTCCTGATATATTGTTTCGCTATATATAGGGTGAGGCAGATAATTGGCCTATTAGAAATATCTCGAGAACTAAAGGTAACAGAATCATGAAAATTTGAATAAAGGGGTTTTGAGCAATGATCTATTAAATGAAAATATTTTCATCTCTTTGCAACTTCCGGTTATACCGGAAGTTGCATATAACTTGGTTTTTTTAAATGGGACACCCTGTATATTTTTACATTTTTGGATTCTCCTCAATATCTTCTTTCTTAAAATATGAGATTTTGTAATACTATACAGGGTATTTTAAAAGATATTTACGTTTTTTTATTAATTTCGTAGCAACATTCACACCCTGTAGAATTGTAATAGTTTGACATTAAAAACTCTGCTTAAGTTCAAGTGATTTCTAATATAGTCTATTATTGTTAAGAATCATTAGTATAGCTTATTTTGAAATTTTAGTATACAGGGTTGGTCGAAACTCGGAATGAATATTTTCTGAGTTTTCTTAAATAGAACACCCTGTATTTTAGTATTGTAATGAAATGGTATTTCATAGTACTTTTTTATTTTATAAGTATTCCCTATACCTAACTGCTTTAATTTGTGAGTTATTGGTGATTAAAGCTAAACATTAATTGCAACAAAAAATATGTAAAATTTTATTAGGTTGGCCGTGAAAATAATCAATTACAAATAATTTTTCAGAAATAAATACATATTAATCCAGACTGATCCTTAAAATTACCAATAATGGTTTAGCTATCAAAATACCTACGTAATTAAGATTGTTGGTGAGACTAACAATTAAGAACAAATTAAAGCAGTTAGGTATAGGGAATGCTTAAGAAATAAAAAAGTACCATAAAATATCATTTCATTACAATACTAAAATACAGGGTGTTCCATTCAAGAAAACTCAGAAAATACTCATTCCGAGTTTCGACCAACCCTGTATACTAAAATTAAAAATTTAGTTATACTAATGATTCTTAACAATAGTAGACTATATTAAAAATCATTTGAACGTAAGTAGAGTTTTAGTTGTCAAACTACTACAATTCTACAGGGTGTGGAGATTGCTACGAAATTAATAAAAAAATGTAATTATCTTTTAAAATACCCTGTATAGTATTACAAAATCTCATATTTTAAGAAAGAAGATATTGAGGAGAATCCAAAAATGTAAAAATATACAGGGTGTCCCATTTAAAAAAACTAAGTTATAATCAACTTCCGGTATAACCGGAAGTTGCAAAGAGATGGAAATATTTTCATTTAATAGATCATCCTTCAAAACCCCTGTATTCCAATTTTCATGATTCTGTTGCCTTTAGTTCTCGAGATATTTCTAATAGGCCAGTTATCTGCCTCACCCTGTATATTGAATAGTAGTGGAGAAAGCACACAACCCTGACGCACACCTCGACGAATTTCAGTTTCTTCGGTTAACTCATTATCAACCTTGATTTTTGCTGTTTGTCCCCAGTATAACCTGGATATGATGTTAATGTCGCGACTGTCGATGTTTTTTGCTTCTTAGGATTTCGTACAGCTTTTGGTGTCTGACTTACCTCTCTGATGATACTTTTTTATTCAATTATTCATGTCGTGTCGGATAACTTTTCTATTTCGGAAAATTTTCGGGAGGGGGGCGTTTTGTAAATATAGAGGTCCCTAACTTTGTTGCATTCGACAACTGGAGTACCCTTAAAAATTTGTCGGACAATATTACCAAATTATCAATAAGTATTTTTATCCAACAATCCTGCAAAAATCAGCTCTGAGGGTATAAATTTTATTACTCTTACGGTGCGTGCCGTACTCCAGTTTTCGAACGCACCAAAGTTTAGGAACCTCTAAATTTTCAACCCCCCCCCCCCCCCCCGAAAATTTTCCGAAATAGAAAACATATTCGACTCGTCATGAATGACTGAATAAAAGAAGTCCCATGAGGGAGGTAATAATTTTTTGTGTGGGCCCAAGGTCTAATACTTTTATTTTTAACGCTTTACTTTTTTGTTTAGGCTAAGTTGAAATGAATCTCTACTTAATCATGTTTGTTTTTATTTTTCAGCCACAGTAACGGAAGGATAAAAATGGTTATGAATATTTTGGAGACTGTGTCAGGTGATGCAGTGTAAATGTTTTTAATGGTGTAATAATTTTTAATCGATTTGATCCTGTGATCATTAGGAATTTTTATTATAAATTATATATAAAGAGACAATATAAATATTATATACAGTGTATTTATAGGACTTAAGGGATTAAACATTAAATGAGAATTGTAGTTTTATTTTCTTTTGTAGGTTATGGCCTTGGAAAAACCAATTGGCCAGAATTTTGAAGGTTACTGCTAGGTACTTAGCAATATCAAAATATACTAAGTACATTTCCAAGTGTAGCAGTATGCCAAGAAATCGTTAGTATCCAAAATTTATAGAATCCTACAAAAATAAAAATTTCAGCGCTTATTTTTTATTACTACTATCGGTTTAAAGCGTTTTTCGACGCCTTCCGACTCCTAACCACCATTGTTCTATGTTTATCCATAGGCCTGTAGGCATTTCTCTTTCTTCTAGTTCTTTTTCAATTCCCTCCCTCCAGCTTCTTCTCTGCCTTCCTCTTTTACTTCTTCCATTTGTGGTGTCCATGCCAAAATCTGTTTAGGGATCCTGTCATCTGCCTTTCTCTGTACATGGCCGTACCATATTAGTTGTTTTGTTTTTTTGTTATCAATTATTGTATGTGTGACTTTCAACATTTCTCGTATTCTTTAATTTGGTATCCGATCTCTTCTTGATTTGCCTGCTGCTCTTCTCCAGAAGTCCATTTCTGTTAATAGTAACATTTTCTCGGTTCTTTGTTTCAGTGGCCAAACTACATTGCTATGTCATTACACTTTTAAGTATGGTATTGCATATGAGCTGTTTGTTCGTTTTAGATATTGTTTGGTCCCACAGAATCTTATTTATCATGGATATGGCTTTTCTACCCTATATGTTTCTGTATTTTATAGCAGCCTCGAGTGTTCAGTGTTTCATCTTTAGTTATCTTCATGCCTAGGTACTTGTATTCATCACAGTGTCTAATTTCTACCCCATCGTCTAATGCAGTGTTTTTCAATCTTTTTGATTTTGCGACCCCTTTACAGGTTGAAATATTCTGGCGACCTCCTGGTGTCATAGAAAGTACAGATTTCCTATTTTGGTAAATTTATCTTTTATTCACGCGGGCCGAAAATTAAAGAACAACCAATATTTTGCTTTGCAGTTTGACGAATTTACAGGTGTTTCCGACTGTGCACAGTTTGCAGTATTTGTGCGCTTTGAAGCAGATAACAATATCATTAGGCCAGTAAATGAACGGGAAATTCGGCGATGCCGTCTAATTTTCAGGGGCAATTCCGAATTGCATGAAAATTTGGATTTAGGTTCTACTTACCCTCCACTTCAAAGTTGAAATTGTGCCGTTGGTTGCTTTTACTTGGAGGTGACAGTCATACGTGGGGGTGAAAAACATACGTTCAAGATAAGACCGGAAATGGATAAATTGTCTGATTTTAAGCAACTTTTGTTCTATAGAGTTTTTTACGTTAAGTCGATACTTTTCGAGTTATTTGCCATTGAAAATGTTGATTTTTCGACAAGAAAACTACGTTTTCAGACGGTTTTTCGCAAATAACTCAAAAAGTAAATATTTTATCGAAAAAAAATATCCTTAGCAAAAGTGTTGCTTGTAAAAAACCCTAAAAAATTGTGTATCAGTAAAGTCTATCAATCGAATAAAAACAAAGTTGTAGCTCATGAAAAATACGTTCTTATTCGTCTAATTCCAAATCGAATATTTCAAGGTGAAATCACCGAAAAATTTGGCACTTTTCGGGAAAAACCCATTTAAACTTTTTTAAAGTGTTTATAAAAAGCTTTGTTTTAATTGTTAACAAAAGTTTTAGCATTGAAAATAAGCGAGTTACGCTCAAAATAAAGTTGGCCCTCTTTTTTTTGTAAAAAATCATGAAAATCTCACCGTGTTTAGCTCCCCAATGAAATTAATCGCTACCGCTTTACAAACAATTTACTTACCTATCTATTTTTTATATGATCTGTCAGTCTCACCGGTTTAAAGTGTTTATTTTTGAAAGGGTTATAATTAAGAAAGCTTCAATGGGTCACTAATCACGAGTGTATGCAAATTTTGAACAGCCATATCTTAACCAATTTTTGTCTTACGGAGAAACAAAATGAAACTAGCATATTTATAATAGCAAAACCTACATTTTTTTACTCTGTAATATTTTTCTTATCACTAATACTTTTTAAGTTATTTTGAAAAAATTAAATTTTTACTATAAAACCAAATGTTTTCAAAAATAAGCACTTCAAACCAATCAAACTTACAGATCATATAAACAATACGCATACAGTTACAATAGATGGTAAAGTCAAACGATTAATTTTATTTAGGGTGCTAAATAGAGGGAGGTTTTCACGATTTTTTTTTACCAAAAAAAAGGGGCCAACTTTTTTTTTCAGTGTAACTCGTTTATTTTTGATGCTGTAAACTTTTGTAAAAACAAATATTAAGCTTTTTTTCGATACTTTAAAAATGTTAATAAGGTTTTCCCGAAAAACGCTTCTTTCTTCGGTGATTTCGCGTTGAATTATTCGATTTGGAATTAGACGAATAAGAACGTATTTTTCATGAACTACAACTTTGCTTCTACTCAATTTGTAGACTTTACTGGTACACCATTTTTTTCGTTTTTTTATAGGCTACACTTCTGTTAAAAATATTTTTTCGATAAATATTTACTTTTTGAGTTATTTGGAAAAAACGGTCTGAAAACGTATTTTTTTGTCGAAAAATCAACAGTTTAAATAGCGAATAACTCGAAAAGTATTGACTTACGTAAAAAACTTTATAGAACAAAAGGTGCTTAAAATAAGTCAATTTATCCATTTCCGGCCTTATTTTAAACACGCGTTTTTCACCCCCCCGAGAAGGGGTTAAATGTCAGCCCCCAAGTAAAAGCAATCAACGGCACAAATTCAACTTTGAAGTGGAGGGTAAGTGGAACCTAAATCCTAATTTTCATGCAATTCGGAGTTGCCCCTGGAAATTACACTCCAAAACGGTCATTCCAACGGCTACATGGAAGAAATCTTATTTTGCAAAGCACTTCCTGCAAACACTACTGAGCAGTGTCTGTACGATATGTTTTTAGAAAGCACTTGCAACTCCAATATTCATTGGGAAAAATATATCGGTATTTGTAGCGATGGCGTTAAAGCTATGAATGGCAAAAATATCGGACTCATTGCAAAATAAAATCGATAATGCCAAACATATCCTGGATACACTGTTTTCTTCATCGACAGGCTCTAAGAAAGTACCTTCGGATATAAATAACGTGCTCAAGGAGGTACTAAAAATTGTTAATTCTATCAAAGGTAAAGCTTTGTAAACCCGGCTATTCAGAATCGTTTGTGAAAGTATATGGACTCGCCTCATCAAAATCTCCTTTATTACACAGGTCAGTTGGCTATGCAAAAGAAAGTTGTTGACAAGAGTTCTGGAACTGAGAACTGAATTGTTAATGTTCTCACAAGATGCAAAATCTAAATATGCTTACGGCTCTTGGCTCTTGAAATTAGCATTTTGGCAGATCTTCTTATCCACCTTAACAATTTGAACAAGAACCTTCAAGGAAGAGAAGAGAATATTTTAACAGCTAAAGATAAAGTAAAAGCATTTCACGTAAAACTTCGTTTGTGGTCAACCTCTCTGCAAAACAAAATGTTTGAGTCTTTTCCATGTGTTCAGAAGATTGATGAAGATAATGCAACAGACCAAAGTTTTGCAGTACAGGCCCACATTTCTTGCATTATATAGAATTTACAAGAGCAACTTTTGACATACTTTCCAGAGTTGCACTTCGAAGCTGACAATAGGCATAGATGAATTCTAAACTCTTTGTTGTACACATCAATAGATTTGATTGATGTCAACAAAAAAGTGAAAGAATGTTGATCTTCTAGATTTAGCTGATGATGGCATGGTTAAAATGGAATTTTATTTTGGATAAAAATAAAACGCCAATATCCAGAGCTGGCAAGGGAAGCTTTTAAATTATTAGTGCAATTCGCCACTTCATACCTGTGTGAACTGACATTTTCTTCAATGGTAGACATTAAAACTAAAAAGAAAAATAGACTGCAATTAGAAAATTATTTGATAAACTTTTGAAATACAAACAAGCACATCCTTCCCACTAAAATTGTGTTTTAAGAACCTCAACTTTTTCTTTCAGTCAACGACCCCCCGAGTAAGGCTTCGGGACCCACAAATTGAAAAACACTGGTCTAATGTAACGGACTGCTTTGTCCCACCAATACACATTTGTTTCAGTTTTCTTAATGTTGACTTCGAGGACCTTATTTGTTGTATTCTTCTATTAGCTTCCGCGTCATGTAACTCAAGTCGACATGATCCTCAGTAATTAGAATTTGGTCATCACTGAAACAAAGTATAGTGTTGTCTCGTCATTGAGAGGGATTCCCATGCCATTACATTTTCTTTTCCACAGCTTGAGTGCTTTTGTTCCAGATAAATTTTAAATTAGGTAGGCGAAATACAGCAACCCTGTTTCAATCCTTTCGTGACCTTAAATCCCTCAGAGATCGTTGATCCAGTTTTAATTTTTGCAGTCGTTCCATTATACAGACTTTGGACTGCTTTGATTAGACCATGTTTAATTTTGGTGTGCTGTAGGGTTGACCATAGTTTGCTGAGGGACACACTGTCATATGTTTTTGTAAGTCGACGTACACCACTTCTTTATTGACGGCTGTGCTTGCTCAGTAACTTGCGTAATACAGTACAGGTGGTTTATTAGGACCACCTAGCTCTAAAGCCAGCTAGCTCCTCTGCTCCGCAATCTCTATAGGCATTTTCTATTTTGTTCTTAATAAGTTTCCCATACATCCTACTTATTGTGCTGTTTACCGCAAATCCTCTGTAATTTTCAAACTGATACGTACTTGCTGCCTTTTTGTGGATAGTTTACATGATAGATCATTTTCATTCTTTTGGTAATTCGGCACCATTTGTGCAGTCTTGATACAGTATGGCGGCTCGTATCACTTTAAGTAGGTAGTGCCAGAATTCGGGCAGCTGCCTAAATTTTTAGTGACGGGTTCACGATATTGTCAAAAAAGGTATAAAATAGAAATTAAAAAAATAGGTACGGATACTTTTACATTATGTAGGTATATGCCATTTCTGGGGTGTCAAGAAATTTAAACATTTAAAATGCATTCAGTGATTGATTTGACATCATGTCCGTCCAACAAGTAAAATCTCCAAAATCTCTCAATTTATCGGACAACTATAGGACTTTATCTTTACACAAATATCGGACAACTATAGCTTACTGAAATTCACCAGCGACGCGACGTCTGTCGTTTCATCGGCAATCACTGCAACACAAAGATACTTTTCATTTTCTTTCCTTATTTCCTCGTTATAAACATCTAAGATGCACTGAAGGAGTTCATTTTGTGTTGTTTTGAGGTACCTACATGCTTTTAAAAATTTGGAACTTTGAATATGAACCTAAGTCGTTGTCTAATTCGGCTAACATTGAACAGTTCCATAAAGATGCCTCTATTTTCTGAATCTTCCTTTTCGTCATGATTTCTCAAAACTAACTCGAAAGCTCCACAAAACCATATAGATATAATTTTTAATTTGATTGAAAACATATCGATTCTTTATCCACTTCTTGTTCATTGTGTTTAATTAGACTATTACGATAAGCTGAATTTAACTCGGGTTTTATCAAAAATTAAAAATTTTTAAATTACTTTAAACTATAATAGTTTATAATTAAAAGTTTAATCATTAAAAATGCAATAATTATAAATACAAAAACAAGCGAGCGAGCGCGTAAAAAAACTCGAAAATATAATGTACTACCCTGTACGAGAATCGTTTTGGATCTACGATCCACTATTCACTATGATGACTGATGAGCATAGTAAAAAATATTAGATCGAGCCAGGCACGAATAGTCCCATTTAAACGTGTATGAAAAGTGCAATATAGCTCTATCTCTGTCACTTACATAGAATGCCCGTAAAATCTTTCTCTTTTCAGCTGAGCCATCTAAGCTTTCGGCACGGGGCACGATGCGATCATTCCTTCCACTGTGAGTGGCGAGGATTGTACTACACTGCACAGTTGCCAGATTTTATATAATTTATAAAGAGAAAAGAAATACGCACATAAAATGAACGGACATTAAAACGGTAAAGATAAAAAAATATCGAATCCATCAATTATAAAAAAATATGTTTCTGTATAAAAATAAGGTAGTGCCATGGCTCCATGGCACTACCTCACCGGCCGCCACTGATTGATAGTTGAAAGACAAGACGTGATAGTTTCTAGTTTATTAAAAAAAGGTAAAAACAAATCGGTATAGTTAGCATCAATCGATGCAATTGATTGTCCAGGGGAAAATAAACAGTAAGCGAGGGCCAGGCAGGAGAAGAGCCTCGTGGCTCCAAAATCTGCGGAAGTGGTTCGGGCTCACATCGGTCGAACTATTCAGAAGTGCAGCAAGCAAGATCAGAATTGCCATGTTGTAAATAATAGGATACGGATAGGGCACTTAAAGAAGTTCGCATTAAATATTAATGAATGCATCCAGATGAAAAAATAATTTTGAGTCGTCTTACTGGTAAAACTTAGTGGTCACTTTGGGAAAACACAAGTGTAAATAATTTATATTTAACATTTACGGCTTCGACATCAAATAGCAAATTATTTCTATTTCCGTAGTTATCGTCCATCTTTGAAATTTTAAGCGCTCTCTGTCGGAATTGGTTTTTGCGAATTTTTTCTATTCTGTGACTAGAATTGTTTTTGTTCTGTGGTTCCGTGGTGATGGTTGACAATTGACAACTACTATGACGTACTCTGACAGTTTTGACAATTGACAGAACTAAATGAAAAGCAGGTCCATTTTAGTTATGTCAGAAACTATATATTTTTTGTTTTTTCGTTAAAAAGAGCTTTTAATTAATTTAAATAAGTACCGAGTGTGTCAAAGGCAATGTCTGAGGCAACGTCCAAAAAAATAGATGACTTACTTAGCCGTATCCAAAGCGAGAGGAGCTCACCGAATTTATCCTTCAACCGCTCTGGCAATGGGAGTCTACCCCCCAGTCGAAAAGGTTTATCCTGTAAGTTATTTCATTCTTTATTCATTTATTTATTAACGGCATCCATTTACAAAAGTTTTAACAAATCTACACCTTATCAACAATAAAAGTTAAAATATCAAACATTTCGGAATAATAAACTAGTTATAACAAGCTTATTTTAAGATACGTTTTAGTTGCTTTTTCTTTTATATCGGCAGTACTGCCTGTTTTTCTTCAACGGTGCTTTTTATTCTGCACTTTAATTGTAGTTCCATCTTTTCCTTGGGTGTCCTATACTACCTTTGCCTAACAATGACTTGTCCCTGGCTATTATTACTATCCTTGATTCAGACATCCTGCTTATGCGTTGATTCCACTCTTCTTTTCTGTTCTTTACCCAGGTGTTTTTGTCTACCCCACATATGCGTCTGATTTCATCACTTCGTATCCCGTCCTGTGTAGTCCTTTTCCAGCAATCCTTCTTAAGATCTTCATTTCGTTGGTCTTCAGAGGTGTTTTTTAAATAAACTAATTTTGGAGTCAAAAATATTGATGAAGGGCACTGAAAAGATTTCTGATGGTCTGTTATTTATGCTAGGGACTTTAAGGTGGTATGACACAATGTTAAAATTTATATAGTTTTTAGGTACAGTTACCGTCACTATTTCAAAACCAATCTTCAACTTAGGGGTATGTACGTGAACTGTAGACTTTCTATTTTAATAGTATCTAGTTAAAATTTTCAAAGAAAGCAGTATATTTTTTATAACTGTACTTAAAGGAGTCCATGTCATAACTTACTTAGTAACTTGCTATAAAAATTCGTTTTGCATAATAATTTTTGAACTTGGGTGGAAAATAACTACCAGAAACGATTAACTATGCAAAAAGCTTTATTTTAAACAAAATTTCATTGTCCATACTGCCATAATTTTTAAATTAACTGTACCTAAAAGTAAAAATTTTAGTTAAAACCTGCAATCTGGGGATTTTGTTGAAATTACAGCAATAAGTTGGCATTTTTCTAGTGATAAATTAGTTCCGCTGTCACTTAATAGATGAGAAGATGAGTTCACGTGTCATTTAGTAGATGGCAGCAGTGATGTATTAAATGGAAACAGATGCGCGTTTGCCGGATTTTAAGAAAATCTACAAACAATTGAAAACGAATTTTGTAACCACGGAAATACGATGAATCACGCGGTTTTGTTTAGAAAAGTGGCCCCACCCCCTCCCAGTACGCATTTTGGACCTTGATTGACTTTCACTTTCAATCATGATTGTATAACGTCACAGTGTCTTAACAATACAAATATACATTTTTTATGCTTGAAACCGTGACGTTATACGAATGGTTGAAAGTTAAACGAGGTTCAAAATGACTCAAAGTGTTTACTGGTGGATTATACTAGTTTTGACATAATACATAAATAACATAAGTAAGCTCTAGTATGTTATGTGGGGCGGATCTAAAAACAATTTCAGTTTTATTCACTTTCTGGCAAATTTAATTTTTATAGGACCGCAAATAATACATTGTTCGGATACAATTAGCGTCTCTTTGTAAAGACGATGACGTCGACATTTTTACACACATTACACATGCCAATGGCCATTAGTATTTGTTGAGGCATTATCCTAATAAAAAAATTGTAGACAAAACAATATTGTATAATCATTGATTAATTTATGTCAAATATTTCCGTAAGTGAAAAAAAATATTGAAATTTACTGGAGTAATAATTAGATAAAGCGATATGCAGACGATACAGTTGTGGTTGCTAGCAGTATCGACAGGCCCGTCATACCCGGGTACCTACAAAGAGCGAGTGAAAAAAGAGATTTTAACCATCAACATAAATAAAACAAAAATGGACACTGGTGAGCAAAACTCAAAAACCTGCCAGACAATTGAAAATAAAAAACCAATTCAACACGTAGAAGTATATGTATACCTTGGAACAGTCGTCAACTAGAAATGGGATCAAACAACCGAAATACGATGTAGAATTGAAAAGGCCAGAGCTACATTTAACATGAGAAATATATTCAATCATTGCGACATATCTGTCCCACTAAAAATACGGCTGCTAAAATGCTATGTATTTCCAGTCTTGTTGTATGGAGCAGAGACCTGGACAATAACGGAAACATTATCGAAAAGGCTAGAGGTATTCGAAATGTGGGTGTACCGACTTATCCTCAAAATGTCCTGGACGACTCACACTACCAACGTAGAGGTATTGCGCTGAGGAGAAAACAAAAATGAGAAATCTGTTTCACAATAGAAACGGAAACCTGAATACCTCGATCATATTATGAGACATGATAAATATCGTATACTGCCACTGACAATACAGAGTAAAATAGAGAGCAAACGTGGACCCAGAAGAAGAAGACACTCATGGCTTCAAAACTTACGCCAATGGTTTGGACTAACGTGCCAATGTCCGCAACGGACGAGGCACATGAAGAAGAAGAAGAAGAATTTAAAATGAGATATTCTTCTTCTCACGGTGCTTATTCGTTCCGAATGTTGGCGATCAGCATGGCTATCCTAACTTTGCATGCTGCTATTCGGAATAGTCTGTTTGTCGATGTAGGTATTGAACCAGTTTCTCAGATATATTCTTCTTCTCCCTGGTCCTCTCTTCCCAATACCTTGCCCTGAAGAATTAGTAGCGGCAATCTCTATTCATTCCTCATAACATGGCCAAGATATTCTACTTTGCGCTCTTTGATAATAATGTGTGTTAATAATCTCGCATTCCTTGCCCATTCTACGTAAGACCCCAACATTAGTCACACGACCCATCCACGAAATTCTTAAAATGCGATTGTAATACCACATCTTGAATGCCTTGAGTTTTCTTAAAGAAGTTTCGGAAAGAGTCCAGGCTTCTACTCAGTATAATAATCTAGAAAATACATAGGATCTGATAATAGAAATTTTGTTAACAAGTGGTAAATGTGACTTCTGAAACGAGACTTCATCATTATGAACGCTGATCTCGCTTTTCCTATGCATTGTTTTATTTCACTATAGTGGTCTCATTGACTGTTTATGTAGGTACCAAGGTATGTGTAGCTGTCCACTCTGTCAATTGGTTGTTGGTTAACCAAAAGCCGTGTATGTAATATATTTCGCTCTTAATGACTACCATTACTTTCTTTTTTTTTCGTATTGAAATTCCATGTTCACTACTTATGTCTTATATGCGCGACATTATTCTTTGCAAATCATCTAGGCTATCTGCAAAAACTACTGCGTCGTCGGCATATCTAATGTTGTTTAGATCTATCATCTAATCCAGTTTCCTCCAAGATAATTTATGAGTATGTGCAGTTTATCATGTTGTACTCTATCAAATGCCTTTTTGTAGTCGATAAAACAAATATATAGCACTTAGACAGTCAATAGAGCCTCTCGGGTGCCTAAGGGCAAGGCATTGCGGAATCAAATCTTTGTCCGTGATACTTGTTCTTCGCATTTTTTATATAGGTATTCTGCAGTCAGTCCCGGCGCTAGGGTATAAGGTGCCCGCCTGCAAAACTAGCATAGGCGCCCTTCGGTTTTTTTAAATTAGTATTTTGTATAGCACCAGCAAAAAAAGATCATTTTGGCGCTCTCCAAACAGGGGCGCCGCCTGCAGTGCATCCCTTACAGGCCCATTATCGCCGGCCCTGTCTGCAGTATATTACTTTTAAAAATGTTTTAAGTAAGTGGTTCATTAGGCTAATTATTATTCTGCCTCGCATGTTGAAATGAGAAATGAAATGAAAATGTGAAATTTTCCGAGGAAAAAACTTTCCCTGTTGAAAAAACATTCAATATGAAAAAAGTTATTGTAGTGACTCTGTTTTTCAATTGACTTACGTATTTTACATTTATTAAAAATACTAATTTTATACTCGATCTTCATTCTGAGAATTAGCATAATTCTTTTTTGGTCATTTAGATAGGCACTTACTTGTATTTCAAATAATTGCAAATTTCTTTAGTTTGAAATAAATCCTTTTGAGCAGGTAAAGAATTACGAATTGCCGTATAATACAATATTAAATAATAAACTATATCCAAAAGAATGAACGTTTAGCATCTATTAATGAGAATTTACCCTAGGCAGGTAAAGAAAGGATTAACAACTGTCGTCTGTAAATACAAAGTACGATTAAGATCGAGATGTGCCGAGCCTAAGTTGCAATACATGGCATCAATGCAGTGTCGTTCAGAGAACTAAATTTAATAATAAAATATATGTACGTGCTGCCATCTATTCAAAGAACTGTTAAACGTTAGTTTAAAAATTGGCCACCTATTTTGACCATAGCGTACTAATACCCCCTTAAGACTAACTAGTAATAACAGTTCTAACAGTCTCTTAGGTTTCTCAGCCAAGTAATTCATCTTCCTATGGATCTTTTACCCTTAATTTTACATTGCAATATGAGCCTTAACCAATGAACTGTCAATAGGGATGGAATAGGCACAAAGACAACTAATGCAGCCACCATACAAGAGAGAGGTCCTAGAGAGAGACAGACAAGGTGGTGGAAACTTTGACAGGCCGTGTAATTTGAGTTGCCTATATCAACTTAAATCGGGGAAATGGACCTCATATTTTTTTAACTGGGCTGATGGGGCAGTATTTCCAAATTTAAATACTTTTTTGTATTTAAATACGTCAGAACTCTCTTCTTCATTTAAAGAAGTACTGGTTTTAATCTGTCTTTTTGTCATTGTCATTAAGTGATACACAATAAAATGACATATATATCATGGCGCAGTTCTAAAACCTAAAAATAGAATATGCCAAAAAGCAAAGACTAAAACCAGTACTTCTTTTAATGAAAAAGAGAGTTCTGATGTATTTAAATACAAATGAAGGGATTTAATGCGGTCAGAATGAGAGCAATAGCCAGGGAAAGAGGGAAGATAATCGCCACCTTTCGTAAACAAACAAATTCATAGTGGTAGACGGTAGTTGAAGGTTGTAGTAATAAATATTTTACATCAAAAGACATGAGAGACTATTTGTAGAGGATTGAAATCTATATTAAAAACAGCTGTTAAAATTGTTCTACAAACATATTCCAAAATTTTGTAAAAAATGTTATTCAGTTTTTAAATTAACATGCCACAGTTAAGTTAGGCCACACACATTGCAACAACGCTTTTTTCGAATTTAATTCTTTATTATAAAGCTTTTTTAAAGAAGTGGCACACGAAAGTTAAAAATATTGAACACAGAGAAATGGAAAAAGAAAAAGCAGTTGTGTATTACGACAAACATGCTAAAGTTCGAGTTAATTAAAATTCCAATCAAAGTAACAATTTGAACAGATCTAGCAAATCTCTCAGCTATAGATACTTTTTGCCAAAGCCAAATTTAAAAATTGCACAAGTTCGCTCCTTGAACAACTGTAAACTAAGGAAAGCTTTTGAAAAGCAGAACAGCCATATTCCAAGAAAAATAAGGTACAAACAACATGTACATTATCTGAAAATCTGAAGTGGTGAAACTGATATTAATTCAGCAAATTTATTACTATTACAATGCTATTACCCTTAATAGACCTGTTGGAACCGTTTCCTAAAAGTGTTTATTCATTGTGGGAGTTTAGTTACAATAGAATAAATTGTATGTATATACCTACGTAAAATTATTGAAAAAAAAAGTAACAATAACATAATCAAGGACTTCTTCACTTTATATAAAACACTAATTTAGCATTTAAACAGTTTTAAAACTATTTAACTCCCAAATACTTTAGGAAAGTAGGTATTTGTTTTGATAAATACAAATAACAATTCTGAAAAGTATTTAAACACCAAGTATGACACTGTGTACTCTATTTATCCCCTAAATACAAAAAAGTGGTTAAATTTTGAAATATGTACTGCCAATCAGCATTAGGCCTTAGCCAAGTTAAAATATTCAACGAACTGTAAAATACTGATTCAATCGGGTCCATTTATATAGGCAATTCAAATTACACGGCCTGTCAAATTCTCCAACACCTTATCTGTCTCTCTCTAGGACCTCTCTCTTGTATGTTGGTGTCAATCTCGCTTCACTATTTGAATGGGACATGGCCATTCCATCTGTATTGACAGTTCATTGGCCTTAACACTTTCAAGTCTGCTGATATGGCTCCTGTGTTCACACTGTTATCAATTAAGTGCCACTGACACGGCTACCATGTTTACAATTTTTCAGTGACTTTATAAATGGGCACATGAGACAAATATCTGATAATAGCCAGGAGCTGAAAGTGTTAGATACATTCCATGTCAAATCACTCAGGCAAAAAATTTTGGATCTCCGATTTGTCTGAAAATTGGTATATAGCTTCTGCGGGACGCAAAAATAAGATATTTAAGGTAAAAAATCTTCTTCTTTTTTTCTCAAAATGTTATTTAATGCGATTTTACAGTGATTTGGTGTTTATTTAAACAAATTTGCATTTTCTGTCGTAAAGTATCAATGAAAAACATAATATTTTAATAGAAAGGACTCAAAAATGTCATTATATGGCATTATAATAAGTTATTTTGAATCAAAACAAGTTTTTGATCGAATTTTATAGTGTAAAAAACGTTAAAATACCGTTTTTTACATTTTCCTCCATTCCCAAAATACATCATCATCGATTTGGCTAAAAATTTGCCCACAGATAGCCAAAGGATAAGACTTTAAGTGGTTAGAACGATTTGAATTATATTACAATAGCAAAAAAGTTACATGCAGTAATATCAGACTCAAAAGTATATATTAGTCCAGTCGGGATAACATTTGACCTTGAATGCCGAGCTGCCCAAAATTTTATTTTTCTGATCTTTAGGGGAGTCAATAGTAGCCTAAATTTAAAATCACGAATGAATTCCTTCGTTACGTTAGCCGCCATCTTGATTTTAAAGGAGAACTTGTTTTGCTCAATACCTCCGCCATTTTTAACTTTTCGACAAAAATGGTAGGAACTGAAATTGTTCCAAATAAATCGTATTTACAATTATTACAATTTATTTTTAACAATTTTGTCGTGAGGTCGATATTTTCGAGTTGATTTTACTTAGAGTAGACGCCTATATTTTTGACTATAATATTGCATGTAACTTTTTTGGTATTGTAATATAATTCAAATCCTTCTCACCGCTTAAAGTCCTATGTTTTCTCTATCTGTGGGCAAATTTTCAGCCAAAACGATTATGATGTATTTTGGGAATGGAGAAGAATGTAAAAAACGGTATTTTAACGTTTTCTACACTATAAAATTTGATCAAAAGCTTGTTTTAAATCAAAGTAACTTGTTATAATGCCATATAATGACATT
Organism: Diabrotica virgifera virgifera; assembly: GCF_917563875.1. Taxonomy (NCBI): domain Eukaryota; kingdom Metazoa; phylum Arthropoda; class Insecta; order Coleoptera; family Chrysomelidae; genus Diabrotica; species Diabrotica virgifera. The sequence goes on along the minus strand of NC_065448.1, from coordinate 249,890,851 downwards.
TTTGAGTCCCTTCTATTAAAATATTATGTTTTCCATCGATACTTTACGATAGAAATTGCAAATTTGTATAAATAAACACAAAATCACTGTAAAATCACATAAAATAACATTTTGAGAAAAAAAGAAGAAGAAGATTTTTTGACCTTAAATATCTTATTTGTACGTCCCGCAGAAGCTATATACCAATTTTCAGACAAATCGGAGGTCCAAAATTTTTTTTTGCTCCAAAATTGAGTGATTTGAAATGGAATGACCCCTTAATATTTCATATTTCCCACCTCTGGTAATGTGGCCTAAATATTCCAGCTTTCTTGTTTTGATGTTCTTTATGACCTCACAATCCTTTTGTAGCCTTCTTAACACTTCTGCATTTGTAACTCGTTGGATCCATGGTATTTTCAAAATCTTTCTATAGCACCACATCTCAAATGCTTCCAACTTCTCTATATGACCCACTTTTAGTGTTCAGTTTTTCATTTTAAACGACAAAGTCAAGAACATGTAGCATCTTAAAGCTCTCATCCTCTGCTCCTAAAGAATGTCTTGATTAACAAACATTTTTTCCATTTTTATAAATGCTTGTCTTGAAATTTCAATGGGTGTCCTGATTTCTCTACCTTGGTCATTGTTTTAATTTACCCAGGTATCCAGATATTTGTAGTTATTCACCCTTTCTACCTATTCTACCCAGTTTTCTGTCGATTTCTAGCCTTCCTACTGTATGTTGCTTAGAAATAATCATGAACTTAGTTTTCTTAACATTTATTTGTAGTCCATATTTTATACTAACTTGATGTAATATGTTTACTATTATTATGTACTTATATATTTACTAATTATTGTTGCAGTACTTCTAGACTGTCTGCAAAAATAGCGGTGTCATCTGAAAATTTTATGTTGTTGAAGATATTTCCATTTATCGATATATCCCATTCTTCCTCTGATATTGCTTCCTTAAAAATAGCTTCGCTGTACAGATTGACTAACAATGGGGACAACATGCAACCCTGTCTAAATTGTTTGTAAATCAAGACTGTCTCTTACTCACTGATAATCATATTCCTCTCTTCAGTATCCAGTCTTATAAGCTGCTATCCTCAAAAATGTATTGTGATCCGTTTCAATCTCAATATGGACGGCGTTATGCATAACTCGACCAAGCGCCATTTCTTTCAAATCGAGATAACAGTGGATTCTGGTGACACATAACTAAAACTATCTTGGAAAAAATCCCTGTTATTGTCACATTAACGGTTACTAATAAAAACAAAATTAAACCAAGCGACATTCTGTCTATTAAGGGTTTTTAGTTTTGCATAACAAGACTATATTCATAACGGCCATTCTTAGTTTCGCAATAGTAGACTAAGCGCTGACTAAGCATCTTTGGTCTGGTTATGCTAAACTAAGCGTTTGAGCAGAATTACATTTTTGTACCCCTTAATGTACACATTTATTTTGAAGTTTCGGTCAAAAAATTAATGAATTTTTTTAAAATGAAAATGTTGTGCTTATGTATAATTAAATTGAAAAATACAAATAATCTATATAAAATTTCTGTATATATGTAGTGTGACCAACTAGCCCGAAAAATCCGGGACATGGCCCGAATTACAAAGTCGTGTCCCGGCGTCCCGGACAAGGCTTCCGGACCATACGAATTTTCAACGTTTTGGTAAAATTCTATTTTGAAATTTTGAATACGCTATTCTTTTAAGAATTCACATGAAACTGAATTGGTGGGACGAAAAAATTCATGGTGGGTCACCGTCATTGTTATAAAGCAAATTTCATTGCAAGACAAATTGTATATTTTAAGAAACAAGCAATGTAAACAATGAATATATTTTCTTCGTTGGGGTCAATTTAAAATATTAATGGATTGATTTTTAAAGGTTTTTCTGAAGCTGTTTTCTTGTGGCATGTTTGACAATTACATTTTTTATGGGATTCAGCCACAATTGGTTGTAATGATAATTACATTTCTATATTCACCTAAATTTATATTTACATAGAAATCCAACATCAGCTGATTTTCTAATTTTTTTTTTTTGAGAACAATTTCCCGATTGGAAGTTGAAACATCAAAAACTAACAAAAATGTAATAATAATCATTACAACTAATTGTGGCTTAATCCCATAAAAACATCGTTGTCAACATAAAAATGTTAAATAATCAATAAAACGATGATATTAAGTTTCTACATACATATTAAAAAATGGCCCGATTTTCATTGAAAAGTCCCGGATTTCAGGTATTTTTTCAAGCCTTGTTCCGGATTGGACTGAATTGGAGTTGGTCACACTATATATACGGTATAAAATAGCTCTAAGAATAAAAAAAAATACGATTCACTTCAGACTGCTTCAAATACCCTAACGCTTTGTATAAAAACAAAACACTGAAAATTCTACAAAATTCAATTCATATGGATTGTCAATGGTTGGGACTGCAAGTTATTAAAAAGTAAATCTCGTTTTACAATGTCTTAACATTGGTCGAGCCATAAAAAAAGGTATCTATGTACCGCTATTTAGTACACTAACGCTTTGAATAACAACAGGTTTTAACAATTCAACAAAATTCAATTTATGAACTGTCAATGGTCCCTACTGGAAGTTAATAGATAAATAAATATAATTTTACAACAACAACACAGTCTTGGCAATAAAAAAAGGTATAGATGTAAAATTAGAAGAAGAAAAAATGTAGAAAAATTTTTGCCCCTATGTATTTAGATATTTATAGGCTTTTATACAAATAGCAACTTCTTGTTTTTTTTACTTTTCCCCTGTTTAAAAACTCTGTATATACTCCAATGTTTTATTGATATAATTTTAACTGCATTGGAATTAACGCTATTGAATGGTAAAATAAATTTAGAGCAATAAAATGCAAAAAATATATTTAATTATAATTGAATTGATTATGTTGTAGCAATACACGTTTAATATATAAATTAAAAAAATACTAGTTTATTTATTTAGTGATTGCAAGAGGCATATCGCAATATTTTGTTTCACTTTAATGGACCAAATGACATAAAAATGGTAGTTGGTCTAGTAATGTATAACAGCTAAACGTCTTAAAATATATTTAAAGCATAAGTAGACCAAGCGACATTTTATTTTTTTTTTTCTAGAATATGGTAGGTGCGATTATATTGAAACTTTGCAACCAAAAAGAGTTATAGGTGATCATTCTTCTGTTAAAATTTTGTGCAAATGTGTTAATAAATGCATTTTTAAGAAACGAAAATCTTTGAAGCCATTTATCTCAAAACTATGTTTTGGTGCTTGGTCGAGTTATGCATAACGCCATCCATATAACAGTTGTGTGATGGGAACCATACAACTGCATACTCTAGAATGGGCCTAACGAGACCATAATAAAGATTTCTAAATGTGAAAGGCAAGGTCTACAGATGTGCGTTTGATAAATCCCAGTACTTTTGTTGCCCTGTTTGTTACTTGATTGATGTGGCTTGAGAACTACAGTTTGGTGTTAAATCAGATTCCCAAATGTGATACTTAATTTTTAGCAGCCAATGGCAAGCTATTTTTAGAGTGAACAAATGAAATTGTTTTCTTTACAAGAGAACTCTCCTTAACAGGAAAAATCTTAAATACATCTAAGAAAACAATGAATAAAATTAAAAGTAAAATTATTGTGTTCCTTCTCTTTTTACATGTAAAATTACTTAAAATTACCTTAAAAACTTTTCTTTTATCATGGCTTGGGACAGGCAATGCAGTTGAAATTGACTGTTGAGCTAATTAATCCACCCATTCGTCATCCTTTTTACCATATACTCTATGCAATGGATAATTGTGCTTTTTGGCATAATTATGCAAGATTTTGTGGAAGAGCATCACGCCACTTCTTCACGTGCTATATTAGATTTATTTATCTGACCTTGGCGTTCACCATTACAAAGGTTAGCCGATCTTCTGCTATATGGAATAATAATTGTCCTGCATTTGATATCTGAGTCCATTCACGAATGTTTTTTAGTCATGAATAGTTTGAAACTTGTTTTCTCCCCACACATCTACAACCCTCTATTTTCCTTTAACCTTCGGATGACCAAGGGGGGTAAATTTGGACCCCAACGTATGTTTTTATTTAATAAATTCAGAAATATTTTCAATTTTAAACTCATTATTTTTTTTATTTAACTTTAATATGATTCTAGATACCCTCATATTTCGTAATAAAAAAAATTCCCTATATTTTATGAAAAATTTTCAACGAAAACATTTCATTCATAAATTCGCAAAAGTGTGTGTGTTATTGCGTTGCCGCTCCTGCAATACTCAGATCAGATTTATTGATTGATTCTTATGTAGGTTTTTCTTCTGAATCCAAATCTGAAAACGGCATTTCGATATATATTTAACAGATGAAAAGACACAAACACTACAAAACAATACTTACAGAACTCTAAGTATGCCTAATATAATTTAAAAATATTACTCTGCATTGGTGGTTTGGCTTCATAAACACTTAACTGCTATTTTTTTTCTTTTCTAATGATTATTTTGTGTGCTAAGTCACGCCACTTTTTAATAAACATTACATTGATGGCAGTTGCTCATTTTTGCTGTTCGATATAGGTAGCTGCCAGTTGCAAAGCTACTTTACCTTCAGCGTGGCTTATTTTATTTTCTTCAACTTCCTCTTCTATCTAAGCAGCATCTGTGTCGTTATCCTTTCCATTTTCCTGGCGAATGACACACTCGGCGATTTCATCGTCCTTCAAAACCTCGTTGTGTAGCTGCTTTTCAAAGTTGATCCACTCAAAAACATCTTCAACAATGAGCTCACAGTTCGGTAGTTGCTGAAGGTCGTGCAATAGAGCTGCATTGACATCAGGCTCGTTAACAAGAACGTTGTTTGACTCATCTGCTGTTGTGTTTGCTTGGTCAATCTTATCTTCTATATTTGGCCAAAGGTTTTTACAAGACTTTACAAAAGTTGACGCTTGTATTTCGTCGTATACCTTTGCCGACATATACACAACATCCTTCATATTAGCTGCCCTTCTTCAGCACTTCTAAGTCATAAGTGGTCACTACTCTCCAGTTTAGAAAGAACTTCAGAAAGCAGTTTTCGACAATACTTTCTCTTGAAGCAACCAATGGCCCCTTGATCTATTGGCTGTTGAACACTGGGAACAGCAGCCTAATTTCTTTTCATCGTGACACTGAATATCTTCCAGATGAGTAAGTGCGTTGTTAGGAAGTAGAAGGGCTTTGATGTCAGTTTTAATTTTGTCAAATGTTGTTTCACTTTGGGAACAAATTCTTAAACGAAATATCCCTGAACAAATATGTGTCCATCCATGCTGATTTCTGTGACCGATAATACACTGGGAGAGTTTCCACGTTTATGTTATTAAACGCTCTCGGTTTTACTGCTGTGCCAATGACAAATAGGTGTAATTGTGGATCCCCAAAGCCCAAAGCATTTGCACACAAGGCGACCGTTATCATCTCTTTGGTGTCAAAGCTCAAGTTTAGATCCTAACTGAGGCCGAACTTACGGGAGTCTACTGTATTACATATTTATTGATACAATACTAATATTAAAATTACGAATACATTATTTTATTTATTAAAACAACTTCATTTTTTTGTTAATTGTCATTTTTGACTTGGGGTCATTTTTTACCCCCGTTGGTCATCCGTGTAACCAAAAAAGGTTGGTCATCGGAAGGTTAAGCATCAGTTGTAGTATTCTCTGTCGATTTCCTCTCACTATAATATGTCCCAGTTAAGATATTTTCCAGTGTTTAACCCGGCACCTGCCACGTGGCTTTGCAAGGCGTCAACTGCCACGTGGGGTGCTCACAGAACCCCATAAAAATTTTCTGTGATCTACTTGTTTAAAAAACAAAATAATGTGTTGAGTAACACAAGAATATAAAAAAACATGTTTTATTCACTTATTAGCCACTAATATGTTATAAAAGTTAAAAAATAAAATGAAAAAGGTGTTATAAGCAAATTAGCAATTACCAAGCCATAATAAACGAAGTGAAGTAAAATATCTAAAAAAATTAAGATTTAGTGAGTATAGAGTCTATGTTAATAATTTAAGTCAGTTATTTCAATAAATAATGTAAATTTGACCTGTTTATCAAAAATACAAAAAAAATTAAAACTTAAAGTGCCAGATGATGACACCCCAATTCGACTTTAGAGCTACAAGTTCAGAATGACACTAAATAACCACTTTAAACGCTAACATATCTATGCTATATAATATTATGGAAAGCTACTATGACGCACAGCACTGTTACCAAACTTGAAATACCAAATATTTGATAAAAATGTGTTATGGGGTGCTAGTAGCACCCCACGTGGCAGGTGCCGGGTTAACAGTTTTTAGCAGTTCTCTATCTTTGTCGACTCTCCTTAGTACTTCCTCATTAGCTTTTCTTCTTGTCCAATGTATCTTCAGGATCTGTCTCTGACAGACCAAACATAGCACTTAAACATTCTTTGTCTTGGTTCTAAACTGAAATGAAAGTAGTTTTAGTCCTTTGAGACCTTCCTCTGGAGCTGAGAATAAGAGCTATGAATAAGATGCTATGTGTTTCTGACTTAGTTGTATGGAATGGAAAGCTGGACACTAAAAGTAGACAACATAAAGAAGTGGGAAGCATTTGAGATGTGGTGCTATAGAAGGACTTTGAAAATATCATGGATCCAACAAGTTGCGAAAGCAGAAGTGTTAAGAAGGCTATAAAAGGTGATAAAGAACATCAAAACAAGAACGCTGGAATATTTGGGCCACATTACTCGAGGTGCAAAATATGAGAGTCATAATGCGGGGGAAAAGATTCATAGGTAGAAGAATTTCCTGGCTGGGAAACTTAAGAGAGTGGTATAGTTGCAGCTCAGTAGATCTTTTCAGAGCAACCGCCAATAAGGTACGGATAGCTGTGATGATAGCCAACCTCCGATAGTAGAAGAAACTACAAGAAGAAGAATTCTGCATTTTATTTCTATGTCTGGATCTAGTTGGTCCGTTATGGACAGTTCTCAAATATTTCATTTTGTGAACTTTTTCAAGTTGGATCCCATTTAATTATTAAAGTTCTGCATCTGGATGTCAGTTGCGGCTAAAAACTAAAAATTTGTTTAATTTTTATGCTCATTTCTTCTTCTTATTTGTTAATACAGTCAATCAAGTTTGGAAACCTTCAATAGTATCTGATAGAATTATTATATCATCCGCATATCTAATAATTACATTAAGAGTTCACTGTTGATTTTTCCCACAGCTCCAGTAATATACAGTATAATACTAATTAATGAATAATGAAATTTCGCTATACTGAGAATGCCATATAGGGTGTATATACTAAGGATAAACAATACTGCCAACTACTTAAATGAGATGGTGTTCAGTCTACTTTAGTATTAAAAATAAAATAAAAATTCCATTTTTATTCAGTTGCAATGCGAAGGCAAAACAATCTTATTTTTCAATTAGAATACGGAGCGCAGTCCAGCCCTCTGAATCGAAGATTTTCGACTCTTGTTGGAGTCTCATTGGAGAGATCGTAGGCCTGCTACTCCATACTCCAAGTGATCAGCACCGAGAGTTTATCCCCCACACCGCAACTGACGTGAATGGACTAGGTGACTAGCGTCATCTGGCAATTGAAAGATGAAGTAGTTTTCAATCCTAATAGCAATATTAATAATATTAATAATAGTGATAAATACTTAATATAAATAAATAATATAAATATTAATAATAGTTATAAATAATACTAATAAATAAATAAATAATAGTAATATTTAAAAATATTAAAATATTACTAAAAGATTTTTAAATTGAAAACTTATTGGTCCATTTCCTTGGTAACACCTCCATGGCTGCTAAAATTTGCAAGCCAGATGGATGCTGAAGCGAAGAAGACTAGAGGGAATTCAAAAACTTACAATTCACGACCCCACCTGTTCAGCTGGTAAATTCCAACAGAAAATGGACCTAGTTACTCAAAGAAGTAACGACCAGTATAAAAATAAAATAAAAATTCCATTTTTATTCAGTTGTAATGCGAAGGCAAAACAATCTTATTTTTCAATTAGAATACGGAGCGCAGTCCAGCACTCTGAATCGACGATTTTCGACTCTTGTTGGAGTCTCATCAGAGAGAACGTAGGCCTGCTACTCCATACTCCAATTGACCAACACCGAGAGTTTATTCCCCACATCGCAACTGACGTGAATGGACTAGGTGACTAGCGTCATCTGGCAATTGAAAGATGAAGTAGTTTTCAATCCTAATAGCAATATTAATAATATTAATAATAGTGATAAATACTTAATATAAATAAATAATATAAATATTAATAATATTTATAAATAATACTAATAAATATCACATAATACTTTCAATGTGAAAACAATACTAAAGTAAGATGAAGTAGTTTTCAATCCTAATAGCAATATTAATAATATTTAAAAATATTAAAATATTACTAAAAGATTTTTAAATTGAAAACTTATTGGTCCATTTCCTTGGTATCACCTCCATGGCTTCTAAAATTTGCAAGCCAGATGGATGCTGAAGCGAAGAAGACAAGAGAGAATTCAAAAACTTACAATTCACGACCCCGTCTGTTCAGCTGGTAAATTCCAACAGAAAATGGACCTAGTTACTCAAAGAAGTTCAATTCAATTCAATTCAGTTTATTGATGTCAATATACAGAGTATTTACATAAGTCAAAGTCTGTTAAAATGCATCATTGAAATACATTGGCAAGCTAACACTTAATAAGTAAAATCTATAAAATTTTATCACCTAGTCTAAATACTTAACACAAAGTTAGAATATTAGCATAAAACACAAGAGCACACAGAACATTTAAGAGAGCTGTAGGACTATCACAACAGGGTAGCCCCGAGATATTCCTCCTGAGAATAGTAAGCACCCACCAAAAGAAGTTCTTTGATTTTTATTTTGTATGTATCTAAGGGCAGTTCTCGAATTATTAGGGGTAATTTATTAAAGAAATGTATAGCCAGACATGATGGGCCATCTCTGCACCTCTCCAGCCTACGAAACTTTGGGGCAAGGTTCCCTCTAAAGCGTGTGTTAATATTATGAATCTGTTCATGAGTCTGGAATTTATGCATATTGCATTTTACATATATAAGATTATCATATATATCATCATCATCCAGCCTCAAAAGTCCACTGCTGAACATAGGCCTCCTCCCCTCGTTTCCAACCCCATCTATCCTGCGCCGCCCTCATCCAGTTTTTATTTACCTTTCTTAAGTCGTCAGTCCATCTTGTAGGTGGTCGACCGATATATCATATATATACTGGCAAGGTAATGTTAATATTTTCCAATCTATAAAAACTTGTCTACAATCGGCTCTATATGGCAAGCCGGCGACAATGCGAATGGCCCTTCTCTGCAGTCTGAATACATCCTTCGCTCCTGCACTAAGGCCCCATGCGAGAATAGCATAGGAGATATGTGAGTGACACAAAGAAAAATATGCCTGCTTTAGTATGGAAGCGGAAACACAGGATGAAAGTCCACGAAGCAAAAATGTATTTGATGATAGCTTTGCCACTAAAGAGGTGGTATGAGCATCCCATATCAGACCAGGGTCCAGCAGAACACCAAGAAATTTAGCACAGGATGCATTGTCCAGTTCATCAGGAATATTTCTAGTTGAAAAAAGTAAGGACTGTGTTTTGGTTGTATTGAGAAACAGCCTATTAGAATGGAACCATTGTTCTGCCTCCGACACTGAACCCCACGAACTCCCCGACCAATATACCACAACCAATATAAAAATAAAATAAAAATTCCATTTTTATTCAGTTGCAATGCGAAGGCAAAACAATCTTATTTTTCAATTAGAATACGGAGCGCAGTCCAGTCCTCTGAATCGACGATTTTCGACTCTTGTTGGAGTCTCATCGGAAAGAACGTAGGCATGCTACTCCATACTTGGAATTTACCAGCTGAACAGATGGGGTCGTGAATTGTAAGTTTTTGAATTCCCTCTTGTCTTCTTCGCTTCAGCATCCATCTGGCTTGCAAATTTTAGAAGCCATGGAGGTGTTACCAAGGAAATGGACCAATAAGTTTTTAATTTAAAAATCTTTTAGTAATATTTTAATATTTTTAAATGTTATTAATATTGCTATTAGGATTGAAAACTACTTCATCTTACTTTAGTATTGTTTTCACATTGAAAGTATTATGTGATATTATTTTAACCAATAAAAATAATTGTTATATTTTACTGTGTATATTTTTTCTGTGATTTTATTGTAACAATAGATTTTTTATTAAAACAAATCTAGATTCCTACTTTTTGTTTTTTTAGTGGGCCTTAATAGTAATAACGGAAGCCCTGTCTTGGCTAGACCTAAAAACCTAATCTTCACCACTAGACAAAATGACGATGTAGAAACGGAAAAGAAACTAAAGGAAATTATGAAAATTAGTGGCGATCTAACAGTGGATGGTGTAATGTATAAAACTGACATAAAAGATATGGAACACATTGAAGAACTCGGAAATGGTACATGTGGTCATGTAGTAAAAATGAGGCACAAACCTAGTGGAAGTATTATAGCTGTTAAGGTAAGTCTTTATCTTTGTTTTTGAAACTCCTATCTAGGGGTATCAAAAGTGCATTATTTTTTCCCCAGATTTTTTAACTTATTCCTTTTTTTTTAATGTTTAGCTGTATGTTACGGCTGTTCTATTGATGTGACTTTTATTCTGTATAAAATGATTTGTTCAGTGGTGACTTAAGTGAAAAAACTGTGAAGGAAAAATGCTCAAATTTATTAAGAAGTTATCATTTCAGGTGATAACGGTCCGTTGACACGGCAAAACAATAATTATCACTGTAGGTGTCTATATCCGATGTACCAGTCTAAACAAAATATAACATAACACAGTGGCGTCTAAACAAAATATAACATAATTGATAACACATGATATAACATTTGTACCTATAGTCGATTCGCTAATCTGGGACACAACTGGCTACTCTATAATTACAATAAAGATGCACTAGAAATAAACAAGCATGAGGAGCACTCCCAAATCATGATTTGGGAGTGCTCCTCGAACATTCAAAGTGTCTTGGTTTGTTTATTTCTATACAGTGCATTTTTATTTGTGATTGTAGTGTAGACAATTGTGTATCAGATTAGTGAATCGACTATACCAGTTTAGTTTCCTTTATCAAACTGAATTATACATTTTGTTTAATTATATTACTAATACTATTCAGTAACAATTATACACGTTGGACAAATTGTCCAACAAGATTGTCCAAGACAGCCATTGACATCCATACATCATCATCAAAAGTTTTTATTGACGTAAGATTAGATGAGCAAGGACACTTCATGGAAAAACGTGAAAAGCAGAGACGATGTCAAGGAAACGATGTGTTGTTAAAGACCAGATAAACACCAGATGGGAGACAATCTGTAGGACGGCCTAGAAAAAGGTGGAAAGGTACAGTCAGAGAGCTCGGGATAAAATGGGAGTGAGACAATGGGAAATAGTGGCACAGTACCAACAAGAATGGAAAGCAACAAGAAATGCAGCAAAGACTGGCAAAGAGTTGTAACTTCATTGATGATGATGATGTTTATTTGGTCTGCTGCGATTGCTTTTTACAATAATTTTGTTTTATTTTTACAAGATAGGTGCCGATACATTTTTTTTTTGTTCTAAACATTGCATTGTTTTTATTGGTCAGATCTCCAATATTATAGTCTAAGATACGAATAGGAATATGGAATCTCTAACGCGAGAATTTCATTGCCACCGTTGCATTTGGTTGTCTCTTTAAAGACAGATCACATGCTATGATTTTTTATGGCGGATATTCTTGAGTTGGGATTGATTTCATGTAATCGAATGAACTATCTTTTAGTAAAGTCGTCCCAGGAACGCAACTCATCAATATTGGCAATATCATTTTAAAGTCGTCTACTTTAAAATGTATAATACGTGTCCGAATTGCCGATATAAATAAGTCAGATTAAATAAATTATTAGAAGAATTTTTTACTAAGCAACAACATTTTTGTTTATTTAGTATTATTTTGTATTTTGACAACGACACCCGACTTGGGCGTCGAAACGTTAATAAAATCATTTTTAGGTAAAATTGTGGCTTATTTCCCATTTGAATATACTTGAATACGATATAGGGTCTACCTGCACCGATCTGTTTAATGAATAAAAATTATTTGGTATGTAATTTAGTGCCTATGTTAAAAATTATAAAAAAACAATGGGTGCCCTATCTAATGTTGTTCTGACTATAATTATTTAGTAATTAAAAAATGACTTTTTTATAAATAAAAAAAAATTTACAGACACTGGACAGATAGTATTTTAGATTTTTTGGATCATTCGAAACAAAAGAGGTCTTTTGTAATTTTTCTCTTAAGTTGATAGTTTTCGAGATATAACATATTTAAAACTTAAAAAAGAACTAAAGATTGCGATTTTCAAGGCTCAAAAACATAAGTAAAAAATATCATTTTTCAAATTACGAAGTAGGTACAGTAAAACCTCCGTTAACTGAAACCTTTTTAACCGAAACGGCTGACTGTTTCAATAATTTCGTCAATAAAAAGTCAATTTTTATCGCAAAACGGAAACATTTCGATGTTAATTTGTCAACATCGTCAAAATTGCTTTTTTACAACTAAAGAACGCAATTAAATATACCTACAACACATTATGAAATCACCTCATAGTATTTTTAATACCAACTTTGACCAAGAATACTGTGTAATTTGATACCAGAAGAATATAAAAAACAATGTTATTTTTAACCGAAATTCTTGTTATCCGAAACGGCCTCCTCCCCTAATTGTTTCGGTTAACAGAAGTTTTACTGTACTTAAATTTAAGTTCAAACCTTATTCTATCAGTTTTGTTAAGTATTTTGGACTTATTTTATTTTAAAACATTGTTAATGCAGCCCGATCGCCCATAAGAAAACTTTCTCATTAGCAATTAAAAAAATATACCGGGTGTCCACTTATATTTTCCCCCATTTTAACTTCCTATAACTTCTAAACGGCTTAAGATAGAAATATGCGGTTTTCGCTGAAATGTTTTATTTTAGTAAAAGTTTTGTCTGAATGAAATTAATTTTTTATATCGCTTTCAAATACGAAAAGAAAAATGGCGGATTTTTGAAAAAAACGTTGACTTTTTTTTAATGGAACACCCAGTATATTTTTTTGTAAATTGAAAGAAAGGTCATTCACCTATCCAGCGATATAAAGTTTTTCAAAATCGGTTGTCAAATCACTGAGTAATTAATTTTTAAAATGAGCGGTGCAACGTGGATATCACATACCTAAATAACATAACTAAGCAAAATGATATTATCTTATGTGATTCCACATTGCATCTTTCATTTTAAAAATTATTTGCTCAGTTATTTGACAACCGATTTTAAAAAATTTAATATCGATGGATAGGTAAATGACCGTTTTTTCAAGCTACAAAAAAATATACTGGGTGTTTCAATAAACAAAGTCAACAACGTTTTTTTCTCAAAAATCCGCCATTTTTTATTTAAAAGCGACATAAAAAATGGTCATTTACCTAAAAACTTGAAAAAACGGTCATTTCCCTATACAACGATATAAATTTTTTTTAAATCGGTGGTCAAATGACTGAGCAATTAATTTTTAAAATGAGAGATGCAATGTGGAAATCACATATTATGTTATTTAGGTATGTGATATCCACGTTGCACCTCTCATTTTAAAAATTAATTACTCAGTGATTTGACAACCGATTTTGAAAAGCTTTATATTGCTGGATAGGTGAATGACCTTTCTTTTGATTTACAAAAAAATATACTGGGCGTTCCATTAAAAAAAGTCAACAACGTTTTTTTTTCAAAAAATCCGCCATTTTTCTTTTCGTATTTGAAAGCGATATAAAAAATTCAGTCCATTCAGACAAAACTTTTACTAAAATAAAACATTTCAGCGAAAACCGCATATTTCTATCTTGAGCCGTTTAGAAGTTATAGGCAGTTAAAATGGGGGAAAATATAAGTGGACACCCGGTATTTTAGAGTAAAACATGGCAAAAATTCTTATCGGGACCTGATGGAAGAAGGTTTGCACTTGAATTTATGTACTTGATGATGACAAAAATAGTATTTTTTACTTGTGTTTATGAGCCTTGAAAATTGTGATTTTTCGTTTTTTTTTTTTAGTTTTAAATTGTTTATAATTCGAAAACGATCAACTTAAGAAAAATTACAAAAGACCTGTTTTGTTTCAAATGATCCAAAGAATCTAAAGTAATATCTGCCCGGCCCGAATTTTTTTTATTTATAAAAAAAAGTAATTTTTTAATTAATAATTAATTTCAGTCGGAAAAAAATTATATGGGACACTCCTTTTTAATATTGTTAACATACTAAATTACATATCAAATAATTTTTATCCATTAAACAGATCGGTGTACGTCGACCTTATATCGGATCCTCTACTATTAGATTCAAAATATCCTCACGCAATCAAGTTACCTTAATACTGGGAAAATACGCAAAATAATTAATTCCTTCCTATCTTATCTGGTTCGCCTTAAGACTAACTATTTATTTGCCAACAATAGTACCGTATTTATTTTTAGAAATTACTATTTAATATCACACAATAATTTTTATGATGTTTTGATATGATTATTTTAATGGGATAAGGTCTGATAATATGCGTAACGCACATAAATACCCCATACAAAATAACAAAAATTTAAGTAGAACAAAATTGTTGGATTAATGTATATATATATATATATATATATATAAAAAATTGCGTTTGAAAAAGAAAAAAGTGAAAACTTCTTTAACATTTATCCGGGCAACACATTTTACTTACGTAACCGGGCAACTCGGGTCCTTTGGGCCCACCACTGTTCGTGAATGTACTATTCATATTTACCCATATATTTCTAATATTATTTTTTCATTTTTTACTAAAGTTAAATTTAAATTGTCTAGATTAATAAAAGGTGTTACTATAGTATGCGGTCTACTTTGAGGGTGCGATCTACCTAAAGGATTTGCCATATTTCATGTCATACTTATCTGGTTTGAAGGCATATACTGCTTGAAAGGACACCTACCTCGATACGTAACACGTTGCTCATCTACCGTTTTGTTTTTTCCTGGTAAATAGTATTTCTGAAAGTTTTGTTTGACTTGATTCCACACATCGAGTATTGCTGCTAATTTGTCGTCCCTCCTTCGTTCAGACCTCGTGTCCTTATCGTCAAATCGAACAAATCTTAGCAAATTTTTGAATCGTTTTAACCCCATGGTAGCTTTAAATATAGTAGGTCCATAAGACTTACTCCAAAGTATATCTACATTATGGATGTTGGCACTCAGGTGCCCTGCAGCCTGCAGTTAGTAGTAGTCCAATAAAGGCATATAGCTCTGTAGAGTCGCAATATTTCCAGTTCTCTATCCCCAGGACTTTTTCAGCTTCTTCATTTGTACACTTCACTATTTCGTTTATAATTTTTTCGTCCACAAACAAACAAAAGGAATCAACAGGATCATCTACACTTTGACCAGGGGCTAACATTACTTTGTGCGTTTTGCTTTTTATTATGTCGCAAGATCGTATACGTCCTGTCGGTTGTGGTTGACTCTTCCAGTTAATTCCATCCTTAGTTTCAAAAATTACACACTCTGAAATCTAGGAACTTGTAGCTACTCATTCTTCTTCATTATCACTCAATACTACTTGCTGATCATCCTCTTCACTTGCTTCCGAAAAATGATCTTGAATTTCAGAGTCAATTTTAATGTCACCTACTTCAGGAGATTCTTCATCATCGGAATCCCATAAATTATTAGCAATATCTTGCAGTTCTGCAGCTGATAATGGTTTTCGGGACATTTTATTCGCACTATCTACTTTCACTGTAATTCAATATAATTTTAGGAGCTTAGTTGTCGACACTAATATCGATACCAAACGATTGATAGCAGATGCATTATTTATTTTAAAATATGTATAGGTACCTACCTAACAATATTATTGCATTCCAACAATGATTGTTTGTGAGAGATGTTTACATTGTTTGTGACAGGTTTAGACTTTATTATTGGATTTCCGGAATCATGATTTCTGTTGATATGATTTTCGCGGTAACCATTTTGGATTAGGTCTTGTTTTAGAGAAGAGAGCTCAGCAGATCTATTTGAATCATCGCAAAGGCATATTTCCAGATCGATACTTTGTAATCAATACATACAGGGTGGTGAATCGGAAAACGGGCCATAGGAAACTCAATGTAAAATTTTAAACTGTTGAATTCCTGCTTCCCTAATTATGTTACATCAAAAGTCATGAGAAGTTATTTGTAGAGGATTAAAATCTGTATTAAAACAGAAGTTACAATCGTTCTACGATTTAAACACATTCCAAAATTTTGAAGAATATAATGTATTTACCGCAGTAGGTATGTGTGGGCATGTTAGGCCACACGTTACTATTTAACTGACAGTGAGCACATTATTGACTGAAGAAAATATCTTTATTATTAATACTTTCTCCTCAACTGAGGGTATCTGATCAACTTTATTGTGTTTTAAACAATA
The DNA here is from genome assembly GCF_917563875.1 of Diabrotica virgifera virgifera. Classification (NCBI taxonomy): domain Eukaryota; kingdom Metazoa; phylum Arthropoda; class Insecta; order Coleoptera; family Chrysomelidae; genus Diabrotica; species Diabrotica virgifera. The sequence goes on along the minus strand of NC_065448.1, from coordinate 249,874,178 downwards.
AATGATAAAATAAATAAAGAAATTGACAGTTCAAATTGTTAAAATAATAAATTCATTGTCACCGAATGCAATCTTATACACATTATTGCACTGTGTGTGGCGTAACTTTGGCGTATTTCTCTGAAAATTGTATTATATTTTTACAAAATTTTGAATAATTATTGTTCGTAGAACAATATTAACAGTTGTTTTTAATACAGATTTCAATTCTCTACAAATAGTTTCTTATGACTTTTGATGTAAAATAATTAGGGAAGCAGGAATTCAACAGTTTAGATTTTTACATTGAGTTTCCTATGGCCCGTGTTCCAATTCACCACCCGGTATACTTGGTAGTTTATACATGTCAAATGATTGTTTTATTTTTAATCAATTCTACTCCATCGTAGCTGCTGTCATCATCTTTAAAGTATTTTAGATTTTCAGAGTTTAATATTATTTTGTACGCCTTTTCTTTTTATTGTAAACACAAACCACCATACAAAGGATAACACTTGTAAGTTTCTAGCATTTTCTAATATGCTTTTTTATTTTTTACAGCAAATGAGACGCTCAGGAAATAGTGATGAAAACAAAAGAATAATTATGGATATAGAAGTAGTACTGAAATCACACGACTGTAAATATATAGTGCAATGTTTAGGCTGTTTTATAACTGATTCCGAGGTCTGGATTTGTATGGAGCTTATGGATACTTGTTTTGACAAGCTACTAAGAAGATTCAAACAACCAATTCCAGAAGAAGTTCTAGGAAAAGTGACGGTTGCGGTAAGTAATTTTCTTGTCTTTCAGTGGTTACTTTTATCTAAAAAAACGTATGCCTCGTTTTCTCTAGTCCTAGCAGTATTGTTTTTTCTGATTTATCAATATTAATGTGAGAATCACGGATATCAGGTAGGTAGATACTTTTCTACAATGGAGAATAGGTCTACTTCAGGAAAGCCACCCTGCCCACGTGAGCCATGTTTCACTCTAAAATCCTTACTGAGAGAAAACAAGTACATACAATTCTCTCTTTAGCCAGGAAGATGGGGAGGTTTTCTTGCGAAGGGGTTGTAGCTTAATAATCGAAATGTGCATATTTTAAGATTTTATTTTTAGAATATATATACGAATTATATCCGCAATACGATATTTTTCTCAACATTTTTCTCTTCAGTTGTATCAATTACAGGGTTGTTTGGGAGTTAAGGGGATGAGCTCAAAAATCGATACTATATCACTTCGAAATTCAATATGTCTATTTTTAAGTAGGGGGGGGGGCTGAGTCAACGTTGGCTCAGGCCCCCACAAAAAATATTAAATTCCTGTCCAGTGTAACTAGCTCAAAATTTTTAATCTGCGGGATATGAAAGCTGATAGCGCTATTTGTTTTTTATTTATTTTTGATTTGCGCTATTTTGATTTCTGCAAGAGGGTGGAGGGGGGGGGGCAGCTCAACAGGGGTAATTTTCATAGAACCATAAGTCATGGTTTCCAGTCCAGTCTGCCAGATGTCTAATGGTATCAGTTTTGTAAGACTGTCCATGATTTTTTTACTTTCTTCTAAAAGATTGAATATTACAATATAACATGTGTTTTATATTTTAGACTGTTGCCGCATTGTCATATCTAAAAGATAAACATGACGTTATGCATAGAGATGTAAAGCCTTCAAACATTCTCTTAGACACAAAAGGTAACGTTAAACTCTGTGATTTTGGTATTAGTGGAAGACTCGTCGACTCAATGGCGAAAACTAGGAGTGCTGGTTGTGCGGCATATATGGCTGTAAGTATATTATATAATATAGAATATTTAGTTTAGAAATTCAGGTATATACAGATTAAAAAATTATGATGTACACTGACCGGAACGAAAAACGGGCACCCCACATAATGGGTCATATTTGATGTCTCGAATTTTTCGACTGACTTGCTAATTTCAAAAATTCACTGTATCTACACGACTTGTTGTGTCGCAATGACTCTCTGAATTTATGTGAACAAAAGATTCTGAAGGTTTTATTGGTGGTGCCCTCTAAGCAGCTATATGCAAAACTAAAAAAACAAACCTTTTACGTAGATATTTAAAAAACTGTATTAATTGAATATTTTAATTTCCAGCCGGAAAGAATCGAGCCTCCTGACCCTCAGAATCCCGATTATGACATTCGAGCAGATGTGTGGTCGCTTGGTATCACTCTGGTTGAGATGGCGACGGGAGTGTTTCCTTACCAAGATTGTAAGACTGATTTTGAGGTGCTCACCAAAGTAATAGGACAAGATCCACCAACTTTACCAGCGGATAAGGGATTCTCAGAAGAATTTAGGAGTTTTGTCAGATATTGGTAAGTAAACAACTAGATTTACTTGTGAAGTCATCCAGCCGCAAAAGTCCACTGCTGAACATAGGGTTCTTCCTCGGGTTTCCAACTTCGTCTATGTTACGTCGCTCTTATCTAGTTTATATTTAGCCTTCTCAATTCACCAGTCCATCGTGTAGATGGTCGACTGACGCTTGTCTTGTCTTCCCTTGTCTCCATTCCAATAACATCTTTGTCCATCGCCAATCTCTCATTCTAGCTATGTGTCCCGCACATCTCCATTTTAGTCTGGCAATCCTTTTGATGACGTCTGTCACCTTGGTTCTTCTCCTGATCTCTTTGTTTTTTGTTTTGTCCCGCAGTTATTCCTGACATGGATCGCTCCATTCTTCTTTGCGTAACTCTCAGTTTGTTTGTGTTTCTGGTTCGTATGTCAAAACTGGGATGATCAAATATATTTCTCTTCAGGCTTTGATTATTTCAGTTTCCATATGCTGCCCAACCAAGGCTGATTCTTCTCTTTAGTTCATGGGTCTAATTATTCCTGCCAATCATAATTTCATGTCCTCGGTATTAATATTTATCTACGAGTTCTATTTCTTGTCCAACAATACTGATGTTCTGGTTGGGCACCAAATTTGTCATTATTTTTTTTTTGGGATGTTTGTATTTAAAACTACATTTTCAAGTTCCTGTACCATCTCTCTTGCCATTCCTAGGTCCTCAGCTATTATGACTATAACATCGGCGAAATGTAAGTTGTTTAGATATTCTCCATCTATTTTTATTCCCTTAGTCAGCCAATCCAAATTCCTAAAAACATGTTCAAGTACTGCATTAAAAAGTTTAGGTGACATTGGATCTCCTTGTCTAACCCTCGCTCAATTTTTATATTATTACTACATTCACCGGCAAAATTAACCGCCCACCTTATAAATTGGTCATTTTTGATAACTTGAATTTCCTAAACCTGTTGTCCGATTTTAGTGATTTTTTAAATGTATTACAGCCATATTCTTTAACAATATCGCTGTAATAATATTGTTGTTAGACAGGTAAATTGTCATTGTATACCGGATCTACCAATCAAACTGTGTTTTTTTCTCAAAGTTCGTCACACCCAACTATAGCCTCAGGTTTTCTTAACATTCTCTTTTTTGATTAATTCGCTTATGTTGAATAATAAAAGAGTTAGGTACTTTAACAACTAGCCATATAAAATTCGTAATTGTATCTAAAAAAATGCGCAATAACTACCTCTAAAAACCCACCAAATTTCATTTGCATATCTCAACCGGTTTTAGAGCAATAAGTAAATCGTCAGTTTGTAAGAAATATTTTCAACACTCCTTATCTCGGAAACGAAGCATTTGCGGACATACGTTTATAAAGCAAACTGTCATTATTTTTTCATACAGAATTATCCGTTAACGTTTGTCGTGCTTATAAAAAAAAAGAATGTGTGTGTACTTTGTACGCACGTAAGAAGTTATACTTCTATTATATGATTTAAACGAAATTAATATACTTTTTATTTATATTTTGTTTAAATATTAAACTAATTTATACTTACTACTTCTCAAACATTTTTATTAGAACAGTGCCAAAAATTAAAATAATAAAAGAATAAAACACACACAAACACATTAAACAAGCCACAAATGATGTCTGAACATTAATTGTCGAAAATTTTTTTAACTAAATACGTATTTTCTGAAAATACAATTATATAATAAATATACTTACAATCATAAAATGTATTAAAAAAAACAAAAAAGAAAGTTTCTATTGGGACTCGAACCAGCGCTGATAAGAGCGGTTGGTATTGGAATTCATTCGCCTTCTCCGCTCAGCCACGGACACTATGTGTCATTATTTACGAAGATCGACTAACTAAACGGATTAAACTTGTGATATTTTGATATTTTGAAAATTGATCAAATTATTTTAATTTTGAATTGAAATGATTTAGAATTGAAAAAATACAACAAAACATAGAGTAAGAAAACAATATATTAGGTGAATATTGATAGAAATTTTGATGGTAATCAAATTATATAAATAAAAGTATTACATACTATGTATTTTGGCAGATCAAATAGGTAGGTTTATACCCATGATACATTAACAATTATTACGTACCTGTTGCTTTTAAAAACTATTTAAAAGTCACTACAATATTATAAACTTTTTTGTTTCTGTCCTCACAATAATAAAACTAATATATTATACATTTGTTTACCTTTACCTCCAAACCACAGCTGCCATATCGGATAATTTTTGACATGTCATTTGAACATCCAATCAGAACAAAGTTATAATGCGCATGCGCCTGGCTGATAGGTTTTAACATATAAAAAAATCACCCTCTATCGCCGGTAAAGAAGTATAACTTCAAAAAACCCTGTATTGAGGAAAAACATGGCTAGTTATGAAAGTACTTAACTTTTTGATTATGCAACATAAGCGAATGAATCAAAAAACAGACTGTTAAGAAAACCTGAGGCTATAGTTGGGTTTTAATTTCAGTATTTTATAAATGCTTTGAGAAAAAACACAGTTTGATTGGTACACCCGTTATACAATGACAATTTACCTGTCTAACAACAATATTATTACAGCGATATTGTTAAAGAATAAGGCTATAAGATATTAAAAAAATCACTTAAATCGGACAAGAGATTCGGACAAAATGACTTAAATTTATACCGCAAGATACAAATATCAAATAAGTTTTCCAAAAATTTTGCGGAGTACTGTACTAACCGCTTGTTTTCTTTTCCAGTTTAGTAAAAGATCCCAAGGACAGACCAAAGTACAACCTTCTGAAAAGTCACGAATTCATAAAGAAATACGAGAGGGTAAATAATGTGAACGTCGGTGAGTGGTATGTACATTTGATCAAAACTTCAGAAGAAATGGCAAACCGGGCTGCGTCTAGGTATGTTGCATGGTTAGTTGCTTTTCAGTATTTTACTAAACTCTGTTCAATATAAGTATTTCATTGAAACTTTAGTTTATAATAGAAATATAAATATTGTAACAATATAGCTACCCTCATAAAGTTATGGGAAAATGTGTGGCAAACCTCCAACTAACCTTGGAGCCAATAGAGAACTTGCATAAAATTTTTAATTCGAAAAAGGTGCTATAAATCACAACAGAACATAATTTAAAATATATCTCAAAGAAAAAAAGTTGTTTTTGTCTTTCGTTTGGCCCCTAAAAACGATTAAAATCGAGAGAAAGTTTCAATGGTTTTAATTTAACAGAATGGTATTAAACAACACTTTCATAGTATTTACGTTTATTTTCCATAGTATGCTTCTTTTCATGAGCATTTTTCAGTGCGTCACAAATAATAGAAAAAAGGTAAGTCCGTGATAATATACATTTTAGTGACATTTATTCTAACATGACATTTTAGTTAAATCTGACAGTTGTCACATTTTATTTGCAATTTGGCATAAAACATTGTCAATTGTGTTTATTGCATTTATAAAATGGTATTTTCTTTGATTTGTATAGTCTTATAAATTGTACAGATTATATTCGTAGATATATTTATAATTAGTAAATAATTTTTTTTCGATTATAGCGCTATCTATTGACAACTAGAATAAATGTTATAAATGTCACCGACGAAATGTAATCAGAGACGTGCGTTTTTTTGTCACATACAATTTAATGCGTTAGAAAGAAGTCGAAAAACTGTGACGCACTGAAAGATCCTCATGAGAAAAAGCATAAAAGCACACTCAATACCATCTCTTCAAAAACTGTTAGACTTCAAAGTAAACAAAATTGTATGTAATTTTAAATGAGACGTTAGAAATGTCATACAAAATATGATCATATGACGTCACAATGGTTCGCGCGCTTTTTAGATCGTTTGAAACAGTGTCGTACCTCCTTACACTTCACTACAGTGTAAGCACAAACACTCCCACAAATCAAAATATCAATAACTATAGAGTCACCCATGCAACTCCAAGTCGGTAGTCGTTCACTCCACGACTACACGGATCCTGTTCAACTACGAGCCGCGGATCTCCTCACTACAGAGTTCCACCACTCAGATTGGGCTACCTGTTCACTTCACTACACTACACTGATTAGCCAGGGAGTCTAGAGCTTGATCGCCGCAAGAATGATTCTTCTTCGATAGTCTCTTTAAATACGCTCACGGCTGCCCTACTTGGATGCCTCGAAGTGGAAATGAGTGGGGTATCGGGTTGCGCGGGTGTCGGGACGTGTGCGGGTCTCTGCTGTCGATCTGCTGAATGCACATCATTACAATATGTATTGTACATTAAAAAAAATTAAACGGGCACATAGAAAAGTATGTCAATACAGTGTCATTTTTATATAACAGTTTATAATAATTTATACCTTCATCAGCCTTCATTAAATCTAGTAGTTAGAAATACTTGTATTGAACGGAATTTGTTACTTACACTTTACACTTTAATTTTTTTAATAACGCTTGTCCCATTTTGGGAGTGGTGTAGTGTTTTTAGGTATTTAATTTTTATAGATGAACGAATACTGCATCCAGTAGGTTTGTACTGTTATTTTTTTTATTTTTTATTTGTTAAAAATATTAATATTCTTAATACGCTAACATACCATAATTTTGCATTGTGTACATGTACATATTATATTTTAGTATATTTTGCACAAATATTTCATTTATTGTTTTGAGGTATTTTTTGCATGCTGTATTTGATTGTTGAATCGATTTAAACCGTAGAAATATTTTCAAATTGACTTAAAATTTTTTTAAAAATTCCACGAGGAAAAAATTCCTGTAGTTGGCTGTATACCATTTATTACAAAAAACCATAAAATGCTTTATAAAAGAAATATTTGTTAAAATCCCTATACAGGGCTACATCAAGGACATAACTAGTTTTCTCAATTGGTTGACCGATCATCATCAGTGTTTGCTCAGAATCCAACATGCTAACCACCAAAGTAAAAAATATTTGGGTAAAAACCCTTTACAGATAATCCGTCATAGGAACATAGAAAAATGATGTGAATTTAAACATGGATGTTTAAAATATCCAATGTTTCCCGCTCTAGGTACACTTCGCGTCATATAAAACTGGTACACTTTTTTTTTCCCAATGTAAACCTGTGTTCAGACTGACAATTATTGTTCGTGAATCACTTCGTTGTTGCCATCACAGACAACGGAATTGCACTAAATCTAAATATAAAAAAGTAACGTTTAAAATGTATATTTCGAATTGTAATACATACATATATTTAAATTCCACACTTGTTCACTGTAAAAGTTATTCATTTTGTATTAATTTCAAATTAAATTTTTAATTTTCCAGTGTGTTTTATTTATTCTACACAACTCAATGCAGTTTTGTCCTACAATTTACGAGAAACCAATCACACCTCTCGATTTGACATTAAACATAGCTAATAATTTAAAGTCATGTCAAGATTTATTATCTATCATTATTTTTGAATTGAAATATTTTCAAAAATTATAATAAAACACGAATCAATGTTGAGATAACGGAAAATTATAATTGCTTTAGTTTTTAGTATATTAAAAAATGCGGTCTGTCGCACAGCCCCGTTTTTACCTAGTTTGATATAATATTTTCGTTGAACTGGCAACGTTGCCCTAGAAATTAGAATGACACTTGTGACAAGATCAACTTACACAACTTGAAAAACACGATTTTCGGTTATAAGAGTTGTACCAGTTTTTTTTGACGCGAAGTGTACCATTGATCTCAAATTTTACTTGTTCACCAAACTTGTTCTCGTAAACAAGTCAAATTTGAGCTCAATGGTACCTAGAGCAGGAAACATTGGATATTTTAAACATCCATGTTTAAATTCACATCATCTTTCTATGTTCCTATGACGGATTATCTGTAAAGGGTTTTTACCCAAATATTTTTACTTTGGTGGTTAGCATGTTGGATTCTGAGCAAACACTGATGATGATCGGTCAACCGATTGAAAACTAGTTATGTCCTTGATGTAGCCCTGTATAGGGATTTTAACAAATATATCTTTTATAAAGGATTTTATGTTTTTTTTTAATTTATGATAAGAAGAAAGCTCTTTCATCATTAATATTATATACAGTTACAGTGCTAAAAATGACTATACAACAGATACATCTCGCAGCTTATCAAGTGTTTAATACGCTATCTACAGCATCTACCATAGTTTACAAAAAGAGACCTTGTCTGAATTTTTGTTGCAGTCGAATAATATTTATGCAAAACATTATGTTATTTTGTCCAGACGGAAACATTGTAAGCTTTGCGTTGAATTTTTATAAATTCAGTATATTACCATATGTATCAGGGTCGAGCGTCCAATAAAAAACTGTGTGTATCCAACAATTTTTACATAATCTTTTGGTCCTACGAGCCGGATTCAAAGTTAAATCTCAATCATTTCAATTAAAAATTTTCTGGGAGCATTTTATTTTTTTATTCAAGACATTATACAAACATTTTTAGAAATATCTAAACCCTGACATTGAATATAATCATCATTGTAGCAATGTTGAGCAGTATTTTTATCATTCATTATTTTCTTATGGTTACGTGATCTAGTGCTTGTTTGTTTATAATCTCCTTTATAGTCTAATACTTTTTTATCTGACTATATGTCCTAGCTAGCTTGTCGTTCGTTTGTTCATTAATGTTATGTTTTTCATCCGGTGCCCTGTCTTCTGCGAACCTTAGATACATATTAACACGGCAATTGTGATCTTGCTTACGGCACTTCTGAATAGGGCGACCGATATGAGCCCGAACCATTTCTGCATAATCTAGAGCCAGGCGTGTTTTTTTTCCTGGCATTCATCTACTGTCTATTTTTTCCTAGATAATTAATTGAAGTAGACTGTACTTATCGTGTCTGAATATGTAGGTAGATATTTACGTTTTTTTTTTATTTAAGAATAATGTAGAATTAACTTCCTAATGTGAAGTTTAGATTAAGAACAAGTTAAAAATTTAAAATTCTTTTATCTTATTTTTGTGCATGTTATCATGTTAAAGGGACCCCCCGTTAAGATAGGCAAAATCTCCTTACTTCCAAAACTCATGTTTTAGCGTTCTGTGATTAAAAAATAAGGCTCGCGCAATTATAATCGTCCACCCCCTTTCTCCTGCCCCATCGGCAAAAACGTCATTTTTTCGTTTTTATATATTTTTTAGGAGGAATGCAATAAATTTAAAATTTTTAAAATATTTACACGTGTAGTTGAGGCTTTTATAAAAAATGACCCCCTAGGTTGAGTGTACATAACCTCAAAATGCACTTTTATTTATTTATTTTTTTTTTTTGAAAGAAATGCATCACTTTTTTGAGGTGGCTGCAGGTCTTATTTTTTTTATTTTGTGTATTTTATCAAAAGCTGTATTTTTAATTTCTTTCTCAGATTTTTCCGTAAGGGGCTCCACGTTGGGCGCCAATTGAAACCTCTATACTCTGGGTATAGATATTTTTGAAGAAAAGAACTGACGGAATAGGGGGAAAATAGAAGACAAGAGATTTAAGACACAAAGAAGAGTGGCTTACCTCAGAAGAACAAATCAAATGGGCAGAGAGACACTAAATCTCAAATGAGTATTCGGGCTAGCTTCGACACACTGAATATTGGCTTTAGAGATATAAAAACAGATAGACGGGATAATGAACTGAGGGAGACAAGGAAGAAAATGAGACCTGTTAATACAAAAACTTAATACAACTAGATAAGACCACAGGAACTAGATCAGTCTAATAGGACGATAAAGAGAGAAGAAGAAGGGCGCCAACTCGGACAGCTTAGCTTCCTGGGCCCAGTATTTGAAAGCTCACTCTACTTTACTGTAGCGAAAAAGAAAAAAATCTAATTTTTGGACCCAGAATTTGAACAGCTCGAGATTTTTGAAGTAACGAGCGACAGGAACTAAATGTCACTGGATACAACCACCTGAAATACAAAAAATACTAAATACTAACCTTGTGACCAATGAAACAAAAAAGAAGAAGAAATTCTTTTGGAGTGAATGCAAAGAGAGTGATAAACTCCAACAGAAGTAGGAAAAAGAAGAATAACATAATGGATGCCTATTATAACTAATGAATGGGACAAAAATGGCAAAAATATAGGTGGCTTCTACGTTGAGAAGCTGAAGTAATAAAATACTACTTTGCAGCAGTATTATGAGGGGGGAAAATGATAAGATGCAGAAATAGATGGACTGATAATACAAGTATGAATAGACAGATGCAAACTGAAGGGAGTTAGGCTAGCTATGCTATGCAGAGAACGACAACTTGACACTCAAGGATGGATACGGCCAATTTTGCATGCCTGTCAAAGACGGTAGCTCTAAGTAGATAGTGACAATGACTAAGAAGGGAAATATTAAGATAAGAATAATGTACTGAAAATGAACAAAGATGAATAATTGCTAAAGAAGGACAAATTAAGTAAAACTAACAAATCATGGGCGCCAAGAACATGATCTTCGATCACTCTCCCAGGTATCTTACTAGACTGCTGTCAAATATTAAATAGATTAAATAAATAAGTATATGAAAATATAAAGGAAATAAGAATAAATGATATACAAAATGAATAAACATTTATTAAAAGTAACTACTAGATTTTTAAAAATCTCTGAGTTAAACCAAACTGAATATAATGTGACTCTAAAATGACAAAGTTATACATGTTATATTCAAGATAACAACAATCATGTTACCGGTTACAAAATTATAATATAAGTACCTCTTACTTACATATCGGGTAAGTCCACCTCCAAAAATCCGGCAAACTGATTACTATGTGGTTTTGGGGGATTTTCTTATTTTATAGGCTCTAAATAGATCAAATCAAAGTTTTTTATAGGTTGTATATAATTTGTAGTAACTGAGTCACTAATCAGAAATGGGAGGGTCGCGTTCAAACCACCCAAAAACGTGGGAAGTTTTTGAGGGTGTTTTTTGGGCGTTTGAAAGTTTCTCCCATTTTTGAATGTCCTAAAGGACTTAGTTACTTCAAATTATATATAATCTATAAAAAACATTGCTTTGATCTATTTCGAGTCCTATAAAATAGCGAAAACCACCAAAAACCCTCTAAAAACCAGTTTTTAGGAGGTGAAAAAACGGAAAAATCTGAAAAAAAATTAAAATACAGTTTTTGATAAAATACTCAAAATAAAAAATAGACCTGCAGCCATCTCAAAAAAACTAAAACTGAAACACTTTTTTCAAAACAAAAAAAAAATAAAAATGCATTTTGAGGTTATCTATACTTACTTAACCTACGAGTCTATAAAAATATATGTTTTGCAAAAGCTTCAACTATGCGTGTGAATTTTTTGAAATTTGTTGATTGCATCCCACCTAAACAAAATAAATAACGAAACAAATGAAATTTTTGACGGTGGGGGAAGGATGGTGGAGAGTTAAAATTAAGCTGAGTGTTATTTTTTCTGACCCGAGAATCACATAGAGCATCCAAAAATTAAAAATATTGAATTTTGGTAGTGAGGGCATTTTCCCTATCTTAACGGGATGTACCCTTATTGAAAACTATGAAAATATAAGCCAATCTACTTGAAACTATAAATAAGTTTATTTACCTATGATTAACGCCTATCCTATTTGATTTTTTTCTAGACAAAATTCAACTGCAAGCTCGATTAGACAGTTCTTCACCTCACGCCAATCCGCGCACAACCAACAACCGCCATCCTCCACGAGTTCCCAAATTCTCACCAACGGCAAGACCTTGTCACCAAACCCTATGTCGCCTAAGCCAGAGAAGAAAGTTTCGCATATATCTCGATTTAGTTGCTTTCAAAGAGACAATCAAAGTCAAGAATACCAGGTACCTAGAAGTTATTCGCCTTATCAACCTCATCAAAGCCACGTGGCTTCGTTAAAAGAACAATTGGAAAATAGGATCGTACAGGTAAGAGATTAACTTTATCATAAAATTGTATATACAGAATAAGCTAAATAAAAACGGTACATACGCAGTTAATACAGTGTATCGGAACTACATTTGAAATAGTCGACCAATATAAAAGTTCCATACACATAAATCATAGCAAAGTTAAAATCGGCATGTATAAAATATCGTTCAACTACCTATCTCCTTTTACTAGCGAGCCCAGCCGAAAGTAACCGGTCACGTGTCGCACATCGCAATTAATTTGACATTTAGCAAATCAGTACGACACTGTGCTTTTACAGTATTTTTCTTGATGTTGTACCTATCCGGGACGAATGTTAACGATCGTCATGGTAATCTTTATTTTATCTGCAGCAACGCGGAAAAGCTGCACAGATGTTGTGTTGAACCAGGTTCTGAGGTTCTTTAACCAGGATGTTCTTCTTCTTCTTCCTGGACCTCGCTTTCCAAATATTTTTTCTTGGATGTTGGATTGTAGGAGGGCATATCTGGATTCATTTCGCATAATGTGTCCAAAGTATTCCAACTTTCGAGATTTGATGGTGGTTAGTAGTTCTCGGTTCTTCCCCATTCTTCTAAGGATCTCTTCATTTGTGATCCGGTTAGTCCACGGAATGTTAAGAATTCTCCGATATAGCCACATTTCAAATGCTTCCAATTTTCGGTACATATCTTCGTTCAAGGTCCATGATTCAACCCCATAAAAAGGACAGAGAAAACGTAGCATCGCAGCATTCTTACTTTTATACCAAGAGAAAGGTTGTGGCTCTTGAAGAGGGGTCCGGACAAATAATCCCCGGACAAAAAATCCCCACAAATTATCCCTGGACAAAAAATCCCCGGATAAATAATCGGACAAATAATCTCCACAAAATTTTTTGGATAAAATATCTCCACAAAAAATCCCGGACAAAAAATCCCAAAAAAAATTTGCTGCCGAATCCGAAATTTTGACAAATTTCGAATTCCAATTCCATGCTGAAAACTTCAAATTTTACATGACAAAAGAGTGTGAGTTTTTTCAAAAATCGTGGAAGATGTGGGGAACGAATTAAGGCCCCGTTTTCATGTATTTGTAACCGTGCTAATATATTTATGATTATTGCTATTGATTCTTTGTCCATTAGTTGAGTAGTTCTGCTTGTATATTATCGGGACCTGCTGCTTTCCTATCCTTTAGCTATGTTATTGCAGAATAAACTTCGTTCTGTAATATTCTTGGTCCATCATTTACCTCTTCTTCTAGCTCTAGGTCTTCAAATAGTTTTTCTGATATTCTTTCCACATTCTTATTTTACTCTGTCTAAGATGATGTTTCCGTCAGAATCAGTTAGATTTCCTTTACAGGTAATAAGACAGTAGATAGTATTACAATGTAAAAATGAAGGTACAGTAGAACGTCAATAATCCGGATTAATGTGGACCGGACCACATCCGGATTATCAAATTATCCGGATTATCGAAATTACCTCAAAAAAGGCCAGTCTACACATTAAAGTACAACAAACGTTTTACAATTTTATGTTTTCTCTTGTACAGTAAAGTATCTAGAGGTGAAATGAATCAAAACATTGTTTTATGTTTATTGTAATTAATTTATAATAGCAGCATGTGTATAGTAAAACATCAGACACTATTTGGGCTTTTAAAAAAATGTGTAAAATATTTTTGAACTGCGGTAGAAGTTCGTTTTTCGCAGCTAAGTTCTTAATTTATTTTAAAAGAATCACGATATTTTTGCTGGATACAAATCCGAATTATTGACGGTCCGGATTTTTGACGTCCGGATTATCGACGTTCTACTGTATAAACTATTCAGTGACTGCAGCTGTACATTGTTTTCGAAATTTATATGTAGATCGTGGCCTGGAATTATTTCTTCTTGAAGTTTCATCTGCAGCTGCGCTATTCGCGGTGTGCAAGTACTTGGAAGGGATACGTGAAACGATCGTATGCGAATAGCGGAGAAATATTGCAACTTTCTTAAATAATTCATATTGTCAATTGAAACTGTCAAATTGACGTACATTTCATATCTATTGTCACTGAAGAAGAAAAATTATATGTTGCTCCACAATATTGATATGATTTGCAATTATTATATAAAGGTAAATTGAATTAATTGTATTTTGCTTGCAGTACTGCATTTTAATAACTAATTTTATTTACTACATACAATTGTTTACGTTTTAATAACATAACCTGAATCTTATTTTTTCTTCTTATTATTTTTTTGGGCTATGGCCTTGACAATTATCCAGTAACCAGCACTAATATAATTGGCCAATATAAATAAAAGTGCGAATAAAGTTGCAGAGCGTAGAAATAGGTGTCGCTTTGCCGAACTTGCACGGTCCCAATATATTATCAAGGGCAGTTAGAGCGAATACGGAGTAGTGTGGGTGTGGGGGAGGATGTAATAGACTACGTTGTATTGATCGAATATAGGCTGAACTACAACATGAAATTCCTGGAATGGAGAACGGTTCTCTCCACAATAAAAGGGTCGGTGTACTTCTCTGAAATTAGGGCCTTGGTATACACCGAGTTATAAAGATAATCCTTTTAATAATTTTTTTAATAGTAAATATTTAATGACTATTTTTGTGAGAATTTCGAACACATTTATTTTTCGTTATGATTTCGGATACGTATATTTCTAATATTTGTGTTTTTAAAACATACTGATACTGATTCCTGTCTTTTATATAGAACAGCACAGCATCATCGTTCGCCTCACCCTCTGTTAGTAGAAGACCTTTAGAAGTTTCTTCACCAGCACCAAATAGTCCTTACGAACACCGAAGAGTTGCTAGCGAGACGAGGTGGAGGTCACCTAGTGCTTCTCCGTTGCCGCTCCGGTCACAATTCCAAGTGGAAGAACCGCTCTATCACAGTGGAAATACTAGTCCTATCATACTACAAAGGTTTTATCACCAACAGAAGCAATTACAACTGCAAAAGGAGGCTGAAGAGTCAGGTAAGTTTGGAGCTCATAAATATTTTTAAGAGTATTTATTTTTCCCAGTAGAGCATGTTGCATGCCTTAAATTTAAACAACAAAACCTTAAATTTAATCAACGAATGTTGGTATAATATACAAAACTCGATTTTAGACAACGCTAAGAGAGTCTTTGAAAACACCTACAACATTGGCAAAAAATGACTGGATGACACAAGAAATTGTAGACCTAATGGAGGTGCGACAGAAATATAAAAATATAAATATTAAATACCTTCAAATCAACAAACTCATAAAAAGAGAAATGAAACAAGCCAAAGAATTCTGGATCGAGAATTCATGTAAGGAAATAGAAGACCTCCAAAAAACAACATGACAGTTTCAACCTCCACAAGAATCTTAAATGTACCTCCGGAATCAGAAAACAGCAAAATGCTCACGTACTTAAAAACGCATACGGAAAAAATTGTGCAAGAACAGTGCAAAGAATGGAAGAGATATATCAATGGCCTTTTTGACGATGTTTCTTGAGAAAATACTAACTGTGACAGCCAGTTAGACTGAGGTCCAAGTATACTGAAATAGGAAGTAAGAAAAGCAGTATAGCAACCTAAAAACAATAAAGTACCTGAACCAGATCAAATCCGTGCTGAGCTACTTAAACCTTTGAACGAGGAAAACTTTACCTACTTAACCAGTTCCTTTAACAAAATTTACAACGAAGAAAAAATACTAGAATATAGGTTGGACTCACTGTTTATAGCATTACCAAAGAAAATCAGGCCCACCAAATGCAGTGATATTAGACTAGTCAGTTTGATGAGTCACGCACTTAAGGCCATCGGTACATAATTCGCAAATATTTTACGGCTATCCCTACTGTTTCTGTCTTTACACGGAAAATTACGTGTAGTAAAATTCACACTGGTATGGATATGTAAACATTACTAGAATGTCATTCTAGAAAATGTCATCATTAACTTAAAGAGATGGCTTTTGAATGTTCTTGGATAACTGTTATTTGTATAATTGCAAATTATTAATTCAGTTAATAAATGTGATAATTTTTTCACTAACTATGTATTCAGTGATTGTAATAACTTATCTGCTGTACAACAAAAACTAATACTCAATCGAGAAACGAGGAAAAGTGTTGAAGTGATTTTTTAATAATATATTGTTACTATGGAACGCTTACAATTTTGAACATCTTTAACAACAAAATACTTGGATCACAGAATATATTATCCTGCTGTGAAGAGTATAGGGGAAAAACAAGGAATGTCACATTTTATACATATTGAGATAAACACCAATAAAGGTTTAACTCTCATGATACCTAAAAACTACTTAGGAGATTCTTAGCAGAATTCTAGCAATTCTTATTCTATAATATTAATATAAGATGAATCTACACTCACCGGCAGAGAAAACGGGCACCCCAAAAAATGGGTAATTTTTAATGTCTTGTATTTCCTAAACCTGATGTCCGATTTAAGTAATTTTTTTAATATGTTATAGCCTTATTCTTGATCAATATCGCTGTAATAGTATTGTTGCTAGACAGGTACATTGTCATTGTATACAGGGTGTACGAATCAAACTGTGTTTTTTTCTCAAACTTTGGAACATCCTGTGGAATGTTCTAGCTTTTATAAAATACTAAAATTAAAACCCAACTATAGCCACAGATTTTCTTAACATTCTGTTTTTTTTATTCATTCGCTTATGTTGGATAATAAAAAAGTTAGGCACTTTAACAACTGCCCCTGTTTTTCGGCAATACAGGGTGTTTTTCAATAAGTACGGCAAGCTTTAAGGGGTAATTCTGCATGATAAAATAATGACAGTTTGCTTTATAAACTTATGCCCGCAAATACTTCGTTTCTGAGATAGGGGGTGTTGAAATTGTTCTTACAAACTGACGATTTATTTATTGCTCTAAAACGGTTTGTGATATGCAAATGAAATTTGGTAGATTTTAAGAGCTAGTTATTGCGCATTTTTTGGCATACAATTGAGAATTTTATATTCACCATTGGCGTGCATACGGGATATATCTAAAATATTTATACCCGTATGCACGCCAATGGTGAATATAGAATTCTTAATTGTATGCCAAAAAATGCGCAATAACTACCTCTTAAAATCTACCAAATTTCATTTGCATATCACAAACCGTTTTAGAGAAATAAATAAATCGTCAGTTTGTAAGAACAATTTCAACACCCCCTATCTCGGAAACGAAGCATTTGCGGGCATACGTTTATAAAGCAAACTGTCATTATTTTATCATGCAGAATTACCCCTTAAAGTTTGCCGTACTTATTTAAAAACACCCTGTATTAACGAAATACAGGGGTAATTGTTAAAGTGCTTAACTTTTTTATTATTCAACATAAGCGAATGAATCAAAAAACAGAATGTTAAGAAAACCTGAGGCTATAGTTTGGTTATAATTTCAGTATTTTATAAAAGCTAGAACATTCTACAGGGTGTTCCAAAGTTTGAGAAAAAAACACAGTTTGATTCGTACACCCTGTATACAATGACAATGTACCTGTCTAGCAATAATATTATTACAGCGATATTGATAAAGAATAAGGCTATAACATATTAAAAAAATTACTTAAATCGGACATCAGGTTTAGGAAATACAAGACATTAAAAATGACCTATTTTTTGGGGTGCCCGTTTTCTCTGCCGGTGAGTGTATATTAACTTATTAATTTAATGATGCACAAAAAAACTGCTAAAATTCCTTATTTTTGTTCAGTGGCGTGCGGACAATCCTGGTCCTTCGTGTGGATAAAAATTTTTAGAAAATTTATATAGACTGATCTTTATGTTTACTGTCTTGAATCGATAGCTTAGTCCTAGTCGATAGTACTCAGTTTTTGTTACCACATGGCGAGAAAAGCCAAAATTAATGAAAAAGCGACATTCCTTGTTTTCCCCTGTACTCTTCATGTATTCTCTGCTTGGATCTGGATCTTCCACAAATAATACACAATAAATAACTTTTTATTAAGTTCACGTCTTAAATCAATTATTTATCAAATACACTATATATCAATATTATTTAATTAACAACTCAAAATATTCCCGATGCCATGTCAAATATTTAAAATTGTCACTGTCTGACTGACAATATGCTGACAATATTCTATTAGACTGAGTGCGTTGTAAAACAAAGATAGATTTGGAAAATATTACCACGGACATTGTGTTCATTTTTTTCGAATCCTGAAAAAACCAATAAATATTTTTGAAAAATTTAAACGCAGAATGAAAGACTAAATTATTACCGAGGGCCGAAAGTCCCTTAGAATAAATAAAAAGTTTATTTTGAATGAGATATTTGAAATTAAAAATCACACTAAATTTTCTCTTAGTTTTTCACCCCTGTAACTTATTAAAATAAACATTATAGAAGTTCTCAGGGACTTTCGGTCCTCGCTAATAACGTAATTTTTCATTCTGAGTTTAAATTTTTCAAAAATTTCAGGATTCGAAAAAAATGAATCCCCATTTGAATAGCATTTCAGCCGAAAATACGTACCCATCCCCTTAAGACACTTTTACGAATTATACAAAACCGAGTACTCCCTATGTGTAAAAGTAGAATGGGTAATAGACTAAGAGCCGCTATAGGTGAAATTTCTTAATCATTTTAGGCAAGACGGGACCCTATAACTTAAATAGTAGAACCTAAAAGAAAACGTTTGAGCACTGTGCCGTCACTTTTCAGTGGCACATGCGTCTACAGTGGCGCGTCAAACTTTCCACTTATGGACGGGATACATAAATTAAAAAATACCCTCCCTTATTAACAGAATTTAATTTTTTTCATTTTTTTAAGTTCTACGTGATTAAGACATAAGATTCATCGTATTTTAACCCACCACCCCCTTCTCCCTGCCCCCACCGTCAAAAACTTTATTTTTCGATTTTATTTTTTTTTGATAGGATGCAATCAATTTTAAAATTTCAAAAAATTTACAAGCATAGTTAAGGCTTTTATAAAACACGTCTATTTTTTATAGACCTGTAAGTTGAGTTTACATAACCTCAAAAAAATTTTAAAATTTTTCTTTTGGAAAAAAGTATATAACTTTTTTTGGGGATAGCTGCAGATCTAATTTTTTCTTAGTCTTGTGTATTTTATCAAGCACTATATTTCTAATTTTTTTCAGATTTTTCTGTAACGCTGGTCACCTTTAAAAATCCAAAAAACTGTTTTTAAGGGGGTTTTGGGGGGGTTGAACGTGTTTTTCTGATTTTTAAATATTCTAAAGGACTCAGTTACTTCAAGTTACATATAACCTATAAAAACAAAATTGATTTGATATATTATGAAGTCTATAAAATAGGGAAAATCCCCCAAAACCCCCCAAAAAACAGTTTTTCGGATTTTTGAAGGTGGGGAGCCTCACGGAAAAATCTGAAAAAAATTAAAAATATAGTGTTTGATAAAACACATAAGATTAAGAAAAAATTAGACCTGCAGCTATTCCTCAAAAAAGGTTATACGCTTTTTTGAAAAAAAAAATTCTTTTAATTTTTTGAGGTTATGTACACTGTACCTATGGGTATATAAAAAATAGACATGTTTTATAAAAGCCTCAGCTATGCGTGTGAATTTTTTGAAATTTTAAAATTGATTGCATCCCACAAAAAAAATAAAAACCAAAAATGAAGTTTTTGATGGTGGGGGCAGGGGGAAGGGGGTGGTGGGTTAAAATTACGCTGAATCCTATGTGTTAATCACATAGAACTTAAAAAAATAAAAAAAATTTAATTCTGTTAGTAAGGGAGGGTAACTTTTAATTTATTTATCCCGTCCATAAGTGGAAAGTTTGATGCGCCACTGACGACGCATGTGCCACTGAAAAGTGACGGCACAGTGTTCAAACGTTTTCTTTTAGGTTCTACTATTTAAGTTATAGGGTCCCATCGTGCCTAAAATGATTAAGAAATTTCACCTATAGCGGCTCTTAGTCTATAATAAGCAGTTTGGATTTAGAAATTGTCTAGGAACTAGAGAGGCACTATTTTGTATGCGCGTTCCCTTTCAAAAAACTTGTCAACGAAAGCACATTTCTGTTCGTAAGACTACTAAAATACTTATATTACAATGAAGTAGCCTCTATCCAAATTGGAGACAGTCGTATTGAAAAACTACCCATCAGACATGGAGTACGTCAGGGTTGTGTTTTGTCACCCAGTCTTTTTAATCAATACTCTGAAGAAATCTTTAGGGAGGCTTTGGATGGCAGACAAGAGGAAGTAAGACTAGTCGGAGAAGTAATCAACAATATTAGATACGCTGGCGATACAGCCAGTTTTCAAGAAAATTTACAAGATCTCTAGACATTAGTATACCTCACAATACCTCACATTAGAACTAATTATCATTTTTTTTTCAGGAAAGAAACGTTTTTCCTCCTTTTTAAAATTGCAATTGGGCGGAGATCGAAGCGGTCGATCATCGAGGCATCAAAGTCCCGAACCACCTCCTCGACTCAGCAGACGCCCTAGCGGAGAAAATCAAAGTCCGTTAGCATTACGTCGAAATTTCTTAGAGAACAATTCTTGTAATTCTCCCAGCCTTTCACGAAGGTAAGCGCTTTATTAATTATGTAACGTATATTTTTTATTGTATATAAAACTTATTATACCACGTTCGTTTCCAAGGTAAGTTCGAGGTCATACTGATCGGTGGGTGTGTCGTGTAGTCGATACAACCACCCATCATGTGTTTCTCGAGCTTAGCTTGGTAGTGAACGTTGTATAGTCTTTTTTCGTCCAAATAGGGTATCTCAGATAAAATACGTACCTACCTCTTTCAGTCATTCGTCATTCTGCAGTGGCAATGCAACTAATTCTCATAAGCAGTGTTGCCGATTTTAGCGCTTCCTTCATTGGGGTATATATAATCAAACATTAAACCTTTCATTGTTGACGAAATATGCCTAACTCGACCTGGGTGCTGACTCCATTTTTCGCTGCATTTACATTGTATTGTTTTAGTTGAGATGGCCCTGGAATTGCTTCATCGGTAATATGAATCTAAACTGACGTTTTAAACACACTTTTATCTATATACTCAATAGAAAAACAACTTGTTTCAGTCAAAGACATACTAACCTCTAAACGAATATTATGCATATCTGCATAATATTACGTCTGAAGCCGTCATGCTCACCTGACACTAGTAACGGTATGACGTCTTTAGGCATCATCAGCATTCAAAGGGCTAAACAGCTTGTATCATCGTACAGTGTATTCCGTGCTACTACTTTAGACCCTAAGGTAGATCAGGTGTATTGCTTTTAGTAGGTGATCTACTTTTGCCTAAACTTGAAGGGACTTCTTTTCGTTTCTAATTGTATATAATGTCCACAGTGATATTTTCAATGGATCAACTACACTCTCATAAAGAATTGTTCAACGGTAAGTAAACAACCAACAATTTAAATATGTTATCTCTTGCAAGATGTTCTTTTCATTTAAAGGACGCGTTCATTCACAAGTTGCTGTGCTTAGGAATTTAACAGCTTGCGCACTTGCCATTACGCAGCTTTGTACGTGAAAATTACAACTTTTTCCAATGGTACGTAATATCCTTCTCACAACTCTTCTTAATCCGTCCTGTTTCGAGGCAATAGTTTCTGTTTCGTGGCTTCAAACTTTTACATGTACCGAACGCCGGTCAACAGAACAATCTCCTTTCCGAATGACCATTTTACCCGCTCTCGACAGTTCCCGGCACAACATACCACCCATGTTGATTACTGGATCTCCAGATGGCTTGTTCCTTTTAACAGGAGGCACCAGCGTGATTGTGAGAGTCGGATTTAAGTAGAAAAGGCTAAGTGGAGTAAACTGGAACCAACTCAATGCTCTTGCATTCTACATGTATGCCCCCATGCCGTTTAGTAAACATTAGGACTTAATTCTCTTTAGGACCTTTTAGTAAAGGAGACTCTTTATCAACGTTGCTATTCAATATGGCCTTAGGATATGGAATAAATAAAATATTGTCTGAGCTGTCAGAGGATTTGCCAAACGAGGATCAAAACTATTGTTGGCCTTTGCTGATCATCTAGATGCAGTGGCTCATTTTACAACAGACGTGAGAGAGGTGTTTTCACAACTCGAAGAGGAAGCAGGTAGTTTGGGTCATCGAATAAATGAAGAGAATACGAAATACATGCTAGTCACCAAAAATGTGAGACCAAGAGTTAAGCAGGACATACCTATTAATGACCACAAATAGAGTTTAAATATCTGCGGGCGGTAATCACAGATGATAACTATTTAGAAAAAGAGGTCTCAGCAAGGATAGCTGCGGGGAATAAAGCATTATACTCCCTATCATCATTATTATAATCGTAAGCTGCTAAAAAACAATCTAAATTAAGACTGCACATGTTCATTATCCGCCTAGTTACATATGGAAGAGAACCATGGACCCTACATTAGCAAGAAATTAATAAGTTGCTGGTATTTGAACACAAGGTTTTCAGAGTGAAATTTTTCTCTCAAAGAGATGAATTGACAGGAGCGTGGAGGGGCCGCAATGCTGAATTGGCGACTCTGTTATGATAACTGAAAACATCGTCAGACATATATAAGAGCTAACCAGATAAGATGGGCAGGTCATGTGGAAGACAGGACCTCGATTTTTGACCCATCGCTTCGTTATCGAACGTATTCGCTTCGTATCTGTTTAGTGTACAGATAGCGAATGGTCGATAACGAAGCGAAGGGTAAATCGAGGTCCTGAGTGTTAAAGACAGGCTTTTTTGTGAGACCAGACGGATCAGTAGACAGTCCCAGAAAAAGATGGAAGGATGATGTTGGAATCGATTTATCTAGGACAGGGGTGCAACGATGGGAAATGGAAGCGCAAGATCTTAGAAGATGGAGGGCTATAGTGGATGCGGCGAAGAATCACGCCGCGTTTTAAAGCCTCTCAAGAAGAAGAAGATCAACTTAGGCACACTTTATGCATACAGCGCCATGTTAACTTACTACTGCTTACTTCTTGCCAACAGCACAGTGTCGTCTGCATAACGAATTTTATTTATAACTTCCTAGAGGCATTATTATTAACCCTATAAACATATACATTAAGCGCCACGCTAGTAGACACACGGATACCTATGTAATTGCTAGGCTTCTAGGCTAATCCGGTCCATTCTCACATGTGACTTCATGTCTGTCATTACATTTATGTCATGTATTTTACAACTTTAACACATGACAATAATAACAATGACAACTATAAACTTCAAATACAACTGTTTTATAGACTGTCAACTCATTGTTTATATACATTTTGTGACGTTCTAGACGTCACTAGATATTTCTAGGTCATTTAATGACATCTCGAATATTCTCCAACTTAATACTTCTTCTTTTAAGTCAACGGACTTTTTCTATATAGAATCAATCTGTTTATTTCTCGACATAAAAGTAAACCGTGCTACAAGTGAAGGGTTCAAGACTGCCCGTGTGTCTACTAGCGTGGCGGTTACTGTATATCATGTTTTTAATCTATATGTATCAACATTTCAGGTATGTATCACCGACGCCTCCATTGCCTCCTCCACGGAGACTCTCAGAGAGCACGTCGGTACCAGGTTCTCCACAGCACTTGCGGACCCGCTTTCACTACACGCCCGAACCTCAGAGACGACTTTTCCAAAAAGACGAAGTGTCATAACAGTGGTCCTACATGCCTTTGGTAAATGGGGGCACTTAATAGGCACGAGATTTGTTTTTGTTTGTTGCGTTAACAGATAGATGCAAACACCTGAAATTTTTTATTTAATTGAGGTGGCAAAATGATTAATACTAGTGTTTTTTTGATGACGTGTGTTTCTTGAAGGTTTGGACAACCTTTGAAAAATTTTATGTAATATTATTTACATAGCATTCAATAATTTGAAAGTTTTATTGCAAACATATACAGTGATGAGCGAGCTAATAACCGAAAAATAACGTATAAGACGGAAAACATAATACGTTGTGAACTAAAAAGAGATGAAACTAGTAGAGGTGGGAAATTATCAATAGAAACCTATCAATTTACATTATATTGATAGTTTCCCACCTTTAGACGTATCGGAGGAGTTTGGCAACTACCACTGTCATAGGACTGTGGCAGTTTTAGTTGGCATACTCCTCCGATATGTCTAAAGGTGGGAAACTATTAATATAATGTAAATTTATAGCTTGCTGTTGATAATTTCCCACCTCTACTAGTTTGGCCTCTTGTTATTTCATAACATATTATGTTTTCCGTCTTTTGCGTTATTTTTTCGGTATTAGCTCACTCGTCACTGTGTACATACTTCATTTAATTACACATTATACTCATTATTATGCATTTATTACATTCGTTCACTCCGTACATACTTGTATTATTTTCATAACTATTTAAATTAATCGCGTAAATGTAGTACTAGTTCATCATCATCAATGGCGTTATAACTCTTCGTGAGTCTTTGCCGCGTTTACTATTGCCTTCCATGTTTGTCGGTCCTGTGCCACTAATTCCAATTGTCGCTCTCCCATTTTCTCTAGATCTTCTTTGACTGCATCTTTCCACCTTTTTCTAGGCCGCCCTACAGACCTTCTTCCATCTGGCCTTTCCCAGAACACATTGTTTATAAAGCGATTGTCGTTACTGCGTATCACATGCCCTGCCCATCTGAGTCTATTGGCCTTTATATATCTGACTAGATTTTCTTTTCCGAATAGAGACTCTAGCTCGTTATTGTATCTGCGCCTCCATTCGTTTGTCACGCTGTCTCTGCAAGGGCCATATATCATTCACACCAGCAATTTATTTACTTCTCTTTTTGTTAGCGTCCATGTTTCGCTTCCATACGCGACTGCTGGTCGTATTATGGTCTTATATATCTGGATTTTTGCACCTCGTGAAAGAAGTTTTGACTTCATTAGATGTTTCATTGCAAAGAAAGATTTGTTTCCTGCCATTATTCGCGTTTCAACTTCTCGCTCTAATTTGTCGCCATTTGTGATTGTTGCTCCTAGATATTTAAATTCTTTAACCACTTCGAAGTTATGATCGTTTATAGTAATATTTTGTCTTATTCGCCGTCGTTCTTGTTTTGAGACGACCATGTATTTTGTTTTGTCTTCATTTATTTTTAGACCGATGTTTAATGCAGCTTCTTCAAAGCTCGAGAAAATATCCTTAATTTCTAATGTTGATTGTGCTACTGCGTCTACGTCATCGACAAAGGCGAATATAATTTTTGCTCCCCGAGCAGTTATGTCTGATTTGAGTTTTGGATACATTTTTCGCATGACATATTCTAAGGCCAGGTTAAACAATAATGGGGACAACGGATCTCCCTGTCTTAGTCCAGAATTTACGCAGAAAGCATTTGATATTTTTCCCCCTATTCTAACTTATGCAAAGGAGTTACTTACACACATTTGTGTTACCGCAGCTAGTTTCTTTGGTACGCCAAGCTCGATCATTGCCTTCCATAATGTTGCACGATTAATTTAATCATAAGCCTGTTTGAAGTCTCTAAAGATCTGATGAACGTCCTGATTATATTCCCAATACTTTTCAAGCATTTGTCTTATTGTAAATATTTGATCAACAGTCGATCTGTCCGGCCTGAAACCACACTGGTAGTCACCAACTATTTCTTCGGCGTATTGTACTAATCTTTTTAATAACATCGAAGCCAATATTTTATACGTAGTATTGATTAGTGAGATTCCTCGGTAATTCATGCATGTAGTACTAGTTAGAGTAATAAAATACTATACAAATAATTTAGAAAAAGAACGGATAAAAATTTTATGGTTTGAAATACACTTTATTATTCAGTATAGTCGCCCTAAACATCAATACACTTGTTCCAACGAGATTACATTTTATAAATACCATCCTTGAATTGAGAATCTGGAAGTACGCTTCCACATATGTTATGACTTCATCATTTGATGGAAAATGCTTTCCACACATGAATTTTTTTAGGTATTGAAACAGATGGAAGTCGCTAGGGGCCAAATCTGATGTATACGCTGGATGCTCCAACAATTTGAACTTTAATTAATGTATTTTAGCCATTTTTAAAATGCTCATATACACGGTGCATTGTCCTGATAAAAATAATTTTTTTCTCCTGCAAACCGGGACTTTTTTCACGAATTCTTTCCTTCAGCTGGTCTGAATGGTTACAATAATCTCCAGAATTTATTCTTTTATCCGTTTTGCAAGTAATCTACAAACAAAATTCCTCTAGCATCCCAAAAAACTGATACTAGCACCTTCTTGGGTGGAAGGGTTCAACATTACTACATGCCTGATGATGGTGTCAACTTAGATGATGTTTTTTAAGAGCTCCAGTACCAGTTTTTCTTTTCGGAACATTGTCAAAAGGCTACGACGCATCGGACCGTTTCAATTGATAAATTGAATCTCTTGAAACACCAGTATCACGTGCTATGGTAATTACAGAGTCCCTTTTTTCAAGTAACGTTGAAGCACAAACTTTCTGTTCATTTGTAAGTTTTTTTCACCCCATAGTTTTTACTTTAGTTTTTCAAGAAATTTCACATTGACTACTTGTATAAAGCCAACTGTGTGTACAATACAAACGCACAGAATAAACTAAAAAAAAATAAGATGTCAGTAAACTACAGACACCTGCCGATGCAAGTACGTCATCACCTTTCCCCTCAAACACTAAACATGCTCAGTTGGCTTTATACAAGTAGATAATGTGAAACTTCTTGAAAAACTGAGATAAAAACTATGGGGCGAAAGAAACTATCAAATGAACAGGAAGTTCGTGCTTCAACGTTACTTGAAAAAGGGGACTCTGTAATTACCGTAGCACGTGATATTCGTGTTTCAAGAGATTCAATTTATCAATTGAAACCGTAGGATGCGCCGTAGCTTTCTGAGACTATTCCGGAAAAAACCTGATTCTGGAGCTATTAAAAAACATCATCAAGTCTGACACCATCATCAGGTAGGTAGAAATGTTGAACCCTTACATAACTGCCACAGAACCCAAAATTATATAAATATCCTTAAAGTCGGAAAAATGAAAGAATACCCATGAACGATCACATTAATCACTTATGTTGTATTTGCTGTCTTTTTCTATAAATAACAAACGTTTGTTTTAGAAAAAGACAGCAAATACAAAAAAAGAGATTGATGTGATCGTTCATAGGTATTCTTCCATTTTCCGACTATATAAAGTATTAATTTGTAAAATTAAAATAATAATTATCCTGATTTATGCGTTTTATTCACTATGTAAATATTTTTTTTACCGGCACTGTATATAATTATTGCAAAAAACTAGAAGTACTTCAAACAAAAAATTGGTATAATCGTCACTATGATTTCTAAACCAAAATTAAAAGTTGTTCTGAAGCTATTTTCTTTTGGCATTTTTGTAATTAAATAGTTTTGATGGGAAATAAGCCACAATTTTACTAAAAAATGATTTTATTAACGTTTCGACGTCTAAATCGGATGCCGTTCTCAAAATACAAAATAAAAATATATTAATATACAAAATACAACGGCATCCGATTTGGACGTCGAAACGATAATAAAATCATTTTTTAGTAAAATTGTGGCTTATTTCCCATCAAAACTATTTAATTACAAAATTAAAAGCTATTTAATATAAATAAATATAAGCTATTTAATATAAATAAATTTTGAAGATAACTTTTTTTTTATGTATCATTCACTTATTGATAAAACTTTCAATTATTGTTGCTCTTATTATCAACCTGGTATTAATCACATCTGGTCTCTTAGGTTTGTTGTGAAAGAGAGGAGGGTGAGTAACTATCTAGGATTTTATGGTATGTCAAAAATATTTTGGGGGAAACCCCCCACGTAACTGCTATCTTACTTACTTACCTAAGTAGTTTAGTATATGTTAACGTTGTTATTGACTATCTTATGGCGGGATTTGAAGGAGTATTTCAATTTATCTAGATTATGCTAACGTTAGTTTATTATATGAGGGCATGTATCAGAAATTGCGTTAGAAAACAGTGGTAAACGATATTCCAAAAAGAGTTATTCTTCAAATAGTTACGAGAAAAGGTTTTATGCCAAATATTTCTCTTTTTTTATATGAACCAATTAAACAAAATCGTCCCCACTAAATGGATTACACGAAGAAGGAAGAAGAGGTATTATTCAGTGACCAGGCAGGTCGCCAGATCTTACGCCGTTGGATTTTTTCTTCGGGGTTATCTCAAGAACAAATTACAACACAGACAACTAGCATTCCTAGCAACTCCCTTGAACTTTGTTTGAGCAATCTAAGAGATAGAAGAAGTGTTCTAAATTGGTATTTAGAATTTCGTTAATTTGGTCTGCAATCTTCTCTGTTATCTAACGCAGTTTTTCTGACAAATTGCTAAATGTTGTAAGCTAGTATTTTTCGAGGTACGATCAATATTTGAATAGTTTACATAGCTTTTCTACTATAAAATATCTTAAAAGTTGCCTTATTGTCTTATCTTCGTGGCCATTGCTTTTCAGCGGTATTTGTATAAAATCTGATAATTTGAAATGATCCTATTTTGATGAAATGAAAATATTATGCCATTTTTACTGCTAAAACTTACCCCATTGGCTGTATCCATATGGTTACTTTAGTCAGGTGTCGTCCACGCGCCAGCGAGTGATGTGGTTACTTCAGTTAGGTGCCATTCAACAGAATGGCTCCTAGCTCCAGTTCCAATGCTCTTAATAGGCAGCGAATGGGTTAATTGCCAACTAGAAACATTATTTGTTAAAGACAAAAATATATAGACTGAGTACTTTATTGCTTTTCAAAATATGTACAACCAAGATCGATACACTTTTGTATACGTTAAAACCAATTGGTAAAACAGTTCTTCAGTTGACACCTGCAAAATCACTGTTCTAAAGGCATCGATGGCTTCTTCTGGTGACTGGAATCACTGTCCACTCATTGAATTCTTGATCTTTGTGAACGTGAAGAAGTCGATGGGACTGAGGTCGGGACTATGCGGTGGATGGTTTAACTATTCGATGTTTTTAAGCTCCAAAAACTCTGTTGTCTTTTGGGCAGTGTGAGCACTTGCGTTGTCCTGATGTAGGATGATTCGCCATTGTGTGTTGCTTGTGGCAATAAAAAGGAAAGAAGAAGAAGTTGTCAACACATATAGAATTAACGAAGGCTCCGTTGCTCAGAATCGGTTAGAGATGTGGGTGTGGTTCTTTACATTTTCTTATTAGCTGGAAAATAGATGAATAATAGACAAAAATAAATAAAAAATGGAAAATAGCTACTAGAGCTAAATTAGGACATAATGGACAAAAAAATTTATATAAATAATGAATCAATATAAAGCCGAAAGGGAGCCACTTTGATCTTTTAGTTTTGAAAGGGAAGACAAAGAAAAACTCTTTAAATAAACCAAACAAATTAAAATTAACTAAATAAAAATAATTATTTCAAGATAAATATAAATTCATATAAAGATATATAATAAAGATAAGAAAGATAAATAAAACCTACCTTAATATTTCTTACTCAGTTGACCAGAGAGAAGGGAGATGGATAATTTAACAAGCAAACATTATTAAAAATGAATACTATTTATTGAACAAAAAAATATATAAAAAAAGAAATTAATGTGGACCTCTTTCTGGTTTTACATTTTTTGTAAGAGGTGTTATCCACAGATACAAATAAATACAATATTAAGTTGGTACCTTTGTGTCTCTGCAAGAATGTCCTGCTTCCACCGCTAAGTCCAGATATTACGGCCACTTTTCACTTCACAAAAATACACTACTGATGGTACAATTTTTGGAGTATACAGTAGTACATAATATGTAGTTTGAAAAGTTCAGCAATGTTGTAGGAACTTAACTTGTAACAAAAAGAAACGACTTCATGTCACTACGGTTATTAATAGGAACTGCTTGAGATGAGATATTTAATTAACCATGAACTGCGTTCCAAAAGAACAGGGGGTGTTTTCTACACCGAAATAAAAGCCATTGACTACCAACCATCAATCTTGCATCTTCATACCATCTTCATACTTGCATCTCAATGCAAACTATTCCCGGTGTTTTAAGATGACATCCACCGGACACTACACAGTTAGAAGTTCGATTTCTTTACTTCTTTGGCTGATCGATAATCATCTCCTTTGAGTTCCTACGATCGCTTCTAAGGCCCCCAGAAGAACTTTATCTTTTTTCCCCAGCTCACATTATCCTGCTTCAACCAACCAATCGCAGAAAAATACCAACCCTGTTACCTACCACTTTTCTCAAATATTTCCCCTGACAATTATTACAGCCAATTACATCTATGTTTCCAACACTCGAATGACAAATGTTCAACGAATCAGGACAGAATATCATGATTTAGATTTTTGCATCGTCATCTTTTTCGCTAAATTTTGAGTATGCGACTATTAGTTAGAAAAATAAATAAGTTTTATAGTGTTTACATTTGCACAAAGATATTTCCATTCGATTACGCCAAAATATTGATCATAATTCCTTCCAAATGAGACTTACTTAAGTAAGAAGAACAACAAACAGCGCACTTAGATCACTACGTTTAATTTCTCAATGTTTATTCTGGATATGAGTTGACATGGAAAAGGGATTAACTTTATAACGAACGTTGAAGTTGCTTATATTTATGGTGAACAATAAGAACCACTCAACGTTCACTTGTGTTCTTTAACGCAAGGAAACAGACACTTGTGTAAACACCAAAATTTTTCCAATAGTCCATAGCGTATAAACATTTTATTAAATGGACCTGGAGTGTTTTTTACCTCGAAGATCCTGTTATCTTTTAGACTGTAAAAATACCCACATATATCAATCTACGCTAAAGCATAGAAACATTACGATTCTACTTAGGAATTTTTTCACGGCGTAATTTTACTAATACAGGGTTATACGAGACTTTTTCTTCTCCAAGTGAGATGGAATTCTTTTAGGAAATTAAGGTGTTTCTGTATCGTTACATGCTGTATCGGAGTTTCGCGATAACTTCTGGTAAACAAACGATTATATACCAATCAGAAGCAACCGTTCATCGATCTTCTAAAGCAATTGTTGCCACATGACCAGATTTTGACAAAAGTTGCGTCCATTTTCTTTGACACACTTCGAAAACCGATCACTTGTGTTGATTTTTTGTTATCGTGAAACATCCACACAGCCGATTTTCGTTTATTTTCTGGTTCGTAGGAGTTAATCCAAGATTTATCGCTACTAACAATAATATAAACGTTTTTGGAACTTCCTTTGTTGAACCGTTCCAATGTTTTTCGACACAAATTGAACCGCTTTTTGCTCTTCTGTGAGCAAATGAGGGATCCAAGGGGAAACCAATTTCGTAACACCCAGTTCTTCATGTAGGATCTTTTGGGTCGAGGTCTTTGAGATGCCCAAATTATGCCTCTATCTCCCGGTATGTTACACGGCGGTCGTCCTTAATTAACTGACGAACCGCATCAATGTTTTGCTGTGTAACTGGTGTTTTGGGTGGACCTGGCCTAGATTCGTCTCTGAGACTAGAGCGACCACATTGAAATTTGCAATAGCAGCGGAAAATAGTTGACGGGTGTGATGCTTCATTCCCAAACACAGAAACCATTTCAGCGAGACATTGCCGTTAGGATAATCCTCTCCAAAAATTGTAAAAAATATTGCTTGAAAATGTTCTCAGCTAAGATCCATGTTCGATGTGCTAATATCAAAAATTCGCTGTATCTACTCGACTTGTTGTAACGCAATGAACTTATCGATTTATGTCAACAAAAGGTTGAGGTTACGTTTGTGTCGGAAGTTTTATTAGTGGCGCCCTCTAAGCGGCTACATGCAAAACTAAAAAGACAAACCTCGTATATTGCGCCAAGTTGAGAATTCTTTAAAATTAGTTGTAATTATTTAGCAATATGCAATTAGATTGACCACAAATAAAAAAGAAAACATTTACTGTAGGTACATAGAAAAAATGTTTTTAAATATTGGCAAAAGATTTTGAGAGAATTTTTAATATTTAGTACCCAATAATTGGTACCACGAAAGGCTTAATTAATAAACTTGAATGTGGCTGGTACTCATACTTTTGTAACCTTCGTAATTGTTACAAAAATGACATAATATTTTCATTACAAAACGGGCATGAATATATATTTTACTACAAGATTAATATAAATATAATTCAGTATTGCAAATCGAATAATAAATTAAAATTTTTCAAAAAATATATGTAGAATCTTGTAGTAACATATTGGTAGTAAATGTTTATAGTAAATGTGCAAATTTTTGAGATGCTTTGGTGGTGTTGATATTTGAAACGCATTTTTGCTATAGCTAATATTTAAATACAGGTAAAATAGAGCGACAATTGCGAAATAGATAAAAACGATGTAGGTTCAAGGAAATTTGGATTTCGGTGATGAAAGGAAGATCCATCGAGTCAAACATAATTTATGTTTTCATATTTTTAACATAGATCGGAGTACGAAGTTAAAACATTTTTAGATTTTGGTATATAAATTATTCATGTTGTTCTGAAGCTATTTTCTTGTGGCATTTTTACAATTTTAAATATTTATAATGGGAAATAAGCCACAATATTATTAAAAAATGATTTTTATTAATGTTTCGATGCCCAAATCGGGTGCCGCTGTCAAAATACAAAATACTATTAACATAAACAAAAATGTTGTTGCTTAGTAAAAAAAATTCTTCTAATAATTTATTTAATTTGACTCATTTATATCGGCAATTCAGATACATATGATATATTTTAAAGTAGAAGACTTTAAAATGATATTGCCAATATTTATGAGTTGCGTTCCTGGGACGACTTTACTGAAAGATAGTTCATTCGATTACATGAAATCAACCCCAACTCAAGAATATCCGTCACAAAAAAATCATAGCATTTGGTCTGTCTTTAAAAAGACAACCACATGCAACGGTGACATTAAAATTCTCGCGTTAGAGATCTCATAGTAAATCACGAGGAAAAACCAGGAAAAACCTCGTGATACTATCCCGACATCGTAAATATTTGGTCTTACATTTAATTTACTCTCAAAATTAATTTATCTCGAAATAAATTAAAATCTCAAAATTTAATAAAAATCATTTTTTAATAATATTGTGGCTTATTTCCCATTATAAATATTTAAAATAAATTATTCAGGTATTGTTTAATGGAAGCCCCAATATACTTTTAGTGTGCAGTTCTCATCTAAAGTCCCCACTTCAACATATTTCCTGAATTAGTAATTTCATTATATTAATACGTTTTTGAGTAGTAACTCAATAAAGGTTCATTGTTTTTATGAGCTGTCAACTTAATTAATAAAAATTGTTCGCCATGCTAAATCCGATCCAATCAATTGAAGTTAAATGCAAGTCGGAAAAATGAAAGAATACCCATGAACGCTCACATCAATCACTTATTTTGTGTTTGCTGTCTTTTTCTATAAAAATAACAAACGTTTGTTATAGAAAAAGACAGCAAATACAAAATAAGTGATTGATGTGATGTTCATGGTTATTCTTTCATTTTTCCGACTGTATTTAACCTTTTTAACGTTAGTTTTTAATACATTCCTTTCAAACTATACTCAAATTTTATTATTAAACATTTTAATTATTTTATATAATAATTAAATTTACTATCAAGTGATCAAGTGATTATTTTTAATTCGTTTAATATTTAGTTTGACTTTGACGGTTCTGTCAAATGTAAACAACGTATGCTTTGTTGATACGTTATTAGGTGGCGCTAGGAGCAAATATAATAATTTATTGAAATTATTTTTATATAGCATAATTTGTTTAAACTCTAAATAATTAATAAATAATTAAATTTCTTTATTCAATTTTAAAAATATTATTTTAACATAACCTACCTATATAATTTATAACAAAAAACTTTTTTGACTTTTTCGTGAATTTACATCAGTTGTTCTTATAAAAATTCTATTTTACTTGTACCATTTTACAAAATTGACTTTTAAAATTTGTGATGCGAATATTATATTAGAATGTTTTCGGACGAAAAAAAATATATTTTTTTCTTCTAAAACATTTGAGATTTAGATGCTATTGACGTTAGAATTTTTGAATGCGATCTCTGCGGTTTTTTAACGAAATTCAAAGGCTACCTTACCTTGCCTTTTTTATTAGGTATATATTTTTATTTAGGTTTTCAAAGATATTTGGTTGCTATAAAATTTCTAATAAAGTCCAACTTACACAGTATTAATGTAGTTCGGCACAGATACACAACGTACGCACTATTTAAGTATGACATTAAAAAGGTAGCAACGTCAATAACACTTTACTCGCTTAAAATTGTATATTTGGTGTAGAATACATGTTTAGAAATCATTTTTTGCAAGAATTAGTTAAACTGCAAATATATAGCAACTATTGTCAAGCATCTGTCAACAGATGTGATCCAGAAGATCGCCATGCCAAAAAAGGAACTGGGCAGGTCACATCGGAAGAATGGAAAGCAATCGTTGGACGAAGCGAATTCTCGAGTGGCGACTAAGGGCAAGCAAAAGGAGTAGAGGCAGACCTCAAACAAGATGGACTGATTACATCAAGCGATTGGCTGGCCACGAATGGATGCAAAAAACAGCAAACAGATTGGAATGGACACATCTAAGGGAGGCTTACATCCGATGATGGATGGAATATCTGTTGATAATGATGATGATTGTCAAACAGACACATCAAAATGGCTTAACGAGTTAAAATATGTTCTGGACCAAAGTTCCACAAGTCAAAACGTAACAGAAAAATAACAGGACCACTGGAAACATTACATATACCTTAAATAAACAAGGTAAGGTAACAATCTTAGATGACAGAGATAATATCTGAGCAAGCAATGCCTAGTGAGCACTTCTGTGATTACTTAGGTCAGTTTCCTGATGCTCTAAAAGTATTTTTGGGTAGCGAGCAGAAAAATGTTAAAACGTGGAAATTCTACAACCGGCCAGAACCAAATTTTTATTTAAAAAACCCTTTCACAGAACGTTTTCGAACTAAAGAGTTCATCATCAAAGCCGCAGGTTTTACATGCTTGATCCACCAAAATATAGGAGGGAAGACGTTTTTAATTTTATACACTTATAGAAAATTTACATATAAAATTAAGTGTGATGTTTAAAATATTCCTCACATAGCCTCACATTACGGACTCTAAATAGCTACATTTGGATTTAATTTAGAGTTCATTTCATTTAGAGCTTTCATTAGAGTAGGATATAACATTTAAAGGGTTTCCCCTATATTTTGGTTGCTCAAGAAGCATGCAAAAATTGATGATGTTTTAGTTCGAAAATGTTTTGTGATGTAGCCCGAAAGGGATTTTTTAAATGAAATATACCTTTTATATAAAGGATTTTCACTAATTTTTTCAAATTTTTATCAGTATTTACTAAAAATCTATTGTTAGTTTTTCAACTTTTTAAGTAATACAGTAAAACCTCCGTTAACCGAAATAATTGGTTTAAAGAATTTCGGTTAAAAATATCATTGTTTTTTTATTCTTCTTGTAGGAACCAAATTACATGGTATTGGACAAATATAGGTGCAAAACATCGTTGCCAAAGGAAAACCCAAAAGAAAATAGAATATTTCTTTAAAAAACACTCTAAACATGTTCATTTTCCTTAATTTTATTGCTTTTTTTTAATTTACTTTTTATTGACGAAATTATTGAAACTGTCGGCCATTTCGGTTAAACAATGTTTCGGTTAACGGAGGTTTTACTGTACGTAAAGTATTACATTTAAGCAAGTTGGAGCCTGCGTACTAAATAGAACATTATACCAACCAAATATCTTTAAAAAATTATCTTATTCAATATGTTTTCACTGCCAAAAATACAAAAATAAGTTGGTGAAAGGCGGCAGTACTGTTATGTATTTTTTGTTGAATATTCCTTTTTGTACTTCATTATGAAGATTTTAGTCATCTTTCATTGCTAGTCTTATAGTCCGTCGAGAGACGTGGTTGCTTGTGTATTATTTTTTAATTGATTTAGGCGCATTATCCAACCATTCAACCCCCGAAACAGGGTGTTTCGAAATAACATCGTAATCTTTTTTAACGAATATCGGGTGCCCTCAAACTTTCTTAAAACAACAACAATGCAAATTCTATAACGAAATTACATAAATTGCTGTATGTTTGTCGCATTTAATTGCCATTATGATGCTCGTATTCTATTAGACATTCGCCGCTTCGCGGCTCATGTCGTATCCGTCTACTTGCATCAGAATGACCGTCATTATATGCTCGTTGCATAATATAGTATTATCCAATTAACAGTAAATCCATTTAATAATTAATAAAGCCCTCTACAAATGGATTTTTGCAAGCGACTTGTTTGACAGATTAATTAACTTTTTTATGATAATGAAATGTTTTTACTTTATTTCCCCTAATTTATTATGAATTTTAATCACTTAATTTATAAGTCTTTTTTAACTTTATTACTTTCACTTTTTATACTACAACACAATTTATATCTACAATTATTATTTACAATTTATTTTCGACATTATAAAAAACGCGCACTTCATAAAATCGAGGTAATGAATGCCTGCGTGTTTCAGCTTTCGTATTATATAGTCTAAGAGCTAGTGAACCCTCCGACTAACGGTCGTCCTGTAAGGCTAGAAATTTGTCTAGTGATAATTCATAGCACACCAAGGCTAAAAACCATGACCTGGCAGGCATCAGCGGTGCACGTGTATCTACCAGGTGAATCGAAAAGTGCAAATTTAGGGGGTAAAATAAACTTTCTCCTGTAAGGTTTAAATTTAAGTATGCGCTTAAGTAAGTCATTTAGAAGAAATGTTTACAATG
Source organism: Diabrotica virgifera virgifera (assembly GCF_917563875.1). Lineage (NCBI taxonomy): Eukaryota > Metazoa > Arthropoda > Insecta > Coleoptera > Chrysomelidae > Diabrotica > Diabrotica virgifera. The sequence continues at coordinate 249,836,980 of NC_065448.1, read as the reverse complement.
ACAGGCGATTCTGAAGAGTATAAGACCTTGCCAGACGAGGGGAAAGATTAGGGGTTTTTCCTAAAATTCTTCTTTTTGCATCGAACAATTTTTTTTAGGTTTTTTGAATCATTCCAAACAAAAAATGTCTTTAGTGATTTTTCTCTTAATTTAATAGTTTTTGTTATATAAGCGATTGAAAATTATGAAAATTGCGAAATAGGCCATTTTTAACCCTAAATCGGACATTTATCTAAAAATTTCAATGTTGCCAAGGTACGTAAATATTCTTTAAATATTGATTGATGAAATCCCGAAGAGTTTTTTGCAATAAAATATCGAAAACCCCTTTGTTTTTTTAATTGCTAATCAAGCGGGCGCGACACTGTAGTATAAGTGAGGACGTTTGAGTTTGCATAAATTCATTATCTCGGGAATGGGAAAATTTCAAGAGAAATCATCAGACATGTCGATTTTTATTTTTGAATTAGGACTTTTTGGCATATATATATATATATAATACTAGTGACGTCATCCTTCTGGGCATGATGACGTAATCGATGATTTTTTTAAATAAGAGTAGGGGTTGTGTGATAGCTCATTTGAAAGGTTATTTAATTCTCTATTCAGTAATATAAACATTAACATAATTATTTATACAGGGTGTACAAAAAAATGTTTTCTTCTATTTGTCAAATTTAATCAAAGTTAATTTAATAAAAAAAATTTTTGTACACCCTGTATAAATAATTATGTTAATGTTTATATTAGTGAATAGAGAATTAAATAAACTTTCAAATGAGCTATCACACAACCCCTACTCTCATTTAAAAAAATCATCGATTACGTCATCACGCTCAGATGGATGACGTCACTAGTATTTATATATGCCAAAAAGTCCTAATTTAAAAATAAAAATCGACCTGTCTGAGGATTTCTCTTGAAATTTGCCCATTCTCGAGATAATGAATTTATGCCAACTCAAACGTCCTCACTTATACTACAGTGTCGCGCCCGCTTGATTACCAATTAAAAAACAAAGGGGTTTGCGATATCGTACTGCAAAAAACTCTTTGGGATTTCATCAATTATTAATGTTTAAAGAATATCTACCTACCCTTGCAACTTTGAAATTTTAGATAAATGTCCGATTTAGGTTTAAAAATGGCCGATTTCGCAATTTTCAAAATTTTCAATCGCTTATATAACAAAAACTATTAACTTAGAGAAAAATCACTAAAGACTTTTTCTGTTTGGAATGATTTAAAAAACTTAAAAAAAAATTGTTCGATGCAAAAAAAAATAATTTTAGGAAAAACCCCTAATCTTTCCCCTCGCCTGGCAAGGTCTTATGCTCTTCAGAATCGCCTGTCATTGTACACATTTCTTCTGAATGACTTACTCAAACACATACTTAAATTTAAACCTTACGGGAGAAAGTTTATTTTGCTCCCTAAATTTGCACTTTTCGATTCACCTGGTAGATACACGTGCACCGCTGATGCCTGCCAGGTCATGGTTTTTAGCCTTGGTGTGCTATGAATTATCACTAGAAAAATTTCTAGCCTTACAGGACGACCGTTAGTCGGAGGGTTCACTAGCTCTTAGACTAATATGTGTTCTCATTTTGTTCTTTAATCTTCGAAGCCCGCCCATAGCCTCTTCTTTTTCCATACTGGCCGCGAGTAGCCGAACTGGTTTCGGTCAGATGGTCGGATAAGGGAGATCAGCGTAACAATAATTTACTTTAGATTTGGAATCGCTCAATCAATTAACGGTTGGAAAGTCCTAGTACCAATCGAGCGGTTCTGACCTCGCTACCAACAGAAATCGGAATCAAGCAGTGTAAGATATTCAAACTGGTGCTTTGCCATGCCACATTGTTTTTGGGGTTTATAGATCGTTTTCTTCTTCTTGTGCCGTCTTCTAACGAAGGTTGGCGATCACTTCATTAAACGCTTCTCTATCTTTTGCAACGTCAAATATCTGTTCAACACTGAGGTTAGTCCAATCTCTGATATTCCTCAGCCAAGATTTTTCTTTCTCCCCAAGCCTTTTTTCCTGTCTAAATTTCCTTGTATGACGACGTAGCAGAGAGTATTTATCGTTTCGAAGTCTGTGGTCCAGATACGATGTTTTTTCTTATTTTAATTGTGTTCAGCTTAAGCTTTCTGCCATGTCCAATTCGTCTTAACAGTTCTCCGTTTGAGACTTTTGCAGTCCAAGGAATTTGCAGAATACGCCTATATAGCCACATCTCGAATGCCTCCAATTTTTTTACGGATTGGGCTTTTAGAGTCCAAGCTTCTACCCCATATAGTAGTTGCGACCAAACATAACATTCGACGAACCTCAATCTGATGGTCATACTCAGTTTCTTATTTGTAAACATTGACTTGTATTTTATAAATCCTTTTCGAGTTATTTCTATTCCGACCTTTATCTCCTCATCTTGATCTAATTGTGAGTTTATAATTATTGCTCCGAGGTATTTATACTTGTCGGCCGTCTCTAGCGGTTTACCATCCAATGTCAGATGTATATTGTCAGGATTTTTTGAGATCACCATGTATTTGGTTTTATTTATATTCATTGTCTGAGAATTTGTAAATCGTGTACATTCTCTGCCATGATTGCAGTATCGTCTTCAAATCTTATGTTATTAATGATGCTCCCTTCATTCCTTACACCTTCAGTTCTTTCCCATAGCGCCTCCTGAAATGTTAGTTGCGAATACACATTAAATAATTGTGGCGACAGCACGCATCCCTGTCTAACTCCTCTTTGGATTTTGACGATTTCTGGGTACAAAACTGGAGTCTTTTCTTATGTAGAGAACTATGAATGAAATATTCTATAAGCTAGACAATATTTATCGAGTTCGTATATGCGTCTGTTTTAAATTTTTTAACGGAATAACATAGAATTCGCAGTTTTGTTTTGTAAAGATCGTTTTTGTGCATCCAATATTTTTAAATATCTTATTGTAAGTCTAATTACTTTGAAAATAATATAGTTATGTAATTTTAACGAATTAATATTTAGCTTTAACATTTTTTTAATTTATTTTATGTAAAGAACGTATAGAAATACCCTGTTCCGAACTTAAGTAAAACTATTTTTAAATATTGTTGGATAATGTGCATTTTATTAGTTTTAGGTTATGAAATTTTAAAACGTTTTATTATTGGACTGATATTTATTACGAAAAGCGGACTTTAGTGTTCCTCAATGAACAGTTTTCAGGACTTTCGTCAAGAGATTATTTAACATGAGATCATCAATTTGATATCGTTGTTTTCTGCTATTTTAATAGTTGAATCAATAATATAACGATTAATATCAAAAATATGCTTGTTTCATTATTTTTCAGGGTATTTTTTGTAGTCAGGGTTAACACCACTAACATTAATTCGATGTTAACTTGCAGTACAAAAGAATGTTTTTAGTGTATTCGAACCCAGCAAATATGTCATTGTTTTCTTTGACGATTGGCTGTTATTGATATTTTTTACATTTTTAGATAGCTTTTTTCGATATATTATACATATTAAATCGAAATATATATTTTTTAAATTGTTTCTGCGGTCTGCCGAGAATTAGTGCAGACAAAACTGCAACATATACAAGGAAAAACTGATAATTGTTCGAAATGTTCTTGTATAGGTGCCTATCTTCTAGTGATGTTGCCGACCACATAGACCCATCTTATTCTACACACAGCCATTCAGAATAGATCAGTTGACGTTAGACCAGTTAATTTCCTTAGATTGTCCAGCCATTATACGTCTGCGTTCAGGGCCTCTCTTGCCCTCAATCTTGCCTTGTAGAATCAACTGTACAAATCAGTATTTATATTACGCATAATGTGGCAGAAGTAAGCCAATTTTCTGTTCTTTACGGTGTATAATTTCTTTGTCTTTTCTTAGCTTCTGGAGAATAGTTATGTTAGTTGTTTGGTGTATACAGAGAAGGGCTAAATTATGGAATAAATTAATTTTCTCTAAAATGGACGACTTTGGAGAAAAATCCCGAAACAGGTCGATTTTGATTTTTAAATTACAATTTTTTGGCATATATTTCATAATAGTGACGTCATTCATCTGGGCGTGATGACGTAATCGATGATTTTTTTAAATGAGAATAGGTGCCGTGTGGCACCTCATTTGAAAGGGTGTTCAATTCTCTATTCAATAATATAAACATTAATATCATTATTTATACAGGGTGGCCAAAAAACAAATTTTTGAATTAAATTAATTGACGAAAAAAGAAGAATGTATGCAATTTATTTAACTCAAAATACATTCTATCACTTTCAGAAAATAGGAAATAATGTTTATTTGGCAAATAAACATTGCTTTTCGCTTAAATTAAATGTTCAAACTGCCAAGTGGTAGGTGGGAGGCTGTTTGTGATTTAATTTAAGCGAAAAGAAATGTTTATTTGTGAAATAAGCATTTTTTTCTATTTACTGACAGCAATACAATGTATTTTTAGTTAAATAAATTACATACATTCTTCTTTTTGCGTCAATTAATTTAATTCAAAAATTATTTTTTTGGTCACCCTCTATAAATAATGATATTATTTATATTACTGAATAGAGAATTGAACACCGTTTCAAATGAGGTGCCACACGACCCCTATTCCCATTTAAAAAAATCATTGATTACGTCATCACGCCCAGATGGATGACGTCACTAGTATGAAATATATGCAAAAAAATTGTAATTTAAAAATAAAAATCGACCTGTTTCGCGATTTTTCTCCAAAGTGGTCCATTTTAGATAAAATTAATTTATTCCATTATATGAGACCCTTAACATATGTCGGTAGCGCCACAATTCAAATACATCCAATCGTTTTATGGCATCTTCTGTAATACTTCAACTTTCTACTCCATAGAGGAGGACACTAGAGACATAACATCTAAGAATTCTTATCCGTATATTTATATTTAAAGATAAATTGCAGAGAATTTTTTTAAGAACGTTAAAAGAGCTTCAGGCTTTTTCAATACGAGCTTTTATTTCGTAGCTATGATCCCAAGTATCCTTAATATTGCAGCTCAAATAGTATATTCGCTCCATTCTTTCTAACGGTGTATCGATTATTGTAATTTGGGTGTTTATGTTGGTGTTCTTACTAATGGTCATTCATTTTTGTCTTCTTATAATTTAGTTAGGCCGTATTTGTTACATGTTTCATCCATCATCATTTGGAGACACTGTGCATTTGTTACAGTGGTGTCATGGCAAAATTAGCAGTGTCGGAACGCAGTGCCGGAACGCACTGCTAATTTTTGTTTACAAAACCTAAATTCTCTATTATTTTTTTTCTTTTCTTAACCAGTGCGGGAACGGCGTTCCCACGCGTTCCCACACCATGACACCACTGATTTGTTAGCAATACTGTATCGTCTGCATATCTAATATTGCTTATAAGTTGGCCATTTACTGCAATACCATCTTCTGATTCATCCAAGGCTTTTTTCAGAGTATATGTTAAATAATGCTGGTGACAGTATACAACCCCGTCTAACTCCTGTCTAATCTGATCTTTGATCGTGTAACCAATGTTCAGTGTACCTCTTCTCTATTTTTTGAGATTTAACCGTGTCTGCCTAAAAATATATTGTACGTTTATTTTATAGAAAAAATTTACTTTGAAGTAAAACCTATGCATTTTATTTATTACACTTTCACAAAATACTTTAATTATTAAATTTTGAAGAAATATTCGATAGTTATGCAATTTAAACACTCTTTTGTGCTTTAAAAAATGGAATTATTGTGCAAAACCATAATTTTTTTCATTGCATGAAAAATGAAACAATTATATTTAGGTATAATTTTTTGTATTTACTATGTTACATTTTATAAAGGCTGTTGAAACTTATTATTTCTTTGAAGTAATAGCATATTTCAAGCAAGTGTGAGTATAATATTTATAATAGAAAGGTTTCTGATTGTTTTTAATTGTACATAACAATTAGAGATGCAATGCCATACCTGAGATATTATGTATAGTTTGATTTAAATTATGTAAATATACCTGATTCATACACATATGCATCTTTTATTTAATCTCTTAAAATACACTTCTCCAAGAAATTAACGCAACACCTTAAAATTTTGTCATTTATGATGTCTCGAATATCCTGAACCTGTTATTCGAGTGATTTTTTAACATGTTATAGCCTTATGCTTTAACAATATCGCTGTAATAATATTGTTGCTAGACGGTAATTTATTGTCATTGTATACCGGGTGTACCAATCAAACTGTGATTTTTTCTCAAAATTCGCGTGACTCTGTGGAATATTCTATGGTTTTGCATGGTTTTTTACGTTCAAGACAAGTGGTATCTTGCAGATGGAAAAAAATTCGTTCTTTGGACCAAGCTGCGCAGAAGTAGATTTCCACGGATAATGAAGTCTTATGAAAGAAATTTACGTCACCCATATTAAGAAATTCGTGGAAATATGTCTCTGGCATGAAAATGAAAAAAAAAATGCTTGGTCATATTGACCGAGACGGCAGCGAACGAATTAAAACTAAACTATAGCCTCATGTTTTCTTAAAATCCCGTTTTTTATACATTCGCTTATGTTAGATAATAAAAAAGTTAGGTACTTTAACAACTAGCCTTGTTTTTCGACAAAACAGGAAGTTTTTCGCAAATGCTCGTTTCCGAGATAGGGGGTGTTGAAATTTTCCTTACAACCTGACGACTTATTTATTGCTCTAAAACCAGTTGAGACATGCAAATGAAATTTGGTGGGTTTTAAGAGCTAGTTATTGCGCATTTTTGATATACAATCAGGAATTTAATATTCGCCACTGGCGCACACACAGGCAATATGACCCTTATGTGTGCCAATATAAGATTCTTAATTGTATGTCAAAAAAGGCACAATAACTACTTCTTAAAACTCACCAAATTTCATCTGCATGTCTCAACCGGTTTTAGAGCAATAAATAAATCGTCCGATTGTAACGAAAACAACACCCCCTATCTCCGAAACGAAGCATTTGCGGGACATGTTTATAAAGCCAACTGACATGCGCTGATCCAGCCAATCAGCCATCTTTCACTTTTGGCTAAGAAACGCAAGAGCGCCCAATACTCCATAAGGAGGAAAGGCAAGAGAGAGAGAGAGAGAAAGAGAGAGAGAGAGAGACATCCTTGTCGTACTGTTCACCTTTTAGGTACCTTTTTAGATATTTGTTGGTCTACTCATACTCTATTTGTACATGATTGGATTCATGTGGGCTAACTAGGCTTTTAAACATAAAAAAATGAATTTTAATATTTTTTTTAATTCTCTGTACAGAAGAATACAACCTTACAATAAGACTTACAAACTAATAAGTATAAAATAGGCAGTGAAATATGTACATATTTTTATATCACGTATAATAAAATAAATAAGGTGCTGTAACAAGAACAAATAACATTTTTGTATTAACTTAAATACTACTTAAAACAAACAGGTCCTACTGAAAATCCAAACGCCTGGTTAGGCGCTCCATAGTCTATTGGATAAAAATCTACAAGGGGTAGATGAGATAATTTCTGAGTCCGAATTTCAAATATCGTTTCACTTTTAGAATTTCGGGACTGACAACCATCTACCAAAATATTTGGTTTTAGTGAGTTATAGCCAAACTCGTGATCATCTTCTCCAAGGAGTTTGATCGACATGTCAAATTTATCGGTCTTCGAGTTATGCCATGCTACGCTGTTGATACATGTGTAGGTGAAATTTTGGTAAGCTTCTTTTGATAAAAGTCTCAAAAATGACATTTGAACCGTGCCAACAGTTTCATAAGTAATCTAAAAAAAAAAGATAAATAGAATTAAGAGGCTACAGTAACGATCAACAGGTAGCAACAAACGCGTTCCAAGATTGCGGCTCTAATTTTGAATATTTTGTCGAGATATTTGGCACACATATTTGTAATATAATAAAGAATGGCGGTACAGAGCCCAATTTCAGAAATATGTTAGTACGTATAAATTACTCTATAACTAAATAAAATATTGAAAAAAAAGGAGCCTGTGCCGCCATTAAGAAGAAAAAAAAACTTTCTTCAAATAAACTTTTTTATCCCATGCATAGATTTTGTGTAATCTTTGAACTACTAAAATTTTTTATTTCCAACAAGAAATCGAACATATTATAACTAAATAACTAATTAGGCAACATAGAGAAATTATCACTGTCAAACCTGCGTCAGATTTTCTCTAATCTGTTCTGTCATCTTTATCGATATCTGTTCAGTGCAGTAGTGTGCTAATTTGAGAATTCGTTATTGTTGTTTCATAAAAAAGTAGTGTTTATTGATAGTTAATTTATTATATTTGTTGTTGTTTAAGTTGTGGGCCTCTTTGAAAGAATAGATTGTTGTTAATTGTGAGTTTTAGTTATAATATGTAGGTAGGTAAGTATATTTTACGTAAAAATATTTCGAATTCTAATGAGAGCATATAAAGTTTTAGGAGGATTTTTTATTCTAAAAATATTTAAATATTCAAAATAAAAAAATTTTACTTAGCTACAACATTTTTGTTTATTTTAGTAGTATTTTGACAACGAAACCCGATTTGGACTTCGAAACGTTAATAAAATCTTTTTTTTTTTTGGTAAAATTGTGGCTTATTTCTCATTATAAATAGCTGGTAATAACCGATGCTATATAAGAATATAGTTCTAATAGGTATATCTCGATTTTTTGTAAGTTTGCCTTGAGATATCGAACCCATTGTAAAATACCGACGTTTTCATCATTGTTGTAAAATGGGTGAAAACACAGAATTATCTTTTTTGCGTTATTTGATTGATGAAATTAGTGACGAAGAGACGGAGAGAGTATTATTGATGAACAACTTTCCTTCAGTTTATTGTATAACAATACAATTTTGAATTCAATGAATATTACAGAGAGGGCACACCTTGTTTAATTTTTTTGCTTCCACAAAAAACTTTTGAACTTTTAATTCCAAGAATTATTATTTCCAAAAACTCTACCGACAAACGAAGACAGGAGATTCCTCAGATAATTTTAAGACAATTTAACCTAATTCACCTAGTTCGAAAATGCTTCCTAAGGGAGCTAGAGCTCTTTGAAGATGGCGCCTTGTAATTTGTTTTTTTTATTTCTCCAGAATGCTTCGATTTGGAGAAACGAAAAATGGTACGCCTATTTATCTGCCAGAGATAAATCGACTCCATCAATTGAGGGGGTTAGAAGTAAAAGGGTTTAAGTGCACTTTTTTTAAATTTTACTCTAAGTACAGATTCGCATACTTAAATGGTATTAGAACTTGGTGGTAAAACGATTTAAGCATATTTCGCCGTACAGTCGCCATATATTGCCATTACATTTAGTTCACTGAAAACAATAATTGCAGTTTGCTTTGGCAGTAAGTAGTAAATAGATTTAACCGTGCGCTTGAACCGTTTTACCACCAAACTATTTTTGGTATTCTATAAAAACAAATATTAATAAACGGGTTTAAGTGCTCTTGAACCATTTTACCACAAAACTATTTCTAGTATTCTGTAATGTGTAAACACATGTTAATACAGGATTAATTTCAAGTAAATAAATATTAGATTTGTGACCAATTTTGAAGACTAATTAAGTATTATGCAACGTGCCGGTTGTAGTTACACCGTGGATAACAGCTGGGACAAAAATGATTAGTCATATGTAGTTAACATCTGCACTTGAACCGTTTCACCAGTATCATTTATCAACACCATGTACCGATTCAAGTACATTTTTTTAATTATTGAAAAAAAGGAAGGATATAGTAAGAGCAATAGTATACCCTTATATTTTTATCATTTTATAGTACATTGTACACTAGACACATTTTAGTAAAGACTCCTAGAATTTATAAAACTCAAACAACTTTGAAGCTGATTATCTCAGAACTATCAAAACTGCACTTAAACCCTTTTACGTCTGGCCCCCTCAATTGTGAATTTCTAGTACCGGTCATAGGCGTCCGTTTTGTCTTTAACTTTTAAGCTTTTTTGACACTATATTATTAAATTGTGACGTAGTAAGTTACTAAAAGGTACTCTTGCTTTAAGTCGGTAGAATACACCGTTTTCTACAAAAATCGATTTGAAAATTTTTCGTTTTTTGAATTTGAAAAAAATTTTAAAAATTTTTTCTAGAAAACGGTGTATTCTACCGACTTAAAGCAAGATTATCTTTTAGTACTATAATACCTGACAATTTAATAATCTAGTATCAAAATTACTTAAAAGTTAAACACAAAAAAGTTACGTGATTAAATAACCGCTGCCCTACCCAAAACGGACCCCTATGACCGGTATTAGAAATTCGCAGTAGCTTGAATGGATTTATCTGTGGAAGAGAAATACGAGTAAACGTACCAGTTCTTTAAAGAGCTCTCTCTAGCTCCATTGGGAAGCATTTTCGCCTTTTCGGACTAGATGAATTGTGTTAAACTGTCTTAATATTATCTAAGGAATCTCCAGTCTTCATTTGTCAGGAAAATTTCTGGACACCCTGTACACTTAAACGGTTATTAAAATTTTAGATAACTTACTTTAAAACCACCTCTCATATTGGAGTACCATTTTTCGTGATTCCCCTCTTTTCTCCAAGGAATATTAGGTACATTCGAGCTATGAACATCTGGATAAACACACGTTTCTCCTTCAGCTGTCATGTTGCAGAATACATAGACAGTATCATCTTTCATGCCGAGATTTGGATCAATCCAATACCAACCTAAAATTGTAATATAAATTTTATGCGAAACGTTATTCAAAGGGTATATTGATTAGGTATAGGTAGACATATGTGTATGAGTGATTAGGTGTAGGGATATAGAACGACCGTATATGTGTATGTCTTTTATCGACTTCGAAAGGGCCTTTGACCGAGCTACCCATGACAAACTTATAGGTGTCTTGCTACAGGTTGGAATTGATGACTAAGAATTGGTCAGAACAAGACGTTAGTAGTGGAAATACGACGTGGAATGAGGCAAGGATGTATTTTATCGCCTTTACTTTATAATATCTACTCGGAATTTATTTTAGGCTCCGAAAGAAGCCTTAGATGAATATGCAGGCATTAAAATCAACGGAATTAAAGTTAACAATTTCAGATACGCCTCCAATAAAGAAGACTTGCAACGACTTATAAACAGGGTGACCGAAGTATGTGATGAATATGGGCTAAAACTTAATACTTCTAAGACAAAACTTATGGTTGTCAGTAAAAAGGAGTTTCATCGAATGAAAAAGAGCACAGAAATAATAAAAACGATAAAAATTTGAAAGTTACAATATTTCGGTCATGTAATGAGACATCCAGAGAGGTATAACCTTCTACAGCTCATAATACTGGACAAGATCTTCGGTAGAAGTAGCCCAGGCCGAAGAAGAACATCCTGTGGTATCAAGAGACCACCGCTTATCTATTTAGAGCTGTCGTACACAAAGTTACTATTGCCAAAATGATCGCCAACGTTCGATAATTGGACAATGTACTGACATAAGATTGGTTATATAATTCATACCGTCTTTTAAGTGCGGGTGTCCATAATAAAGATCTCTGCAAGTCATTGCAGGATTATCTTTGGTTCCAGTAGGTTTTCTAAACGTTTCTAATTCGATTCTCATATTATAAATAGTACTGTACATTTCCAAAAATTTCATATTCATATCTTCCTTTGATATTTCATCCAGTTTCGATCCCAGTTCATCTTCATATTCCGCTCTAAAAAAAGAATAATATAAAATATAATTAATTTTGTTCAATTCAAACAATTTTTTATTATAAATAGATCTTTATTGAACTTACATTAACTCCTCTACATCTCTTCTTCTACGAGCGTTCCCTTTATCCATATTACCCTGAATTTGGAATAACATTTCTGGTGGTAGCAAAGGCATTTCAGCTGGAGCTCCAGGTGGACCAACTGGTCCGACAGGTCCAGGTTCACCTTTAATTCCGGTCGGACCATCAGAACCTTTTGGACCCGGGGGGCCATCTACACCGGTAAGACCTGGAGGACCATCGTTACCTTTAGGACCTAATAGTCCTACGGGACCCTGTAACATAATTTTTGAAGTTATACTTCTTTACGGGCGATATTTTATGTTGAATTCCATGGCCCTGAATGAATCTAAGTGTCATGCTATTTCTTTTGGACGATCGAGAGACCCAATAGAATATAATTATAATATACAGAATATTCCTGTTGACTGGGTTACTGAAATTCGTGATTTGGGAATTAATTTAGACTGTAAACTTTTATTTGAATCACATTATACATCAAAAATTTCCAAATCTTTACAAATGCTTGGTTTTATAAAAAGATGCACTAGAGACTTTCAGAATATTGATGCAATTAAATTACTATATTGTTCTTTAGTTAGACCTCATCTAGAGTATTGTTCTTGTGTTTGGTCTCCATCTTACAATATTTACATAACAAAAATCGAGACAGTCCAACACAAGTTCTTAAGGTACATAGCATATAAACTGGGTATACCTTTTGAGTTAAATCAGTTAAATTATTATCACATTGAAACCCAATTGGGTATTCTCTCATTGCGTGACCGACGAGTAATTAAGGATGCAAGGATGCTCTATGGCATAATTAATTCAACAGTTTTGTGTCCTCAGCTACTTGAGCAGGTTGGTCTCCATGTACCTCTCCGCAGAACTCGATTAAATCAAACATTCTATGTTCCTATCCATAGAACCAACTATGCATATAACAACTTTTTATCTCGAGCACTAAGATGGGCAAACACTCAACCTGATCTAGATTTCTTTGCACCGAAGTCTGAATTCATCTCTGGCCTCAGACGTTTGTTTGTTTGAGTAGTTGTTGGATATTCATTATTGTGATATATGAATCTGATTTATGTGTTTAAGTTTGTGATATTTATATTTTATTGTATTATTGTTTTATTATTACTATTTTACTGTAGTTTTATTATTATTGACACATGTATTATGTATATTGGACTTATAAACTTGTAATCTTATTGGGCAGTGTCCCGTTGAAAATAAATAAATAAATAAATAAATAAATAAATAGATATGAGGGTGAATTTTTATATGTTAAAACCTACGATCCGGGCGCATGCGCATTACAACTTTGTTCTGATTGGATGTTCAAATGACATGTCAAAAATTATTCAATATGTCGGCTGTGGCATAGCTGTGGTTTGATTATTTATGGTTGTTGCGTTTTGAAATTTGTGTGAAAAGAAACAACAAACAAAAGTTAGTTAATAGTTATACTGCCTTTTTAAATAGTTTTCATATATATTTTTGGACTTTTGGACTATTTTGGACAAGGACTCATTCTAATTTGGTAAGTAGTTTTTATTATAATCATATTGTAATTGTACATTTGGATTAGGTTGGAATAAATTTATTTTCTCAAGAATGGGGATTTTAGAGAGAAATCCGAAATTAGGTCCGATTTTTATTTTTAAATTATGATTTTTTGGCGTAGATTTATTTATCTAGTAGGTATGTAATGCTTTGATTTACATGCTTAATTTGATTATCAACAAACGTTCTACCAATCTTCATCTAATATATTGTTTTCTTACTGTTTTGTTATATTTTAATATTTTCTTCCACAAAAATCAAACTACATAATTTGATTTAAATTCAGAATAACTCTCAAACAGTAAAACGTTCAGTTGCCCTATTTTTCCACATGACAAATAATGAGTAATTGGATGAGTGAGTCTAGGCTTCGATTACGAATCAAAGCGTCCCCAAATTCGCGGGTTCGAATCCCGATGCAAGTTTTTATTTTTTTATTTTTTTATGCATTTTATGATTGTAAGTATATTTATTATATAATTTTTTTTCAGAAAATGCCTATTTAAAATTTTTGCCAACAATTATTATCGTTCAGAAATCATTTTTTCTTTGTGGCATTTTTCAATGTGTTTGTGTGCGTTTTATTCTTTTATTTTTTTAAATTTTTGGTATTGTCTTAATAAAAATTTTTGGAAAGTAGTAAGTATTAAAATTAGTTTAATATTTAAATAAAATATAAATAAACTGTTTAAAGTACATTATATCAATTTCGTTCAAATCAGATATGTAATATAAGTATAACTTCTTACGTGCGTACAAAGTACACACACATTCTTTTTTTAAATATTAAACCGTAAATGAACACCATGACTTAACTTTTCTAGCAATAGGTTAATATAAAACATATTCCTCTTGGAATAGGTAGCTTGGATTTAAATCAAAATCTTACCATATTTCCTTTAAGTCCTTCAGGACCTCTAGGTCCATTTTCGCCTCTCTTTCCTGGTTCTCCTTCATCACCTTTGGATCCAGGGGGCCCTATATCACCTCGATGCCCTTTGGGACCACGTCTTCCGCGTTCTCCTTTTTCACCTCTGGGTCCTGTTTCTCCTACTTTACCTTCATCTCCAGGATTACCAGGCGGACCTGGAGGACCATTCTCGCCCTGAAAATAAACCATAGAATTTAGCTTTTAGAATACAATTATGGTATGGATCATACGTATACAAAAATGGTATGTATCTTTATAATATACTAACCGAGGCTCCAGGTGCTCCAACAACCCCAACTGGACCGGATGGTCCTGGAACACCTTGAGGTCCTGGTTGACCTTGCAGACCAGGTGCTCCTGTCGCTCCTTTATCACCTTTTTCTCCTATAGGACCAGCATTGCCTTGCTGGCCAGCTGGACCTTCAGGACCCTACAATTATTTTTATAATATATTTGTACTTAAACCATCAATATACAAAGTTGGACAACTTACAGGTCTTCCTGCTGGACCAATTGGTCCCATTTTTCCAGGTAAACCTTGTTCTCCTTGTGCTCCAGCTTCTCCTTGTTTACCATCATCACCGTCCTGTCCACGTTCTCCTTTCAGTCCAGTCGGACCTGGTTCTCCAGGGGGGCCAGGAAAACCTGGGGCTCCTGCTGATCCTTTGGTACCTTCTGGTCCGGGAGGACCTCTAGGCCCTATCGCGCCTTGAATACCAGCTTTTCCTTCATCTCCCTTTTGGCCAGTTGGACCAAGGTCTCCCTAAAATAACGCAATATCACTTTCTCTAACAGGGCTCGGGTGAAGATAATGGTATCTAACATTTTTGGCGAAATCTACTTTTTATATGGAATTAATGGTAAATGTGGCTAGAAATAGATTCCTTGTGAAGATTTATCGATATCTTGATAGATGGCGCTACAGTAGCACCCTAACATCCTGGTAACTAACAGTCGTCGTGACGAATATAATGGTATCTGTCATCATGGCAGCGAACACTAAGTTGTTGTGTGAACAAAATAAGAGAAATTTGCAAGAAATATGTGACACAAATGGTAGTTCTGAATGCGATGATAGCGATAAAGATCCAGACTACAGTTTTAACGAAGAGATTGGCAAGAAAAAGGTAAGTTTGTGAATATTTGTCTCTAACTTCATTTAGCATGAAAATAATGGTAATTGTGTAGATACCATTTTTTACGTATAATGACGAAACTAACGAATATAACCAATTCACGAGTAGTTACCATTGTTTTCATCAATTTACATGTGCAGTGATACATTGTAAAGATCGGGCTAATGCTTTTAAATGCATTTATTTTTTTCGAAAATTGAGAAAACTAATAAGTATTTTCGAAAAATTTAAACGCCGAATGAAAGACTACATTATTACCGAGGGCCGAAAGTACTTGAAAACTTCTATAATGTTTATTTTAATAAGTTACGGGGCTGAAAATGAAGAAAAAATTTAGTGTGATTTTTAATTTTAAATATCTTATTCAAAAGAAACTTTTTGTTTATTCTAAGGGACATTCGACCTTCGGTAACAATGTAATCTTCCATCCTGTGTTTAAATTTTCAAAAATACTTATTATTTTTCTCAGGATTCTAAAAAATGTATGCATTTAAAATGCATTGACCCGAAATTTTCTTATGTTTAAAAATGTTCTGTATGTACAAATTTATTTTCTTTTGCAGAAACATCGTAAGATATGGCGTACACCTTTGCCCAACAACAATACTAATGCAGTATCTGGTGAACCTGACAAGGAAAACTCTGTTCGAGGAAGAAAAAGGAAACGCGGATGTAACATTGATCAGCGACAACAAAACAAACGGAACAGTGGTCAATCATATACTTGTAAAAGAGGAAAGGGAAACGTTATACTACAAAAATCGATGGGAGAAGATTGTTTGTGCAAAAGAAAATGTTTTGAGGTAGTATCAGCAGACGAAAGGAATAGCTATTTGTATAACAAGGGAGGAAAGAGCTCCTTTTCCTCCCGAGAATGAAGTTTACTGCCCGACGCGTAGCGGAGGGCAGTAATCATTCAAGGGAGGAAAGGGCACTTTACTCCCATGTTATACATATGGTTTTTCCGCCTTCCTCAAATAATTTCCTCCTTTTTTCATTTTTACTTAATTTATTTATGTAACTAACCAACAAAATTTATTAGAACTAAAACTGACAAGTAGGTACAATATAACTGTCAACTGTCAAATATAAGTCAAATTATTAATGTAAACATTGTTAAATCAGAATAACAATTTACTGTTTTTTACCATTCTGCAAAATAGAGAATGTTTTTAAATAAACGTTAAAATGTATAGATACTTACGTAATAGAAAATAGATATTGTACAGGGCGCCAATAAGTTATATTTCATGGATGAAATACCATGACGTCACTTTTACTTTTCCTCCCTAGGGAGGAAAAATATTTTCCTCCCTAGGGAGGAAAAGTACAACTTTGCTCCCTACAATCACGTCCGGAAAAGTATACTTTCAGTAGAGGTAGGTGGAAAAAGTATTTTTCAGAAGTTTTGGGAGATAAATAATTTTAATACACAAAATGCGTATTTATTTGGATGCATGCAGATTAAAATAAAGGCCCGCATTACCAAACCAAAGGACTCGCCTTCCCGAAGGAGTCACACTGTCGAATATTTAATAACAGCTACAGGCAATACGAGGTATCAAATTTGTAAGAAAGCATTTCTGAATATTCATGGACTACAACATAATAGGGGTAGAGTCGAGAATATTGCTAAAAACATCAAACAAGGTTTACTAACGCCGAAAATGGATGGAAGAGGACGTCATGCAAATCACAAAAAAAAGTTTTCTAATGAGCACATCCTATTTCTTAAAGAATTTATTGAAAGACTCCCAAAATATGAGAGTCACTATTCCCGAAATGACAACTGTAACACGTATTTTATGACAATGGACTATACAATACAGAAGTGTTATGAGGTTTACAAAATTGAATGTCTGTCTCAAAATCAAGAATGTGTATCTGCTGATAAGTTTCGAAGAGTATTTACCGAGGATTTTAATATTAAATTTAAATCACCTAAATCTGACACGTGCCACATATGTGATTCAATTCTATGTTAGTATGAAAGAGGCTACGATACAAAGAAATGAGGAACAATTCCAAGCGCTAAAATTGAAGCAAGAACTGCATCACAGGAAGGCTAAAGCTGGACAAGACGCTATAAAAAACGCAACAAAAACAGCACAAGAGAACAACGAAACATATGCAATAACATTTGACCTTAAACAAGCACTTCCAACCACCAAATTGTCTACTGGTCCTACATTTTATAAAAATAAACTTTTTTCTTACAATCTCGGTATACACTCATTGTATCCCTCACAGGGATACTTTTATTTATGGGACGAGTCAACCGCTGCTAGAGGCGCAGACGAGATCGGAAGCTGTCTGCTTAAACATTTCCAAATGCACAATATTAAAGGACATACGTTAATAGCTATTTCTGATAACTGCATCGGCCAAAATAAAAACTGGTCTTTGGTTGGAGTGTGGCTTCGTTTACTAGCTCTGGGAAATTTTAAGGAAATAATACATATTTTTCCACAGGTTGGACACACAATGTTACCATCAGACAGAGATTTTGCTGTTGTAGAAAAATACGTACGAGCTCATTGTCAATATGTATATTCTCCAGCTGAGTGGGAAAACATACTGAGAATATGCCAAAGGTAAAATCCATTCATCGTTTACAAGATGAATCAAGAAGATTTTTTAAAAGTGTCTGAAATGAGAAACTATTTTGTACAACCCAAATCTACACCGGCTAATCCATGTAGTATTAGAAATGCTGTGCGAATGCGCTTCTCTGCTGAAAACTTTGAACATATCGAAATCGCTGATACATACAATGGTGAGTTTAATTCATACTCAATTCAAAAAAGAGGAAGAACTGGGATCCTACAAGAACATTTTATTCAAGATCTTCAGAAAAAATATGCTACACGGCTTGGTATTGAACCTAGTAAACTTGAACATGTACTTTCGTGTTTGGAATGGATTCCCAGCGTTCATCACGAGTTTTACAGGTCGCTATTTGCAAAGTCCCTGTAATGTATTTCTTATTTCTATTATTGTTTCTTGTGATTATTTCTAATAACATTGTTAAGTATATTTGTTTCATTTTTATAACCTATGTGCAATTCAATAAACGTAAAAAATGGTATCTACAGTGTTTTTTATTCAAAGTATCGTTTTACTAATAAAACTAAACTTAATTTTCAGCCGTGAAGTTAAAGTAAGCTAGTTAGAAGATTAACAATTATACATGTGAAAATACTGCTCTGACAAATGTCATTACAACAGAGTAATTAATTGGTAAACTTTTAAGTTGAGTTTCTGGATATTTGCAGAAATGTGACTTACCATTATCTTCACCCGAGCCCTTCGATAGTCAGTTCTGTAGAAGTTGAAGTTGTTAATTTATAACTAAACTAAATTTTAAAATTTATAAGAAGCTGAAAAGCCGATGAGCTACTTTAACTTAAAGAAATACATTTTAAGTAAAAAACAAATATTTACTGGTTTTCCTTCGCTTCCGGGTGGTCCGGGCAAACCTGATTGTCCACTATCTCCTTTCATGCCTTGCGGACCTTCCATTCCTGACGGTCCCTGAATGCCTTCCACTCCTTTTGGTCCCCTTGGTCCAGGTTCTCCTGGTGAGCCTGTTTGACCAGGTGGTCCCTTTTGTCCTGAGAACATCAATAACTGTGTTTAGGACAAACGTATTTATAAAGTAGGCATATCCAAATAAAGAGAATTACAATATGAATTGAAAGTAGATAAGGAAATGTTATTTCATTCGAGTATATACTCACCAATATCACCTACTTCTCCTTTAATTCCAGCTGAACCTGGCAATCCCTGTGGTCCAGCTGGGCCTGCCGGTCCACGTAAACCTTTAGGCCCGTCCTCACCTTTTGTTCCTGCTCTACCCATCTGTCCAGGGGGCCCCCTTTCTCCTGACGAACCTACTGGTCCAGGTTCACCACGTAGTCCCTGAGTTCCGGGACTCCCCACTGGTCCCTATAAGTAACAGCAAAGATTAAGATGATTCAATTTTTAAGAAGAAATTATATTTTATAATTTACTAAATTGGAAAGAAATCCTTTGTAAAAGGTATAAAATTTTTTTTATTAAAAATCCCTTAAAAGGGCTACATCACAACAAAACGTTTTCGATTTTTATAAAAAATCATCATCAGTGTTCGATAAACGGGATGCTAGCTGAGCCACAAAAGAAAATATCTGGGTAAAAACCCTTTACATAAAATATAGATGCCTTAAAAGTGCATACTTCAATAAAAAGGCCTGTGGTGGTCACATGGCAAACAGGATAATGACCTAAGGTAAAGTATACAGGTTTCCCAACACGTGGGATCCAAATTGAGTTGATCAAATTTCAATGACTTAATGGCAACTTATTGAAGTATGCACTTTTAAGGCATCTATATTTTATGTAAAGGGTTTTTACCCAGATATTTTCTTTTGTGGCTCAGCTAGCATCCAGTTTATCGAACACTGATGATGATTTTTTATAAAAATCGAAAACGTTTTGTTGTGATGTAGCCCTTTTAAGGGATTTTTAATAAAAAAAAATTTTATACCTTTTACAAAGGATTTCTTTCCAATTTTGTGATTGATGGTATACAGCCAACTACAGGAAAACTTTTCTTTTCCTTGTGGATTTTATAATTTACTGTTATATCTTTGTAATAATTAAAATACTTACTGCCTCTCCTTGGCTGCCTTTGAATCCTTTCTCACCGGGTGGTCCAATATCTCCCTTATCTCCATCTTCTCCGGGCGGTCCTACGGGTCCCGGAGCTCCTGGAAGTCCCCTCATTCCCGGTAGTCCATCTCTTCCTGCAACACCAAGGGCGCCCCTTTCTCCTCTTTCGCCTTTGGCTCCCCCTGATCCTGGTGGACCTGGTGGCCCTTTCCTGCCTTCCGGTCCTGGGGGGCCATCTTTTCCGGAGTCTCCTTGTTGACCTTTATCTCCTGTGGCACCAGCTGGGCCTACCGGGCCAATATCTCCTTTGGTACCAGGTGAACCCTTTTACATCAAAGAAATATATATTGTTTATTTTCTCTTACAAGTAGATGATCGGTGAACTTTTAGAATAAATATGTATGTAACTTACTGGCAATCCACTAGCTCCCCTTTCTCCCGGAAAACCAGGGAGTCCCGTTAAGCCAGGCGGACCAGGTTTGCCAATTGGTCCCGGAGGTCCAGAGGGTCCTTCCTTACCTGAATCTCCGGGTAATCCTGCTTCGCCAGGAATACCTGGTAATCCTGGTGATCCCGGTTCTCCTATAGGTCCTGGTTCTCCTGTGGGTCCTTGAGGACCAATAACTCCTGGAAGTCCTGATGGTCCTGGTTTTCCCGGTTCGCCCTATAAAAAATAATCTTAATAATTACACTTAACCGAGGTAAAATTAATTTTATTACAATAACTGATTTTAGGAGTATAGTAATCTACTAGAAAAGAATTAGATGAACTGTGCTGGGCCAAATTCCAAACCGAAACGAAGAAGAAATGTAGGATGCTCCAAAAAAAATTGGAGTTAAGTTTGATACTAGAACAAGTAAAACATAGAGAAGATCAGGAAAATTTTAAATATCTACTACAATTCTTCTTCTTGGTGCCTATCCGTTTCGGATGTTGGCGATAATCATGGCAATCTGTACTTTGCACACTGTTGCTCTGAAAAGATTTGTGGTTCTTATGTGGAACCACGTACGTAGATTTTTCAGCCAATAAATCCTTCGCCTTCCTGGTCCACGTTTTCCTTCTACTTCTCCCTGCAAAATTAGTTGTAGCAATCCATATCTTTCGCTATTCCTTATGATGCGACCGAGGTATTCGATTTTGGCTGTCTTTATTGTGGTTAACAGCTCTTTGGCTTTTTGAATTCTTAATAAAACGTTAAGATTCGTAATGTGTTATAACACTATAAGGTATCTTCAGGTTTCGACGATAGTCGCATTTCGAACTCCTCAATTTTCTTGTAGGTGGCGTCCATGAGAGTCCACGACTCATTTCCTTACAGCAGTATAGGAAAGATATAATATCATAGTAACTTGATTTTTATGGGTATTGATAAATCATGATATTTGGATAGCTTAGCCATCTTTTGAAATGCAGATCTTGCTTTCTTTATCCTACATTTTTTATTTCTAGGGAATGGTCCCAATTATCATTGACGTTCGTACCAATATAGGTGTAAATATGTTTTTACTTTTTCTATTTGTTGTCCGTTCACACTGATTCGACCAAAGTTTCTTCTTAATATATACCACACACACATTGTAAAAATGAAATTAAATCTAATGACAAAAAAAAAAGAAATAGTAATCTACTCCAAAACCACTGTGAAACTTTACAAAACACTAATAAGTAAGGTAATTATATCACGACAATTGCTAAAAGAAAGAGAAAAAAATAAACGGCTGAATAAAAATGTGTTAAGATTAATAGTCGTTGACAATGGTTACTTACAGGTGGACCTCTTTCTCCTGATAGACCAGGCAATCCATCTTTTCCTGAAGGTCCAACACCTCCTGGAAGTCCTGCAAAACCTCTACCACCTTCAGGACCTGGAGGTCCAACTTCTCCTTGGACGCCGGGTGGACCAGGTTGCCCAGTGTCACCTGATAAAAATTAATTTTAAATGCAGATTGAAAAATAATGTTTGCAGAGTTTTAAAAATTGTTTACACTATCAAAAATCGCTTTTTTTTAGGAATATTCAAACGTTTTCTGCAAATTGATTATTAATTGCATACCTTTTGGACCCTGCAAACCATCGGATCCTCTTCTTCCTCTGCCTCCTCTAAAGCCTCTTGGTCCTTGTTCACCACGTTCACCCTGTGGTCCTGTGTGGCCCTAAAAATGAACAGAATGTTATTTTATCTAAAAACTTAAAAATAATACTTAAAGGGATTTATTTAAATGACAATTATTAGTAATTATTATTAGTAAGTAAGATTACTATGCTATATTACTAACTCTTTCTCCCTTTTCTCCATCAGGTCCGAGTCTTCCAGTTGCTCCTTTGTCTCCTTTATCACCTGCCGATCCTGGATAACCGATAAGGCCTTGAATACCTTCCTTTCCTTTCTCTCCAGGCGGACCGATTTCACCAGTCTCTCCACGTGGACCATCAAAACCCTTAAATCATAAAATGAGAATTGAATAATGCAGATATCTTTTCTTAATGACGTTTTTATTAATATTGGTTTTAATAACCAGTTTAATGAATAATTAATGCCTAATTTAGGTTACACTTATACACATTTATATTTAAGCTTAAGGCACTTCTTAATAAGTTTAAGATCTATTGGTACAACCAGGCATAAAGCGTTGTTTAAACGAAATTTTTATAATGAATGTAAGTGTACTCTATATCTTCTATTTACATACCTTTGGTCCCTCCACACCTTCTAAACCTGGTACACCTTGAGGCCCCAAAGGTCCAATATCGCCTTTGGCTCCCATGTCCCCCTTCTCCCCTTCTATACCACGTTCCCCTTGTTCTCCTTTTTCACCTTGAGGACCTCTTTTCCCCTCATCTCCTTTAATTCCCCGGCTACCAGGAAATCCTATTGTTCCTTGCGATCCTGAAGCACCCTGCTCACCTTTGGGACCTGGTTGTCCCGGATTACCATTTATCCCGGGTAATCCCTCAGCACCAGGAAGTCCGGGCACTCCAGGTTTCCCCGATGGACCCTACAATTAAATTTAATTTTGGTCATAAATTATGTAGATTTATTACTATAAATATACTATGTAATTACAAATTACAAAATAATATACATAACTATTACATTTTATATAGTAAATGTATGTCCTTTACGGAATTTGATTGTATTTGATACATTACAGTTTAAAATATCTTTAAGTTTATTTGGTTCTTCTGGTATTGTTAAGTTGGGATGTCCACGAGTTACTTTACGCGAAGATCCCTAGATTCGAAAATAAATTATAGAAAATAACTTTTGATTGCAGAAAATTATCTCTATTAAAAAATACGCAAGTGCTTAAAACAAAGTTTTTATTTCGATCTCATCCTATGGAGGTTCTAAAATCGACTGACTTTAAAAACATAAATACAATATCTATAATCTACACATTCTTTAAAACTGCAATTAATTATTTTACCTAATATGTTCCCTAATGTCTTCTATTTCATAGCTATCGGGATGTTGTTCTTAAATATGTCTCTTAGGTAACCATACGCTGCCCAAACAAGTGTTATCAGTCGTTGAAGGACCGGGTAGGAACTCCTTTGGAGTCTCTTGGATTCTATTGGACAGTCCTATCAGGGAAAGTGAATCAATCCCTGCCCTCCGCAGATTCCAGGAGCTTCTTGACCCAGGAAGCCAGCACTTGCTAAGGATCCCTTATCCATGGTCACGGATGAAGTCCAGAGCGACATCCAAGGCGACGAAGAATACTTTCGGTAGGTACGGCGAAGGTAGCGGAGTTGGCAACTCTTGATTTTAGGGATACTATAAGATCAGGGTAGGTGGTACTCTCTAGCTGTAGTGGAAGCAACTCGCATATGAGAAGGATACTCTGATGTAAAATCCCTGGCCCTCCAGGTTGGGGGGTTAAGGCACTGAGCTAACTCAAGGATCTTCGGTACTTATAAAACACGTACAATGTTAAAAAGCCTAACCAAAACCTTGAGCAAATGTTTGGAACCACACTTTAAAGAAATGGTTCGGTGAAAAAGAGATTTGACTCCAAAGACAGAACCATATCACAAACAAATGCCTGTTTTGATGACCCCGACAAATCATGGCCCGGATTACGTACACTCGATACGCATCGTATCCGCCATGTTTTACCATAGCGCCTTATGGGAAAACATGGCGGATACGATTCGTATCGAGTGTTCGTAATCCCTATGCAGATTTTTCGGAAGGAGTAAAAAAATTTGAGAAAAGTTGGCCGTGTACAGAACTCAAAAAAGATGACTATGTTGAAAGATATAGGCCATTCCACGAATATACGACTGTTTTGTATTATCGTGACAACGAATATTTTAGTGTGCAACATAAGAAGTAGGAAAGTAAATGGCTCTAATAATTATTATGCCAATCAAAAACAATGTAATTTGCAATTTACTTTCGTTCCTCATATTTTTCACAATAAAATATTCGTTGCAGATATAATCCAAAATAGTCGTATATTCGTGGAATAGGGTATAAAATAACTTTTTATATAAAAACCTGTGTTTCATTCAAAAAATCACGGACTTGTTGACCAACCCTCGTATATTTAATCTAATAGTGGTTGGAATATCTAAGTAATAATAACATAGATTTTGGCCTTGAAGAAAGAAAAGTAGAAGTAGAATAATATTTGACTTACCTAACCTAAAAATTTTGTTTATATTTATATTTATGTTTTGTTTGATATTTACCGACAACAGTCAAAAAGCTGAAGATTTTAATAAATATCTGGCCTGTGAATTAAAGTGTTATTTTGATAGTTTAATACATAAGAAGTGTTCTTATTTTATTACTATAATATTCATCAAACATCATTAATGTTGCTGCAGAAAGACCGACTTGATGAATCTTTCAACTCCTTCATTGAAGAAAATAAAAGATATAGACTTCTATTGATGATGACATCAATGCTATTAACAATAATGGTGGTGTTAGTTTATTGTTTTGACGTTGTGCTACCGATCACCACTGAAGATCCCATTCAAATGTTGTATATCGAAAATGATAAACCTTCCACATTTAAAACCAGTCCATATTTTCTAAGTGTAGCTTTGGATGATGTCGTTATAGCAGATGGGTTTAAAGATTTTGATATGAACAATGAAAAACTTACAGCAATGATAAGATACCTATCTCCAGGATACTTCAGAATAGGAGGAAATTTAGCAGATAGGTTAATATTCTCTTTAAAAAATAAGACAGATATAGATATTGAAAACGTAGATCAATTATATGATAGCAGCAACTTTGGTAATATAGATATAAACTATGCTGCACTTCCCAATATTACATTATTTGCATCGGATTGGTTAAAACTTAACAATTTGTCAAGCAACACAAACATGTCTATATTTTTTGGACTTAATGCTTTACTGAGGTTTAAAAACGGATCCTGGGATTATAGAAATGCCGAAGAGATGATAAAATTTTCAGACGAAAATGGATTACGAGTGAACTGGGAATTAGGCAATGAACCAAATTCATTCAAACATAAGTTCAACGAAGAAGTTAACGCTACTCAAATGGCTAAAGATTTTAAACAATTACGAAGCATATTAAATAAATATAATAATTTCAAAAAATCTCTTCTAGTAGGACCAGATGTTACAAGACCAGAAGAGGAACATAAAGAAAGCCAAATATTTTTAAAAGAATTTGTTGCATCTGCCAAGGATGTTGTAGATAAGGTAACTTCTTCTTCTTCTTTTTGTATAGACATGACTCTGTCTGTTTTTTCAATGTGCCTCTACTAAGTTGTTGTTCTGTCGTTTTCGTGGTCTTCCCACTGATCATCTTTCTATTAGGGAACCGTCTCTCGCTGTCCTTACTACTCTATTTGTTGTCATTTGGCTTTTGTGGTCATTCCATTCTATTCTTCTGTTTCTTACCCTTCTTCTTCTTCTTCTTAGCCTTCTATCATCCACGTTTGGACATAGGCCTCTCCCAACTCCTTCCATCGGTCTCTATCCTGAGCAACATATTTCCAATTCGTTCCAGCTACTCTTTTAATATCATCAACCCATCTCATCTGTGGTCTTCCTCTCGTTTCTTACCCAGTTATTAATAATTAACTATCTTCAATGGGAAATAAGCCACAATTTTACCAAAAAAATGATTTTATTAACGTTTCGACGCCCAAGTCGGGTGTCGTTGTCAAAATAATAATACTTCTAATAATTTATTTAATCTGACTCATTTATATCGGCAATTCAGACATGTATTATACATTTTAAAGTAGAAGATTTTAAAATAATATTGGCAATATTCATGAGTTGCGTTCCTGGGACGA
Organism: Diabrotica virgifera virgifera; assembly: GCF_917563875.1. Classification (NCBI taxonomy): domain Eukaryota; kingdom Metazoa; phylum Arthropoda; class Insecta; order Coleoptera; family Chrysomelidae; genus Diabrotica; species Diabrotica virgifera. Next base: position 249,810,569 of record NC_065448.1, on the reverse strand, counting down.
CTTTACTAAAAGAAAGTTCATTCGATTACATGAAATCAACCTCAACTCAAGAATATCCGCCACAAAAAAAATCATAGCATGTGATTTGCCTTTAAAAGACAACCAAATGCAACAGTGGCAGTAAAATTCTCGCGCTAGAGATTCCATAGTAAATCACGAGGGAAAAACAGGAATAAACCTCGTGATACTATCCCGACATCGTAAGTATTTGGGCTTACATTTAGTTTACTCTCAAAACTAATACCAAATTCTGACTTTAATATAATATGCTATTTTAAATTATAAATAATATTAATAATACATAGATATTATATAAATAATACTAAAATATAAAATATGTACTAACTCGTATGTTACTGACTTACTAATTGTGGTATTTTCTTTCTATTGACTTCCTCTTTTAGTATGGGTAACCACATAAAGTCATCCCAGGAACACAACTCATCAATATTGGCAATATTATTTTAAAGTCTTCTACTTTAAAATGTATAATACATTTTGCTAAGCAACAACATTTTTGTTTAATCTAGTATTATTTTGTATTTTGACAACGACACCCCACTTGGGTGTCGAAACGTTAATAAAATCATTTTTTTGGTAAAATTGTGGATTATTTCCCATTGAAAACAGTTGATTATAAAAATGCCACAAGAAAACAGCTTCAGAAACAATTATTAATGTTATCCACCTTACATCTCGTTTTAATCTGCGCTGTTTCGAGCAATCTTTTTGGTCCTCTCTGTGTTGGGTCGTGCTTCTGCCATGTGTCATTATTGGTCTGATGACTGTTTTGTAAATTTTGCGTTTCATTTCTTTTCCGATATTTTGATTTCTCCATATTGTGTCATTTAGGCAACCTGCAGCTCAGTTTGCTCCATTCACTTGATCATCCACTTCTGTTTCGAGCCTTCCGTAGCTAGATAGTGTGATGCCTAGATATTTAAACTCCATCACTTGTTCTATTATCTGACCTTCCAGCTCCAATTTACATCTTATTGGATTTGCTGTTATAACCATGCATTTTGTCTTTTTTGGGGAAATTAACATGTTGAATTTTCTGGCGGTTATGTTAAATTGGTGCAGCATATGTTGTAAATCATTGTCACTTTGAGAGATTAGTATTGCATGGTCTGCATAGCAGATTATTTTAAGTTGTTTTTCTCCCATTTGGTATCCTTTTTTAATTCTTACTTTTTTTATTATTCCGTCCATGATCATGTTGAACAATAAAGGACTCAAGGAATCGCCCTGTCTTAGCCCATTGCTGGCTTCAACTGCAGTTGTTCTGGTGTTGTTCTGGTAGATGTTTTCGATCATTTTAATAATTATTCCTAGAGGTACCTCTCTTGAGTATTACAAATGGATAACATCCTTTTCTTTGACCATGTCAAATGCTTTCTTAAGGTCCACGCAACATAAATATGCCGGTTTGTTGTATTCTAACGATTTCTCTTGAACTTGCCTCATTATAAATACATATAGCATAGTGCATGACCTTCCTGACCTAAAACCTTGTTGTTCTTCTGCTCATGTTATAATTTCATTCAATTTGTTTGTTATCACTTTGGTTGTTAATTTTAATGTTGTGTTTAAGGTAACTTGGCATCAGTATTATTTAAACGGGCGAACAGCAGAACCAAAGGATTTCGTAGATCCCACAGTTTTGGATTTACTAAAATATCAAATAACGAGAGTAAAAGAACTAACGAACTTGAGTGGAAGGTCTATATGGCTGGGAGAAACTTCTTCGGCCTATGGAGGTGGAGCTCCTAATATGTCTGATAGATTTATCAGTTCGTTTATGTGGTTGGACAAACTTGGGCTTGCGGCTAAAATGGGGGTAGAGGTAGTAATGAGACAATCTATATTTCATGGAAATTATTCTCTTTTAGATGAAAACTATGATCCAAATCCAGATTGGTGGATTAGTTTCATGTACAAAAATTTAGTTGGAAGAAATGTTGTACCATATCAAAGCAAAACGAATAAGTTAGTCCGTTTATATGTACATTGTCTACAAGATGCAATCTTACCATCTGTAGTAATATTTGGAGTTAACCTTGGCAGTAAAACAGCTAAAATTGGAATTGAAGGATTGGATCCAGGTAATATGCCATTGATTTTGATGGGGTTTGAATTTCAGTCAAAAGATTGGTTTACAAAAGACATTTATCTAAATGGAGTTCTCATGAAGCTAATGCCAGGGAATAAAATACCTGATATTCTCCCACGACGAAAATTTCTGAAGCCTTATGTAGAAATGCCGCCCTATTCACTTGTGTTTTGGGTAACCACTAGAGTAAAAATGGAAGCATGTCTTTAGTGGAATTAATATTTTATACTTTTTCTTATTTTTTATAAATATTTAAGTACCTAATATTTGTGATAATAATGGCCAGAAATATGATAAGTTGAAAAATATTAGGATGTGATTAATATGTATAAAAACCAATTGATATTTTTTTATACATAAGTAAACAACATATTAAATAAATTCGTACGCAAATATTGCTATAATTCATTTTTATGTTATAGTTTTAATTTATGAACTATGTACTATATTTATTTGAAGATAATGATTCATCTAAATATGCTAGCTTCTTCTTCAATTGTCATATTAGACTTATCTGACATTGGCGATCACCATTGTGAAGGCTCATCGATCTTCTGCAATATGGAATAATTGTCCTGCATTTGGTATCCAAGTCCATTCACGAATGTTTTTTAGCCCACTAACTTGTTTTCTTCCGACACTTCTATAGCCGTTTATTGCTTGCCTTTAAGGATCAGTTGTAGTATCCTATATTGATATTACCTCACTATATGTCACAGATGAAGACATTTTACGATGTTTAAAAGTCTTTAAATAGCAGTTATTTGTCTTTGTTGACTTTCCTTAGTATTTGAGGTCCAAGGTATCTTCAGCATCCATCTATGAATCCACATATCCAATGCCTCAATTCTGTTCATGGTCAATACTTTTAGTGTCTACACTTCGGCACCATTCAAAAGTACAGACCAAACACATCACTTACCCATTCTTTGTCTTAGTTTTAAACTGAGATGATTATTGCAAAGAAATGGCTTTACTTTCATAAAAGTAGTTTTAGTCATTGCTATTCTGCATTATATTTCTGTTGCTGGATCAAGTTGGTTCATTATGACAGTTCCCAAATATGTCATTTCGTGAACTTTTTAACTTGGACTCCATTTAATTTAAGCTTTACATCTGGATGTGAGTTACAACTAAAGACTAAAAATTTGGTTATGTTCGAGTTTATTTTAATGTGATTTTTTCTCCTACTCCGTGAATATGATCAATCAGAATTTAATGTATCTTATTACATGTACTTATATTAATTTAATCACATTAAGTAGTTCCCCGTTGATTTTTATTCCATATGTCTCTCTCTCAAACGTCTTTTATGAACAATGTTGGGGACAAAATGCAACCTTCTCTAGCAGCTACAAAAGGCATTACAAAGCAGATAATGCTCTACATTATAAGTATTTAAATTTAAATGTCCACTGACATTTCATGGTCTTCTTTTTCCTTCTTGATTTTAGATCTTCTTCTTTCTTCTCGATTTTAGGAAGATTTATCTTCATATTTTTGTCCTCTCTATGTTTAGGTCATTCCTCCACCTCTTTTAGCGATAGTTTATACTATGACACCCTGATTTATGTTAAAAGATTCCATCACTTTTCCTTTATCCATTCTGTTATTTTGGTCATTCTAACCATACCATAGACAATGTTGAACATTATGTATATCAGGATATCAGTATATCAAGATGCTGAAATTAAAAGAAGAACACAACTGGCATGAGCCACCTATTACAGTGGATTAAAATAATATATGTATTTATAAAACATGCATTAATATTTAAATACTCACCATTAATCCCGGAGGTCCTAACAAACCTGGCGGACCAGGAGAACCAATAGCTCCTGAAGGTCCTGATTGCCCAGGCTGACCTGGTTGTCCCATTGGACCAGGATGACCTTTATTCCCCGGAGGACCTTCGATTCCTGGTATTCCCGCAACTCCAGGCAATCCAGGTATGCCCCTTGGACCAGTGAAACCCCTTGGCCCCTAAAAATTTGTTTTGTATAAAATGAAACTATATACCCCATTCCACGAATATACGACCCTCTTGGATTATCGCGACAACGAACATTTTACTGTGCAAAATATGAAGAACGAAAGTAAATTGCAAATTATATTGTTGTTTATTGGAATAATTATTAGAGCCATTTACTTTCATACTTCTTATGTTGCACACTAAAATATTCGTTGTCGCGATAATCCAAAACAGTCGTATATTCGTGGAATACACCATAGATGTAAGCTACAGTTTACCATTTCTCCAGGAAGTCCGGGTGGACCTGGTGGACCTTCATCGCCTTGTGAACCATCATGACCTGGATGACCTTTTTCTCCTGGACTTCCGATAAAACCTCTTTCGCCTTTTTCGCCTGGCAATCCTGGTAGACCGATGAGTCCCTGTTCACCTTTCGTACCCATAGGCCCTGTAATGCCCCGCTCTCCATCTCGTCCTGGTCGACCTCTGTTTCCTTCTCGGCCTGTTAGACCCGTCGGTCCTCTTACTCCAGGTAAGCCCTTTTAAGAAATAATAATTTATTAGAAATTAAATCCTCAAAAAAGTGGCTGATTTTTATACACAGAGTTGGGATAAAGTATAAGTAAATATCTTTGAAACGAAAAAGACAATATTCATGACACTGCACAAGTACAATGACATCTGACGCCATACTTAGGTATTGTTACTACTTTACTTCCGGTTTTACCGGACATACTCTCAACGCTCTCAACATATTTAATTTAATAGGGACCTCCTGTATATTTTACACACTTTATATGCAAAAATAGGTATATTTAGTTACTAACATCAATTAGCAAAAAGCTTTTGATAGTGTGAAAAGAGACAAACTGCTGGACGACCTTCCTAATCTAGGTATATCTGAAAAATATATTAACCTCACAAAAATGACGTTGCAGGATTCAAAAGCTGCAGTTACGCAGTTAAGTCGTCTCATTGTCTCTACATTTAACGTCCATGATTCCACTCCATAGTATAGTACACTGTATACGTAACATTTAGTTAGGCGTACTTTAAGAGCTAATGTTACATCTTTGCTACATAGGACCTTTTTCATTTTCATAAAATTAGAACATGCTTTTTATGCACGTGCAGTGTAGTCATTATTTTCTGTTATAAGTGTTTCTAGGTAAGTGTACTTTTTTCTCTTTCGATCTGCTGGCCCTCTACTATCAAGATTTCGTTAGTATTATGGTTGTTTTTACTAATTTTCATAAACTTCGTCTTTTTGGTATTGAGAGTACTCCCCACTACACCTTACTATTTTGCTCATGAGTCTTTCCAGGTCTTATTGATCACTTTTGTATTAACGTTCAGGTAAAAAACAACAACCAGAATAGATATAATAAACACATACCATAAAATAAAGAATACATACCGGTTCTCCAACATCCCCAGGATCTCCTTTGATTCCTTCAGGACCAGGGGGTCCTTGAGGTCCTGGCACACCTGTAAGTCCCATTGGCCCTTCGATTCCTCTCATAGACATCTTTAACATTGATTCAAACAACTGTATTTATTGAATTTAAGAGAAAAATGACAACAAACTAATCTACAGAGATGTTTGAAACTAAGTAATTGTTTGAATATGTTTCTATTCTATTTTATTGATTCTGTTAGAAGAAACCAAAGACATAACAGTCCTGTACTTTTGCAAATATAAGTATATTTTTAATAAAAAAAAAACAAAATTGTTAGCAAATGTGATAAAAATTTTAAGTTCAATAACAAAAAAAAAAAATTAATTAGAAATTTTTAAAATTGTTAAGTTATAGTATAATACGTTTGATGTTGAAATATTTACCATGTGCTGAGATAACAGCTGCCTAAAGGATTCTGCTTGTGCATCTGGTCCTTTCTCATTACCTTGAGCGTTTAACTAAAAAAACAGGCAATTCAGAATTCCCTTTGTATTTTATTTAAGTACCTATTGTAAAGCATTTTATATTGCATGCATCTCCAATTTAATTGTCATGATGATGCTCGTATTCTATACGACACTCGCCGCTTCGCGGCTCATGTCGTATCCGTCATACTCGCATCATAATGGCTACCATTAAATGCTCGTTCCATAATATACTATTATGATTTAGTACATAAATAGTAAAGAATTAACTGTTTCTTTGAAGTAGCTACTTACTGGTACTAGGAATACATGTCCTGGTGCTCCTGGTACACCTGGTGTACCGTAAATTCCATCTCTTCCTGGATCACCTTTGGGACCAAGGGGACCCTGAGGACCTGGAGGTCCTGGATACCCACGAACGCCAGGTGGACCTCTTATACCATAATAATAATCGGGACCTTGCGATGATACGTTTGTTTCTGGAAACTGGTTATAAGTACATAAGAAACTTTGAAAACTTACATAAATTTATTTTGATTAAATAAACTGTTCATAGGTAATTTCATGGAAGCAGAAATGAATATTAAGGTTAAAATTGATGAAGTAATAAAATTAGGAGAAAAAACATGTTTAGTTAAGCTACCGAACCACCATGAGAAAGAAACGGTCATGAAAAACAAAGCGAAACTACAACGCGCAAAAGACAGAACAGTGTTCATCAACAACGATATGACCAAAGAAGATTTGCAAGATTGCAAGTACAGAAAAAAGTAAGACAAGTTGCCCATGAAGAAGCAAATAAGGGTAAAAATATAAAAGTAAAATCTAATAAGCTAATAATAAATGGGAAAACAATGAAATGGAATAAAAACAGTAACCAGCTAGAGGAAATTCCAGAAGGGAATCCAAAAAACTAGCACCTGAAAAAAACCACAAAACACTTTACAAACGAACAAACGATGATGGATATGGCAAAGAAAAAGGCAGTGAATAAAAATACAAGAAATAGAGCGAACACAACTGACAAGACCGAAATTGACACAAGAGGAACCATATCCATTGGAGCATGGAATGTAAGAACCTTATACGAAAACGGCAGACTAGAACAAGTAAGCCAAGTTGAAATTTATTGATTTAAGCGAAACACACTGGAATGGGAACCATCATCTGAGAGAATTATCTGGGCTAGACTCAAAGCAAAGTTATTATAACCTAATAGTGATTAACGTTTACGCTCCTACAAATGAAAATAATGATGCAGAAAAGGAAGAGTTTTATGAAAAATTGCAAGCATCGTACAATAATATAAACAAAAAATATAAAAGAGATATAAAAATGATAATTGGACATTTCAATGCCAAGATTGGCAATGATAATATAGGATATAAACATGTGATGGGAAAAGAAGGTCTAGGAAGAAAAAATAATAACTTAAATCGATTAATCGAATTCTGTGAACAGGATGAGCTCATTATAGGTGGCAGTATTTTTAAACATAAGCAGATCCACAAAGAAACTTGGAAATCACCGGGTGGTAGATATAAGAACCAAATCTACCATATACTAATTGAATCAAAATGGAGAAGCTGGCTACAAGATGTCAGGGCCTTAAGTTGTGCAGATGTGGATTCGGACCACATGCTTATCAGAGCCCAATTAAGGATGAAACTAGCCAGAGAAAATAATCGCAAGACTACCAGAAAAAAAGGATACAATGTAGAAACCCTAAAGCAAGAAGAAACAAGGAAAATAGTCACTGACAGAGTTACAGTACCGAAATATACACCACTGTAATGGAGATTCTGTGGAATAAATATGGAAAAACTTCAAAGAGGTCATGATGAAGACAGCATACGAAACAATCGGGCTGAAAAAAAGTGAAAATAAAAATGGATAACTAAAGACACGTTACAGATTATAGAAGAAAGAAATAAAATCAAGAAAGACATATTGCAAAAAGAAGGAACTAGGGAAGAAGAGATCCTCGAAAGAAAATACAAAGCAAAAAACATAGAAGTGAAGAAGGCATCTAGAAAAGATAAAATGAATTACATAAACGAAATGCTAAAATCAGCAGAGAAAGCAGCACAATGCACAAATCAGCACATAATGATCTACGAACACAATACACGATTATTATACGAAACCTAAGAGGCAATCTTGTAGACTTGCCAAGGATGCTACTACAACAGGGGAAACGATAGAAGAACCATTAATGCCAGTCACTGATCTACGACAATGGTTTAAGAAAAAACAAATGGAGCAATGGCAACTGGAATATGATATCTCTCTTAAAGGTATACGATTTCATGATATCCAACCAAAAATTTATAGAAAACCGTGGTTTAACGACATTACAAATCGGCACTTCATTAAAACCTTAAATAGAGCAAGGAACAAACATTATGGTTTATATCCAGTTCACAAAAATAAACTAGGGTTGGCCACTTCTCAAAACTGCACTTGCGGGGAGTTGGGTACATTAGAGCATGTGATTTTCGATTCTACGTTTCGATTTTCGAATCTACAAACAGTATATAGGAGTTACTCTCCCCACCAATTTAAATTCCATTTTATGTACACGAAATATAAATTTGTATAAAATTGTTTATAACCACTTAAAAAATATGAAAATTGATATTTAAAAAAAAATATATAAAAAAGATTAAAAAAAAATATATAAAAAAACAAAAAAAAAAAGAAAAAAAAAATAATAAAAAAAAGAAATATATATTAAAAAAACAATAAAAAAAAACAAAATAAAAAAACAAAAAAAATAGCAAACAAAAATCACAAAGAAGGCCTAAACCTCCGCGAGGTTGAATCGGGTTTAAGTCAGCGCTGAAAAAAAAATATTTTAATATCAATTAGTGGTTTAGTATAAGTATTTAGTAATAGTGTTTAATATTAGTATGTATTTTTAATGTAATGTATGTAATATATGTTTATTATTATTAAAATATAATGTATATCAGTTAAAATTAGGAAATTGTGTCTATGAAAATAAAAAAAAATTTGAGCTGGCCAATTGGTTCAAACTAAGGTCATAAATCTAAACACACACACACACACTAACAGGCAATCGAGTAAGAAATGTAAGATAAACAAGGAAAATTAATTAAATCTGAGAAAGAAATAACTCAAAGATGGAGAGAATAAATATAATGCCTTTTATGGAGAGAATACTTTGAAGAAATATACACCAAACATGACCGATCCCAAGAGATGGGAAGACGAAGTCGATGAGGATGCCAGGAACTTCCTGGGAACGCGTTCATGGAAAAGAACAGCGGTAAATCGAAATGATTGGAGAAGCTTGTTGAAGGAGGCCAAGGCTCGATTTGGGCTGTAGTGCCATTGGATGAATGGATGGCCGAACCCAAGAATTGGATGATCAAATTGAAATACAAGAATTAGAGGTTAACTTTGGGGCAATTACAAGAGAAGGAATTGCCAACGCACTTAAATTATTAAAGAATGGCAAATCCGCAGGAACAGATAATTTACCTAATTTGCCATAGATATGCTACATAAACTTCTAAATAAAATATGGACCAACGAAGAACTGCCACAAGAATGGAAAGAGGGACTGATAATAAAAATACCAAACAAGGGAGATTTGAGTAACTGTAAAAATTGGCGTGCAATAACTATATTAAGCGCCTCATCCAAGGTTCTAACAAAAATTCTGCTCGAAAGAATGAAAGAAGAATTGGACAAGAAACTGAGAATTAACCAAGCAGGCTTTCGTGTTAAACGCTCCCCTATAGATCACATATGCCCCTTAAGAATCGTCCTAGAACAAGCTAATGAATGGCAGAAAGACATAAATTTAAGTTTTATCGACTTTGAAAAGGATTTCGACCGAGTCAATAGGGAACAAATGTGGAAAATTTGAAGACAGTATGGTTTACCATTAAAAATTATTAACCTGATCAAACTGTTAATGATGGGTATAAAGCTAGACTAGAACACGAGTGAGCGATCACAGAAGAAATAGCTATTGAAAGCGGTGTTAAACAAGGTTGTATCTTATCTCCTACTTTGTTTCTTATCTTGGTAGACTGGATTATGAGGAAAGTAACGGATGATCGGACAGGCATTAAATGGAACCTCTTTAATCAGCTTGAAGATCTTGAATTTGCTGGCGACGTCTGCCTGTTAACAGAACACAGAACTCACATGCAAACAAAAGTCGATAAGCTAACACAGTATTCTGACATGATTGGTCTCCGGATAAATACAGCATAATAAAATAACCCGCATATTAAAAATAAAAGACAAAGAAATTGAAGAAGTAGATAAAGTCACTTATTTGGGATTAATCATGGAAAGAAAAGGAGGATGCATGAAAGACATACAAGCAAGAATAACGAAGGCACAATTCGCCTTCAATTCGTTAAATAAAATCTGGCAAACAAGTGAAATAACACAGTCAACAAAAATCAATATATTCAATACTTGTGTAAAAAGCATACTACCCTACGGAACAGAAACTTGGAAGCACGACGAAAGCACAACAAAGAGGCTACAGACTTTTGTAAATAGGTCCGTAAGAAAGATCCTAAAAATTTACTGGTGTGAATATTATTTACGTATATATGAGAATGGACAACAAAGTTAGAATTTATAAAACTTACATCAGACTTGTTATGACTTATGGTATTCAATCAAGAGAAGACACCAATAAAACCGAAAGCATGCTACGAATAGCCGAAATGAAGATACTAAGAGCAATTGTAGGGAAGATATCAAGGGATAGAATACGAAATATCATTATCAGGGAACGATGTGGCGTGCAAGATGTAGTATAAGGTGGGGGTAGGCAAATATTAAGAGAATGTTTCAGTCATGTAAAAAGAATGGAGGAGCACTGACTACCAAGAATTGCGCTAGAAGGAAACCAGCAGGCAAGCGTCCTCCGGGGAGACCACCAAAAAGATGGAGAGATAGCTGACAGTGTACCTCTCAAGAAATACTTCAACATCGGAATTAACAGATGGACAGATCTACAATAAGTATAAGAAGAAGAAGATATTTTCTTACCTCATAATCCGGATATACTGTAGTAATCAAATCTACTTCTATAGGTTCTTGTGTTGTATAGTTTGTATTCCCTTCGGTGGTAAAGTCATCGTCTTCAAAGTTTCTAGTAGTTGCCGTCTCGACACCAGATGCAGCAACTCGATGTCCAAAGTCGACAGAATTTTGATCACTTTCTTTGTTAAACTGAACACTTCCAATACCTTGCAAAAGTGTATTATCTTGAAAATTGATTCTTCTACTTCCTTCTAAATTATCTTGATATAATGAACTTGTACCTGTAGATTTAAAATAAATACATTAAAATTCGCTGATGATCAGATATTTCTGGTACAGGAAGAAGATGACTTCCTGTTCCAGTATCACTGAATCATCAGCGAATTGTAATGTATAAGCGTTGATTGATAAATTATCCCCTATATTTATTAATCAATGGTATAAGCGTTGTATAAGTATACAAGTCAAAATGAGTGGCGCATAAAATATTCCAGCTACAAAAGATCTGATATGAATGTTACGTGGCGTGAAAATGGATTTTCGTTTGATGCAAAACAAAATTTTAGTTTTCTTTTAAAATATTTTTCCATAATATTTGCTAAATTTGAAGTAAACGCGCCACAAAAGAGTAACTTTGATACAGTTTGAATTTTGAAACTCTTTTGTGGCGCGTTTACTTCAAATTTAACCAATATTATGGAAAAATATTTTAAAATAAAACTAAAATTTTGTTTTGCATCAAATGAAAATCCATTTTCGCGCCACGTAACATTCATATCAGATCTTTTGTAGCTGGAATATTTTATGCGCCACTCATTTTTACCGCGTTTAGCGGTTTTTTATTCTTGTATCAGGAGTTTTTCAAAGTTATTTATAAATTAAATGTATGAAGTTGAATGCAATGTTCCTCTAGTACACGTCAAGCTTTATAAATTGTCACAAAGCTTACAAAAAGCTTACAAAAAGTCAATTTATCGACAAAGCTTACAAAAAGTCAAGAAAACAAAACAATAACAAATAAATTTACTAAAATTACATAAATCGTCAGTATAAATTAAAAAATAATAATAATAATGAAGTTACACAGTTAATCAATTGCAAAATTTAAATAAATTGCAAATTGCATAGTCTACCTAGTAATTAAGTTTAAAAGTTAAGCTGCTGCATATGACACCCAAATATAGATGAAAAATAATACCTACATAATAAAAATACTACTTGTGCAAAGGGTACTGTAATTTCTTAGTTATTGGTTAAGAAAGTCTTCTACTGCATAATATGGTCTTTCGGATAGGTAGGCTTTTGTCAGTTTACGGAATTTGGGAAAGATGCTGCAGATTTAAGTTATAGAGGGAGATGGTTGTAAAGTTTTTTTGCGGAATATAATATAGATTACTTTACTAACTCAGATGACGGGGTCGGTAAATAGACGTCAAAGGTAGAATTTCTCGTGAAGTAGTCATGATTAGGTCTTGGTGGAAAGACATGTAGATGTTTACGAATTAAGTAAACAGTTTCTAAAATATATAAAGATGGAAGGGTGAAAATTCTGTGATCTTTGAAGTAACTTCTACAATGTGTTGTTCTTCTGAGCCCAAACAGATATCTTATTGCTCTTTTTTGTAATTTAAAAATAACATCGAATTGGGAAGCTGTACCAGAACCCCAAAAAGGAAGACCATAACGAAGATGTGACGAACAAAGAAAAATATATTATTTTGGAAGATGCTAAATTGAATTAATTCGAAACCGATCTTAAAACATAGCAAGCTGAAGATAGTTTCTTCCTTAACAAATTAATATGGAGGGACCATTTAAGGTTGCTGTCTAAAAAAATACCAAGAAATTTTACAGAATCAACGGTACTGATCTGGCTGTTATTAAGAGGTAAGAGTTGAAGAGCTCCTTTATAAGATAATGTTACTGTTTTATCTACGTTAAACGAGAGTAAATTAGAGTCAGACCAGGTTTTTATTGTAAGTAGATCAAAAGTTATAGTAGCATGAAGAGTTGCAATATTTGAGTTGCGCCAAGTGATAGTGGTATCATCAGCAAAAAGAAAGATTTTTCCATCGATTTTTAAACTAGTGATGTCATTAATAAAGATAAAAAGGACCCAGAGGAAAAGTAGAGGACCCAATACTGATCCTTGAGGTACCCTACATACAATGTTTTTGAGACTAGAGTCTGTATCATTTGCTTTAACCAGTTGTTTCCTATCATCCAAGTAAGATTGGAACCAATTCAAAGAAATACCTCGAATTCCGTAGAAATTTAGTTTTTTTTATCAAAATGTGATTTACACAATCAAAAGCTTTGGCGTAGTCACAAAAAATGGTGGCAGTGTGAAGATTATTGTTCAGTGTTTGATAAACATAATGTAGTACAGAAAACATGGCATCAGTGGTGCGTTCATTATTTAAAAAGCCGAATTGATTTTGTAATAAACGAGAACGTTGTTTTCAACGAGAAAGCCCCACTGAAGACGTCTGCAGAGACAGAAACGTACATATGGGGATGGTGCATCACTCCTGAACCGAATTGAAACATAAGCTGTTTTTTAACGAAAATATTTAGTTATATTATTTATTTATTGGATTTTGACTTTGACAAGAGCTATGAATCATGCCGATTTAGAACAAAAGTTTACGTGAAGTTTTCGTTGTATACATGTACATATAAAATGATTATTCCATTGCTTACCTTCTGCATCATAAGAGTCACCCCTTCCTCTGCCATATTCTTCATAACTTTCACTATTTGATTGGTTAAAATTGAAAGAACCGGTGACACCAAAACTACCCTCTGATCTTGAACCGAAGCAATCAGGAGCATATTTCTTACAAATTTCGTAGGCATCATCAGGTCTGTGAATGATTTTTATCATCTCTATATCTCCCTATAAAAAATTCTGGATATTAGATATTATTATCACAATTGTTTACAGTTTTATGCAGTGATAGGGTTACCATAATTTATTAAGGCCAAATCCGGACAGGGGTAGTCCAAGGGGTTGTAGAAAATGTAAAATGTGAATTTGACTGTGTTGCTACCTCTACATTGTACCTACATATATGCGAAATGCATATGGCACAATTAAAAGTACAGCTATTTCGCTACAATATGCAACTAACATCGAAAATCTCTGTCAGTTTAAAATACATATACACTTATGTTTTAGCATACTTTAGACCTAAGGGGCTGCGCAGAATGAAATTTCCCACCGTTGGGCCTAGCAAATCCGGACATTTCTCATATACGGACCCCAATCCTGACAGTCTTTCAAATCCGGACTGTCCGGACGAAATCCGGACGTATGGTAACCCTATGCAGTGAGGACGTTTGAGTTTGCACAAATTAATTATCTCCAGAATGGGGAAATTTGAAGAGAAATTCTGACAGGTCGATTTTTATTTTTAAATTAGGACTTTTTGGCATATACAGGGTGTCCAGAAACTCTACCGACAAACGAAGACAGGAGATTCCTCAGATAATTTTAAGATAATTTAACCCAATTCACTTAGTCCGAAAATGCTTCCTAAGGGACCTAGAGCTCTTTGAAGATGGCGTCTTGTAATTAGTTTTTCTTAAATAACTCAAGAACGCTTCTATTGAGAAAAACGAAAATTGGTAAGTACACATATTGCATTGCAAATTTCTAGTACAGGTCATTGGCGTCCGTTTTAGGTAGGCGATAGTTATTTTATCGCATAACTTTTTTATCTTTAATTTTTAAGCATTTCTAACTCTGGATTAATAAATTGTGAGGTATTCTACAACTAAAAGGTACTCTTGTTTTAAGTCGATAGGATACACCGTTTTCTAGAAAAATCGATTTAAAAATTTTTCTTTTTTTGAATTTTCAAAAAAAGTTTCAAAAAAAACTATTTAGAAATCCGAAAACTGGTACGTTTATTTATCTTTCAGAGATGAATCGATTTCATTAATTGCGAATTTCTAGTACGCGTCCGATGTGGGTAGGTCAACGGTTATTTTATCGCATAACATTTTTGTCTTTAATTTTTAAGCATTTTTGACTCTAAATTAATAAGTTATGAGGTATCCTAGTACTAAAAGTTACTCTTGCTTTAAGTTGGTAAAATACAACGTTTTTTTTTGAAAAATTTTTTCAATTTTTTTTTCAAATTCAAAAAACGAAAAATTTTCAAATCGATTTTTCTAGAAAACTGTGTGTCCTACTGACTTAAAGTAAGAGTACCTTTTAGTACTAGAATACCTCACAATTTAATAATCCAGTGTCAAAAATGCTTAAAAGTTAAAGACAAAAAAGGGATGTGATAAAATATCCGTTGCCCTACCCAAAACGGATGCCTATGATCGGTACTAGAAATTCGCAATGGATGGAATCGATTTATCTCTGGAGGATAAATATACGCATCGATTTTCGTTTTTCTAAATTGAAGCGTTCTGGAGGTATTTAAGAAAAACTAATTACAAGACGCCATTTTCAAAGAGCTCTATTTAGCTCCCTTAGGAAGCATTTTCGGACTAGCTGAATTGAGGTAAATTGTCTTAAAATTATCTGAAGAATCTTCTGTATTCGTTTGTCGGTAGAGTTTCTGGACACCCTGTATATAACACTAGTGACGTCATCCATCTGGGCGTGAAGACGTATTCGATAATTTTTTTAAATGAGAGTAGGGGTTGTGTAATAGCTCATTTGAAAGGTTATTTAATTCTATATTTAGTAATATAAACAATAACCTAATTATTTATACAGGGTGG
This sequence comes from Diabrotica virgifera virgifera, assembly GCF_917563875.1. Classification (NCBI taxonomy): domain Eukaryota; kingdom Metazoa; phylum Arthropoda; class Insecta; order Coleoptera; family Chrysomelidae; genus Diabrotica; species Diabrotica virgifera. The sequence goes on along the minus strand of NC_065448.1, from coordinate 249,794,813 downwards.
CCAAAAACATTTTCTTGAACTAAATTAATTGAGACAAAAATAAGAATGTATGTAATTTATTTAATTCGAAATACATTTTACTGTTGTCCGAAAACTGGAAAAAATGTTTACTTGATAAATAAATATTGTTTTTCGCTTAAATTCAATTTTAAAGCTGCCACCCACCTGCCTCCTTAACAGTTTAAACATTAAATTTAAGCGAAAAGCAATGTTTATTTTTCAAATTAACATTTTTTTCTGTTTTCTGACAGCAGTAAAATGTATTTTGCATTAAATAAATTACATACATTCTTCTTTTTGTCTCAATTAATTTAATTAAAAAAAAAAAGAATGTGTGTGTACTTTGTACGCACGTAAGAAGATATTCTTCTATTATATAATAGGTAATTTAAACGAAGTAAATACACTTAAAAGGTTATTTGTATTTTATTTAAAAATCAAACTAACTTTCTTATCTACCACTTTCAAAAAAGAATATCTTCAAAAGTTATATAATAATATAATTACAATCATAAAATCTATAAAAAAAAATAAAAAAATAATAACTTGCTTGGGGCTTGAACCCACTTCACGTCTACCGCGCCGTACGAAAGTTGACGCCATTTCAAACTGCACCAAACTCTAGTATACGTCATGTGGGAATATACAAACTAAACGTTTACACCATAAATTTATATGAATTTAATAAAATTATTAGTTTGATTTTTGTCGAAATAAAATACAACAAAATATAGAGTAAGAAAACGATATATGAGATGAAGATTTGTAGAAAGTTTGTTCGTAATCAGATTATGTAAATTAAAGCATTGCCTACTAATAGGTAACTACATTATTTTGTTTACATTTTCCAAATAGATAGGTATTGAAACTATTAGGTGTTTCCAACTGAAACATTTAGAATTACGTACCTGCGGCTTTTCAAAACTATTTAAAAAGTCACTATAATTATAAATTTGATTTTATTTCTGTCCACACATCAATAAAAACTAATATTATACAATATTTTTGTTTACCGATAATCTCCATATTGAACAATTATTGACAGATCATTTCAAAATTTCAATTCAACACTGTGGTATATTCCAATCAGAGCCCGTATAACAACTAATACCATACTGTCGGTGTGCGCATGCGCGCGGATCAATCAAATTTTACCCTCAATCGATTCGCCGCTAAAGAAGAATATCTTCAAAAATGTTTTTTGGCCACCCTGTATAAATAATTAGGATATTGTTTACATTTCTGAATAGAGAATTGCATTACCTTTCAAATGAGCTATCATACAACCCCTACTCTCATTCAAAAAATCATCGATTACGTCATCACGCCCAGATGGATGACGTCACTAGTATTATATATAGGTATGCCAAAAAGTCCTAATTTAAAAATAAAAATGGACCTGTCTGAGGATTTCTCTTCAAATTTGCCCATTCGCGAGATAATGAATTTATGCAAACTCAAACGTCCTCACTGTATAGTGTATAGTGTTGTAAAGTAAACAAAACGTAATATACCACTTTTTTAGTTTACGACGTTTGCAGTTTAAGTGATTATACTTAGGTATTTCAGGTAAGCAGCACTGATAAGGGAATTGTTCTGAGATGATGAGAGCCGAAAACGATCTGTGATGTAGCCCGAAAGGATCTTTTTTAATATAAATATACCTTTTATGGAGGATTTTCATTAATTTTTTAATATATTTTGTAAATAAACTAAAAATAATTCCGACAATCTTAAGATTTTTATGGCTACGTCTTTAGGTTGCCGTCCTGAATTTAGTTTTATCCAATTAAACGCTATATGAAACCCACGTATTAACCGATGAGGCACTAGCTTTTTGCGTCGTGAGGGAATGATAAATACTTTTCTTGCAGGATTACACGTACTTCATCATCTTGTTTTTAAGGCATACCTCAAACATAACTTGGAAGAATAATAAATATGAATAGTCCAGGTTGTGAAGCTGCTCCGGTATGACAAAATTACTCATTCGGTTTCTTTGCGGATTCCTCTTCAAGAGTGTCTCCTTTAAACAAATCTCTGAAGGGCTCGGGGCAAAATTGGATAGAAATCGTTTAAATACCTACCTATTTTTTTTCGCTTTTCTTTACTTCAATAGTTTGCATCAAATCTTTAGTAGTTAATTTGACTGACTTTTCTTCAATGCAAATGAATGAAAATTTGCAGACATATGCATTCGCGGGAACAATACACGAATAGTCAATAAATTTTTTTTGTTTATTAATTGTTAAAAAAAAGGTTTAAACGGAAAATGCTTAAATTCTCTTGTTTTTTGCAATGAAGAAACTTAAAACTTTTACAGATTGTAGCTAATTATATGAACTATACATAATTTCACTTTTTATGTTAATTGTTTATATACTTCATAAATAAACAACTAAGTTTCAAATTTTTTGCCGATTCCGACTACTTTTCATGTTTGTACACCATAATATGTTTTATACATATTTTTTCTACAACCACTACTCAAAGTGCACTTTTCTGCACGGTTTTATGTTAGCAAACTTGATATTTTCTCACAGTATAAGATATTTGACATTAGTGTGCAGAAAAGTGACGTTTCTGTGCCGCAAAGTTCTTTTCTGCACAGTTGACTACCTCATTCTGAGTAACGTTATATTCTGTTTACATCCGTGGACTACCGCATTCTGAGTAACGTTATATTCTGTTTACATCCGTGGTTAAACTTTAGACAAATATATAACCTATAAGACAATTATTATATTTAACTATAGCATAGAAACTAAATTATGGATGTTACAACTGTTTTATTTTACAATTTTATTCTTATTAAACATTTTATAATTATCAAATAACCAATAAGGATTTAGCAACCTGTGCAAGAGACGTCGAATGAAGTAGGTTTTGTGTATATCCGTGACTGCATAAATATGATGTCAATAATGTGTAATAATTGTTTAAATTTAAACAAATTAAGGCAGTGCATTAATTTTTTAACTGATTTCTGTGCAATTTATTTAGGTATAAGGAATTTAAATTGATTAGTAGGTATTAATTAAATACAGTTTAAAATTTATCACATAGGTACCTATTATAATTAATCGTCGTTTGGAAATTGTGATTTTTATTTTTAGGAAAAACTGTGCTTGTAGAAAAAGTATAGTGTGAAACACGTGCAGAAAGGTCATTTCTCACTCGTTTGAATTGCGGCACTCGCTTGCGCTCGTACCGCAACTTTTCAAACTCGTGAGAAATTAGTACCTTTCTGCACTTGTTGCACAATATACTATTAAGAAACATGACGATATATTTTAATGTTTGAAAAGTGTAAGACTAAAAAGTAAAAAATAAAAAAATACGAAAAAATTTTTTTTAAGAAACGCTTTTCTTTAGTTACGAATGACTAAAATTAAAAATATTATTAAAAAAATCATGGAAAAGACATGGAAAGAAGGGGTAACCAAAGCAATGAGTACAAGGGATCTTAGAGATGGCCAATGGGATGATAGAAGGACGTGGAAGTTAGGCATCGGACAACGTCGAAAGACGTTCTAAAACCGATACATACTGTTATATTTCTATTTGATATGAAAATTAAAATTTGATAATTATAAACAAAATTCAATTTAATATAAAATATTTTCAATTTTCTCAACCACGGGCATATAAATTTAAAACAACCTGTATACAACAAATTGTTATATGTAATTTTAAGAAGTGATTAGAATAAGCGTACGAAACTCGGAACAATGTGCTTAGAATAAACAAAGTGAATGACGCGTACCATTATCGGTTCTTCTCGGAAGGTCGATCATTAGCCTATGCTAAATAAAACTCAGTGAAATAGATGATAGTTCATTATCGTTTTTCGCGGAAGGTTTCGATCATTAGCCTATGCTAAATAAGACTCATTTGAAAGAGAGAATAGGTCATTAAAATTTGTAAATAGTTAGAAAGTATTTTAGAATGGGAATTAAATATTTTCTTTTGAAATCCATTAAGCATATTTAGAAAGATTAAAAATTGGTTTTGAGGAATATTACGAATGAGAGTTGGTGGTGGAAGATTGATTTGTGAATCTGGAAGGGATATTTAGAAAGTAGGGGAATGGATGACAAAGTGAGGGCAGAATGTTTTGAGCTGTCGAGAAGTGAAGTCGAGTAGTAGACGGTAGTGTACGGAGAGTGAGAAAGCCGGTATAGTTCCGTGAGTGTGGAGTATCTATCGTGGAACGAGAAGTAGGCCAGGTCGAGAGTAAAAGAACCTCTTTGAGCCAAGAGTGTCCCGGTAGCTGATAGCAGTTTCGAGAAAGGTAGAACACAGCATCACGACAGACGCAGGAACGAGAGCTATTCGAGCTAGTTTTTCAAAGGAGAACATTACTGGAAGCCAGGACGAGGTTTGATCGCAGCCAAGGATAGCAGGAAACGGGTCTTGTGTGAGGACATTTTCAGTTCACCAGGAAAAGGTCAGTCTCATTTGTTTGGACATGAATGTATGGGTTTTTCGTATTAAATTCCACATAAAAAATTGAATAACATAATCAATAATATCAGAAAAGCTTCATCAAACTTAAATAGAGTTGTTCCTAATAACTCCTAATAGTTAAATGTTAATAAAAACTTTCAATTGAAAACCAAAAGGAAATAAGATTCCCATTTGTAAATGTTATGTTTAAGAATAATAAGAAATAGCAAATATTAAGCATTGATTGCCTTTTAAATAAAATAAAAAATATTTTAATTATAATTGTAACCCATATGTGTATTTTTTTTACTCTTTTCTTTTCTATCCCGATTAGGAACCATTAAGAAATATTTAGAAGCCACGAACGTAAGTAATTAATTTATAATTCGCCCTGAGATTGAAAACATATTGATATGTGATCTGGTTAATTAATTAGATTAGTATTAATACATTGATTAAATTAAGTGACATATAAGAATATCATCTCATATCAATAATCAAGATCACTTCAATACATACATAAAAAATATCAACTAAAAAGCAAAAAATAAAAAAAATTGAAAAAATCTAACACATTCGTTAAAGAAAAGCGTGGGGCGAAAACCGTTTATTCGATGAAGATGCGCCACGCTTTTCTTTGATGAATGTGTTAGATTTTTTCATTTTTTTTTATTTTTTGCTTTTTAGTTGATTTTTTTTATAATATTTTTAATTTTAGTCACTCGTAACTAAAGAAAAGCGTTTCTTAAAATTTTTTTTACATATTTTTTTATTTTATTTTTTGCTTTTTAGTTGATTTTTTTATAATATGTTTAATTTTAGTCACTCGTAACTAAAGAAAAGCGTTTCTTAAAAATATTTTTTTTCATATTTTTGTTATTTTAAATTAATTCCAAAACTTATGTTCTCCTTTGCCCCAGAAAACATATTTTTAGATTTTTTGGGTCATTTTAAACAGAAAAGGTATCTTGTCATTTTTCTCTAAAAATGATAGTTGTCATGAACCATTGTCATGAATGAAGCCATTTAAAATCTTAAATTTTCATGCCTCGAAATTATTATTTTCGATGGTTTCAAGTGTCTAATTTTAAGTTTAAAGTTTAAACATTCAGTTTCATCATCATCATCATCATTCCTCGACCTCTTGCATCCACTGTTAGATATAGGTCTCTTCCATATTCTTCCACTGGTCTCTATCTTGTGCTTTCTGTTTCCAATTTCCCACTGTTTTTCTCAAGACATCCATCCATCTTTTTGGTGGTCTACCTCGGTGTCTTTTATCTTCTCTACCCTTCTATGAGTCTTTTGGTCCGCCTATTATCATTTAAACGTGCTACATGTCCAGCCCATCTCGATTTGGCTTGTGCAATTTTTTCTATGACATCTGTCACTTTGGTCCTCTCTCTCACTATACTATTTGGTACCATATCTGTTCTTATTATTCTCAAAATTGCTCTTTCCATTTTTCCTTGGGTTATTCTCAATTTATTTGCAGAGTGTTTAGTCAAAGTTATGGTTTCGGAACTATATATTATTACCGGCAGTATGAATTTGTTGTAAACTGTTTTCTTCAAGCAAATCTGTAGCGTTCCTTTTAGAATAGGTCGCATCTTGTCAAATGCTGCCCATCCCAAGCCTATACGACGCTGGATCTCACAAGATTGATTGTATTTTCCTATTCTAATTTCATGCCCTAAATAGATAAAGCTAAAAACCTGATGTACTTCGTGCCGATCTACTCTCATAACATCCATTGGAACTAAATTGGTATGTATTTTAGAAGAAATAGAAATAGATATCTGTAGATGATGGTCCAATTCTGAATCAAATAAAAACAAAACTGCCTTTCCCCCTTGTTCTTCTTTACTCAGGTTTTTGAGTACTCAAAACTGTCTTTCGGCATTTTTTCCTAGACGAAAAGGGAGTAGATACGTGACCGTTGTCCTTTCTACTTTCTTCTATATTCGTCGTCTCCGTGCTTATAAATTGTTAAAGCCGGAGATTCAGGATGTAACCAGTAAGCAGTTTCTTTTGACGAAAAGTCTTAGATTTAAAATATTGTTTATTGTTTTATATCAATTATTTTAATTGTTTTAAAGGTGGAATTACTGCATCGCGGTGATTTCCCTTAAAAGGCAGGCTTGTTGATTTTTGATTCAGAGTTGGGACTGCATAGTTACACTGATGAAGCATGAGATGTAGAAATAGCTAGGTGTAGGTGGTGGTCCAACTCTGAATCAAATAAAAACAAAACTGCCTTTCTCCCTTGTTCTGTTTTACTCAGATTTTTGAGTACTCGAAACTGTTTTTCGGCACTTTTTCCTAGACGAAAAGGGAGTAGATACGTGACCGTTGCCCTTTCTACTTTCTTCTATATTCGTCGTCTCCTTGCTTATAAATTGTTAAAGCCGGAGATTCAAGATGTAACTAGTAAACAGTTTCTTTCGACGAAAAGTCTTGAGATTTAAAATATTGTTTGTTTTATTTCCATTATTTTAATGGTTTTATTACAGTAAACTTTGTATCTGGGTCTTTTCGTCGTCTTCCTGGTATGTATTTTGTTTTTTGAAAGTTTATGTTCAGGCCTACTTGTTCTAATGCCTGTTTTAGTTCTTCCATCATTTTGTGAGCTTCAGTTTCAACAATCTAAAGAGTAATCTGGGCTTATTCCAATTTAGATCGTTGTTCCTAATTGTTGATTATTCGTGTCCACTCGATATAATATACATTTATTATATTTTGATGATTGGCGTATTTAATTAGCACATTGGCAATAAATAGTAGAATAATTAAAAAAATATTAAGTTAAAAACAAGTTCATAATAAATATTATTAAATTTTAATAAAAATGTCAAGTATTTGTTAGGAATTTTTCGCATTAGTACTTATGTATAATTAATAAACGTGCGATAGAGACACACTACATATTACATATTACAGTGTTTTTTAATCTTCTTCATTTCGCGACCCCTTTACAGGTTGAAATATTCTGACTACCCCCTTGTGTCATGGGAAACCAAAGAAATAATGTAATTAAAAGACTACATACGTTAAGTAATGATTTTGACTGAAGCAATCTTATTTTGCAAAGCAATTCCTGCAAGCACTACTGACAAGTGTTTGTACGATATATTTTTGGAAAACACTTGTGACTACAATATTCATTTGGAAAAATGTATCACTATTTGTAGCAATGGTCCTAAAGTTATTACTTGCAAAAATAGAGAACTCGTTGCAAAATAAGATCGATAATGCCAAACATATCCTGGACATACTGTTCTTTTTTAAGTTATACTTCTTTAGGCGCGATAGGGAATGAATTTTTATTATTCTGCGCGCATGCGCACAGAGACAGTATGTTGTTCGTTACTAAATATTTTAAGTTACATGTATCAATCCAAAAAAGGTGTGGAACAATATATTATTGTTTTTAGTAAATATATTTGTGTCCTTTTCTACCTTTTCTTAATAAAAAAAGATGAAAAGTGAATAGATTTTGATTTTATTATCCTAATATTACCTTAAAATTATTTTTTTTTCTGGTTTTCATATTCGCAAAACATTCGCACAAATTTCGCAAATGCGGATGCGAATGCGAATATGCAAAAACATGCGAATATTCGCGAATGCGAATGCGAATACGAATATTCGCGAATGCGAATGCGAATACGAATATTCGTTACATCACTAATAAAACTAAACAGAGAAATAGACTGCAATTAGAAAATGATTTGATTAGTAACGTTTCAAAAATAGCACCACAATTTGATAAACTTTTGAAAAATAAATAAGCACATCCTTCCAATCAATTTTTTTTTTGTGTAAGATCCTCAACTGTTTCTTTCAGTCGGCGACCCACAGATTGAAAAACACTGACATATTATATTTGAATAATATCTGTTTTGATCGGAGCCATACTCAAAAGCACACATAATATCTACAAATAAATATTTTTTCAGTCAATCAAAATTTATATCAATTTTTACATAATCCATTAAATTATTAATTATCTTGTTGACAAAGTTTCTTGACCTAGATGAGCGAATTGAAATCTTCGTCTATCTATTTATAGAACAGTTAGACATTATTGAATTGATGTTATGTGTTGATATACTATTCGAGCGTAATTTTTAATTGATCCTGGAATCAAATACTTACAATGCGTCTATTTCCTAGGTCACCAATTGAAAGAAAAATAAATAACATTACTATTATTGCAGGATCAACACTCGCATTGAGTAGCTTATTCTGCCAATTAGTTTATTGGTATGATAGGATAGAGACAATTTTTCAAGTAGCCATATCGATTATTGTTGTTTGGAGTAATAAAATAACGCTAACCGATACTTACATTTCAAATTGAAACAAAATTAAGTAAACGACAAAAACAAATGTACCAGGATCATTCGTAAAATAAGTTTCCATATGCCTAGTGTGACCAACTCCAATTCAGTCGAATCCGGGACAAGGTTAAAAAAATACCTGAAATCCGGGACTTTTCAATGAAAATCGGGCCATTTTTTTTTCAGAAGACGATAATTAAAATACAGAAACGAAAAAAAGTCCACCGTTTTAGTTTTCGTAGAACTATAATACAAATTATGGCCCCTCGTTTTTAACTTCAAATATATCAAAAACTAATGATTTTATCGTTACGATTGAAGAGTATATTATTTACATAGAAAGCATTAGAGAAGCAAAAAATGAAATATTAAATTAGTTTTGTTTTGGAGGTATAGAAGATGGCTGGTAAAATTCAATTAAATTTAATACAATATATTCCAAACCCATACTCACATTGTAGTATCCTTCAGGGTACATTTGATATCCAACAGTTAACATTCCTGAAGTACTTAGTTGTGATGTCGAAGATCTAAGCAAAGATTTTGTGACTGTGTGATTGCAATCAACAATAGCTGTTATGGAGTCTCCTTTAATGCTGAACGCTATTCTGTGCCACCTTTAACAATAAATAAAATGTCAATATTATATATAAATCAAACTAAAAAAAGTAATAATGGTAAATAAATACACGGGCGCCCATATAAAAATCGTTAGGGGGGCCAGACGTGAAAATGTTGCACATTATATTTTTTATACTTTGGATAACCATATATAATTTAAAGCACCCGAAAACCATGCCCCCTGCCCATGGGTATGGGCGCCCATGAATATATAATAATAAAATAAATAAGAACAATAAGAGCCGAAAAGTAGTGTTTACAAACTGATGTGGTGACTGTCGAAAAACTTACGTCGGTCAAACTGGCAGAACCTTTGACAAACGGATAGCAGAACACAAAAGGGCTTTCAACAGTAGAAAAACAGATTCTACATACGCACTTCACCATATAGATAATAATCATTCTTTTAATGAACAGTTTAAAATTCTTCATATTCAAAATAAAGGCCTTAAGCTATCTTTCAGAGCATATTTATTCTAATATTTTTAAATGTTTTTTTTGGCAACATGTTTTTTATCGTGTTCCCAAAATTGGAACGTTGGCGATTAAAAGGTTATCCATTTAAGTGCTTATCTTTTCTTTTAAATAAAACCTGGATCTTCTTCTGCCAAAATTGTTTCTCCTATAATTGCTGTTAGTACTATATTTTTTTAAATTCATCTTTTTACATTATTTTCCAGATATTTGCTGCCCTCCCTCACTGTATAAATTCAAATCTCATTTATGAATTTGCGTTTGAATATTTTATATAGTTAAACGGATTGAATGTTTACTATTACCTCATTTTTAAACTCATGCTTCTCTGTGTATCCTAAATTTGAAATTAATAACTGCAACTTAAACGAGAAGATTATTTACACAAACATTTTATGGAGTGCAAGCTCAAATTAAAAGCTTTTGAGCTTAAAATTGAATACGATTTTCTAGTTTTTATTGCAATCTGTATTTACCACAGAAACGGAGCAAAATTATCAAATAAATTAAGAAATTCGTTTAAAGCGCCTCTTAATATAAGCAGATACTATTGAGGGTTTTATAGTTTCGTTAATAGAAGCGCAAATTAGTAATCCCTAAAAAAATAACTAAAATAGGTATCGGAGAAGTACTTGATATTTGGCATTTAATGCATATTTAATAATGATTTCTATTATAAGGTATTTTAAGTGGAAACAAAATTCAATTTTTACCATCCTAGGGAAGCCTGTTTGGAATTGGCCCCCTTGTAGCCCTGAAATGAATCCATTAGAACATTTTAGGGAAAATATTAAAAAGAGGCAACCACTGCCAGAATCCCTTCAAGAGTTGAAAATAGCGTTGAATAAAGAATGGGAACATATTTGGAAATGGGAACACCGCAAGAAAAGGTTCAGCAACTTATTGAAAATATCTCTAGACGTATTGAAATCTTCCGCAAATGTAGGGGAGGCAATAATCGATACTAAACATAAAAACAGCTACCTGTGGACAACGAAATATTTTTTTTTGTTTAATGTTTCGGACAAAGTTAATTTTTTTTGCGTTACTTGGTATTTTCCTTTGTGTTACTTATTTTCCTGTTATTACTTTATTTCTGTTTTAAATAAACGATTTGTATCAATAATGTTTTAACCATATACAAAACCCCCAAACCCCCAAAACCCTTATACAACTAGTGTTGACATATGGATCCGAAACATGGACCATCTCCAAGGCAGATGAAAATCTTCTACTTATATTTGAATGAAGGATCCTGGGAGTAATATTCGGTGGCATCTGTGAAAATGGTGTTTGGAAGAGGAGGTACAACTACGAGGTATACCACATATACAGGGTGTTTCATTAATAATTGTCCATATAGTAACTGGAGAAACCTTAGCACAAAATACGAATATTTAATATAAAACACTTAAATAAAATGTGGTTCCTTACTGAGTTACAGGGTGTTTTATCTAAAAATTTAAAAAATATTTCTGCTCAGCATTTTAAAACTATTCGACGTATCCTTTTTGTATTTGGTTGAAGGTATAGGTACTGTACAAACTACTAAATTATGTTAAAAAAGTTTTTGTCTATTACCAGAGGCGTACGACGGGGGAAAATGAATGGTTGACCCTTTCCAAATTCTACGCCACTGGCGGAATTACTATTTTGGTTAAATTTTTTGATTCTCCAATACTTTCTATGAAAATAATATACTCTTCATTCGTAACGATAAAGTCATTAGTTTTCGAGATCTTTGAAGTTAAAAATTAAGCCACACGGATATTTTGATTAATGTATTGTGTCACTTCATTTTTAGTTTCAAATATCTCGAAAACTAATAATTTTATCGTTACGAATGAAGAGTATATTATTTACGTAGAAAGTATTTGAAAATCAAAAATACACTAAAATAGCAATTTCGTCAGTGGCGTAGAATTGAGGAGGGGTCAACCAGCCACTATCCCCTGTCGTACGCCTCTGGTAGTAGATAGAAACGTTTATTTATCTTAATTTAGTAGGGTGTACGGTACCTACACTTTCTACCAAGTATGATAACGATATGCCAAAGAGTTTTAAAGTACTGGGTAAAAATAATTTTTAAGTTTTAATCATATGAATCATATCATAAATTAATCAAAATAACTGTGCCGTTTCATATTTAACTTCAAATATCTCGAAAACTAATGACTAATGAGGAGTATATTATTTAGGTAGAAAGTATTGTAGAATCTAAAAATGGCACTAAAATAGTAATTCCACCAGTGGCGTAGAATTTGAGAAGGGTCAATCATTCACTATGCCCTGTCGTACGCCTCTGCTAGTAGCTAGAAACGTTTGTTTATCATAATTTAGTAGGGTGTATAATAGTCGCACTTTCTGCCAACTATGAAAAGGAGACGTCAAATAGTTTTAAAATGCTGAGCAAAAATAGTTTTTAAATTTTTAGATAAAATACCCTTTAACTCAGTAAGGAACCACATTTTATTTAAGTGTTTTGGGTTAAATCTTCGTATTTTGTGCTAAGGTTTCTCCAGTTACTATATGGACAATTATTAATGAAACACCCTGTATAAACATAGGTATATTTGGTGGTAAAGACCTAGTATTTCTTATAAAAATAGGAAGACTAAGATGGGCAGGACATCAGCAAGATCACAGCAGAACAACCCTCCTCGAAGAATCCTTATGTCACAACTTGTGGGAAGTAGAAATAGGGGTAGGCCATAACTCGGATGGAAGGATGGTGTATATGAGGATGGTAGAAAAATAGGTGCACAAACTGGCAATAGTTTGCAATGGATAGAACTGACTGGCGTAATAGACTTGGAAAGGTCGAGGCTCTTTTATAAGCCTGTAGCACCATTGATGATTATTATTAATGTTTACTTCCTACCCATTTAAATACCTACAGAATTAAAAAATACATATAGATACACAAAAACCTTATAGAATAGGTGACATCGAGAAATATGATTTACATTTCGAAAAACACTAACACCAGTTTTTCGAAATGTAAATCATATTTCTCGATGTCACCTATTCTATATAGTCTGGGCTGATTATCGGAGAATAGGCCATTTTTGGGAAAAGTTATTTACCAGCAATTTTATTACTGGAATCGAATTATAAGATCCTATATATTAATAATATAGGTATGCAAAGTCCTCAGATAGTGTGCTACTTTTTTTATAAACAAAATGGCGCCCGAAAATCGTCTTTTTTTCAATTATTGCTCTAGAACTCCGAAGATTTTAAATTTACAACAAAAACACTCAAATAAAAATTCACCGTGATTAAATTCTGCATAGAGACGTGTTTTTCCCGATCTGCTCCGACGAAAATTTTCCTCGGAAAATGCGGGTTTTCCCAACAAAATCTTTAATTTTCAAATAAAGTTTTAGATAAGTAATTATTTACCAATAGTTACATAATTTGGTGACTTAAAAGCCTTCTTGGTTTAGATTATAGTTCCAGAAGCTGGTGAAAATTAAACGAATATTTTAGCAACAATTCAATTGTTAATTAATAATTTACGGTCGCAATAATAACCAAAATAATTATGATACACTGATCAAACTTTGAAATCTTATAAAGATGAGATGCCTATTTAACATTTTGTCGACAAAATATAAATTTTTTATTTTTTTGCATAATCTTTAAATGTTAAAAAATAGTTATAAACAAATTAACGTTTCTCATAAAGTATTTATTATATTATAATTTAAAAAAATAGCTAAAATGCGCATTTCAAATATCTTGAAAATGAATACTTTAAAACTTTTTTGCAACCATTTGCAAAAAAGTTATTTATTTATTTATTTCAAGCCTACTTTCGCGCTAAAAATTACAAAAAAAAATATTTTTAATCTTTGATTAAAATATAACCATTGCACTAATTTTTGACATTCTTTGTGAGTAATTAGATTGTACCATAGACTCACTTTTAAGCTTTGAAACAATTAAAACAAATTATAAACAATGGAGATATCGTATATTTATTTTGCTGTTTCCTAACTTTTTTGCAAATGGTTGGAAAATTTTTTTAAAGCATTCATTTTCAAGACCTATGAAATACGCATTTTAAGTATTTTTTAAAACTAGAATATAATAAACAATTTCTAAGAAATGTTAATTTGTTTATAACAATTTTTTTTTAACATTTAAAGATTATGCAAAAAAATGAAAAATTTATATTTTGTCGACAAAATATTAAATAGGCATCACACCTTTATAATCTTTCTAAGTTTGATCAATGTCTCATGATTATTTTGGTTGTTATTGCGACTGCAAATTGTTAATTAACATTTGAATTGTTGCTAAAATATTCGTTTCATTTTAACCGGCTTCTGAATTTATAATCTATACCAAGAAAGCTTTTATTTCACAACGCTATTTGATAAATAATTACTGGCCCAAAAAATTTATTTGAAAATTCGAGATTTTTTTGGGAAAACCCACATTTTCCGAGGAAAATTTTCGTCGGAGCAAATCGGGAAAAACATGCCTCTATGTAGAATTAAATTGGGGTGAATTTTTATTTGAGTATTTTTGGTGTAAAGTTAAAATCTTCGGAGTTACAGAGCAATAATTGAAAAAAATACGATCTGTCGGCGCCATTTTGTTTATAAAAAAAGTAGCACACTATCTGCGGACTTTGCATATCTATATTATTAATATATAGGATTTTATAATTCGATTCCAGCAATAAAATTGCTGGTAAATAACTTTTCCATGAATTTTGCTAATTAGCCCAGAGTAATAAGGTTGCTATAGTTTCATCTACTAAGCAGAACGCACTGAAGATGATCTGATCTAGATCGAAAACGTTTTGCGAATCCTTTTGGATGACTTTTTAATAATTATTCAATAAACTTTTTATACCATTATACAAACGAAGTTTTTACTTGTTCTGTATGATAATTATTATTATGTCAACGCAGTTATTAAGTGATATTATCGTAAAGAAGATTCTAAATCTTACGCTTAATTAGTATAAATAGACAATTACCGCTTAGGATGGCAGTAGGTTAGCTTTTATCTTAAATTAGAACGCAACAATATAGCGTTTAATGTTACATGACTCCGTTCCACGAATAGTAGGGGGTAGTAGACAGTATCATTAACCTCATAAGTTATAAACTATACATCGTTATACAGATGGTCCCGATATAATACACACTTTTAGCTTCACATACATCGTGGCATTCTCCTAAAATAATAAAAGTAGTTCTTGAAAATGAACAAACTACAGAATATTTTCTGCAAATACATAATAAATTGAAATAAAAATGTATACCATTTTTATTCAGTTGCAATGCGAAGGCAAAACTGTCTTATTTTTCACTTAGAACAGAGAGCGCAAACCAGCATTCTAAATCGACGATTTTCGACTCTATTTGGAGTCATCATCAGAGAGGCGCAGGTTTGCTGCTCTCCGCCTTAAGTGACGACTCTCCGAGTAGTCTGGGCTGATTATCGGAGAATAGGCCATTTTTAGGAAAAGTTATTTACCAGCAATTTTATTGCTGGAATCGAATCTTATGATTGTATATATTAATAATATAGATATGCAAAGTCCGCAGATAGTGTGCTACTTTTTTTATAAACAAAATGGCGCCCGAAAATCGTGTGTTTTTCAATTTTTGCTCTATAACTCCAAAGATTTTAACTTTAGACCGAAAACACCCAAATAAAAATTCACCGCAATTAAATTCTGCATAGAGACGTGTTTTTTCCGATTTACTTCGACGAAAACTTTCCCCGGAAAAAGCGGGTTTTCCAACAAAATCTTTAATTTTCAACTAAACTTTTAGATAAGTAGTTGTTAATCAATAATTAAATAACTTGGTAACGTAAAAGCCCTTTCCGTATATATTATAATTCCAGAAGCTTATGGAAATTGAATGAACAGTTTAGCAACAATTAAAATGTTAATTAAAAATTTACGGTCGCTATAATAACGACAATAATTATGATGCATAAGAATAACTATAATTTTTTCGTAAAAAGACACTATACCTATCTAACGTACTTTACAGAATTGAAATTTGACTATTTAAGCGGCCTCAGGAATATTTTAAAATTATAAACAATTTCTTGGCTTATAAACAAATAGAATATCTCGGGAAATATTAAACTAAATTAAATCGTGCAAACGGTATTCGAAAGACAGCGGCAGGACGCTTTTTTAAAAGAAAAAACGTTTAATTATGATGAGTGGTTCCTGAGATACAACCGGTCAAAGTTGACCGAAATTTACGGCAAAGATATAAACAATATGATCATAATTTTCAAACCATCACCTTTTTATTTTTGTCCTCTTTCTCCACACCAATTTTCATATCTTTAAAATCCTCATAACATATATTATTATAATAAAAACTATCGATAATACGTGTGAAACTTGCCAAAAATAGCAAAATTCCAATCAAAAATTAGGTTGGAGAAAATGTAACCCTCAAAGTTCAAAATCGGTATACGTTAAAAAAATGCATTTTCTCGGCTTCCCATGGAGTAATTTCCTTCATTCTTTTTTTGTTCCCAAGTAACTTGAGTAGAGCCATCGAACTAACGCATTATTAAATGTCAAACTTGCTTTTGTTTTGTTATAATAAATTTATTTATTTATTTTAACACAATATTTTAATTTGTTTAAATAAAAATTGTTTAAATAAGTATACAGCTTTCAAATGAGAATATTTATGTTTTTAACTTAAAAGGTACACTTGTAGTAAGTTTATCTAAAAAAAAGCCTACAACTGGAAAAAATATGTAATTTTCTGTTCTTATAAATAAATTAATCTATTATAACAAAAGAAAAGCAAGTTTGACATTTAATAATGCGTTAGTTCGATGGCTCTACTCGAGTTATTAAGGAACAAAAAAAGAATGAAGGAAATTTCTCCATGGGAAGCCGAGAAAATGCATTTTGTTAACGTATACCGATTTTGAACTTTGAGGGTTACATTTTCTCCAACCTAATTTTTGATTGGAATTTTGCTATTTTTGTCAATTTTCACACGTATTATCGATAGTTTTTATTATAATAATATATGTTATGAGGATTTTAAAGATATGAAAATTGGTGTGGAGAAAAAGGACAAAAATAAAAAGGTGATGGTTTGAAAATTATGATCCTATTGTTTATATATTTGCCGTAAATTCCGGTCAACTTTGACCGGTTGTATCTCAGGAACCACTCGTCATAATTAAACGTTTTTTCTTTTAAAAGAAGCGTCCTGGCGCTGTCTTTCGAATACCGTTTTCACAATTTAATTTAGTTTAACATTTTCCGAGATATTCTATTTGTTTATAAACCAAAAAAGTGTTTATAATTTTAAAATATTCCTGAGGCCGCTTAAATAGTCCAATTTCAATTCTGTATAGTACATTAGGTAGGTATAGTGTCTTTTTATGAAAAAATCATAGTTATTCTTATGCATCATAATTATTGTCGGTATTATAGCGACCGTAAATTTTTAATTAACATTTTAATTGTTGCTAAACTGTTCATTCAATTTCCATCGGCTTCTGGAATTATAATATATACGGAAAGGGCTTTTACGTTACCAAGTTATTTAATTATTGATTAACAACTACTTATCTAAAAGTTTAGTTGAAAATTAAAGATTTTGTTGGAAAAACCCGCTTCTTCCGGGGAAATTTTTCGTCGAAGTAAATCGGAAAAAACACGTTTCTATGCAGAACTTAATTGCGGTGAATTTTTATTTGGGCGTTTTTGGTCTAAAGTTAAAATCTTTGGAGTTATAGAGCAAAAATTGAAAAAAACACAGTTTTCGGGCGCCATTTTGTTTATAAAAAAAGTAGCACACTATCTGCGGACTTTGCATATCTATATTATTAATATATACAATCATAAGATTCGATTCCAGCAATAAAATTGCTGGTAAATAACTTTTCCTTGTATTTTGCTAATTAACCCAGAGTAGAGAGTTTATCCCCGCATTGCAACTGACGTTTATGGAGTAGGTGTCTAACGACTTTCAGTTACCAGATGTCGTTAGACACCTACTCCATAAACTTCAGTTGCAATGCGGGGATAAGCTCTCGGAGATTCGTCACTTGGTGCGGAGAGCAGCAAACCTACGCCTCTCTGATGATGACTCCAAATAGAGTCGAAAATCGTCGATTTAGAGTGCTGGTTTGCGTTCTCTGTTCTAAGTGAAAAATAAGACAGTTTTGCCTTCGCATTGCAACTGAATAAAAATGGTATACATTTTTTTATTTCATTTTATATTGGTTTTACTCCTTTGAGTAACTAGGTCCATTTTCCGTTGGAATTTACTAGCTGGACAGATGGGGTCGTGAATTGTAAGTTTTTAGAATTCCCTCTTGTCTTCTTCGCTTCAGCATCCATCTGGCTTGCAATTTTTAGAAGCCATGGAGGTGTTACCAGCAAAATGGTCCAATAAATTTTCAATTAAATATCTTTTAGGAATATTTTTAATATTTTTCAATATTTTTAATATTTCTGTTAGGTTGGAAACTTTAAAAACTTTGACATAATATATCAAAAAATAATTAAATATCTTTACAGTCGGAAAAATGAAAGAATACCCATGAACGAACATATAAAACACGCTGTATATTCCTGTCACCGTGTCACAAAGAAAATTGTCCAGTGCAAGTACATGTAACAATAATTATTACATGTATTTGCGCTGGCCAATTTTTTGTGTGACACGGTGACAGGAAAATACAGCGTGTTTTATATGTTCGTTCATGGGTATTCTTTTATTTTTCCGACTGTATAAAAGGTATATTGGAGTGGCGAATGCTGGTTATGCAAAACAAATTCAAAATGGACTGTAGGATTATTATACAAACAATTCTTACCTTATTTAACTGGTAGGTCTCGAAGTCTTCAATTATTATTAGGGTGGGGAAGGAGGGATAAATTATAGGGTGAAGTTATTTTGTAATAACTGAACCGGCGTTTTTTTTTCTACTAGGTGTATCTGACTACCGACGACTCTTTTAGTATTAAAATCGACAAGTAATTAACGAAAAGCCCAAAAATTTAGTACAGGATCTGGCCAAATAAATAGACCATGTACTTAGAACAAAATCAATATAATGAGGCCAAGACATATATTTATAAACAATCCCTAAAAAGAGCTACACCACATAACGTTTTCGGAATAACAATTTTATCATCAGTGTTTATTACTGGCCAAAGTACATGCTTGAGCCAACAATCACCAAGATATGTGAGTAAAAACCCTTTAAAAACTGTATAGTTTTAAATTGTTTTTCTGGATTTAACATCAGGCATCACAGAACAAATCCTGAACCTGAGACAACTCATTGAAAAGTCTAGAGAATTTTAAGTATCTATAATTATATGCTTCGTTGACTACCAAAAGGCATTTGATTGTGTCAGCTGGATAAATCTGTGGTCAATTTTAATAGATAGAGGAAATAAAAAATGTAGTATATCAAAGTATGTAAATAATTTATTTCTTTAGCTGAGCGCTTTCGACATAAACGTCATCATCGGAGCTAATGGTCAATTGTTAAAAAAAGTACCGCTACAAAATTGAGGTGTTAACATTTGCATCTTGTGAAATTAATTTTTGATTGGATATGATATGTCCTCCGTACAACCCCAAACAGTAAAAACAGAAAGACGGCCACATTACACCTTACACAAACACAAAAAAATTTTTCATGGTATATACCTGGACCTTAGGTCAGTCAGCTGTTTCTACTAGGCCAACAATGGATGGGTGATACCTATACCATGAAATTTTTTTTTGTGTGTGTAACGTGTAATGTGGCCGTTTTTCTGTTTTTACTGTTTGGGGTTGTACGGAGGACATAGCATATCCAACCAAAATTTATTTTCACAAGATGCAAATGTTAACACCTCAATTTTGTAGCGGTACTTTTTTTAACAATTGACCATTAGCTCCGATGATGACGTTTATGTCGAAAGCGCTCAGCTAAAGAAATAAATTATTTACACACTTTGATATACTACATTTTTTATTTCCTCTATTCATTCAAGTGTGTACAAACTTATCAGTCTTTCAACTAATTTTAATAGAAATGGGCGCACCAATGCACCTGGTGACACTTATTAAAAATCTGTAAATAATAGTCTCCCGTTTTATACCTCACGCGGCTTTGGGAGTATAGCAGGGTAGTCTACTATATCTAGGGCCTACGGTATACAAGGAAGGTAACAGGGCCAGTGCTACGCTTCAACCGCCTATTATTACCCCTGGTTTTACCCAAGGTACTCATTTTATTCAGGCTGAGTCGACCTGGGGCCTATAGACATTTTAAAAATGTCTAGTTGTTCTTGCCGGCGGTAGGATTTGAACTCCGGACCACCGGCATGCGAGGCAAGCACACTACCACCTGCGCTACGCCGGCCCAAAAAAATCTGTACCAGTCTAATATAGCGACAATACGACTATATCAGAAGTTCTCAAACCAATTCAAGACCGAGAGAGGTGTTAGACAAGGATGCGTGTTGTCACCTGACTTATTTAACATTTATGGTGAACATGTCATGAGGATGGTTTTAGAAGGCTGGGCCGGTGGAGTAACAGTAGCTGGTAGGAAAATCTCCAATTTAAGATTTGCTGATGACACTACAGTTATAGCAACAAATGAGCAAGAAATGCTTGATCTTTTGCGAAAAGTTGAGTACGAAAGCAATAAAGTTGGTCTGAAAATCAATAAAGCTAAGACAAAAATAATGGTGGTCGACAGATTCGACACTATTCAACTGACTAACATGTTGCTGGAATACCAGATAGTAAACACCTTTATCTATCTCGGGTCTAGTATAACTAACGATGGTAACTGTGAAGCGGAAGTTCGGAGACGTATTGGTATGGCAAAAAATGCGATGAGTCGCCTAACTAAAGTTTGGAAAGACATATTTATCTCTCAAAATATCAAGATGAGACTGGTGAATGCCCTTGTATTCTCAATATTTCTATACGGAGCAGAGACTTGGCCTCTTCGCACATACGAGCGCCAAAAAATTGATACCTTTGAGATGTGGTGTTGGAGAAGAATGCTGCGCATACCTTGGACAGCTCATAGGACAAACGATTCGATTCTAAACCAACTCAATATTAAAAAGGCTGTCCACAATATGTCTGCAACGAATTCTGCAATTCTTTGCTCACTTGGTTCGCAGAGGTGACGACAGTTTGGAAAGATTAATTGTTTCTGAAAACGTTCCGGGGAGAACATTAAGAGGTCGATCACCAACTAGATGGTCCGACCAAATAAAGAATTCAGCTGGAAACTCATTCTGCGAAGCTCTTAGGCAGCTGAAGATAGAGACCAATGGAGAAACATTGTTAGGAATATTGGAAGAAATCACGATCCTCAGTAATGGGGAAACGACAAGAAAGAGACCACAGAACACTCCCAACGCGGGTTACTATGTCCACAGGAGAAAAATAATTGACGGAAATAAGATGAATTTTGCTATTCGGGGGTTTTTGGACTAGCTAAACACGAATATCAGGACCGTAATGGTCTCCAAGGTACTTGGTGCAGAGAATGGACCACATCTCTTGGAGTTTTACGGAAATTGGATACAAGATTAATGCAAACTGGTTACTCGGGGTTTTTAGGGTCGCCAAGCACTGATATCACGTCGGTGATGGCCTCCGAGACGCCTCGTATTCTTAATGGGTCTCATGTGGTGTTTTATGAAAATTCGATACAAAATCAATAAAAGCTCATTACTCAAGGGCTTTTGGGGACGCTGAACACGAATTACATGACGGCTATGGTCACCGAGGTACCTGGTATTACTTATCGTCTCCAGGAGTTTTGTGAAAAACAACGCCGACATGCTGTTCGTGTTCAGCGATCCCAAAGACCTCCGAGTAATGAGAATGCACTGATTATATATGGATTTTCTACAAAACGCAAGGAGAAGAGTCCTGTCTTGGTAACCAGGTGCGTCGGAGACCATTGCCGCCATAATATTCGTAATCAGCGACCCAAAAATCTATCGATTAATGGCATTAAATACTGATTTTGTATCTAATTTTGACGAAACTCCAGATAGTCCAGGAACCAAAGTTTTTCACCTCGCAATTTTTACAGAATGGATCAATTTGCTTGAAAATTTGAAAAAGAGTAGTGGATAGTCCATGGATCAAAATCTATATGATGCCGACAGGCGCTTTTACCATAGGGGTGGTTGCCACCCCAACACGTGGGTGGAAATTTTTTATTATATTTTGACCGCAAAGTTAATAAATACATTCATTCTAAGCAAAAAATGTTCTATACATTTTTTTGATGAAATTAATAGTTTTTGATTTATTCACTATTGAAAGTGTTAGATTTATATCTAAAAAATCAATGTTTTTTGACGATATACTCATTTACGATTCTCTAAATTTTTGCCGTAGAACAAATTTTATCAAACCATGTTCTTGGGAATTAAATTATCTACAATTTCATATTTAAACATTTTTTCATATCTCTGATGCTAATCTTTCTATTCTGAAGAAAATGGCATTTTTTACCAAATTGCAAACATTCGTTATTCGCTTTAAACTTCACTTTTTTAAAAACTCATCATTCTAAGCCAGTCAGACTTCTAGAATCTATTAACAATACATAAATAAAAAAGAATAAATAAGGCCAATGACTAAAAACACCGTTAACTTACATTATTATGCTTCCAAATGGATTTCTTCTTTTTTTTTTTCAAAATTTTTTAACCGTAACTTTTTTATTTTTTTATCTTAGAATGTTCGTTAAAAAAGAATTTTGTAGATTTTTACAAGATCTATAAGGCAATTAATATTAAATCCCCTTGTAAAATTCTCAGTCACAAAAAGAGGTGGCATTGAAAGGGTTGGTAAAGGTGGTTTTTGCATGATATTACAAGTTTTAATTGTCAATAGCTCACTCAATTTTTGCTGCAAAAAAATTTTTGCAAACTAGGTTCTTGGGAATTAACTAATATTTCTTACCAAACCACAAAACTCCGTTATTCGCTTTTGACTCCATTTTTTTAAAAACTAATCATTCTAAGCCGATCAAACTTCTAGAACCTATTAACAATACATAAATCAAGAAAAAAAATCAGGTCAATGACAAATTTTAATTAGGGTGGTGATTAGGGGGCTGTTAACGATCACTTTTTTTGCTGAAAAAATAGATACTGACATTCTTTTCATTATAAGTCACTTAATTTTTTTAGCTAGAGATTTTTTTTTATTTCTGGATATACATTTTTTAAATACTTTAAATTAGTTTCAACAAGTTATCCTCGAAAAATGCATAGTTTTCCCGTCCTTTGACTTTGAAACTTATATTTAGCATTTGACGAAGAAGAGCCAACATATAATAAAGTATAGCTCGATGACTATTGGTCTTAAAAAAAATAAAAAAAAAACGTTTTTGTTTATTTTTTCAAAAGGTACATTTTTGTTTAGTAAAGTTGTTTTGATAAAACGAAAACTTTTTGAGTTATTGGCAGAAAACTGATTAAAAACATTTGATTTTTTCGATATAAAACTAACACTTTCGATAGCGAATAAATCGAAAACTATTAATTTTATCAAAAAAATGTATAAAACGTTTTTTGCTTATAATGAATGTTTTTACCAACTCTTGCGGTCAAAATATAATAAAAATTTCCACCCTCGAGATGGGGTGGCAACCACCCCCATGGTAAAAGCGCCTTTTGACATGATATAGATTTTGATCCTTGGACAATCCACTACTTATTCTCAAATTTTCAAGCAAATCGATCCATTCTGTAAAGATTGCGAGGTTTTGTCCTATTTTTAGCTTCATTACTTGGACTAAGAAAACGAAGACCTTTCTGGCAACAAGTGCATCAAAGAACATCGCCGTCATGATATTCGTGATCAACGCCCCCAAAACATCCGAATAATGAGATTTTACTGAATTTGTATTATAGAATATTTCTAAATTATTGCGCGATTTTGTTGCTGTTACTATTCCAAAATGTTTGACCGTTTAATGTTCAATTGCGATAGGTTAAACTACGGACTATATCTAATAATCCGGCAGACTACAGACTTTATGGAAAATGAGTCAAAATCTCAATTCAAATTTATTTTTAAGTTTTCCAAACTTTTTTTTAGTTTTAGTTTGATAAATTTCAA
This sequence comes from Diabrotica virgifera virgifera, assembly GCF_917563875.1. Taxonomy (NCBI): domain Eukaryota; kingdom Metazoa; phylum Arthropoda; class Insecta; order Coleoptera; family Chrysomelidae; genus Diabrotica; species Diabrotica virgifera. The sequence continues at coordinate 249,770,788 of NC_065448.1, read as the reverse complement.
AATACTGATACTTGAGAAGCGCACTGTATACTTATTAGGTAGTTATATTGACATAATTCGAAAATTGGCTACTATTATAACGATTGTCATTATATTTCTACTGCTCTAAACCACCTCTTAATGGACTATGCATACTCAAACTAGGTACATAGCCAGAATTCTGAAAGTGATTAATTTTACCACGAAGCATACAATATTCGGTGTATGTTCGGGCTTTCCCTGAATTATAAATTACAGGAACCTATTATTACAGAAATTGAATATTGTAGTTTTGTACTTTAGTGTTATCGATCAATTGTCTTGCTGTTTCCTAATTTAATGTACTAGCCATGTTCTCGAGTGCATTTCTCTGTATAAATCGGATAAATTGAGTTGTGTAGTGAATTGCTCAATAACATCTGCAATAACATTAAAGAGTTAACAACAAATAAAAAACCGTAAATATCACTTACAGTCGGAAAAATGAAAAAATACCCATGAACGATCACATCAATCACTTATTTTGTATTTGCTGTTCTTTTCTATAACACACGTTTGTTATTTATAGAAAAAGACAGCAAATACAAAATAAGTGATTGATGTGATCGTTCATGGGTATTCTTTCATTTTTCCGACTGTATTTATTTAGAAAAAGGTTTTAACTGATAATATACATATTATAATAGTCTCTAATAATAACAGTTTTTTTACCGCTCACGCGGCTTTTTGATTATAGCAGGGTAGTCTGCTTTATCTAGGGCCTACGGTATACAAGGAAGCAGTGGCGACTCGTGATTTTTACAATAATGGAGGCTATAGCTAACTGTAAAATATCTAGACAAGCACTAGCAAAAAAAATGCGGCAAAAAAATGTAATTTAAGATCCCATTTTTTGACCATTATTTATTTACATTTCATTATACATATCATCATAATTCATAATTTCATATCATATCATTTTAAAAATAGTTAGTCGAATGGTAAAAGTGTAATAGCAAAGTTTGTGTCGTTTATTTGTCAACAAATTCTGCCTTTGTAAGTAGATATGCATATCAAAATAAATACAGATTTGAAGTTTTGCAGTCCATAAAGAATCACATTTTTTAAGATACTCAACTGAATTTTTTTAATTCTACACGCGGCCTACGGCGAATCCAAAAACACGGTAAATTACCGATATTTTGCTTTGCGTTACAGATATCGGAAAAAGTTATTTGAACAAGTTGTTCCAAATATTATTCTAATCCCACATACCAAATTTCATCACAAAATTCGCACTTTTAGTTTTTTCATTGTTTTTAGTCAGGACCCTAAAATTCGTTGTCGCCAGATGCACACAACGGAGGCGAGAAGCCAGCCAGCCTCCCTTGCTAAATCTCCGGGCAGCGTGTGATGGCACCTTGGATGGCACTGTTTAGTAGGCCGGGTCTCCTTAAACGCTGCTGCCCTACGCGGAGCATTAGCAACTGAGGCTGGCTCGCTTCCCGCCTCCGTTAATGAATCTCGGATAACCCAGGGTCCTGCTTACAATATTAATGAAAAAACTGAGACACAATCATACGTTCTAATGCTAATGCTCCGAGCGTATGGATATTTAGTGATAATATGAGAGACAAGATAAACAAAACAGTGTAGCGTGTGTAAAAAATTTATGGGGAGGCTAAGCCTCCCTTACCTCCTCTGACGAACCGCCACTGCAAGGAAGGTAACAGGGCCAGTGCTACGCTTTAACAGCCTATTATTACTCCAGGTTTTACCCAAGGTACTCATTTTATTCAGGCTGAGTCGACCTGGGTCCTATAGACATTTTTAAAATGTCTAGCTGTTCTCACCTGCGCTGGGTTTCGAACCCCGACCTACCAGCATGAGAGTCAGACATCCTACCGCCTGAGCTACTCCGGCCCTCGCGTTTTAACTGATTCAATATATTAAAACGGTTGACTTAACAACAGTAATGTTTAAGTACAGGTAGTATGGATTGTAATATTCATTCTTCTTCAGATTCAGACCCTATTGGAGATTGTAAATCATTCTAGCAATTATAATTTTGATTTTATGCATCTGAAAAGTTCAATTGAGCTACAGCCAAACTACGCTTATGTCTCACCTTTAAATTTAAAACTATTATTTTTTATTGCCTTTTTTAGTAGTTCCAAGATATGAAAATCGCAAGGCTATAAATCTGAAATATAGGGTGGATGCTCTATCCTCCATTTCTTTTGTTTTAGATTTTATTTCATTACTTTGGCAACATGAGGCCAAGTATTATCGTATAGAAAAATGACACCACGTGAGAGTTTTCCTGGATGTTCTCGTCTTATTGCTTGATGGAGCTTTTTCAATGTTTCGTTACACAGTTTGCATTGATATACACTTTAGGTTCTGTAAATTCTATGATCTAACTATTGATCTATTATTGTCGAAACGATGTTAACATGACATTGCATGCAGAAGGTTAAACTGTAAGCTTCTTTAGTGGTCGAGAAATTGCGTGTTTTCTTGCATCTATGACATATTACTGGATGGTTCAAAATACTGACACCAAGATTTGTCACCTCTGGCTGAATTACTAATGACTAATGTCTATGCCATTAAAAAAATATTTGTCACGAGTAATTATTCATGAAAGAAAGCTATTACCGTTTTATCCGTATTCCGTGAAAGGACCCCGCAGAAACCTTATGGGAAATGGCTCTCTGTGAAATGCTCTGAAATTTTGGGTTCTGTGGTAGTCCTTGATATGTAGAACAAAATACTCAATGGGCGCGTAGCTCCAAAAAATCATAGTTTTAAGATGTAGGTCTCTGAAGTTATAGGTACAGTGAGGACGTTTGAGTTGGAATAAATTCATTTTATCGAGAATGGGCGACTCTGGAGATAAATTATGAATTAGGTCGATAATTATTTTTAAATTATATAATTTTTTGGCATATATATCATACTAGTGCCGTCATCCATCTGGGCGTGATGACGCAATGGACGATTTTTTTTAAATAAGAATAGAGGTCGTGTGATAGCTCCTTTAAAAGGTGATTCAATTCTCTATTCACTAATATAAATATTGACAATTATTTATACAGGGTTCCTAAAAAATTTTTTTGAATTAAATTAAATGAGACAAAAACAAGAATGTATATAATTTATTTAATTCAAAATACATTTTACTGTTGTCCGAATACAGGAAAAAATGTTTATTCAATAAATAAATATTAAAATTCACAAGGAAAAGAAAAAAAATTCTTGTAGTTGGCTGTATATCATCAATCACAAAAATTGGAACAAATCCTTTGTAAAAGCTACAAATTTTTTATTAAAAATCCCTTTAAGGGCTACATCACAACAAAACGTTTTTGATTTGGATGCCAGCTGAGCCACCAAAGAAATATTCGGGTAAAAACCCTTTAAATATAATATGGATGCATTAAAGGTGCATACTTAAATAAAATGCCTTAGGATGGATACCTAGCAACAAGGATAATGCCTTTAGGTAAGGTATTGAATTTCCCAACACGTGGGATGCAAATTGAGTTAAGCCATTAAGTCATTGTAATGTAAACAACTCAATTGTAGAAAATTGAATAACCTTTCAAATGAGCTATTACACGACCCATTCTTATTAAAAAAATCATCGATTGCGTCATCATGCCCAGATGGATGACGTCACTAGTATGATATATATGCCAAAAAATTATAATTTAAAAATAAAAATCGAAATAATTTGTAATTTATCTCAAGAGTCGCCCATTCTCGAGAAAATGAATTTATTCCAACTCAAACGTCCTCACTGTACCTTTAACTTCAGAGGCTTATATCTTAAAACCATGATTTTTTGGAGCTACGCGCCCATTTCCCATAAGGTTTCTGCGGGGTCCTTTTTATAGAATAGCTTAATTTAAAACAAATTTCCAAAAAACTTAATTATCAATTTACTATAAACTTTGACTTGCGGGACATCCTGAGTACTTTTAGGTAGTAAGCAAATAAATCAATCTCCTACCATTTATCTAAGATTTAAATGATCCCACGTCTATCCAGCACCCTTTTCATAATTTCCTCCGAATTAACAAATAACATGAGGTTGATAGCTACGGAATTAATTAGGTTTATTGATAAACACGTTCGTAGAATCGTTCCCATTGGACGTTAAGACATATCTGATCGAAGTTAGCGTGGAGGCTTTATTCATTATAGAAACTGAATAACGGTTTCACAGAAACGGTTAGGATGATGGCAACCTGGTGAATTTAAATTCTTAATAGATCGTATGTAAGTTTAAATACGCTTTATTTTGTTTTATTTAACCGCTTATTTCCATACGATTCCAAATATTCATAATTAAGCGATAATATAGTTATTTAAGAAACAGTTCGTGAACAGTTTCGTTCTGCGAACGCACGCGATGTTTAGAGCACGAGCGACAGCGGTGCGAGTGCTATACATCGCGTAAGTTCGCAAAAAGTACTTCACGCACAGTTTCATACAATATTTTATCTACGATACACAAATAAAAAAACTGCAACTCTTCGTCACTGTAATTCATTTCTATTCTACAATTTTTAGAACTTTGACATTTACAAATTCTAACTTCTTTAAAAACCACAAAACTGTCAAAACTTTTGTTGTAATTTATTGCTCATTATGTCATCACCATGACAACGCGAAAGTTAAGGATATTTGATTATATGAAAGTGTGCCAAAAACAGTGCGAAAAAGTAAATCCCATTTAAAATACATTGTTACTTCAGTCACACTTTAAACCCTTCAAGCACTGCTATCTATAATGACAGTTTTCACAAACCAAAAACTTATACATAATATGAGATAGAGTAGATAAAGTAATGTTTTTTTCGCTAGACGCACAACCAATTAATTGAGAATAAAGATTAAGTACAATCAGAAAAATGAAAGATTACCCATGAACGATCACATCAATCACTTATTTTGCATTTGCTGTCTTTTTCTATAACAATAATTTTGTATTTGATGTCTATTTCTATAAATTGAATTATAAATTGTAAAATTTCCTCATCTTCCTTAGTCTCAGCATCCGTATGGTTTGCAAATTGTAGAAGCCTCGGAGGTGTAACCAGAGAAGATTGTTTTCAGTCTGGTGGGATATAGAGTAACATTATGTTGTTTTATATGCCATTAGAGTGAAAACTTAGTCTTTTGCTAGCAGTTGCCACTAGGGCATCTATGCCATTTTGTTCGTTGCAATCCGTGACTGCACGCCGGGGTTTGTTTTGGTTGGATCAGAGAGAGCAGCATATGTGCCTCCTGATGAGAGACTAATAAGTTTCGAAACCGGTAGAGGTGCTTGCTGCACTCTCTGATTGGACTAGAATATGATGCGGCTGTATTTTCGTTTTGAAACGAAATTGAAAATGGCTATTCATTTTTGATCTACATGTTTACTCTGATTGGAGTACGAAGGAAACCATTCTCGTTGGAACTTTACCGCGCTGAGCAGATGGGAAGTGAATTATAAATTGTAAAATTCCCTTATCTTCCTTAGTCTCAGCATCCGTATGGTTTGCAAATTGTAGAAGCCTTGGAAGTGTAACCAGAGAAGGTTCCCATTGTTTTCGGTCTGGTGGGATATAGAGTAACATTATGTTGTTTTATATGCCATTAGAGTGAAAACTTAGTCTTTTACAAAATAAGTGATTGATTTAATCGTTCATGGGTAATCTTTCATTTTCCCGACTGTATTTATAAAATGTAACAAAATAGACATAAGCAAAAATAACTAGGCCATAACTAGTAAACAGCTTAAAATTTATAAATCTCATCCCTAGTCCTCATTTGAACTCTTTTGAGTGTCCTCTATCTCTAATTTCCTGAGCTCCAATGCCTTCCTAATATTTCCACTTCAGGGCTATCTTGGTCTTTCTCTTTTACTTCCTCCTGACGGATTCCATCTAAATATTGTATTGGAAATATATTCATCCGTAGATGTCCAGCCCACTTAAAACTATTCCTTTCTATTCTATCGGTTAACGTGTATATGGCATTTATTCTATCTAATGGACTCGTTGGTAATTCTGTTGCACATTGATATTTGGGCGTTCTTTCGAAGATAGTCCGTCTCTACTATATCTCTCTTTGCTTTAGCATTTAAAATCCACCTTCACTCCCATACGTTACTATATAGTCCACAAATGCTCTTTCAATCCTAATCTTGTGTCTAATTTCCTGTTGTTTTAGTCCATCTGTTGTCAAAAGTGCTCCTATACATATTTAAACGATTTTATCTGTGTTTCACGTTATGGTCAATCGCAACCACAAAATTAACTAAAGAGTTAATCACTAAATATTCTGTGTTTTGCAAACTTATGTTGAGTTGTACGTTGTTGACGTACCAGATCTGCGTACACACGCGCTCGCACTACTCTCCACTACCATCAACGAAGGCCTCAAGGCATCAAGGAGGAGATGGGTCTCCGGAATGATATAAAAGTCGCTTGCCGTAACAAAGAGGCAGTTCTACGGAGAATTGATCTGGGGACTGTGGAGACTTGACTGGTCAAAAGACATTGCCTGGAGGCCAACCAAGCTTGTACCGTAAAAGCCAAACCGTAGAGCGATTAAGTACTGATTAATCGCTGATCCGTTACTTTCTGGCAGCGTATTAAGCGGCCTGTCATATTTATTCTCGCACCAACTATCTCTCCTACGTTGAGGTGAGTATGTGTATGTGTATTAAAAAACATCGTGGTTGTTACCTAAATTAACTGTAATTATTTTTTTCTATGGATGCTATACAATGTGCAACTTCTCTCACTACTTACATACATTCAAAACGAATAATTTCTCAGGCTGTGAGAAAAGTTGGCCATTGCAGTGAGAAATATTTTTGAAGTTATACTTCTTTAGGCGCGATTTCATTGAGGGTGAAATTTTGTTAATCTGCGCGCATGCGCACACAGGCAGTATGGAGTTAGTTACTAAATGTTTTAATTTATGTATGTATCAGTCCAGAAAAGGTGTGGAAAGAATATATTAGTGTTTTTAAATATATTTTTCTACAAACGTGTTAAAAATGCAATTTTTAGCATTCCATAGGAGCGTTAGAAATGCTACTTTAAGGCACTAGTGCTTTAAAAATTTTAAGACACTGCAGTTAAAAGTGAATTGTCAATTTGTGAAACGTCAAAATATTTATATTTCATTTATTAACATTAATATTAATAATACAACTTGCACAATTTGAAAAATGTGGTTTAAAAGGTTTTTTATTATAATTTTGTGCCTTTGGATTTGTCTTCCTTGGGCGTAAAAATAAAACACCTATTCTTATATTTCACTTGTCACCGTGATGTGTAACTATGCATATCAGACACGTCAATAGCATGCGGCTTGATGGCCTTGTTGGTAGAGCATTGGACCAGAGATTGAGAATTCGCGAGGTTGCGGGTTCAATTCCCGGACGATTCATACTTTTTTCTTTTTTTTTTAATATTTGGCATTTGGTTAATTTTTGGTAATTATTGTTAATTTTTTGTATTGTAACTGTTAAGTAGGTATATTTATTTCGTTGAAATTATATTATAATAGAAGTATAACTTCTTACGTGCGTACAAAGTACACACACATTCTTTTTTCTCACGGGTTCACCGCCGGTTTACATACATATGATCGCCATTTCCATGGTAACATGCACAATACAAACACAATTGTTCAACTGTTCAACTCTGAATTATAGTGTTAAATAAATAAAGTATATAAATATTAAGAATACTAAATACCTATGTGTATATAGGTATTTTATTTCAATTTAGGCATATAATATACCTAAAACCACCTAAATTATTTAATTTTGAAGTTTTAACTCTTGACAAAAACGCATCCATAGAAAAAGTACAGTGTACAACACGAGAGAAAATGACATATTTCTCTCTCGCTTGATTTGCGGCACTCGCCTCGTGCCTCGCCTCGTGCCTCGGCTCGTGCCAACAAACTTCTGCGCTCGTGAGAAATATGTCTTCTTTCTCTCTTGTTGTACAACATACTATTGTTTACAAATCCACCAGTGGGTTTTGACTTTCTTGAATTTCCGTCGGGAATTAAATATGTGCTATTTTTATCATAAAAAGAAGTTGTTTTATTTTATTGTTTATTTACAAGAATCTATGTTTATTTAAATTAACTGGTATCTAACGAGAACATGTGATAAGGAGAATAGGCAGAGAGATAGAAATGAAGAACACAATAAAATAAAGGAAATTGCAATATCTCGGACATGTGATGAGAGGCAAAAGATACAACATCTTGAGACTCATAATTCAAGAAAAAATAGAGGGTAGGAGAAGCGTACGAAGGAGAAGCGTTTCCTGCTTGAAGAATCTGAGAGAATGGTTTGGTTGCAGCTCAAGGCAAATGTTCAGAGCAGCCGCCTCGAAGGTCAGAATAGCCATAATGATTGCCAACCTTCGTCGCGGAGATGGCACCTAAAGAAGAAGGTGTCTAACGGAGCTAACCGTGACACTCTTCGGTGTCCTCTCAGCATAAATTCCAGATCATAGGAATCCTGTGCAACAATAGGTTGGTCATCAAAATTTCCAACTGATAAAGGTGGAATTAATATTTTTGATTATTACCTTCTCTATTGAAGGAGATATGTAAGTATCGGATTACTAGATGGGTAACTTTGACTTAATTTCTCTTTTGAGGAAGTTTATATTACAGCAAAACATATCAGGTTTTGGATATTTTATGGGTTAATAACAGTAATGTTTTTATGTTTTATTTTATTATTGAACAAAAAATTTGTTCAAAGTAATATTAACTAATCTTTAAATTGTATTTATTTCCGGACTTACTTTCCATCATTTACAGTTGCTCCAAAATTCATTAGATTATCATCTTCGGGTAATTCATCATTATCTTCGTAGTAAAGACTTAAATCATCACCCAAAGTAACATAGAGCTGTTCGTCACCGTATTCAGTAAACAATGTGAAGAGTGGATATGCTGTACCTGAAATAAAAAATGGAATTAAAGAATATTGAAATATTTATTCACAGGCTTCGTAATCCTTGGGACCATAATATTCACATAATATACAGGGTGTAACAAAAATATAGGTCATAAATAGTTTGATTGAACCTAACTTACCTTAGTACAAATGTGCATAGAAAAAAAGTTACAACCCTTTGAAATTACAAAATGAAAATCGATTTTTTCCAATATATCGAAAACTATTAGAGATTTTTTATTGAAAATGGACATGTGGCATTCTTATGGTAGTACAAAATTTGAACACCCCATAAAAATTTTATGGGGGTTTTGTTCCTTTAAACCCCCAAACTTTTGTGTACGTTCCAATTAAATTATTATTGTAGCACCATTAGTTAAAAACAATGTTTTTAAAACTTTTTTGGCTCTTAGTACTTTTTCGAAAAGTCAGTTTTTATCGAGATATTTTGAATATTTGTCAAATCCACCACATATTTGTATATGGTTAAGTACGATTATGGAGAGTTGGTAATATTATGAACATTTATTTATGATTTACATTTTTAGGTATATTTTGAACCATATTAAAAAAGAAGCCACATCTCGATAAAAGGTGCCTTCTCCAAAAAATACAAAGAGGCAAAAAAGTTTTAAAAACACGGTGTTTAACTAATGGTATCGCAGTAATATTTTAATTGGAACGTACACAAACATTTGGGGGGTTTAAAAGAACAAAACCCCCAAAAAATTTTTATGTAAACATATTAAAAAATAAGCCTCAACTCGATAAAAACTGCATTATCGAAAAAATACTAAGAAGCAAAAAAGTTTTAAGAATATTAAATTTAACTAATGGTACCACAATAATAATTTAATTGAGACGTACACAAAAGTTGGGGGTTTTGTTCCCTTAAACCCCCATAAAATTTTTACGGGGTGCACAAATTTCACTATAATTTTTTTAAGATGTTCCTGACATAAGAATGCCACAAGTCCATTTTCAATAAAAAATATCTAATAGTTTTCGATATATTCGAAAAAATCGATTTTCATTTTGTAACTTAAAAGGCCTGTAACTTTTTTTTTGTGCATATTTGTACTAAGGTAAGTTAGGTTCATTCGAACTATTTTTGGCCCCAAAATATGTGATTTAATTTATGACCTGTATTTTTGTTACACCCTGTATATTGTACCTAATGTACCTAAGATTAAAAAATCAGTGAATAGTGACATTAGAAGTTATGGCATGATGAACGAGCCATACAGTATAATATATGTATGTAATCAACATGGCCCATAGCTTGGTTTATTATTCTTTTCCATTTTTTCCTGCTTGCTGCTTTATTTTTCCAATATGTGATTTTAAGTTCTTCTATGTCTCTTTCAACATCTTTCTTCCACATGGTTTTCGGTCTACCTTTCTTCTTATTTCCTCCTATTCCTCCCGTTAGTATTCTTTTGGAAAGTCTCCTGTTTTGTATCCTTTGAATATGTCCTAACCATCTCCGTCCTTGTGATTTTATGATCCCTACTATATTCGGTTCTCCATACATCTTCTCTAGTTCTACATTTGGTCTTTTTATCCACATTCCACATCTTTTCTTCAAATATTTTCTTGAGGACTTTTCTTTCCAACACTTTCAGCATGACTTGTTCGGATTTATTCATCGTCCATGTTTCACTGGCATACAATACTATAGGTCATCACTGTCTTACATATTCTTATTTTAGCCCTTTTACATATGCTTTTGCTTCTTAATACGTTGTTTAGAGTAAATATACAACGATTAAATAGCCAGAATTCTCGCTTGAATTTCTTCTTTCATTCCATATAATTATCTAGTCATTTCTTCGTTTATGTATATCCCTTTCTTTCTCGCTATCGCTTCTAGTTTTTTCTATCAGCATTATGTCATCAGCGAATGTCAAGCATTGGTGTCTTCGTTAAGATACAAGTCTATTGCTATTAATTTCGGCTTCTTTGATGACGATTTCAAAAAAGATACAACAGTGATGATAGTGGGTCTCCTTGTCGCACCCTTTCACTGTCCTTAAATTATCTGTTTCTATTCCATTTATTTTAACCCTAGTCTCTGTTACTCCAAGTGTCACATTTATCATTTTTATTAATTTTTAGTCAAATAGTGCTTTTTATATTTCTTTTCGTTTTACTCTGTCAAAAACTTGTTTAAAGTTGATAGATAGGGCCACTGTAGATTTCTCAATTGAAAAATACTGCAAGTAGATTTCTATATTCTATATTTCTATGTCTACATGTCTATATTTCTATAGTTTAACGACAACCGCTACATAATGAATATTTCTAATTATTCAAGTCAGTGCCGACGACAAAACTTCGTAATTATTCCTCAAGCTTTTCTTGTCAAAAAAAATTGAAACGGTAGGTTAATCTACTTACAAGTTGTTAGTCGCCGTATTCTTAACAAAAGAGAATAGAAGTCTCATTAATATCACATAAAAAGGCAACACCAATTTAAATCTTAAATGTCTCCTGGAGATGAGCAATTCAACTTCTTTTACTTTTTCCAAAACGATTAACGGCAATGCTCTTTTAATGGGAATCTTTTCCACCAAAAATCAGAAGTAAAATAAATTTGTTAAAAAAAGTAATATCAATTACCAAAAATATAAATATTCATTCATCTAGACAAGTATTTGTCCCATTCATGTAAGGTTTTACAATTTACCTATTACTTTTTCTTTTTTAAAGCGTTTTTTTATTCTTTATTTCTCCCCTTCCTTTTACACTATCAACTTTTCCCGCCTCTATTGCTTGCTATACGATGTTCTTTGCTTCTTGAAGTTTTCTTGTAATTTTGTTGGGTTAAATCCTCATCAAATGCCCATACCAGTTCATTTGTCTCTTTTCTATTTTATTCATTATTCGTTCGTGGTTGCTTAATCTATTCCAATTTGTCTTTTCAACTATCCTTCTTAGGTGTCTCGTCTCCGTTATATTTATCCTGCTGTTATGTTTTTCCAGATTAATCCAGTTCTATTTTATCCTTGTCTTTCGTGTAAGTTCTATTTTTCCCAGTATTGGGGGTAACGGATATTATAACTTGTTTGATTTCTTTGCTCTATTTGTTATTTATCAGTCTTATAATTTAAGTTTTTATTTTTCCGTCTTTATAGTAAAGTAAAAAGTAATTCCAACTATTTCCAGTTCTGAATTTTTACATTTTATCTTTATTTCATTTTCGTCCTTATGTTCTTTGCAGCTAATTATCATTACCTTACTTTTTTTCTCATTTATTTCCATTTTTAGATCTTCTATTGATTCTACCAATACATATATCCATCAGTTTCTTCATTTTATTTTTGAAATCTGCTATTAGTTCTATGTCGTCCGCATACATACAGGACTCTACTGTTACCGGTTGTAATCTATGGTATTCTATTATTGTCTGTAGTTGGTTGGTTCTTGCTCTAATATTTATTATCAACGCGTTCATTCATATTATAAATAGCAAAGGGCTGAGACTAGCCCCTTGTTTACTACTTCTCTTCCATTTAAGTTCTTCCGATCTTTCCTCTGTTATTCGAACTCTTCCTTTTACTTCTTTGTAAGTACTTTCTATAATTTTTATCAATGAGTTTGGCACATTTATTTTCCTTAAGCATTTATCTTTCTATCGTGTCAAATGCTGCTCTTATCTACTCCATATGAACAATAATACTAGTTGCTAATGAAGCAATACAAAATGATAATAAAACCATCGAAGTTTTTATCTCTTGATATGTATATAATTATAATACAGTTTGCTTTATTTCCAGTTCTGAGTTTTTACATTTTATCTTTATTTCATTTTCTTCCACATCTTCTTTATTATCATTATCGCTATACGATAGTAATACTACTGTTACTACTACACTGTCTACTTAACTTGCATACCGTTTGTCATTCATGCTACGTTTTGGTGGAATTGCCTTGGCTACGCGAAATAGAAATTCCAAAGGAAAAGGCAAAAGGCAAACAATATAATCGACTAAAAAAAGAAGTAAGTTTTCATCAGAGAAAATCGAAACTTACCTGGTGAGGATCGAGCTACAATCAGGATGGAGAAATCCTTTGGAAAACCATTTGGAAAATAGTCCTCGGTTTCAAGCAAAATTTGGGTTTTCTTACTCCATCTAAAAATATATTTTATTATTTTAGTTTTAAAAATTTTTTATTGTAAGAAGACAACTAAAGTAAAAATATCACTACAGCTTTATAAAATCAAATATACACAGAAAAAAGTAATAAAACAAACGAAATCCGGAGATTCCTTACGTTTGGAATCAATTCAGGTAACAGCCCAAATCTGTTCTTTCTATAATTTGCAATGCAAACAGACGATAACTGAACTGACGTGAGGAATCTACAAATTGCATTCAATAACACGTTAATCTATCTAGTAGTCCAGAAAGCCACTGCGCATCCGCTAGGTAAAATATTCTAATTCGGATTTTTTGCACAATCTTACTCAAAAAAGACTCCTTTTAACAAATTTGCATGTTGCCAGGACCAAAAAGTGGTCAAAAATTTTTTAAACGTTTTTTTTTGTTTTTTTCCTAAAATTATTTTTTTTGCATGGAAAAAAGTTTTTTTAGTTTTTTTGGATCAATCCAAACAGAAAAGGTCTTAAGTGACTTTTCTCTAAAAATTATAGTTTTTGACTTATAAGCGATTAAAAATTGAAAAATTGCGAAATCGGCCATTTTTAACCCTCAAAAACTATGTGAAAAACTGAAAATTTGAATGTTGCCAAGGTAGGTAGATATTCTTTAAACATCTATTGATGAAATCCCGAAGAGTTTTTTGCAATACATTATTCAAAACTCCTTTGTTTTTTAATTGCTAATCAAGCGTGCGCGACACTATTTTCCACCGATAGTATGGTGCAAATGAAAGGAATAAATTCGTTATTTCGAAAATCGGCGACTTTAAGGAAAAATCCCGAAACAGGTCGATTTTTATTTTTAAGTTATGATATTGTGGTATATATGGTATACTAGTGACGTCATCCATCGGGACGTGATGACGTAATCGATGATTTTTTAAATGAGAATAGGGGTCGTGTGCTAGCTCATTTGAAAGGTTCTTCAATTCTCTATTCAGTGATATAAACATTTACATAATTATTTATACACGGTGTCCAAAAAAATTTTATTAAATTAAATTATTTGAAAAAAAAAAGAAGTAGAAGGACACCCTGTATAAATAATTATGTAAATGTTTACATTACTGAATAGAAAATTGAAGAACCTTTCAAATGAGCTACCACACGACCCCTATTCTCATTTAAAAAAATCATCGATTACGTCATCACGCCCAGACGGATGACGTCACTAGTATAAGATATACGCCACAATATCATAACTTAAAAATAAAAATCGACCTGTTTCGGGATTTTTCCTTAAAGTCGCCGGTTTACGAAATAGCGAATTTATTCCTTTCATTTGCACCATACTGTCGATGTCGGTGGAAAATAGTGTCGCGCACGCTTGATTACCAATTAAAAAACAAAGGAGTTTTGAATATTGTATTGAAAAAAACTCTTCGGGATTTCATCAATCGATGTTTAAAGAATATCTACCTACCTTGGCAACATTCAAATTTTCAGTTTTTCACATAGTTCTTGAGGTTTAAAAATAGCCGATTTAACAATTTTTCAATTTTTAATCGCTTATATGCCAAAAACTATTATTTTTAGAGAAAAGTCACTAAAGGCCTTTTCTGTTTGGAATGATCCAAAAAACCTAAAAAAACTTTTTTCCATTAAAAAAAAAATAATTTTAGGAAAAAAACAAAATAAAAACGTTTAAAAAATTTTTGACCACCTTTTGGTCCTGGCAACATGCAAATTTGTTAAAAGGAGTCCTTTTTGAGTAAGATTGTGCAAAAAATCCGAATTAGAATATTTTCCCTAGCGGATGCGCAGTGGCTTTCTGGACTATAGGCAAAAACTTCAGCGAATTGATTTCGAGTACACAATTGTGTGAGTAAAGGAAAAATACAGAAGACAGTTAAGCTTTAATTTAATTCCAATACAGAGCACCACAATTAAGCCCAGCAGAATCAAAACCTGCTAAATCCAAAATTTTTCGTTTTTTCTTTTTTTACACAGTTTCAAAGTTCAAGTATCTATTAATCTACAGGCATAAGGTTTCGGCTCAAAACCTTCTAAATCCTTTTCAAAATGCCACTGAAATCTTAACGTAGAATCAAAACCTGTTATGTCCATAGTTTTATGAACAATAAAATACATAATTCTTTTTTTTTGTATACATTTTGTATATTTTCCTATCAAAGTGGTTCAATACCTACTTTTAGTACATTAATTGCGCCTTAAAGCAGGTGAAAATGAGCAATATTATGTAGTCCTAGAATCAAAATCTTCTAAATCCAAACTAAAAGTACAAATATCTGAAGATGTAAGGGGCATGCAGAAAAATGACTCTATATCAAATTAGTGTGCCATTTTATGACATTCATTGTTGCCACTTTGTTTAAGAAATGCCGGATACTTTTTAGGAAATTTATATTTTTAATGTTTTTTAGCCTCCTGAAAAATTTCAAGAAATAGATCTAGCAAGTTTTGATCCTATAGGCCTCAATTCGCTTATACGCTTTTCATCCCTGTGTTATCATCAGAGCGAGATGTGGCCAGCTCTCTGCTTACGATTTTACTAAACTTACCTATATGCTACCACTGATGATGATGAGATCAAATTATTTGTATTATTTATACATCTCCCTGCAACAACTGTAATTTTTTGTTCTTGGTCACGTTGCTTGGCTATTTTAAGCAAATCTACAACGCCGTCTAAAAATATAAAACAAATACAAATTATTGTAAATATATACGATTATTATCATTTATTTGCGCAAATGAAATGGAACTGGGTATAGTCTGGGCTGATTATCGGAGAATAGGCCATTTTTGGGAAAAGTTATTTACCAGCAATTTTATTGATGGAATCGAATCTTATGATGGTATATATTAATAATATAGGTATGCAAAGTCCGCAGATAGTGTGCTACTTTTTTTATAAACAAAATGGCGCCCGAAAATCGTGTTTTTTTCAATTTTTGCTCTATAACTCCAAAGATTTCAATTTTACACCAAAAACACTCAAATAAAAATTCACCGGAATTAAATTCTGCATAGAGACGTGTTTTTCCCGATTCACTTCGACGAAAACTTTCCCCGGAAAAAGCGGGTTTTTCCAACAAAATCTTTAATTTTCAACTAAAATTTTAGATAAGTAATTGTTAATCAATAATTAAATAGCTTGGTAGTGTAAAAGCCCTTTTTGTATATATTATAATTCCAGAAGCCGATGGAAATTGAATGAACCGTTTAGCAACAATTGAATTGTTAATTAAAAATTTACGGTCGCTATAATAACGACAATAATTATGGTGCATAAGAATAACTATGATTTTTTCATAAAAAGGCACTATACCTATCTAATGTACTTTATAGAATTGAAATTGAACTATTTAAGCGGCCTCAGGAATATTTTAAAATTATAAAGAATTTTTTGGCTTATAAACAAATAGAATATCTCGGGAAATATTAAACTAAATTAAATTGTAAAAACGGTATTCGAAAAGCAGTGGCAGAACGCTTCTTTTAAAAGAAAAAACGTTTAATTATGATGAGTAGTTCCTGAGATACAACCGGTCAAAGTTGACCGGAATTTACAACAAAGATATAAACAATAGGACGATAATTTTCAAACCATCACCTTTTTATTTTTGTCCTCTTTCTCCACACCAATTTTAATATCCTTAATATACTCATAACATACATTATTATAATAAAAACTATGGATAATACGTGTGAAAATTGCCAAAAATAGCAAAATTTCAATCAAAAATTAGGTTGGAGAAAATGTAACACTCAAAGTTCAAAATCGGTATACGTTAAAAAAATGCATTTTCTCGGCTTCCCATGGAGCAATTTCCTTCATTCTTTTTTTGTTCCCAAGTAACTCGAGTAGAGCCATCGAACTAATGCATTATTAAATGTCAAACTTGCTTTTGTTTTGTTATAATAAATTAATTTATTTATTATAACACAAAATTTTAATTTGTTTAAATAAAAATTGTTTAAATAATTATACAGCTTTCAAATGAGAATATTTATGTTTTTAACTTTAAAAGGTACACTTGTAGTAAGTTTATCTAAAAAAAGCCTACAACTGGAAAAAATATGTAGTTTTCTGTTCTTATAAATAAATTAATCTATTATAACAAAACAAAAGCAAGTTTGACATTTAATAATGCGTTAGTTCGATGGCTCTACTCGAGTTATTAGGGAACAAAAAAATAATGAAGGAAATTGCTCCATGAAGAGCCGAGAAAATGCATTTTTTTAACGTATACCGATTTTGAACTTTGAGGGTTACATTTTCTCCAACCTAATTTTTGATTGGAATTTTGCTATTTTTGGCAATTTTCACACGTATCCTCGATAGTTTTTATTGTAATAATACATGCTATACTACATTCGCTCTCGCGAGATTTTTTTTGAGACATTCGGAATAGGAAACGTACAACACAAAAATTCCTACCTCACACTATTAACTGTTAAAATCAACTCAAATCAACTTAATCTTTCATTAAAAAAAGAAGAATTATTAGAAATAGTGGGAGTGTCTACTAATCTCATAAAATTTTGTGAAGTTTATTTCTACAAAATATTTTTATTTTGTACAATAAATAATTTTCTCATTTGCTATCAATACATTTAATGGTTTAAATAAATAAATATTGATTGGCGTAAGGTTTATGTTATTTTTATGTCTGTTTACTATTAATAATATTGGATATGAGCAGGTGCGTTGGTTTTGTAGTAATTTCCAGTCACTTCTGACAACTGAATTTTTCAAAAAAGAAATTACTAACGTCAGTGTCAAAAAAAATCTCACGAGAGCGAATGTAGTATATAAGCACAAACCATACATACTCATAGACGTTTCACGTAAATTGTCAAGGTTAAGACAGCAAATTAGTTACCATTCCAATCCAGAGATGTCGCTGTCAGTCAATTCTCTTGTCATATTTAACAACTGACAGTTGACAATTAAATTAATTTGTTATTTACTTTTTATTTTACAGTTTGTGGCTTAATTATTTTATTATACTGGTGTTACGTTTTTAATTAGATTTAATCACAATTTTAATCAATTGTATTAACCTCCTCTCCGTTTTTATGAGTAGAATGTTTAGTTTACATTGATCATCCCGTGTTGTGTTTCTCCACATTTAAAAAAACAATATAATAGATCCTGAAACAGTTTATTCCAATAGACAAGTGTGTCATCAACATTTCGGGCCTATATATCTTTGGAAATTTGTAAAAGATTATAAGGTAATATTTATCTAAACAATCATCCTACAAGATTCTTTCAAAAATTTTCATTTAACTCAATATTACACATCAGTGCTTTCACGTGACACATGGCAGTTTAGCATTTTGAAAACAAATTGGAATATTTGAAGTTTTCAGTAAAATATTGAATAAAACATTGAATTGTCTTTCTGTTGTTTTAATTTCCTGCGAAATTTCGTCAAAAATCCCGCAAAATTTATAATTTGAAATTCCCACGTAACTAAAATTTGTCAATTTATTTCCCATTCCAATCAAGAGATGGCGTTAATTCGATCCGAAAGATTAACATGGTCGTGAAACGTCTACGAGTATGTATGGTTTGTGGTTATAAGTATTTTAAAGATATGAAAATTGGTGTGGAGAAAGAGGACAAAAATAAAAAGGTGATGGTTTGAAAATTATGATCCTATTGTTTATATCTTTGCCGTAAATTCCGCTCAACTTTGACCGGTTGTATCTCAGGAACCACTCGTAATAATTAAACGTTTTTTCTTTTAAAAGAAGCGCCCTGCCGCTGATTTTCGAATGCCGTTTTCATAATTTAATTTAGTTTAATATTTCCCGAGATATTCTATTTGCTTATAAGCCAAAAAATTGTTTATAATTTTAAATTATTCCTGAGGTCGCTTAAATATTCCAATCTTAATTCTGTAAAGTACATTAGATAGGTATAGTGTATTTTTATGAAAAAATCATGGTTATTCTTATGCACCATAATTGCACCATAATCTATATGCACCATAATCTATACGAAAAGGGCTTTTACATTACCAAGTTATTCAATTATTGATTTACAATTACTTATCTAAAATTTTAGTTGAAAATCAAAGATTTTTTTTAAAAAGGGGAAAGTTTTCGTGGAAATGAATCGGAAAAAACACGTCTCTATGCAGAATTTAATTACGGTGAATTTTTATTTGGGTGTTTTTTGTGTAAAATTAAAATCTTTGGAGTTATAGAGCAAAAATTGAAAAAAAACACGATTTTCGGGCGCCATTTTGTTTATAAAAAAGTAGCACACTATCTGCGGACTTTGCATATCTATATTATTAATACATACAATATTAAGATTCGATTCCAGCAATAAAATTGCTGGTAAATAACTTTTCCTTGTATTTTGCTAATTAGCCCAGAGTAGTAGGACACGTGGCACGACAAAACATAGAAAGAAACTTTGTACATTGGAGACCACTCGAGCACAGTTGTAGTAGAGGAAGACCACAAAAACGATGGCTAGACGATATCAAAGTAAAAATGGGGAGGAAATAGCATCAAATAGGCACAAAACAGAGAAGAATGGAGAACTCATGGGGAGGCTTTTGTCCAGGAGAAGCAAACAGGCTGAAGAAGAGAACAATATTATCATTTATTAATAGCTAAACGACTACTAGGCGAGTGTGTGAATACCAAGATAACTCGATAGAGTGGCGCTCCATAAGGGTACCATATTGGTGCCATATTGGAGTGTGACAGGTAATATGGAAACACATCGCAATTAAAGAGCCATCCCTGGCCTTAGAAGTGCCAAAAATCAATGCCCAAGGCCTGAAAGGCTGGATGTTAACACAATATAACTCTTACTGGGAAAGTATACCCGGTAAATCACATGAAAAAAGGTATGTTGACGGATATGCCTTAATAGTGCTCTAGAATGGTAGGGGAGCAAAGTATGCTAAATGTGCAGTCACTCGAGCGCTTTGGTTACCTATTGGGTTGTGAAGAATAGGTCCTAAAACCAAAAAAAGTTAAGTAAAGTTTTCCATTTTAGTGGGCGCTTGCCATTTTTTAATTTACTTTTCCATTTTCAACAATCGTTTTTTCCGATTATAACGCCATCTATCCATAATTCGAAAAATTGTTTCGAATAAAAGTTACTTATTTTTACGTAAGGAATCCAAATCGGCAATAAAAAATGAGGGCCCCTATTTAAGATTTTAAAGTAACCCCCCACCCCACCTCCGTGGGGGGTCGTGTTTGGTGCCATTCGATAGATTTTTAAAAAATATTGAACAAGTATATTTTACTGTTTTTCGATCTGATGTTCCTTTCGCGAAATATCGCGGGATTCGTATTTAAAATATTAAATTTACCCCCCACCCCTCTCCGTGGGAAGTCGTGTTTGGTATCGTTCGATAGATTTTTAAAAAATATTGAGCACATATTTTTTAGTTTTTCGATCTGTCATTCATTTCGCGAAATATTCGCTTTTTTCTTGTGAAACTTTGGGACTCACCCATTTCCTTACGCCCCGCCCAAATCGTCAGATTTTTAAAATATACACTCTTTTGCATGTACTTAATTTACCTTATCTTAATCTGACAATTTCGAGTTTTTTTAAGGATAGATTTTTTATTTCGGGCCCCCCTTAACGAACTCCCCTGTGTTAAGAGCCAATATATGGTAGAGGTACATCTGCAGGGTACCAGGTTTCTCCCCATATGATAATCTGACGCGCTCGAGTAACTGCAAAAATCCCCGCTTGGGCTCCCCTACCAGAAGTACTGCGGAAATCAAAGAGGAGTTAACTTAGAATAATAACTGATTTCTTTACTGAACATGCACCAGGCAAGACTATAGAATGTGTTGCAGTGAACCTGAAATAGTCAACCATATTTTGCATGACTACACTTTTTGGAGACTACCAAGTGATTCCAAAAAATAATCTATCAACAATGTAATTGATCTTTCCTGCCTTAGAGATATTTTGTCTCTATACTTTTTATTTATTATGATCTTATTGGAATGTTAGCGCAAAACACTTTTGCCGCTAAATATTTAAATTTAAACTTTAAAAGCACACAGTTAAAATTTCTATGCAAGGTACATACAGTCGGAAAAATGAAAGAATACCCATGAACGATCACATCAATCACTTATGTTGTGTTTGCTGTCATTTTCTGTAGCAACCATTTGTTATTTATAGAAAAAGACAGCAAATACAAAATAAGTGATTAATGTGATCGTTCATGGGTATTTTTTCATTTTTCCGACTGTAAGAACCGTTATTGCGCATAAGCGGAAGAAAGTACCAGCAATTCGAAAAATGTCGAAGAACATTCATCGTACCGTCCGCGAATAGAAAAAATTTCGAATAAATCAATAATCGGCGTGATACAAAAATTGTCGCAGTTGCTGATTTGGTGCATCGAAGAGTGCAGAGGTAACTGAGGCCCCAGATTCGGAGACGACAACAAAATAACAGTGAGTACCTACCCTCTTTTTCATCAGTTATGTATTTACCGGATCATCATTTACCTATTTTATTAATTTATGTTAGTTCACGAAATAGTACATTGTTTACCGGGTAGGAAAAGCTTAACATTCCTGGACGACTGTGAAGATTGCTAAGTCGAGGCGCAAGCCGAGACTTAGCAACACAGAGTCCAGGAATGTGGCTTTTCCTACAGGTAAACATACTATTTTTCCGCAAATCGTTTAAAATTCGACAGATATTGATTGATTTAAAAAAAAACGCGATAATTTTATTCCCAAATAAATGGTGCTTTGAAATTCCTAATAAAATTACTTGGGTTACTATGGAAACGTATTGAGGTTGAATTGTCAAACTTGACGCTTATAAATTTAATTGCTGGTGTTCTCGAAAGTAAAATGATAAGTGATGATGAAATTTCCATTCCTGGGACTCCTCCAGAGCTGGTTGAGGCAGTTAATACGGCTTCATTAGAATTATTGCCAAAGAAATCAAGAGAAAATTACGAAAATGCATACAGACGTTTTCTGGATTATCGCATGAGTAAAAATACGAGTTCTTTCTCAGAAAATGTTGTAATGGCATACTTCCTAGACCTTTGTTTAAAGATGAAATCTTCAACATTATGGGCCAATTATTCAATGCTGAAGTCAACCCTTGCACTTAAACACAATGTAGATATATCTACATACTCAAAACTTCGTTCTTTATTGAAACGGCAAGCTCAAGGTTATAGGGCAAAGAAATCTAAGATTTTAACGAAGGAAGAAATTGAAAAATTTATCCAGGAAGCTCCAGATAAAGAAAATTTAATGATTAAGGTAATTTACAAGGTTTTAATAGCAATGTGTTTTCTATCATTTATGTAGAACACTAACAACTGTACGGAAATATCATTTCCTTACAGTAAGGAAATGACATTTCCTTACAGTAAGGAAGTCCTGACTTTTTCTTCAAGAAATTTTGACAGGAATGTCAAAATTTCCTGGCGATTTGCGGAAAATAATATTAACAGACCTATAAAACTACAGTTCACCAAGAAAACAGTCAAACCTAAATATCGTGTGCTAACATTGGAATATGTATATCTAAAATTTTGAACTTTGTAGATTTCGTGTATTTATTAATCCCTTTCTGCCTGTTGTTAGCTGATGGCATAGTGTATAATATTCTTATTTAAAAAAAGGATAAAGAAATGAACTTATAATCCCAGTACAACGATAAAAAATGTATTATCCTGTTTACAAAAGATATTATACACCTATTAAATACGTAAATTTCATTCATTTCCCAAGGCATATCTCGTCGAATTAACTGGTATGATATCTTGTAAAGCATCAAAATATTTTATTGAATACATTTCGTCTACACAGCCAGAAAAATGGTTTATTTTTAACTTACGTCTTTAAGGTTTGACACATTTATAGCACTTTCTTAAAAAATGTGTAGGTTTTACCCCCGAATTTCGAATTAAGAAATGGAAAAACGAAAACGTCGTGACAGGTCATCAAAGAGAGTTGATACAATAAATTTTACATTTTTTCATTACAGTATACACTGCCTAATGAATTAAAAACAAACACATAGATATGCAGAGAAGATTTCAAACGGGAAATAAAGTATTCTACAGAAATAAAAACAATGTTTAGAGATAATATAATATAAGCCGATAATATATAATATAATATAAATAATATAAGCCGAAACACAAAAATGAAAATCTACAAAACCATCATAAGACCAATGCTTCATGTATGTATTGTTATGCTCTACCTTTTCTATTTATTTAGATTAATTAGCAAATTATTAATTTGATTGATTATCCAATTATTTTATTTATTGCCTATGTAAAGACATAACTAAATTCCAATTAAATTTTCCAATCAATTTTATTATCAGGGCTAATTTTGTATTTGATACAATACCTGTAATCTGTGGATTCTAGTATTTCTAGTTGCTTACTTCTTTCAGGGTAGAAACAGGGAAATTGACAACACTCAAATTCATATAAATGTAATCTATTGTTTTTATCAAATGCCGTGTACATATGATTCAAAATTATTAAAATTTAACTTTGTTGTAACAATTCCTAGCTTAATAAATTAAAACTCTAACTCTGATATCTCCTTGTTTTGACAAAATTATTTATTTAATTAATTTCTTATTTACTCATACTAAATTGAATGAATTTTACTTTTCTTCTTTTGAATTGTTTTCTCAAATTTGAAATGACTAACTGCGGTATAAAAAAATTGTTCAATAAACAAGCAAACAAATATGGTCTTGATATAAATAACTTTTCTCCATTCAGACAAATGATTTGACTAACCTTTTATTGTTCACTCCCTCGTTTTCTGGATTGCGCTGTCCTTGATTCTCTCGACACGTACTCTCTGGTTGTTGCGAAAAAGTCCCCCTCGTCAAAACTGCTTCCAAGAAAAGCACACAGGACTTGCTCGAATATCTTGTGCACAAACGAATAATAATCAGCTACTCGTTCTAGACAAACAAAAGAATCTACCTCGGACCAGGAAAATTAACTCCACAACAGGTCGACGATTTGGTTTCAACTTGAATCTGCTCACAAAGGCTGATCACACCAACTCTACACTGATTCTACACTTTTGAAAAACTCGGCTGCATTTTCTCGATGTTCATTACACACTGACTTTCTTTTTCTCCCAAATCCATACTCTCACATACATTATCCCTTCTCCCGATATTTTTCGTCCACTCAATAACAACCTCTCTCAAACCATTTATTTCTTAAGAAACCCAATATTCTTCCACATAACTTTTTCCAATTTGTCAAATTTCAAGGAAAATCATAATTAGTTATTTTCTACTCTCTACTTTTACAACTAAAAATAATCCAGTTTGTATACCACATTAAAATACCTTCCCGGAAGGATCTGAAAAACGTTATTATCCCGTCAACGCACTCTCCACTTTCTAATCACCGAAATGTTTTGTTAATGTCCCGTCCATTTCGTCGAATAATTATCACTAATCGTTTTAATTTTTCCGAAACACTTGTTTACTAGTAAAATTAAATTCTAAACAAATTTGGCCATATACAGGGTGATGAAAAACTATCATTTCATGGTCGTTGATATAAATTTAATTTTTTTGAATTTCCAAAAAAAAAAAATTTCACAACAATATATGCTTCAGAGACATTTACATCAAAAGCAAGCGAAGAAGAATAACTAAAAGTTTTCGAGAGGAAGATTATGAGAAAAATTTTGGGACCAAAGAGGGGAAACGAAGAGGGTGCAAGACAACGGATGAGTCACGAAACATAAGAACGTATGGGTCA
The DNA here is from genome assembly GCF_917563875.1 of Diabrotica virgifera virgifera. Lineage (NCBI taxonomy): Eukaryota > Metazoa > Arthropoda > Insecta > Coleoptera > Chrysomelidae > Diabrotica > Diabrotica virgifera. The sequence goes on along the minus strand of NC_065448.1, from coordinate 249,745,911 downwards.
AGAGAACATAGAACATAGAGCAATAAAGGCACAGATAATTAAATGATATGGACACATAATGAGAAGAAATAAGAGCAATCCGTTAAAAGTTATAACGGAATGGATAACCAGGTAAAAGAAGCAGAGGCAGACCTAAATTGAGATGGAGACAACAAGTGGAAGAAGACTTCAAGAGTATTTGAAATATAGAAATGATAACCAAACAGAGAGAAGAATGGAGAAAAGCAGTGTGATTAACCAAACCCAGAATGGGATGATATTGGTTTTCCGGATTTCACTCGGCGTTGAATAATTTTTGTTTTTACGAAAACCATTATTGTGACGACGTTTCGGCAAGGTGGCACTTGCCATTGACAAGTCAGGTAGTTCTGATTCTCGCTGTGGCTTGAAGTAAACTGACTTGACTTTTCTCGATATGGCCATTTATCTATTCGATCTTAACGCGCTTCCACTAAATGTTTCCTGGCTCTTGTTATTGGCCCTGTATATTATGTTAGTTTAATACCTTATAACTTTATAAATATGGAGCTTTTTAATGAATTGTTGGTTAGTTTTTATTAAAGTTTTTATATTGGTGGTTTGTTTACTCGAATATTAAGTGACAGTATCTCTCTGGAGGGAAAAAAACACCCTTACGTATCGGATCGAACCGTTATTATCATTATCATAGTTGGTGGTCAATAACAAGACAAATTAATTACAAATTATCGGCCATGTCATCTAGACTTCTAATGCATCATCAGAGGAGGTAATAGCAAGCACTACATGATTAAATGATAGGTTAGTGTTGTAAAGATATTTTTAGTTTCCGATTAATTTTCTGCAATTGAAGGGATCAATGCCACGGAAAATTTGCAGTTTTGAAATGGATTTTTACTAAAATGAAAGGTTTCATTAATGATTAACTAAAAATAGTTTTTTTATACAATTACTAAATAAAAGCAAAAAAATAATCTCAATTGTATTTTCGTTTCTATTGTCAAATTTTTGTTGTCAATACTAGGCTCGCCGATAAGATTAATAACAGAAGAAATTAAAAATGTATTTAAACAGCTCAAACGAAACAAAGCACCTGGGCCAGGGAATATACCCGGAGAATTGTTTAAGTACGGAACGAACATCTTCGGCAACTATTTCAAGAATGCATAAACACAAGCGAAATCCCTATGAAATGGAACATTATATCTCAGTACGATACATCAAAAGGGTGATAAAAAGAATTGTGAAAATTATCGAGGAATAGCTGTAACCGGATCTATGAGTAGAATATATGAAGAGGTTTTGAAGAATTGAATTTAGGAAGAATATTTAGATTCTGAAGCAAAAGAACAAGCACGATTTCGTATGTGGCGGTCCACTATTGACCACATTAACTCCTTAACCCAGATAATAGAAAAAATATGGCACGGAATCAAGAAACTGATATGTTGTTCGTTGACCTACGCAAAGGCTACGATAGCGTTTCACTGAAGAAGCTGTGACACGAATATTAATATAGTTAATAAAAACCGAAAAAAGTACTATACAATATCAACCCATAACAAAAATTAAAACATGGAAGGATTTGTAATATCAAAAGGATTAAAGCAAGGATGTTGCTTACAACCAACAGCGAATAGACCCGACACCCTACCAAGTGAGAATAACAAGTTTGTGACTAGGACACAGCAACCTAACCCATAAACACCTCTTTACGCGAACTGTGCCACCAATATGCGAAAATTGCCAAATAACACTCTCGGTGAAGCATATATTAACTCAGTGCAAAACATATGAAGCTACAAGAGAGAAGCACAACATCCCAAAGAATATAAAGGAAGCCTTAAGAGTAAACGTGAATGTTAAAAATACAATAAGTTATCTAAAAGACACTGGATTACATCAGGTATTGTAACTTTACTAACTTTCTTATTTTAGGTTTTGTATGTGGCTAATAATAGATACGGTCATAACTAGGAACACGAAACTGCGCCTGGTACGGACGCTTATCTTTCCTATCGCTACCTATGCTTCAGAAACTTGGACCACTAAAAAGTCCGACTCACGACGTATAATGGCCTTTGAAATGTGGGTATATCGGAGAATGATGCGCATACCCTGGACAGCACATCTCACAAATATCTTAATATTATCAGAACTCGACATCAACACTAGGCTTACCACCATCATCAACCAAAATATATTGAGGTACTTTGGACACATTACCAGACGAAGAGAAGGCATGGAGAGGTTAGTGGTTGAAGGCAAGGTAGAGGGTAAAAGAACTCGAGGAAGATCGGCACTCCGATGGTCAGACCAAATAAAATGCCCCACCGGTTACTGGCCTCTGTCTGAGGCAGCACACCGCGTCCAGGAGAGAGAAGAATGGATAGCAACCATTCGTCAAATACCATAACGTCACCATATCCTTACGAAGGATAAAGGACAGAGGAGGAGGATGTGGCTAATATCCTTTGTGATTGCAACGTAAAATAAATAATAAAAAAAAGGATGTTGCCTGATCCCAATGTATTTAAAGTATACCTTGAAAGTGCTTTAAAAAGATGGAAACTAAAACTTGTGCATTGGAGGAGAGCAAAAAGATCTCCTATTACATGACATGACTCGATAAAACATTGCTACGACTACAAATATCTAGGTATCAAATTATCAATATTTCGCACGATGGAATATTAGACAAAGCCATAAGAGAAAGAAATACGTCAGGTAGAAAAGCGATCACAATGTTAAACAGTATTTTATGGGCCCAATCCATCAGCAACGAATATAGAAAGATGATATATGAGACTATGGACAGATTAGAGGTCTTCGAGTTATTGGCCTAGAGAAGGATATTTAAGAATAAGTTGCGAGGTTTTAAATACAATTAAAGTTATAAAACTGCAACATCTGGGACATGTCATGAGGGGCGAACGATATAACTTGTTGCAGTTAATAATACAAGGAAGAATACAGGGTAGAAGGAGTCGTAGAACAAGAGGCATCTCCTGGTTAAATATTTTCAGAGCTTGGTTTAACTGCACTTCTGCTGTCTCTTTAGAGCAGCGGTATCGAAAGTATTAATTGCCATGATGGTCGTCGATGCTTAGACGATATGAAGAATATAGCACATGGAGACAAAAGACTGAAAAATATAACTCTATGCAGCTATGAGGTTTTGTATCTGAAGAAAAAACACTGGCAACGCTGAGAGTAACAAAAATGGATTTCTGGAGAAGACTTATAGGAAGATCTAGAAGAGAAAGGAATACCAACGAACGCATTAGAGAAATAATGGGAATCAAACGAACAATCACGAAAGACTTACCAACAAAACAACAGTAGTGTTGTGTGTTCTACACAATTCTCTCAAATACTTTAGAAAATACACACAATAAAAAATTGGTTTATAACTGGAAATGTCATCAGGATCGTTTTTTTTGTAAATAGGAATAACAATTGCCTTTTTTCGAATACTTGGAAATAAGCCTTGACATTGATAAATTTATCAAATGTGCAATGTGGTTTGTTAATAACCTGATCGAGATTATTGATCACATATTATCATCATATAAATATATTAATTAAAATAACTTAACTCACCTCCTTCATCATTAACGAATTGCCCAGCTCCTCCACCAATACTTAAAACAAATATCACGGGCCAAATCCATCGCAGATGGTACCCCTTTGATCGAAAAGTACTCCCGATCGTAGTCCTAAACAGCATGACGTCCACTCCGGACACGACTACACTTCACTTGTGCCCGATCTCTCATGCCTGTCTCACTGATTTCATTTGCATACTTCTAATGGGTTTTGCACATTCCTACTTACGCATAGAAACAAATATATATGTATTAATATTACTTAAGTTTTAATAATTCTTAATATATCTACTGTCCTACATACTGGGTGTCCTAAAAAAGTTAATCGGTTTGAACTTTATGTTCTAGGTCATTGAAACTTTAATAAGAGCTGAAAGCACGCAATGAAAATACTTAATACGTTTTGTTTTGTTAAACTTATTTTGTTTGATACGCGACCTTTTATATGGTGGCGAGTTTTTAAACGTTAAAAGAAAATTATGATACACATTGATTTTTTAGTTCAAAAGTATTTTGCACCTTCTTCCTTGGCTTATAATCGACTGCGAGAAAGCATTTGACCGAGTAACACGATACCATTTTGGATTGTCTGCGAGCAGCAGGACTTGACCACTATGATATAAGACTGTTAAAATACTTGTTACAATCAAGTAGCCTCTATCCAAATTGGAGATACTCGTACTGAAAGACTACCCAACAAACAAGGAGTACAACAGAGTTGTGTTTTGTCACCCAGTCCTTTTAATTTGTACTCTAAAAAAATCTTTAGGGGGCTTTGGAAGATAGAAATAAGGGAGTAAGACTAGGCAGAGAAGTAATCCACAATATCAGATACTAACAATAAAACACTGAAAACGTTTGTTTTCTATACTTCCACAAAATTTATTATAACTAATGTGACTACAGCTGTTTCGGCAGAGTGCCTTTCTCAAGTAATTTAGATTACTATGGGTTTGCCTTTTTAAAGTCTTTAACTGAGAGGTTGAGTAGTGGGGCGCTGTTTATCTCGAGTTGGTCATTCAGAATTATATTTGTATTTTTCAATTTATTAATTTCCATAGATTCTAATAAAGATAGCTTAAGGCCTTTATTTTGAATATGCAGAATTTGAAACTGTTCATTAAAAGAATGATTATGATCTAGAAGGTGAAGTGCGTATGTAGAAGTGTCTGTTTTTTTATTGTTGAAAGCCTTTTTGTGTTCTGCTATTCGTTTGTCAAAGATTCTGCCAGTTTGACCGATGTAAGTTTTCGGACAATTACCACAAGTTAGTTTGTAACCACCACTCTGCAGTTGTTTTCTCTTTCGGCTCTTATTGTTCTTAATATATCTGCTTAAGTTCTTGTTAGTTCTGAAAGCTGGTGTTATTCCTTTCTTTTTTATGTATCTGGCTATTTTTGTTGTTATCCTGCCAGTATATTTGATAGAGCAGAAAGTGCTGGGTTCTTGGTGGTTGATGGACTAATTTCAGGGCTTTCTTATGGAGTTTTTGGGTTAAAATTTTGTTAATTTTGTGTTCGTTATAGCCATTGTTTACTTCTTCTTCTTCTTCTACGGCACTACAGCCCAAATTGAGCGTTGGCCTCCTTTATTTTTTGCCTCCACCCTTGCCTGTCTGTGGCTGCTCTTCTCCATACACGGACTCCTAAAAGGGCTTGTGCGTCGCTGTTTACTGTGTCTTCCCAGCGCTTTCGTGGCTTCCCAACCGGTCTCTTTCCTTGCATTCTAGCATTCATTGCTCGTTTTGGTAGCCTATCCTCTCCCATTCTTATCACATGTCCGGTCCATTGCAATCTTTGTAATCTAATGAAGTCTGACAGGGGCGTTTCCTTATAAAGTTGATAAAGCTCGTTGTTGTATCGACTTCTGAAGATTCCGTTTTCCCTCACAGGTCCTAGTATTCTCCTAAGTACTTTCCTTTCGAATGTGTCGAGTTTGTTTTTGGATGTTTCTTTCAGCACCCAGACTTCACTGCCATAGCATGTTATTGGTCGAATTAAGGTTTTATAGATTCTCATCTTTGTATTTCGGTGGACACTTTTTGACCAAAATATATGGGAGAGGGCAAAATAAGCTCTGTTTGCCTGCGTTATTCTCTTCCTTATTTCTCCATCTTCTGATCCGTCGGCATATATTTCTACTCCCAGGTATGTAAACTTTTCAACCGTTTCAATGTCATCTTCATGTATAATGTTTTCTGGGACTATATTTCTTCTCGTCTGAGTCATTATTTTTGTTTTTTCTGTGTTAATTTCCAGACCTAGCATTTTTGTTTGTGTTTTTAACTCTGCATATGTTTCCTGTGCTCCTGTTGATGTTCTACTCATAATATTAATATCATCAGCATAAGCGGCCAGTTTCACCGTTCGGTTGGTCAGTAGATTTCCTCGTCCAGTTTGCATTTGCCTAACCGCATACTCCAGTGCCAGGTTAAACAATGTTGGGGCCAGCCCATCTCCCTTGTTTACTGCTACTTGTTTAATAATGCAAGATAACAACAAAAATAGCCAGATACATAAAAAAGGAAGGAATAACACCAGCTTTCAGAATTAACAACAAATTAAGCAGATATATTAAGAACAATAAGAACCGAAAGAGAAAACAACTACAGAGTGGTGTTTACAAACTAACTTGTGGTGACTGTCCGAAAACTTACATCGGTCAAACTGGCAGAACCTTTGACAAACGGATAGCAGAACACAAAAGGGCTTTCAACAATAGAAAAACAGACACTTCTACATACGCACTTCACCTTCTATAGATCATAATCATTCTTTTAAAGAACAGTTTCAAATTCTGCATATTCAAAATAAAGGCCGTAAGTTATCTTTATTAGAATCTATGGAAATTAATAAATTGAAAAATACAAATATAATTCTGAATTACCAACTCGAGACAAACAGCTCCCCACTCCCACAAAAACCTCTTCACTTAAAGACTTTAAAAAGACAAACCCATACTAATCTAAATTACTTGAGAAAGGTACTCTGCCGAAATAGCTGTAGTCACATAGTTGTAATAAATTTTGTGGAAGTATAGAAAACAAAAGTTTTCAGTGTTTTATTGTTAGATAAAATGAACTTCCATCAAGTAACGGTCGAATCCATCAAATATCAGATACGCTTACGCTACAACCATTCTTGCAGAAAATTTACAAGATCTCCAGATACATATTAGTATATTTAGTCAGTGAAGCAAGTTATTGTAGATACCTTAAAATCAACATTTCAAATACAAAGTGAGCGGCAGTTGGAGAGCTTAATAAATATAGATCAAGGGCTGCTTTCTCTTAATGGAGAGGAGATAAAACGTGTAAACCATTCTAAATACCTTGACAGCTGGTTAAATGTAACGTGGGTAGGACACGTGGCATGGCAAAATAAGAAAAGGTGAACGAGAAAGACCACAAACATGATGGCCAGACGACATAAAAGCAAAAATGGGGAGAAACTGACACCAAGTAGTACAAAACAGAGAAGAATGGTGGACTTTTTGGGGAGGCATTTGATCAGGAGTGGATGCAAACAAGCTGTAGAAGAGATAATAAAAGTTAAGACAGGTTTTAACCTTATTTTAATTTTTAACTGTGTACGGTCCTTTTTAAATAATGAACTAGTGTATTTTGAACCATTAGAGCTTGTTATGACATGGCTCAGATATTGTGTTTTTGCATTTTAACACTATCGATTAGTTATCATTCGGTTGGCGGTTTGTGATATGCTGAATATTACCTGGCATAACTTCATCTCAAATTTCAAATACCTTCAAAAGTTCCATGATATAAAAGCTGCAGCTTCCATTTCGTAGACATACTGTAAATACGCAATTATAATTTAGAACGAAAATTTTTAGTTGACAGGACAGCATTCTGCAGTAGAATAAACTGGTTCAAAATGTTCAGATCCATTTGTGTTTTAACTTGGATAGCTCTGTTAATAATATTATTTATCCATACTCCGAGATATGTATCAGTTTCAATGAGTGTATTTTAATGTTTCAGTTTTAAGATTGTATGTTTTTGTAAAAACCTGTTATTTTGTTTTTTTTTGAATGATTTCTAGTTAATTATTAACTAACAGTACATTATATTTTATTCTCTTCACTTATATAGACTGGGAGATATTATACAGAAGTTCAGCCACAAGACTTTTGTAATAATGGAAGGGTAGAGGAGGTACTTATAATTTGTGGAAATATCCACAAATTTCCTGTGACATTTTCCTGTAAAAATGAGATTTTCCCAAAAAATAAAAATAGGGTTTTGCTATGAATTTCTGAGTACTGCCATATCCGTAGAATGACAGGATAATATGGATTTTATGATGAAAATTTTTTTGGACAGGAGGGTTGAAAACGGGCTAACGGAGTATATATGTATACAAACATGTAAGCGAAATAATGAAACTTTCATGATTTTCTGGGTCCTGCCAACTAATTAAATGAAAAATATTTATTTCAAAATGACCAAAAAAAAATGTTGGCATGACGTCTCCTACTGTTTAAGTATACTTGTCTCTTGGAAAATTCTGCGAAAAATTTTCACCCCGATTCCTGCCTCTAAAAAGTTATAATACTCAAATGCAATCCATACTTTTTCGGTACTCGGCAGGAAGGTTAACCGGTTCTTGTAAGACGGCAGGAGTCCTTGATTTGTAAGAAAATTCGTGAAAAATTCCACGATGTTCTGAGTCATGCCATTTTGCATATGTTTCAAGAATCTTAATATAAGTCTATTTACAAAGAGGCAGAATAGTTTTATAGTTATTTCGTATACAGGGTGGGGTATTAGTGTGACAAAGTCCAATTACTCATTTGTCGTAAGAGATACGAAAAAAGTGATTTAGGTAAAACGTGGGGCAAAGATAGGAATTTAAAAATATTTTCTAATATACAGGGCTGTCCGTATTGACAGGTTGACACAAACTTATGTTTTTTTTTTAAATGGAACACCCTGTATATAATTTTAAGATTTCTAAGATAACTTTAAGACAATTTAAAACAATTCACCTAATCCAAAAATGTTTCCTAAGGGAGCTAGAGCTCTTTGAAGATGGAGCCTTGTAATTATTTTTTTATATCTCCAGAACGCTTCCATTTTGATAGTCAAAAACTGGTCCGCCTTTTTATCTTCCAGAGATAAATCGACTCCATCAATTGCAAATCTCTAGTACCGGTCATAGGAGTCCGTTTTAGGTACGGCAACGGATATTTTATCGCAACTTATTTGCCTTTAACTTTTAAGCATTTCTGACACTAAATTATTAAATTGTGAGGTATTATAGTACTAAAAGATACTCTTGCTTTAAGTCGGTAGGATGCACCGGTTTCTAGAAAAATCAATTTTAAAATTTTTCGTGTTTTGAATTTAAGAAATGTTAAAAACAAAATAAAAAAAAAATAAAAAAAACCGGTGTATTTACCGACTTAAAGCAATAGTTCTACTATCAAAAATGCTTAAAAATTAAAGCAAGTTATGAGATTTCGTTGATCTACCCAAGACGGACGCCTATGACCGATACTAGAAATTCACAATTAATAAAATCGATTCATCTCTGAAAGAGAAATAAACGTACTAGTTTTCGTTTTTTCCAAATAGTTTTTTTTACTTTTTTTTTCAAATTCAAAAACCGAAAAATTTTTCAAATCGATTTTTCAAGAACACGGCGTATCCTACCGACTTAAAGCAAGAGTACTTTTTAATACAAGAATACCCCATAGTTTAACAACCCAGTGTCAAAAATGCTTAAAAGTTAAACATAGAAAAGGTATGCGATAAAATATCCGTTTCCCTACCCTAAACGGACGCCTATGACCGGAACTAAAAATTGACAATATTGATGGAATCGATTTATCTATGGAACATAAATAGGTGTACTAGTTTTCGTTTTTCTAAATAGAAGTGTTCTGGAGCTATTTAAAAAAAAAAACTAGTTACAATAAGCCATCCTTAAAGAGCTCTACGTTCCTTAGGAAGCATTTTCGGACTAGGTGAATTGAGTTAAATTTTCTTAAAATTATCTGAGGAATCTGCGGGCTTCGTTAGTTAGAAGAGTTTCTGGACACCCTATATAATAGGTACAATCCCTACTATAACCAATTAATTTTAAAATTATTGATTTTTTTCCTATTAATTTTATTACGTTTACTTAGATAGAATTATGATCTAATCGCTTAAAATAAAGATATAAAGATGTTACAGTTTGGTATTAGATTTGAAAGGTGTGTAAAAATCCGAGACATTTCTTTGCGGTTACGTTTTAAACGGTTTTAGATTAGTGTTTTTTAAGCATACTTGACATGGCCTGACTCAGAAAATTGTGGTGATATGAATATGTTTGTATAACAACCTGCAATAATTTTACAGACTTAAAATTTTATTTTTATATACGAAATATCTACACAACCATCCTGCCTCTTTGTTCCTCTTTAAGAAGAAGAAAATTTTTGTTTAACATTTAGTTTTATTTATGTGGTTTGCCACAAATTCTAAAACAGAATTCATACATAATACCGTTTATATTAAATGCTAATTCTATTTTTCATTAACTCAAAAATAAAACTGATTATTCCTGTAGTATCTTGTTTTGAGCAAAAGTAAAATAAAATTCCGAGAATTCAATTAAACGACAATACTGATGAAACAATAAGTAAATATTATGCAGGGCGATCTTTATGTATTATTCAAAACAACTTGTATCTTTTAAAATTCTGAAAATTTATTAAAAGGGCTGTATTATTTAAAATGCACGAGCACGACCTGTTGTCGTATTAATACTTATAAATTAAATATGTCTTCAAACAAATTAAATATTTCATTTTATTTTTTTTAATTAAAAATTAAAAACGGAGTAACCGTGTGGAAAAAAGAGATATGCTATTTTAATTGCCTATTTCTCCAATTTGTAAAATTCTTATAATGTAACAAGCAAATAACTACCAAAAGCCAACATCAACTACAAAACGTACCAAAAAAACTTTATTAATAGCAAGCTTAAAATTTGTTAATAGCTTAACGGTGTCTAGTCGGACAAACTTTGATGTACGGGAACACTGGAACAAGGGAAGTTTTAATTGTGGAACAGGTTACAGGTTTCGAAAGTCAGACTACAAAAATGTCCCATGTATTTTGTCGGACAGAACTTCCAATTGATTTGTTACCCTTTCATTAAACTCTCATGCAAAAATCAGACTGCTATTTACCAGCAGCATAATTCCTATCATTTTAAATGTTCTACGTGTCGGACTTATTAAAATGCCCAACATATTTGTCGGACAAACATTTTTTAAATATATTATACATACAGTGAGCACGTAAAGGTTGGAATAAATTCATTTTCTCGAGAATGGACGACTTTGGAAAAATCCAAAAACACGTTAATTTTTATTTTTAATTACGACTTTTTGGCATATATATATATATATATATATATATATATATATATATATATATATATATATATATATATATATCATACTAGTGACGTCACCCATCTGGGCGTGATGACGTCATCGATGATTTTTTTAAATGAGAATGGGGGTCGTGTGATAGCTCATTTGAAAAGTTATTCAATTTTCTATTCAACAGTATAAATATTAACATAATTATTTATACAGGGTGTCCAAAAAAATGTTTTTTGAATTAAATTTATTGACATAGAAAGAAGAATGTATGGAATTTATTTAATTCAAAATACATTTTACTGCTCTCAGAAAAGGGAAAAAATGTTTATTTGGAAAATAATCATTGCTTTTCGCTTAAATTAAATGTTCAATTTGTCAATAGGCAGATGGTTGGCTGTTTTAATATTGAATTTAAGCAACAAACAATATTTATTTATCAAATAAACATCTTTTCTGTTTTCTGATAGCAATAAAATGTATTTTGAATTAAATACATTACACACATTCTTCTTTTATGTCAATAAATTGAATTAAAAAAAATTGGACAGCCTGTATAAATAATTATGTTAATGTTTATATTACTGAATAGAGAATTGAATTACCTTTCAAAAGAGCTACTACACGACCCCTATTCTCGTTTAAAAAATCATCGATGACGTCATCACGCCCAGATGGGTGACGTCAATAATATGATATATATGCCAAAAAGTCGTAAATTAAAAATAAAAATTGACCTGTTTCGGGATTTATTTCCAAAATTGCCCTTTCATGAAAAAATGAATTTATTCCAACCTTTACGTGCTCACTGTATAAAGTTTGCTATTGAATAAACTTAAAAATAACTTGCTAGTTTTCACAATTATAAACTTGTCAGGATGACACGTTCCACAATTAAAATTACGTTTCACAATTAAAACTTCCCCTGTTCCAGTGTTCCCATACATCAACGTTTGTCCGACTAGACACCATTAAGCTATGAACAAATTTTCAGCTTGCTATGAATAAACTTTTTTTTGGTACGCGGTATCCAGGCCTATATTTCAATAGTTAATAAAGCGATTTTAAAAATACTTCAGTTTTCTGCGGCTGGTTATTCACCCATGACCTCACTTAATCTACATAAACTGCCAAATACATATTTCAATCTTGCGGCTTAGTTAAATACTAGTATGATTTTCCGTCCACATTTGTTTTTTCGTTGATCCATCACTATTTAGGAAACATGAAACAACACTTAACTTTATTTCAAGATAAATCCCAGATTCGTAAATCTACCAAAATGCTACGAATATACGCGATTTCTAGGGCTTGGGTTTGTTGTAGTTGGAAAACAGAGTCGTTGACCAGACACAGAGTATTATCTGACGATAAAAAGCTCCTTTTTGAAACGGTTTTGTTTTGTGCGTCTTTTCTTTCAATTTAATAGGGTTGTCAAACTTTATACTAGTCGCTATCTACTGAAAGAACATTAATTGCATTAAAGAATTATTAACAGGCATAAATTAAAATTTTTCCATCCTATACATCAACGAATACGTGACATGGAAACCGAATAAAAATTTACAGTGGATACATATCACAAAACCATTTGATCGTTCACTCTTTTTATACACCAGCTACCTACTAAAGTCTAATTCGGGCCCAATAATACGATACATGTTCACAAAACGAAATGAAATGTCATATCTGATATGAGGCGTAACAGAACACGACTATAGTTCCTACACGACCATAAAAATTTAAACGCAGAATGAAAGATTACATTATTACCAATAGCCGAAAGTCCCTTAGAATAAACAAAAAGTTTCTTTTGCACGAGATATTTGAAATTAAAAATCACACTAAAGTTTCTCTTTTTGAAATTATACTTCTTTACGATCGAGAGTGAAATTTTATAATGCCGGGCGCATGCGCACACAGACAGTATGTAGTTCGTTGCTAATCTTTCAAGATATGTATATATCAGCGTTGTCAGCGCAAATAAGTCATTAAAAGGATATATTAGCGTTTTAAATAAATGTATTATTTATTATAATTTTTGTGTCTTTGGATTTGTCTTCTTCGGGGATAATATATTTTATAATAATAGTAAGTATATTTAAAGTATTTTTGTACACTTCACTTGGTCTATTAAATTTGTCAGTATGTATGAGAAATCTTGTAACCTGTCAAAGCAAAGGGGATAAAGCTCAGTGGTCGAGCGTGTGACCAGAGATCGAGAGGTCCCGGGTTCAAATCCCGGACGATTCATATTTTTTTTTTAATTTTTGGTATCGTTTTAATATTTTTTTTTTAAAGTAGTAGGTAAGAAAGTTAGTTTCTAAAAAAAATATTTAAACAAAATACAATAAATAACCTGTTAAGTATATTTATTTCTTTGAAATTATATAATAGAAGTATAACTTCTTACGTGCGTACAAAGCACACACATTATTTTTTTTACCCCTGCAGTAACTTATTAAAATAAACGTTATAGAAGTTTTCAGGGACTTTCGGTCCTCGGTAATAACGTAATCTTTTATTCTGCGTTTAAATTTTTCAAAAATGCTTATTAGTTTTCTCAGGATTCGAAAAAAAAAAGAATGTATTTAAATAGCATTGGACCAAGATTTTCCACCTACCCTCTTAATAATTAAAACCCTATGGATTATGAGAAACCGGCAACAGAAGAGAAATAGTACTAAATCATGCAAAAGACAACAACCTGTAGATAACCAAAACTTTCTTTAAAAAGATAAAAAGAGAAGATGGATCTGGTAAATAGGCCAAAAAATAATGCCAACAGTTGACTCTAATGACGCAATGACAGAAACGTAATATTGGATAGACTAGTGTTAAACAGGATAGACTAGTGTTAAAAGGAAAGGCCTTAAAATCAACATTTCAAAAACAAAGTGGATGGCAGTTGGAAAGATTAATATAGATCAAGGTCAGCTTTCTCTTGATGGAGAGGAGTTAGAACGGGTAAATCATTTCAAGTACCTTGGCAGCTAGTTAAATGTAAATTGTGACTCTGATGAAGAGATAATAACTAGGATCGAAATATCACGGAAGGCTTTTATGACCTGGAAACCAGTTTTATGTAATAGAAACCTGTCGGTGAATATTCGAAAGAAGGTGCTGAAATGTTATGTGTGGTCTATCCTGTTGTATGGTTGTGACACATGGACGTTAAAAACCACAATGCTAACCAAAATGGAAGCATTCGAATTGTGGTGCTATCGACGAATCCTAAAGATATCGTGGGTTTCCCACACTTCCAATGAAGATGTTCTTCAAATGCTGAATTCAGAACATCTGCTCATAAGCATCATAAAGAGGAGAAAAACAGAATACTTCGGCCATATAGTTAGAGGACCTAAATACCATCTGCTTCGCCTTATAATACAAGGAAAAGTGGAGGGAAAGAGATGGATTGGCCGAAAGAAACTTTCATGGCTGCGTACTATTAGAAAATGGTGTTTCTGAACAGTAAAATAATTATTTCGCGCAGCAGCCGATAGAGAGAGATTTCAGGAAATTGTAAACATGATGACGGCCAACGTCTGAATACAGACACGGCACCTAAAGAAGAAGAAGAAGAAGAAGAAGTGTTAAACACGATAAAGCAGGTAGCTAAAATGCTAAAAACATTAATAAGAATTAATAAGAGTAATAATACCAAGACAGAAGAAGAAAACTTACAAACGGCAGGTAAAGAACAATAAAAAATATAGAACTAAGTCCCAGTTTTTCAGTGAGAGGTTAAAATGTTGGTTAGCTAACTTAGGTTAAATTTTAACCAATTTTTTAACCCTTCCCTTTTAGCGTTTTTCAGTGCTTTATACCAGGTTGACAATATCTCGGTTAGGTAACCACTTTTTTCTTCTGTTAATGCAGTATTTGTGTTTATGCATGTGCAACTGGAGAAGTGATTTTAAAAATTCGAAATATTGTGGCAAGATAGCCAGGAACTGTTCATGATTCAACCATTTTCAACGTTGGATCTATCCCTAATAAAACAGCAATTTGAAAACGAAAACTTTGGAACTACAATACTTATAGGAGATGCAGGGTATGGTTTTTGGACCACAGGCCAACATTTGGTCGTACGCTAATACTGAATGTAAAATTATACATTATTAAAAATCAACTTATAATAATGAGACCAATATAAAACAATAATAAAATATAATAAATTCATCATTTTGTAACACTGTTTTGCAGTAAACATGAGTACATATTACGAATCTGGCATTATTGGTCAGGGGTTACTGGGGGTACTGGTTATAGTTGGGGAACGAATTAGTTGCCAGTGATTCATTTCAAAGTTCGTGGATCATTACGGAATTGGAGGAGAAAGACGAGTAATTTCAGTGAAGTGTAAAATTATACTATAATTTTACGTGTATAATTCCATAATTTTATAATTATAATACTAGTATTTTAGTAAGCAATAGGTAACATTTCATGCAAAAATTTCCTATTTCGTTCTTTGAGTTCTTATTATGTAGATAACGTTAAAATTAAACCAGGCTGTTTATTTTAGTTAATGTTGACACTGCGAGTACTTGCATAATCGACACTATAATATAGTAAGTTCTATATTTAGTATGATACTTAATTATTTTACATTCTTTGGAAAATTAGTCATTTAATGCGGTACATTAATAGACATTGGTAAGAACTGATAAATTACAAAATCACAGTCTTTCGTTTTTCTCACTATGGTGTGCTAATAATGATTGACATAATAATAATTGATGTAAGTAAAAAAGTTTTAAGATGCTTTATTTGTGATGAAATTTAGTTACTTGTTTAGTTTTGCTTCAACACATTTTGTTTTGACAACAATAATAATTGTGTTTGTATTCTGCATGTTATCATGGAAACGGCGATAATATGTATGGAAAACCGTAGGAGAATCCGTGGGAAAAATATTTTTGAAGTTATACTTCTTTAGGCGCGATTGAGATTGAGGGTAAATTTATATTGATCTGCGCGCATGCGCACACCGACAATTTGGTATTAGTCTTTATACGGGCTCTGATTGGGTGTTGAAATGATCTGTCAATAATTGTTCAATATGGAGGTTATCGGTAAACAAAAATGTATAATATATTAGTTTTTATTGTTGTCAGGACAGAAATAAAATCAAATTTATAATTATAGTGACTTTTTAAATAGTTTTGAAAAGCCACAAGTACGTAATTCTAAATGTTTCAGTTGTATTCCAATAAAAAATTATCTTCATACCTATTTGGAAAATGTAAAAAAAATAATGTACTTACCTAGTACTTGCTATGCTATACCCCTAGTAGGCAATGCTTTAATTTACATAATCTGATTACGAACAAACTTTCTACAAATTTTCATCTAATTTATCGTTTTCTTACTCTATATATTGTTGTATTTTAATTCGACAAAAATCAAACTATATAATAAAAATTCATATAAACAAAATGTCAAAAAGTTGTTCAGTTTGTGTATATTCCCACATGACGTATACGCGAAGGTGGTGCAGTTTGAAATCGCTTCGACTCTCGTACGGCGGGATACACGGGAAGTAGGTTCAAACCCAATGCAAGTTATATCATTTTTTATTTTTTGTATAGATTTTATGATTGTAAGTATATTATTATATAATTTTTTTCAGAAAATACGTATTTAATTAAAATTTGTGGCAACAATTATTGTTCAGAAATCATTTGTGTCATTTTTCAATGTGTTTGTGTGTTTTATTCTTTTATTTTTTTAATTTTTGGTATTGTTTTAATAAAAATTTTTGGAAAGTAGTAGAGAAACTGTTTAAAGTATATTGATTTCGTTGAAATCATATAATAGAAGTATAACTTCTTACGTGCGTACAAAGTACACACATTCTTTTTTTCTACGGCCGTTCTAAAAGAGCTATTTTTACGCACGCATTTCGTTTCCGAAAGTTGCACTTTCACGCACGGCGTGCGTGAAAGTAAAATAAACTGATATTTAGATATTATTTACTAATTTAGTTCTTTATCTTATTGTGTTCATGTTTTAATTAAATTAACGCGATAATTCGATCAAATAAAATTATATTGATATAATATTTAAAAGTCAGATTGAAGAAGTATCGCTTTGGTATTAATTCCCAAACCGTTTTCTCCGTCTCTTGGTTGTAGAATAAATTACTTCTTTTTCCTAATTGGTTTATTTAAAAAGACTACACTTACTAAAGCTAAGTTTAGCTTTTACGCCAGACACATCGAGAATTAATATTGTACAAAAAAAGTCCCAAATATTAATTTGGACTTAATTATGAACTATTATAATTGAAAAAGCTATCGTTTTTGAAATATATGGAACATTGACAAATATTTTATTTAGGAATTGTCACTCATTTTTTGAGATAGATTTTTTAAGAAGGCCAAAATCGTGTATTAAATGTGACATAATTTTAGGGGCGTAATAAAGCAAAGATTAGAATTTGGATTATTTAACAAAGTTTCAACATTCTCCCCCGCGTTGAAGCATCCCTGCTTCAACTAAATTACACAGTAACAGGAACAGAAAAAGCAAAGTGTTAGGAAGAATGTAACAAAACTAGAAATAAGCATGTTGGTCGTTTTAAGGTTGAGTTTGATTTGGTAATAAAGAAAGCTTTGAAATGGATCGGATAAACTCTCCGGAAGCCGTACGGAGCTTAACCACACGGACTTTGCCATCCTTACCAGGATATACTTCAATGATGCGCGCCAACGGCCACATCATTGGAGGTACATTATCTTCCTTGAGTAAAACTAGTTTATTTACTTGCAGATTAGAATATTCTTCAGCCCATTTAGGCCGGTTCTGAAGGCGATTTAAGTAATCAACCGACCAACGTTTCCAAAAAACTTGTTGAATTTTAGAAATCTGCTGGAAGGTGGAAAGTCTATGTTCGTTTAAATGTGAAAGATCCTTTTCAGGATAAGCGGTGAGAGGAGACCCTATCAGAAAGTGTCCCGGTGTAAGGCAGGTTAAATCTGTAGGGTCATTAGAAACTGGACCTAAGGGCCGAGAATTTAGTATTGCCTCGATTTGACAAAGAATAGTGTTAAACTCTTCTGAAGTGAACAAAGCATTACCCACCAATCTCTTGATATGAAATTTTGCGCTTTTAATGGCGGATTCCCAGATTCCACCCCAATGCGGAGATCGAGGTGGAATGAATTTCCACTTGGTCTCATTTTGTGAAAGAAAGTCACAGATAATATTTACATCATTATTAGTTTTGAAAAATTGATACAACTCGTATAGGACATTTTTTGCACCTAAAAAATTGGTGGCGTTGTCACTATAGATCACTGACGGATTTCCTCTTCTCGAGACAAAACGTTAAAGCGTTCAGAAAGGAGTCAGTAGACAGTCCAAGGACTAGCTCTATGTGAACTGCCTTGGTGACCATGCAAACAAAAACCGCAATGTATGATTTTATGAGTGGAGATTTACGAAGCCTTGAGGATTTTATTTGAAAGAATCCTCCGAAATCCATTCCAACTTTCTGAAATGGTCTAGAAACATTTACACGATCAGAGGGCAAACTTGCCATAATCTGTTGGCAGACTTGATTATTGAATCGAAAACACATATTGCAATTTCGAATGATTTTTTTGATCTCTCTGAGCCCATTAAGGGGCCAAAAACGTAAACGAATATTGCTCAGAACGTTTTGAGCACCAGCATGCCCGAGCCGCCTATGTTCGTACTCTAGTATAAGGGAGGTCGTATGATTATGGGGTGGCAAAAGCAAGGGATGTTTCTGTTGGTAGGGAATGGAGGCGTTACAAAGCCGTCCGCCGATCCTCAGCATTGATAATTCATCGAGAAATGGATTTAAAGATAATAATTGTTTATTTGATAGTTGCTGGTTTGCAGAAAGTTCGGAAATTTCTTTAGAAAAATTGGTTAGCTGAACTTGCCGAACTATAAAATATAGAGCTTGGTCCAATTCTTCAACAGTGAGGGGATCAGATTGTTTGTTTCCTTTTAAACAACTGACAAATCTGAGTACATATGCGATAGTACGACGTAATCGAGAAAAAGAAGAAAATTTTTGAAATAATTGTTCCCAAGGAGGTTTTGAGTTGACGTTTGTGAGTATATTGGAACGAGTTTTTCTATGCTCTGTAATTAGCTGATCAGCTATTGGGGGTTCATCAGAGAATTCTAAAGAATGATTAAGAAGAAAAGCAGGACCGGACCACCACAACTTGTTGTCCAGAATTTCTTTGGCTGATAAACCGCGTGATAGAATGTCAGCACTGTTTTCAGCTGATTTAACGTATCGCCACTGACAATTTTGCGTCAGTTCTTGAATTTGAGCAACTCTATGCGATACGAACACTGACCATTTACTAGGGTGTGCCCTGCACCAACATAAAGCGACCTGAGAATCGGTCCACAAATTTATTGAGTCATACTCTAATTTATTTTCGAAGACTTGTAGAATTTTGTTTACAAGTTTCGCCAGCAAGAGCATAGCGCAAAGTTCTAACCTTGGAATGGTAATTGATTTAAGTGGGGCGACTCTAGATTTTGAAGATACTAAAGTAGAAGAAATATCATTGTCAGAATAAAGAACTCGAAAATAAATGCAAGCACCATAAGCCTCTATGCTTGCATCAGAAAAGCCATGAATTTCTATTTTGCTAATAGTTTTCGGATGAAAATACTGTCTAGCTATTTTTTGTTGTGAAAGCAAGGGGATATGTTCAATAAAATTGTGCCAATCTTTAAGAATGCAAGCGTCGTTTATTACGGTGTCCCAATGAAACTTTTTGAACCATAATTTTTGCATCAGTATCTTACCTTTTACTATAACAGGATTTATCAAGCCTAACGGATCATAACATTGAGCTAAGATAGAAAGTATTTTTCTTTTGGTAACTGGACCCTGCACGACTTCTTGAGGCACGGAAATACAAAGAGTACCTTCTGCTGTACTCCACTTTAGCCCAAGAACTTTACTTGGGACTTCATCTATGTTTATGTCATAATCAGCTTTTTGATTTTCCGAAATGTCTTTGGAAATATTTTTAAGAAAATAATCACTACTTGAACAATATTTATGCAACTCAAACCCATGCTTATTTAAGATGGTATTTAATTGAGAGTATAAATTGAAAAGTTCGTTGTGATTATATGAACCACAAAGGCCATCGTCCATATAGAATTGATTCAGAATTGCATCAGACGCAAGAGGAAATTCTAAATAGTTTAGACAAGCAATTTCTTTAAGAACCCTTGTTGCCAAGAACGGGGCTGAATTGGTTCCAAAAACTACAACATCGAGTTGGATACATTTAAAGTCTTCATCAGGGTTTTCTCGCCATAAAATGTTTTGAAGAAAAGTTTGTTCCGGGTTCACGAGGACCTGTCGGAACATTTTTTTAATATCTACCGTGAATACAAAAGGAAAAAGTCTAAATCTACATAGAATGTCATACAATTCTGGCTGGACCTGATATCCCTTTAAACACACGTCGTTTAAGGAATACCCTGAGGAACTTTTGGCACTGGCGTCCATGACAACGCGCAAACGCGTTGTTAAACTGGATTCTCTAACTACACCTAAGTGCGGAATAAAATATTTATTTTCAGATTTGGCATTTAGCAAAGTTAGGGGTACATAATGAGCATGTTTAAGTTCAATTAATTCATCAATAACTTTTTTATAGTCTTGATAAAAGTTGCAATTAGTTTTAAATTTATTTTCTAAAGAAATGAAACGCTTTCTGGCCATGTAATAAGAATTTCCTAACTTTAGATTTTCTGAAGGTGATTTGAGCGGCAAACTTACTTGAAATCTACCATTTTGTAAAATTTTGGTTGTACAACGGAATAGGTTTTCAGATGCCTCATCAGCTTCTGAAAGATAGAATTTATTGGAAATTTCCTCGATTTCCCAGAATTTTTTCAAACGACTGTCTAATTGTAATGTAGAAAGAAGTGAATTAGATTCAGTTAAAACTTCTGAACTACTGTCTGTAACAGATATATTGGATACAGTAAAATGATCAGGAACTGTACCAGCTACCACGAAACCTAAGTGAGACTCTTGTAAGACTGGAAGATTTTTGCCAAGTCTGACGAAGTTAGGTAAAATAATATCGTAATAAAGATCCAAACCAATTAGAATGTCAATTTCAGAAGGCTTAAAAAATTCGTCGTCTGCTAGAAAGAATTGTTCCGGAATATTTAATTTTTTCACTAGTATTTTTGATTGAGGGAGAGCACAAGTAATCTCGGGTAATACAACTACTGAAAAATGAAAACTTCTTCGACGATCATAATTGGAAAATATGGTTATATCTGACATTTTAGTACAAGTCGAGCCACTCCCTCCTATTCCTGATATATGTACAGACTTGTTATACGTATCTAATTGTAACTTGTTCACAAGCTTCTCTACGATAAATGAATTTTGGGATCCTGTGTCCAAAAGAATTTTCGCTATGCAGAAATTAGCGTTTTTACCAAGTAAGGTTACTTTTGCAGTACCCAGAAGAATATGACTATTTTTTACTGACTGAACAGAGTGATTCGCTGAATGATTATTTGCGGTAGGGTTATTTTCCGTAAAATTTCTCGAAGGACCTTGAAAATTTGTTATTCCTGAATTTTCCTGTACTGGTTGGATATCCAGAGAACGGGTTTGAAGATTTGAATTACTATCGAGATGACAAGATGAATTATTACCATTTTGAACATGAGCAGTATTATCTAAATAAGAACTATTAGATGAGATTAGAGAGCTATGGTTACCTGCGTAGCTATTAGGTTGAGAATTTGAACCATTATTATATAGAGAATGTGAATGACGCTTACTACTAGTCATTGGCGGAGAATGTTGATTTTCGCCGATTTTTATGTGCATTAACGAATTGTGTGACTTGGAGCAAAAAGAACATTTTTTAGAGGATTTACACTCTTTCAAATTGTGTTTACCAAAACAATTTATACATAAATTCTTTGCCCTAATAAATTGCAATTTGGCGGAATGAGATATATCTTTAAACTCGGAGCAAGTGTAAATTTTATGGCCCTCCTTGTTACAGTAGATACAAATTAATTGAAATTGGCGATTTGAAGTTGCCTCATGCATTGTCGAATGAGATGAGAAATTTTTTCTGGTAGTTTTAGGACTAGAAATTTCAACATTTTCCAGAATTACTGCACGTTTTTCTAAGAATTTTAAGAAATGATTTAAAGTAGGTATTTCATCGTGATTCCTCTCAGATTCATATGCCTTAGCCGACTGAAAATCTAACTTCTTTTTTAGAATGAATATAAGTGTTAAGTCAAATAAATTTTCCGAAGTTAAATTCAAATTTTTTAGTGACAAAATATTCTTTTGAATTGTAGTGATTAATTCTCTTAATGTGTCTGACTTACATTTAGAAATATTATTACAATCAAAAATTGCTTGCAAATAAGAATTTATTATGGCGAATTTGTTTTCGTATCTCTTCTTTAAAATATTTAACGCGATTACAAAATTTTCATTAATTATCGGTAATGAATCTATAAGTTGAAGGCTTTCACCTTTTAAATAACTCTTCAAGTACACAAGTTTTTGGACATCTGTTAATGTCTCATTTTTCACTATGAGCGCATCGAAGAGCTCGATGAACGATTGAAGTCTCTAATATGACCTGAGAATTGTGAAATTTTTATATCCGGAAGACGAACTGCTATTGGAGCACTACAAGAACCCTCACTGGATGAACTAGATCTTATCTGAGAAGGTGCAGCTTTTAATTTATTAACACAAGCGGTCAAATCGCTTACAAGTTTGAAATATTGATTTTCTGTAAACTCTCTATCTTTTTCTTCTTTGTCTGTATTTGATGCAAGGAATTCGATTTCATTTTGTGCTTTCTCATAATCATGAAATATTAAATGAAGTCTACTTAATCGCGTCTCGAACTGGGTAACATCTAATTCTACGTCTTTTTTGGCTATAAACCAGTTAGACATACGAGTAAGAGAAGACTTAGCAATTTTTCTATATTTTTTGAACTCATCCATTTTTATTAAAGATATTGGAACACGAAAATGTCTTTGAATCACAGAATTTAATGATTTTAATGTCTTTGAATAACTGATAGCCAAATAGAATAATGAAACAAAGGGTATATAAATGGACTTATCTCACCCAGTATATCCTTTTGCTGTTGTGTCGGCGAATAATCTTGAAGAACTTTCCATAAGTTTTATGCTGGTCAAAAATCCGGCTCTATGTAGGCCAAATGAAGAAGTATCGCTTTGGTATTAATTCCCAAACCGTTTTCTCCGTCTCTTGGTTGTAGAATAAATTACTTCTTTTTCCTAATTGGTTTATTTAAAAAGACTACACTTACTAAAGCTAAGTTTAGCTTTTACGCCAGACACATCGAGAATTAATATTGTACAAAAAAAGTCCCAAATATTAATTTGGACTTAATTATGAACTATTATAATTGAAAAAGCTATCGTTTTTGAAATATATGGAACATTGACAAATATTTTATTTAGGAATTGTCACTCATTTTTTGAGATAGATTTTTTAAGAAGGCCAAAATCGTGTATTAAATGTGACATAATTTTAGGGGCGTAATAAAGCAAAGATTAGAATTTGGATTATTTAACAAAGTTTCAACACAGATCAATAGACAATTACAGTGGTTTTTAATCGTCGTCATGGAAACCAATATTGTCGTCGTGGTAACCCGTTATATTGAAAGTTTGGTTTTGACAACCTTGTTAAAGAATTAATTTGTGTATTTTCACTCCTAAATAAAAATTGATATAACTCTATTTTTTTGGCTTTCTTCCAAACGTACGGCCCTAGAAAAAATATTGTTTCTAACTCATGCGGAAAGTGTGTTCCCCGCACTCGACTGCTTGCTCGAACTCCGCTATCGCGTCGTTCGGGTCAACGGCACTCTCGTGCGTGAAAGTATCACTTTCCGCATTAGTTGGAAAATAACTATTTCTATGGATTCTATACAATGTACAACTTCTCTAACTACTTACATACATTCAAAACGAACAATTACTCATGCAGTGAGAAAAGTCGGCCATTGCTGTGAGAAATAATTTTTCTCACGGATTCTCGTACGGTTTTCCATATATGATCGCCGTTTTCATGGTAACATGCACAATACAAACACAATTAATATTGTCAAATAAAATGTGTTTTAGCAAAACTTACCAGGAATTACCCTTCAAAACTGTTCGAAAATATTTATTTTTTAAAAATTTTAAAATTAGAATTTTAAATAAATAACGTAAGTAAGTATATAAATTTTAAGACTATAATACCTACATGTATATGTATTTTATTTCAATGTATGTATATGTTACCGTTAAAACCCGATTTCAGTTAAAACCCGAATTTACTATGAAAAACTAGTTTTAACTATGCGCTTTAGACAATTCTAGTTTTAACTAGTCAAAACTAGATTTAACTGCTACATTCAGTTAAAACTAGAAATCCCGAACGGATTTCATTTAGGGTAGATTATATTAGTTCAAAGTAGTTTTTTTTGGAAAGCAGAGATATAAGAACGTGAAAAGAACGTGTTTTGGAAATTATTTTACAAATGGAAGAGACAGAGAAGAAAGAAAGTCACTACAATGTTGTGACCAAAAGCATATATAATAAATTAATGGTCGAAGTACAAGATGCAGAACTGTCTGCCAAGAAAACACCATTACAAAATCAAAGACTAAAATGATTTAGAATTGTTGAAGTTGGCGAAATAAAAAAGTTAGCTTCAAAAATAAAATTGATGCCATCAAATATTATGTACCTGTCGAAAATATTTTTGGCATAATTGAAGCATGTTGCTATTTTTCATGGAAATCGGGATAGGTTGAAGATTAAAACCGCCAGGAAATAAGCAAATATAACTTTTTATTGATACGATCAATACTTTTATAACAATGTGTGAAACCTGCCAACGGAAGAAGAGTAAAAATATAAAAACAAAACGTAAGAGGTCTTGTGTCCAAACCTATATTGCATTCAGAAATGAATAGTCGCTGTCAGGTAGATTTGATCTATATGCAATCACAAGAGAATCGCATATAAACTACTCTAAATGAAATCCGTTCGCGATTTCTAGTTTTAACTGAATTTAGCAGTCAAATCTAGTTTTGACTAGTTAAAACTAGAATTCTAAAGCACTTAGTTAAAACTAGTTTTTCCTAGTAAATTCGGGTTTTAACTGAAATCGGGTTTTAACGGTAACATATATAATATACGTAAAAGCACCTAAATGATTTAATTTTGAAGTTTGAACTCTTGACAAAACCGCATCCATAGAAAAAGTACGGTATACAACACATGAGAAAATGACATAATTCTCCCTCGCTTGATGTGCGGCACTCGCCTCGTGCCTCGGCTCGTGCCAACAAAGTTCTGCGCTCGTGAGAAATATGTATTTTTTCTCACTTGTACAATGTACTATTTTTACTGCAATGGCCGACTTTTCTCACTGCGTGAGAAATTGTTCGTTTTGAATGTATGTAAGTAGTGAGAGAAGTTGCACATTGTATAGCATCCATAGAAAAATATATAAACTAAAAGGGAAGTTCCCTAGGTTGGCTGTATACCATATAGTTAAAAAACTCTAACATGAAGTAAAAACCACTTCTACGTAATTGGTACATTTATTAAAATTTTAAAAATCCCAATGGATTGAATATAATGTGTCCAATTCAGAACGTTTTCAGACCTATCTGTCCATCATCAGTGAATCTACAATAAAATAAGTAATCCCACTATTAAAATTGAAAGATGGTTGAAATTTTGAAAGTTAGAAAAGTGTGGTTATGATTACTTACTTAAATACTTGCTAAATAGCCCCAGAACCACGGTAGACAGAGACCGGTATGCTCGTAAATAAATCAAAATGTGTACCCCGACGCGCATGATGTCACCTACGAAGCAACAATGCAGGTTCCAGATGTAGGAACCACCAGTGTCCCGGTTGATCTATTTGTGTATCGTACGGTCGATGAACTGTTTTTACAAAGTCTCTCGTTTCGATCTTTTTCTATTATTTAAGTCTGTTTTGTTAAGTTTTTATGTATTAACAAAGACATGCCGGGTTGTGCCGTAGCTAATTGTAAGAATTATAATCGATTGACGAGAGGATCAGACATAAAATACTTTCGATTTCCTCAAAATGAAGAGTTTGTAAAGCAATGGGTGGTTGCAAGTCGGCGCCAAGATGACAACATAAAGGACTTATTCCATTTCAAAAAGGGATATTGCTTACTAATAGATCTCTAAAAGAGTTACTTCCTACAAGCAAAATACAACGTCGACTATATTTTTACATCGAAGCTGAATCAGGATGTGCTAGAGAACTTTTTTTCTTATATTCGAGAAACGGGTGGTGCAAACGATCAATCTTCGCCAATAGATTTTAAATTTAGATTAAGGTGGTATATTTTAGGAAAAAATTCAGCGGCGATCTTTACAGAATGTCGCAATACTATTGAAACTACTGAATCTTGCGTAAGTAACAGCTCAATAGAAAGTCCTCAATTGCCAAGGGATATTTCGGCATCGGAAGATATTTTCTTGACACAAAAAGTGCTGTCTAATTTGAGAGAAAAAACTGAAGGTTCGAAAAAATCTCAATCTGAAGAGGACAAAATACTTCAAAGCTCACTACTTGAAGGAGGATCATATAACTGACGATGACATTTTGAAAGTCGCAGAAAATTATGAGGCGAAAGAAAAAATTCATCGGGACTCTTTGAAGTATGTTGCTGGTTTTGTGGCATACAAATTCAAGCATAAATATAGTTTACGAAACCCTACAAAATATGGAACCAGGTTGGCTACAGACAGTTTCAAGAGGTTCTCTTAAGTACCCAAACGAAGAATTGTGGGAAGCTGCACTAAAAATGGAATCACTGTTTTGTACAATCCATGGAAGCTCTGTGTCAAAAAAAAACTAAAATCTTTCAAGAGCTGCCACAGAAAACATTGGCTCAACTTGTGAATATCACGATACCATTTGAGGTACTTTTATGCCTCAGTAGGATACGTATATATACATATATAAGATTAAGAGAAATGAACAGAAAGATTAGTTTGAGTAACTATCAAAGAAAACTCAACAAAAAAATATCAAAGTTTGTTAACTCTAAGAAATAAATTTTAATAAGTAATGTATAAAAATAGGTATTCAATAAATGTGCAATAAATCTTCATTATAAATTGTAGGCCGGATTAAATATTGGCACATAGGCGTAACCAGGGGGGAGATTTGGTGGTTATAACCCCCTCATTTAAATGTACTTTGAGTTCTATACGCTTAACACCATTACTATTCCATATCCCCAGAGACCATCAAGTAGTTGTAACCCCCCCTTAGGATCATCCTGGTTACACCTCTGATTATTGGAACATTGTAAAGTAAGCTAATGTTGGAAAATGCAAATGAAAGTTTGAAGATATTTTGTAACCTCTAATTATTGTAAACGTTAGTTAAGTAATTCGTAAAGTGTTTTTAATATTTAACCATTCTACCTACTTGGTTCAAAATACACGATTTTCGAAATATTCCAGTAATAAATCCGACCATCGAAATATGTATAAAGTAGAATTCATTTACATGCTTATTAATTGAAAAAACAATATTATATTCCTACATTAATATGAATATACACACTTTATGTAGCGGCAAAATGTCGAAAATAGTTGTTTTATTTTTCATTAATCAGAAAACCTATACCCCAAAAAATGTTAAAAATTGTAAACTACACACCATATAAAATAAAGTACCAAATGTTCATGCTTACATTTTTAATATTAACCGACTAACAGGGCAAGCGTTACTGTTGTAATAGAAACTTTGCTTCGCACGTGACGTCACTCCTTAGCTAGCTTGCGTATAGGCATACCGGTCTCTGTCTACCGTGCCCCAGAACCAAATAATGGTTGAATTTATAATTCGATTTACATTATTTAAAAGTAATATTAAACAGGCTAAACGCCGATGTTACAAGATATAACGTCCGGGAACATGGTGAAACCCTACCAGGAAACTTAAGCAACCATCTTAGGCCAACGCTGGCTATCAAGTGTCAAAACACACTTACACACTTTTGACACTTGATAGTCAGCGTTGGCCTAAGATGGTTGCTTAAGTTTGCTGGTAGTGTTTCACCATGTTACCGGACGTTATATCTTGTAACATCGGCGTTTA
The DNA here is from genome assembly GCF_917563875.1 of Diabrotica virgifera virgifera. Taxonomy (NCBI): domain Eukaryota; kingdom Metazoa; phylum Arthropoda; class Insecta; order Coleoptera; family Chrysomelidae; genus Diabrotica; species Diabrotica virgifera. The sequence goes on along the minus strand of NC_065448.1, from coordinate 249,717,710 downwards.
GCCTGTTTAATATTACTTTTAAATAATGTAAATCGAATTATAAATTCAACCATTGTTTGGTTCTGGGGCTATTTAGCAAGTATTCAAGTAAGTAATCATAACCACACTTTTCTAACTTTCAAAATAGTGGGATTACTTATTTTATTGTAGATTCACTGATGATGGACCGATAGGTCTGAAAACGTTCTGAATTGGACACATTCTATTCAATCCATTGGAATTTTTAAAATTTTTAATAAATATATCAATTACATAGAAGTGGTTTTTACTTCATGTTAGAGTTTTTTTTTTAGAAAAATATATATTCTTAACATTCCCCTAGTAAAAAAACTGCAAACGAACAACGTACTGCTTAAATACAATTTTTCAACATTTCAAGCGTAGGTTGTTATTTCACTTGTTTGAGATTTTACTTTTTGAAATTGAGACATTTATATTTACATTTAAAAATACAACATTTTTGCTCGCACATAGGTAGGTACAAAAGCTGCAATTTTCTTTGAAATAAGTATTTAGACTACAATTTAATTATACTACACAAATAGGAAAGATTGGAAACCGTTACCTGTTGCAAACTTCCTAAAACAAAATTGGACTGGACAAAAAAGTTTTATAAAATGTTGCAGAATTTCATCGTCTTACAAAATTAAAGCTCAACTTCATAGTTTTTAGATGTTAGGTGGAATGAATGCATGTAAATTTTTAAGAATTCAGAGATAAAATTTACTGTTTTTTTTTAAATTTTATAGTAGTTTTATATTTATAATATATACGATATAAACATAGTAGCAACAGATAAAAGGGCATTAAATAATAGACCAGGAAGGATCTGTTTTTAGGTGGATGTGAGAGGTGGCATTCGGATTTTTGCGGATAAAGTTAGGTTATAACTTCGTTAATAATAATTGACTTATGCTCCTTCTCAAATATGTCCGGAATATTAATAAAAAAATAAAATATTTAAAGATTTCAAAAAATTTGGTTTTTTTTTTCTACTTTCTTTGCTTATAACTTTAAAACGATTCATTTTGGAACAAAGTCGTATAGAAATAAAACAAAGATAATTAAATTTACTATCAGATAAGATTGGTTAAAAATGTCTTAATTTAACACCCTTTCTGCAAAATAGCAATAAATATAAAATAAGGAGGTAAAATAAGCCTGTCTTTATTCAATGTTTTTCCATCACTTAGGTTATACCTGGAACCTTCCTAATTCGCTTAGAAAATTTTTGTAATGTGCTAAAACTGTCCACTAAATTTCATTAAAATTAACTTACTAGATTTTGCATAATAATTTTGCAATCTAAACTTTTTTAAAAAAATTAAAATTTTTAAAATCTTCCACAACAAAAACTAGAACATACAAAGATTTGTCAATTTTTTTAAATATAAAGAAGCACTCCACCTACCTAATGCACTTTACAGAATTGAAATCTGATTATTTAAGCAGCCTCAGTAATGTTTTAAACTTATAAACAATTGTTTGGCTTATAAACAAATTAGTGCTGTGTCCAGGAGGGGGTGCTACGGGCTCCTTTATTTAGATGGACTTACCCAAGTTTCTTTATGTATTTTGACCCGTAGAACACGAATTTTTTGGGTAACAGTTGATCCGGATGTCGATAAGATTGTTATAAACAAAGAACTTGAGGAATTACATAACATCGATCTTTCGCAAAATAAAACATTTTTTTGTATTCTTTGGGTAATTCTAAGCAAAAAATGTTCCTACAAGTTTTTCTGTAGGATGCATACTTTTCGAGATAAACGCGGTGGAACATTTAAAAAATCGAAAAATCGCAATTTTTGAACGCGAATAACTTTTGATTAAAAAATAAAATAGCAATTATGCTGAAAGAATTTTGAAAGTTTAAGTCAAATTATACCGGTTTTAATTATTTGCATTGCTAAAAATTTATTATTAAACAAAGATATTTGTTTATAAGCCAAAAAATTGTTTATAATTTTTGAAACATTGCTGAGGCCCCTTAAATAATCCGATTTTAATTCTGTAAAGTGTATTAGTTAGGTAGAGCCCCTCTTTATATGTAAAAAAATTAGCCAACTTCTAAATGGTCTACTTTTTGTTCAGAAAGATTTTAAAAAATTTGAACCTTTTTAAAAACATTTATATTGCAAATTTATTATACAAAATCTATTAGTTCGATTTTAATGAAATTTGGTAAACCATTTAAGTAAATTATAAGAATTTTCTAAGCGAATTACTATGTCACCAAAGTGGTTAAGAAACATTGAATAACAACAGGCGTATTTTGCCCCCTTATTTTGTATTTATTGCTATATTGCAGAAAAAGTAATACCTTAAGACATTTTTGACCAGTCGTATATCATACAAAGTTCAATTATATTTATTTTATTTCTCAACGACTTTGTTCTAAAACGATCCGTTTTAAAGTTATAAGCACAGAAAACAGAAAAAAATCGATGTTCTTCGAAATTTTTAAATATCTGAATTTTTTTATTAATGTTCCGGGCATATTTGAGAAGGAGCATTAGAGAAGTCAATTATTATTACTAAAGGTGTCACCTAACTTTATCTACAAAAATCCGAATGCCACCTCTCACATCCAAAAATACACGTTTTTTACAGATTAGTCCTGGTCTATAAAACTTTCCAAGAAATAGAAAACGAAGCCAAACTGAGAGGACTCGAAATAAATGAAAATAAAACAAAATACATTAATTTAAGTAGAAAAAGAAGACACAAATGACAGAAATGACAATAGATGCACATAGCTTCGAAGAGGTTGAAACGTTCAAATATTTGGGAGTATTAGTCAACAGAAGAAAGGAACAGAAGAAATGAACTTTCCTTTCTTCTATGAAAGTAGATATGAAAAGAAGAATTCAAGCGGGAAACAAAGCATTCTACAGAAATAAAAACATGTTTAGAGATAAGAAGATAAGCTGAAACACAAAAATGAATATCTACAAAACGGCCAAAAGACCAATAGTGCTACATGCTTTGGAGACGTTTACCTGCATTAACAGCAAAAGAAGAAGAACAGCTGAAAGTTTTTGAGGGGAAATTATTTGGGTGGACAGAGGATGCGAAATACCAGAAAGGATGTGTCAAGATAACATAGTCAGAGTAATAAAAGCACAGAATATGGACACAATTATTATAAACACATAATGAGAAGAGAGAAGAACAATCCGTTAAGAGTTATAACGAAATGGATACCACTAGGTAAAGGAACCAGAAGCAGACCTAAACTGAGATGGAGAGAACAAGTGGAAAAATACTTGAGAAGTATGGAAATTAAAAATATAGGAAGGACAATCAAAAAGAGAGAAGAATTGAGAAGGGTAGTAGAAACAGGGTCTGTTGTTTCCAATTTCTATTATATTTCTATAATTTTGATATGATACATAAAAATCAGATATCTATTTTTTTAAATACAGCACCTAGAGACTTGCAACTTTTTGGGTTGTTTCCACGGCGGATCCAGCAACCTTGCAAGGTGGGGGCAATGAAAAAAAAATTTCACCTCACTGGCGTACGCAGGATTCTCTTTCGGGATGAGCTGTTATTTTCTTTTTCTTCTTGTACCATATCCTTTCAGAGCGGTGATTACCGTCATAGCTATCTTAATTTTATTCACTTCCAGCCTAATCAACCATGAAGTTCTTCTTCGTCCTGAACTGCGTTTGCCTGCTATTTTTGTAGCAACCTATATTTGGGCCCTCTCATTGCATGTCCGAAATAGTCCAGCTTTCTCTGCTTGATGCTTTTTATGATCTCAGTAGTCTTGCTGAGACGTTCTAGTATTGTGGAGTTTCGAATCTTCTTCACTCAAGGAACTCTTATAATTCTTCTATAGCACCACATCTCGAGAGCCTCAAGGCGATTTAGATCGATTTTATTCACAGTCCAACACTCGACACCATACAGTAAGACCGAGAAACGTAGGTGGATCCTTAATGCCAATTTTAAGTCTCTGTTACATGATACTTTGGACATCCTTCTAAAAGTGGCTCTTATTCGGGCTCTTTGTTTTAGAATTACAATTTAAAAAAATAAGATAGTTTTTGTCCTTCAAAGTTTATTAAAAGTAACGAAAATGAATAATTTTTCTGGTGCTGTACGCAGCCTACAGCGTCTATTGGAGCCCACCGGCTTACTTTATTGCAGGCAATAATACAAACCTTTCTAAAAAAAAAAACAAATTACCATAACATAGCAGCGGCAATTATTATTTTTATCTGGTCTCTGGTATTGAATTGAATAGATGGTAATATACAGATCTATTGTGGGAATTTTTTATTTGAGTTTTTTATTTGTGTTTATTGTATTTAGAAGTCTTTGACTTCCAAAGACTTTTAATAATTTTCGATACCAAGAAATTCTGCCATATTTAGATATGTTTCAATTATTCAGTTATCGACAGGACATAAAACATCTATTCTTTTTTTCAACCGTAATCTCTTTCTTAAAAAAAGTGTCAGTAGACACCAGGCGAGGTGTTAAGGAGGGGGCAATTGACTCCATTGACCCTCCCTTGGATCCGCGCCTGGGTTGTGTTCAAGATGATGTCAGGAAAAAGTATTCTATAGAAAAATGGGTGCAAATGCATAATTACATTTTAAAGTGCATAAAATGCATCCACATGTGCATAAACATGTCAAAATAAGCATATTAAGGGCCAGATTTTGTTATCCGATGGTTTTTGGGGTTACTGAATACGACTACGCCATCAGAACCGACTCCAGATCACCTAGTGCCCACGATCACTGCTGAGGACGTCATCTTCTGGAGTTTCGTAAGTTGTCGGCATTGAATGCATGCAAATAGGTTACTAGGCGGTTTTGGGGTCGCTGTATACGAATACGCCATCAGAACTGGACTCCTAACCATCTGGTGCCCAAGGTCACTGCTAAGGCATGTTATCTTCTGGAGTTTAGGAGGTTTTTTGGCACCAAGTACACCGAGGGTAGGTTCTTATAGTGTATTCTTGTTCAGAAACCCTAAAACCCTCGAGTAATCTGTTTGCATCAATTGAGTGCCGAAAACCCTCGAAACTCCCTCCGGATGACGTGCCTTAGCAGTGAACCTGACAGCAGATGCTTCGGTGGTCGGTTCTGATACCGTATTCGCCTTCAGCGACACCAAAACCCCCGAGGATCAAATCTGGCCCTTAATACACCTCTTGTGACATGTTTATGCACTTTTGGATGCACTTAAAAATGCAACTAAGCATTACCACCCATTTTTCTATTGTAGATATTTTCATAAGATCCACAAAAAAAGATAACATATTGTTGGTGATGGGAGATTTCAACTACAAAATTGGAAAAGGAAAAGTGGATGGATGTGTGGAAGAATTTGGCTTGGGAGAAAGAAATGAAAGGGGGGACAGACTTTTCGAATTCTGCCAAAGCGAGGAGCTGGTAGTAATGAATACATTATTTAAATTACCTAAAAGAAGACTTTATACCTGGATATCACCGGCGTATTCGGAAGATCATATTGTAAGAAACCAGATAGATTACATTTTAATCAAATCCAGATATAAAAACACTATAAAACCTGTGAGAACATACCCCGGAGCTGACATAAATTCAGATCATAATCCATTAGTAGGCGTAATGAAGATAAAACTGAAAAAGATCCAAAAACAAACAAATATACCACGATTTGATGTTTCAAATATAAAAGAAGAACCTGTACGTCAGAGGTTAAAACAAGGAATAAATGATAACTTAAAGAAAATCAAACAAGACCTGATAAAAACAACAGATGTTAATGACAAATGGAACATGATACAAGAAACGTTAGTAGAGGCAGAAAAGAAGATATTACCCACAAAAATAATAAAAAAACAGAGATAGATGACAGAAATTCAGAAATTCTAGAGCTAATGGAGGGAAGAAGGAAACATAAAGGCAGGAGTAAGGCAAAATACAAGGAAATACAGAGATTAATAGGAAAGAAAATAAAAGAGGCGAAATCCATCTGGCTGGCAAATCAATGTAGTGAAATAGAAGAATATTCTAAAAAGTATGAAAGCTTTAACATGCACAAGAAAATAAAGGAAATCACAAATACACAGCGAAAAAAGAAAGATGGTCTTCTTAAAGACATAAATGGAAAAATTATTATAGAAGTCACGGAAAAATTAAAAAAGTGGAAGACATACATAACAGATCTGTTTGAGGATAATAGACAAGAACCGGAAGAAATCGACAGCGAAACGGGACCAGAGATCATAATGGAGGAAATCGAACAAGCAATGCGAAACGCAAAAAACGGAAAAACTGTAGGTCCAGACGAAATACCTGCGGAATTACTGAAATGTCTAGACGATGAAACTCTACCTGTACTACTGGATCTGTTTAATGAAGTATATATAACCGGAAAAATCCCTCAGGAATGGCTGGTGTCCACCTTTGTAACAATACCAAAAACAATATATGCCAAAGATTGTTCGGACTATAGGACAATATCATTAATAAGCCATACCCTCAAAATATTTCTAAAGGTGATTCATGGAAGATTATACAGAAAGCTAGAATGTGATATGGATGATACCCAATTTGGGTTCCGCAAAGGACTTGGAACAAGAGAGGCATTGTTTGCGTTTAATGTCCCCTCTCAAAGATGCTTAGATATGAACCTGGATATTTATTCCTGTTTCATCGACTTCGAAAAAGCGTTCGACAGGGTCCGACATAAGAAACTAATAGAATTATTAAAAAACAGAGATATAGACAGACAAGATTTACGAATGATCATAAATCTGTATTGGAACCAAAGGCCAATATAAAGATAGAACAACAAGAATCCGAGAATATTGATATAAAGAGAGGGGTAAGACAGGGTTGTGTTCTGTCGCCGCTACTGTTTAACCTATACAGTGAAGCCATATTTCAGGAAGCGATAGCGGAGCTAAGTGATGGAATCTCTATAAACGGAAGAATAGTAAATAAGATTCGCTGATGCCACCGTTATAATGGCAGACACCCTGGAATCGCTACAAAGATTGCTAAATAGAATTAACGATTACTGCATTCAATACGGATAAAAAATAAACAAGAAAAAAACTAAATTTATGATCGTTTAAAAAACAGTACATGGAAATGAAAGGTTAATGATAGAGCAAACCCAAATAGAAAAATTAAAGACATACAAATATTTGGGAACCTGGGTCGATGACAAAAATGACCAAAGCAAAGAAATTAAAGTCTGAATTGAAACTGCAAGGCAAGCATTTATAAAAATGAAGACACTGCTTACAAACAAAGACCTTCAGTTGCCTTAGATTGAGGGCTCTAAGATGCTACATAGTTTCTATATTGCTATACGGAATGGAAGCTTGGACATTGAAGAGACAACACATAAGACGAATAGAAGCGTTCGAAGAAGAATACAGAAGAATATGAAGCGTTACAGAAGAATATTGAAAATTCAGTGGGTTCAAAGGATTACCAATGTTGAAGTGCTACGACGTTTAAATAAGGAGTTAAAAATTATGAAGAGTATAAAAACTAGAAAACTGGAATATTTGGGTCACATTACCAGAGGAGAAAAATACGAGTTGCTGAGAATTATTATGCAAGGAAGGATCCAAGGAAGAAGAAGCATAGGAAGAAGACACATCTCCTGGCTGAGGAACCTTAGAGAATGGTTTAACTGTAGTTCATTACAACTGTTCAGAGCAGCAGCCAACAAAGTGACCATAGCCATCATGATATCCAACCTCCGATAGGAGAGGGAACTTTAAGAAGAAGACATTTTATTTGACATTATCCTGAACATAATGCAAAAAGTTGCAAGTTTTAGGTGCTGTATTTAAAAATCGATGTATTTTTTGCTAAATGCCCTGGACTAAATAAAATCTTAACATATTTAACCATATTTTTAGATATTTTTATGAAATTTGTTTTATTTAGCGAGTATTTTTTAAACGCATTATTAATATTTCTGCTTTTATGTGTAGGTACTTAAATCTGAATTACTTTACATCCCATCTTCAATCTATCAAAACCGGCAACTATTTAAAAATGACTAAGAAAGCAGCAAGTAACGCCTTTGAATGCTGCTAGGTCGTAATCGTGTGGGAAAATGCTTTTAGGGTCTTTAGAGCTGAAATTCTGGAACACAAAGTAACGAAAACCAATGAATGTGCGCTAAATGACTTGCTAATAATTCGATTTAATCAAGACCTTTCTTAGGCAAGCCCTCTGGCGTCGGAATCAAAAAGCTGGGCGGTTTTGTTCTGCGATCACTGAGTGACATCTTGACTTCGTATCGTAGAGATTAATCACATTTTCTCAACATTTCCTCACTAATAGCTGGCGAGAAGAGATTGCAATATCTCTTTTGTATTACTTTTGTTTTTATAAAATTAGGTCAAATTTTATGATATTTTCTTATTGTTAGTTATAATACGAATAAAACAAACTATAACTTCAGCACTTTATAAAAATTCTTCATGTATACATTTTTTTCAAAATTGGTTATAACTTAAACTTTTAATACAAAATCAAGAAAGTATAGGTTCCATGTGCAATCGAAAGTAAGACTCGAAATGGGAATGAGTTAAATGGAATTATCTCAAAATATAACGCATAAAAAAACTGAAAATATAAAATAAATAGAGTCAATCTAAAAAAATAGACATGTGAACAAGTAAGTGAATCAAATCTAGTCCTCTGTAACCTTCTGGCGCGACAAGCTAGTATCAGTATGTATATGATTACGACCCCATATTAGGGGCATTGAACAAATAAAAAAGGAAAAAATATCGACTATATACTGAAGCTGTATAAAGAAGGACCACAAATAACATTAGAAACAAATGTTAGCGGAAAAGTTTGTTCTAAAATCATATATAAAAGACCCGAATTTGATCCATAAAATTTCTTTGTTAAACACTTTCGATCTAACAATAAAGTATTGGTCAAAAAAGCCGTCTCCCACTTTATGCACAGCTTTTCGAAATACTTGTAATATTAGTAACATTATTAAAAATCCACCGAAATCCGAATTTCTTAAGTCCTTAGAGATATCAAAAATCGAGATTTCGATATAATCTGAAAATATGCTACTTAGCAAATGCACCCTTACGAATTATACTGCTAGATACCCTAACCATATACAAGTGTACACGGATGCTTCAAAACAAACACATGGAGTAGGCTGTGCTTTTTATATACCAGCACTTAATGTTAAAAATAAATTCAAACTTAATCCCATGACATCAATATTTTCCGCTGAAACTATAGCTATTATAAAAGCATGCCAATACGCTGACAACCATGATATTAAAAAAATAAACATACTGTCTGACTCTTTATCAGTCCTAAAAAGTTTCTCTAGCCAACTAGATGCAAATTATGCAAGCAGTAATCCCTTTATAAATTTATAGTAGACTTAAAAATACTAATATCTGACCTAACGAGCAGACAATTCAATATAATTTTTACTTGGGTTAAAGCGCACATTGGTGTCCAAAATAACGAAAAAGTAGATGAGTTAGCGAAAGACGGTAGTCTAAACGGCGAGGAAATTCCAAATGATATTGGGCTACAAGAATGCATTTCGATAAGTAAATATAATTTAAAGAATAGCTGGAAATTAAGATGGAAACAATATTGCGTAAACCACCCGACAAGTTATACACTTTTACATCCAGAGATCCCAATGCAGTACTGGCACAAAAATCAAGATTGGTCGAGATATGATATAGTAACCATAAGCCGTTTAAAATTTGGACATGCCTGTTTTCCGTCTCACTTGTTCAAGATTGGTCTGATAGAGTCTGATTTATGTGAAATATGTAACATACCAAGCGATTAGTTAATACCAAGTTTAACATACCTAGAAATAAACTATACATTCAGCTGATGCAAGAAAACCTTTTCCCCCCTTACAATCTCATGGATTTACTGGCTCTAAATAAAATTTCAATCTTTAATATTCTTTAAGGTTTTCTCAAGTCGTGTAAATTAAAACTTTAGATTAGGATTAGCTTTGAATAACCTTTGTTTTTCTCCTGGTTGTTATATTATCCCTTGCCTCCGTGGTCTACCTATTCTGTGGTTATTCACCCTGATCGATCCCTGGGTGTGAAAAGTGTTTTTCCTTTTCTCATCCTTGCTCGTAAAAGCGCAAAACCTACCAATTTTTTACAGTTAAATTAAGAAGACCGGTAAGAAATTAATAGCGTTAAGAAATAAGAACACAAGTGATGATGTCGATTTTGAATACTTTTCAAACGAGGTATCATTTGCCATAAGATCCCATTCCCATTTAAACTTATCGGTCACAGTGGGCTCTGTAACGTCATCTGTCACTATTGTGTCACCTGTCATGCCTAGTTGAGAAGCTTACGTCCGTTTATTTCCTCCCTCCAAATTTCACTATTATAAGTATAACCGTTCAAAAGATACGAGGAGGGGTACGGACTTTTGACTAGCACTGTATAAACGTTATAAATTCGATATGGTTGAATATTTTTATACAGAGTAAATTTTAATTTAACTTAATTATTGTTTACTCTATTATAAATGTGTCGAGAAAAATTGTTACGAAAGTTGAACAATACTGGTGTAAATTAGATTATAACATTTACTGACTTACACAATACACAACCCTCTAAAAATATGTATATACCTATTAATACCTATATGCCGCATTAGCAAGATAGGAACGGTTCCCTTGAAATTAAAGAAACCCCAATTAATAAGTTATAATCATCCATAAAATAAACTTTCTAGTCTTTGGGCTAACGAATAAATTGGTCGGACATACAATAAAAACATTTGAATAAAGTATAATATTACACTCGCATGGATACAGACAGGAAATTTTAATTGTAAATTTGAAAGAGCCCCAGCTAATACACGAATATAATGTAACTAAATACGTTATACAAAATCTTACAAAGATGTGCTATTTATTTAAAAAATCTCACAAGAATTTTAATCAATAAAAAAGCGGAGTCAATAAAAAAAAAGAATGTGTGTGTATTTTGTACGCACGTAAGAAGTTCCACCCATCCATCCAATGGCACTACAGCCCAAATCGAGCCTTGGCCTCCTTCAATAAGCTTCTCCAATCATTTCGATTTACCGCTGTTCTTTTCCATGAACGCGTTCCCAGGAAGTTCGTGGCATCCTCATCGACTTCGTCTTCCCATCTCTTTTTAGGTCTTCCAACCGGTCTTCTTCCCTGCATTCTTGCATTCAGCAATTTTCTGGGGATTCTATTCTCATGCATGCGGACCACGTGCCCTGCCCACCGTAATCTCTGTAGTTTAGTGTGTTGTGCTAGAGTTGGTTCGCTATATTGCTCGTATATTTCTCTATTATACCTAATTCGCCAGTTGTTATTTTCCCTTATTGGGCCCAGTATCCTACGTAATACTTTTCTTTCAAACACATCTAATGCATTGGCAGATTTCTGTGTCACCACCCATGTTTCGCAGCCATAAGAAACGTAAGAAGTTATACTTCTATTATTATGATTTCAACGAAATTAATATACTTAACAGGTTATTTGTATTTTATTTAAATATTAAACTAATTTTCTTTACCTACCACTTTTAAATTTTTTTTATTAAAACGATACCAAAAATATAAAAAAAAAAGAATATGAATCGTCCGGGATTTGAACCCGGGACCTCTTGATCTCCGGCCACACGCTCTACCACTGAGCTATATCCCTTTTGCTTTGACAGGTTACAATATTTCTCATACATACTGACAAATTTAATAGACCAAGTGAGGTATACAAAAATACTTTAAATATACTTACTATTATAATAAAATATCTTATTTCCGAGGAAGACAAATTTAAAGACACAAAAATTATAATAAATACCTAATACATTTACTAAGAACACAAATATATATTTTATATGATATAATATGACTTAGTTGCGCTGACAGCGCTGATACATACATATCTTGAAAGATTAGCAACGAAATACATACTGTCTGTGTGCGCATACGCCCAGCATTATAAAATTTCACTCTCGATCGTAAAGAAGTATAACTTCAAAAATCATCGCATATGCAGACGGATCGCAGCAGAGACTGTAACAGAAGAAACAGCAAAGAAGAAGAAGGAGAAGAAGAAGAAAAAAAAATTATTTTTCTGGCTTAACAGACCTTCGAGCTTAGGACTTTCAGTTATTTATACAATGTATCTACATAAACCACGATGGTAACACGTCAAGGCCAATTAAGATACAACGAGGTGTTCGATAGGGTTTTGTGCTATCACCGATACTGTTTAACGTCTACTTGGAGGTAAGATTTGCGAGACCGTTTTATCGCACTTTTCAGAAGATATCAGGATAAATGGCTAAAGAATAAATAACATCCGCTATGCAGATGACAATGTTTTAAGAGGCTACAGTAGCGATCAACAGGTAGCAACAAACGCGGTCCAAGATTGCGGCTGTAATTTTGAATATTTTGTCGAGATATTTGGCACACGTATTCGTAATATAATAAAGAATGGCGGTACAGAGCCCAATTTGAGAAATATTTAGTACGTGGAAATTACTCTGTAATTAAATACAATATTAAAAAAACAGCTTGTACCGCTATTAAGAAGATAAAAAAATGCACTTTCTTCAAATAAACTTTTTTATTCCATGCCTAGATTTTTTGTCATTTGAGACCTACTAAAATTTTTTATTTCTACCAAGAAATCGAACATATTGTAGCGTGATTAGTGTAATTACTTCTAATTACAATAAAACCAGCGGTTCGTAATTTATATACGACTTTATTTTTTATTTATACAAGTTTACTTTACAAACTTTAGCTTAAGACTAACTCTATTTACAAATATGTCCTATTTATATATGCGATACAGATATTCCAGAAATATCTATATATCTCCAGCTATGTCCATGTGACTCGACCGCTTGCACGTCATCGGCGCTGCATCGGCGTATCTCGAAACATCGATAGTGTTCTGTCTGTGCGGAGACGGGAGCTGGTATACGAGGGTAGGTCAATAATTATTTTGTTACACTGCTCCCCTCTTAAGATCTGAGCGTCCCGATCAGCAACTCTAGATGGCCCAGGATGGCGGAATCTACAGGATTCTCCAGCTCTGCATACACCCCTAGAAAAGAAGTAACAGTCTACTGTCTTTGAAGGGTATGACATCTTTGGGTTCATGCAACACACAGTAATCCGTACGCCAGTTTCTCTGAAGATCACTTCCAGCATGCTTCTCACAATCTTCCAATCCAGATTTTCTACTGCATGGCCAATTTTTGGTAAAGCCAAATCTTTGATGTCATAATTACAGACCATTTTCTTCAAATTAGTTAGAGCACGCCATATGTTCTCGTAGCTTGGCGTGTCCGTATAAGACTTCCTGGTCACTATATACAGCAAAGATCGAGGACCATCTTCCAATCGCAATACTCTTCCAATTTTAGGTTGTTGATTCCTTAACTCGTCCAGGCGGCCGAACTTTCTATTGAATACGGACGAGATTCCTTTAGTCATCTCGAGGTCTTGGGCAACACAGTGGGCTAGAAAGACGTTTTCTGGAACACCAAACAGATCTTGCTGAACTTCTGTGGTCACGCCGAATCTAGCACTCTTTCTTTCTGCGTAATTTGACATAAATTCCTTAAAACTTGGCTGTGGTGCATCTTTCATCTCCTGTTGGAGGACTCGGGCTTCCTCTGTTTCATTTGAACCAGCATATGGTGCAAGACGATTTATGTGAATAACTTTTGGTTTACCGTTTGGTAACTTCTTAATTCTGTATATTACGTCATTTATTTTCTTTTTAACTTCATACGGACCTTCCCATTGTCTTTGCAGTTTAGGACACAGGCCTCGACGACGTTGTGGATTATAAAGCCAGACAAGATCACCTACTTCGAAGCTTTCATTCTTGCAGCGAGAATCATATTGATCTTTCATTCTGTCACTGGCTATCTGGATGTGTTGTCGGGCAAGTTCATGAATGTTGTTCATTCGTAACTTCAGGCGGTCTACGTATTCTTCGCCTGCAACATATTCCTCGGAAGGTCTGCAGCCAAACTCTAGGTCGCAGGGCAAACGAACTTCACGACCCAACATCAGGCAGGTTGGTGTTTGACCTGTAGTTTCATTCACGGCCGAGCGGTAGGCCATCAGGAATAAATGAATGTGTTGGTCCCAATCTCGCTGATGTTCAGATACAACTTTGGACAAGTGTTTACCCATCGTTCGGTTCATCCTCTCGACCATTCCATCTGATTGAGGATGCAGGGGTGTTGTTCTGGTCTTATTGGCACCAATCAATTTACAAACGTTTTGGAAAAGAGCTGACTCAAAGTTTCGCCCTTGGTCGGAGTGGATCTCCAAGGGAACACCAAATCGGCTGAAGAATTCTTCAACAAGTACCTCTGCAACGGTAGCAGCTTCTTGATTCGGTAATGCATAGGCCTCGGTCCATTTCGTAAAATAGTCCATGGCTACCAGAATGTATTTATTTCCAGCATCGGTTTCTGGAAATGGACCTGCAATGTCGATTGCTACTCTTTCCATAGGACTTCCAACATTGTACTGTCTCATGGGTGCTCTCTTTTTACCAACTGGACCATTACCGGATGCACACAGTTCACATTTCCGGCACCATCTTCTTACATCATCTTTACAGTTCACCCAATAGAACCGTTCTCGAACCTTTTGCAGAGTCTTCGTAATACCAAAGTGTCCACCTGATGTACCGTAATGCAACTGACGCAATACTTCTGACACTTTACTTTTAGGTACAATCAACTGAAGCTTAGATTCTGTACCATCATCGTTCTCAAAGGTTCTGTACAGAAGATCATCTTTTAGTATCAGGCAATTCCATTGGCTCCAGTAGGCCTTGACTTCCGGACTACATGCACTAATGTTTTGCCAACTAGGTCTCTCACCTCGACGCATCCAATCCAATACTCTTTCTATACATGGATCGTCTTCTTGGGCTTCTTGTAACTGTTGTGGCTGCCATTGCTCATTAACGACGGTGGTTCGTCTCACGGGGCAAAATCGTTCCTCTAATTTGGCACAGTGATTACAATTTGCACTGCATGGTCGTCTCGAAAGGGCATCAGCATTTGAATGAACTCTTCCGGCCCTGTGTTCTATCTCATAATCATATTCTTGAAGTCGTTCCAACCATCTTGCCATCTGGCCCTCTGGATTACGGAATTGTATGAGCCATTTTAGAGCAGCGTGATCTGTTCGAAGAAGGAACTTTCTGCCGTACAAGTATTTATGGAAATGTTCGCAAGCCTTCACTACACCCAGCAGTTCTCTTCTGGTAACGCAATAGTTTCTTTCTGGTTTCGACAGGACTTTGCTGAAATAAGCGATGACTTTTTCCTGTCCATCCTGGATTTGTGAGAGAACAGCTCCTATGGCACTGTTGCTAGCATCGGTATCCAAAACAAATTTTCCTGCCTGTCCCGGGTAGCTTAATATCGGTGCACTGATCAGAGCCCTTTGTAGTTGTTCGAAAGCTTTTTGACACTCCTCACTCCATGTATATTCTTTGCCCTCCTCCGTCAACTTTGTTAGGGGCTTGGAGATATTGGCAAATCCTTTGACAAATCGTCGGTAATATGTACATAGGCCAAGGAAACTTCTAATTTCATGTTTATCTTTTGGTACTGGCCAATCTTTAATTGCATCAATCTTTTCAGGATCAGCTGTTACACCATTACTCGATACAATATGTCCTAAGTACTTAACTTCTCGTCGAAACATGTGACATTTCTTCGGACTTAACTTCAAGTTCGCTGCCCTCAATCGTTGAAAGACGTCTATTAGATTCTTGGCATGTTCATCAAAGGATCTTCCAACCACAATTACATCATCCAAGTAAACCAGGCATGTTTTCCATGTTAGACCTCTTAAAACTGCCTCCATTAATCTTTCAAATGTGGCAGGGGCATTACATAAACCAAACGGCATAGCCGTAAACTGCCAAAGCCCTGATCCTATCGAAAATGCGGTTTTCTCCCGATCGGCTGGCTCCATGTCTACTTGCCAATATCCACTTTTTAAATCGAGTGTGGAAAACCAACGAGAACCGGAGAGAGTATCCAATGTATCGTCTATTCTGGGCAAAGGATAACTATCTTTTTTTGTTACCGCATTGAGCTGGCGGTAGTCGATACAAAAACGCGTTGAACCATCTTTCTTCTTTACCAGAACTACTGGTGATGTCCATGGACTGTTCGATGGTTCAATTACCCCTTGTTTGTCCATATCCTTGATAATCTCTTCGGCTTCATCTCTTTTCGCAAATGGAAGTCGTCTAGGCCGTTGTCTGATTGGCTGAGCGTCTCCGGTATTTATTTTATGCGTTACTATGCTTGTTTTTCCCTTATCCTTCGTGTCAATAGCAAAAACATCTTGATACTCTATCAGCATAGATGTCACTTTTTCCGTTCGTTCATGATCAAGATCTTGGCATCTTTCAATGATCATCTCAACAAGCTCCTTTGGATACTTCGCCTTCGATGATTTCTCATTGGTATTCACAGAGCAAAATGAAGCCACGGGAACACACTGCCCGATCAAAGCTCCTCTACTTAACTTGATAGCAGTTTCCCTTAAATTCATAACTCTTACAGGGATCACATCTCGAACTTTTACCAAAGTTTTCGCCGTTAGGAACTCGACATTATCCACATCTTCGACCATCCTTAAACTTCCCTCTCGGCAGTGTCCATCAAGCATGGTCATCAGAATTTTCTCACTATTACCGGGTATGGTTACGTCGCATGTAGTAAGTAAGCGGATGACATCTTCTTTGTCGTCGTGAAAGGGCAACTCTTCACCATTGATCTTGAGAACTCCATTTTGAACATCCAATATTGCCCCCACTTTCCTTAGTACGTCCATCCCCAATATGAATTCGTCGGAGATCTCGGCAATTAATACTTGATGTTCAACTGTGGTCTGGCCAATGGATACTGACATATTAGCCTCGCCATATGTATTAATTAGCTCACCAGTCGCTGTTCTAAGCTTTACTGTTGCAGGTGATAATTTATTATGGTCTCGTACTACATCTGGACGTGCGATAGTTCTCGTTGCACCTGTATCCACCAAAAATGATCTACATCTATTACTGATACGACCTTCGATGTATAAGTTGTGGATTCCACCGGAGGACGTAAGGTTGACAGTTACTATGGGGGCTCTAGTTCTCGAGGTCGGCAGTTGCCCCTTGGTGTCGACCCGCTCTAGTTTTCCGACGGCTGTACGATCTTCTTACAATTACGACGAATGTGGCCTACGTCTCCACAATTCCAACATCTAGGCTCGCGTCTCTTTGGCATCTGATTACTTAATACTCTCCGTATCATTTCCTCCAGACGTTCATCGTTGTGTTCGTCACTTTCTTCAATGGTTCTTACTCTATGGCCTCGTGAAGTTTGACTAGCCGTTTCGTGTTCCAATGCAATAGCAAGTGCTTCATCTAAAACTTTCGGTCTTGCTAGTCGTAAAGCTTTCTGTAGTTCATTATCTTTCAGCCCATTGACGAAGGTATCTACTGCAATTTCTTCTAAAACGCTGTCTGGCACCGCTGGATAAGCCAACCGCACCACACGAGCCACATCTGCTTCAAATTCTTGCAGATTCTCACTTGCTCGTTGACTTCTACTTCGCAGTTGTGCTTTGTATACTTGTTGTAGATGGGCATCTCCATAGCGTTTTTCTAGACGAGTGAACAAGGTCTGGTAACAATTTTCTTGACCCTTGGGAATTGACCTTAATATATCTGCAGCATCACCTCGTAAAGCAGCAGTCAAGGAAACAGCCTTTTCTTGTTCGGTCCAATGATTGGCGGTCGCAATAGCTTCAAACTGTCTAAGATATATGGACCAAGAGGACTTTCCATCAAATGGTGGTAATTTGAATCTCATATTATGCGACGTTTCGTCTCTCGGTAGTTCATCTTTCACTAAAGGATCTAACGTTGCTGCATTAACTGATGGTTGTACTTTTGTATCGGTTATCCTGCTCTCTAGCTGTTTGATCTTTTCTTCTACGGTCTCTACACTTTTCTGCATCTTATCGAATGTTCTAGAAACTTCTTCAAATTTCTCATTGTTCTGTTTACAAACTTCTTCTAGTTTTTCGTTGTTTTGCCTACAGACCTCTTTACTTATTTGAGAAGTCTCATCGAATCTTTTAGCAACATTTTCGAATTTCTCGTCGCTTTTTCTACTAACTTCTTCAAGTTTCTCGTCGCTTCTTCTACTAACTTCTTCAAGTTTCTCGTCGCTTTTTCTACTAACTTCTTCAAGTTTCTCGTCGCTTCTTCTACTAACTTCTTCAAGTTTCTCGTCGCTTCTTCTAGAAGTTTCATCGATCGTTTCAGAAACAGTTTTTAATTTCGATAAGATTACTTGTTCTGCTGACTGGAAGTGGAACGTCTTTGGGTCTTCTCCGTTCTTCGTGAGGACATCCTCGAGTCGTGCTTGTAGGACTATCTTGAGCCCACTGCTGTCCAGATCCCGTTCCTCGAGCTGTTCACGGAGCTGTTTTACTGTAAGTTCTTGTAGCAACATCTTTGGTCGGCACACACGTACTTTCCAAAATGTCTTTTAACAGTCTTTCCGAATACCGAACAATCAACGCACTTTAACTATTCCCGACGAATAAAGTCCAAAAGTATTTTAAAGTCTTTCCGAATACCGAACAATTAACGCACTCCGGTTATTACGACTTTATTTTTTATTTATACAAGTTTACTTTACAAACTTTAGCTTAAGACTAACTCTATTTACAAATATGTCCTATTTATATATGCGATACAGATATTCCAGAAATATCTATATATCTCCAGCTATGTCCATGTGACTCGACCGCTTGCACGTCATCGGCGCTGCATCGGCGTATCTCGAAACATCGATAGTGTTCTGTCTGTGCGGAGACGGGAGCTGGTATACGAGGGTAGGTCAATAATTATTTTGTTACAATATTATACCTAATAACTAATTAGGCAACATAGAGAAATTGTCACTGTCATTTTGACAAACCTGCGTCAAATTTTCTCTTATCTGTTCTGTTATCTTTATCGATATCTGTTCAGTGCAGTAGTGTATTATTCGTTATTGTTGTGTCATAGGAAAGTAGTGTTTATTTATAGTTAATTTATATTTTTTTGTAATAGAACGAAGTTGTTGGCCTATTTGAAAAAAATAGCGCGCCTATGAGTACAATTGTCAAAATATTGATCTTAGATAATGTCAAATATTACCACTGTTGCCAAAGTTTCGCAGACCTTACGAAGATACTATCTCCCGAAGTTATATTGATGATGTGCTACTGTATGCTCTTAATGACTACTTCGGACTATAGACACTATAGTCTCCAGATACTCTTAAATAGGTCCACTGAGAGTTGTGAAAAAATGGAGACGAGAACCAAAGTTATGAAAATGTCAAAGAACAAAAATTTACTTCTTCCAATTATGTGAACCACCAACAGCTTGAATACGTAGACCAATACAAAAATCTTGGCTGTAGGTTCAACAATCATCTTGATTGTAAACAAGAATTAAGAGCGAGAATAGAGGTGGCCCGACAAGGCTTCATTGAAAAGTTGAAGTTTATAACAGTAACAATATCAGTCTCAGATGTCGTTTTCGGTATTGCTATGTATGATCATTACTATTTTATGGAGCAGAGGCCATTCTGTACACTAAACAGATACGAAGCGAATACGTTCGATAACGAAGCGATGGGTCAAAAATCGAGGTCTTGGAGTTCGCTTTGAATGACTCAAACGTATTCGCTTCGTATCTGTTTAGCGTACAGATAGCGAATGATCGATAACGAAGCGAAGGGTCAAAAATTGAGGTCCTGGATCTCGATTTTTGACCCTTTGCTTCGTTATCGAACGTATTCGCTTCGTATCTGTTTAGTGTACAGATAGCGAATGATAGATAACGAAGTGAAGGGTCAAAAATCGAACTCGTGGAAGTTCAGCTAACGCTGATGAACAAGTTGGATGCCTTTGAACTCGGGATTTATCAAGGGATCTTTTAAATGCCTTGGACAACCCACACTACCAACGAAAATGTCCTGAGGAGAACAGGTACAGGTAGGGCACTGCTAAAGATCATTACAGTAAAAAAAAACAGTAAATCCTGTATAAATAGTACATTGTTTACCGGGTAGGAAAAGCTTAACATTCCTGGACGACTGTGAAGATTGCTAAGTCGAGGCGCAAGCCGAGACTTAGCAACACAGAGTCCAGGAATGTGGCTTTTCCTACGAGGTAAACATACTATTTTTCCGCAAATCGTTTAAAATTCGACAGATATTGATTGATTTAAAAAAACGCGATAATTTTATTCCCAAATAAATGGTGCTTTGAAATTCCTAATAAAATTACTTGGGTTACTATGGAAACGTATTGAGGTTGAATTGTCAAACTTGACGCTTATAAATTTAATTGCTGGTGTTCTCGAAAGTAAAATGATAAGTGATGATGAAATTTCCATTCCTGGGACTCCTCCAGAGCTGGTTGAGGCAGTGAATACTGCTTCATTAGAATTATTGCCAAAGAAATCAAGAGAAAAGTACGAAAATGCATACAGACGTTTTATGGATTATTAATAATTTTCTATCATTTATGTAGAACACTAACAACTGTACGGAAATATCATTTCCTTACAGTAAGGAAATGACATTTCCTTACAGTAAGGAAATGACATTTCCTTACAGTAAGGAAGTCCTGACTTTTTCTTCAAGAAATTTTGACAGGAATGTCAAAATTTCCTGGCGATTTGCGGAAAAGGTATATTTAAAAAAAAAACCTCAAAAGGGACACATCAAATTCACATTCACATAACTAGTAATGTGAATTTGATGTGGCCCTTTTGAGGGTTTTTTAAATATACCTTTTATACAGGATTTACTGTTTTTTGTATCACATGGTATACAGCCAACTACAGGAAAACTTTTTCCTTGTGGATTTTTATCATTAAAGTAGTTCATAGAAGGAAGACATGGTCCCGGTTAGCGCCAGATTTCATGGCATCAGACACTGGACCGGCCTTGATTCAACATTTTTGTTTAGAGCCGCATTGGACAGAGATGGATTTGCCAGGGTAGTAGCTAACCTCTACTAAAAGATACATCACCACAAGAAGAATGCTTTATACATATAAAATACATAACTATTTCTCGTTTATAAAAATAGTTAGAGATAACTAAAACCATTTAAATAAATTTTTAATAGTTATTTATGATATAAGTGTTAAAAGTACACGTTTAAGGCACGCATGTGAAAGTTTGCAGAATGAGCGATAGCAAGTTCTGCAATTCACATGAGTGCCTTAAAAATGTACTTTTTAACACGCATACCATACAATATTTTTTCTACAAACGTAATTACAGGACAATATCTACAAAAACTTTTACTTGAACTTGACTTACATTCCATTTTTATATTTTTTTGACATTACATCAAAATTGCCTATACGGTCAATACGAATTGCAGTGCCATAAAATTTTTAAAGCACTAGTGCTTTAAAGTAGCATTTTTAACGCTCGTATGGAGTGCTAAAAATTGCATTTTTAACACGGTTGTAAAAAAATGTTTTCTAATTCACTGCATGCTGCTTTAATATTATTAAAGCAATTAGTTTACATACATTTATTTGCATAAATGGCTACCCAGTATGAGAATATATAATACATTTTAATTATTTAAATTCTCAATAGATAAATCTGTATTTTTTTTATACTAGAAGATAAACACTAACCTTTTCTTTTGGTTTAATCGTTTAATGGTGACACTGGACGCGAAATGAACAAAATCGACACACAAACTAAAAATTATTGTCACTTGTTATAATCGTTTACGAGTACTCTAAGAAATTAAATTAATTGTAAGTATCTAGTGCATCACAGCCTGTATCACGCGTTTTGATTTGTCTTTTGCTAGGTCCTAATTAAATAAGTCATGGACGTAGTTCTAGGAGAGACAGATATTGGTAATCTATATATATATATATATATATATATATATATATATATATATATATATATATATATATATATATATATATATATATATATATATATTTATTTATTCAACAATTTGGTTTCAGTAAAGGCATGGGGACAAGAGAAGCAATATTCTCTCTTCAAACTCTGGCACAAAGATGCAAAAATCAACAAGCTGATCTTTTTGTCTGTTTTATAGATTTTGAAAAGGCGTTCGACTGCCAATTGAAATACAATGAGGTGTCAAGCAGGGTTATGTGCTATCACCAATACTATTTAACGTATACTCGGACATCAGGATAAAGGGACAGAGAGTAAATAACATCCACTATGCTGATGACATTATTTTAATGGACTGATTCGGACCATAGTCTCTAGCATACAAAATTCCTCCAATCAAAGAACAAAAGGACCCCTTCAATATGCGAATCACCAACAGCTTAAATACGCAGGCCAATACAAATATCTTGTTGCTGCTTCAACAATCAACTTGATTATAAACAAGAAGTGTGTTTTTTCTTTGCTATGCTGTTTGCTTTTTGCTGATGATACCAGTATCACTTGGAGCAACTCAAATATTGCAACTCTTCATGCTACTATAACTTCTGATCTACTTTCAATAAAAACCTGGTCTGACTCTAATTTACTCTCGTTTAACGTAGATAAAACAGTAGCAATGCCTTATAAAGGAGCTCTTCAACCCTTACATTAACAGCCAGATCAGTACCGTTTATTCTGTAAAATTTCTTGGTATTTTTTTAGACAGCAACCTTAAATGGTCCCACCATATCGATTTGTTAAGGAAGAAACTATCCTCAGCTTGCTATGCTATAAGATCTGTTTCGAATGAACTCAATTTAGCATCTTCCAAAATAACATATTTTTCTTTGTTCGAGTCACATCTTCGTTATGGTCTTCCTTTTTGGGGTTCTGGTACAGCTGCCCAATTCGATGTTATTTTCAAATTACAAAAAAGAGCAATAAGATATCTGTTTGGCTTCAGAAGAACAATATATTGCAGAAGTTACTTCAAAGATCACGGCATTTTAACCCTTTCATCTTTGTATATCTTAAAAACTGTTTGCTTAATTCGTAAACATCTACATGTCTTTCCACCAAGACCTAATCATGACTACTTCACGAGAAATTCTACGTTTGACGTCTATTTGCCGACCCCGTCCTCTGAGTTAGTAAAGAAATCTATATTATATTCCGCAAAACAACTTTACAACCATCTGCCTCTACAACTTAAATCTGCAGCATCTTTCCCCAAATTCCGTAAACTTGCAAAAGTCTACCTATTTGAAAGACCATATTATTCAGTAGAAGATTTTTCTTAATCAATAACTAAGAAATTACAGTACCCTTTGCACAAGTAGTATTTTTATTATTTTTTTTGTCTATATTTGGGTGTCACATGCAGCAGCTTAACTTTTAAACTTATTAATTACTAGGTAGACTATGCATTTGCAATTTATTTAAATTTTGCAATTGATTATTTCTGTTTAACTTCATTATTATTATTTTTGTAAAAATATTGATGATTTATGTAATTTTAGTAAATTGGATTGTTATTGTTTTGTTTTCTTGACTTTTTATAAGCTTTGTCGATAAAATTGTACAATTTTTTATGACAATAAAGCATATTTCTATTCTATTCTATTCTATTCTATAAATAAAACATTGAAGCATTCGAGATGTCGTGCTACAGGAGAATGTGGAAAATACCATGGACAGAAAGAGTAACAAATCAAGATGTTTTGCTGAAGATGGGGAAGGAATGCGAAGTCATAAAAAACATACAAACGAAAAAACTGGAATATCTAGGCTACATAATGAGAGGAGAAAAGTACTCTCTGCTAAGACTCATAAACCAAGGAAAAATCTTATCGTTGTATATCCGATATCAATTTGTAAAAACGTTTATTTATTCCATATTGCTATACGGAGTGGAAACATGGACCCTCGGAATTACAAGTATGAGGCGTAACGAATCCTTTGAAATATGGAGTTTTCGAAGGATGATGAAAATTTCTTGGACAAAATACGTGGCCAACAACGAGGTGCTGAGAAGAATGGGGACTGAGAGAGAACCAAGGAGAGGATATTGCAAAAAACAGAAAAAAGAGTTAGAAAAGTGGAAGGAAGAAGAGGTCCAGGAAGAAGAAAGTACTCCTGGCTGAAGAATCTATAAGAGACTGGACAGACATGGACGCATTCAATACTAAGACCAGCTCAACATAGAGAGCAATTTGCTGTAGTTATAGCCAACCTTCAGTAATGGAGAAAGCATCTTAAGAAAAAGAAGCATTAATATCAGTCTTAGATGCCATTTTCTGCATTACTATGTCAATACGATGGTATGGAACGGAAGCCTGGACGCTTAACATGACGCTGATGAACAATGCACTGATATTAATACACATATATTACCATATTTACTTTTGTAATTTTTCCTTATTGCCAAGAAATATGAGGATCTCAATTTGTCTATGTTGTTTAAACTGTTTATTTAAATATCCAATAATTTTGTTTGTTCTGCCAAACTTAAACAATTTGTTTCTTGATACTGTCGAACTAATTAATTGACTTTTAACACCTTGTACATATATCAAAAACTACTAACTTTAGGAAAATGGTTATACATATTGCCCAAAAAAATAGGCCTCTATTTAAGTTAAACAAATCGATTACCTTTTCAAATAAATACAGTTTAGAATAAAACTAATTTTCTGAAATGTTTAATAAGTGCATGTGCAACAGTGTCACTGGTCCGAGCCACGCGCAGTGAGAGGGTTATTAAGTTATTAAGAACCTTTTTACAGACCTCTTTCATGTAAAATATTTCAAATATTTTATCAAGAATACAGGAGCAGAAATATTAATAATATATCTACTTATAATATTTTGACTTTTGTTTTCATACTACTTACTGGATTTTAAGAAAAACAAGAAAAGAATTATCTATACAGGGTGTCTAGAAACTCTCCCTAAGGGAGCTCGAGCTCGTTAAAGATGGCGTTTTGTAAATAGTTTTTTTAAAATGGCTCCAGAACGCTTCTATTTAAAAAAACGAAAACTCGTACACCTATTTATCTCAAAGATACATCGATCCCATTAATTGCGAATTTCTAGTACCAGTCATAGGCGTCCGTTTTGGGTATGACAACGGTTATTTTATCACATAACTTTCTTGTCCTTAACGCTAAAGCATTTCTGATACTGGATTATTAAATGGTGAGGTATTATAGTACTAAAAGGTACTTTTGCTTTAAGTCGGTAAGATGCACCGTTTTCTAGAAAAATCAATTTGAAAATTTTTCGTTTCTTGAATTAAAAAAAAAATCACAAAAAAACTATTTAGAAAAACGAAAACTGGTGGGTTCACTGGCGAAGCGTCCATGTAATCACTGGTAACAGTTAAAAATCTTGCAAATAAATATTTTATGACTATTATGAAATAATTCCATTTATATTTTTTACCAACAGAAATATTTGTTAATACGTAGTACCTACCTAATTCAGTAAATAGCCAACTAGACGCACGAAAACATTAGCGAGATTACATGTGAATACATTTACGTTATTATACTCAGTTACCACTTCTAGTTCTGGTAACGAAAGATGATTCTCGCTATCGCTCGGGACTGAAAATTTTGAAAGAATGACGGCTCCAGAGACGGCGCGGGCACGCTGTGTATATCAGTATTGTAACCATTTTACAATGTGGTAACGTTAGTTTAGTAGCTATTCGTGCATTTGAACATGGAAGAATGTTGCTGCGTAATAGATCAACTACTTGAAAAGTCATTATCCTTGTATATTTTTTTATATATAATTTTGAAGAAAAAAATGAAATTATTGAAAATAGAAGATTTAAAATATAAACACTAGTTTTCAAAATATGTTCTGCTTGTTTATTTTTGATGTTAATTTTATTGTAGAATAATCTGTTTAGTTTGTTTATTATTTATTGTACATGCATATAATACATGTATACATAATTACATGCATATAATTTTGGAATAGTGATTTGTTTAATTTTATCCCACAGGATTGAAAACAAAAACTTATATTTGGGAGGTTCAAAATAATATTTTTATCTACTTTATGTCATATTATGTATAAGTTTTTAGTTTGTGAAAACTGTCATTATAGATAGCAGTGCGTGAAGGATTTAAAGTGTGCGTGAAGTAACAATGTATTTTAAATGGGATTTACTTTTTCACACACTTTCAATGGGTTTTTGGCACACTTTCATATAATCAAGTATCCTTAACTTTCGCGTTGTCATGGTGATGACAATATGAGCAATGACTTACATTACAACAAAATTTTTGACAGTTTTGTGGTTTGAAAGTAGTTAGGATTTTTAAACGTCAAAGTTCTAAAAATTGTGGAATAGAAATGAATTACGCGATGTATAGCGTGCCTCAAAATATCGCCACGCCTCAAAATATCGCGTGCGTTCGCAAAAAGCATACTTTACGAACTGTTTCATAAATAACTATTTTTCAATAAGATTTTTTTACATCTAGTTTTGGTAACACTTTAGAAAAAGTCACGCTTCGCCACTGGGTGGGTTTATTTATCTTCCAGAGATAAATCGATTTCCTCAATTGCGAAATTCTATTACCGGTCATATGCGTCCGTTTTGGGTAGGTGAACGGTTATTTTATCTCATACCTTTTTTGTCTTTAATTTTTAAGCATTTTTGACACTTAATGATTAAGTTATGAGGTAGTCTAGTGCTAAAAGCTACTCTCTTCTTTTAAGTCGGTAAAATACACCGTATTTATTTAAAAAAAATTTAATTTTTTTAAAATTGAAAAAACTAAAAATTTTCAAATCGATTTTTCTAGAAAATGGTGCATCCTACTAACTTATTAGGAGTACCTTTTGAGTACTAGAATACGTCACAATTTAATAATCCAGTGTCAAAAATGCTTAAAAGGTAAAGACAAAACAGTTATGTGATAAAATAACCGCCGCCCTACCCAAAACGGGCGAATATGGCCAGCACTAGAAATTCGTAATTAATGGAATCGATGTATCTTTAGTAGTACCAGCATCAGTAGTAGTACCATAACCGCACCAGTTTTCGTTTTTCTAAATAGAAGCGTTCTGGAGATATTTAATAAAAACTAATTCTAAGACGCCATCTTCAAATAGCTCTAAGCTCCCTTAGGAAGCATTTTCGGACCAGGTGAATTGGGTTAAATTGTCTTAAAATTATCTGAGGAATCTTTTGTTTTCGTTTGTCGGTAAAGTTTCTAGACACCCTGTATTTATATGAATGTCTGAGACACAATATTTTGGCTGGATAACAGTGTATTCCAAATGAACAAATCTAATATAAAATAGTGTCTAGTTATGAAAACTTAACTTAAATTAATAAAGATATAAAAAGTTTCTTTTGATCTAATATTTTGGACATTCAATGACTAGTTAGGTGAGTCAATGGCTTTAATTTTGTATACATGGACAGGAGAACATACAAAAGATCTAATTTCATTCACGTAATATTAGGTCTATAGAGTTTACTGACTCGGTATGAAAGATATCTGATGCATTGGGAAGGTGTTTATGTATGCAATAATATTATTTAATTAATTAGCCATATTCAGATACGGTTGGTACAGTATAAATACCGTTGCACGTCATTATCTACGTCAGAGATCTAACTTGACATCGGTGCCAAATTACAAAACAATTCATGAATTCAAAAATTACAAATTAATATTTTTAATCATAATATTTAATATATCGCATCCAATATTAAAATCAATTACTTGGTCCCATATTAATAAATTAAGGATCAGTCTGAATTAATATGCATTTTTTTTTTCGAAATCTTGTTTTTGATTGAATATTTTCACGGCCAATCTAATAAAATTTCACCTAATTGTGGTTACGATAATTAATACGTGTTTTATTAATTTCGTAGCAACAGTAACACTCTATAGAATAGGATTGGTCGAAACTTGTAATGAGTATTTTATGACTTGGCTTAAACACCCTCTACAAATATTGCAATAAAAGGACCCGTAGAAACCTTATGAGAAATGGCTCTCTGTCAAATGCTCTGAAACTTGGGGTTCTGTTAGTCCTTGATGTGTAGAACAAAAGACTCAATGTAGTCCTGTCGCCAGGGGGGGTACAACGGCCTCGTTAATTCAGATGGACTTACTCAAGTTTTTTTTATGTATTTTGATCCGTAGAACACGAATTTTTTGGGTAACAGTTGATCCGGATGTCGATAAGATTGTTATAGACCAAGAACTTGAGGAATCAAATAACAGCGATTTTTGGCAAAACAAAACAATATTTTGTATTTTTTGGGCCATTTTAAGTAAAAAATATTTCTACAAGTTTTTTCGTAGGATGCACAGTTTTCGAGATAAACGCGGTTGAACTTTAAAAAAATCGAAAAATTGCAATTTTTGAACCCGAATAACTTTTGATTAAAAAATAAAATAGCAAGTCTGCTTACCGCATTTGAAAGTTTAAGTCAAATTATATCGGTTTTGATTATTTGCATTGGTAAAAATTTATTTTTTTATTGTTTAACAAAGCTATAAACACGTAGGGTTTCCCGTGCTTTTACATGCGTTTTAACGCATGTAACGTAGAAATAGTCTTGATTGCACTAGTACCTATTCTACCTACTCGTTCGATTTTAAATGAGAAATCATAGAAACATCACTCACGCACTAGTTGTTTGTAGCTTTGTTTAGCAATAACACAATAAATTTTTAGCAATGCAAATAATCAAAACCGACATAATTTGACTTGAACTTTCAAAGGCGCTAAGCAGAATTGCTATTTTATTTTTTAATCAAAAGTTATTCGGGTTTAAAAATTGCAGTTTTTCGATTTTTTGAAAGTTCAACCGCGTTTATCTCGAAAACTGTGCATCCTACTAAAAAACTTGTAGAAATATTTTTTGCTTAAAATGACCCAAACAATACAAAATATTGTTTTGTTTTGCCAAAAATCGCTGTTATTTGATTCCTCAAGTTCTTGGTCTATAACAATCTTATCGACATCCGGATCAACTGTTACCCAAAAAATTCGTGTTCTACGGGTCAAAATACATAAAAAAAATTTGGGTAAGTCCATCTGAATTAACGAGGCCGTTGTACCCCCCCTGGCGACAGGACTAATGGGCGCATAGCTCCAAAAATGATGGTTTTAAGATATTATAAGCCTCTGAAGTTATACCTACGTACAGTGAGGACGTTTGAGTTGAAATAAATTCATTTTCTCGAGAATGGGCGTCTCTGGAGATAAATTCCAAATCTGGTCGATCTTTTTTTTAAATTATAATTTTTTGGAATATACGCATATGATGACGTCATACTAGTGACGTCATCCATCTGGGCGTGATGGTGCAATTGATGATGTTTTGAAGTTATACTTCTTTAGGCGCGAATGAGAGTAAAATTTCATAATACTGCGCGCATGCACACACAGACAGTATGGCCATTGTGTATGGCTTTTAGTTGCTAAATCATTCTAGTTATGTGTAAATATATCAGTGCAAGAAAAGGTGTGAAAACAATATATTAGTGTTTTTAGTAAATATATTTATTATAAATTTTTGGATTTGTCTTCCTCAGGAGTAAGATGAGTATTATTAAAACATTTTATTGTATATTTATTATACTTCACCTTTTTCCAGTCTATTTGTTACCGTGAATTGTCATTAGGTACGTCCGAACCGATACATACATAGTCTTCGTAGCCTATTTGGTATAGCATTTCGCCAGAGATCGAGAGGTCTTGTGTTCGAATCCAGTGAAATCCTATACTTTTTTTAATTTTTTTGAAAGCGGCAAGCACAAAATTAGTTTGGTGTTTAAAAAAAATTAAAACAAACTGTTTAAAGTATATTTATTTTTAAGAAATCATATAATAGAAGTATAATTTCTTACGTGCGTACAAAGTACACACACATTCTTTTTTTAAATGAGAATAGGGGCCGTGTGATAGCTCATTCAAAAGGTTATTCAATTCTCTAGTCACTGATATAAACATTAAAATAATTATTTATAGAGGGTGCAAAAAAATTTTTTAATCAAGTTAATTGAGACAAAAGAAGAATGCATGTAATTTATTTAATGCAAAATACATTTTACTGCTGTCAGAAAAGAGAAAAAAATATTAATTTGATAAATAAACATTGCTTTTCTCTTAAATTAAATGTTCAAACTGCTAAGAGGCAGATTTAATATTGAATTTAAGCAAAAACAATAGTTATTTATCAAATAAACTTTTTTCCTGTTTTCGGACAACATTAAAATGTATTTCGAATTAAATAAATTATATACATTCTTCTTTTTGTCTCAATTAATTTAATTAAAATTTTTTTTGGTCATCCTATATAAATAATTATGTAAATGTTTATATTAGTGAATAGAAAATTGAATAACCTTTCGAATGAGCTATCACACGACCCCTATTCTCATTTAAAAAAATCATCGATTGCGTCATCACGCCCAGATGGATGACATCACTTATGATGTATATGCCAAAAAATTATAATTTAAAAATAAAGATCGACCTGATTTGGGACTATTCACTAATATAAACATTAACATAATTATTTATATAGGGTGACCAAAAAAATTTTTTTATTCGAAATTTCGAATTTATTATTTAATTAGAAATACATTTTAATGTTGTCCGAAAACAGGAAAACATGTTTATTTGCTAAATAAATATTGTTATCGCTTAAATTCAATATCAAAGTTGCCTATTAGCAGTTTGAACGAACATTTAATTTAAGCGAAAAGCAGTGTTTATTTTTCAAATTAATATTTTTTTCTCTTTTCTGACAGCAGTAAAATATATTTTGCATTAAATAAATTACATGCATTCTTCTTTTTGTCTCAATTAATTTAATTAAAAAATTTTTTTTTGCACCCTTTCTAAATAATTATGTTAATGTTTATATCAGTGACTAGAGAATTGAATAACCTTTCGAATGAGCTATCGCATGGCCCCTATTCTCATTTAAAAATATCATCGATTGCGTCATCACGCCCAGATGGATGACGTCACTAGTATGATATTTATGTCAAAAAATTATAATTTAAAAATAAAAATCGACCTGATTCGGTATTTATCTCCAGAGTCGCCCATTCTCGAGAAAGTGAATTTATTCCAACTCAAACGTCCGCACTGTACATATAACTTCAGGGGCTTATATCTTAAAACCATGATTTTTTGGAGCTAGGGCCCATTGAGTCTTTTGTCCTACACATCAAGGACTACCAGAACCCAAAGTTTCAGAGCATTTGACAGAGAGCCATTTCCCATAAGGTTTCTGCGGTGCCCTTTTATTATATGATGATTTGTTATGCCATAAGCATACCCTATACCTAATTGGTTTAATTTGCGAGTCATTCGTGAGTCTTTAAGCCAAACATTAATTGCACCAAAAATTACGTGAAATTTTATTAGGTTGGCTGTGAAAATATTCAGTTAAGAGTAAGTTTTCGAAAAAGCAATGCATAATAATCTAAACTCATTTTTAATTTAATAATATTGGATGCGATATAGTAAATGTGAATAAAAATATTAATTTTACTTTAAAATATATTGCAGCTTTTGGCTAGCATTGTACAGTGTGACCCATTTAGATTGGAAACACCTCTATAAAATTTGAAGTTGTTAACCGATTTTAACCAAATTTTTTTTAATGTCATGTAATAAAAGGTCTATTGCGGGACAAAATATGAAATATTTAGTTAAATTTTCAGGGCATTCTACGATACTTTTTCTTCGTCGAAAATGGAGTATTTGTATTAGGGATTATTTTATTAAAAAATTTCTACGCCACTGGATTTAGAGTGGCTTCAAATAGCTATGACAAAAATTTCATTAAAATATATTTATTAATAACGAAGTTATGACAACTTAAAATTTTAAAACTCACTAAGCTACGAGTAAAAAAAACACCCTGTATCAACAGATAACCATAAAACTAATTATTTTCAAATAATTTTAATATTAATAATTAACAAGATACTTTTTCTTCGTCGAAAATTGAAAAATTTGTATTAGCGATTTTTTATTAAAAAAATTTCTACGCCACTGGATTTAGAGTGGCTTCAAATAGCTATGACAAAAATTTCATTTTAAATTTATTTTAAACATTTTTTTGTCTAGTAGTGGTTTCTTAGATACCAGGTACTACTTTATACAGTGTGACCCATTTAGATTGGAAACACCTCTATAAAATTTGAAGTTGTTAACCGATTTTAACCAATTTTTTTTTAATGTCATGTAATAAAATGTCTATTGCGGGACAAAATATGAAATATTTAGTTACATTTTCAGGGCATTCTACGATACTTTTTCTTCGTCGAAAATGGAGAATTTGTATTAGGGATATTTTTATTAAAAAATTTCTACGCCACTGGATTTAGAGTGGCTTCAAATAGCTATAACAAAAATTTCATTAAAATATATTTATTAATAACGAAGTTATGACAACTTAAAATTTTAAAACTCACTATGCTACGAGTCAAAAAAGAACACCCTGTATCAACAGATAAGCATAAAACTAATTATTTTTCAAATAATTTTAATAATAAACCACTACTAGACAAAAAAATGTTTAAAATAAATTTAAAATGAAATTTTTGTCATAGCTATTTGAAGCCACTCTAAATCCAGTGGCGTAGAAATTTTTTTAATAAAAAAAAAATCGCTAATACAAATTCTCCATTTTCAACGAAGAAAAAGTATCGTAGAATGCCCTGAAAATTTAACTAAATATTTCATATTTTGTCCCGCAATAGACCTTTTATTACATGACATTAAAAAAAAAATTGTTTAAAATCGGTTAACAACTTCAAATTTTATAGAGGTGTTTCCAATCTAAATGGGTCACACTGTATAAAGTAGTATCTGGTATCTAAGAACTCATTAATATTCAGCTCAGCAGGATACTATTGTTGGAGCTGTGAAATGATATTGTTTCTAAAATTAATATTGTATTTTCCAGTTCTAGTATTACCTAATGTTTTCCCTATAAAAAAACAAATTAATTAAAACAATCATTAAAAGTTTAATATTTTTTTAAACAACAATTTAAATTAGCATTTCCATTTATCTTGTGTATTATTTAATACGGAAATATAAATTTAATGGTGGCTGTTACTTGAAAATGTTTCGGAAAACAACAAGTACGTGGAAAGCGAAAACCGCTTATTAAAATCAGCTACTCGGATTTGTATAATAAAGATGTAATAATATAATAGCCAGGGAGGTAGTGTCAAATTTGACCGGAGCATTTTAGCATGGCTGGTTTCTTATTATTTAGGTAGGTGTTCCAAAGCTTGTTAACAAATGATGTGTCAGCTGGCCCAAAACCGGGGATTTTAGTCAAGAAAAGGTAAAACATGAAAGTTGATGGACCAACGCTACAGCTTAAATGTCAAATATTTATATACGTTGCTCAGAACATTTAATGGACTTGCTTACTTGGCGCCTACATTTCACTCAGGAGATCGGGGTTCAAATCCTGGCGCGGAAAATTCTTTTTGTTTTTTAAATTGACATTTTATTTTGAAAAATATTTATTTTTATAATACCACGTTTTTATTATTTATACGATACAATATAAAAAAATCTGTATGTCTTTTATAGAATTATGCATAGAACTTATGAAATATATACATTTGATCATAAATATTATGATTCACCTTAATAAGCAAAATTACTGTACATGAACCCCTGAAGCTTCCTGAGTTAGTACGACCAATCTAAGTGAAAAAGGGGATTGGCCTCCCCACCCCATCCCCCACCCCATCCCCCTCCTGACATTTTTTTATCTTTTTAGACAAACTGTTTTTTGCATAATTTTATGTGATGTAAAACCAAAAAATACATACAACCCTAATTTTTCACTTTTCTATCACCAACCCCCATTTTTAATAGCAATCTAATTATTTCCCTGTTCTCTATAATATATAAAAATGAATTTTTGTCTGTATGTGCCTTATAGAATCGTAAACTATGCATTTAATCATTTTATGACCTCAAGCAAAGTTTTTATACTTACATGAACCCAGGAAGGAGTTAATACGACCAACCTAAGTAATCATTATTTTGTGATGTCAGCGTAAATAAATTATTTACGCAGACACCACAAAACAATAAGTATGTATTGTTTATTAGAAAAAAATAGACGCAATATTTTTGAGTATTTTTTGGCTTTCTGGTAATTTTTAGGTATTTAACTTTTAAACATTATTTGGTTCTAAGGCGGTACGAAGTTTGCCTGGCCAGCTACGTAATACTAAAAAAATATTCTTGGACTAGTTTGGCAAAGACTAAAAAGTATAAATCATTAATTTATGAATTTTAGATTGTAAGAAAAAATCGTCCACATGGAACAAGTGAAAGAAGGTCTGAAAACACTTGAGATTACCAATTGGACGAACAAAGCAAGGAATAGAACAGAATGGCGGAAAATCTTAGAACAAGCCAGGAGCCAAAAAGGGTTGTCGAGCTACTGATGATGATGAAGAAAAAATCGTCAGCTGCATTATGTAGGTACATGGCAAAAAATTTTAGCTGGCCAAGTGAACGTGACAGAAAAATACGGAAATCCCGTATCATTTTTTCTTCATCATCATCATCAGTAGCTCGACAACCCTTTTTGGCTCCTGACTTGTTCCAAGATTTTCCGCCATTCTGTTCTGTTCCTTGCTTTGTTTCTCCAATTGGTAATCTCAAGTGTTTTCAGACCTTCTTCCACTTGTTCCATGTGGACGCTTTTTTCTTACAATCTAAAATTCATAAATAAACGATTTATACTTTTTAGTCTTTGCCAAACTAGTCCAAGAATATTTTTTAGTATTACCTAGCTGACCAGGCAAACTTCGTACCGCCTTAGAACCAAATAATGTTTAAAAGTTAAATACCTAAAAATTACCAGAAAGCCAAAAAATACTCAAAAATATTGCGTCTATTTTTTTCTAATAAACAGTACATACTTATTGTTTTGTGGTGTCTGCGTAAATAATTTATTTACGCAGACATCACAAAATAATGATTACTTAGGTTGGTCGTATTAACTCCTTCCTGGGTTCATGTAAGTACAAAAACTTTGATTGAGGTCATAAAATGATTAAATGCATAGTTTACGATTCTATAAGGGACATACAGACAAAAATTCATTTTTATATATTATGAACAGGGAAATAATTAGATTGCTATTAAAAATGGGGGTTGGTGATAGAAAAGTGAAAAATTAGGTTTGTATGTATTTTTTGTTTTTACATCACATAAAATTATGCAAAAAACAGTTTGTCTAAAAAGATAAAAAAAATGTCAGGAGGGGGATGGGGTG
The DNA here is from genome assembly GCF_917563875.1 of Diabrotica virgifera virgifera. Classification (NCBI taxonomy): domain Eukaryota; kingdom Metazoa; phylum Arthropoda; class Insecta; order Coleoptera; family Chrysomelidae; genus Diabrotica; species Diabrotica virgifera. The sequence goes on along the minus strand of NC_065448.1, from coordinate 249,682,323 downwards.
GGGAGGCCAACCCCCTTTTTCACTTAGATTGGTCGTACTAACTCAGGAAGCTTCAGGGGTTCATGTACAGTAATTTTGCTTATTAAGGTGAATCATAATATTTATGATCAAATGTATATATTTCATAAGTTCTATGCATAATTCTATAAAAGACATACAGATTTTTTTATATTGTCTCGTATAAATAATAAAAACGTGGTATTATAAAAATAAATATTTTTCAAAATAAAATGTCAATTTAAAAAACAAAAAGAATTTTCCGCGCCAGGATTTGAACCCCGATCTCCTGAGTGAAATGTAGGCGCCAAGTAAGCAACTCCATTAAATGTTCTGAGTAACGTATATAAATATTTGACATTTAAGCTGTAGCGTTGGTCCATCAACTTTCATGTTTTATCTTTTCTTGACTAAAATCCCCGGTTTTGGGCCAGCTGACACATCATTTGTTAACAAGCTTTGGAGCACCTACCTAAATAATACGAAACCAGCCATGCTAAAATGCTCCGGTCAAATTTGACACTACCTCCCTGGCTATAATGACGTACAGTAAACAATATTATCATTTTCGTTTTAGTTTAATTTAATGGGTATTGTTTTGAGTCATTATATACGTCAGAGATCTAATTTGACATTGTTACCAAATTACAAAAAAAGTCTTGAATTTATTTTAAATCAAATATATCACATAATTACCGCAGAAGTGAATTATACAACAAAAAATTAATATTCAATAAACAAACACTCTTTTAAGTAGAGACAAAGTGTTACAGAAACCATCTGCCACATCCGTTTTAAGAATAGACTGACATGACAGACAGAAGAGATGGGATATCAAGGCTTGCCAACTGACAAATGAAGTGTGGCACAGAAGCATAGAAAATTAATATAGGATTGTGATTATTTAGCTGGCTTTCAATTCGCTCCGAGCGTTAACAAAGTGTCAAAGCAAAATCGACCGACCTGCTCATGATGGCGGTTGCTTGAATCTTTGTAAGGACGCTTTATTGTATGTTTAAATGGGACATTTTAATAAAAAATGCCATATAAGGTTATTTGTTGTGTTGTTCACTGTAAAAATACATGGAAAACTAGTGATGTGAAAAACTGTTATTTTCCTCATTCCAAAAAAAAAATTAGATCAAAGAATAAAATTAATTAACGCTATTATAAGGATGAAGTGAGGTTAACTTTTTTCATATATACAAAGGATATGGCAATATACACATGATATAATAATGTTATTTACGTTTTTATAAGTTTTGTACACATTACATACACTTTTTAGCTCTGATAAATCCGAATTGACTCCAAAAAGTACGGATACGCGGTATGTCCTATATAACCTAACTATCGCAAATTATGTCAATAAATCTTTATTAACGACAAAAAATATTTTTGTTGAACTATAAATGACATTATAAAAGAACAACTAATGAATTCTAACCATTTGTATTCGTTTATTATCACTATAAAATAAAATATTCAAGTTTATCAAAATAATCCCATAAGAGTCAATACTAGAACGTCCTTACAAAACTGACAGCTTGTCACGTGACTGTAAATTTCTGTAAAAAGAGGGGAGACGCACGGAGCCAATAGGGATTTTCATCGATTGTCATTTATTCCGAGATTCTGTCATATGTTGTATAATCTGTGTATAATATTAATATACACGGATTATACGACATATGACAGAAGCTCGAAACAAATGACTATGAATGAAAAGCCCTATACGGGTAACATCAGGATAGAATATTTAGCTGATAAAAAAGAGATGGACACCAATAATTTTTTGAAGTAAAAAATAGTAAAGCAAAACAGAAAGTTAAGAACTGAATAAAATCAATCGAAATTGAAATAAAATAATTATTTAAATATAAATTAATAAACATGTATTTCGGTGGTGTGTATTGACGGAATTAATTAAATATAAGTGTAACAACGAACAGTAATATATTTATTTATTTTGGGTAAACAAGCGTGGTGTTTTGCTTATATCTCGAAAGCGTATTGTTAGCGAGAGCGAGGGTGTGTCTGAATCGTTCGCATGCTGTGTGGAGACTGGCTTGCCGGACCACCAACTATGATGTCAACTGGTTTGCGGTTTTGCGATAATGGCCAGAAGGGCCATAAATTACTGCATCTGCTTTTTAAAAGATGAGAACCTCTTTGTATTTTAAGAAGTTGACATGAAGAGTGTGTCAATCTGGCATCGTAATCAATTAGTGTTTCCTTTAAAAAAATCAAGGCTTGCCAACTGACGAATGAAGTGTGGCACAGAAGCATAGACAATTAATATAGGATTGTGATTATTTAGCTGGCTTTCAATAGGGATTTTCATCGATTGTCATTTATTCCGAGATTCTGTTATATTTGTATAATCTTTGTATAATATTAATATACACGGATTATACGACATATGACAGAAGCTCGAAACAAATGACTATGAATGAAAAGCCCTATACAGGTAACATCAGGATGGAATATTTAGCTGATAAAAAGAGATGGATACCAACTATTTTTTGAAGAAAAAAATAGTAAAGCAAAACAGAAAGTTGAAATTGAAAGAAAATCAAAATTGAAATAAATTAATTATTTAAATACAAATTAATAAACATGTGGCGTCTATAACGTTACAAGTTTTCAATTATGAAAGTTGAAAACTAATTATAAAGCTTTAATTTCTCATTAAACATCTTCTGATGTTTCTCACCTAGATAAAGTTAAACTACAAGATATCCCCCATCGGAAATTAAATAATCGAGTTCCAAATATATACCTGAAGGTTTTAATATATTTAATATTTTATGTTATTCAATATTTGTATAGAGTAGCAGTGATTGTTCGGGTAACAGGTGCGGTTAGTTTAACACGTAGGACCCCCAGGCCCAGGTGACACTTGCTTGATGTAGCATATAATTAAAGCTCAAAGCTCGAAGCACAATAACTGAACTGTTGTTTTAACAAACTTTGATGAAAGCGATTCGGAGAACGCTTACGCAGGGAAGAGGGAGACAATGAGATTTGTGTCTAGTAATTATCATCGATATTTATGTTAGTATTGTCGAGGCCTTGTACAAATATTCACTAGTAATACCACTAGAGGTAAAATTATTTCCGGAAATTTTTTTGAGATCATGAATATTTTGAAAATTTCCCGAGTCGCAGACGAGGGAAATTTTTTAAAAATATTCATGATCAAAAAAAAATTTCCGGATATTAATTTGACTTCGCGTGGTATTCGGTAAGAAAATTCCACACCAAATTTGCATTTGAAAATCCAAAGCTGCATGAACAGATTAATAGCGCGCCATAGCTTTGTCAGCAATTATTTAGGCTTTCAAATTCGTAATTTCTACTCATTGTAGTTGCATGGGAATACCATTTCAAGATAGAAAATAGTATATTCTTCAATTTTACATAAGTTTTGAGTAACTACAAGTGATAGAAAATGAATCAAAACTAAATTATGTAAACAAATAAAAACCAGTCTGTCAAAAATGTTCTGTTATTGTAAACGTCAAAAAATTTCCACTATAATTCGCTGTTGGGTACCCCACGAGCAAAAAATTTCCGATAAAATACCTCCGTTGACATCGTGATCTGTCAAAATAACGTATTTTGATTGGTTCAAAATTACAGGTGTGGAATTTTCTTGGTAACATCACGATATTTATCAGAGTTCTTATTTAGTTCTAAAAATATTTTTTCAATAAATATTATATTATATTACTCGTAAACTTACGTGCATAGAAATCGACCCACTTAAAAATTTGGTCATTTTTCATTACTAGTATTTCCTAAACCTGTTGGCCCATTTAAGTGATTTTTTGAACATATTATAGCCTGATTCTTTAACAATACCACTGTAATAATATTGTTGTTAAACAGATAAATTTTCATTGTATACCGGGTGTACCAATCAAATTGTGTTTTTTTCTCAAAGTTCGCATCACCCTGTGGAATATTCTAGCTTATATAAAATACTGAAATTAAAACCCAACTATAGCCTCAGGTTTTATTAACATTTTGTTTTTTGATTCATTCGTTTATGTTGGATAATAAAAAAGTTACTTACTTTAACAACTAGACATGTTCTTCATCAATACACGGTGTTTCTAAATAAGTACGACAAACTTTAAGGGGTAATTCTGCATGGAAAAATAATGACAGTTGGCTTGATAAACGTTTGTCCGCAAATGTTTCGTTTCCGAGATACGGGATGTAGAATTTTTTTTTACAAACGGACGATTTATTTATTGCTTTAAAACCAGTTGAGATATGCAAATGAAATTTGATAGGTTTTAAGAGATATTTGTTGTGGATTTTTTGACATAAAATTTAGAATTTAATATTCACCATTGGCGAGCATAGTGGTAATATGACCGATCATATTACCCGTATGTACTTACGCCAATGGTGAATACTAAATACTTAATTTTGTGTCAAAAAATCCGCAATAACTATCTCTCAAACCTACCAAATTTCATTTGCATATCTCAACTGGTTTTATAGCAATAAATAAATCATCAATTTGTAAGAGAAAATTCAACATCCCGTCACAGCATAATAAACGCAATATAAGGAATTAAAAGATTTAAAATGTTTTTCCCAATAAACCTTAATACTTTAATATTTACAAATGATATGGAAATTCTTCATCTCATTTATAAACATGTTAAATTATGTAAATACAAGTTGTAAATGTAATATGTACTTACTAACTAGGCACATTTTTGTTAATGTGGTTTGAAAAAATTAAAAAGAAAAAAAAAAGAAAAAAAAAGAAAAGAAAATAATATATAAAAAGCAGATAGTAAAATAATAACAAAAAAAAATAAAAAAAAAAAAATGAAACAAAAATAAAAAAGAAAAGAAAAATTAAAAAAAGAAAGAAAAAAGTGTTTAGCATAAATTAAAATGTATATTAAAAAACACAGTAAAATAATTAAAAGAATAAAATAAAAAAAGCAACAGAATGTACCTATGCATCTAAAAATAATATTGTTATATATACTTATGTTATGAAATAAGAAATTTATGACTATGAATCTGCAATCAATCACAAACAAGTCTGGCTAATTGGCTCTGCCAAAGCCATTAAAAAAAAGACTTAACACTTTCGATAGCGAATAATCGAAAACTGTTAATTTTATCAAAAAAATGTATAAAACGTTTTTTGCTTAGAATGAATGTTTTTACCAACTTTTGTGGTCAAAATATAATAAAAAATTTCCACCCCCGAAATGGGGTGGCAACCACCCCCATGGTAAAAGCGCCTTTCGGCACCATATAGATTTTGATCCTCGGACTATCCACTACTTATTCTCAAAAAGCTTCGGTTCCTGAAGTAATTTACAATTTTCAGATCTTAATTGCAACCATTAATTCACATGCCATTTTGACCCCTTAATATGTCGCTTAAAGAAAGCCTTGATGAAGGTATTCTATATATTATTATACCTTGATCGATATTTTAACACGCATCTTTAGTTTGAGAACCTTGTTTCCCCTTAAAGGGTATCCCCAGAGATAGGCAAAATGCCCTCACTTCCAGAATTAAATTTTTTTCATTTCTTTACGTTCTATATGATCAAAACATAAGACTATGTGCAATTTTAACCCTCCAGCCCCTTCCCCTCGAAACGCCATCTGAAAACGCCATTTTTTGTTTTTATTTATTTTTAGGTGGGATGTAATCAATTTAAACTTTTTTTTTAGATATACCTGCAGGTCAGATTTGTTATATCTTGTGTATTTTATTAAAATTTATATTTCCATTTTTTTCAGATTTCTCCATTTTGCACCTTCAAAAATCTGACAACTGGTTTTTAGGGAGTTTTTGGAAATTTTCCCCATTTTATATATTTCAAAATAAATCGGATCAAGGTTTTTCGATCAAGGGACAAACACGTTCAAACCTCCAAAAAATGTAGAGATTTTTTAGAGAAAGGCCTTGTTTGGAGGTTTGAACGTGTTTCTCACATTTTTGTATAAGAGAAAACTCTTATACGTACTACATAGTACATTGTAAATATGTACTGTACTCTAAGTGCATGGAAAACTTTTTAATATATTTTGAAGACTATTAATTGGGGAAAATACCAAAACCCCCTAAAATAGCAGTTTTTCGAATCTGCTTATTTTAGTATCAATTAAAAGGCTTATATACTCCGTCACTGGTTAGGCAAGAGTGGTTGGTGCATATGTTTGAGTTAGCCTTATTCTAATTAAGAAAACATTCGCCTCGTAGTTAGGAATCAGCCTCAGCCCAGATGGCGAACAGTTTATCGTTCCTTGAATTAGCTATATTATGATATTTGTGCTGTAACTACATACATGGTTGCGTAATTGGAAGACAATTATTGGTATAATGACCCCTTTAAATTATAATTACAAATTTTACCAACGCAAATATTTATGTTTGTATATGCAAAAATAGCATCTATATACTATATATTATAATTAAAAAAATAATTTACATGATCAAAAATCAATCTTGTCGGGCATGACGGCTCAGTTGGATGAGGCTCAGTCGATCGACAAGTTTAGTGGATTTGCGATCGACGGTTCGAGCCTCAGTCAGGTCATTTGATATTAATAAAAGGCCAACGTCGAAGTATAAAATTCGAAAGAACCTACGACGTGGTCTGGAATAAACTAGTGTCTGATCGGCCTATGGATGAGCGGTACGGCAAGGGATAAGGGCTTGCGGGTTGGTGATACTCCTCCATAGATCCATACCAAAGGGCGTTAACGCCTAATAACGGTGTATATAAAAATCAATCTAATTCTAATACCAATCTAAAACAAACCCAAAATATACCTAACAATAGTAAAATAGTAATGTCACCAATTGAAACAAACACTACCTACATATCCCTACCATACACTACACTAATGGATACTCCGAACAAATGTCGAAAATGTTAGCAAAATATAATAGGCCTGGATCCCGCGTACCAAAAAAAGGTTTATTAATAGCAAGCTGAAAATTTGTTAATAGCTTAACGGTGTCTAGTCGGACAAACTTTGATGTATGGGAACAGTGGATCAGGGGAAGTTTTAAGTGTGGAACGTGATTTTAATTGTTGAACGTGTCATCCTGACAAGTTTATGATTGTCAAAATTAGCAGGTTTTTTAAGTTCATTCAATAGTAAACTTTATATAATATATGAAAAATGATTTTGTTTTATTGAATTAACGTGTCTCGATTACAATGATCATTGACACAGGTACAATTATACATTACTGAACAATACATACATACATACATACAATTAATACATAGCTTCTAGTGATTTACATTACATGAACATTTATATTTTATTGAAAATATTTATAGTCCAGGGCGCATCTGTTTTGAGATGGACGTTGAGAGGTGACTCAAATTTTTTTGCAGAAATTGCTTGAAAATAGATCAAATAATAATATTTGAGTTATCCTTCCTCTCAAAAAGGTCCGGAACATTGTTTAAATAATCAAAATATCAAAAAATTAAGGAAAAATTCGATTTTTTTCTTCGTTTTTTGATTATAACTTTAAAAGTATTCATTTCCGAGAAAAGTTGTACTAACATAGAAGTTGCTTAATTAAATTTCCTACAACATGGAATTGGTTACAAATTTAAAAAATAGTCACCCTAGTTGCGAAATAGCAATAATTGCGAAAAAACCATACAAAAACAAATATTTGCATTTTACGTTTTTCAACAATTTATGCTACACTTAGGACCTTCATATTTCACCCAGAAAAACTTTATGATACAGTAAAACAATACTGTAAATTTAATTAAGATCGGTGCAATAGATTATGCAAAATAAATTTTGCAATCCAGCTTTCGCAAAAAAAATTCATTTTTTTTAATGTTACAGGACTGAAAATAAAGCAGGTAGCAGGTTGAAATTTTTTTTGCTTATAGAAGTGTACTGTACCTTTCATCTGCAATTTGAAAAATTAACATCGATTAATTATCACGGCGCCAGGAAATTTTTTAAATAAACATTAATTTTTGGTGCTACGTGCAGGACAGCGGTGTTCGATTCACACAAGTTGATTTCCACCAAAATTTCTTCCAATCTTTATCTAATATATTATTTTCTTACATTATATTTTGTTGTATTTTAATATTTTAATTCCACAAAAATCAAACTAATTTTATTATTGTTTGTGAAATATTGTTTAAACAATTGCTTATGTTTAAAAATAATAAACTTTTATTCTCTAAGTTAAAATATATGAACAAAGAAAATTTTTGCTAATAAAAGTGTTATTTCAAAGAATAGAGTAGGTGTTTTTATTTTGCAATAAACAAATTTATTTATTTATATCGAAATGTAATAAAAATTAAAATGTATCAATCATTATTAAAGGTCATTGGAATGCCCAATCAGAGCAAACTATCCGCTGTCCTGCGCGTAGCACCAATAATTAATGTTTATTAAAAAAAAAATCCTGACGCCGTGATGTTAATCGATTTTAATTTTGCAAAATTGGAAATTAAAGGTACAGTACACTTCTATACGCAAAAAAATGTCAACTTGCTATCTGCTTTATTTTCAGTCCTGTAACATTTTGAAAAAATGAATTTTTTTTGCGAAAGCTGGATTGCAAAATTTATTTTGCAAAATCTATTGAACCGATCTTAATGAAATTATCAGTGTTGTTTTACTGTATCATAAAGTTTTTCTGGGTAAAATATAAAGGTCCTAAGTGTAGCATGAATGGTTGAAAAACGTAAAATGCAAATACTTGTTTTTGTATGGTTTTTTCGCAATTATTGCTAGTTTGCAACAAGGGTGATTATTTTTTAAATGTTTAACTAATTCTATATTATACGAAATTTAATTACGCAACTTTTATGTTGGTACAACTTTTCTCGAAAATAAATACTTTTAAAGTTATAATCAAAAAACGAAGAAAAAATCGAATATTTCCTTAATTTTTTGACATTTTGATTATTTAAACAATGTTCCGGACCTTTTTGAGAGGGAGGATAACTCAAATATTATTATTAGATTTATTTTCAAGCAATTTCTGCAAAAAAATTTGAGTCACCTCTCAACGTCCAAATGTACTTATATTTTTACAGATGCGCCCTGGTCTATTATACTTCTTAGGTAGCTTATGGTGTGGAGAATGTCAGTTGGCGAGTTTAGTGCTTCATTCAGGCTACTCTTGAGTCCATGAAATCGTCGTTCATGTTGATATTTTGGACAATCGAATAGGATATGTTTCACTGACAGCTGACATTGCCAATATTGGCACATAGGAGGGTCTTCAGAAGCCATTAAATATCCGTGGGTTAGTCTGGTATACCCAATTCTCAGTCTTCTAAGTACTACGGTTGATTTTCTGCAGATATTCGGCGGTGTAAATGTACCTACCAATATTCGGTTGAATTTCTTTCAGTTTCGAAGGCAGCCTATTCCAATGGGTTTGCCAGCAGTTGCCTATTAAATGTTTAAAATGACATTTTAAATCTTTGTCCATTTGGATACATTCAGGATCACTGGTTGATAATAGTGCTGATGTGGCTGCGGCGTCTGCTCTTTCATTTCCCTGAATACCTACATGGGAGGGTACCCAGATGATTGTCCGAATGACTCCTTGAGAGGTCAGTGAGTTAATTGAGTCATGTATGGCTTTAACAATTGGATGTTTTGTGAAAATATTTTTTATGGAATTGATAGATGCTAAGGAGTCAGTGCAAATTGCTGGAGATGCGTAATTATGTGATAAAGAGTTTATTGCGTGTAGTATTCCTGCTAATTCAGCTGTATGAATGCTGCAAAATGAGGAGAGGTAAATTAGGTTCAGTCGAAGTATTTTTGGTCCCAGAATATGTGGTATAATTTATGACCTGTATTTTTGTTACACCCTGTAGAATACCGATATTTTAACGTCGATTCCAAACGACTTAGGGCCGGTTGTTCGAACGCTAATCAACAATGATCACTATCAAATATTTAATTACTGTCACCAAAACTGTCAATGTCAACTTTTATTGGGTTTCTGAAAACATAATTGATTAAAATTATGAGATTAGTTAATCAATTAACATAACAATTATTAACATAATTGAGTAAGTAATTTCATATTATGTTTTCAGCAACCCAAACAAAGTTGACATTGACAGTTGGTGACAGTAATTAAATATTTGATAATGATCATTGTTGATTAGCTTTCGAACAACCGGCCCTAAATATAGGGGAGCTGTGTGCTGTAAATTTGAAAGTAATAATCATTAATTAAAAATGCCAATGAAAGAGAGAATGTAATTTACCTAATATACTAATGGAAGAAGAACTTGACAGTGAAATACTATTATTCGGATGATGTTTCAAGCGGCGATCTTATCTGTACCTAAATGAAAATATCATTACCCTCGTTCCACACGCTAAAGGCCCTGATCGACAGGCGAGTAAAATCGCGGTTTTGTGGCTCGTCGGTAAAGCTCGCCAGTGTATTAATAGGTTTGTTCTAGTAAACAGTCAAACTAGTCAGAAACCGTCAGCAAACAGTTGGTCAGTGAGAGAACATAATACAGTCACCAGTGCTATCCCCTCTACTCGCGCTGGTCCACTATTCGCTGATGGTTTCAAACCGTTTGAAACTGATGCTAGAACAAACCTTGCCATACCGCGGTTTTATTTACCGACAAGCATGGCTCGCGGCTCGTCAGTTTGTTTTATTTTTTACTTAGCTCGTCATTCAAAACCGAGCGTCGATCACAGCTGGTGAGCCGAGCCGGCAGCTTTCGGCAACCACGTTCGGAAGGACGTGCGAGCCAGTTTTTAATAATGGATATGCGAACTCTCAGTCTCGATTTTGTATTGGTAATAGCTTCGTTCGCGGTAACAATCCTGTACAAGTCCAGGACTAGTTCCGAATTCTCTTAGTACTCGGGTTGTACGCAAGCGCGGTTCAGAATCAGTTCAGGATTGATTTATACCGCGAACGAATTTAGAACTCGTCCATAACACTATTATAACCTAGTTTTTATGTATCCATCTTATTTTGATGAATTTGTTAATTTAATTCAGATTTGCATGAACATTTTACTAGATCAGATCAACCAGATATATGTTTATAGTATAAATAGGCACGGTTTAATGAAATCTTTTTTTGTTATAACTTTTAGTGGTTCTAATAAGCTACGAGACCATATTAAAACATTCTCCAAATATTTTTTCTAAGAAAAAAATTTGTTATCTTTATACTGGTTACTGGTATTGTCTATAATAATTATTATTATTGTTACTTATTGTATTGTTATCAATTACATAGAGTATTGTAACAGTAACGTCCATGTTATGTATTGTTTATCAATATTATATTAGGGTATCTTAGTCTAATAAAGATTTCATAGATATACCTATGTTATTTTATTCGTTTTTTCGAGTAGTAAATTTTACATTACATTGGTTATTTTTGTATCACAAATAAAATAAATATTTACCTAACTTTAAAGAGACACACAGTATTTAGTACATATTCCTTCATATTAAAAAAAGGTTTAATTTGTTTATGATTTATGATCATATTAAACTGTAAAAATTATACATCAAAGTATGTAAAAAAGATTTTATTGACAATCACAATCAATAAATTTCTAAACATTTGAGTTAAACCTTAGACTACAGTATTAAAAACAAATGAAATAAACACAGAATGAAAAGCAAACACCGCTACAAATCAGCTGTTTAAAGCACAAAACAATATAGAAATGTTTGTAAGTATTTTGAAATTCCTACTGCGCATATTCGGACTCCGAGTTCGCGTCAGATCCCAAGGATCGGTTGGACTGGTTCCGAACTCGCAGTTCGGTTACCGCGAACGACAAATCTGACAAAATCCCGGACTAGGAGTTCAGAACTCGACTACCGCGAACGCTCTTTTTTAAAGTGCGCATGCGAAGTAATCCTGGACTAGTACAGGATCGTTACCGCGAACGATACTATTTATATTATATGACTTACGAGACTGTTCTTTTATAGGGAAATCGCCAGAGAAAAAAGAAATTCGACTTATCGCATATTGACTCTTGGAAATCGTAAAAAATATGAACTGAACGCAATTATTATAGCCGATGTCAAGAAAAAAATTAGTCATTGCGAACTTCCCACAGGAAAGGACGTAAGAAGGTTACGACAAGCATAAGAAAAGGCTCCGGAATTGAAGATTTGTGTCCGCCAAAATTATGGTAAGTATTATAATAAAGAGCTTGAATTTCTAAACGATCAGGCTCGCTAGTCGATCAGCACCAACGAGCGGCGAGTAAAACCGCGGTATTATTGCTCGTACGGCCATCACCCACTTAAGAATTTGAACATTCTTCGATATGTCCACATTTCAAATGTTTCCAATCTATTGGGACATTGTTTATTAAAAGTCCATGTCTCCACACCATACAAAAGAACAGAAAATACATAACACTTAAGTACTCGTTTTCTAAGATTTAGGCTGAGGTCTCTAGGCTAGAAGTGAATGCACTTCTAGCCTTTTCTATTCTAACTCTGATTTCTTTGGTATAATCGTTTGCTTCATTAATGTTTGTCCCTAAATAGTTCTAATTCTGAGCTCGTTCTGTCGTCTTATTATTGACATGTAGATTGATGTTGATTTTTAGAGCAGCAGTGTGCAAAGTACAGATTGCCGTAATGGTCGCTAACATAAGAAATAGATAAGCACTGCAAGAAGAAGAAGATTGATGTTTCTAATATTTTTCTTTGATATAACCATGCATTTTGTTTTCTTTATGTTTAGTGACAGTGTTCAGTATTGTATCATTAGTATGTCTAATTCCACATGTTGGTAGGCCATTTATTTTTATACCTGCTACTTCATCTTTTAATGCTTTTTTGAATATTTTCTCTGAGTATGCATTAAACAGTGATGGCGACAAGACACATCCCTGTCTAATACCTCTTTTAATTTTTATTTTATTAGTTCTTAAATTATTTATTCTTATGACATCTTCTTGTTCATAATATAGATTATTTATTATTCTTATAGTCAGTATAATTAAATACCAAATTAGAACACCCGTTATTGTTATTTAATTTCATGAGAGGGTAATTTATTTAATTAACTTCATTCCACATAAGATTACGCCATACTTAATTGAAACTATTTAATCAGTATAGGGTATCGTTTCCCAAGTAATAAGACAGCAATCAAAGAGTAGGTCTACTAGTCTTCATGAATAAACAGATCTCATTTCTTATTGGGTTTAAACCAAATCAAGAAATTCTCGGTCTCCTTTCGAGATACTCGTAGTTGACATCACAAGAACGATGAAGCTTGGAATTAGTGAGGTGATCGTAATAATTTGAAATATAGGTAATTATTGTAATACATACTGATATGACCAAAAAAATATATTACCTGGAAGAACAAATTTTAAAAAAACAGTTATTTATGAAAGAGTTCGTGAAGTATGCTTTTTGCGAACGCACGCGATGTTTAGAGCACGAGCGACAGCGGATCGAGTGCTATACATCGCATAAGTTCGCAAAAATTACTTCACGCACAGTTTCATACAATATTTTATCTACCCTAAACAAATAAAAAAACTGTAACTCTTCCTCATTGGAATTCATTTCTATTCTACAATTTTTAGGATTTTGACATTTAAAAATTCTATCTTCTTTCAAACCACAAAACTGTAAAAAATTTTGTTGTAATTTATTGCTCACATGTCATCACCATGACAACGCGAAAGTTAAGGATATTTGATTATATGAAAGAGTGCCAAAAACAGTGCGAAAAAGTAAATCCCATTTAAAATACATTGTTACTTCACGCACCATTTAAATCCTTCACGCACTGCTATCTATAATGACAGTTTTTACAAACTAAAAACTTATACACATAATATGAGATAGAGTAGATAAAATTTATTTATCCTTTAAGCACTACTATCTATAATGACAGTTTTCACAAACTAAAAACTTATACACATAATATGAGATAGAGTAGATAAAATTTATTTATTTATTTATTTATTATTTAATTAATATTAATTTATTTATTTATCTACTCTATCTCATACTATGTATAAGTTTTTATTTTGGGAAAACTGTCATTATAGATAACAGTGCATGAAGGATTTAAAGTGTGCGTGGAGTAACAATGTATTTTAAATGGGATTTACTTTTCGCACTGTTTTTTGGCACAATTTTATATAATTAAATATCCTTAACTTTCGCGTTGTCATGGTGATGACATGTGAGCAATAAATTACAACAAAAGTTTTGACAGTTTTGTGGTTTGAAAGAAGTTAGAATTTTTAAATTTCAAAGTTCTAAAAATTGTAGAATAGAAATGAATTCCAGTGACGAAGAGTTACAGTTTTTTTATTTGTTTATGGTAGATAAAATATTGTATGAAACTGTGCGTGAAGTAATTTTTGCGAACTTACGCGATGTATAGCACTCGCTCCGCTGTCGCTAATATTCTTATTATTTTGATAACATTATAAACAAAGTTGCAACATTATTTTCGTCAAAAAATTAATAATGAGTGGCTCTTTGGATTTTTATACGCTCAGTTACTGTGTGGGGCATTTATCGTATTGAGTGGTCTATATCAGATTACGATATACTCATCCAGATTCTTCTTGTGGCATGCAACAGGTCTTCTAAGTTTGCTCGAGGACGTTCTAGTCGTTTTAGTTTTCGACCTACCATATCCTACACATGCTCGATGGGCGACAAATCAGCTGATCTTGATGGCCACTCCAAAGAGCTCTAAAATTATCGAATTTTTCCCGAGTGACACTTTGACAGTTTTAATTATGTCAAAGTGTCACGAGGGCAAAAATTCGATAATAATTTAGTAACAAATTAGTACAATTAAACACACAGTTGTTATAAATATTTGACGGTTGAAAGTCATCACTTTTATAATTTTTAAAACATTAATTGTCATTAATGTCACTGAATGTATTTTTTCGTAGCAACGAAGGGCATCTGACGTAATACACTTGACGACGGGATATTATCAAAAATTATCAGTTTAATTTTTATTTCTGTAGCTTTCTATTGGTCAGAATCTCCTATGAATGAAATAATCAGTAGTAATTGCACAAGAGCTCTGAAATTATTGAATTTTTCCCGAGTGACACTTAAACAGTTTTAATTTCACGAGCCGAAGGCGAGTGAAATTATGTCAAAGTGTCACGAGAGCAAAAATTCTATATTAATTTCAGAGGTCGAGTGCAATTTGTTGCGATTATTTCCTGAATAAAACTGTTCAAAACCAAAATTTTATTGTAATTTATTGATGTAAGTTCCATTAAACACACAGTTTTTATAAATATTTGACGATTGAAAGTCATCACTTTTATAATTTTTAAAACATTAATTGTCATTAATGTCACTGTTTTTACTATTTTTTCGTAGCAACGAAGGGCATCTGACGTAATATACTTAACGACGGGAGATTATCAAAAATTATCGATATAATTCAGATTTCTGTAGCTTTCTATTGGTCAGAATCTCCTATGAATGAAATAATCAGTAGTAATTGCACAAGAACTCTAAAATTATCGAATTTTTCCCGATTCACACTTTGACAGTTTTAATTTCACGACCCGAAGGGGAGTGAAATTATGTCAAAGTGTCAATTTTAGAGATCGAGTGCAATTTGTTGCGATTATTTCATAGATAAAACTGTTCAAAACCAAAATTTTATTCTAATTTATTTATGTAAGTACAAATTAGTACAATTAAATACACATTTGTTATAAATATTTGACGGTTGAAAGTCATCACTTTTATAATTTTTAAAACATTAATTGTCATTAATGTCACTGAATGTATTTTTTCGTAGCAACGAAGGGCACCTGACGTAATACACTTGACGACGGGATATTATAAAAAATTATCAGTTTAATTTTTATTTATGTAGCTTTCTATTGGTCAGAATCTCCTATGAATGAAATAATCAGTAGTAATTGCACAAGAACTCTAAAATTATCGAATTTTTCCCGATTGACACTTTGACAGTTTTAATTTCACGACCCGAAGGGGAGTGAAATTATGTCAAAGTGTTACGAGGGCAAAAATTCGATAATAATTTTAGAGATCGAGTGCAATTTGTTGCGATTATTTCATAAATAAAACTGTTCAAAACCAAAATTTTATTGTAATTTATTTATGTAAGTACAAATTAGTACAATTAAACATACAATTGTCATAAATATTTCACGGTTGAAAGTCATCACTTTTATAATTTTTAAAACATTAATTTTCATTAATATCACTGAATGTATTTTTTCGTAGCAACGAAAGGCATCTGATGTAATACAATTGACGACGGGATATTATCAAAAATTATCAGTTTAATTTTTATTTCTGTAGCTTTCTATTGGCCAGAATCTCCTATGAATGAAATAACCGCTGTAATTTTTATTCTTGTACCTTTCTATTGGTCCGAATCTCTATGAATGAAATAATCAAGCAAATCGGGTATGATGAGTAAGATTACACACCAAAACGGTCATTAACTGTCTTATTTATTGTTGTTGTTTACGTCAATATTCTATTTTCCTTTAAGCAACCTTCCCATTCCACTCTTAATATAAATTATGCGTATAGATTTTACGAATTTATTGTGCTTTAAAAGTTTTCCCTAAAAGCAGGAGTTACCATAAAATACAACTCCTTCATTATTATCTTGATGTAGAGTAATTGCGATATGAAGTTAAAAAGTTTTTGACGTTTGAAGGAAATAATCCGCCTATTTACCATAAAAGTTGAGTGAGATATAGCGAAAATTCTATAAACAATCTGTAGACTTATCTACAAAACCGATATAAGTTGAATATTGATGTTTCACTAAGTCAATAAAGTCGAGAACTGAAGAACTTCCACTCATCCTACCATTGACGTAAATATCCGGGGGCTGTTTGGAAATTTTAAAATATTAAGGCTCGAGATTTATATTTATGCTGCAAAGAATGAAAGATAAACTGACCGATTCAACTTTTTGTGTAGGGAACTTTCAAAGCCAACTTTGAATATTTTTTAATTAGAAAATTATTTAATGTAGGTATCTACATTTTACTTTTGTGCTGAATTTTAACCATTTTATTTAAAGTTTAGAATATAGTCCAGGGGGAATCTGTTTAGAATTGAACAATTTTCGCAGGAGTCTCTGTTTTTGCTGGAATCACTTCATACTCCGGTCAACTTACACATCCGAGGTTACAAAAATTACCATCAAGCTGAAAATTGTCAGGATTGTTCAAAATACCATCATAAATGTCCTAAAAATACCTCATAAATCCGACCCGAGCTAAAAAAATTACGCGGGTCAAAGGTCATAAAATATAGTTTCTAGCGATTTTCAGCGAAACGGTAAGTTTTATCATAAAATCAGTTCTAACAAAAAATATAGATTAGATAATTATCTATAAAAAATGTTCTATTACTTTTTTTCCTAAGAGCCACCGTTTTTGAGATACAACGATTCAAAAAGTTGTAATCGTCATAATATGCGCACACGTTTCCACACCACCTTTGTATTGAGGTAGTGTACTTAGCGCGTTTTTTAACGTGGTTTCCCTAGTACGCCTATTCCACGGATCTGTTATGATTCTGTTTAATTTGAAACTATTGAATAATTGATATTGGCAAGGGTTAAAAATGATAAAAGTTTTAAAAAGCCGTATAAATAAAAAAAGGGAAATTTATCCAACTGGTTCATAATTTTCTAATACTTCTGCTTCCTCTTCTCCTTCTTCTTCTTCTTCTTCTTCACCTTCTAGTTCTTCTTCTTCTTTTTGTTCTTCTTCATCTTGTTAATCCTGGGTGCAAATAAATTGCCCCAATAATGACACATCGCATGGCTTCTCGATAGAATCAAATAAATCCTCAATTGTTGGTGCTTCAACATTGGAACACGACCGGCTTTGACAATTAGTGCATGCTATCGAACAAAACAGTCCAACTTTTTTACAACCACATTTAGCGCTACATCCCTTTTTACAGTTGCAAAAAATTGTGTTCAGGAGTTTTTCCGGAGCAGGGGGAGTAAAGTTTGAATTGGTTCTAATGAACTGTCGACTAATTTCCATCCCCAGTCTTTTGGATCTAGCTGATAACCAAGCCACACTTGACTTGGTAATATACCCGAAAAATATGTTCATGAGCAGCCGTTGAGGTTGGAGAAAGGCAAGATAACTGCACTTGTTTTTTATTTCGAGTATTTTTAAAGAAACATGCATATAGAAACTTATATCTAACCACGTAGTTTTTTTAGGCGCTCCATAAATAGAGAGAAGAAAGCTAATTCTGTTGGAAATAACCTTATGTGGAGTTAGTTGAATTAGTTTTTTTTAAAACTTCAGCACATTCATCATCATCATCATCATTCTCTTTGCCTTATCCCTATGCGGGGTCGGCTTCCCTAATTGCATTTCTCCACACAATTCTATCTTGGGCCATATCAATGTTAATCCCCTTTACCAACATGTCCTGCCTTATCGTCTCCCCCCAGGTCTTCTTTGGTCTTCCTCTCCTACTCCTTCCAGGAATCTGCACTTCAGCTATTCTTCGTATTGGGTGGTTAACGTCTCGACGTTGAACATGACCAAACCATCTTAACCTATGCTCTCTCATTTTGGCATCAATTGGTGCCACACCTAGACTTCCCCTAATATACTCATTTCTAATTTTATCCTTCTTTGTCACTCCACTCATCCATCTAAGCATTCTCATTTCCGCCACATGCATTCGCTGTTCCTCTTTCTTTTTCACTGCCCAACATTCAGTTCCGTACATCATAGCTGGTCTTATGGCTGTTTTATAGAATTTTCCCTTCAGCTTCATTGGAATTTTTCTGTCACACAACACACCACTCGCTTCTTTCCACTTCATCCATCCAGCCCTAATTCTACTGCATGCATCTCCATCTATTTCTCCATTACTCTGTAATACCGATCCTAGGTACTTAAAACTATTGCTTTTTACAATCATTTCACCATCCAAAGATACCACTTTATTTGTAGTAGCTCCATCTTTAAATGAACATTCCAAATACTCTGTTTTTGTCCTACTAAGTTTTAAACCTTTTTCCTCCAGAGCTTGTCTCCACTGTTCCAGTTTTTGTTCTAAGTCTCTTTCACTATTTCCTACTAACACGACATCATCAGCATACATTAAGCACCATGGAATGTTCCCCTGTATTTTCGCTGTTATCTGGTCCAAAACTAATGAGAATAAATACGGACTAAGCACAGAACCTTGATGCAATCCTACTTTCACATGAAATTTATCAGTCTCTCCCACACCTGTCCTAACACTAGTCGTTACTCCCTCATACATATCTCTCACAATCTTTACATATTCACCAGGGACTCCTTTCTTATTGAGTGCCCACCACAGAATCTCTCGAGGAACTCTATCATATGCTTTCTCAAGATCAATGAATACCATATGAGCGTTTGTTTCTTTACTCCTGTATTTTTCCATCAACTGCCTTATAATGAAAATTGCATCTGTTGTTGATCTACCCTGCATAAAGCCAAATTGATTCTCGGATATTTCGGTTTCTTCACGTATCCGTCTATCAATTACTCTTTCCCATATTTTCATGGTGTGGCTAAGCAGTTTTATAGCCCTGTAGTTTGTACATTGTTGTATATCTCCCTTGTTTTTGTAAACAGGTACCAGTATACTGCTTCTCCATTCGTCTGGCATTTGTCCAACTTCCATAATTCTATTAAATAGACCTGCTAGCCACCTTGTTCCTGTCTCTCCCAATGCTCTCCATACTTCCCCAGGAATATCATCTGGTCCTACCGCTTTTCCTTTCTTTATTTTTTGAAGCGCTTGAGCCACTTCCTCGTTGGTTATTTTGGTGACCATTGCTGCTACTGTATCCGTTGACTCTACAGGCTGTCTGTCAAATTCTTCATTTAATAAGCTGTCAAAGTACTTTCTCCATCTCTTTTTGACATCCCTTTCGTGAACTAGTATTTTATTATTTTCATCTCGGATACATCTAATCTGATTAAAATCTTTTGCTTTCTTTGCTCTCTGTTTGGCTATTTTATATATCTTCGTTTCGCCTTCCCTGGTATCAAGTTGATCGTATAGGTTTGAATACGCTTCTGCTTTAGCTTTTGCTACTGCTACTTTCGCTTCCTTTTTGGCGACCATATAGTTTTGAAGATCTATGTCCGATCTGGTTTCTTGCCACTTTTTATATAATTTTCTCTTCTCTTTTATGTTTCCTTGTACTTCATTTGACCACCACCAAGTCTCTTTATCTTCAAACTTCTTTCCTGACGTTTTCCCAAGTATTTCAATAGCCGTCTCTCTAATAATATTGGCCATTTTTCTCCAAATTGTGTTAGGGCTTCCTTTCATGTTCCAACATATTTTTTCTACTATTCTTTCCCTGAATAGACCTTCCTTCTCATCTTTTAGCATCCACCACTTGATTTTTTGTGGTCCTCTCCGATATTTTTGTTTAGTTTCGCTTTTTACTTCGATGTCCAGAACAAGCAGCTTATGTTGTTGGCTTACTGTCTCACTAACTATTACCTTGCAGTCCTTGCATTCACGTATGTCTTCTTTCCTTATCATGAAGTAGTCTATTTGGGATTGATGTTGTCCACTTTTGTAGGTAATAAGTTGAGTTTCTCTCTTTTTAAAGAATGTGTTAACAATCGCCATATCCAATGCTGTTGCTAATTCTAGCATGTCATCTCCAGCTTCAGCACATTCAAGTAATAAATTAGGTTTAACACGTATTTTCACTCCGGAGTAGTACTAGACTCAAGACTAATTAATACCTCGAGGGTGTTATCTACCTGAAGGATTCCGCCACCCAGGAAGATAACGGTGTTATTTGCATAATAGTAAACAAACTAAATTTGCATAAAGTTTATTAAATGTAAAGATTGAAATAGTTTTGTACACACTTATGACTACAGGTAAACAGGGAAAATGTACTTTTTGAAGTGTGTAAAATAAATAATTCCTAGCTGAGCGCTTTCGGCTTATAAAGCCATCTACATAGCTATGCTACAATAAAAAGGTCTCTAATGAATAATTGATCTTAGGATTCAAAAGTTTAACTTACGTCAAAAAGTTCAAAATACCACTATGAAGAGAGATGGATACCATGTACGATATAAAAATATTTCTATTTCTTATGCAGTTTTTTAATGATGAAAAAAAAACTTTGTCTGTCTGTTGAAAAAATTGCTAAATTTTGCTGTTTTTGTAGCCGGCAAAGTTAAAAACCATCAAATACGAGCACAAAGGACTTTTTTTAATGCTTGTTACATGTAAGAATAAACACTAATTTTTTTTTATTTTAATTACGACCATATAAAAATAATAAATATTAAAATTAAAAGTGACGTTTTCTTTGCACGGTTCTAGTAGGCAATGTTTTAGTCGAGCCCAGTGCTCGTCAATATCATTGGTGTCTATGTTCAGTTTGCTACAGTTCATATGCAGTTCATGTTCGAGGCATTCTTTTATATTTTGTTGTTTAAGCTTGTTTGTGTCTATTGTAGGAGTTCTTTGTTATCTTTTAATGTTTTTAAGGTGAGTGTAATCCTGGCGATAAGTGGGTTGTGGTCTGAGGCCACGTCTGCTCAGGGATATGCTTTCACAGCTTTAACAGCATTACGGTATAACAAATTACGACATTTTAATAGCTGATTGGGGTTTCACCAGTCAAACCCCGATTTCATAAAATTGAATTTCGACCTTTGCCTGACCAACTTAGTCTCTCCTAGGTTTGACTAGTCAAAGGCCGAAACTGTAATTTATTTCGGGCTTTGACTAAGACCGTCAGTCAGACCTGAGGATTGCCTAGTCAAACCTAGGAGTGCCTAAAATTCGGGCTTTGACTATAACATATACAACTTGCATTTAATTATCATTATGAAGCTCGTACTCTATACGAAACTCGCCGCTAGGCGGCTCGTTTCGCATCCCTCATACTCTCTTCCTAATGCCCATCATTAAATGCTCGTTGCATAATATACTATTATGACATAGAAATTGAAACAACAAAATTGTTTATAATTTTATATTGGGTCCTATAAATAATAAAAAAGTTTTATTAAAAAAAGTTCATTTTTTTTAAGTGTAATTATTTATACCTACTAATCTTTACAAATGAACATACCAAATATGCTTCTAAGGATTTGAAGCAAATTCTTAAGAATAATTTCTATTATCAGGACTAATGAGAAAAAGCTCTGCTTTTAGCTTTTACAGCGGAAATCATATTAGCTATGTTAACTCAATTTTGAGGAGCCAATATACCTTTATGACGTTAAATACGGTGGATCGGTGTCGCTAGACGCTAGTAATTTATCAAAGCTCAAAGAACTTCATCTTACACTTAGAAGACTTAAACTAAATAAAAATTGCTACTCTGGATACTACTTTTTGCCTTATTACAGTGCTAACGTATAAATATATCAGGATATTTTTAAAGAAACTATTTTTTCCACCTACCTCTACCGAAAGTATACTTTTCCGGACCTGATTGTAGGGAGCAAAGTTGTACTTTTCCTCCCTAGGGAGGAAAATATTTTTCCTCCCTAGGGAGGAAAAGTAAAAGTGACGTCATAATATTTCATTCATGAAATATAACTTACTGACGCCCTGTATAATATCTATTTTCTATTACGGAGTATCTATACATTTTAACGTTTATTTATAAAACATCCTATATTTTGCAGAATGGTAAAAAACAGTAAATTGTTATTTTGATTTAACAATGTTTACATTAATAATTTGACTTATATTTGACAGCTGACAGTTATATTGTACCTACTTGTTGTTTTAGTTCTAATAAATTTTGTTGGTTAGTTACATAAATAAATTAAGTAAAAATGACAAAATTACTTGTTATTTGAGGAAGGTGGAAAAACCATATGTATAACATGGGAGTAAAGTGCCTTTTCCTCCCTTGAATGATTACTGCCCTCCGCTACGCGTCGGGCAGTAAACTTCATTCTCGGGAGGAAAAGTTACACTTTCCTCCCTTGTTATACAAATAGCTATTATATACCTAGATGTCCAAATAAAATGTAATTTACGGGGTGTAATGCTAATTCGCCTCTACGTGGTGCACCCTGGATAACGCTAAATGAACTAGCAAAATTTGGAGGCAGACGAACGAAACAGATTCCAGCCAACATCACAGATCACAAACACAAACAGAAATTTATCCTATACGGAAATATACGATGAGAACAGATAAAGGTTCTTTTAAGAATCAACTGACTAGAGATCTCGGACCGTGTATCTGAGTCTGTAACCTTAACATCGAGGGGATAAGTAAAGCTAAATAAATTATTACAAAAAAGCCTACACGATAACGACATTAACCTAGTTGTCGTATTGAAGACCAGCTTGATTTAAGGGAAAAAATCCTGGCTACGATTTACTGGGAGCCATTTACGATAAAAATTACAATGTCGCAGCCTATATTCGCAGCAATATAGAAAATGGTTTCCTGCTTTTTTTGTTTCCACAGGCTGGCAAAAGAGAAAATTATGAGAATTACGTGTATTTTAGTAACAAACTGTTGAAATACAATCCACCCATCCAATGGCACTACAGCCCAAATCGAGCCTTGGCCTCCTTCAACAAGCTTCTCCAATCATTTCGATTTACCGCTGTTCTTTTCCATGAACACGTTCCCAGGAAGTTCCTGGCATCCTCATCGACTTCGTCTTCCCATTTCTTTTTAGGTCTTCCGACAGGCCTTTTCCCCTGCATTCTTGCATTTAGCAATTTCCTGGGATTCTATTCTCATTCATGCGGACCACGTGCCCTGCCCACCGTAATCTCTGCAGTTTAGTGTATTGTGCTAAAGTTGGTTCGCTATATTGCTCGTATATTTCTCTACTATACCTAATTCGCCAGCTGTTATTTTCACTTATTGGGCCCAGTATCCTACGTAATATTTTTCTTTCAAACACATCTAACGCATTGGCAGATTTCTGTGTCACCACCCATGTTTCACAGTCATAACTTACTATGGGCCTGATTATTATTTTATAGACCCGGAGTTTTGTTTTCCGGTGTACGTATCGCGATTTGAATATGTGGCCCATCGCGAAATAGGCTTTATTTACCAGCACAAGCCTTCTATTTATTTCTGGTTCTTCTTCATTGCTTGCGACCAGATCCATTCCAGGTACGTGAATCGTGAATATACGATATAGAACATGTGAATAGATTCACGTTGAAATACAATAAATACCCGAAATACCTTGATGTTATTCTAGACAGAACGCTCACATTCAGTGATCACCTGCCGAAACCAGCAGAAAAATTAAAAACACGTACGTAACAATATATTACAGAAACTCTGCGGTATTACGTGGGGGTCCACAGCATCAACCAAGATACTCAGCTCTTGGACTGCTACATATAATGGCACTGTGCACCGGTGTAGTTAAATAGCAGATATACCCACCTGGTCGTCATTCAGCTAAACCGTGCTATAACAAGCACAATTGCGGTCATCCATCCTTAGAAACATAGAAACATAAATCTACACTTAAATAATAAGACGATAGAACGATTTCGGAATTATAACTATTTAGGGACAAACATTAGTGAAACAAACGATTATCCCAAAGAAATCCAAATTAGAATAGAAAAAGCTAAAGTGCATTCACTAATATGAAACAAATATTATGTAGTAGAGACCTCGGCCTAAATCTTAGAAAGCGAGTACTAAAATGTTATGTATTTTCTGTTCTGTTATATGGTGTGGAGACATGGACTCTCAATAAACAATGCTTCAATAGATTGGAAGTATTTGAGATGTGGACGTATCGAAGAATGCTGAGAATCTCCTGGACAGACAGAATAACCAATGAGGAAGTACTAAGGAGAATACAAAACAGCAGGGAGATACTGGATTCCATCAAAATTAGAAAACTTCAATACTTGGGTCATATAACACGTGGTGACAGATATGAACTCCTAAAATTAATTATGCAGGGAAAGATTCAAAGAAGGCGCAGCATAGGTAGGAGAAAAATATCCTGGCTGAGAAATCTCAGAGAATGTTTTGGATGTTTTGGATGCAGCTCATCTGAACTCTTTCGGGCTGTAGTATTAAAAGTGAGAATAGCAATGATGATTGCCAACCTTCGTCGCGGAGATGGCACGTAAAGAAAAAGAAGAAGAATCCTTAGTAACAGCACCACCCAACCTACACCGCGAACATGCATTGGTTAAAGAATGCAACAAGATTATGGATAGTTGTTAACTTTTAGTCCACAACAACAGCTCCGATGTTCTTGGAAACCGTTTCCAATCTATTTCCTTCCCCTGAAATCTGCTCGAGCGCTGCAGTAATCCAATTTTGACAAATGCCCGATGGAGAGAAGAATGGGAAAGTAAGACAGATTCGCATGACCACAGTCTACTTGACAAACCTGGTGAATTTGAACGTCCCCGTAAGATTTGTGCAGCCCTTAATCGAATCAGAACAAATTGTGAAAGATGCGCCGACTCCCTCTACAGATGGAGTAAACATCCCTCGCCTTGATCAGGCACATAGTACAGGACTGCGTATGCAGAGCATATACAGGCCACGTACCTATATAGACTTCCAAAGGGTCAATAAAATATACAAAAAAAACTGGACACCTTTTTGTGATGTATTGGATAATGCATAAATCTAAATTTAATTCAATTACCTACTTTGTGATGTACTTGTGTATGATACTATACGCTAAATAAAAAATAAATAAATATAAAATGTATTATAAAAAATATAAAAAAGCGAATTAATTTTTTTTATTCATTGGTGTCTGCAGATAAACGCTTTTGTATATATAAAGAGTCTGAATCGGGATTAAATCATCGAATATATCCACCAATAATCTAAATCCGCCAAGCTACGTACAAGATATAATTTATAATCTATGCAGGTCAGTCCCCATCACGCAATCCCCATTTTTAGATCCAGTGTTATAAAAGAGTAAAAGCTCGCATTTTGCTTAAAATTTTTACATAATTCATCTACAGCCTTCCTAGAATTTAAGAAAATAAAATATATACTCACCGGTATAATTAACAGCCCACCTTGTATTTCTTTCAATTTACAGAAATTATCAATCTTGGACCACATTTTTTGAAAGATATGGTGAAAACTACCTTTGAGGAAAAAAGAATAGTAAAATTATTTAAACAAGGACGCTTAGTAAAAATCCAATGTTTATATACTGTTATGCTCTGTATTTCTTTCTGTTATGAGATTTATTACAGTAGAGCGTCGATAATTCGAACTAATTGGTACAGGGGTAGTTAGGATTATCAAATTGTTCGGATTATCAAATTGCTCGGATTATCGAACATAATTATGTTCAAAATACATACAAAGCTCATAAACATAGTACATATGTACATATACGTTTTAGTTAAAAGGAATAAAACACCTGCATAATAAGCAAATATATTGTATGTATTTCTGCATAAACAAAACAAAAATCCGCGGTTATATTTTGCGCATATTGTCATATTAAATCCAAAAATTAAGTCCGCGATCATATTTTTTAATTTTATATTTTTTTTGCGTTCGGATTAGCGATCGTTCGGATTACCAGGGTTCGGATTATCGACGCTCTACTGTATTTTAATTACTGCTTATGTAAAACAAAACCAAATTTAAATTAAATTTTCTAATAAACTTTATTCTCAGGGCTATTTTATTTTTGATGCATTACCTTTGGTTTGTGGCTTCTGGTATCTCTAGTTGCTTACTCCATCCAGGAAAAACAGGGAAATTAAACACACTCAATGTCATATATAAATGTTAAAATTATTATTTATTTATCCAATATACCATAAACATAGGATTTAAAAATTATGCTAAAATCTAAATTTGTTGCAACTATTTCTCATCTACTAAATTAAGCTTTAATTCTGATATCTCTGTTTTAACAAAAAAAAAAAAAATTATTTAAATAATTCGTTATTTATTCTTAAACAATTTAATAAAATTTACTTTTCTCTTTTTTAATTGATTACTTATTTCTTCTTTAAAATTTAGAATGACTAATTATTATGTTATAGAACTGTTCAATACAAAAATTAAGCAAATATGGCGTGGATATAAACAAACTCTCTCCGTTTCACAAATGATTTGACTAACCTTTTTGTTTCTTCTCTACTTCTTTTCCCGAATTGCGTCGTCCTAGTACACGTATCTTAGGATATTGCGAAAGGTTCCTCTCGTCCAAACTGCTTCACACACAAACAAACAGGACTCACTCGAATTCTCGACTCAGTTTTCTCTCTGCTCGATATCTTGTGCAAATAGATACCAATTGGCTACTCGTTCTAGACAGAAACAGGAATCTTCCTCGGACACAGGAAAATTAACTTCTCAAACCGGTCAACGATTTCGTTTCAACTTGATTCTGCTCGCAAAAGGCAATTTCACCACTTTACACTGACTTCTCACTTTTCAAAAACTGGACTGCTGTCTCCAGATATTTTTTACACAGTGCCTATTTTTTCTCTCGTCAAAATCAAACTCAATACTCTCATCCCTTCCATCTATTATTTTCCACCAATCACAAAACATCCTTTCTACCCACTACACCCATGTTAAGAACCAATTTAATTAGTATACAATTTTCCATTTTGTTAAATTCTCGGAGACATCAAATTACTTTCGTTGTTTCAAAATGCTAAACAAAAAGCCATACATTCTAAACTCAATAAATTTGTTTACCGCTTAACCTTCCTCGAATTTTTTATAAAATGTCTTATTGTCCATTGCAAAGCGAAATGAACTGTATTGTCTAATCTGACCACACCAATGTTTAAGTCCGTTCAAAAACCCATTATGAAAACCACCTTCTTAACGATTTCACTTTTCCGCGAAAACACTGATTACTAACTAAATTATCCTATTACAAATTTTTGGTCATACAAGGGCGATGAAAATCTATAATTTCGTGGTCTCTGATATAAATTTATTTTTTAAATTTTTCGCAAAAAAATTATACAACAATACATATATTTAATCCAATATTTTTATATATGTATACCCTTTATTACTTGCATTAACTTCGGTGTCATATTTCTACGGTTTAATATTTCCCAGATCTTGTTACGCTCTGCACGATCAAAGGCTTTTTCCAAGTCCACAAAACAAAGAAGGAACTGTTATGCTCTATTGCTTTTTCTGAATAGGTATCATTATTAAGTCGTGCTAATGACTATTAAGTTGTTTTCCACTTCTTATTTGATTTTAACAAAAAAGTTCTATAACACAGTCAAAATTAAAAATAACAAATAAAATTATAAAATTAAAAATAACAAAACCATGTGCTGGACTCCACAGAAAATTAACTAAGTCTTTAGAAGTTTTATCTAGGATAACCAGTCTTTTCCAGACCAATTTAGCATGACAAAATTAGTTAACATATTCACAACAACGTTAGTTTTCGAACATTAACGTTTACACAGTTTATCCGATTTTAATGACAGTAATAGTATAGTTCTAATTTGTCTGGGAGATCCTTTTGCTAAAACGACAGGGTGACCTAGCAAGAATTTGAAAAAGCCAAATACTATTCCTCTTATTAAGGCTGTATGACACTATGCATTTTCTTGTATCATTTCTAATATCGTTTCTGATATGTCAAAAAAATGCATAGTGTCATACACAGATACAAGAAACGATATCGGAAACGATACAAGAATTTGTGTCAGGCACAGATTATTGTACAAGAACTGCGCCAATTTCTGCGCAAAGCGCAAAAACGTAAAACCTGCTGGTAAAACATCTAAAATGTCATAATTACTTACTCATAATGGCGGCTTAAATGAAAATGGGATAATGTATTGATGAATTAATGTATTGATTTATTTGTGTTTTTGTAGGTATTATTTATAAATCTTTTATTGATACTTAATATACCGTTTGGTATGGACTACTGTTCTACTAATAACCATATATTTAGCTCCTAGTAAAGTTCAAATTATAAATTTAGGTTTCATGGTGCATAATTTTTTAATAGACGAAAATACAATAGTTCCTAATTTGGATCAAACTGAAGATAATTCTAATGCAAATATTTTAGCACAAATATCAAAACAAAATAAAAACACAAATAATCAACCTCAGTCAACGTAAAATTCTGGTTAACATTAAAATGTTAATTATATAAAAGTTTATAAATTTTATAAAATATTTAAAATCAGCTGTGTCTGTAGATGCAGTACTACCATAACGTGACACAGGGTGACAAACAAAATTTCGACCAATCACGTGCCGAATTTCATACAATTTTCGATACAAGAACTTGCATAGTGTCATACAGGGCACAAATGTACGTACAAGAAATGATACAAGAAAATGTATACAAGAAACGATATCAGAAACGATATTAGAAATGATACAAGAAAATGCATAGTGTCATACAGCCTTTAAGATCTAATTTTTCGGTGCTTTAATGATATACGTGAGTGGTCCGATAAGTACTTAGCCTTTTCGCCGGATGGCGCCTCTGTCGCAACATAAATCTACTATCGCGTAATATATTCTTGTAGACGTAGATGGACTGTCAAAATCTCAGACGAATCGGACTTGTAGTTTTGTTTTGACCGCGTGTGTGAACAGCGTGTTTGGGGATTGAAATAGGGGTCGACAAGACAAGAATTCTTGTCTTGATAACAACTTCTTTTGTCTTGAGAAAAATTCAAGAAATTTTAAAAAATCTTATCTTGACATCTTATATCTTGTCTTGATTCAAGATCTTGAAATTTCTTGATTACCCGGTCCGCTCACTCTCCGGTGACCTTTTTATTAAATTCAGGCGATTGATTTAGACTTTGTGCCTGCTAAAGGAAGCCACACAGGTGCATCTGTTGCCAAGATTCTCTTTGAGGTGCTAAAATCTTATGATGTGCTGGACTGCATTCAAGGTGTGACAACTGATAATTTGGCTGTTAATTATTATAATGATACGTCCTCTGGAAACTTTCATTCCCGGTTTTGACTACAAAAATAAGCATTTTTTTATGTTTCGCATATATTCTAATGGTAGGGGAGCCCAAGCGGGGATTTTTGCAGTTACTCGAGCGTCAGAATATCATATGGGGAGAAACCTGGTACCCTGCAGATGTATCTCTACCATATATTGGCTCTTAACACAGGCAAGTTCGTTAAGGGCGACCCGAAAAAAAAATCTATCCTTAAAAATAATCGAAATTGTCAGATTAAGATAAGGTAAGTTAAGTACATGCAAAAGAGTGTACCTTTCAAAAATCTGACGATTTGAGGGGGGCGTAAGGAAATGGGTGAGTCCCAAAATTTCACAAGAAAAAAGCGAATATTTCGCGAAATCAATGACACGGAGAGATGTGGGGGGTAAATTTAATATTTTAAATACGAATCCCGCGATATTTCGCGAAATGAACATCAGATAGAAAAACTGAAAAATACACTTATTCATATTTTTTAAAAATATATCGAATGGCACCAAACACGACCCCCACGGTGGCGGGGTGAGGGGTTACTTTAAAATCTTAAATGGGAGCCCCCATTTTTTATTGCAGATTTGGATTCCTTACGTAAAAATAAGTAACTTTTATTCGAGGCATTTTTTCGAATTATATATAGATGGCGCTATAATCTAAAAAAACGATTGTTGGAAATGGAAAATTAAATTAAAAATGTTTAAGTCCCCACTAAAATGGAAAACTTTGCTTAACTTTTTTTGGTTTTAGGACCTACTCTTCACATCCGAATAGGTCCCCAAAGCGCTCTAGTGACTGCACATTTAGCATACTTTACTCCCCTACTATAAACTTAGCTGTCCAGGATTTCATAAAAGTTGTTGAACAAAATCGAAACAGTTTAGTTTCGAAACAGATTTTGATTATTTGAAGGATAAAATCGAAGTAGAAAATTATATAAATGATACTGCTTTAGTATTTTTCAAGATATTGCAATATATCAGATAAAGATTGCACACTCCTGTTTGCGGTAATTGGAATAAACTTACTTGTAAACAAACTGGAAATATGGGCTCATGGACTAATAATATTTAAGCTGCGAGAAATAAAATACTGAAACACTATAACAAAACTAATTCTTACTGTATAGTTCGTATTTTGGATCTTCGGCATAAAGTAGAGGCATTTTCCTCTTCATCTTGAGGAAAATACAGGGTTATTCACTATATTTTGACCCCCATGTAAACTGCTTAATTTACAGAATTAGAAAAAAATGTAAAATTCAAAAGTTATTCGAGTTTTAAATTATGATTTTTTGACATATATATCGTACTAGTGACGTCATTCATTTGGGCGTGATGACGTAATCGACTATTTTTTAAATGGGAATAGGGGTCGAGGGCTAGCTCATTTGAAACATTATTTAATTCCCTATTTAATAATATAAATATTAACATGATTAATTATACAGGGTGTTCAAATTTTTTTTTAATTAAATTAATTGACACGAAAAGAAGAATGTATGTAATTTATTTAATTCAAAATACATTCTACTGCTGTCAGAAAACAGAAATAAATCTTTATTGAACAAATAAACATTAAAAAAATAAAATAAAAATTCCATTTTTATTCAGTTGCAATGCGAAGGCAAAACAATCTTATTTTTCACTTAGAATACGGAGCGCAGTACCAGCACTCTGAATTGACGATTTTCGACTCTTTTTGGAGTCTCATCGGAGAAAACGTAGGTCTGCTGCTCCATACCCCAAGTGGCCAACACCGAGAGTTTATCCCCCACATCGCAACTGACGTAACATAAACATTACTTTTCACTTAAATTCAATGTTCAATCTGCCACCCATCTGTCTCTTGACAGTTTGAACATTGAAATTAAGCAAAATCAATGTTTATTTATGCAATAAACTTTTATTTCTGTTTTCTAACAGCAGTCAAATGTATTTTAAATTAAATAAATTACATACATTCTTCTTTTTGTGTCAATTAATTTA
This sequence comes from Diabrotica virgifera virgifera, assembly GCF_917563875.1. Taxonomy (NCBI): domain Eukaryota; kingdom Metazoa; phylum Arthropoda; class Insecta; order Coleoptera; family Chrysomelidae; genus Diabrotica; species Diabrotica virgifera. The sequence goes on along the minus strand of NC_065448.1, from coordinate 249,650,329 downwards.
ATTAAAAAAAAACATTTTTGACACCCTGTATAAATAATTATCTTAATGTTTATAATACTGAATAGAGAATTGAATTACCTTTCAAATGAGCTAGCACACGACCCCTATTCTCATTTAAAAAATAGTCGATTACGTCATCACGCCCAGATAGATGAAGTCACTAGTATGTTACATATGTCAAAAAATCATATTTTAAAAATCGAATAACTTTTGTATTTTGCATTTTTTTCTAATTCTGTAAATAAACGAGTTTACAAGGGGGTCAAAATATAGTGAATAACCCTTTACAATCAAAGACAGTACAAAAATTTGAAGAAATATTTAAAGCTAACTACTTTAATAAATCCCAGAATGATCTGCAGAATCCAATACCAGAGCCAGCACTTAGTCCTAAAAACGAACATATCGAGTTTGATTTGGACATATTTCTTACCTATTTAAGAAAGCTGATAATGATAACTTGCAATCTTGGAAGTGTGAAATTGAAAAATATTTAAATAAGCCTAGGTCAGAAGATTCTGAGAATATACTTGATTGGTGGAGAAGACACGAAAATGTCGACCCGTCATTAACGAAAATGGCCAAGGATTTTCTCGGCAACGCTCGGCAACGCCAGCAACATCTGTACCTGCTGAAAGCTGAAAGGTTATTTTCAAGAGCAGCTTTAACAATAACAAAGCCAAGAAATCAGCTAGGCGCTGACTCCATAAGAATTTTAGTTTGCAATTTTAGTTTCAACAGGATTGTGCAAGTATTATTTATTACTAGTATTAGAGTATTAGATATTACTTACTAATTTATTTCAAATTTATCTTATTGTGTTCATGTTTTAATGAAATTAACGCAATAATTCGATGAAAGAAAAATTATTTTGACATAATATTTAAAAGTCAAATCAGTAGACAATTACAATGGTTTTGAATCGTCGTCATGAAAACCAATATCGTCGTCGTGGTAACCCGTTATATTGAAAGTTTGGTTTTGACAACCTTGTCAAAGAATTAATTTATGTGCCTATTTTTGTGGCTTTTTTCAAACGTACGGCCCTAGAAAAAATATTGTTCCTAACTCATGCGGAAAGTGTCTTCCCCGCACTTGACTGCTTGCCCGAACTCCGCTATCGCGTCGTTCTGGTCAACGGCAGTCTCGTGCGTGAAAGTATCACTTTCCGCACTAGTTAGGAAAATAACTATTTTAGAGTTTTCATTATTAGTGTCAAGGTATTTCAAGATTTCTTGTTTTCTTGACAAGAAATCTTGGTATTGACATAAAATTTCTTGTCTTGTCTTGAAATCTAAAATTACTTCTTGTCTTGATCTGGTCTTGAAATCAACCCAAATCTTGGCGACCCCTACTAGGGGTCGACAAGACAAGAATTCTTGTCTTGACAACAACTTCTTGTCTTGTCTTGAGAAAAAATCAAGAAATTTAAAAAAATCTTGTCTTGACGTTTTCTTGATATTTTATATCTTGTTTTGACTCAATAAATTTCAAGATCTTGAAATTTCTTGATTACCCGGTCCGGTCCCGATCGAAAATCTAAATAAATGGAAAATATTAGATAAAGAATGGGTTCTGATCAGTAAATTTTGTCAGTATCTGAGAAGCTTTAAAACACTTTCTTCAATACTCGAAGACTCGAAGGGGAAAAATATTGCACACTCCCATTGGTGGCAATTGGAGTAAACTTACTTTTAGAGAAACTGGAAATACTGGGCTCATTACCTCGATAATTAAATTGACATAGACACTACCGACGAGTAATTAATTTACTTCATTCAAGCTTCGAGAGATAAAATACTGAAACACTATAAGAAAACTAATTGGTTATACTGTATATTTCTTATTTTGGATGCTCAGCATAAAGTAGAGGCATTTTCCTTTTTATCTTGGAGAAAGCTTCTACAATCAGAGCTTACTATTTTATTAAATCCCAGAATGATCTATAGAATCCAATAACAGAGCCAGTACTTAGTCTGAAAAAAGAAGATAACGAATTTGATTTAGATACTACTTACCTATTTAAGAACGCTGACAACGATAACTTACAATCTTGGAAGTATGAAATTGAAAAATACATAAATGAGCCTGGGTCAGAATATAATGATCTGAGAATATACTTGATTGGTGCAGAAGACACGAAAATATCTACCCGTCATTATCGAAAATGGCCAAGGATTTTCTCGGAACGCCAGCAACATCTGTACCTGCGGAAATGCTATTTTCAAGAGCAGCTTTAGTCAGCTTTAACAATAACAAAGCCAAGAAATGTGCTAGGCGTTGACTTCATGGGAAGCGTTATCTGCCTTAATTCATGGCTAATCAATTCCGATTTAAAAATGTGCTAAATTTGTTATTTAAAATAAAATCTAGTTTGCAATTTGATTTTCAACAGGATGAGGTAAGTATCATTAATTATTATTTTTAATTTCAATTTTTGTAAATCGTTTTAGTAAGTAAGTAAGTAAGGTATGCTTTATTGTCATAAAATTTTACCAATCTGTGGACAAAGCTTATACAAAATAAAAAAATACAATAAAAAACAAAAAATAATAAAAAACTACAGACAAAACAAAAACAGAAACAGACACCAAGTAAATGGCGTGAGTTATACTACTTAATAGCAAAAAAGTGTTCAATAAATTAAAATATGTTAAAATAATGTTATCTTTTTCACAAATAAACACGTTTTAGAGTTTTTATTAGGTTTGTTCTAGCATCAGTTTAAAATTGTTTGAAACCATCAGCGAATAGTCGACCAGCGCGAGTAGATACTGTCTTCACTGGTGACTGTATTATGTTCTCTCACTGACCAACTGTTTGCTGACGGTTTCTGACCAGTTTGACTGTTTTCTAGAACAAACCCATTATTAGTCAAGATATTTCAAGATTTCTTGCTTTCTTGACGAAAAATCTTGGTATTGATATAAAATTTCTTGTCTTATCTTGAAATCTAAAATTACTTCTTGTCTTGATGTTGTCTTGAAATCAAGACAAGATCAAGACAAGATTTTGAAATTTTAAAAAAGTTGGCGACCCCTAGGTGAGCCTTGGTCTACACCTACCGACATAGGAGAGATGTCTGCTGGCGATTTGTCCATCTTCCTGGAAATGGCAGGATGGACACTGAGCTAAGGACGACAAACCCCTGGAAAGATGCACAATGGGTCAATTGTGGCCTAAGTGCTGTGGGACTTGACTCGTCCTCCCTACTTTACAGATACAGATTTATCTTATGCGTCTTGTGTCTTAGTTGACATGTATTTCAGATAAGCTTTTTTGCTTTACATTTTTTCTTCACTTCGTACAAAACCATGGAGTTCTTCGCCTTTGAAGCAATTTATTTTTATTAATAATTCTTCCACCAAGAACTTACTTTAATTTTAATTTTATTTAAAATATAAATTGTTTCACCCTGTAATTGTATCCTCTCTAATATCATAAGATTAAAATGACCGGCAACTTAATACAAACTGAAAGGTGCGACGTGTGTTTTGATACGTTTTGCCGCTGCTTATAACATTGTATGGCTACAATTACAGTTGTACAACTACAGTTTGAAAGTAATAACAGCATTAAAGTAGAAGTGTCTAATCGACGCTTCGAGGATTATCCAGGCGGTAAAATCCGCTCTGGATGTTATTTTCGTCGTTACTCCCTTTATTATCTTGATTTAAGCTGACCATTCATCAGGACTATTGTTAAAACTGGACAGTTAAATTGTAATATGCTACAATGTTTATTAGAGGCATCGATATTCATTAGGGATGAAATTGTGTATGGCCATTAAAAAGAGCGAAAATTTTACGATCATATCCATAAAAAATTTGGCGATAAATTTTGTAAAAATTATTAACTAAAAACAAAGTTATGACAACTTAAATTTGGAAACTCACTAAGCTAATAGTTATCCTAGGGAACGGTATTTCTCGCCAGTGGCGCACAACCCCCCTTCATGCGACACTACGTCCGATCTACAATTTTCGTTTTTTCGTGATAAGGTTAATAGGACGTTTATTCTAAGCACAACGGCTATTAGCTGTAGAAACGACAAACAAATTTACGCTTTTGTACAATTTGAGATGGCAGAAAAGGACTTTCTGACTAAGCAATAAGATGCTAAATGTCTAATGTGAATTAATAACCTATCACGAAAAAATGAAAATTGTAGATCGGACGTTTTTACTAAGCAGGGCAGATATATACACGAAATTTTCGATTTTCTAAATCTGACTGAATTGAAAATGGAGCCAAATTCCATCTTAAAGTATAGAAAAAGACTCTCCCATCCATGTGTCAACCATCCGTTTTGGTCCAAGAGGGTGGATTTTACTGCACTTCCCATTTAGGGTCTGTTTTTCGTTCTCGTCCCTAAAACTCCCAAAAATTTAAAAAATGGAAGTTCGACCTTTTCGGTCTCTGATAGTACTAATCATTAACTTTCCAACGCATGTTTAATTTTGAAAATCGGTTTTACCGTTCAAAAGTTACTGAACTCAGAAATTTTATTCAATTACTATTTAAAAAGGGAAAAATGTTTTCCACCTACCTCTACCGAAAGTATACTTTTCCGGACCTGATTGTAGGGAGCAAAGTTGTACTTTTCCTCCCTAGGGAGAAAAATATTTTTCCTCCCTAGGGAGGAAAAGTAAAAGTGACGTCATGGTATTTCATTCATGAAATATAACTTATTGACGTCCTGTACAATACCTATTTTCTATTAAGTAAGTATCTATACATTTTAACGTTTATTTAAAAACACTCTGTATTTGGCAGAATGGTAAAAAACAGTAAATTGTTATTCTGATTTAACAATGTTTACATTAATAATTTGACTTATATTTGACAGTTGACAGTTATATTGTACGTATTTGTTAGTTTTAGTTCTAATAAATTTTGTTGGTTAGTTACATAAATAAATTAAGTAAAAATGAAAAAATTACTTGTTATTTGAGGAAGGTGGAAAAACCATATGTATAACATGGGAGTAAAGTGCCTTTTCCTCCCTTGAATGATTACTGCCCTCCGCTACGCGTCGGGCAGTAAACTTCATTCTCGGGAGGAAAAGTAGCACTTTCCTCCCTTGTTATACAAATAGCTATTGTATGTATGCGTGTATGTATGTATGTGTGTGGAAAAGGTACACCGATCTGAATTTTTTTTTCTGTGTTTCAAGAGTGGGTCAGGGCCGATTCAGAACCGGTGTAGTTTTTGACTTTCGACCACCCATAAGGCAGCTATAGGACTGGGTAGGTAAAAAACGGCATATTTTTTGGGGATATATATCTTAGGTTCAAGGAGAGACAGGAAAACCGCAAGTACACCAAATCAATATCGTTGAGTTAAACTTTCAAATGGTGTCTAAGCGGTTAGGATCATGCATACACACGGCTCAGTATAGCCGAAAAACTGAAAATCTAAAAGATAAAGTTTTTCAATCCTAATAGCAACATTAATAATATTAAAAAATATTAAAAATATTACTAAAACATTTTTAAATTGAAACTTATTGGTACATTTCCCTGGTGACACCTCCAAGGCTTCTACAATTTGCAAGCCAAATGGATGCTGCAGTGAAGACAAAAGGGAAGGAATTCTACACGATACAATTCACAACCCCCGTCTGCAGCTTAGTAAAGTTCCAACGGAAAATGCACCTAGTTATTCTACGGAGTAATACTACTATAAAATAAAAATTTATACCATTTTTATACCATATTTATTTTATTTTATAGTAGTATTACTCCGTAGAGTAACTAGGTGCATTTTCGGTTGGAACTTTATCAAGCTGCAGACGGGGGTTGTGAATTGCATAGTGTAGAATTCCTTCCCTTTTGTCTTCACTGCAGCATCCATTTGGCTTGCAAATTTAGAAGCCTTGGAGGTGTCACCAGGGAAATGTACCAATAAGTTTTTAATTTAAAAATCTTTTAGTAATATTTTTAATATTTTTCAATATTATTATTGTTGCTATTAGGATTGAAAAACTTTATCTTTCAATTGCCAGATGACGCCTAGTCCCTAATCCATTCACGTCAGTTGCAGTGCGGGACTAATATATGTCGAAAAATTTACTGGATTAGAGAAAGCAACCTATGCATTCTCTGAAGAGCCTCTAACAAGAGGTGAAATCGTCGATAAGAGTGCTGGTTGCGCTCTCTAATCTAAGTAAAAATTAAGACATTTTTGGCTTCGCATTGCAACTGAATAAAAATGGTATACATTTTTATTTGAAAATTTAAACTTTGAAAATTTTGGTTTTTAGACAATTACTTAAAATTTTAACCTACGAATTTCGCCAATAACTGAGCGTTTGTAGGAGGACTCTAGACGCGTCTAACGGTGTATACCTCATATATAGGAAAATTCGAATTTTTAAGTGATAGGCTTCATAAATGTTATCAAATCTATTTCCTATGGGAAAAACGGTTTTTCAAGCTCAATAATTCCTGTAATACCTTCAGTTATCATACTTGACATTAGATGCATCAGATACTACTTGTCAATACGTTTCAAACTCATGTCTAGTGATCAAAATCGGTTAAACCGTTTAGAAGTTATCAAGCTTAAAAGTATAATTCCATTTGACTATTAACGCCGAATTGTTTTATGTAGTTGCAGTGGTTACGACGCTTTTGATAGGGCAATCTGAGTTCATTTATCGGCCATCCCAATATTTTTTTCAATGTATTTCGAATAAAAAAAAAAGAATGTGTGTGTACTTTGTACGCACGTAAGAAGTTATACTCCTATTATATGATTTCAACGAAATAAATATAATTTCAACAGGTTATTTGTATTTTAATTAAAGATTAAACTAATTTTTACTTACCACTTTCCAAAATTTTTTATTAAAACAATACCAAAAATAAAAAAAAAATAGAAAACACACGGGGATTCGAACCGGGGACCTCTCGATCTCCGGTCACACGCTCTACCACTGAGCTATATTCCCTTTGCTTTGACAGGTTACAAGATTTCTCATATATACTGACAAATTTAATAGGCCAAGTGAAGTATACAAAAATACTTAAATATACTTACTATTATTATAAAATATCTTATTCCCGAGAAAGACAAATCCAAAGACACAAAAATTATAATAAATATATTTAGCAAAACCACTTATAATATATTCTTTTCACGCACACCTTATTTGCGCTACATAAAGATGTAGCGACTAATACCATACTATCGGTATGCGCATGCGCCAGTGAATGTAAAAATTCACCCTCGTTCCTAAAGAAGTATAACTTCAAAAAATCTATTGTACATTCCTTGGACACTAGATCATTTGAGAGATAATGCTAGAAAGGCGACCATTTATTACGCTTAACGTGGAATCGAGAAACATTACATTCAACTTCATACATTTAGTTTATAAATAACTTTGAAAAACTCCTGATACAAGAATAAAAAACCGCTAGACGCCGTATTTTGGAAATATAGACGCGTGAAAATGTATTTTCATTTTGATTGAAAATAAAATTTTAGTTTTATTTTAAAAGATGTTTCCATAATATTTGCTAAATTTGAAGTAAAACTCAATACTAAACAAAACATACAAAACTAAAATACAAACTCTATCAAAGTTACTCTATCTTTGTTAATTTTAACTTTCTTCAAAATACTTTTTTTAATTTTTCATTGAAATTATTTTTTTTGCATTTTTTATTATTCCGTGAATTCCTATATTTATAATCAAAGGGATGATATTTATGTAGGTATATACTGAATTCAAATTTTATAACTGAAAATCATTGAATATCTCTCTTCCGCGTATTCTAATCCGGATATGTAAGGAGTTCCAAAAAGATTCAGATGTCCCACGAATGAATTTAAAAATGAGCCAACGCACACGATGTAGCAACAAGCAACACCTGTTGTTATCCCACATGAATAGAGAGATAAATATCGATTTTAAGTTACTACGATGGGGCATATACACGTTTCAATGCACATATATCTTACAGAACATTTAGCAAACGATAAACTAATATAGGCAAAGGAGAGTATGAGCGTTCGATAGTTCGACACATCGTTAATCTTGCATTTTAGTTGGATAGTGGCTTTTCAAGCTTTGTGAGAATCGAAACAAAAAGACTATAACTGCTTTTGTAAGCTCGTATGCTTTTTGAATAACCAATTTTACTGTCTGTTTAATAAGAAAATTAAATGTACAGATTATCCATAGAACTACTAATGGAAGCAAAAACAAACAAATAAAAAATAATTGAATCATTTGGTAACAACCACAATCTTATATTATTTAACCTTTTCAATAAATTATGCATATAAAATTAAGATTTAACAACAATATTTTTAAGATGGTATACATGTTATAGTCAAAGCCCGAATTTCGGGCACTCCTAGGTTTGACTAGGCAATCCTCAGGTCTGACTGACGATCTTAGTCAAAGCTCGAAATAACGTTACAGTTTCGGCCTTTGACTAGTCAAACCTAGGAGAGACTACGTTAGTCAGGCAAAGGTCGAAATTTAATTTTAGAAATCGGGGTTTGACTAGTCAAACCCCGATCAGCTATTAAAATGTCGTAATTCGTTAGATTACGTTTAATAAAACTTCATTTTTTAATTTGAATGTTTATTATTTTTATCTTGTAACTAAAATAAAAAAAAAATGAGTGCTTATTCTCACATGTTGAGACGTTGAGACGTTATGGCATTGAATGTTAAGGCTGAATTGTTTGACAATTTTCTTCTTCCTAGTGACGACGGTCCAGGGGCTTCGTTAATATTATGGTGATCCTTAGTTTTCCTCCGATTGCAATATCTTCTTTCACAGTTCACATTACTTCTTCAGATGTGGTTTGTTGTATTTGCCAAAAAGAGAGCTCTGATGCATATACGTGCATAATTTGTAATCAGGTGGTACATGTTGTGTGCGCTGACAGCACTCTTGGTGCATACTATGAAGGTTTTGAAAGAAAAGTTACATGCATGCGTTGTGCACAGACAGAAAAAATTAAAATAAATAAAGGAGAGGCGATTGAAGGTCTTCATGCCCAGGCTATGAAACAATTAAGTGAAAAAAAATTTCCTCCAATTTCGATCGGAAAAACTGTAGCAATACCTAATACCAGCTTTGATAGAGCCAAAGGAGATGCTCGAAATTTTTGGGTATCATACAAGATAAAACAATTATTGACGGTTTATATAGAGTTGGTCCGAAATACGGAACAATAAACACATTTTTTTCAAGAAATTAAATATGCGAATGCAAAGAGAATTTTCTTAATTTCGACGATGTTCCAGACGTTAAGCTGTCTCTAAGAGAAATTAGTACAAAAGATTCTAAATTTGGAGAACAAGGTTTTATAAAATGCTACTGCAATAAAAAATGCTCATCAAAATTATGTAAGTGTATAAGGTCTAACATATTGTGCAACTCTAATGCCTGGTTGCACCAACAGATCTTAAGCTAAGACGTGCCTTAAGCTCAGCTTACGAAACATACGGGTTGCACCATTGACTCTTAAATCAATTTTCAGCTGACTACAATGGATTGCCACGCGGATTGCATTTTAAAGAACCAAAAATTATGGTGCAACGTAAGTGAGACTTAAAGCGGCCCTATCTATAAGTTGAGCTGGGCTAAGGTGGAGCTTAAGATTTGTTGGTGCAAACAAGCATAAATGCCATAATGCCTCAACATGTGAGAATAAACACTAATTTTTGATTTTAATTACGACAATATAAAAATAATATTGTTCTGAAGCTATTTTCTTGTGGCATTTTTGTAATAAACTATTCTAATTGGGAAAAAGAAGCCACAATTTAACTAAAAAATTTATTTTATTAACGTTTCGACGATCAAACCGGTTGTCGTTGTCAAAATACGTATATGTATTACCAGCGCTGTTTTTGTAACAATATAGGTTCCGGTACGCAATGTTCCGGGGGTCTGGGGAGGGTTCATAAAAGGGTCCGTACCCGGGAAAATTTTTTAAATTTATCCTCAATAAGGTCGTTTTAAAGCTATTTGGGAGCAAGGAAAAAATTCAGGAATTTGTCTATAATTTTGTTGTTTTTTCGTATTTTTTGTCCCAAGAGGTACCGGTACGGCGTACCGGCGCGTACCATAACAAAAACAGCACTGTGTATTACTAAATATGTATTAAAATATGTATGTAAAATATGTATGACTAAATTAGTAAAATAATTTTTTTAGTTTAATTGTGGTTTATTTCCCATTTAGAATAGTTTATTATAAAACTATTATACCTTATCTAACAAATTACGACATTTTAATAGCTGATAGGGGTTTGACTAGTCAAACCCCGATTTCATGAAATTAAATTTCGACCTTTGCCTGACCAACTTAGTCTCTCCTAGGTTTGACTAGTCAAAGGCCGAAACTGTAATTTATTTCGGGCTTTGACTAAGACCGTCAGTCAGACCTGAGGATTGCCTAGTCAAACCTAGGAGTGCCTGAAATTCGGGCTTTGACTATAACATACATACCTTCATTGGAATTTTTCTGTCACATAACACACCACATGCTTCCCCATTTATTTCCCCATTACTCTGTAATACCGAGTTATAATCCTAGGTATTTAAAACTTTAAAACTAAAAATTTAAAACTCGATAAGTCGGATTAATCGGGACCGTGGCCGATCCGGGCTATCGAAAATCCGGATTAGCCGGAGAATATGGTAGAAATTAATCAAATACGGAATACTTGAAAATAAACTCCATTATAATTGCAAAAACATGAAATACATATGCACAGTACATCTAAATTACGTAGAGTTGTATAAAGTATTGTTTATTAAAAAAAAAAAAATACGCGGCTTGTAGGTGTAGGATACGGCTGTAGTTTCGTGTTGCAACAAAATTGAAAATGGTTATTCATTTTTGATTATTGTTTATTTCTTGGTAAAAGACTCAGCCAAAATAAAAAAATATTTACCGCGGAACTTTATCGCGCTGAGCAGATGGGACGTGAATTATAAATTGTAAAATTCCCTCATCTCCTTTAGTCTCAGCATCCGTTATGGCTTGCAAATTGTAGAAGCCTCGGAGGTGTAACCAGAGAAGGATTCCCATTCTGGTAGGATGTAGAGTAACATTTTTGGATGTTGTTTTATGTGCTAGTAGATTGAAAACTTGGTCTTTTGCTAGTAGTTGCCGCAAGAGCATCCCTGCCATTTTGTTCGTTGCAATCCGTCACTACACGCTGGGGTTTGTCCTGGTTGGGTCAGAGGAGAGAGCAGCATATGTGCCTCCTGATGAGAGACTAATAAGTTTCGAAACCGGTAGAGATGCGGCTGTATTTTCGTGTTGCAACGAAATTGAAAATGGTTTATTCATTTTTGACAAAGATATTTGTTTTGTCTGATGAAAATCGATCCAGGTTAGCCGGACTTCTGGGTTATCGGAGTTCCACTGTATCCTCGTATTTACAGTAGACCGCATGGATTTTCACAAGAGCTATGATCTTGTAACTAACACGTAAACTTGTGTACTGTTTCGAAATGACTCAAAGCTCTTGTCACAATCCACTACCCCTCAATCCTTAAAACTTAAATAGACATTCCAAATACTCAGTTTTTGCCTTACCACCTAAAAGTTTTAAATCTTTTTTCTCAAAAGCTTGTCTCCACTCTTCCAGTTTTTGTTCAAAGTCGCTTTTACTATTTCCTACTAACACTCTATCATCAGCATATATTAAGCACCAGGGAATGTTATACTGTAGTTTCGCTGTTACCTGATACAAAACTAATGAGAATAAATAAAGACTAAACACCGAGCCTTGGTGCAATCCTACTATCACATGATATCAATTTCTCCCACACCTGTCCTCATCATCACATCATCACACAGCCAAATTTGTCCACTGTCGGACATAGGCCTCCTCAAGATGTCTCCACCCTTCTCTGTCCGGCGCAGCCGCAATCCAGTTTGTCGCTATTCTTTTAATGTCGTTAGTCCATCTGGTAGGTGGTCTTCCACGACTTCGTTTGTCTGCCCTTGCTGCCACTCTAAAATCTTCTTTGTCCATCTGGTGTCTCTCTGTCTTGCGACGTGTCCTGACCATTTCCACTTCAACTTCGTAATACGTTTTATGATGTCCTCCACTCCAGTTCTTCGCCCTAACTCATGTTCCGTGGGTGGTGTGTTGACGGAAACGATTAAATGAAATTAAAGTAAGTGTAAGACAACGAACAATAATATATTTATTTATTTTTGGTTAAAAAGGCGTGCTTATATCTCGTAAAAGGGTTTGTTATTCTTTGCGGGACGAAGGTTTGTGTCAGACTGCCTGTGGATGAACTAAAAACATTAGTTTTACATTTCTATGGTTTCTAAAGAAGTTGAAGACTAATTTATCGGCATAAGGAGGCTGGCCATTTATCGTCCCGTAATCTATTATGGAATTTGCGTTTCCAATACATAAACTGAACAGGCCATCAACATCTGGTGTTTTAATAGCTGAGAAGGCATTTCATCCGAATACTGATATATTTCGTTTCTTAAAATTTAACAGGCCCTTTATGAATATGGTTTGTGAATTTTAAATTGGGACGTATTATTTCATTTTGAAAAAGTTATTAAAAATTAAAATAAGCAAAATAGTAATTGAAGCGTATCGCCACACTCATCATTTCGTATTCTGTCTCTCAAAGTTAGGCCAAGCATGGATCTTGTCATTTTTCGTTGTGCTACTTGTAATTTTCTTATTGATTTTTTAGTCAATGTCAGTGTTTCAGCTCCATAAGTAAGCACCGGAAGTAACACCTGTCCTAACTAGTCGTTACTCCCTCATACATATCTCTCACAATCTTTACATATTCAGTGGGGACTCCTTTCCTATTGGGGGCCCACTGCAAAAAATCTCGAGGAACTCCATCATATGCTTTCTCAAGATCAATGGATACCATATGAGCATTTGTTCCTTTACTCCTGTATTTTTACATCAACTGCCTTATAATGAAAATTGCACCTGTTGTTGATCTGCTCTGCATAGAGCCAAATTGATTATCGGATATCTCGGTTTCTTTACGTATCCGTCTATCAATTAATCTGTCCCATATTTTCATAGTGTGACTTCGATTCGACTGGCAAAACGATAAGTAAGTTTTTTCACTGTTTTTTGAAAGTTCTACAAAGCTTTGGCAACAGTGCGTCGGCAGTACGTGACACTATCACAGACGAAGGCACAATATTGTGATAATAATAATTATCGTACTTATAAGTGCGCTAAATGTTGCTAAATCAGTCAGTTAAGTTCGATTTCTTGTTATAGATAATCGATTTTAGTAATTCCAAGGCGAGACAAAATCGAGCCATGGTTTAAAAAAATTTATTTGAAGAAAGTGTATTTTTTGTTCTTCTTAATGGCGGTAAAGACTCGTTTCTGTAATATTTTATTTAAGAGGAAACAGTAGCGATCAACAGGTAGCGAAAACGCGTTCCAAGATTGCGGCTGTAGTTTTGAATATTTTTTCGAGATATTTGGCACACTTATTCGTAATATAATAAAGAATGGCGGTACAGAGCCCAATTTGAAAAATATATTAATATGTGGAAATTACTCTGTAATTAAATACAATATTAAAAAACGAGCCTGTGCCGCCATCAAGAAGAACAAAAAAATACACTTTCTTCAAATAAACTTTTTTATCCGATGCCTAGATTTTGTGTCATTTTGGAACTACTAATGAAATAAAAAATTTTAATAGTTCCAAAATGACACAAAATTTAGGCATCGGATAGAAAAGTTTACTTGAAGAAAGTGTATTTTTTTGTTGTTCCTAATGGCGGTACAGGCTCGTTTTTTTAATATTGTATTTAATTACAGAGTAATTTCCACATATTAATATATTTTTCAAATTGGGCTCTGTACCGCCATTCTTTACTATATTACGAATATGTGTGCCAAATATCTCGAAAAAATATTCAAAATTATAGCCGCAATCTTCGAACGCATTTTGGCTACCTGTTGATCGCTACTGTATCACCTTTATTATGAAGTAATTTCCACATACTAACATAATATTTCTCAAATGGGGCTCTGTACCGCCACTCTTTACTAGGTATATTACGTATATATGTGCCAAATAACTCGACAAAATATTTAAAATTAAAGCTGCAATCTTGGAATGCTGTTTCCGTCTTGGTGGCCCGCTGATGTAGCCTTTTAATATAATATGTTCGGTTATTAAAAATAAGTTTTTATATGATATTATGATTCTTCATAATAATTTAATAATGATTTTTCACGTAAACCAAAAAATGCCACAAAGTATCTTACAAAAAATATGCTTTACTTATCACCCTCTATATTTTGCAAACTGACAACTTCCTTGACTAAGGCATTTTAAGAAAAGCTTTATATTTCTGCGTTTTTAAATCCTAATAACACTTCTACAAGATATCTACAACTTCCGTAGCATTAAATAATGATAGAAATGATGGCGTCCCAATATTTATTGCCCAAATGGACCGAAAATCGAAAGAGAAAGCCAACAACTTCCGGAAGTTGATCCCTAAAAAATTTCTTTTTTCTTCCCAAATTGCCGAATAATATCTTACTCGCAGGATTTTCGCCCCAAGTTCGTTTTTCTTTGGTAAAAATCTATATTTTATTATAGAAATCAAACTCGTGAAATTTTTTGGTTTTGAGGATGATATATTTAGTATAAATATAGTAGTGGGAATAAAGCTGCAGAGGATATTTTGTCTTTAGTACAACTTACTTAAATTTATATCATTACTTTAGTATTACCTGCTAAATTGATTGTGTACCACTGTTATCTCCTTTTGTAATTATTATAGCCAAGGGAATGAAGCATTTTGGCTCGCAATTTTTTCGTCCAGCATGGATTTATACTTTGAAATTTTCACAGAAGGTAGGGAATAGTCCAAGGATTATTTTCTATATCATGCTGCTGTACGCTAAAACCTTGGGGGTAGTTGCCACCCCATATCGAGGGTGGGAATTTTTTATTACATTTTAACCATGTAAATCGATGTAAAACTTAATTCTAAGAAAAAAATGTTTTTACATTTTCTTCGTAAACTAATATTTTTCGAGTTATTCGTGGTTGAAAATAACAGTTTTTCGACGGAAAAATCGACTTTTTTAGAGGGTTTTTTGAGAATAACTCGAAAAATATGCATTTAATAAAAAAACTGTGGATATAAAAATTGTATCTTTTAGTAACATAAACGAAACTTTTTTCTCTAATATTTTTACGACCAATACAAACCGAAATACGGCATGTTAAAAGTTAGCTGTTTTCGTCAAATGCATAATTTGAAATAATCAAAGCTAAATAACGGGAAATCTTTTTATTTTTCCAGGAAAACTTAGATGATTTTTTGCAAGAATACAATAACATCTTTTAAAAAAAATAATACAAAGTTTCTAGCATAAAAATTGAGCAACTTATGATAAAAAAAGTCGGTACCTGTTTTTCTCTACGAAAAAAAAAAAACAGTGAAAACAACCCCCTAACTACCCTTGCAATTAAAAATTGGTCTTCGACTTTCTGTAATTCCTTTTATATCTATATTATCAATACACTCAAGAAGTTTGACCTATTTAAAAGGCCTTATTTTAGAAACATTTGAGTTTAAAGAAAAATTGATTTTTTGCAATTTCGCATTTTTTATCATTTCCTTCAAAATATCTCCGAAAATACTGGAGATACGAAAAAAATGATAGAATACTAAATTGTAGATTTTTTAATAACTAAAATTTCCTTATGCATAGATTTTCATCACAGTGAAAAGTTACTGAGATATAGCTGTTTAAAATATCTATTTACGAGCAAACATCCCCTTATTCGAGCCCTTTAAACCCATCTCAATTAAAAATTAAGGGGTCTTACGGAATTTAATTTACACAGTCTTATATCTCTTCAAAAATCCTACAAAACCGTTATTGAAAAAACTTTTTGTCGAAAAAAAATGAAGGAGCTATGTTTATAAAACTATTTTTTTTTTCGAAAAATTCGAATAGTTAATGTATATAATACCACAGAGCCGGTTCGTATACTGGATGATGACTAAACAACTTTTTGTATGTACTCCAATTTAACCCTGTTATATGTTCAGTTACATTTTTTACTTTTGTTTTCTCTCTTATCCATTTGTTTGATTTTCTGTCTTGTAGTTTTATTCCCAACATAGATCTTTCCATTTTTCTCTGAGTTATTTCTATTTTGTTTATGTTGGCCTTTGTTAATGTCCATGTTTCTGAGCCATACGTCAGAAAAGGAAGGATGCACTGGTCAAATACACGGGTTTTTAGGTACTATTTGCAATCTTATATCTTAACTTTGCAAACGCTGCCCACGCCAATGGCGTGGGCATATAAAACATAATTATTGTGTATTGTCAGTAATGCCACTGGATTGTCACTAATAATCTTCGGGTGAATACGAATTTATTTTCTTAACAAAAATGTCAAAATTATCATTATTTGGTATAGGCATTCCTTTAACAGAATTTAAATTCTTTAATAATGTAATCTTTTGCATTTGCTCTCTTAATTTTGAATTTATGTGTTTCGCTTGTGTGACGATATTATACATAATTTAATACTTTCTTTATCATATAATTACCATCTTCTTTGAAGCGTGTGCAAATAAGATATAGGTCAAAAATTTCACGCTTCGCAGAGCTTTTTTTCTTCCAGTATATTGTCTAATCATGAGACTGAATGGTGTCTGCGAAAAATTTCATTATATCAAATTATTCTTGTGTAAGAAATGTAACAGAAATTGGAAAATTAAAATTTAGCGACGATACAGGGTTGATGTTTAATCGTATTATGCATGTGGACAAAAAATAATTTAACCTAGTATAATATATGTACTACTCAAAATAGTGTAAATTTTTATTACACTCAACGGTAAAATTTCGCATATTGATATTATTAATAAACGACATCAAAAAGAAAACTGGCAAACGTATTATCGAAACACGAGAACTGGAAGTAATTACAAACAAATGCAGCCTGAAATTCCCATAAAAAGATGGTTTCATTCTGTATCAAATCGCCATTTCATAAGAGTTATAAATAGGTTGAGATGTAATCACGCTCTTACTCCCCTTCATATGTTCAGTTTGGGTCTCACAGAGTCACCTAACTGTGAGTGTGGACAAGAAGGTGATCTACTACATATTCTCCTCGAATGTTCCCATCAATCAGTAAATATAAACAAATTTTATGATAATCTTAATATTTTAAAAATTCCACTTCCCGTCTACCTAAACAATTTGATTTTTTCTGAAGATATTAATATATTAAAAACAATTTACGAGCATATCAAAAACTGTAAATATAAATTGTAGCAATATAATTAACCCTATATTTAAGTAATTTTGTTAAAACAAAACACGCATGTTTGTTAAAACAAAACAAACATGTTTGTTTTGTTGTTATTTTTTTTAACCCTCTAGATTTAAATAATTATTGTGTATTATAATTGAAAAAAAAAAAAGAAAAAAAAAGAGAAAAAAAAAAAACAAAAAAAAAAGAGTAAAAAAAAGAGAAAAAAGAGAGAAAAAACACGAAGAAAAAAAAACTAAGAAGATGTAAACCTCCGCGAAGTTGAATCGGGTTTATGTCTTAGCGTAGTAAAAAAAAAAACAATTAAAAAAAAACATATTAAAAATATATACAGGGTGTCCAGAAACTCTACCGACAAACGAAGACAGGAGATTATTCAGATAATTTTAAGATATTTTAACCTAATTCACCTAGTCCGAAAATGCTTCCTAAAGGAGCTAGAGCTCTTTGAAGATGACGTCGTGTAAGTAGTTTTTCTTAAATAACTCCAGAACGCTTATATTGAGAAAAACGAAAATTGGTACACACATTTATCTTCCAGAGATAAATCGACTCCATGCATTGCGAATTTCTATTACCGATCATAGGCGTCCGTTTTGGGTAGGGCAACAATTATTTTATCGCATAACTTTTTTATCTTTAACTTTTGAGCATTTTTGACTCTGGATTATTAAATTGTGAGATATTCTACAACTAAAAGGTGCTCTTGTTTTAGGTCGATAGAATACACCGTTTTCTAGAAAAATCGATTTGAAAAATTTTTCTTTTGAATTTCCAAAAAAAATTCAAAAAAAAACTATTTAGAAATCTGAAAACTGGTACGTTTATTTATATTTCAGAGATGAATCGATTTCATTAACTGCGAATTTCTAGTACGGGTCATATGCGTCCGTTTTGGGTAGGTCAACGGTTATTTTATCGCATAATACTTTTGTCCTTAATTTTTAAGCATTTTTGACTCTAGATTATTAAGTTATGAGGTATTCTAATACTAAAAGTTACTCTTGCTTTAAGTTGATAAAATACACCGTTTTTTTTGAAAATTTTGTTCAATTTTTATTCAAATTTAAAAAACGAAAAATTTTCAATTCGATTTTTCTAGAAAACCGTGTGTTCTACGGACTTAAACCAAGAGTACCTTTTAGTACTAGAATACCTCACAATTTAATAATCCAGTGTCAAAAATGCTTAAAAGTTAAAGACAAAAAAGTTATGTGATAAAATAACCGTTGCCCTACCCAAAACGGACGCCTATGATCGGTACTAGAAATTGGCAATGGATGGAATCGATTTATCTCTGAAAGATAAATATACGTACCGATTTTCGTTTTTCTAAATTGAAGCGTTCTGGAGGTATTTAAGAAAAACTAATTACAAGAAGCCATCTTCAAAGAGCTCTAGCTCCTTTAGGAAGCATTTTCGGACTAGGCGAATTGAGCTAAATTGTCTTAAAATTATCTGAAGAATCTCCTGTCTTCGTTTGTCGGTAGAGTTTCTGGACACCCTGTATATATATATAAAAAAAATATATATATATACAAAAAAAAATAAATATATACAAAAAAAATATTTACATCCAAAATAATGTATTTATTTAGATAGTAGTATGTTAGTTTATTATGTACATATATTTAGAGTTAAAAATACAAAAAAATTCCTCTGATTGAAAAAAAAAATTTGTTTTTAAAATAAAATGTCTGGCTGATTGGCTCAAATTCACACACAAAAAAAACCGGTAAAAAAATCGATACACGTCTATTTTAAAAGGAAGAAGACACATTTTTAGAGATACACTTATAGATAGGGCGTAGATTTAAGTAGAAACATGAAATATAGATTAGAAACACAATTTACGTGAAAAAATTATTTATTTATGAAAACATGTGACATCATTCGAAAATTGATAAAAATGAAAAGTCATTGTTGATAAAAAGAGTTATTAACAAAATAATGTTTATGTAATTATAAAATAGTATTTTCTCCTATGATCTTTATAACATCCTGCATACGTCTTGTCATTGCAGTAGTTAAATTTTTAACATTATGTAACAAAAATATGTCATATAAATATTAGATTGGATTGAGGTCGGGGCTGGAAGCTGGCTAATTTATATGGACAATACTGACGTCTTCTAAGTATTCATTGACGATGATTCTAGTACAGAATGAGCGTTATCGTTCGTAACAATAAAATTAGGTCCAACGAATGGCACAAAATATACCAGCTGCCCATCTAGAGTGGTTGTTATATTATACCTTGTTCCTCTCATAGAATTTCTATCCACAAGAACTAATCAGTATGGGTATCGGAACTTAAAGAGCCCAAACCACAACTGAACCGCCTAGATTATTTTTTCGGCAATACTGCATTAGGTAAATCGTTTTCCTTGAATTTGAATTTTCTCATGAAAAGAAAGATGATGATCTAGACTCTAGAAGGTGAAGTCGCGTAAGTAGAATCTGTTTTTCTATTATTGAAAGCTCTTTTGTGTTCTGCTATACAAAGGTTCTACCAGTTTGACCGATGTAAGTTTTTGGCAGTGATCACATGAAAGTTTTTATACAAAACTGTAAGTGCATTTTCTTTTGTCTATTGCTGTTATTAATGTAGGATTGTAAATAGTTTACCTTATATTTTAAGTTCCCCTGTATATCATTTTTCTTAATTATTAGTACGAGAACGGGATAAGGGTCTCACATATGGACGTTGGCACAGATGTGCAGAACGAATTGGGGATTACGGCGACGGTAGCGGACTACTTTTAATTTTTGTAGTTTTGGGTTATTGGAAGATGTCGGTATATGCTTTGAACCAATTTTAATTGGGTTGTTTCACAGGAAAAAGGAGATTAGCCTAAGATGGTTTGTTTTAGCGTAGGGAAAGAAAACGGATACATTTAGTCGATATAACATCACAGCGACGACCAGACGCGTTCTTAGGAATAATACTTAGAAAAGACGAATTAAGACGGGTATTATATTGATTAAACGCAAATTATCTATAAATACATTTTATTTTTGTAAGAATAAGAACACGTAAGATTTTGGTCGCAATTACACACTTTTACACTTTTACATTTCGTCAATTTAATGGTATCAATAATTTAGTCATCTATTTTATTCTTTTTCTCATGATCATCTTTCAGTGCGTCACAGTTTTTTTTATTTCTTTCTAACGCATTAAATTGTATGTGACAGAAAAAAAGGCACGTCCGTAATTACAGACATTTACAACATTTATTCTAGTTACTCTAGTTGTCGATAGATGGCGCCATAATAAAAAAAATAATTTTTTTTTTAGATAATAATATTACAAATATAATCTGTATAATTTATAAGACTATACAAATCAAAGAAAATACCATTTTATAAATGCAAGAAACACATTTGATTTGTTTTTATTCCAAATTCAAAATAAAATGTGACAACTGTTAGATTTAACTAAAATGTCATGTTAGAATAAATGTCATAAATGTGTATTATCACGGACTTACGCATTTTCCTATCATTTGTTACGCACTGAAAAATGCTCATGAAAAGGACAATATTAATTAAAACTGTTAAACATCAAACGGACTTTTATTACGATTGTCTTTAAAGAAAACCTACATTAATATATTTGCTTAACACATTCGTGGACCGTCTTCATATGGAGACGGTAATTTCTCTTTGTAAGTGTTTGCATATGCAGTCGTATTTGCGAATGGGTTAAGTTAATGTTTGTTATGAAAGCTTGCGTTACTCCCTTCTTTTTTATATGTTTGTTTATTTTTTGTTATACCTTTCCTGTATACGTAATCGAGCAAAAGGTACTGAGTTATTCTCTGATGGTGGAAAGAACTTCCATCAGGTGAAAGATCGAAGCCATCATTTATTTAAAAGAAGCCATTACAGAGCTATTGACCATGTTGTTTTCAAAACTACTTTTTAAACGTACACTTGCGACACAAAATCTTGCTTCTAGATAATAATAAATATGTGCTTGAAAAACAAAGTGTTCCAGAAGTAAATACAGTTAAGAAGAAAATATAAAAGATTGTATTACCAAAGAATTTAAAATTCTTCTAAAGGAAAATACCATAATTAATAATAACATTAATATTTTTTAACTTTAGCTATTTTTTAACTATTAGGAATAATAAGTGAGGTCTTTCTCAATCAGTGATCCAAGGTATTGAGAAATCTCTTGGATGTTTTTGGACTATATATCAAGTTTAATTTTTTTGTTTCGTTTCTTCATATAGGTATCACTAATTCTCATTAGAAGATGTATCATTAAAAATAATTTCCCGAGATAAAAGAATTGAAGGCAAGAAGACAGGTGGAATAAATGTTATTACGGATTTTTTTAATTTTTGAACCGCGTAAACTACTGGGAGATATTATGGAGGATATAATATTATACAATGAGTTAAGTGCAATTTAAGAATTACAGTGAGATCATATAGACCTGGATCCCGCATACCAAAAAAAGTTGATTAATAGCAAGCTGAAAATTTGTTAATAGCTTACCGGTATCTAGTCGGACCAACTTTGGTGTATGGGAACACTGGAACAGGGAAAGTTTTAATTCGAACGTCAGACTACAAAAACCTCCCATGTATTTTATCGGACAGAACTTCCAATTGATTTGTTACCATTTCATTAAACTCTCGTGCAAAAATCAGACTGGTGTTTATAACAACTGAGCATTTTAATAAGTGGAACACAAAGAACATATCAAATGACAAGAATCATGTTGGTTAGTAATAGCAGTCTGATTTTTGCATGAGAATGTAATGAAAGGGTAACCAATCAATTGGATGTTCTGTCCGACAAAATACATGGAACGTTTTCGTAATCTGACGTTTCAAATTTTTAAACTGTTCCACAATTAAAACTTTCCCTGTTCCAGTGTTCCCATACATCAAAGTTTGTCTGACCAGAAATTTTCAGTTTGCTATTAATCAACTTTTTTTTGGTACGCGGGATCCAGGTCTAATAATACACCTAATGTAAATTACAATTTAACAAGTAGCTAGGTATATATTTAGTACAATAATATATCAGTTAAAGTTTAATGAATAATTTTGGGTCGTTTAGAAACTAAACTAAACTTTTCTATAACTCTATTCTACAACAAATAACATGTAAAACCTATTTACAATCTGTTTGGAAAATTAATGTGATTTAGGTAACTAACTCGGTTTTTAAAATTACAATTAGATTTTAAATTGTTTTTTATTGTCGGAGATTAAGGTCTGTGCTTTTCAATAATATATTTAGGACAATCTAAATAGATGAGCTAATTATGCAAATTTACGTAAAATGAATAATATCCTTTTACTGAATTCAAAATTGACATACCAATTTCATGAATAAAAGGGTCATAGTAAAGATAGGGGTCTCATTTGCTTCCAGAATACTTTTTATTTTTGAAATCCCACCATTTCCAATTATCACACTGATTTTATATTCATACACTAAACACAGGAAACAGCAGAAATAGGATACGACTTGATCGACATCTCACCTCTGATCCCTTCGCTTGAGAATAACGTGTCGCTAAGTGGAAAGTTTTAGGGAGAGGAAAAAATCCCTCTTTGTTTTGGCTGTTCATCCATCGGAACGTATTATAATTCCATCACTTTTGTTGCGTAGTCATCATTCACATACATATTACGTCAATCATTCCAAATACAAACGCATAACAATTACACAAAATGAGTTTTGAACCAAGGAGGTAATAATTCCTTAAATTCTTTATAAAAATGTAATCCGTGACACATTGAGATGATATCTAATGTAAAATGGAGACAAAAAGTACTCAATTAATAGTTAACATATTTAACAACTAAGTATGAATAGTTGAGAGTAAGTGCTCTGGTCCTCGATTTTTGACCCTTCGCTTCGTTATCGAACGCATTCGCTTCGTATACTAAACAGATACGAAGCGAATACGTTCGATAACGAAGCGAAGGGTCAAAAATCGAGGCCCTGAGATGTAAAGCGTCGTTTAAACACAACGATAAGTCACAGTAACTAGTTGTGATGACAAGTTGAAACGCTGTTTAGACGCTGCGATTCAATGCGATACCACCTTCAACCCAACTCCAACTTTGATAAGTTGTGCGATGCACCGTTTACACACAATGATAAGTTGCAACAACTCGATTGACCTTGATAAGTTGTTTGATTTATCGCTGTGTTTAAACGACCCTTTACGTATTTTCTATACTACAATATGGACTTGAAAACTGGACACAGAAGTAAGAACACATATTTATAAGCTAAGTTATTTGAAATGTGGTGTTGCAGAAGGATGCTTAGAATAGCATGGACACAGAAGAAAACGAACACGGAAGTATTTCGAGAAAGGGACAATGACTACGAAATAATAAACACAATAAAAAGAAGAGAGGCACAATATCTGGGACACGTAGGAAGGAAAGGTGTATAGAAAGAAGGAGAGTATGTACCGTGACGGTTAACGTTACGAAATTATTTTTGAATCTTTTAATTATTTTTATATTTTTTTTTTATTAATGGCTTTGACAGAGCCAATTAGCCAGACTATTTGTGTTTTTTTGTATGGTATTACAATAACAATTTTAAGTTAATATCTAAGCCTACTTATTTTCTAAATTTACAGAGTGTTATACTATCTTAATGGATACATTTTTCAATTTTGTGTGATATTTTTACAATTTTATAATTTTATTATCTAAGCCTATTTAAAATTTAAATTTACAGGACGTTACATATTCGTAAAGACATTGTAACGTCTGCTTATTTTTTGGAAAAAGAATTTCGTTTAAATTGACAGGTAAAGGACAATTTAGATCAATTAACTTTTCATACATTACTTTAATATTTTGTCTGTACAGTCCACACTCCAATATGAGGTGCTGTAGATCTCCCATTCCACCACAGGCGCAATATGGGTTATCACTGATACCTATGCTGTGTTTGTATGCTGGGGTTAGTGCGTGATTTGACCTCATTCTGTTTATTGTTTTTATAAATAGCCTATTTGATTCTTGTTTAAACCATCTCTCATTGGGAATTAGTGGCTGGCAATTTCTAAAATTTATTCCCGTTGTACTTTGGTTATATACACGTTGCCAATTTTGTTTGCAATGGTTTTTACTGATATTATCTATATCGGTTACTGGTAGAAGTATGTTGCTTATGTTTTGTTTGGTTAAAGCTGCAGATTTAGCTAATTTGTCGACTTCTTCATTTCCTAATATTCCAGAATGTCCTTTCACCCAACAAATAATAATTGAACTGCCCGAGGAAGTAAAATCATAATATAGACTCTTAATTTCTATCTCAATGTGGTTTAGATTTTTTGTCGATTGGATAGAAGTGAGTTTGTCCACAATACTTCTACAATCGGTGAAAATGATATAATAATTGTCCATACCAACAGAGGCTATATATTTTAACGCAAGTAATAAAGCTGATAATTCGGCAGTATATATTGAAGCTTCATTAGGCAATCGGCATGATTCTTTGTATTCAGAATTCCAGTGATATATTGCACATCCGGTTTTATTTTGAATTTTGGAGCCGTCAGTAAAAATATATTGAAACGTAGGCCACCTGTCTTTAATTATTTTGTTGATAATATTGCCTGGAAGGTTTGAATCCATATAGTTTGTTTGTATTACCTTGGAAAAGAGAGTTTCAGGAGGTTTAGTGTAGATTAAAGGTATTTTATTTTTGTACATTTGGTTTTCATTCATTGTCAACTTCCTGTAGCTTTCAACGTATATGGGGGTTTTTTTAGTACACCAATATTTATGGCTTAAATCTAATATATTCAAGTTACGAATAGTCCTTAAGTAGCTGACGTTTTTTGAGATAGCTCTAGCTACAAACTTATCTGTACAAAACTGTCTACGTAGAGTAAGTGGTGGTTCCTTAGCTTCAATCTCAATAATAGTAATAGGAGTAGATTTTAAGTAACCGAGACAGAGTCTCAAACATTTATTCCTTTGGATTTCAACTTTATTAAGATATCCTGTTGACGCAGACCCATATAAATGACAACTATAGTCGAAAATTGGTCGAATCATTGAGCGATAGAATAGCAATGCAATATTCGGGTCAGCTCCCCAACCGGTTCTACAAAAAGCTCTAAGGATATTCATAGAATTTTCTGATTTCTTTATAATAGAATGAATTTGATCCTTCCATAACAATTTACGATCAAAATACGTCCCAAGATATTAAACACAATTTTTTATCGGAAATTCTATTCTACCTAATTTGAAGGTGCCTTGAGGAATTTGGCGTTTTTTGGAGAAAAAACAAATTTCAGTCTTTGTGGTTGATATGAATAAGCCTAGAGAATGGTAATCATTTTTTACACAATCTAATGTAAATTCAAGTTGACGTCTACAAATGTCTAGGGAAGAATGGGAGGGGTACAACACAACATCATCTGCAAATTGTAAAATATTAGAGTGTGGAGGTACTATATGTTATTATTTTTATAATTATTTCTTTTGATCTCTTAATTAAATTTCTCTAATTTTCTGGCAATTCCCAATTATAGCTATTATTTTCTCTTATATTTTAAAAATATTTATTTTGATGACGCCATACCTCAACACACTTAAAGCTACCTGTTAGTTTCGTGGGTTGGTATCGGTGAATATTACTTCGTGTTCTGATGTCGTCCTTGCTTGCCACTCTTGCTTGGAAATTGTTAGGGGTGGCATGTGACAAATTTAGATCAAGTTTACAGGTTAGTACCTAGTTTCAGTTAAAATATGTGAATTTCGGAATATGGATCACCAAACCTATTCAGGAGTATTTGGGAAGAATAAGTAATCAATCCAATGGGGTTTTCTACATAAAATGATCGTGTCACATGCCACCCACGTGCAAATTTAGACCTTTCAATACCATCTGAGAGGTAGGACAATTTCCAACCATAAGTCACTTGGGGGAACAACCAAGCTGGAGCGTTCCAGCTCCATTTTCCGTCGTCTTTACACCTGCACCTACGGATAGGACAGGTTAGCACTCTCAATGTGCTCATTTTATGGATTGCAGCATCGAACTTTTTCTTGGAGTCGTTCGATGAAGGGATTCGTTTGGGAACATTTAAGTTTGGTGACAATTAGTAACTTTCTTTATATGGTGTTCCATATCACAGACAATTATGTATTCACTATGTTTAGTAATTATAATTTTTCAGATTTAGCTTGCATTTATTTTTTTATATACATAAAAGTTTAGTAAGTTCCCAAACTCATGTATAAATCTGCAGTATCGTACGTTGAACTCGGCGTATCTGCCAAAGGTATTCTTTGCGTCAAGATATAAGAAATTTGGCCTGGCGCTTGTGGGATGTCCCTACCGATTTAGTATCATAATAACAAACAACAAACCTTCCAGGAGCGGATTCGCTAAAATTAAGGGGAAAGGAACAAATGCAAAATTTTGACGCCTGTCAAAATTTTCAATGTGTTTTAAATGTAATCATTTTTTTTCGAATCCTGAGAAAACTAATATGTAATTATTTTTGAAAAATTTAAACGCAGAATGAAAAATTACTTTATTACCGAAGGCCGAAAGTCCCTTGGAATGAATTAAAAGTTTCTTTTGAATGAGATACTTGAAACTAAAAATCACACTAAATTTTCTCTTAGTTTTTCACCCATGTAACTAAATAAAATAAACATTATAGAAGTTTTCAGGGACTTTCGGCCCTCGGTAATAACGCAACGGCTTAAAGCCGAAAGTTCGTACCCATCCCCTTAACAAAAAAAATTCAAGTCTTCAAGTAGATATAATATTTTAATGGGGTTGGAATAATAAATATAAATTTAAATATCATTTCATTATATTTATTACGTATTTATATCTATGTAGTTATAGGTATATTATTATGTACAATGAAATAAGAGAAATGAACAAATTAAAGAAATTAAGGAAATTAATGATAATAACAATAAAAGATTAAAAGAGTGGTAGCAATAATAACATAGAAAATAACATAGAAAAATAAAATTTGAAGTTTAGACGGAAAAAAATAAATACAAATTACAACTCTATGTCACTATCGCTGTCATCTTCACTAGAATTGTTATCTAATGTTATAATTAATGGTTTAATATGTGAGGTTAATGTTCTGTAATGATCTTCCGTTTTTATGACATATGAAACACAATTTTGCCACAGTGTTGGGGAAATCTTTTTTATTTCTTCTACAACATGTGACACCGATTCGCTACTAAATTTGGGACAGCAGTTATTTCGCCGTAAACTTTCCTTAAGTTGGCTCCAGATTCTTTTCAAACCTTCTTTTCAAACCATTCCTTACACAAGCTACTCGTCATATTTTCATGGTAGTCCAGCTTTGAATCTTTAATGTTTTTTGCCGATAGTCAAAAACTTTCCCCTCCAAGCCAGCCATTTTTGGATCCAATGTTCAGAATAATTATTCGCTGACCTCTATTAATTGGATAATTGGGTGCACATTTAATAGAATCGTCTGTCCAACTTTTTTGAGCAGTATCGTGGGTATCGAACCATGTTTCATCTAGATAAAATATCGGTCTTCCGTCATCTCTAAATTTAGATATAGCATCCAAGTATTCATTTCTCCATTTAATTAGACGAGGAGAATCCATTATTGATGATCGCTTATTAATTTTCTTGTATCGAAAGAATAGAAATTGTAAATTGCTCTTCTAATTACCTCAGCGTCTTTTTCATTTACTGCTTTATGTGTAGAAAAGTCACTCCGCTTTTACGAGGTTGAATTCTATTCGTAACAATTTTCCACACTGTTGTATATGGCATCCTTGTCAGTCGAGATGTTGTCTTGATGAGGAATTTACCGTCTTCTGGATTTGGATTATCTTCTTTCACAGTTTGATAAACATTCCTAATAATTTCTTTGGCATCATCAGATAAATGTACACACGTGTTTTACACTTAGCACTAGCTTCACCGACTTCAGACATTTTACTTGAATACTCGCGATCTAGCCTTCTATCTAAATGCCAGAAAATAACTGCCTGAATGTACAAATGTCAAACTTAAATATGTTTGCCCCCCTTTCATAATGTTCCATAATGTATATTTTCTGGATAAATAAATGATAATTAATTTTACCTAAATACCTATAAGCACGAGAATTATGTGTAAAGCTATAGAATAATAATTAGAGGTATATCTTATCTTTAACTAATGCTCTTTCTAATGATTCTTTAATTTTTTTATTTAAAGATAGAAAGCTGCATTATCGGAAGTCCATTTTGTTTAAAGTGAAAATGATATAAAACACATTATAATCTAACTCCATAAAATTCACGTAATGAGCGCATTGGACATAAAAATTGTTTGTGATCGTTTGTAATTGATTCCAAGAAAGTTAATTTCAGATGACTAAACGAATTCGTCTACAGTAAACAAAATTTTTAATACATTGTCTAGAAATTTT
Source organism: Diabrotica virgifera virgifera (assembly GCF_917563875.1). Classification (NCBI taxonomy): domain Eukaryota; kingdom Metazoa; phylum Arthropoda; class Insecta; order Coleoptera; family Chrysomelidae; genus Diabrotica; species Diabrotica virgifera. Next base: position 249,621,558 of record NC_065448.1, on the reverse strand, counting down.
AATTTTAATAATTTATTTGCATTGATAGGTAACGAGTCAGTTCTGTAAATAATATAAAGTACGGCCCTGGTAGCTGTTCCAAAACTATTGCCACCCGTCGCAAAGACAATTGAGGGATTAGTAACGTCAACTATTTATTATGATACTAAATCGGTAGGGACATCCCACCAGCGTCAGGTCAAATTTCTTATATCGTGACGAAAAGAATATTACTTATTGTATTTTGTTGTTAATTTGGTCGATTTCAGTTCATTATGTAAATTTAGTTTTTAATATTACTTAACTGCTTGTTTACCAAATATTTTGTTGTTCATTAGCTTTTCTTCATTTGTTCGTTCAATTCAAGTCGTTTGTATAGGTATTTAGCTTAACTTCATTTCTTTAACTTTCATTCATTAATTTTGTTTAATTCATTATTTTATTTTCTCTTAGTCAGGCTTGTGTTATTTATATTCTTTTCATATTTGTCGGTTTAATTTAGTTGTAAGTAGCAAGCATACTATAACCATTTGGTAAAGACAATCTCATGTGAGTTGTACCCTATATATGTAAGAGGTATTTAAGTTTTGTAATATATAACATGACTGTTATATGGTAAACTATTGTAAACTGTCATCTTATGTCATTTTATAGTTACTTACTATTAAATCTTTAACTCAGAGATTGTGCAAATCTAGGTAGTTATATTTAATAAATATTTACTTATTTTGTATATCATTTACTCTTATTATTCCTTTATGTTCACATTTACTGATTTAATTAATTTAATATTTGATAGCAGTGTAAGATACCAGGGAGAGTGGTCGAAGATCATTTCCTGCGCCCATGATATATTTGGTTTTATTCAATTTGTTCTTCATTAGCAATTATTCACCTTTATTCATTTTCAGTACATTATTCTTATCTTAATATTTCCCTTCTTAGTTATCATCACTATCTACTTTGAGCTACCGTCTTCGACAGGCATGCAAATTGGCCGTATCTATCCTTGAGTGTCAAGTTGTCGTTCTCTTGCATCTCTTCTACTCTATTCAGTTTGCTTCTGTATATTCATACTTCTCCATACTTCTATCAGTTTATTTCATCCTTTCATCTTTTCATTTCCCTCTACAAATACTACTGCAAAAGTAGTATTTTCTTACTTCAGCTTCTCCAACGAGAAGCTATTTTTGAAGTTATACTTCTTTACCGGCGATAGAGGGTGATTTTTTTATATGTTAAAACCTATCAGCCCGGCGCATGCGCATTATAACTTTGTTCTGATTGGATGTTCAAATGACATGTCAAAAATTATCCGATATGGCAGCTGAGGTTTGGAGGTAAAGGTAAAGGTAAACAAATGTATAATATATTAGTTTTATTGTTGTGAGGACAGAAACAAAAAAGTTTATAATATTGTAGTGACTTTTAAATAGTTTTTAAAAGCAACAGGTACGTAATAATTGTTAATGTATCATGAGTATAAACCTACCTATTTGATCTGCCAAAATACATAGTATGTAATACTTTTATTTATATAATTTGATTACCATCAAAATTTCTATCAATATTCACCTAATATATTGTTTTTTTACTCTATGTTTTGTTGTATTTTTTCAATTCTAAATCATTTCAATTCAAAATTAAAATAATTTGATAAATTTTCAAAATATCAAAATATCACAAGTTTAATCCGTTTAGTTAGTCGATCTTCGTAAATAATGACACATAGTGTCCGTGGCTAAGCGGAGAAGGCGAATTAATTCCAATACCAACCGCTCTTATCAGCGCTGGTTCGAGTCCCAATAGAAACTTTCTTTTTTGTTTTTTTTTAATACATTTTATGATTGTAAGTATATTTATTATATAATTGTATCTTCATAAAATACGTATTTAGTTAAAAAAATTTTCGACAATTAATGTTCAGACATCATTTGTGGCTTGTTTAATGTGTTTGTGTGTGTTTTATTCTTTTATTATTTTAATTTTTGGCACTGTTCTAAAAAAATGTTTGAGAAGTAGTAAGTATAAATTAGTTTAATATTTAAACAAAATATAAATAAAAAGTATATTAATTTCGTTTAAATCATATAATAGAAGTATAACTTCTTACGTGCGTACAAAGTACACACACACATTCTTTTCTTTCTATTTTCATTTTTGTTCCCATTTAGTTACACATTAGTTTTTTTCTTTTTCCTTACGTCTTGTGGAGTTTATCTTTCTCTTTACTTTCACTCCAACAGAAGTTCTCTTGTTTTGTTACAGTACAATGCTTGAAAACTTTAAGGATCTGGTTTAAATACAGTTCAGAGTGCCTGTCTCAACTGATCGCTTGAGAAAAACACTCTGCCGAAACAGCATTAACTTTTAAATTTTGTAGAATTATTGAAAACAAAAGTTTTTCAATGTTTTTTAATAAATAATTTTTAAATAATTTATTCCATACTTTTGCATCATATTTAACGGGAGAGGCTGAAAATTTTGGTCCAATAATATTTAAAGGTCCATTTTTTCGAATCCTGAGACAAATAATACGTATTTTTGAAAATTTTAAACGCTGCTGAATAAAAGATTACATTATTATCGAGGGTCAAAAGTCCTCGAAGACTTCTATAATGTTTATTTAATAAGTTACAGGGGTGAACAAAAAAAGAGATAATTTAGTGTGACTTTTAATTTCAAATATTTCATTCAAAAGAAACTTTTTGTTAATTCTAAGGGACTTTCTGCCCTCAGTAATAATGTAGTCTTTCATTCGGCGTTTAAATTTTTCAAAAATATTGTGAGTTTTCTCAAGATTCGAAAAAAAAAATAATGCATTTAAATAGCATTGGAGAATAATACATCGTTGAAAAGACGATAAGGAGACCTTCCAAGTGAGGTGTCCAGCTTTCCAGTAATCTCGGTTTGTATTTAAAAGAATCGTCGATTACGCCATTACGCCATGTCATGATTTTTTTTAAAAGTTGTATGTGTCTGAAATAATGAATTTAATCCATACTTTTGAACGAAACATCATCAATGAGAACGTTGAGGTCAATAACTGGGAAAACACTGAGAGACAGAATACCGAACGACAGAATAAGAGATCTCTGTAACATACAAGATATAGTACGGTGGGGAAGAGAGAGACGGCGAGAGTGGATTCAGCATGTGACGAGAATGGACAGCGAGAGAATAGCCCGTATAGCCAGGGATTCGAAGCCAACAGACAAGAGACCAATAGGAAGGCCCTTTAAAAGGTGACGAGATAGCTGGCAGTCAACATCACAGCTACGAATACAAGCTCAAAATCGGTTAAAAACAGGCCAAGAAGACTAATATAAGAAGAAGAAGAAGAATCAATACTTTTGCGTCGTGCTGTATATTCAATCAAGTGCAAAAATGACAAGAAACGGTATATAAAAAATATCGGAAACATCATTTGAAATTGTATACGCTTGTAAAAACTTCGCCGATTGAAGGTAAGTATGGATTTTTTCGATCAATCTTAGCCTACTTTGCCCCCTTTAAATACCTATATCAGGTTCCTCCCTTTTATCCCATTCCCGTAAACGTTTTCACGGTTGAGAAAAAACCCCTGCAGAAATATCAAGCCAGAGAAACATCGTAATGCCTTCAATACAGCTAATTTAGTGCAGATCACATTGAAATCCTTTTGCTGGCCTTATTTAATCACACATCTTTTAGAGTCTCCCGTTCGAAAATGAACTTATTCAACCTTTTTGCTTTGTACAGTTTTTTGCCTTTTAAGTTTCACTTAGATTTAAATTTATGTTACTGTTTACTTGTATGCCTCTAACTTTTGAGTACCTGTATTTAATTATTGTTCTTTATTCTCTGTTTTTGAGATTTTAATATAATCACTCAATGGGTCTTATGGTTATATGTAAAATGTAAATCTTTGCAGAGTGAGATTTAGCATGCAATAAAAAATATTTCTGTTTTAGTTTTACATTGTAAAAAATGGCTGTACCTTGTTTTTAAACTAGGAGTTTTCAAATTTCCGATTCAAAAATTAAAATTCAAATTTACCGAGCCGTAATGCTTGTTTGTAATTGGTCCAACCTCAGGCAAGTTTACTCCACTGTTATGAAATTTTGACAATAATTGCATTTATGAAATTTTGACACTACTGGCATTTCATAGGTTAATTAAGTTATATCGGCGATTTTTTTTTTGTGTTTCTGCCTTATTCCCTTAATTTTTAGATTTTAGTCTGCTTTTATATAAAAATCAGTTTAGAACTCTTTAGCGACGTATTAATATAAGATAATATTTATCGATTACCGTCAAAGGCCCTCAAGATCAACCAAACAGAAGATATATTTATATATCAACATACACTCTATTCATAATATGGCAAAACTTTAATTGCCATATTTTTCCAGAGTAAATTTCTACTCTCGTAAATTTATAGATACACTTGTAAAATATATGTTTATTTTCAATAAAACCACATTTAGTTATTTTAAGTTATTTATAGTTTTAGGTGGCATGACTGTGTAATTTTAGTTTCAGTGACATTTGTAAATTATTTGATAGTTGTCAAAAACTCATAGCGTAAGAAATAGCATTGTTCTTGATTCTCTTTTTAGGTTTGTATTTTTAAGTTATTTTAGTTATTTTATATTAATGTTTATAATATTTATTGTACATATTGTAAATAAACTCTTTTTAGATGAATTTATACTACTATCTCTTACAAGAATAAGAGTAGGAAACAACTTTTATACATTTTCCCTAAATATACCTGTGGATTGAAGAAGAATCTTTCAATAAAAAAAACCATTCTTATTACAGTTACTCAATACTTCGTTTATATAATTTACATAGTTTTTTCCAACTCCTTCTGGAATAGCTTTTCAAGCTTCTCAAACCAATGACAATTCCATAGCTGAAGAAAACAAACAGAGAATAGTAAAATAGAAAAAATAGTATAATAAAAATACTAGAAAATTCCAGGCTCCCTGATGACCAATGACAAGTCCATAATGGAAGAAATCAAACAGATCATAGAATTATTCTGGTAAACAAGTGCTGCTTTGGGCTGAGTGTAATCTGATGACGTAGTGTTGATGTAATATCAAATCCTAAAAAAACGTTGAAGACACCTTTTTCCTAACGCTCTGCATGAAAAAGGTTTAAAACTTAGTATAACCAACACAAGGTATCTTGAATGTTCATTTGAAGATCTGTAGGTTTCTGTAGAGTAGAAAGCGCGAGTCAAGTTCCACATTCCACAGCACTTAGGCTACAATTGACCCATTGTGTATTCTCCCAAGGAGCTGTCGTCCTTAGGTCATTGTTCATACTGCTATTTCCAGGACAGTGGACAAATCACCAGGGGACATCTCCCCTATGTCGGCAGGTGTAGGCCAAGGCTCGCCAAACGTATACACTCGTATTGACGATAACTCCGGACATTCACATAGGACATGCTCAACAGTTTCGTCATCTCGTTCATACCTCCTGCATAGAGGTGGGTCTACTAACCCCAATGTGTGGAGGTACTTTCTTAGTTGATAATGGCCAATTAAAAAATCAACTGTCAAGCGTAAGTTTTTGCTGGTCATTCTCAAGTACTTGTTTGATGCTGACTTCCCAAGGTTCCTTAGTGTTACCTTGGCAAGTCTAGATCCTGGCCCTTCTTCCCATATTTTCACGGTTTGCATATGGGAGTGACATTTGGCAATTTCCGCGATTATTGCAGTTGACCAGCAAAAATATCACCAGGTCCTAAGAGTATTAGGCCTGCTGCCTTCCTAGCTAGCTGGTCAGCAATGCGGTTGCCTTTATTTCCGTTGTGTCCTTCAACCCACCTCAGGACACTCCATTACTAACCCTGATATGACACCTGGTCTGTTCAGGGTTAGTAACGCTTGTCTGCTGTCTGTGCACATTTTCATTTGAAGTTGGAGTTACTACAAGTAAGAAAGTCATGTAGAAATATTATTGAATATAGCTATTATTTAAAGTATTTTAAACGAATTAATATATCTATATGGGAAGAACTAGTAACTGTTGGTTTGCATCATATTGAACTGTAACCTTTATGTGATAATTATCGTCTCTTCATAATAAAAATAAAGTCTGATATTAATAAATTACAAACAGTTTTGTATATTCTGTTATTAAACTTCAACAATGAAGGTTCATACTCCTGATCTCGAAGTGACCTTGGCACTGATTTAATATCTTAAATAATAAAATATTATTGTATGTAAATATCGTTAGGTACGCATTGGAATTTCCCTAGTCAAAACGGATCTCTATATAAAGCTATATACAAGACAAAGCGCATCTTATTGTTGTGGTAGTGTTAAGCGAAGTGAGTTAAAAACAAAAAAAAATGAAGTTGCCTCTTGGAATTCTTGCAGTGTCACTTTTACTCGTTTTCACGATGTGTGAAGCGGGAACTTTAGGTAATGCAATTTAATTACGATTTAACTATTTGGTTATATTTTGACAAACAATATTTTTATAATTGGCTAAACTCTTTACTGCCTCATTTGCAAAATTGAACATAGAACAAAATAGTTTATGAATTTTTTATTTTTATATGTTTCTTCTTACAGTGCTTGTTTTCTATCGAATATCGAATATTTAATTACTTCTATTGCAAACATATTTATTTTAAAAGCCATTTTAAATCTTTTGAATCAATCCATTTTGTAATATTTTTAAGCGTTTTATAAGATACGTGGAAAATTATTACATCATTACATAGGTACGTGATATATCTGAGGCATAAAATTAAAACTTCTCCTAATTTTGTGTAGTTTGTATTTTTATGCTAGAGGATAAATCTTTGTTTAATAGACAATAAATACGCATTTTTATTTAAATGTGTAATAAGTTCATGGGAGGACATTTATGGAGGACACCTTCCACAAGCTCTTCTAAAGAAAAGTTTGTCATCTTCGTGAAAATATTGTTAACTTGCTCTCTTCATGGCCTGCGATCGTATGTAATTTAGGCATGCTTGGTTTACTTTTTTTAATAGCCTGTGTTTTATATAAAGCTAGTCCAGAATTGACAGGTTGGTTTTGTACCAGAGTCCATGTTTCAGCTGCATATGTAGCAATGGGAAAAATAAGGACGTTGACCAATCTGAGCTTCGAATTATAATATTGTTATAGTCCTTTCATATTTTAATAATTAATTTAGCCGGCGCTTCTGTAGTTCAGAGAAATAAGAAAAAAAATATCCTGTTGGTGACACAACCCCCTCCAGGCCGAAACCAAATTTTTTGAATAGTATGGACATCTATAATAATAACCTATATCTATATGTTTCCAGCAGCCGATTTTAATGATATACATAGTTATAAACAAATGAAGATCAAAAACGGTAAATTTTCGCTTTTTTCATCTATTACCAAAAAGTTAAGCATTTTAAACAAATTTGAGAGTAAGAAACTCATAAATTGTATAAAAAGTTTCAATATGGCGTTCGCTGAATATGTCTATCCTTATTGGTTGTTTAGAAAATTGCAAAATAAGTCATACATTTTGAGTTTTTATAAATATTCATAACTTATGTAAAAATTAACATAGATCCTTTTTATTACACGGAATGCTGAGACTTCTGGTGCTTAAATTATACCCTAAATTTCAAAGCTAAAAGTCAAATAGTTTAAAAGTTATTTATTTTGTTTTTCCCAAATTATTTTTTTGCAACACTATAAGTTAGAAAATGATGAAGTTACAGTAATACTTTGGATAGTTTATGAAAGAAGAAGATTTACACTATTAATTCATTTAAAAAAAATGACAAAAATAATTTTAAATATTGCAAAATTATTTTGCAAGAACATGTGAATTAAAAAAAAGGGGGGGGGGCTAACTTCGTCCCTAATTGTCCTAGGTCAATTGTTTCTCTTTCTAAATGTGTACAAAAATTCAGTCTTTCTAAATATGAAAAAATAATTTTTCTACGGGCAACGGTTAAAAAGTTATTCTAATTGTTTATAAGTAAGCAAAAAATCGATGTGTTTTTGCAAAATAATTTTACACTGTTTATAATTACTTTTTGTCATTTTTGAAGTTATACTTCTTTAGGCAAGAGGGTAAATTTTTATTTTGCTGGGCGCATGCGCACACCGACAGTATGTTAAGACAGGTGTTAAAATCATCTGTCAATAATTGTTCAAATGGAGATTCTGGATAAACAAAATGTTGTGTATATTAGTTTTTATTATCAATTACTTTTAATGGTAAAAATCATTTTTTTGGTAAAATTGTGGCTTATTTCCCATTAAAAGTAATTGATTATAAAAGTGCCACAAGAAAATAGCTTCAGAACAACATTAGTTTTTATTGTTGTGAGGACAGTGACAAAAAGCAAGTTCATAATTATTGTAGTGACTTTTTAAATAGTTTTTAAAAGCAACAGGTACATACCTTATTGTAAATGTTTCAGTATTGTAATAAAAAATTACAAATTAGGTAAATACCTATTTGGAAAATGTACCTACCTAGCTAGTAGGTAATGCTTTGATTTACATAATTTGATTACCAACAAAAATCTCCATCTAATATATTGCTTTTTTAGTCTATATTTTGTCGTATTTTAATTCCACAAGAATCAAACTTATTTGATTAAACTAACAGAATAAGCAACTCTCAAAAAATTTTTTAAAACGTTTAGTTGCTAGGTATATCTTTCCACTTCATTCGCATGTCTCGGTAGTTAAATTCTGCGTGGGGCGAGTTCAAAATAATCTAAACCTGATAGACGCAGGTTCAATTCCCAATGCAAATTTTTATTTATTTTTTATTTTTTTATACATTTTATGATTGTAAGTATATTTATTATATTTTTTTTCAGAAAATACGTATTTAGTTAAAATTTTCTCGACAATTGTTCAGAAATAATTTTTTTGGTTTCATTTTTCAATGTGTTTGCGTGTGTTTTATTCTTTTATTTTTTTAATTTTTCGTATTGTTTTAATAAAAATTTTTGGAAGGCAGTAAGTATTAAAATTAGTTTAATATTTAAATAAAATATAAATAAACTGTTATATTGATTTCGTTAAAATCATATAATAGAAGTATAACTTCTTACGTGCGTACAAAGTACACACTACACACACATTCTCTTTTCTTAATTAAGTTAATAGTATAAATGTTTTTCTTTCATAAACTGTCCGAAGTATTACTGTAACCTCATAATTTTCTGATTTATAGTGTTGCAAAAAAATGAATTTGGGATAAACAAATTAAATAACTATTTGACCAATTGCTTTGAAATTTAAAATATAATTTAAGCACAAGAAGTCTCAGCATTCCGAGTAATAAGAAGGTTCTAACTTAAATTTTACATAAGTTATGAACATTTACAAAATCTGAAAATTTATGACTTAATTTGCAATTTTATAAGCAACAAATAAGGATAGACATATTCAGCATATATTGAAGCCATATTGCCATATTGAAGCTTTTTATATGATTTATGAGTTTCTTATCCTCAAATTTGTTTAGAATGCTTCACTTTTTAGTAATAGACTAAAAGGAGAAAATTTACCGTTTTTTGATCTTCATTTGTTTATAACTATGTATATCATCAAAATCGGCTGCAGGAAACATATAGGTTATTAACATAGATGTCCATACTACTCAAAAAATTTGATCTCGCCCTGGAGGGGGATGTGTCACGAGAAAAATCTTATTTCTCTGGACTACTGGTAATTATCGGGAAGTCCAAGTATACCGTATACCAATCTGTCTTCTTCTTAACGTACCCTATCAAGTCCCCTTGATGTTGGCGATTAACGTGGCGAAACTGTCTCCGTCTCGAGTTATTCTAAATAGTTGCTCTGCTTTTGTTATTCCTGTCCACTCCCTATTCTTCAACCAAGAGGCCTGTTTCTACCAATTCCTCTGCGTCCTTCAATTTTACCCATCATAATAAGTTGAAGAATATTATCTCGGTCTCCCCTTACTACACGTGTCCAAAATAGGCCAATCTGTCTACTACTTCGCAACTTTTAGGTATTAAAATAAATCAATACTTTTTGAGTTATTAGAGATCAAAGATTTGTCTATTTAAGACCATATGCGTGAAGTTACGGATGATAAAAAGAACATATTAATTAATTGTATGTTACTAAAATATTATTTTTTATATTATTTCGATATTTAATTGAATTTTTTCTATCAATATAAACTGCATATGTCCAGAAACTGGGGGTGTCCAATAATGGGTACATTTGACATATTCGAACACACTTTTGCTAAATTTATAATATCGAAATAACATAAAAATAGTATTTTAGTAACATACAATTAATTAACATGTTCTTTTTATCATCCGTAACTTCACGCATGTGCTCTTAAACAGACAAATCTTTGATCTTTAATAACTCAAAAAGTATTGATTTATTTTAATAACATGATATAACAAATTTTACTTATAATTTGTCCCTCTATCGATTTGTGGGTTTATTTTTAATAAAATGGTTTTCACCCTCGAGAAGGGGAGGTATCCACCCCCAGGGTAAAAGTGCAAGTTGGCACCAAATCATTTTTGAAGATATTCTTCTTTAGGCGCGATTCGATTGAGGGTAAAATTGTACATAAATCTGCGCGCCTGCGCACACAGACAGTATGTAGTTCCTTGCTAATCTTTCAAGATAGGTGTTTATGTATCTGTATCCGTGCAAATAAGTCATTAAAAGAATATATTAGTGTTTTTAGTAAATGTATTATTTATTATAATTCTTGTGTTTTTGGATTTGTGTTTCTCTGTAGTAAAATAATAAAATATTTACACTATTTGTCGCCGTGTTGTGCAATTATATCCGAAACGTACATGTCAATTAGAAGGACCTCGCTGGTGTAGTTGCTAGGGCGTTAGCTCCGAGATTGGAATGACGCGGGTTCGAATCCTGGGCGATTCATATTTTTTTTATTTTTGATTATTTTAATAAAATTTTTTTGAAAGTGGTAGATAAGAAAGTTAGTTTAATTTTTAAATAAAATACAAATAACCTGTTAAGTATATTTACTTCGTTGAAATTACCTATATAATAGAAGAATATCTTCTTACGTGCGTACAAAGTACACACACATTCTTTTTTTATTTCTTGAGGTATGCTCTAACTAGTCACCAATTTTCATGCAAATCGATGGAGGTTTAACAAAATAGGAGGTGAAAACCTTTAAAGACTACACTAACTTTCTCCTTTCATCCCTTATTGCTACTTCCTTTATCCACTGAGGTGTCAGCCTGAAAGTGCTCATAATTATCAATACACAATAGACACACTTCACATGCCAAACTGCATATTACTTATGACGATGATTTTTCTGCTCTAGCTCTTAGACTAGTTAGACTTGGTGTATGTGCAGTAGACTATCATTTCCCTGTCTACTATTATTATTTTTGTTTTCCAGTGTTGATTTGAGGTCGGAATTCTTTGCTTTTCCTGCTTAGTCGTTCATTTTGACTTCATTCGCTACTAGTATAAGTATGTCTGTGTATTGTAGGGAACTGATTTTTCTGCCTCCGATAGTGACTCTTGCTTCCCATTCGTCCAGTACTTTATTTATTATCTCTTTTCTGTCGTTTTGCCATTACTGATGATTGTGATTTCTTCCAATATTCCTAACAATTTTTTTCCATTGGTGTCTATGTCCAGCTGCTCTAAGAGCTTCGCAGAATGAGTTTCCAGCTGAATTCTTAATGTGGTCGGACCATATAGTTGGTGATCGTCCTCTTGATCTTCTTCCCTTTATTCATTATATTCATTATACATCCAGAATATTATGTTGTATAATAATGGTGATAGTATACAGTCCTGTCTTATCCCCTTCTTTGTTTTTAACGCAATTGAATATCTTCCATGTACTATATTTTGGAATAGTTTCCATTATACTCCAGAGGGGATCCCATTTAACTGAATCGAAATTCTTTTTGTAATCTACGAAACATAACAGCATTGGTATATTGAGATTTCTTTTGTTAAAATCAATGGGAAAAGACCCAATAGTTTGCTGTATACCATAGTTTAAAAAAGATTATACAGAAGTAAAAAACTTCAACTTGTATTCTGGTATAAAATCTTTTATTAAAAAACTATTTGAAAGCCATCCAAATGGATGGCAAAACGTTTTCGTTCTAATTCAGAACATCTTCAGTGCCTAGAATGAAGTATTTTCACGTTAGATTAAAGCAAAAAGGTTAAAATTGTGACTGTTAGAAATAAAAAACATGTGGGAATATTTACGTTCTGCTGAGTAGTTTGAAACTAGCACACTATTTAAAGTGGTGACCCCATAATATATGGTTTAAATATCTTATTTTACTAGAACATGGTGGCTACAAGTCGATGTTGTTAGATATAATATAACACATGCTCAAAGGGCAACATGTTCCCTGCTTGAAAATGTTATAGTTTATTTTTTAACCAGCAGGAGTACACTAAAAAGACAGATTCACACCCAAGAAAGTCACTAGAATAATAATCAAATATATCTTCTTTTTTGGTTGATCTAGTCGGCCCTCAACGGTAATCCATAAATATTATATTAAATTAATACGTTGCTAAAAAGTTCAAAAAACAACTGTTTTTTTATATAAAAGCAGACTAACAATCTAAAAATTAAAGGAATAACACAGAAAACACAAACATCGCCGATATAACTTAATTAACCTATGAAACGTCACTAGTGTCAAAATTTGATAAATGTCATTAGTGTCAAAATTTTAAAACAGTGGAGTAAACTTGCCTGCAGTTGGACCAATTACAAACAACCATTACAACGCGGTAAATTTGAATCACTCCTCTTGGTTAAAAAACAAACCATAGGTACTTGCCAGTTCAATGGGCACAGACCAACTGAGAAATTAGGAAATGGACATTCAATATGGCAAGAGTGACATGACATGACAAGATAAAGCCAATTTTTGGTTAAAGCTTAAAAAGTGTAGTTTGGTTTTCGATTTTTAGTAAAATGTAAAAGTTGTTTTTAAATATCTGAAAATGCAATTTAAATTATTTAAATATTATAATCTATTGTAAAGTCTAAATTAACAACTCTCTATTCCAGAAAAAGTTATGGATTTTATAGATTTAATGTGGGTATATTTCATGTTTCAAAATGTGACGTCATCGAATGTGAAATGACAAGATGAAAGTTAAATTTAGTTAAATGAAATTAAATAAACTACAAACTGAACAATCAATGTACCGACGTGGAAGAATAGGAAGCTAAATAAACCAAATCAGAGTTTTAAGACGTTTTTTATTAAACTTTTGTTATTTATCTATCTGGTGTTCAATATCTTCTCACGCATTCCTTTTCCTGGAACGATTTCGCATTGTTCTTAAAATAAAGTTTAATTTAAAAACTACACAGATGTTATGTTAAACCAGGTTTTGAGGTTATTTAACCAGAATGTTCTTCTTCTTGCTGGTCCTCGCTTTCCAAATATTTTTCCTTGTAGGATGGCTTGTAGGGCTTATCTAGATTCATTTCGCACAATGTGTCCGAAGTATTGCAACTTTTTAGATTTGATGGTGGTTAGTAGGTACCTCTCAGTTACTTTTCATTCTTCTGAGAACTTTCTCATTTGTGACTCAGTCAGTCCACTGGATTTTAAGTATTCTCCAATATAGCAACATCAATCGCTTCAAATTTTCTGCACATATCTTCGTCCATGAATCACTATCAAGGTTCACGATTTAATACCATAAAAATGGACAGAGAAGATGTGGCATCACAGAGTTCTTACTTTTCTACCAAGAGATAGGTTATGGTTTTTGAAGAAGGGCCCCATCCCCATTTTATCTCCTGTTTGTAGATCCATTCTTTATTTATTATGGTGCCGAGGCAATTGTAGTGCGTCACTATTTCTATTGGTGCTTGGTAGACGTGAAGTTCACCTCCTGTTATCTTTGTCTTTTTAATTATCATGAGGTTTGTCTTCTTTACTAATATAGAGTCCATATTTTTGGCTCTAATACATGATACTTGGCCTATATCTAAGGACATGTAGGCCTTTTAGATTGTCTGCAAATACTACGGTGTCATCTGCATCTCTGATGTAGTTTAGCTGGTACCGTTTAGTACAATGCCTTTTGTGGTTTCGTGTACAGCTTCGACGAATATTATTTCCGATTAGAGATTAAGGATTATAGGAGACAAAATACAGCATTGCCTCACTCTACGCATTATTTTTACATATTCGGTGTGTTCACCTTCAACTCTGAGCTTGGCCGTCTAATTCTAGTAAACGTTTCTAATTATTTTCAGATTTTGGTTAATAATTTCTGCTTCTTTTAGTAATATTTACATCCTCTAGGTATGCTCTACTCGACCAAATGCTTTCTCGTAAGCAACTAGACATACGTATTCGCCGTGTGCAAGTAGACCAGTAAGGATCTGTTTTTAGGTGAATGTGAGAGGTTGCATTCGGATTTTTGCGGATAAAGTTAGGTGATAACTTCGGTAATAATAATTGATTTATGCTCCTTCACAAATATGCCCGGAACATTAATAAAAAAAATAAAATATTTATAAATTTCAAAAAATTTCGTTATTTTTCTATTTTTCTTTTCTTATAACTTTAAAAAGATTCATTTTGGAACAAAGTTCTATAGGAATAAAACAAAGATAATTAAATTTTCTATCAGATACGATTGGTTAAAAATGTCTTAATTTAACACCCTTGCTGCAAAATAGCACTAAATATAAAATAAGGGTGCAAAACAAGCCTGTCCTTATTCAATGTTTTTCCATCACTTGGGTTTCCTTTCTAATTCGCTTAGAAAATTTTTGTAATGTGCTAAAACCGTCTATCAAATTTCATTAAAATTGACTTACTAGATTTTGCATAGTAAGTTTGCAATCTAAACTTTTTTAAAAAATTGAAATTTTTTAAAATCTTGCACAACAAAAACTAGAACATACAAAGATTTGCCAATTTTTTTACATATAAAGAAGCACTCCACCTATCTAATGCACTTTACATAATTGAAATCAGATTATTTAAGCAGCCTCAGCAAATGTTTTAAAGTTATAAACAATTTTTTGGTTTATAAACAAATTAGTGCTGTGTAAAGGAGGGGGTGCTACGGGCTCCTTTATTTAGATGGACTTTCCCAAGTTTTTCTTATGTATTTTGACCCGTAGAACACGAATTATTTGGGTAACAGTTGATCCGGATGTCGATAAGATTGTTATAAAGAAAGAACTTGAGGAATTAGATAACATCGATTTTTCGCAAAATAAAACATTTTTTTTGTATTTCTTGGGTAATTCTAAGCAAAAAATGTTGTTACAAGTTTTTTCGTAGGATGCATAGTTTTCGAGATAAACGCGGCGGAACATTAAAAAAATCGAAAAATTGCAATTTTTGAACGAGAATAACTTTTGATTAAAAAATAAAATAGCAATTCTGCTGACAGCATTTGAAAGTTTAAGTCAAATTATACCGGTTTAAATTTTTGCATTGCTAAAAATTAATTTTTTTATTATTAAACAAATCTATTTGTTTATAAGCCAAAAAATTGTTTATAATGTTAAAACATTGCTGAGGCCCCTTAAATAATCCGATTTTAATTCTTTAAAGTGTATTAGATAGGTAGAGCACCTCTTTATATGTAAAAAAATTAGGCAACTTCTAAATGGTCTACTTTTTGTTCAGAAAGATTTTAAAAAATTTGAACTTTTTTAAAAACATTTATATTGCAAATTTATTACGCAAAATCTATTAGGTCGATTTCATTGAAATGTGGTAGACCATTTAAGTAAGTTATAAGAATTTTCTAAGCGAATTACTAAGGTTCTAAGTGCCACCAAAGTGGTTAAGAAATATTAAATAACAACAGGCGTATTTTGCCCCCTTATTTTGTATTTATTGCTATATTGCAGAAAAGGTAATACCTTAAGACATTTTTGACCAGTCGTATATCATACAAAATTCAATTATCTTTATTTTATGCATGTACGCCTTTGTTCCAAAACGAACCGTTTTAAAGTTATAAGCAAATAAAACAGAAAAATATCGATGTTTTTCGAAATTTTTTAATATTTTAATTTTTTTATTAATGTTCCGGACATATTTGAGAAGGAGCATAAGTCAATTATTATTACTGCTGGTGTCCCCTAACTTTATCTGCAAAAATCCGAATGCCACCTCTCACATCCAAAAATACACGTTTTTTTTACAGATTAGTCCTGGTCTAAAGTATTCATAGGGGATACGAGAAACGATCGTGCGCGAATAGCGGAGAAATCTTGCAACTTTCTTAAATAATTCATTGTCAATTGAAATTGTCAAACTGACGTATATTTCATATCTACTGTCAATGAAGAAGAAAAATTATATGTTGCTCCACAATATTGATATGATATATGATTATTATACAGTGAGCACGTAAAGGTTGGAATAAATTCATTTTCTCGAGAATGGACGATTTTGGAAAAAAAATCCTGAAACAGGTCAATTTTTATTTTTAAATTACGACTTTTTGACATATATATTATACTAGTGACGTCATTCATCTGGGCGTGATGACGTCATCGAAGATTTTTTTAAATGAAAATAGGGATCGTGTGATAGCTCATTGAAAGGTAATTCAATTCTCTATTCAGTAATATAAACATTAATATAATTATTTATACAGGGTGTCCAAAAAAATTTTTTTTGTATTAAATTTATTGACATAAAAAGAAGAATGTGTGTAATTTATTTAATTCAAAATTCATTTTACTGCTATCAGAAAACTGGAAAAAATGTTTATTTGGCAAATAAATATTATTTTTTTGCTTAAACTCAATATTAAAGCAGCCACCCACCAGCCTCGTGACAGTGTAAACATTTAATTTAAGCGAAAAGCCACGATTATTTTTCAAAAAAACATTTTTTTCTTTTTTCTGAGAGGAGTAAAATGTATTTTGAATTAAATAAATTACATACATTCTTCTTTTTATGTCAATAAATTTAATCCAAAAATTTTTTTTGGATATCCTGTATAAATAATTATATTAATGTTTATATTACTGAATAGAGAATTGAATTACCTTTAAAATGAGCTATCACACGACCCCTATTCTCATTTAAAAAAATCATCGATGACGTCATCACGCCCAGATGGGCGACGTCACTAGTATGATAAATATGCCAAAAAGTCGTAATTTAAAAATAAAAATTGACCTGTTTTGGGATTTTTTTCCAAAATCGTCCATTCTCGAGAAAATGAATTTATTCCAACCTTTACGTGCTCACTGTATAAAAGTAAATTTAATTAAGGCTATGGGTACATAATTCGCAAATATTTTACGTGTATCCCTACTTTTTCTGTCTTTACACGGCAAATTACGTGTAGTAAAATTCACACTGTGTGGATATGTAAACATTACTAGAATGTCATTCTACTTGAAAATGCCATAATTAATTTAAAGAGATGGCTTTTGAATGTTCTTGGATAACTGTTATTTTTATAATTGCAAATTATTAATTCAGTTAATAAATGTAATAATTTTTTCACTAACTATGTTTTCAGTGATTGTAATAATTTATTTGTACAACAAAAACTAATAATCAATCGAGAAAAGAGGAAAAGTGTTAAAGTGATTTTTTAATAATATGTTGTTATTTTGGAACGCTTACAATTTTGAACATCTCTAACAACAAAATACTTGGATCACAGGATATATCTGATGTATTCTCTGCTTGGATCTTTCACAAATAATACACAATAAATAACTTTTTATTAAGTTCACGTCTTAAATCAATTATTTATCAAATACACTATATATCAATAATATTTAATCAATTTCTCAAAATATTCCCGATGCAATGTCAAATATTTAAAATTGTCACTGATTGTCAGTGTCTGACTGACAATATATGCTGACAATATTATATTCGGTTGAGTGCGTTGTAAGACAAAGACAGATTTGGAAAATATTACCACGGCATTGTGTTCATTTTTTTCAAATCCTGAAAAAACCAATAAATATTTTTGAAAAATTTAAACGCAGAATGAAAGACTAAATTATTACCGAGGGCCGAAAGTCCCTTAGAATAAATAAAAAGTTTATTTTGAATGAGATATTTGAATTTAAAAATCACACTAAATTTTCTCTTAGTTTTTTCACCCCTGTAACTTATTAAAATAAACATTGTAGAAGTTCTCAGGGACTTTCGGCCCTCGCTAATAACGTAATCTTTCATTCTGCATTTAAATTTTTCCAAAATACTTATTAGTTTTCTCAGGATTTGAAAAAAATGAATCCCCATTTGAATAGCATTGCAGCCGAAAATACGTTCCGATCCTCTTAATTGTTTTTTGCTTGTAGTACATTTTAATAATTAATTTTATTTACTACATACAATTGTTTACTTTTTAATAACATAACCTTAATATTACTTTTTCTTCTTATAATTTTTTTGGGCTACGGCCTTGACAATAAATAATTCAGCAATCAGGAGTAATATAATTGGCCAATATGATTAAAAATGCGAAAAATGTTGCCGAGCTATGAAACCAGGTGCCGCTTTTCCGAACTTGCACGGTCCCAATACGCTCTGAGCTTCGCTGGTGTCGCTCCTGGCGGATTACTAATTCAACTTTCACCGGTAATTTTTAAATTTATTATTTAATAATTGTTATCGCTTAATATTTACAACGCTAAAAAGTAATTAAATTGTAATAGATTTTTTTAAGATTTTGCTAATCATTTTGACGTTCTATTGATGAAATATTAATTTCTTACTTCGGATACTTTCACAATTATCGTGTAGATGGCCCTAAGATTATTATAATTACATATTACGGAACATTAAAAAAACGTAAATTCAGTATTTAAAACGTAAGTATATTTAAGGTAAAAATATATACCACAGCTTTGACCAACTAATATTTTTTATAATTAATGTTTTTAATTTTAATTTTAAATTAATCACTTTGACATTTATGTCAAATTTCCGGTAAACGTTTACAGACTTGCCACTACTGGCGCTCGCGAATTTATAAATATCCCCTCTACGTACGAGCTCACAGCGTATAGGTACGTCACAAGTGACGTCTCTGCATCTATGGAATAAGACTTGTACTGAGAACAAAGCCTCTCACGTACTACCAACAGCATTTATGAACCCGAACTAGTTGGGGGAAATTTAATTTTCATACAGCTTGTAAATTCTCTTATGGATTATCTTTAGGAATATATACTTTTAAACTATTAATTTAGTCATTTTGTTTTATTTTTTTACAGGATTCTATACAGCTGCTACTGATGTTCCGTTAGATATATGGTTAAAACGCCTTACGAGTACCACTCCTCAAAATGAAGCTGCAGCAGACACATTATTTCATCCAGATTGCAAAACTGATCGTGACTGTAAAATTTTTTGCAGACAATATATAACAAAAACATCGTCATATAGCAAACAACACTGTAATGAAGGACTGTGTGATTGTTTTTAGAACTCTTATGTAATAGTTATCACGAAGTATTGTTAAAGCATTAGAGAATATAATTTTTTTCGAATACTTAATTATATGTTTCCATTACTTTTTTTTTATTAATTATTCAACAGAAAATTAATCAAATTTTATTACAATACAAAACGAATAAATTTTATACCGCACATTAATTGTTACTGGACATTTATGTATATTATGGAGGTAAAAATTTAATTTATATGTATGGGTTCTTAAGAAAGATAACTAACTATCTGATAATTTATTAGAATTGACGTCTAAGAATTGACGTACGCGTTTTGAGATTTAAAGATTTGGTTAAAGCGTTAAATAATAAAAGCTTCTTCTTCTTTTTATAGATTTTTGCTCCCTCAGGCGTCGGATTGTGATCCCGATTCCTCCTTTACCCATTTTTCCATGCATTTCTATTTTTGGCCACCGTTTTCAATAGTTTTCCCTTTATTTCTTTCCATTTCTTCGATCTGACATTCACATTTCCTTCTGGCTCTTCCCCTTCTCCTTCCAAATCTAATATTTTTCTTGTAATGCTTTCTGGTTTCATTCTATCAATATATCGGACCCAAAATGTTTTTTTTTTTTCGTTTAATATACTCACCAATTGGTTTCTGCTTTGATATTTAACTAATATCCTCATTCCTTATTGTATCCCATTTTGTTCTTACGCATGTATTTTTTAAATGTTTCATTTTGATTGCGTTGATTTTTGGTTCATATTTTTTCTGAATTGTTCAGTTTTCGATTGCGAATGTTATCGTATTGTGAATTTTTCTCTTGACTTCCATTTATATATCTTTGTGTTTTAATATCGTTGTATTAAATGTGTAGTATAATCGTGTAGATCTATTTCCTCTATTTGTTATTTTTGCCTCTATTTTACCATCATCAGTCACAATGCTGTCCAGATATTCGTACTTGTTATTTTTTTTAACATTGTTCTATTAAATTTAACTGCTTATTTTTCTGGTCTTCCCTTTGATTAATTATCATCGTTTTTGTTTTATTCATATTCACCTCCATTCTCATTTTTAGTATTTCTTCGGTCTACCAATTCACCAGCCTTACATTTTATTTTTGTTGTTCGCTAACAGTACAATATCCATAGTGTCATCATCATCGCGGTCCTACAAAGGATCTCAATCTTCTTAAGCTTTCTGTGCCACTGTATTTTGTCCTTCACACTCCACTTCACAAAATATCAAACAAAGACATTGTAATGATAATAGGCGACTTCAATGCCAAAATTGGTAGAACTCAGCTTGATCATCATATGATGATCAAGATGAAAAACTTTTCGTTTATAAATTCGCAAAGTCTGTGTGTTATTGCGTTGCCGCTCCTGAAATACTTAGAGCAGATTTATCGATGGTGTCTTATGTAGTTTTGTCTTCTGAATCCAAATCTGAAAACGGCATTTCGATATCTCTAACCGTCTTCGAGATAATCGAACTCAAAATCTAAAATGTGACGTCACCATCATTTTATTTTCTGCCGACACACTACCCGTCAGCCGAAATCGTTGCTAGTAAGTAGGCTAGTTTTTTAATCTGAATTTGTCAAGCAAAGCATAGGTTGTTTACATTTGAGTTTGACACTTCGTGAATGTCAAACCAAATTTTAAATGAAGTAGGTATTAATAAAGTATCAATGTCATTTGATAGTAAATTTAATTATTATATAAAATAAATAAGATGTTGTAAAATACAATTTGAGTATATTTTGAAAGCAATAATTTATTAAAAACTTTAAAAAGGTTTATACGAGTATACGGCCTCCCCTTTAATGGGAGTACCTAATGATAATGTACTGACTGTTCCATTTGTTATGAAATGAAAATTGATATTATAGTCGGTTCGCTAAACTCAGACACAACTGGCTAGTGATTTTAGTAGGTAATTTTTTAGTTTTTTGCCAATTTTGCCAAAATTTGCAAATTTACTAATTATTTAGTAATTATTAACTATTTAGTAATTTTTTTTTGCCAAATTGGCAAAATTACTGACTAAAATCACTAGCCAGTTCTGTCTGAATTTAGCGAATCGACTATATGAAATGTTGTTTGGAATAAAAAATTATGATCTGATATGTGCATCCTTCTAATGGAAAAAATATTTGAAATTTTTTCTCAAATTATGGATACGAACAAGATTTTCATTTATAACTCTTTTATTTTTAATTTAACGAAGAAAAGATATTCTTCATAAAAAGCTCTTCATGGTCTAAGATTTATGATGCAACCATGTATATCAAAGGGCCTAGCCGGGTAAGATGGTGAAAAGTGCTCCCAACTCAATTTAAATTCCATACAGGCCACTTTTTAGCACATATAGAGGAACTCACTTTCTGAAATTTTTAGCCCCCTAGGTGGTCACGTGACCCCCTAGAGAGAGCCTAATTAGGCTTTTTATGATTTTATTTTTTATCTCAGCCGCATCAAGAGCTAGCCAAAAACTTTATTCAAAATAAGGTTGTAAGTTTCAAAAAGATCTATATGTAAATTTTTTTTAAATTTTCTGGCGGGAAATTGGAATTTTTAGAACAATTTTAAACTTTTAAATAACTCTGGAAAAAAAACTGAGACACTCGTTTCTACGAAAATCAATTATATGTATTTTTGCACAATATTTCACCCTAAATTTTTTCAGATTTTTAAAATTGGTGAAACGTACCTTTAGAAATAAAAAAACTGCATTTTTTCGGTTTTTTTTTCGTTTTTGATACAGTTTTATACATATTTTTCAAAAAAGGTCACTAGAATAGGTAAACAACTGAAAAAAAGGCATGGAACGTATGATAGTTGAAAGCAACGTAGGGTGAAAATATCCGAAACAAGATTTCCAGTACGATGGTCAGACCAAATAAAAGACATGACTGATTACTCGTTCTGCCAAGCAAAACATCACGCATGGGTCAGACATAATTGGACAGAAATAGCCAAATAAATTATATGACGCCAATACATCCTTGCGAAGGAGAAAGGATAGAGGAGGAGGAATATGATACAGTAATAAAACACATTTGAGGAATATTTAAAGTTCCTTTATTATAACACACACTTGCTGTAATACTAATTATTTATAACACATAGAACATTGACTATTTTACAGAAATCAGGTAATGTAATAGATAAAAAACAATTGTTGCGTATACATACATACTTTTATTGCATACAGTTAAGATGTAAGTACAGATAAGTAGTAACATTAACAAAGGTTTCTCCGCAGTCTTATTTATATTTGGGCGATTTTAGATCAATTTTTATCATAAAACCAGTAAATATTAGGACCGTTTTATGCACTAATACAAGAAATATTGATTTAGAAATATTACTTTACAATCATTATCTATAAAGGGTAAAAAATAATTTGTATAATGGATTTCATATTTAGTAACCATAAATTAAGTAGGTACACACTTCATTTCAGAAAATAATCTAATGACGATTTGGTATATTTCCGTTTACCGCCTTTTCAGCAATAAGAGATTATGTTTCTATTTTTAGAAGTTGGTTAATAAGTGTTAAATACATGTCGTTGGTTTGGAAGAAGAACGTCACAACTCAAAAATTACCATTTTTGAGGTTTACCCTCTAACCAACTCTAAATGTTAAACTTTATTATGGGAAAAATTGTCAGAAGTTGCACTCATGTAATTACCGCTAGATGGTGACTTACAACAGTTTGACTTTGTCAAACCCATGCATTACATTTTATGGAAGAGTGTTGCAATATAGTTGTGTTCCAGTTGTTGTGGAAGTTACCACGTGTTTTTTGGAGAACAGTGTTACAAGTTAAAAAAGGAACGTATTTTTTTGGGATTTTGTGTTACAAATTTACAAATGCAAGACAGTTACATTTCGTCTTAGGTAAGTATTCCTTACAGGATATGTGCGTTTATATAGAATTATTATGAGAATATTTCAACAAATTTTGGGGAAAAACTGTTACAAATGCTAATTACAGGTAGAAAGGTGAGAACAAGAAAGGTCTTTGTATTTATATTTAAATGATAATAATGGGCTCTTTAATATTGTAAAAGATTGTACCTCTTATTTTTTACCTTACTAAAATTATAATGAAAACTTGCACATTAAAATTTTAAAACGTGTTGTTACAACCAACGAGTAACTATTAATACATTAATTCAGTTAATTTTTATTTAAATAATAATTTAATTTAAATGAATATTAATTAAATGATACAAACAAGAATATAACAAGTAAAAGATTATATTTATGTATATATCTAGGACAATTCACTAAATTAAATAAAGAAAGTCAGACCGAAGGAATTAAGAGAGGAATAAGATAGGCCTGGGCATCATTCGGAAAACTCTAAAGTTCGTCTTATATTCTAAAGAACAGAAATACCCCCAATACGTAAAAAGAAGTGTCTTCAATTAATCTATATTCCATGTCTTATCTGCAATAGCAGATATAGAAAGATACATGGAAAGACAAATGCTGAATATTAAACTAATAGACAGGAAAGAAACCACTGTATCGGTAACAGAACAAAGAGAGAGATGTCTCAACCCAAATAGTAAAGCTTTAATGGAAGTTCGCCGGACATACCCTAAGGCAGAAGGATGACATATGGACTAAGATGATGATTATACGTTGGAGACCGTGGAACCACAAACGAAAATGGGGAAGGCCACAAATGCGATAGCCAGATGACCTCAAGAACATGTCGGGTCAAAGTGAATGCAAAATGCTCCAGATAGAGAAGCATGGAATAACGAACAGGAGGCCTATGTCCAAGGATGGATGTTTAGGGCTGACTACATAGATAGAGAGAAGTTTTAATACAATTTGGTATAGTGAACTTGTACTGTAGAAGACACATATTTATTAACTATTTACCTGTTACCTTTTGAGGAAAAATTGTTGATACAACTCTTCGTAGAAAATGCAAATTAAACTTTTTAAATTGAGAATAATTTTAATAGAATATTTTCAGAATAATCTTTTTTATATTATATCTATATAATTTCTATTAGACTGACTCTACTCGTCACTCTTTTAACAATTTATGCCTGCTATATTTTCAGTTTTTATTTTAGTTATTTGGCACACGCAGAATTGTCCTATTTTCATTATTTTCTGTCTTCCATTCTTGAAAAAAAGGTCTCTGGGATAAACAAATAAAATAAACGTAAAACTAATAATTGATGGATCGGTCTCACATTTTGAGGGTTTATTAAATACCCCAATACCCAACTTTGTGTGAAATACCAAAGTTCTAGGTTAATTTTAGTAATAGTTATTTTATTACCAAATAACTGGGTGTGAAAATCAAAGACAAAATAAGAGCAACAGAAACGGAATTCTTAAAGAGAAGCTGCAGAGTAACGAGAAGAGATAAAATAAATAACGTAGAGAATTAGAGAAGAATGACTACATTGGACCGAAGAGATTAACCTGGAACCGACATGTCAGAACAGCAGACCAAAATTGTTGGATAAATAGAATAACAGAGTGGAGTCCAATAAAAAGAAGGAAGAAAGCCCAAAGATCCTTCAGAGATGAAGTGGACAAAGCAATAGAGAGAAAAAAGCTACAGGAAGGGGACTGGTAAAACAGAAAGAGGTGGAGAGAACGGTCGAATGAAGGAATATAGTGAAAACTGTGGAAATCCTTAGTATAGTCGTTTCGCTAAACTCAAACACAACTGGCTAGTGATTTTAGTAAGTTATTTTGCCAATTTGGTAAAATTGGCAAAAAAAATAATTACTAAATAGTTAATAATTACTAAATAGTTAATAATTCTGCAAATTTTGACAAAATTGGTCAAAAACAAAAAAAAGCTACCTACTAAAATCAATAGCCAGTTGTGTCTGAGTTTAGCGAACCGACTATATCAGTGAGCATGTAAAGGTTGGAATAAATTCATTTTCTCGAGAATGGACGATTTTGGAAAAAAATCCAGAAACAGGCCAATTTTTATTTTTAAATTACGACTTTTTCGCATATATCATACTAGTGACGTCATCCATCTGTGTGTGATGACGTCATCGATAATTTTTTTAAATGTGAACAGGGGTCGTGTGATAGCTCATTTGAAAGGTAATTCAGTTCTCTATTCAGTAGTATAAATATTAACATAATTATTTATACAGGGTGTCTAAAAAAAATTTTCTTTAATTAAATTTATTGGCATAAAAAGAAGAATGTATGTAATTTATTTAATTCAAAATACATTTTACTGCTCTCAGAAAACAGAAAAAAATGTTTATTTACCAAATAAATGTAGAATTGTAAATTTTTTACTTTAATTTTTAAGACCCCTGTATGTATAATTTTTCTTAATTATTATTACGAAAACGAAATAAGAATCTCACGCATACGAACATAAAATATAGTCCACATGTGCCAGTCGGATGGGGGATTTGAAATCGGAGTTATCAAAGACGCAAGATGGGCAAGTAGTCGCCTTGACTAATTTTAATAGTTTTCGTTTATTGGGAAAAGGTCGGTACATACTTTGAACCAATTTTAATGGGTTGGTTTAGAAAAGGGGTTGGAAAAGGGAGATTAGATGTAAAAGAATTTGTTTTAGCGTAGGGGTATCAGAACGATGACAGACGTGTTATTGGGGATAAGACGTAAAAAGACGCTTTAAGACGAATAGTATGACAAAGCCGGTTATAATATTGATTAGACGCAATTATGTCTAAATACCTACATTTCTTTTTGTAAGAACACGTAAATTTTGTAGTAATATTTTAGTTATCTATTTTATTAATTAAGACTGTTAAACATCACAGGGATTTTTATTACGATTGTCTTTAACGAATCCTACATAAATATTGTTTTTTGCTTAAATTCAATATTAATGCAGCCACCCACCTGCCTCCTGACAGTTGAACATTTAATTTAAGCGGAAAGCGATGATTATTTGTCAAATAATAGTTATTTATGATATAAGTGTTAAAAGTACACGATTAAGGCACGCATATGAAAGTTTGCAGAGCAAGCGAAGCGCGTTCTGCAATTCACATGAGTGCCTTAAAAATGTACTTTTGAGCACGCATAGCATACAATATTTTTTCTACAAACGTAATTACAGGACCATATCTACAAAAACTTTTACTTGAACTTGACTGACATTCCATTTTTATATTTTTTTGACATTACATTAAAATTGCCTATACGGTCAATACGAACTGCAGTGCCTTAAAAATTTTAAAGCACTAGTGCCTTAAAGTAGCATTTTTAACGCTCGTATGGAGTGCTAAAAATTGCATTTTTAACACGGTTGTAGAAAAACGTTTTTTCTGTTTTCTGAGAGCAGTAAAATGTATTTTGAATTAAATAAATTACATACAATGTCAATTTGTTATGTCAAAAACTTTAATTCAAATTTTTTTTTGGACACCCTGTATAAATAATTAAGTTATTGTTTATACTGCTGAATAGAGGATTGAATTACCTTTCAAATGAGCTATCACATGACCCCCATTCTCATTTAAAAAAATCATCGATGATGTCATCACGCCCAGATGGGTGACGTCACTAGTATAATATATATGCCAAAAGGTCGTAATTTAAAAATAAAAATTGACCTGTTTCGGGATTTTTTTCCAAAATCGTCCATTCTCGAGAAAATGAATTAATTCCAACCTTTACGTGCCCACTGTGTATACCAAATAACTATTGTGCCTTACTTTGCAGTTTGAGAAGCAACAAATTGATTTTTTAACTGTCAAAAATCGCCATTTTGAAACTTTTTCAATGTTCTAAAAACTCAAATTTTGTAATTTTATGTCAACTATTTAGCTTTTTAATGGGGTGCAAAATATCAAAAACCCCTTTTTTACACTTAAGTATTAATAATTAAAAAGCGGCTCCGAAACAGGTAGGTTTTCTTCCTATAGGTTTACAATAACTAAAAAAGTTGTCTGATACTGGGATTGTTTAAAGTGCCGAGCATGTCCTTTTTTTCATTTCCCTGGAGTAAGGGTATTTATGTTATGGTTAAATATATTTTCAAATGCCTTATAAATAATACTCTTTTCATTTAAACATAATCCAGACCTAAAATATACGAGATGAAGATTTTTTGACGAAACCAGCTAACGATACAAAACAGGTGGACAATTAACTCAGATGACAAATTAATAATACAATTTGGAAAAATAAAAATTATTCTAAGAATATAAAATACCAAA
The DNA here is from genome assembly GCF_917563875.1 of Diabrotica virgifera virgifera. Taxonomy (NCBI): domain Eukaryota; kingdom Metazoa; phylum Arthropoda; class Insecta; order Coleoptera; family Chrysomelidae; genus Diabrotica; species Diabrotica virgifera. The sequence continues at coordinate 249,593,945 of NC_065448.1, read as the reverse complement.
AAAATAACTGCAAAAAGCTTAAAACAAAAACTCAGGTATTTTTTACGTAACAATTAAGGTTTATCTCAATTTAAAAATTAATTTTTTATCCACGTTCTTGTGAAACATTAAAAAGTTTCTTAAGAAAAAGCAGCCTACGTTTTACCAAAATGAATATGTCAACCATCTTCTGACAATTTCCGGTATTCGGAAACAGCTTTTATTTTCATAAAAGAACGGTCACATAAGTGTATTAATATAAAAATGAAAAATATTTTAGACGGAAACACCTAACATAGAGATAATCCGAGAAACGTTAATGAAAAACTTGTTTTGACGAAAAACTTTTTGGTTTTCAATTAAATACGATGTACAGTGAATTTTAAAGGGAACTGACGGTAACCAATTTTTGGAAAGATAATTTTATTTTTTATAAATAAGAAAAAATTAATTGGAACTGCCTAAACATCTCGGTTGTGTTCGAAAAGAGAACCATAGTATTAGCGGAAACAGAAGACCAACTAAAAATGTTGATGATCATATTATCAGAAGAAAGTCACAGGCTGGGCTTGGACATTAACTTTTCCAAAACCAAAATTATGGTATTCCACAAAAATACCCACGAACAAATTTAACCAAACATACAAATAAATGGTATCACCCTTCAGAGTTCCCATAGCTTCATATATCTGGAAAGAGAGCTAAATAGTCAACTAGACCACTCAAAAGGAATTAGAAGACGCATTTAAATAGCAAGGTCTGGTTTCATGAACATGCGTAAAATGCTCTGTAACCCCAAGCTACCCAAGTTTCTCTGAAGGGGTTGAAGCAAAAAATGTTTAATTTGCGTAATAAATTAGCAATAAAATAGCAAAAAAATATGGGGTAAGTTTCATAGATCCCTTATGAAATGGTGATTCTAGCTTAATAGACATAGCTATCAGTCGGAATAGGACTGAGAACGCTGAAGTGTTATGTGTGATCTCTATTACTATATGGCTGTGAGACCTGGACATTAAAACAGTATGACGTCAACAAATTGAATTATTTTTCAGCAGAACTACAAATGAAGAAGTCCTGGAAATAATGAACACACGTCCTCATCTGGTCAATACAATCAAAATTAGATAGACGTCATATCTAGGACACATAATGTGCCATAGGGAATTTGAGCAGCTTCATGTAATATTAGAAGGCAAGATCGAGGGTAAAAGGGGTATAGGAAGAAAGAAAAAATCTGGGCTACGCAACATCAGAGATTGGACCCACACAAGACGAAATAACTTAATTCATCTAGCCCAGAACAGAGAGAAAATTGCCATATTGATCGCCAGCCTCATATAGAGAGAGAAGGTATTTAGGAGGAGGAGGAAACATCTCAGTAGAGGTATATAACTAGGGTGTCAAAAAAAATATTAGCCCGATCAAGGAACACAAAATTTTACGAAAACCTCCAAAAAAATAAAGGAAGAATGAAAATTTGGGAATAGGTAGTTGAAATTGTCTATTATTATATAAGAAAAAGTTTACAATTCTACATCCCCTCCATTTTACAAAAATTGGGAAATACGGGGTAAAAAATATTTTCTCGGGGGTGAAAAAATATACGTTCAAAATAAGTCCGAAATTGTATAAAATGACTAATTCTAAGCAAAAAAATAAAAACCTTATTTTGTGGAAGTTTTAGGAATTTTTCCTTGGGATATTTTTAATTCTAAGTTACTTTTATTCTATTTTTTTTCACTAAGTTAATACTTTTCGAGTTATTTGCAAGTGAATATATTCATTTTTAACAAAAAAAAAACATCTTTTTGGACCGTTTTTCGTAGATAACTCAAAAAGTAAGTATTTTATCGAAAAATATATCATTAGCAAAACTACAGCTTATAAAAAACTAAAAAAAGTGTTGTATGCATGAGTTCTGTAGACCCAGTAGAAGTAGAGTTGTAGCTAATGAAATGTAGGTTCTTCTTCGTCAAATTCCAAATCGAATATTTCAATTTGAAATAACCCAAAAACCGAGCTCTTTTCGGGGAAAATTCATTACAACTTTTTTAAAGTGTTAAAAAAAAGTTTACTTTTGTTTAAAAAAAACATGTAACGTTAAAAGTAAGTGTTACGCTCAAAATATTGCTTTTTTTATTTTTTGCTAAAAAAATCGCGAAAATCGCCCCCTAATTAGCTTCCCAAATAAAATTAACCGTTACCGCTTCACAAGTTACTTTACTTATGTGTTGTTTGTATTATCTATAAGTTTCATTGGTTCAAAGTGCTCATTTTTGAAAAAAATTGGGTTTCAAATAAATCATTTTTTTTTAATTTTGAAAAAAAATGGAATTTTATATGGAATTAACTTAAAAATTATTAGTAATACCAAAAATCTCAAAGAGCAATAAAGTTGGTTTTGCATTTCTCGATATTTTTGATTTTTTGTTTTCTTGTTAGACAAAAATTGGTTATGCCTTTGCTGTTCAAAATTTGCCTAAACTCGTGATTAGTTACTCGTTAAAGCCATTTTAACTACAGCTTTTCCAAAATAAGCACTTTGGACCGATGAAACAGATAAAATAAATAATACATAAGCAAAGTAACTTGTCAAGTGGTAACGATAAAATTTATTTGTGATGCTAATTAGGGGGTGATTTTCGCGATTTTTTTTTACCAAAAAATAAAAGGGACCAACAATATTTTGAGCGTAACTCACTTACTCTTAATGTTAGAACTTTTTTAAAAAACAAAAATAAATCTTTTTTAAACACTTTAAAAAAGTTGAAATGAATTTTCCCCGAAAAGTGCTCCGTTTTTGGGTTATTTCACATTGAAATATTAGATTTGGAATTTGACGAAGAAGAACTTACTTTTCATTAGCTACAACGCTGCTTCTACTGGGTCAACAGACCTTATGCATACACCATTTTTTTTTTCAATTTTTTATAAGCTATATTTTTGCTAAGAACATTTTTTCAATAAAATACTTACTTTTTGAGTTATCTCCGAAAAACCGTCCAAAAACATGTTTTTTTTTTTGTTAAAAATGAACATATTCACTCGCAAATAACTCGAAAAGTACTGACTTAGCGAAAAAACTTTATAGAGCAAAAGTTGTTTAGAATTAGTCATTCTATCCAATTCCGGTCTTATTTTGATTGCATATTTTTCTCCTTCGAGTGGGGGTATTCCCCTCCATTTTTGTAAAATGGAGGGGATGTAGAATTGTAAACTTTTTCTTATAATAAACAATTTCAGCTACCTATTCCCCAATTTTCATCCTTCCTTTAATTTTTTTGGAGTCAGATTGTTCTTTGATCGGCTAAATCCGTTGATTTGGGCGTTTTCTGGAAACTAATAGTCTAGACAGATAGCCAAAATGTAAGCACGCTACAATTTTTGGTCAAGATAGGTTTCTAGTTTCAATTTTAGAAGGCAACGTATAAGTTTGGGAAACATGTGAGATTATAATCTCAATGTTATTTATTTACTAATATATCGAGGATATATTATCATGTATGTATAGAATAGCATACATATAAAACCAGAGTTTGATGTTAATTTTGAGAGTAAACCAAATTTAAATCAAATACTTACCATGTTGGGATAGTATCATGAAGTTTTTCTTGGGTTTTCCTTATGATTTACCACTAACAGGAGAATTTTACTGTCATCATTGCTTGTGGCTGTCCTTTTAAAGACAAATTACATGTTACATTCGTAAGTGGTTAACGTTAAGGTTAAGCACTAGGTGGTGTGTTCAAACTGAAATAAATTGCAATCTAGTTTTTTTTTTTTAATAAAAAAGACCGCGACCTCTATACGACGTTTAAAATCACCAAAATCACATTGCCTTTCATTTCAGTTTGAACATATTACCTGGTGCTCCTGACGAAATTTGATATTAATCTAAACACGTGTAGGGCATTGGTGGGGTTCGAACTCAATTGAAACTCAATCGTCTATTTTTCATTTTATCGTATTCTCCACGTAAGAAACGAAATGGATAGCGTTTAAATAGTGAATTGTAGATGTATTGTCGAAGAAAAAGGTTACGTTACATTGTTTCATTAGTCCAGGAACCGAAGCATTTCACCTCGCAATTTTTACAGAATGGATCGATTTGCTTGAAAATTTGAGAATAAGTAGTGGATAATTCAAGGATCAAAATCTATATGATGCCGAAAGGCGCTTTTATCATGGGGTCGGTTGCCACCCCATCTTAGGGGTGGAAATTTTTTATTATATTTTGACTGCAAAAGTTGATAAAAACATTCATTCTAAGCAAAAAATGTTCTATACATTTTTTTGATAAAATTAATACTTTTCGATTTATTCGCTATCGAAAGTGTTAGTTTTATATAGAAAAAATCAATGTTTTTCGATATATACTCATTTACCATTCACTCAATTTTTGCCGTAGAAAAATTTTTTTCCAACCAAGTTCTTGGAAATTAAATAACCTACAATTTCATATAAAAACATTTTTTGGTATATCTGATGCTAATCTTTCTATTTTGAAGAAAATGGCATTTTTTACCAAACTACAAAAAGTCTTTATTCGTTTTTAACTCTAGTTTTTTAAAAACTAATCATTCTAAGCCAGTCAAACTTTTAAAATCTATTAATAATACATAAATAAAGAAGAATTAATAAGGCCAATGACTAAAAGCAAAGCTAACTTACATTATTATGCTTCCAATTGGATTTCTTTTTTTTTTTGAAAAAATATATTGATTTTTTACCGTAACCTTTTTAATTTTTATCTTAGAAAGTTTGTTAAAAAATAATTTTGTAGGTTTTTACAAGATATATAAGACTATTAATACCAAATCCTTTTAAAATCCTCAGTCGCAAAAAGTGGTGACTTTGAATGGGTTGGTAAAGGTGATTTTTGCATGTTATTACAAGTTTTAATTGTCAATAGCTCACTCAATTTTTACCGTAGAGAAATTTTTTGCACACTATGTTCTTGGGAATTAAATAGGCTACAATTTTATATTTAAATATTTTTTTGTATCTCTGATGATAATCTTTCTATTCTGAAGAAAAGGGAATTTTTTACCGAACTTCAAAAATTCGATATTTGCTTTTGATTCCATTTTTTTAAAAACTAATCATTCTAAACCAGTTAAACACTTCTAGAATCTATTAATAATACATAAGTAAAGAAGACGAAATAAGGTCAATAACTAATTTTAATCAGGATAGTGATTAGGGGTTTGCTTTCGATCACTTTTTCGCTGAAAAATATAGGGTCTGACATTCTTTTCATTATAAGCCACCTAAATTTTGAGCTAAAGACTTTTTTTTATTTCTGAAGATAGATATTTTTAAATACTTCAAATTAGTTTAAACAAGTGATCCTCGAAAAATGCATAGTTTTCCCGTCTTTTGACTTTGAAACTAGGATATTTAGCATTTTCCGAAGAGGACCTAACATATAATAAAGTATAGCTCGATTACTATTGGTCTTAAAGAAAATTAAAAAAAAAACGGTTTTGTAGATTTTTTTAAAAGGTACATTTTTGTTAAGCAAAGTTGTTTTGATAAAACAAAAACTTTTTAAGTAATTTGCAGAAGACTGATTAAAAACATTAATTTTTTTAATATAAAACTAACATTTTCGATAGCGAATAAATAGAAAACTATTAATTTTATCAAAAACATGTATAGAACATTTTTTGCTTAGAATGAATGTTTTTACCAACTTTTGCGGTCAAAATATAATAAAAAATTTTCACCCCCGACATGGGGTACCATGGCCACCCCCATGGTAAAAGCGCCTTTTGGCATCATATAGATTTTGATCCTTGGACTATCCACTACTTATTCTCAAATTTTCAAGCAAATCGATCCATTCTGTAAAAATTGCGAGGTTTTCTCCTATTTTAAGCTACATTACTTGGACTACATAGCTTTCTAATAAGCTTGAAATTTGCTATTGACCTCGCTACCAAAGAGAAGTCTTCAGGCTTCTCTTTTGAGAAGGAGACTTCTCGTTACTTACTAAATAAACATATAATACAAATACATATTCTCTCACTGAGTTGTATAGTGGCACAACCGCAAAAATGAACTTATTAAGAGGAAACAGTAGCGATCAACAGGTAGCAAAAACGCGTTCCAAGATTGTGGCTGTAATTTTGAATATTTTTTCGAGATATTTGGCACACGTATTCGTAATATAATAAAGAATGGCGGTATAGAGTCCAGTTTGAAAAATATATTAATATGTGGAAATCACTGTAATTAAATATAATATTAAAAAAACGAGCCTGTACCGCCATTAAGAAGAACAAAAAATACACTTTCTTCAAATAAACTTTTTTATCCGATGCCTAGATTTTGTGTCATTTTGGAACTACTAAAATTTTTTATTTCATTAGTAGCTCCAAAATGACACAAAATCTAGGCATCGGATAAAAAACTTTATTTGAAGAAAGTGTATTTTTTTGTTCTTCTTAATGGCGGTACAGGCTCGTTTTTTAATATTGTATTTAATTACAGAGTAATTTCCACATATTAATATATTTTTCAAATTGGGCTCTGTACCGCCATTCTTTATTATATTACGAATACGTGTGCCAAATATCTCGAAAAAATATTCAAAATTACAGCCGCAATCTTGGAACACGTTTTCGCTACCTGTTGATCGCTACTGTTTCACCTTAAGATAATTGACTATGAAGTTTCATGACATCATAAAATACCATTCAAAATTACCATTTATGGGTAAGAGGTCGACAGAAGAAACCAAATACTTGATAATGAAAGGTTACATGTTACATTTTTTCTATTGTATGAATTTCGAGAACTTTGATATGAATATGCCAGTATTGAATTCAAGTTTGTATAGTATGTTTGGCAAAGGTGGTAGTAAGTAGTGACACAAAGTATTTATAAAATAAACGTTTTTATTTTTTAATTTTTTAATCATGTTTTTATTCGCATTAAAGATATACAATATGAGTACAACAATATTTTTCTTACCAATAACTAAGAAAGAATCTTAAAAACCTTTACAAGAGTAAAACTGTGGAATGTAAGTTGATGTAAAATTCCACCGCTCTTTGCTACAGTAATCTGTTCCATCAATGCTATTATCTAGTTTCGCTACTTGGAAAGTCTCCCAAATCAGAGCATAACTTAAGAAACGGTAGTCTCTCTTCTTCTGTGACTTTCTGGTACATGTTTGCCTGCATTTTGTGATGTCACACGGCTCGTTAACTGATCTGGCTGGAACGTCTATCTTCCTTCACTGAGAAGGTTGGACTTTCCTTTTTCTCGTTTTTTCTCTTACATTTTAAGTGAAATATAAGAAAAAGTAAACCAATACTGACACATCTTTGTTCTTTCATGGCATAAAGTAAAGTAAATTCTATACCGACACAACCTTATATTTTGGTGACATAAATAATGTTTTTGCCAAAAAATTAATTACGTACTGGCACAATTTTTAATGTGCTGGTATCAATGGCTGGTATAGACTAAAACATAAAATATTTTTATTGAAGGTTATAAATAATTATAAAGTGACATAACTTTAGTTTTATTAAAAAGTGCCGGTATTCCATTTACAAGCAACACAAACACACCGAAAGTCTACGGCATACTAAATATGTGCCGGTATATGGGTGTCCCGAAAAGAATGGTCATAAATTATACCACAGATTTTGGGGTCAAAAATATGTTGATTGAACCTCACTTACGTATATACAATAGTGCACACAAAAAAAGTTACAGCCCTTTGAAGTTACAAAATGAAAATCGATTTTTTTTCATATATCGAAAACCCTTCGAAATTTTTCATTGAAAATGGACATGTGGCATTATTATGGCAGCAACATCTTAAAAAAAAATTAAAGTGAAATTTTGTGCATCCCATAAAAATTTTAAGGGGGTTTTGTTCCTTTAAACCCCCCGAAACTTTTTTGTACGTTCCAATTAAATTATTATTGTGACACCATTAGTTAAACAAAATGTTTTTAAAACTTTTTTGCCTCTTAGTACTTTTTTGATAAGCCAGTGTTTATCGACCTATTTTGAATATTTTGTCGAATCCACCACATATTTGTATATGGTTAACTACGATTATAGAGACCTGTTAATAATCTGAAAATGTATTTATAATTTACATTTTTAGGTTTATTTTGAAAAAGAAGCCATATCTCGATAAAAGGTGATTTGTCAAAAAAAGACTAAGAGGCAAAAAAGTTTTAAAAACACTGTTTAACTAATGGTACCACAATAACAGTGTAATTGGAACGTACACAAACATTTGGGGGGTTTAAAGGAACAAAACCCCCATAAAATTTTTATGTAAATATATTAACAAAGAAGCCGCATATCGATAAAAACTGGTTTATTGAAAAAATACTAGGAGTCAAAAAAAGTTTTAAAAACGTTGTGTTTAATTAATGATACCACAATAATGAATTAATTGGAACGTATACAAAAGTATGGGGGGGTTTAAGGGAACAAAACCCCCATAAAATTTTTATGGGGTGGACAAACTTCACTATAATTTTGTTTTAAGATGTTACTGCCATAAGAATGATACATGTCAATTTTCAATAAAAAATCTCTAATAGTTTTCGATATATTGAAAAAAATCGATTTTCATTTTGTAACTTCAAAGGGCTGTAACTTTTTTTATGAGCACATTTGTACCAAGGTAAGTTAGGTTCAATCGAACTATTTTTGACCGCAGAATGTGTGGTATAATTTATGACCAATCTTTTCGGGACACCCTGTATAATGCTGCCGCTCGAGCGAAATATGCACGTGGTACAACTCTATCTACGGGATTCTATGCAAACTACGTTGATGCCGGTTCCGTTCAACTATAAAGGGAAATTTCGTGATTTTTAAGTACTTGTTATTACAAAACACCATTTTTAAACGCTTTTCTTTGTTATGTAGTGTTAAGTTGTAAACTGACCTTTATATTTGTAAACCTGCCTTAACATTAGTGACATGGTGTGAAGTGTGAAGTAAAGATGGCAACGGACATGGACAATTGACAGGGAGGTCGAGGGGGCTCTTCAGATATAATCCGTATGTAATAAATGAGTTTGTATTCAATAAATACTAAATAAGAAACTGTCGTCAATTCTATAATTCTAACAATAAGCCCACAAGAAGAACATAACATGGTGTCAGAAGTAAAAAGTTAAGTAAAATATCGAAGAGTCGTTACAATAGTCAAAAGAAAAAGTCGTAACATAACCTAACAACACGTGGCCAGTGTTAAGAAATTTAATAAAAAGCAGTCAAAGAGAAAAAGATTAACCATGGCAGAACAAGATGCAGCAGAGCAGAACCAACCTGTCCTTGTAAAAATAAAAAGTAACATAGTAGGCAATGAAATTCAACCTTTGTCGATGGATGGAAATTTAGCTTTCAACTGGGAACAATGGTGCATGAATTTTAAAATATTTTTGAGGGCTACAGGTTTAGAGGAAGAAAATGATGCGAGAAAGGTAGCTCTATTATTACATTACATTGGTATAGAGGCAAGAAATATTTATAAGTCATTTGAGGTTAACATGGATACAGTAACATTTAAAGAAGTAGTAGAAAAATTTGAAAAATATTGTAACCCGAAGAAGAATTTAACAGTAGAAAGACATTATTTTCTTACTAGAGTACAGAAAGATGGTGAAACCATTGAAGATTTCATGACAAGTTTAAAAAATTTGAGTTTAACATGTGAATTAGGAGATTTGAAAGAAAGTTTGGTATGTGACATGTTCATTATTGGTTTAAATCCTAAACACCACTCAATTAAGCAAAAACTATTGCAAGAAGCAGATCTGAAGACAGAAAAGGTATTACAAATTGCTCAAAATATAATAACAACTCAAATGCAAGTACAGCAGTTAAATAAAAATTCAGAAGCAGTGGTATACAAAGTCGAGAAGAATAAAGATGATCCAGGTCCAAATGATTACCAAAATAACGGTTACAAGAGTCACAATTCAAATCGTCCGAGGTATAGGAATGAAGTCCCAGGTCCAAGTTGGAGAAATGATAATCAACAGTATAACGTAGATGGTACAAACAATCAAAGTCAGGTAACGAGTCAGAACTTTAATTTTAGATCAAGAAATAATTTATATGCAAATCAGGATAGGAATAATGAAAATAACCAAGTGGTAAGAAAGGTTTGTCAAAGATGTGGTGAAAACCATAGAAATAAATGTCCAGCACTAGTAGCTATTTGTTATTTTTGTAATAAACAAGGTCATTATGCAAGATGTTGTTTAACTAAAAGAGTAAATAATATAAATTTAAGAGAAAATACAGAACAACCATCTAATAATGGAAATGATTCATCTTTTGTTATTAAAACAATTAGTCAGAACAGTATTAATCAGAATTGGTCAATTGTAGTCAGAATCAATAAAATAAATGTATTATGTTATTTAGATACAGGTGCACAAGCTAATGTTATGTCAATAAAAATTTTTAATGAGGTTAATGTAGAAAAGTTAGAACTAGTACCTACATGTATAAATTTAAAGTCTTTTTCAAACGATGTGATACCTGTAGCAGGAAAAGTAAATTTGTTATGTGAAATTGAGAATAGGTTAGAAAGTATTGAGTTCATTGTTGTGAATTTGGAGTGTCAAACAATTTTGGGTCTAGATACTTGTCAAAAGTTAAAATTAATTAAAAGAGTTAGTCTAGTAAGTCATGAGTCTATCATAGAGAAAAATAAAGAAGTTTTTACTGGTCTAGGTTGTCTACCTAATATATGTCACTTAGAAGTTGATAAAAATATTAAACCTATAATAGAACCGCCAAGAAGAATACCTTTTTCTTTACATGATAAATTAAAAGAAGAATTAAACAGAATGTTGTCTACGAGGGTTATAGAAAAAGTCAATGAAGCGAGTGAATGGGTAAATTCAATAGTCTTAGTCGAAAAAAATAATAAAAGTTTGAGAGTTTGTCTGGATCCTCGTAATTTAAACAAGGCTTTAAAAAGATGTCATTATCCCATACCAACATTTAATGAGATTAGGTCAAAATTAGCAAAAGCAAAATATTTTTCAACGTTAGATGCACAATCAGGGTTTTGGATGATACAATTAGATTTAGAGAGTTCTAAGCTATGCACATTTAATACACCCTTTGGAAGGTTTAGATTTACAAGATTACCTTATGGTATAAGCTGCGCTCCTGAGATTTTTCATAAAGTAATGAATGAAATAGTCGGAGACATACAAGGAGTCTGTTTGTATATAGATGATATTCTAATTTATAGTGAAACTTTGGAAGGTCACAATAAAATACTAGAACTAGTACTAGAGAGGGCAAAACAATTCAATTTAAGATTCAATATGGATAAATGTAAATTTCTATTGTCAGATATTAAATATTTGGGTCACATTTTTAATGCAGAAGGCATATATCCAGATTCTAGTAAGGTGAGTGCAATTTGTCAAATGGCTATTCCTAACTGTGTAGCTGATATTAGAAGATTTTTGGGAATGATTAATTATTTAGGTGAGTACATAGATAATTTAGCAGAGCGTACAAAGAATTTAAGGTTGTTATTGAAAAAAAATATTAGTTTTCATTGGACAGAAGAGCATGGAAGAGAATTTGAGTCGCTTAAAGAAACTATTAGTCAAACGCCTGTACTAGCATATTTTGATAACAATCTACCTTTAACATTATCAGTTGATAGTTCAAAGTTTGCAGTTGGTGCAGTAATTTTACAAAACAAAAAACCTATAGCATATGCATCTAAATCTTTGTCACAGTCTCAGTCAAATTACGCACAAATAGAGAAAGAGTTGTATGCAATCCAGTTCGGATGTACTAGATTTAAACAATATATATATGGTAGAAAAGTACAAGTTGAAACAGATCACAAACCATTAGTCAGTCTTTTTAAGAAACCATTATCTGAGGTTCCAGCACGTTTGCAAAGGATGATGCTAAACTTACAGCTTTATGATTTGGAAGTTAGTTATACTCCAGGAAAATTTCTTTTCATCGCAGATACATTAAGTAGGGCACCAGTAGAAGGTCCAGATAATACTGATAGTGGAGATGAAGAGTTACGTATACATGGAAGTCTATTAGTTAACAATTTAGCTGTGTCTTCAAAGAAATTAATGGAAATACAGGCAGCAACCAAAACTGATGGAGTTTTACAATCATTAATAACATATTATAATGAAGGTTGGCCAAGTTCTAAAAATAAACTGGAAACAGAAATTAAACCATATTACAATTTTAGTCATGAAATACATGTTGTAGATGGACTAGTCTTCAAGGGAAACCAAATAGTAATTCCTGAGTCATTGCGTCAAGTCATATTAGAAATAATTCATGAAGGTCATTTAGGATATGAAAAATGTGTTCGACAAGCACGTACAGTGGTTTTTTGGCCAGGCATGACAATGGATATAAAGAATAAAGTTGAACAGTGTCCAGCATGTATTAAATATCATAAATCAAATAGTCCAGAACAACTATTACTACATGAAATACCAACTTTGCCTTGGCAGAAAATTGGTGTCGATTTTTTTTATTATAGTAAAGTCACATATATATTATTAGTAGATTATTATTCCAAATACTTTGAAATAGCACCTTTAAATAATACTTCAGCAAAAGAGGTAATTAGTACAATGAAGTCTATATTTGCGAGACATGGAATACCATTGATCTTAATGTCTGATAATGGTCCTCCATTCTCATCAAAAGAATTTCAGTCATTTTTAGCAGATTGGGATATTTCATATCAAAGTTCTAGTCCTTATTATCCAAAAAGTAATGGTTTGGTAGAAAGAACAGTTCAGACTGTAAAGAATATTTTTAACAAGTGTATAGAGTCAGGCTCTGATCCTTATCAGGGAATATTGCAATACAGAAATACGACATTAGAATGTGGTTATTCTCCAGCTCAGTTATTAATGTCACGTAATTTAAGAATGAAATTACCAGTTAGTGAAAATATACTCATACCAAAAACAATAGATAGAGATGAATATAGCAAATTCATGAAGGAAAAAGAAAGGAAAGTAAAAGAATATCACGATCGGTCAGCAAGAAATCTACCAAATCTGTTTGTTGGGGAAAATGTATTTTATAAAAAGGTTCCATCATCACCGTGGTTACCTGCTACTGTGATAGAAATAGGTCCTTTTCCAAGATCATATGTCGTCAGAACACCTGAAGGTGTACATTATCGTAGGAACAGACAACACATATTAAAGCCTGCCAGTACAATTAGTAGACATGATAGTGAAGTGTTAGTTAAGCATGAAAATAGTACAGCAGCTAGTTCCACTTTGCATGAGATTCCAAATATGAACAACAATACAACAATTTCAACTCAAAGTTATAACAATTCGAATGTTAACGTAGATAGGACACACAGACAAAATGTAAATAATCAATTTTGTACCAGGAGTGGTCGAATAGTAAATAGACCAAAAAGGTTTTCATTTTCAGAATAGTAATGTGGCAATTTAATATTGCAAGTATATTTAATTTGTATGGATAGTTTAGTTTTTTTTTTGTTAAAAAAAAAAGGGGCATGTTATGTAGTGTTAAGTTGTAAACTGACCTTTATATTTGTAAACCTGCCTTAACATTAGTGACATGGTGTGAAGTGTGAAGTAAAGATGGCAACGGACATGGACAATTGACAGGGAGGTCGAGGGGGCTCTTCAGATATAATCCGTATGTAATAAATGAGTTTGTATTCAATAAATACTAAATAAGAAACTGTCGTCAATTCTATAATTCTAACAATAAGCCCACAAGAAGAACATAACATTCTTTACTTAAATAGTTTGCATCAAATCTTTAGACGTTAATTTGACTGACTTTTCTTCAATGCAAATGAATGAAAATTTGCAGACATATGCATTCGCGGGAACAATACACAAATTGTCAATAGAGAGTTATTGCCACCGGCAAATAAAGGATCCTTTATTACAGGATACTTTAATAAAGGACAAATACAGGACGGGTGTAAAAGAGTGGTATTGCAAACGCAATTAAAGAATCTTTTATTTTGACAAATGACATGAAATATTTTTGTAAATATAAAAATAACCTATAAAATTCCATTTGTCGATATAAATTAAAATAAGATAATTGAAGAGTAAAACGTTAAATTTAATTATTTTGTCATTTAAAGATGTTTAGAGAACAACATAATATATCCCATAATACTCATCGTTCAATAATATGGAAGTGCAATAAAATGGAAATACTATTTTAGGAGTATTTAAATACTTTTGCATTATGGGTATATGTAATGGGGACTTTCTGGAGAATATATTATTAGGGAATAGTGGATATCCATTCTCCAACTACAACTACCGAATGACACCATTCCAGAATTTTCAGACAGAAGTTGTGTTTTTATAATCCATCACAAATCCCTTCAAGAATTGTTATTGAAAGAACATTTGGTATTGTGAAGAGATTTCCCATTTTACCATATGTAATGAGATGCAAGTTACCTTTTATTCAAAGAATAATATCAGCTTGTTCAGTTTTACATATTGCAGTAGTACATAATAGAGAAAACGTTGAAATACTGGCAAATGAGTGTGCTGTTGATATTGATATAGAAGCTGTGGCAGTACATTTTCAACCAGGAGCTAATCTAATGCGACTAAATTGTGTGTGTGTTTGTTTAAAATTATTGTTCGACATTTAAAGCTAGCGCTTAAACTAATTTTATTTTTAATGGACTGCAGTTTGTTAATAAATTTATAAATAAATATAAATATTATATTGGTGACTGATTTTAAGTATTTTATGATCATTAGCAGGTTTTAAATAATAAATTTATAAATATATACATACATGCTATTGGCGTTTGATCTTTTATCCATTATGGCCCTCTCTTTCTTTCTTTTCACCTCTGGATAACTAGTTATCAGGAAGTTTATCTGACAGATTAGATACTAATAGATATCTGACAGAGAAAAACTTCCCAATAATTAGTTATCTGAAAATGAAAAGACCTCTAATCTGTCAGATAAACTTCCCGATATACAAAAAGATAATAGAAGAATTAAGCTTTATGCTGGTTTTTATTAATTTTTTTGGCAATGTTTAAATAAACAAATACTGATGGCATGAAATGGATCACGAACAAGGAGGAATGAAGAAGGAATTGGAGATTGTGTTTACCATTAAACGCATAAAACTGCAGTATCTGGGACACATATGATAAATCAGCACCGTTACTCCCTGCTGCAGTACATATTGCAAGGTACAGTCAAAGGTAAGCGAAGACCTGGTAGAGGGAGAATATCAATGGAACTGTTTCGAATCGCAGCTAGCAAGGTTACGATTGCTATATGATTTCCAACATTCGAAACGGATAAGAACCAAAAGAAGAAGATGGCATGAAAATGAAAGTGTATTAATACTTTTTATTAAAAACTTTATAGATTCTAATCTATAAAAGATTAAATTTTCAAAAATAAATACTTGAACCTTTGTTTTATTTTGTTAACCTGTTGTTATATATCTGTTGAATAGAACTCTATTTTGAATCTAGAATTTTAACAAATCCTAACTTTCATTAAAATTTATTGATCTTATATCTTCAATCTCTTATATCTTCAATAAATATTTATTTCTATAGAAAAATGTAAAATATATTGAGTTTAATAAATGAGTTACTGATATTTTAAGTCTGATCATTGTAATTAGTAACAATTTAAAATTATTTACGTAATATTCCTTTTTACAACTTCTTGTAATAACTCAAGCTTCAATAAAATGTTCTTTTCTATATTCGTTTGGGTCAAAACATTAATAATCTATATCTCAGAATATTACTTAGAGTTGTTTTTAATAAATAAAACCCAACATACAACTTTAATGATGAAAGTTTAATCAAATATCAATCCCACAATACATAAATTATCAATCCAAAGAAGCGACAAGATAAATTCAAAATACAAGTGAAGTTAGACCTTTCTTCACATTTTTGACACGTTATGTCAAAATAAAGGAACTTTTATTAAAATAAAGGTGTCCTCTAATTTTCCTTAAATACAGGCGGCCTGTATTTTATTAAAAGACAAAAATAAAAGACGCAATACTGCGCATGCTTATATGTCAAAATAAAGGATCTTTTATTACAGGTCGACTTAAAAGACGTTGGCAATAACTCTCTAATAAAACAATTTTTTTTTGTTTATTAATTGTTTAAATAAAAAAAGAATTTTATTGGAAAATGCTTAAATTCTCTTGTTTTTTACAATGTAAAAACTTGAAAATTTTACAGATTGTAGCTAATGATATGCACTATACATAATTTCACTTTTTACGTTAATTGTTTACGTTATGCTTCATAAATACACAATAAAATTTCAAATTTGGAACGCTCATATATTTGTTTATATATAAATCGGCGTTTATTCGTGTTAAATTTCAATAGGATACGAAACAAAACTTCAACCAAAACTCGAATTCAAAAAATTCGTGTGTTTATCGTAGTCTTTAGAAAAACCACCGGTAGAGACGTTTTGTGCTACAATTAACATTAAAATTCGTTTTGTCCGTATTAATTAATTAAACGCACTTCAGTTCAATCGTTTGGGTCAAATCTTTGGACGTTAATTTGACTGCCTTTTCTTCAATGCAAATGACTAAAAATTTGCAGACATATGCATTCGCGGGAACAATACACGAATAGTCAATAAAAATTTCTTTTTTTATTAATTGTTTAAAAAAACAATTTTAACGGAAAATGCTTCAATTATCTTGTTTTTTAGAATAAAGAAACTTGAAACTTTTACAGATTGTAGGTAATTATATGAACTATACATAATTTCACTTTTTACGTTAATTGTTTACGTTATGCTTCATAAATAAACAATAAAGTTTCAAAGTTTTTGCCGAATCCGACTACTTTTCATTTGTACATCATATGTTATATATATATTTTAATAAACATGACGATATATTTTAATGTTTGGTAAGACTAAAAAGTAAAAATTAAAAAAATATGAAAAAAACATTTTTAAGAAACGCTTTTCTTTAGTTACGAGTGACTAAAATTAAAATTATTATAAAAAAAATCAACTAGAAAGCAAAAAATAAAAAAAATTGAAAAAATCTAACACATTCGTCAAAGAAAAGCGTGGCGCGTCTTCATCGAATAAACGGTTTTTGCACCACGCTTTTCTTTAACGAATGTTAAAGAATGATTGCTAACGAATGATTTTTCCAATTTTTTTGATTTTTTGATTTTTAGTTGATTTTTTTATATGTTTAATTTTAGTCACTCGTAACTAAAGAAAAGCGTTTCTTAAAAATATGTTTTTTTTTAAATGTGCCACTATAGAAGTCAGTGAACGATATGCGCCACGTGAAATTTCATTTTTAATACGAAAACTTGAATCGGGCTCCCCTTCTTTGTTTGGTACTTCTCTACCAAGAGCTAATATATTTATAAATTCCCCAATTATAGAGATGCGGAATTTGTTAAATGAAATCCGGTCCAATTACGAGATTCATTTCCATTCTCTTCACACGATGACGAAAAGCTACGGAGATAAAAGCATTTTGTACATTAAATACAGCATTTCTCTAAAATATGAAACCAAATTTTACTTTTTTTTTAGTTTTGTGCACTGCTTTTGATTTTTTTTTGTCATATTGAACAATAATTTTTATGTTCAATTACTGCTTATAGTTATTTAACAAGAAAACGCTGAAAACTTTTGTTTTCAGTACTTCCACAAAATTTATTACAAGTTATTATCACTACAGCTGTTTCAGCAGAGTGCCTTTTTCAAGTGATGTATTTACTGCATACTATGTGTCTGCACTTTAAAGCCTCTACTTGAATAGATGGGCAGTTGGGAGCTGTTTGTCTTAATTTGGTCATTCTGAATTATATCTGTATATTTTAATTTATTGATTTCTATAGATTCTAATTAAGATAGCTTAAAGTCTTTATTTTGAATGTGAACAATTTGAAACTGATCATCAAAAGAATGATTATGATCTAGAAGGTGAAGTGCGCGCATATAATCTCTATGTCCAATACTGAAAGCCTTTTTTTGTTCTGCTATTCATTCCTGTTTGACCGGAGCCAAGTAAGTTTTTGGACAGTCACTTCATGTTAGTTTATATAGACCACTCTGAAGTTGCTTTTTCTTTTGGCTCTTGTTCTTAATGTATTTGCTTCTGTTGTTTATTCTGAAAGCTCGTGTTATTCCTTTTTTTATGTGTTTGGATATTTTTGTTCATATCTTTCGTGTATGGTATGTTAAACAGTAAATGGTTAAGTTCAATTAGTTACCACTATAAACAGCCCGGATTAACCGATAATAGTATAAAAAGCCCGATTTCAGGTAAAATTTATTTTAGGCTTTATTATGGGAGTACCGTCTAGTCAGTGTTAATTGCAAAATACCAACTCTGTCTACCTCGGTGGCTTATCGCTCCGGGTGGGTCTTAACAATGGGCCAGGTCAGATAAATTTAATAATATTTACGACCGCACTAATTGAATTCAAACCATTTACTGTTGAACAAACCATACCTATATATGACATAACAGAAGGTATAGTTCGAGAAATTTATATTGTGAAACAGCTTTAAGGTCGGCAAAATTTGGTATTCTTTGTCAAAGATGTTTTAAGAGGCGGTTCGTTTGATGACATCTGTTTTTCACACTCACATAATCGGTCCCCTCAGAAATTTACAAGTTTTACAAAACTTTTAGTTCAGTAGTATGTCTTACTGGAGTATAGGTGTGTGATTTAAAGCTCGATAATGGAGTGTAAAATGTTGTTTAATTTAAGATTAATTAATTAATTAATAATTAATTTTAGCACATACGATATGTCCTGCTTTAACGGTATATCTAAGTAAAAATAAACATTTTTAATTACATATTTAATCACCAGAAAAAACAACCAGCCTCCGAACTATATTAAAGGGGAACTAGCAAGACTTACAAATCTGACCCGTTTCACTGTATTGGTTACTTAAACTATACCTGGTTTTTTATGTGGCGTTGGGAAGACTGACTTCAGGGCTTTCTTAAGAAGTTTTTGGTTTAAAATTTTATTAATTGTCTGTTCGTTGTATCCATTGTTTACTGCTATTTGTTTAATGATGTTCAGTTTCATCTCGAGTTATTTTTTGACATGGGAGTTTCTGTCAATTTATGTAACATGCTGTTGATGAGATGAAAGATTTTTACCAGAACAAAAGTTTGGGTAAAAGTAATAATAGAAAAAAAATTTTATATCAAAAGAAATTAGTCTAGGGCTGTTGATAATAGAAAATGTTGTATTTTATTAATTAGTTGTAGTGTGTTTTTTACGACGAATTTAGGTGAAAATTTAGTGTAATCCAAAATAATGTCTAACAGTTTTTTTGAAATTTAATATGACGAAGCTATATAAAAAGAAACTACACTCACCTTCTAGATTATAATCCTTCTTTAAATAAACAGTTTCAAACTCTTCATATTCGAAATAAAGCCATTAAGCTACCTTTGATAGAACCTATGGAAATCAATAAATTTAAAAATATAGGGAACTTGCATAAAATTTTAAATTCGAAAAAAATGTTATAAATCACAACAGAACATAATTTAAAACATGTATCAAAGATAAAAAAGTTATTTTTGTACTCTGTTTGGCCCCTAAAGACGATTCTAAATTCAAATTAAAGTAGCTAGCCCAAAACGCGTCGTGATGTCATATGGTTAATGTTTACATTCTGCACCAACAAAGTAAACAAAATTGTATATAGTTTTAAATTAAAAATTATAAACGCCAGTAGAAAATACAGTTATGTGACGTCACAAGTTTTTTGATCGTTTGAGCTATTCATAGAAAACTTGTACTTTTACAAAATGGTTTTATTTCTAATAGTAAACCTTTTTTCCTTTCCTTCAAAAAGTGTATCAAGCTCCAATCTCAACGAACTGTATTATATTATTACAATGACGCACGATAAATGCCATTAGAATATAAATATTTTCCCTTATTCTGCGACGATGAGCTGGCCAAATACCCAAGTAGGTGGAGGCCAATAAACTAAAGAAGGAGAAGAAAATGTGCCTATATATATATATATATCCATAAATATAACCATATAGTAAAACTATGTGACGTCACGAATCGTTTGAACTATTTCAATATCGCAGAAGATGTTAAATTTGTATTTCTAAGTTATTATGAGATTTTGAAGCATGAAATTTTGGAAATCTCATTTTTAAACAAAACTGAACATTATTTTGTAATAAAAAAAATGTGCAAGTTCCTTATTCAGGATGCCCAATTTGACACTAACAGCTCCCCAGCAAACAGGTTTGAGCCCAGTTACGTGATGATTACGTTAAATTTACGGAAAATTTCAACGAATACGTAACTCGGTGATTTATGACGGGAAAAAAACGTATTTCAGCGCCAAATCGTTCACCTATATATTTAGTGCTTCCTTTATACATGTTTGACATAAGAATAATATAAAATCATAATGACGAATATAGTACATGTTTTTTATAATAGGTGTGAATGTCGGTTACATCGCAAAGGTACGTTTATTTCACGTAATAATCACGAAACAGAAATAACTTCCTTTGGTTAAATTTTGAGAAATATTTTGGAAAACAAAATTTTACAACGGTGTTGGTTAAATACGTATCGCTTGAATTTTACTCACTGTATTTTATGGACGTCGAAAGATTAGATGTATTTCACGTAAAAGTAATGTAAATAATACCAATATTTAAACAAAAAGTTTATGATTTCGCTTTTAAAATCATTTAGCATAACTATTTCAATCCAACCTTGATTTGAAGCTATTTTTGCTATTTTTTTCTTTAAAAATATCACAGGAGCTAAAATGATGTTGAGTCTAATTTTCAAATCGCGCGCGGTGATGACGTACTACCAAGCCTTTCTCCTCCTTTAAATACTATCACGTGACCACGGTACGTGACCACACGTGACTAACATAGTTGGTTCGAAAACTAAATTAATCGATTTATCGAATAATTACAATATAATAATATAATATAATATTAATACGTTTCGATAGGATTATTAATAGTAGAAGTTAATAGTAGATTAGTCAATTAGTTAATAGTAGAAGAAATTTAGAAACAAAAAGAAAATATGTAATACTAATTTAAAGTAAGTAGAATAGTTTAACTGTAATATAAAAATAATCGATTTTTATAATCGATGATCATAACCTCTAATATCAGCTTCTCACATTTCTCACAACAAAAAGTGAAACAATGAAACGTGAAGAGCTTTATTTCCCTCGTTTTATTTTAGGCGGGTTTGTTTATAATAATATCTTTCGTATTAACGTTTACCTCACTGCTCGAGGGTTGAAGTGCCGATGATGCAATTAGAAAAAAACAAGAAAGTGTCGAAGTGTCCTCGAAATAAAAAGTGACCTGTGTTGTGTTTTGTGTTGGCAAATTTTTTAATGTGTCTTTAGGTCGGTACCATTTTTATTTCATTATCTTGTATAATAATTATACAAGACAAATGTTTTAAAGTCTTTATATTCTACTAAATAAATACATTGTTAATACTTTATATGCTTGTTTTATTTATATCATATGAGGATAATAATTACGTGATTCATAAGTTAATTAAGGTCGAATTATTTACGTGAACCGAGGACGTACCTTTCACGTGAATACTAATATATACATTCTCTAAAAGATACGTTAATCAACACGTATTTGCAACGTGAATTTCCCGAAACATTTTATTGCTATTTTTGGTAAATAACACGTCTATTGAAGACGAGTTATTCACGTAATTTAAAGACGTATTTTCAATGTGACATTCCAACCAAATTTTCACGTGAAATTTACATAAGCAATTTACTTATATTGGTGACAAATGTACCCAAAATTCACGTAATTAACACGTCGGTCTGTTTGCTGGGTCCCCTCTAAACAACCTATTAAGTTAGAGACTTTAAAGTGCAGACACATAGTAATAAAATACATCACTTGAGAAAAGCACTCTGCTGAAACCGCTGTAGTGACATTAACTTCTAATAAATTTTGTGAAAGTATTGAAAACAAAATTTTTAGTGCTTTATTGTTAGGTAAGATTAATTATTGAATGAAATATTAGTTGAATTCAAAACTTGTAAAGTAATAACACTTAATTGGTTATCAAAAATTATATATAACCCTCATATATATTATTTTGACCGTAACTTATGGGTATAAATAAGTAAGTTAACAGCACCATAAACTATAAAATGGATCATAAAAATAGCCATCATCTCCTCTATTGATCTTAGAGAAAAGTCGTAATAGAGCCCAATGCGAAAACATCACTTGATTGTGACTACATGAGTAACAAGTACGTGTCTAAAAGCAGTAGCATGTTGAAATGCCATTAAGATCAAAGTTATTGCTTGACCATCGTGATATATTTTCAGCATAAAACTCAATTAGCTATTATAGTTTATTTCGTCTAATATGGTCGTTAGTAAGTTGTAATTGTGATAATGAGGAATTATGCGTATAATATGAGATTGTACATACATTATTCACTCAACGTACCTACTACAATAGTGATTTTTTGCCCCAATAAAGGAAGAATAAAAATAAATCAGCAATAAAATCAGAATAAAAAGCGAAATATCTGGACAAATCAATATCTAGAAGGGAGTAAGACAGGAATGTGTCCTGTCACCTTTGCTGTTAAACGTTTACTCTGAGAAGATATTTTAAGAAAGCTTTGGAAGGCCTCTGTGATGGTATATTTATAAACGGGCAATGTATAAATAACCTGCGATACGCTGATGACACGGTCATTCTGGCAGATAATCCTGAAACACCGCAACGCCTACTGGGCCGAGTAACGACAGCCTGTAGAGAATTTGGAATGAAATTGAATACAAAGAAGATAAAAACGATGGTCATCAGCAAACACTAAAACAGAAGGGTGAATTTCAATGTCGACGGAATAAATCTGGAAAAAGTAACAAGAATAACGTACCTTGAATGTAGCCTTGATGACACTTGGGACTACTTACTAGAGTTAAGAACAAGTCTAGAAAAGGCACGTACAGTGGGTTACAAAATGCAAAAAGTTATATGCAACCGCCAGCTAGATATCTCATTGAGAACAAGAATACTTAAGTGCTATGTTTTCTCCACCTTGCTCTATGGTGTTGAAGCCTGGACAATGACAGAAGCAACACAAAAAATAATCCAAGCATTCGAACTCTAGTGGTAGGGTAAAATGCTCAGAATCTCCTAAATGAGCCATATGACAAATGCGAAAGTCTTGCGGATGATGAACAAGGAAAGAGAGCTTATCTAACAATAAAACACTGAAAACGTTTGTAGTAAACTAAATCACTTGAGAAAGGCACTCTGCCGAAACAGCTGTAGTCACATAGTTGTAATAAATTTTGTGGAAATATAGAAAACAAACGTTTTCATTGTTTTATTGTTAGATAAAATGAACTTCCATCAAGTAACGGTCGAATCCATCAATTATTTAAGATGTTTATAATAAAAGAACAGAAAACACAATATTTTGGCCACATCGTAAGAAATCAAAAGTATGAACTACTTCAACTTATAACTTATAATCGAAGACAAAATCAATAGCAAAAGAGGACCAGGAAGAAGAAGCACCTCTTGGCTTAAAATCCTACGACAATGGACGAATATGACCTCCATAGAACTAGCCAGGGCGGCTGCAAATAAGATTAAATAGGCAAATGTAATGGCCAACGTCCTTAGCGATAGGCCCCGTAAGAAGAAGAAACGGAGAAAAAAGCTGACAAAATCTTATACAAATATTTCAATGTTCTACAAGGTATATGAGGGATAGCTGATATAAAATCTGTGACGATCTACAGCTGATTTTCTTTTGTCTTTTAAACTCTTAAAAAGTATAAAAATATCTTTTGTCTAACTACTGGGAGGGTTGATATGGAGGGGATATGACATGTCGTCAGTACTTCTCATGGTGGCATAATTTGTAAGTCGTCCCCCACGGGCTTCTTCTTCTTCTTCATCTTCTTCTTCTTCTTCTTCTTTTTGTATAGACATGACTCTGTCGGTTCTTTCAATGTGCCTCTAGTAAGTTGTCGTTCCATCGTTTTCGTGGTCTTCCCACTGCTCGTCTTCCTATTGGGGAACCGTCTCTCGCTGTCATGACTACCCTAGCTGTTGTCATTCGGCTTATGTGGTCATTTCATTCTATTCTTCTGGTTCTTACCCAGTTATTAATGTTATCCACCTTGCAGCTCCGTCGTATATATGTACTTCTAGCTCTGTCCCATAGAGTCTTACCATCGATTTTTCGAATGGTTTTCATATCCGCTGTTTCTAGCAATCTTTTTGTCCTCTCAGTGTCGGGTCGTGTTTCTGCCGCGTATGTCATTATTGGTCTGATGACTGTTTTGTAAATTCTGCCTTTCATTTCTTTTCCGATATTTTTATTTCTCCATATTGTGTCAGTCAGGCAACCTGCGGCTCTGTTTGCTCTATTCACTTGATCTTCCACTTTTGTTTCGAGTCTTCCGTAGCTAGATAGTGTGATGCCTAGGTATTTAAACTCCATCACTTGTTCTATTATCTGACCTTCAAGCTCCAATTTACATCTTATTGGATCTGCTATTATAACCATGCATTTTGTCTTTTTGAGGAAATTAACATGTTAAATTTTCTGGCGATTATGTTGAATTGGTGCAGCATACGTTGTAAATCATCTTCATTTTGAGAGATTAGTATTGCATCGTCCGCATAGCAGATTATTTTAAGTTGTTTTTCTCCCATTTGGTATCCCACGGGCGATACATTTAATTATTTTTCTTCACTAGATTTTCTTACCTTAGTAATGAAATCCATCTCTTCTTTTCGACCAGATCCTTTGGAAAGACATAAATCTACATCTTTCACTATATTGTTTACAATCCAGGGCAAAGCACATTATCATTTTTATTATACAAAATATAATGGTTCACTAAAGTTCCTAATCTTTGATTAATAAATATCACTAAAAACTACATTTCATAGAAATTTAATACCGAATTATGATTGTATTAACCTAAAACACTATACCTACTTAAGCGGAAAAAGCAGAAGAGAAAGCAAAATTTCGACTTAGGAATTAAAAAGGCTTGAGATTAAGTAAAACCTGACATTTCAACCTTTGTTTATAAAGTGATAATAACAAACAATATGACAGTCTTAACTGTCAGCCTTAAAATCCCTTTGTATTTTTCGATATTTAAAATATGTTTTTATAAATTATATCAGACATTTTCTACCATATAGAGTATTTATAGTCACATTTAACGTATTGATACAATTGCAAATTATATTGTTGCTCATTGGAATAATTATTAGCGCCATTTACTTTCGTACTTCTTGTGTTGCACAGTAAAATATTCGTTGTCGAAGTAATCCAAAACAGGCGTATGTTCGTTGAATGGCCCATAGCATTAAACTTATATTAAAATGTTAAATAATCTCTTGTTTTTGTAAATCAGACATAAAGCATACACATAAGATCGTCCCCCACGACATCAGAGTGTACAAACGTTTCTTATACATTTTTGAGAAAACTGGTTCAAATAAAACTTGTAATTCTGAGAGTTTCTAAGTTAAAATACACAAACAATTGAACCAGACAAATGAAAAAAAAACCCTTATTTTTTCAATAATTTATAACTTTGTTTTCTGCATTATTACAAGTGATATAACGACTTGATATTATGGAAATTAATTATTTATTAAAGTGTGCTAAATTTCAACCAGATCAAACAGTTTATAAGTTACTCAATACAGGTATTTTGTAAATAGCAATCAATTGAGGCTTGAATTTTAAAGTATATTAAAAAAATATATTTTATTCATTATTACAAAACAGTTTGGAAAAGGCTTTTACAATAATTTTGATATTTTTTATGTCACACGTTGGTAATCTTCTTCGGAATATATATAATAGCGCAATAGCTGCAGTGAGAATGTATTATGGCAACACAAATACACTTTCCTTGGAGAGGTGTATTAGACAAAACTCTCTCCTAAACTACTCACCTTAGCCATAAAATTTATGGTTTAATTTATAATTTAATAATAACCAAGTTGAAAGTGTTACGTCCTACAAATATTTAGGGGTTTGGTTCACTGATACTAATGACCAGACAAGAGAAATTAAGAGGCGAATAGAGATAGCGAGACAATCATTTATCAAAATTAAAAAGTTCCTATGCTGCCGAAACATAAATCTGAAATTAAGAACGAGAATGTTAAGATGCTATGTTTTCTCCGTACTCATATATGGCATGGAAGCTTGGATACTAAAAAGATAAACATCAAAAACATTAAGACATTCGAGGTGTGGTGCTATAGGAGAATGTGGAAAATACCATAGATAGAGAGAGTAACAAATCAAGATGTTTTGCTGAAGGTGGGGAAGGAATTCGAAGTCATAAAAACAATACAAACGAGAAAACTGGAGTATCTAGGCCACATAATGTGCGATAAGTGCTCCCTGCTAAGGCCCATAATCCAAGGAAAAATCTCGGGAAAGAGATATGTGGGACGTAGGAGGATTTCCTGGTTGTCAAATTAAGGGAGTAGTACGGGTGCAGTTCAATACAATTGTTCAGAGCTGCAGCGAACAAAATTAAGATTACTGTGATGGCAGTCAACCTCCGATAGGAGACGGTACTGCAAGAAGAAGAACAAACTATTCACCGCTTTGTTACAGAGTGCTACGAGAAACAATATTCGAAAAAATATTGAAGCCAACAAAAATGGGGTGTTTTTGTAAACGACATACTCCTTATTGTAGACCGGGTAGATCGATTCTGCCAACTTTTTCAAGACCTTCACAGCTTTTGTAGACGAGTTGGACTAAAAACAATCTTTTTCACCAACCTTGTACTGGCCCAGAACATCTCAACTAATGGCACGCAAATTAACAAATATATACTATTGTGTTTTCAATTTATCAATCAAAGGCAAAATGAAAATTAAATTAAAATTTTTTAAATAACGAGGGCACATAAATTTAATACACCCTGTATATTGATCTGTAAATATTTATTAGAATTTAGTTTGGATGTAAGTGGATTTCTTTTTTAATGAGCTTTCCGATGAACCATTAAAGACTTTTGTGGACAATTAAAGTGAAAAGGACGATGAATTTAGATTTGAAATGGAAAAAGATTGTTTATTACGGAAACTATAGAATCCACAGGTAGAGGTAATTATCATTTTCTAGAAAAATGGTTTAAAAGAAAGTTTGGAATTTTAATATCTTTGTTTCAACCCGAGTAAATATTGTAGGGTTCCCCGAAAGTAATTAGGATGGTCGGAATAATTTTGAAAATGACTGTTTGTTTGTCGAATGGAAAAGAGAAATGTTTCTGATTCTTGGCAACTTGGAAGGGGAAAAGTGGTTTGAATGTTGAGTGAGTTTGAAAAAGAAGTTATTATGTTTTTGGCATCGCTGAGGAGCAGTTCGACGTTTTCGTGGATAGATAGTTAGCAAGTACCAGTGGCTGTTTGATAGTGGAGAATAGTGTTGAAAAGTGGAACGAGAGACAGATCAAATTGAGACGAAATACCTCTTTGATTCTGTATTATTGTGAGAAGGAGAGTAGAGAATTTTTGGAGTTTGTGTGAATCGAGTACTGGTCAAAAGAGGCTTTGGCTCGTTGGAGAATTGGTGCTGGTTTGCTGATAGCTTTGAAGCTGGAGAACGGAGAGGGCTTTGATGAGTAGCCTTTAACATAGTCAACGAGGGAGAGCTGTTTTGGGTCACGAGAAGACATCAGAGTGAAGGAAGCAAAAGGTCAGTCAACTTATGTGAAAGATATTTTTATGTTCGGAAACTAAAATTTTGAGTAAAAAGCATATGAATTAAAATTCCAATATCTCAAAAAGTAAATAGGAAATATAGCTAATCTTGCGAATACATAAATTGGTTTTGTTTATCTTGTTTTACCAAAGTCATCGGGAACAAACCGATAAATTGTTTTTTTTTTAACTAGAATAAATTTAAGTGGTAAAAATTTCATTCGGACATTTGTGTCCACAGGTTTTGGATTTGATAGTTTTTTTAGAGTATTGATTTTGATAAATAAAAGACAATTCGGTATGTTTATTTTATATTTTTGCTTTATTTCTTTTTCCTATTTTATCCCGATTAGGATCAACTAAGAGATACTGAAACCACGAGAGAAGATAAGTATAACGTAAGATAATTTAGACATTTTTTTAATATTATAAAAAGGCACCCTGAGATTTTTTATTCATTTTTATGTATGATTTGTGACAATTAAATAATTAATCAAATAAATAATAATTAATATAAAATTAATAAGAAGCAGATCATAACAATACCTATAAATAACTATATAGATGTATATCTACAAATATCCAAGAAATGGCAACAGGACGCACAGAATCGTGGAAAGTGGCGAAAAATGGGAGAGACCTATGTAAAGCAGTGAACAGAAGAGGTTGCATGTTGATGATGATACCTATAAATATCTGGGCAACGAGAATAAAATAGGAAGAGACAATCAAACAACAGAGTTAAACAGGAGAATAAGACTGCATCTGCTAATAAGACATCTGCTAACGGAAAACTGAGGGAAGTCTTTAGATCAAATATTCCCATGTAGTTGAAAAGGAAGGTCTTTGATTAATATGTAATCCCAGTTCTAACGTACGAAGCAGAAACATCGACCCTTACCAGAAAAGTAATAAATAAAATACAAGTGGCACAGAGAGCAATGGAGGGGTCAATGTTGAATATATCCCCTAGAGCTAGAGTTTCAAATACAATAGTTAGGAGAAAATATAAATTTTGATCATAAAAATGTATTTATCTTTAATTTGGACGCACTGTAAATTTATTCTTGAGTTCAATACTTATCACTTTCCCAGTTGTGGTTAGGTTATTTTTAATACATTTTTTGTTTATTTTGGTTGCTAGAAAAAACCGACTTTCCCAAAATATGGGCGAAATATTGAAGTTTTGCTATTCTGGCATGTCTTTACCATTCCCATAAATTTATAACTACGGAAACAATGGTCACTAATTCAGTTCACACGAAACTTAAAATAACTTGGAACCCTACTGTGCGTACTATTAAAAGTTTCTCTGGCTATAAATGGAAAAATAGAAAAAGTTGGAAAGGTTGTGTAAAACGCAATTTAGTTTATTTCCGATAAATTTTCACCGGGTTAGTAAATCAATACCGACGCAAATAAATAATGTCTGTAGTTAGTGGAATTAACGAAGATTGTTATTGAAGCTCTAGCACAATACTCGTTAATAAAATTCAATAGTTATTTCTAATTGAGAGACTAAAACTAAAATCAATTAATTAATACAAATTAGCCACAATCGTGGCAGTGCAAAGTATGTATAATGAAATGACTACAAAGGATGTATGAGAGATTTAAGGTCACGAAAAGTTTGAAGCAGGGTTGCTGTATTTCACCTACCTTTTCCAAAATTTATCTCGAACAAACAATCAAGCTGTGGAAAAGGAAATATAATGGCCTGGGAATCCATCTCAATAACGAGACAACACCATACACTTTATGTTTCGCTGATGACCAAATTCTGATTGCTCAGGACCATGACGACTTGAGTTACATGACGCGGTAGCTAATAGAATATATAACAAATGGGGTCTTGAAACCAACATTAAGAAAACTGAAATCATGTGTATAGGAGGGACCAAGCAGTCCATTACATTAGACGATAGTGTAGAAATTAAACACAGTGATGAATACAAATACCTGGGCATGAAGACAACTCAAGATGGAACACTCGATGCTGCTAGAAAAGACAGAAACATACAGGGCAGAAAAGCCATAACCATGATGAACGGCATTCTGTGGGAACAAACAATATCTAAAGAGAACAAACAGCTCATATACAACACCATATTTAAAAGTGTAATCACATATGATAGTAAACTTTGGCCACTGAAACAAAGAACAGAGAAAATGTTACTAGTAACAGAAATGGACTTCTGGAGAAGAGCAGCAGGCAAATCAAGAAGAGATCGGATACCAAATGAAAGAATACGAGAAATGATGGGAGTCGCACATACACTAGTTGATTACATAAAAACAAAACAACTTATATGGTACGGCCATGTACAGGAAATGCCAGATGATAGGATCCCTAAACAGATTTTGGCGTGGTCACCACAAGGGAGAAGGAAAAGAGGAAGGCCGAGAAGAAGCTAAAGTGAAAGAGTTGAAAAAGAACTAGAGGAAAGAGAAATTATTCCATGTTTATGGTTAAAAAGAGAAGAATGGCGGTTAGGAGTCGGAAGGCGTCGGAGAACGCTGTAAACCTAGAGTATAGTAGTATCCACAATAGTATACATATTCTTATAATACAAGTTGTTATCCTGGCTATGTGCGGCCGACCATTATCGTGTATTAAAAGGAATTTTCACCTACAAAATGCATATTAAAGTAACACATGTTCTTCCAGACATTCTCTAACGTATCTATCTCGATTTAGGCCACCTACTTCAAGCATAACCAGATCTGTATGTGCTTCCAAGGAAATGCTGCTCCATACCATTATACCTCCACTGCTAACCTGTTCTCTAGCTAGAGCAACATTGGCCATAGCATTTTCCACACCTTTTGGCGATCATCAGGTAAATATCTCGTAAAGCTAGATTCGTCTATAAACAGAACGTTTCTACAATCTTCCATATCCCAATATGCATGAGAACGACAGAATTCTAGGCGTTGTATTCGATGAGCTCCGTCCAATAAGGTACCTGTAGTAGGTACTAAGATGATAACGTTTTTCCTCATGTTTTTCCTTTTAATCTTCAACGTACGGTGCCAGGTGAAACTATGGTACCATGAACATCTGCCAGTCTCCTATCCAATCACCAAAACTTCATAGACTGCAACTAGATCTCTGAAGAATAATTCGTTGGCAAATATTTGATTACCTCCTATTCTCTCAGTGATTTCATACTATCACCAGACAACACTACTGCCAAAGATGCTTTTGATCTCCAAAAATGCTCAAACATTGCCTGTACCTTACAGCAAAATGTTTATGCTTACAATATGAACTATAATGATTTTAGTGATATACAGGGTCGCATCAAAGTTATGCGTTCTAAACCAAATTAAATTTTAAATAATTTAAAGATTTTTGTATCGTTACAGATCAGAAGGACATTAAACTGCTGAAAAACTTACACTGGAAACAAAACGCCAGAATTAAAATCGAAGATTGCACATTCGCAGAAACAGAACTTAGAAAAGGAGTTAGACATGGATGCATTTTTCACCCCTCCTGTTTAGTCTACATTCCGAATTCTATTCAAAGGACCACCAAAGGATTTCATGGACAGAGTGGAGGTGAACGGCATAAACAATAACATGTCTCACATACTGAGAAATTAAAAATAAGTACCAATATGCTCTAACTAATGTGCTCAACTGAAAGACTATGGTGGCTAAGAAACATACGACAATGGACAGTGCTAAATTTTGAACAGCTTATAAGAACAGCTAAAGACAGAGAAGAGTTTTCAAGTGTAGTAGCCAACCTCTTTAAAAGAGAGGGCACTTTAAAAAGACGAAGGAAACCAGCCTTTAGGGGTCGACAAGACAAGAATTCTTGTCTTGATAACAACTTCTTGTCTTCTCTTGAAAAAAAAAACATCAAGAAATTTAAAAAAATCTTGTCTTGACGTTTTCTTGACATCTTATATCTTGTCTTGACTCAAGAAATTTTAAGATCTTGAGATTGCCCGGTCTGGTGATTCCCCGGCGACCTTTTTATTGAGTTGCGTGCTAACACGGCCTCCACTGCCACCACTGGCTCTTGACTCCGTGGAGTCCCCGATCTGCATTTGTTTCCTGACCAACGCAAAATTGATGTGCAGTTGCTCTGCCTTAATTCATAACTTATTAATTCCGATTTAAACATGTGCTAAATTTGTTATTTAAAATAAAATCTAGTTTGTAATTTTATTTTCAACAGGATTAGGTAAAGCGTCGATGATACGGGGCTAGTTTACAAGCTGCTAGTAGGCGAGTTTAAAAGCTAGCGAGTGAGCGATATAGCGAGTGTCGATGACAAACATAACTTTACACCCGCTCAGTAGCCAACTAGCTACCAAAATGGAATCAAATCATCAAATGTTGAACTATTTGTTCTCAACATTATTTTTATAAGCCAAAGGATCTTCGTCATCCAATTATCTCAATAAATCTTAGGAAATACCATATTTATCGCGTTTTCCTGTAAATGATTTTACCCATTTTATTTTCTGCTTTTTCTTTAGTTTCGTACATTCTTGACTACATTAGCTAAAATAACTATGCCCGCGCGAACTAATTCCGTTGACATTTTTGCTGAAGCTACAAACACGCAGACAGTCTATTGGCAACCAGTTTACTAGCAGCAATGATGACACAAGGCTAGTTAACCAGCTTACAAGCTAACATGCCAGCGAATAGCGAAAAATTAGACCGGTTTTCTATTTTGCTCGCAGCGTTTTTACAATCGGATAGTCACTAGCAGTTAGTAAAAAAATTCGATGACACAAGGCTACTTTTTAAGCTAAATACAAGCCAGTTAGTTCGCTAGCAACTTGCAAACTCGCCCCGTGTCATCGACGCTTAAGAATCATTTTTGGTTTTTAATTTACATTTTTGTAAATCGTTTTAGCAAAAAAGTGTTCAATTAAAATATGTTGTGTTAAAATAAGTACATATCTTTTTCACAATAAACACGCTTTAGAGCTTTCAATATTGGTGAAGATATGTCAAGATTTCTTGTTTTCTTGACAAGAAATCTTGGTATTGACATACGATTTCTTGTCTTGTCTTGAAATTTAAAATTACTTCTTGTCTTGATCTTGTCTTGAAATCAAGACAAGATCAAGACAAGATCTTGAAATTTTCAAGAACTTGGCGACCCCTACCAGCCTTAACGTTGATTTGATATAAAGTTCGCTGCATAAAAGCAAAAAAGGGAATATCCTTCTTTGGGACATCTTCTGCTACAGTGTTATTACCCGAGAGAGATAAAGAAAAGACTTCTACAAAAGCTTAAGTTGCCGATGTAATGACTAGAACATTATTGACGGTAGGCTTAGTTTTGGTGCGTAAGTTTGGTACTACAGTATGGCAAAATATTAAAGTAGATTCTGTATTGTTTAGATTTTAGATGTTTTACTTTTGGTTCAATGCTAAATTATTTGAAATAAAGTGACATAAAATAATATTATTTACTGAATAGATTAATTAAATTGTTAAATTTAAATATTTGTCTTTTTTTTATTTTTTAAAGTTTTATGGTTTTATGTTTTTCTAATTTAACTCTAAATTAAATTTTATATCGAACACTGACATAACTAGAAATAAAACTAATACGTGTACCAAAATAAGTAATTTTTTACTGGTTTTAAATAGGTTCCATTTTTTCTTTAAAAGTTACAACATTAACTAAAACATATTGAAATACTATTTGACAACTTAGAAGATATGGGTTTAAAAACTACATTCTTTATTTCAATTAAGTGATCTTAAATCGCCCTTATCGCTGTATCTTCTACTCTGCTATATGTGTTTACCCCCACCTCAGTGGCTGACCTTGCATTCGTCTGTTGCTGTTGTATGTGTCGTCTCCATCGGAATCGTAGGGGTTGCTTCTGATTGGTGGCCGGTTCTTTCCAATACTGTTTATCGATCCCCAGCGAGCGAACATTGCCAATGCACGCTTTCCTGAAGACGGGCGGGGGTATATGGGGAAGTCCGGATCTGAAACAAAAATAGAGTTGAAGCGGTTTCTGTTTCTCCGTGTAGAATATTAAATGCTTACATTGTTCAGTCTTATTTCCAAGTCAAAATTTTGTATAGAGTTTATAAAATTGAGTGTTTGAGTGGTTTTCTGTTTAGCCTAGGAATGGCAATTTCAAGTTTTCTGCAAACTTATTTCATTCTGAGGACGTGGAAGTCAATATAAGATGCCACTTGTAACTTGTAAAAAGGAGACAAATCGGACCCGTAGAATTACAGAGGAATTAACTTATTAAACACAACATTAAAATTAACAACCAAAGTGATAACAAACTGAATGAAATTATAACAGTAGAAGAACAATAAGCGTTTAGGCCGGAGTACGGTCCTGACAATGATAATATACATCACGTTGTAAACCGCTGAGAAATTTATTAGTTTTTAAATGATAAAAACACAGTTTAAAATTATTTTGTTAGTTCCTCCACATTGTTATAGTGGAAACACCATGTAAACCTCGCAAACCTGACGTGAGTAGCAAAAACCACATCATATTATATTTATATTAACAATAATATAACCTATAAAATATCCAAGAAATATAAATAAGACCAGTTTTGGGCCAAGATCCACACCGGTTTTTGAACCGGCGACAGGGCCGGCCTTGCAACGTCTCCAAAATTAATCAAACATGACTTCGAATAACACCATGAACACTACCCAAACTACATCTCACATCTCATATTCCAGTTTTGTTAACACGTTTAAACAACCAACAAAAGACGAAGCCATAGTTCTTTCTAGTATTGAAGGAACCAAAGTTCAAGAGTACATCATAGCCGTCGGTTCAATAGTTGGTCCACGTAACGTATCTTTCGCTTCCAGAATAGCCAATAATAGAATATGCATATATCTCTCTTCTAAACATATGGTTGATTCATTGCTGCATTCTCACAAATACGTCAATATAAAAGAAACTCAAGTAGAAATAAGAAGACTTATCACTCCAGCTCAAAGATTGATAATATCAAACGCTGGTCCTTCTGTTCCAACCACGTTAATTGAACAAGAACTACGTAAAATGGGTATAAACGCCGTCTCTAAAATGACTTTTCTTAGGGTAGGAATGACTGAAAGCGAATACAGCCATGTCTTGAGTTTTAGAAGGCAAACATTTATCACACCTTTAGAAAATATGTCCATTCCCGATTCTTTCATGATCTCTCATGATAATACCACTTACAGACTATACCTTTCTATAGAAGGATTCAACTGTTCAAAATGCAAGACTATTGGTCACGAGGAAACAGAATGTCCTGACAATGCTAATACAATCACTTCTAATGCAACCACTTCTAATACAATCAATCTTGACTCAACCAATTCTAATCTACCCACTTCTAATACAACAAATCCTGACCCAACCAATTCTAATCCAACCACTTCTAAAGCTCTTCCAGAAACCTCCCAAAACGCACAATATATAACAAATCTACCTTATAACCAAACAGAACAAAAACCTTCTGACAAAGCCTTAATATCCACCTCTAACGATCACCCAGCATCTTCCCAAAACATATTAGATCAGATCCCAGACGTACAGGTCACTAATAACCAATTAGAATCTACAATAGAAACTGACGACATGTCAAGACCTACAAATAATACAAATGAAACAAACACTTTAAAAATCCCAACATCATCAACTTCGAACAAGATCAGAAATATTACTCCATTAGAAATAACACAACCTAAAATTATTCCAAACGTCACAAAACATCTAAAAAGGCTCATCTCATCGTCTCCAGAAATCAACGAAAATACCACACAGACCGATTCTCATATCTTCACTTCTCCAGTAACAAGGAAATCAAAGAAAAAAACAAAAACGTCTAAAAGAAATTCTCGAGATGAACTTTTACTTTCCCTAGAGACAATTAAAGACAAAATCGCAAACAGATCACCACCATTTGTCCTTAACTTCGACGAAATATGTGACTTTCTCGAAAACACATTAAACGCAAAACATCCCGAAATAACCTCAAAAAACTATTCGAACGAAACAGCCGAATTAATTCAGATCCTTAATTTTGTTCGCGCTTATACCCACAATTCAAAATTAAAAAATAATATAACTCGATTAAGAAAGAAACTAAGCCTTAATAATTTCTCTTCCACAGAAGAGACCGATGAAACACATTCTCAGTCAGAACTCGAAAATGTCTAACCCCTATATATTACAGTGGAATATCAATGGGTTCTACACCCATTTAAAACAATTAAAACTTCTAATAAATGAAACATGCCCCAAGATCTATGTCTTCAAGAAACTCATTTTAAGCAATCCAATATTAATCTTCAAAACTACCAATGTCTTCCAAAAAACAGAATAGCACAACAGGCAAGTGGCGGAGTAGCCATCTTTGTAAGAACAGACCTAGAAGCTAAGCCAATCACATTAAGAGTGTCCTCAATTTCAAAAAGAAAGAAGATCCCAGATGACCTCAAGACAATCCTCACCAAAAAAGTTTCATCAGTGTTAACATATTTAAAAAAAAAACAAATTGTATAACTCTATGTAATGTAGTACTTTGTATTGTTATATCCACTAATAACCCTGCGCGGTTGATGTGGTTTTGTGTTTTAAATAAAAAAAAAAAGCTTTTAGGCCGGGAATATCATGCAAAGACGCTATATTCATAATAAGACAAGTTCAAGAGAAATCTTTAGAATACAACAAACCGGCATATTTATGTCTCGTGGACCTTAAGAAAGCATTTGACAGGATCAAATTAAACGACGTTATACATTTGCTATACTCAAGGCCACCTCTAGGGATAATTAAAACGATCGAAAACATCTACCAGAACAAAAAAATAAAAATTAATGTAGAAAATGAACTAATTGGCCCAATTGATTGCAATGGTATTAGACAGTGGCAGAGCCTATTTTACTTCAAATCAGGCCCCAGGTACCACATAATTTTCGGGCCCCTAACAAAAATTTAATAGTAATAATAATAATAATTTTTTAAATGTATTAATATTATTTAATAGAAATATAGTTGCACCAGAAATTTAAATTTTTATTAACAATAAATAAAATTTACATTTAACATTGTTGAATTGTTTAAAGTGCAAAAACTACCGTGGAATTTCTCTACTAAAGTCCTCACGTACGTATATTATAAACCAGCGGCTCCAACCACTAGTAGAAAATATTAATTGGAGAGTATCAGACGGGCTGCAGACGGGGGAAGATCGACAATGGATCAAATATTTACAGTCAAGCAGGTCTTGAGCAAATCATGGGACACGACATTCATATTCACAACATGTTTGTAGACTTCAAACAGGCATACGACTCAGTCAAAAGAAACAGACTATACTATATGAGCAGCTTATTTCAGAAAGGGACTCGAGTCATGTTAACTAACTTTCGAGATATGTATATGTCTGGATATAAACTGCTTTTCTGTAGTAAACGAAAAGTACGCCATACGATTTGCCTATTATTATAATATATTTAACCTGGTTCCTTTCTACAATAAACTATAATATGTCTACCATCACAGTGAATTAATCCACTCTTAACAAAAAATAACAAAAGATTGACTTAGGTCCCTTTCTGAAATAAGACTTTTTCAAAGTCTTGCAGGGATTGAAGCAAGGAGATGGGCTGGCCCCAACATTGTTTAACCTATTACTGGAGTATGCGGTTAGGCAAATGCAAACTGGACGAGGAAACCTCCGACCCGTTTAACTGGCCTCTTATGCCGATGATATTAATATTATGAGTAGAACATGAACAGGAGCACAGGAAACATACGCAGAGTTAAAAAAGCAAATGAAAAGGTTAGGTCTGGAAATTAACATAGAAAAAAACAAAAGTAATGATACAGACGACACGAAAAAACATAGTCCCACAAAATATTGTATCTGAAGATGACATTAAAACGGTTGGAAAGTAGGATACCTGGGAGTAGAAAGATATGCCGACAGATCAGAAGATGGAGAAATACGGAAAATAATACCGCAGGCAAACAGAGCT
The DNA here is from genome assembly GCF_917563875.1 of Diabrotica virgifera virgifera. NCBI lineage: Eukaryota > Metazoa > Arthropoda > Insecta > Coleoptera > Chrysomelidae > Diabrotica > Diabrotica virgifera. The sequence continues at coordinate 249,556,130 of NC_065448.1, read as the reverse complement.
TATTTAGTCCTTTCCAATATATTTGAATCTAAAAGTGTCTACCGTAATACAAAGATGAGGATCTATAAAACCTTAATTCGACTAATAGCATGCTATGGCAGTGAAGTATGGGTCCTGAAAGAAACATCCAAAAACAAACTCGACACATTCGAAAGGAAAGTACTGAGGAGAATACTAGGACCTGTGAGGGAAAACGAAATCTTCACAATTCGATACAACAACGAGCTTTATCAACTTTATAAGGAAACACCCCTGCCAGACTTCATTAAAATACAAATATTGCAATGGGCTGGACATGTGATAAGAATGGGAGAGTATAGGCTACCAAAAAAGCAATGAACGGTAGGATGCAGGGAAAGAGACAGGTTGGAAAGCCTAGAAAGTTCTGGAAAGACACAGTAACCAGCGATGCACAAGCATTTTTAGAAGTCCGTGTATGGATAAGAGCAGCCACAGATAAAAAAGTGTGGAGGCAAAAAATAAAGGAGGCCAAGGCTTAATTTGGGTTGTAGTGCCATAGAACAAGAAGAAGAAGAACATAATGGGAGGACGAACTTCCTTTTTGCGCACTGTTTTGAGGTGTAAAATAAGATAATATTGCATCTTTTTGTGCCTGCCGTTTCTGTTCTCTTAATTTTTGCTTTTTTCGTTTTCCACTGTCACTTAAATGATTGTAACTCATGATAATAACGACACGATTACTTAGATAAGAAAAATAAGTGTTTAAAGAAATTTAATAAAACGACTAATGATTAATGAATAGATTACTTGAATTAACTTAAAAAGCACAGGACTGAAAACTAATACATCCAAGCAAGCAATACCTATACCTTATTTTTGTATAAAACGGCCTTAAACATGAAACTAAATATTAAATTAAAAGTGCATTTTAAATAAATATGACAATACGTGACGATAGCTCTTTTTAATCCTACCTCCTTGTTATTCCTTCGGAGTGGTGTATAAAATTTGCTTATTGCTATTGGTGCCGACAAGACAATCCTACCTACCTACCTACTCTTATTGCAGTTTTATGATGGTTTATGGTTTAAGAATGGTTTATGGACTTATGGTTTATGAATATCACTCTAACCTAATTTGTTATCATTTATCATTTCCTGTTCGTAAAATGAAATAATTTTAAAAATTTATTTTGTTTTTTCAATAAAAATTTTCTTTTAGTGATGTTTTCGGGCTCCATTAAAATGTGGGTCCGAGGCAGGGGTCTCATGGGCCTAGTGGTAAAATAGGTCCTGGACAGGGGGATTACCTGAGTCCTTTATTGTTCAACCTGATCATGTATGAAATAATAAAAAAGTATGATCTAAAAAAGGATGCCAGATGGGAGAACAGCAACTTAAATAATCTGCTATGCAGACTATGCAATACTAATCTCTCAAAGTGAAGATGATTTACAACGTATGCTGCACCAATTTATTATAACCGCCACAATATTTAACATGTTAATTTCTCCAAAAATAACAAAATGCGTGGTTATAACAGAAAATTCAATAAGATGTAAATTGGAGCTGGAGGGTCAGATAATAGTACCTACAAGTGATGAAGTTTAAATATCTAGGCATCATACTATATAGGGTGTTTCATTGGGAAACGAAAATACTTTAATGGTGAATAGAGGTCACCGAGCCGGTTCTAGATATACCACATTTTTTGCGCTACCGACTTTTATAATCGAGTTACAGGGTGTTATATCAATGTTGCCCATTTCTTTCCTAAGTCATAACTTTAGAACCACCCTGTATATTTTTTTGATATTTGGTACACATTCAAAACCCAAACGACCGACATACTAAAAATAAGAAAAATCCAGGTCCGGATTAACAAAAAATTATAAAGTAATTGTGACCTTAAAACAACACCCTGTATATTCAAATTTTAAAAATCTGTTTGCATATTTGAAAAGAGCACAAAAAGTAACTTTAATGGTTCCCTTCAATTTTTCGGCCAGACTATTTCATGACTTTAATTTTGAAATTATATTGAATTTTTTAAGAACTCTGACATTAAAAAGCAGATATTATTAACTTTTAGTTATAAATTATTAAAGTTAATGAATAAATACTCATTTTAAAAATAATCAATACTTATTTACCACCTTGGAAAGACCCAATTACTAATGACAAGAAAAATCCAGGTCCGGATTAACAAAAATATATAAAGTAATTGTGACCTTGAAACAACACGCTGTATATTGAAATTTTGAAAATTTGTTTGCGTATTTTAAAAGGGCTTCAAAAACTGCGTTAAAAGGTGGATGTCAAATTTTTGCGCAGATAATTTAATTACGGCAATTTTTAAATAATACTGATTAATTCTGTCAAGGTCACAAGAACCTACCAGAAAAATGAATAACAATCCCAATGTAATTAGAAAATCGATTCGAAATCTTTTAAAACGAGCAAGGAAATGCATCGAACAAAATGGCGGGCATTTTGAGCAACTGTTATAGTTAAAATATTTTTAATTTATGTTAAATTGTTGAATTGTTTAAACAATTTTTTTTATTAGATATAGCTGTTTTTTTAATTCTTTACTAAATCATTAAAATATTAAAATTCTCGCAATTCTAATTTTTAATGATGTGTATACAAGCATACAGCTACAAATCCAGAGAATCCATGAAGTCAGCGTAGTAAATAAGTATTAATTATTTTTAAAATAAGTATTGATTCATTAACAATAAATTATTAAAAGTTAATAATACATACCTGGTTTTTAATCTCAGAGTTCTTTAAAATTTCAATATAATTTCAAAATTGATGTAATTAAATCAAGGGCGAAAAAATTAAAATTAACCTTTAATCACAGTTTTTTATGCTCTTTTAAAATGCGCAGACAAATTTTCAAAATCTCAATATACAGGGTGTTGGTTCAAGGTCACAATTACTTTATTTTTTTTTTGTTAATCCGGACCTGGATTTTTCTTGTCATTAGTAATTGAGTCGTTCCGATGTGGTAAATAAGTATTGATTATTTTTAAAATGAGTATTTATTTATTAAGTTTAATAATCTATAACTAAAAGTTAATAATAGGTAGGGGAAGGCGGGGCGGAAAAGGGTACTAAGTTGAAATTGATTTTTAAAAATAAGTTAGGATTAATTAATTAAGCTGCATATCATTATATAAACTCATTATAATGTTGTTGACATTATATTACAATATTATTTTTTTATAAGAACAATAACAGTAAGTTTGTTACTAAAATATTAAACAATGTCAATTGCCCCGTTCTGCCCCTGCACCGGGGCACAACGGGGAAGTCATTACAAGATTAGTGAAATTAATAAAAAAATAACTTAATAATTGTAATTATTAAGTCCAATTATTAAATACCGTTGAAAAGTCATTTTATGTTAAGTTATGTTAAGCTAAGTTCATCACTGCCACTATATTAAAGCCCATAACTCTGGCGCCAGATGTTGACTCAGGTTCCCGAAGTGATAAAGTAGGATTTCTCTTTAAAAATCCATTGACCCAATCTTGGCCGGCGACTTCACTCGTAAATACGTGGGCTAGGCCATTTCTTACAGCTAACTGATAAGCTAAGGTACGCAAATATATCATCGTTACTCGATAATAATCGATACTCCATAATTTTCAAATAGCTCATGAGCTCATATTCTCGCCTTTCGGTAAAGACAGCTTAAAATTTCCCTGCTGTTTTGTCAATATGGTACAGCGGATCTTTCCTTTTCTCTGCAGGATATCTCCAGGTACTTTGGAGAACATTAAATTGCTTTGGAGCCTTCAAATAACCTACTTGACCAGAAATACCCGCTTCAGCAGCATTATTCATACTTTTAGTAGACCATGGCTGTCTATTCGTCTTCCTTTTGTATACTAGAGCCATCTGAAATAGAAGAAAAATAGTTAAATATAGAGTTCCTGTTTAATAAAAATAGTGTGGGCGGCACGGGGTACTTCCCCATTCCGCCCCAAGCACATGATTTATTTCATCAAGCTATGGTCACTCGAAAACGATTGGTAAGAAAACGTTTGCCTAGACTAAACGAAAGCTAAATAAATACCCTACAAGTATTACCAACTAACGTTGTAAAAAAACAAGCGTGTGCAACTTACCTTGGTCACAAAATCACAAACAGTTACAAATTATAAGCGAAAAAATACGCAACGATAGATTCACGTTGTTAACGTCAAGAGAACTAGACAAACATGCCTACCGGTCTTTAGTCACACTACACTGATGTACTTTTACTTATCGCTGCTAGTCTGCAGCACGTCATTGATACTTAAAAATACCAATCTTCATTCCGCCCCGCTACCCCATTCCGCCTCGCCTTCCCCTACCTCCTTTTTAATGTCAGAGTTCTTAAAAAATTCAATATAATTTCAAAATTAAAGTCATGAAATTGTCTGGCCGAAAAATTGAAGGGAACCATTAAAGATACTTTTTTGTGCTCTTTTCAAATATGCAAACAGATTTTCAAAATTTGCATACACAGGGTGTTGTTTTAAGGTCACAATTACTTTATAATGTTTTGTTAATCCGGACCTGGATTTTACTTATTTTTAGTATGTCGGTCGTTTGGGTTTTGAATGAGACATATGTGTACCAAATATCAAAAAATATACAGGGTGGTTCTAAAGTTATGGCTTAGGAAAGAAATGGGCAAAATCGATAAAACACCCTGTAAATCGGTTATAAAAGTCGGTAGCGCAAAAAATGTAGTATATCTAGAACCGACTCGCTGACCTCTATTCACCGTTAAAGTATTTCCGTTTCCCAATGAAACACCCTGTATAGCTACGAAAAGCACGAAATATAAGTAGAAGATCAAGTGAATACAGCAAACGGAGCCGCAGGTTGCCTGAATGCCAGAAAATGTGATTAAAAGTGCTAAAAATGTTGCCGAGTTACGAAACCAGGTGTCGCTTTTCCGAAATTGCACGGTCCCAATACCGATCGGAGTGTACAAAATAAAATAGTAAGCAGCAATCGATATTTATAAACTTTCTGCTCTGAACTGTTCTGTTCCAATCTGATTATAAGCAGTTAAAAATTTCTATCGTAAATACCTTTTTAAACCACAAATTCCGATACTGAATTTTTAACTTATTGGCGGTGATGGCAGTATCGATAAAACCACCTATCCAAGAATTTTATAGGCTACTTTAATAAAAAATTGGTTTTATGTAATTTTATTCTGAAATTTATACGCTATATAACGCTACCTGAAAACACTTGTCTGAAAGGTACAATAAAACACCTAATAATAATTTATATTGACTTTATAGCAATTTTTATTTAGATTCGAATACATAAATGAATACAATTCGACTACTTTTGTAAACAATTCGAATAAATTGGCCAATTCATTTTTGAAATACCGAAAAATCCTCTTTAATCTGTCTGGTTCTAAAGTAGCAATTTATGGCTTTTGTTCTCCAATTCCAAAAAATATCTGGATTGTTAAACACGAGGGGGAATATGTACATATGACGAAAAAAATGATGGATGGAAGAGTCACTCGCATCAAATAAATTCGAGTTGTTTGGTTATTTATTTCCACGTTGGAAATTTTTATAACAACCTACTTTCGCTACAATTGACAGGAAAGAATGGAACAAGTCAATGAGCATCTGCTATCAAATTTTATTCTTTTAATTAAAATATTAAATATAAATTTTAAATATTAAAACCGAATAAAATAAAAATCCACGAGGCAAATAAAATTCCTGTAGCTTGCTATATACCATAAATCACAAAAAATAAAGGATCCTTTGTAAAAGGTATATTTAAAAGACCCAAATAAGGGTTACATCACAAAACAAAACGATTTCGGATTAACAAGGAATCCATCATTAGTGTAAAGCCAATAGCATGCATGCGTGAGCCACCAAAAGTTATGGGTAAAAAGTTGTTGGGGTCTTTAAAATATACCTTTTACGAATAAAATAAGAGTATTTAAATAAACTACTGTTACAGATCATTACTTCATTACTTTTTTACTAAAGTAGTAATAAAGCATGAACCGATCATATTAACACATTAAGAAACATTGTAGAGCAAACAATGGAATGGCAGAGCAAAATCTATATAAGTTTCATTGACTTTAGCCAAGCTTTTGACCGGATAAACAGAGAAAAAATGTGGGAAATATTAAAGACATATCGAATTCCCTTAACATACACAAGAATCATCAAAATGTTCTATGAAAAATATACCGCACAAATCATGCACATTGGGAAACTCACAGAACCAATAGTAATCGAGCTATACTTTATTATATGTTGGCTCTTCTTGCATTTTTCGAGGACAACTTGTTTAAACTAATTTAAAGTACTTAAAAATATCTATCTGCAGAAAATAAAAGAAAAGTCTCTAGCTCAAAATTAATTGACTTATAATGAAAAGAATGTCAGTCCCTATTTTTTTCAGCAAAAAAGTGATCGCAGGCAACCTCTTAATCACCACCTTAATTAATATTAGTCATTAACCTTATTTGGTCTTTTTTATTTATGCATTATTAATAGGTTCTAGAAGTTTGACTGGCTCAAAATGATTAGTTTAAAAAAATGGAGTTAAAACGAATAACGAATTTTTGGAGTTTGGAAAAAATGGCCTTTTATTCAGAATAGCAAGATTAGTATCAGAGATACGAAAAAATGTTTAACATGAAATTGTAGCTTATTTAATTCCCAAGAACCTGATTTGCAAAAATTTGTATTACGACAAAAATTTAGTTATTGACAAATAAAACTTGTAATAACATGCAAAAACCAACTTTACCAACCCTTTCAAAGTCACCTCTTTTTGCGACTGAGGATTTTAAAAATATTTAATATTAATAGGCTTATAGATCTTGTAAAACCATATAAAATAATTTTTTACCAAACTTTCTAAGATAAAAAATAAAAAGTTAAGGTTAAAAAATCAATATATTTTTTTGAAGAAAAAAGGAGAAATCCAATTGGAAGCATAATAATGTAAGTTAGCGGTGTTTTTAGTCAATAGCCTTATTCATTTTTATTTATTTATGTATTATTAACAGATTCTAGAAGGTTAACTGGCTTAAAATAATTAGTTTTAAAAAAACTGTAGTTAAAAGATTAGCATCAGAGATACGAAAAAAGAATTCAAATATAAAATTGTAGGTTATTTAATTCCCAAGAACTTAGTTTGAAAAAATTTTTTCTACAGCAAAAATTGAGTGAATCGTAAATGAGAATATATATATCGAAAAACATTGATTTTTTCTATACAAAACTAACACTTTCGACAGTGAATAAATCGAAAACTATTAATTTTATCAAAAAATTGTATAAAATATTTCTTGCTTACAATGAATATTTTATCAACTTTTGCGGTCAAAATATAATAAAAAATTTCCACCCGAGATGAGGTGGCAACCACCCCCATTGTCCCCCATGGTAAAAGCGCCTTTCGGAATCATATAGATTTGGATCCTTGGACTATCCACTACTTATTCTCAAATTTTCAAATTCATTCCGTAAAAATTGCGAGGTGAAAAGCTTTAGTCCTGGCCTATTTCGGTTACCTTGATGGTCTAGACCTAGACTTTGCGCATGATATAATATGTCTGGTGTTCGAGAGAAACTCGCTCCGGCTTACACCTCTGTATTGCCATGGTCAACTTGGTCGAATTGATCTACAAACTGCTGTTCCATCCAACGTATTCTCCAGATTTGGGCCTGTATGACTTCTTTTTGTTTCCAAACTTGAAAAAAATACTCGCTGGACAGAAATTTAGGTCGAATGAGGAGGTCATCACCGCCAAGGAAGCCTACTTTGCAGACATCGAGAAAAGGTATTTTTCAGACGGGTTAAAGAAGGTGGAGTATCGCTGGGTCGAGTGTGTTGAACTAAAAGGAGACTACGTTCAGGAATAAATCGCCACTTTTCCAAAAATTCTCGTTTTTCTTTTAAAGGCTAAGTTATTTTTGGGAATGCCTTAGTATTATTATTTACTGCAGTTTATCGTTATGAACCAACATATTAAGATTCATATATCCGTCAGTGCGTGTTGTAAAAAGACCATCAAAGGGACATTTTGCCGTTGAAATAAAGAAAATAATCTGAAATATCTTTAAAACTAAATTGCAGGAAAATCCTACAAAGTATCTATGCGAGATTTCTAGAGAGTTTCAGAGAAAAGTAGGTATTTGTATAAGAACTCTAGATAATATTCTTTTTTCAACAGTATTTCATAAAATCCAGGAATGTCGTAATAATTTTGTAAGGGCCGCCATCCCGTAATATGTAGAACTATTGACCTACTTTTGTAAATAAGAAATGTCTAATGTAACGAAGGGTATATAAAACATAAACTTTTAGTAAACAAAGTTTAAAAACTTCTTTAGATGAATAGCTCTTGGCATCGAAGTAAAAACTCTTTAGTAATAGGTATAGTGTTAATTTAAAATTAAAATCTTAAAAATTCAAATACACTGCGCGTCAGAGAAAACGGGCACATCAAAAATGGGTCCTTTTTAATGTCTCGTATCTCCTAAACCTGTTTATACACATTCCGAAAGAAAACAAATTTTATGAGTGTTTATTTATAAAAATAGTCCATTGAAATGTTACATTTAGTGTGCATTTCTTAGAGGAGTAAATTTTATTTTTTTTAATGTGTAGGGGGGTTCAGTAGAAGCTTAAGTTCAAGTTTTTGGAGTTGAGGCCCTTGTCCGCCGGCCGCCATCTTGGAAAAAGAGGTGCAAAGGGCTTTCGCGCTGTATCTCGTAAACTAGCTACCCTACAGAAAATGTAATTTCACATAAAATGAGGAAAATTAAATTTTCTACAATTTTATATTTGTTACTTTTTATCGTAAAGTGACCAACAAAAAAGTTATAAACAAAAATAAGAGAAAATTTTGTAAGAAATTTCATTTTGGAGGATATAACTTTTTTTACGTTCATTTCACAATAAAATAACATCATAGCGATTTTGTAGAGGATTTTTCAATAAACAATTTTCACTATACAGTTGTTTAATTTTATTTATTATCTAATTTTACAGTGCTCTAAACTTGACCAGATACTCGAATTCTCGTAGAAAAATAATGCTTTTCTATCTATACAGTGAGCACGTAAAGGTTGGAATAAATTCGTTTTCTCGAGAATGGACGATTTTGGAAAAAAATACCGCAACAGGTCAATTTTTATTTTTAAATTGCGACTTTTTGACATATGTATCATACGAGTGACGTCACCCATATGGGCGCGAGGACGTCATCTACAATTTTTTTAAATGAGAAAAGGGGCCGTGTGGTACCTCATTGGAAAGGTAATTTAATTCTCTATTCAGTAATATAAACATAAAGGTAATTATTTATACAGGGTGTCCAACAAAAAATTTTTTTAATTAAATTTATTGATATTAAAAGAAGAATGTGTGTAATTTATTTAACTCAAAATATATTTTACTGCTACCAGAAAACAGGAAATACTGTTTATTTGACAAATAAATATCTTTTTTTGCTTAAATTCAATATTAAAGCCGCCACCCACCTCCCTCTTGACAGTTTGAACATTTAATTTAAGCGAAAAGCAATGATTATTTTTCAAATAAACATTTTTTTCTGTTTTTTGAGAGCAGTAAAATGTATTTTGGACTAAATAAATTACATGCATTATTTTTTTGTCAATAAATGTAATTAAAAAATTTTTTTTAGACACCCTGTATAAATAATTACGTAAATGTTTATATTACTGAATAGAGAATTAAATTACCTTTCAAATGAGCCATCACACAACCCCTATTCCTATTTAAAAAAAAGCATCAATGACGTCATCACGCCCAGATGTGTGACGTCATTAGTGTGATATATATGCCAGAAAGTCGTAATTTAAATATACAAATTGACCTGTTTCGGGATTTTTTTCAAAAATCGTCGATCCTCGAGAAAATGAATTTATTCCAACCTTTACGTGCTCACTGTATATTAGACGAGCGGCATTAACCGTTATGCCAACCACGAAAATCAAATTTAAGGTGAATGATCAATTTTGGTCTATTTTTATGTTTTCGAGGTCGCCGAATCCGAATATGAAGTTTATTTTTATCTAGAGTTGATGGAACATGTTAAAAAAATAAATTTTATACAAAAATGCCAAAAATCAATTTTGATGATTTTTCAAATTTACCTCGCAGTATCTTTGGTCGCTGTAAATATTTCCTTTTAAAAATTTTACTGTGTCATCTTTGAAGTATGTAGATAACAATGAAATTTGTCCAAAATGTTTAAACACATGAAAAAAGGAGTTGTTAATTTATTAACATTTTGTCATCATATTTCGTTAGTTTCATGTTTACTTAAAAAAGTTGAGTGACAAACTTTTTAGTTTATAATTTTAACCAACACAACAATAAAACATAGTTCATGAAGAAGTTTTTTGGAAAATTTTAAGTCAAAATATATAATAGGAAAAAAGTTATGTTACTCCATATACAAGCGGCACAACCCAAAAAACGCTTATATCTCGAGATCCTGACCACGGTGTGGTGAATGGCTAATTTTTATCATACTTTATGATTTTGATATCAGAAATCGTTTGTTTGCTCTGCTTAAGAATTTTGCATTTTGCGGTTGCGTCATGCTTCTTCTGAAGCGGCGAATTTGTCCTCAAACAACTTCTTGGGCCTTTTCTATATATGCTTAGAGTTATAAGTTTTATAGTGGGAGGAAAGGTCAAAGACAGATTAATAATAGCATAGGAATGTTAAAATCATAATAAATTGTATGAATAAAAAATATATATAGATAGAAAAGTAAGCCTAACTTTTGTTTTTATTGTATCCCTATGAGCATTCGAGAATCTGGTCAAGTTTGGAGCGCTGTAAAACCTATATAAATAAATAGAATTAAACAACTTTATAGTGGAAATTGTTCGCTGAAAAACGCTCTACAAAATTGTTATAATGTTATTTTATTTTAAAATGAATTGAAAAAAAGGTATAACGTCCAAAAGGAAACTTGTTAAAAAAATTTACATATTCTTGGTTATATCTTTTTTGTTGGTCACTTGACGATAAAAAGTAATAGAAACAAAATTGTGGAAAATTTAATTTGCTACATTTTATGTTTAATTAGATTTTCCGTAGGGTTGGTAGTTTACGAGATATAGCGCGAAACCCCTTTGCACTCCATTTCCAAGATGGCGACCGGGGGACAAGGATGGCGACCCCAAAAACTTGAACTTAAGCTTCTACTGATCCCCCCTACACATTAAAGAAATAAAATTGACTCCTCTAAGAAATGCAACGTACGGCCTAAAAAATGTAACATTTTAATGGACTAATAGTCTTAATTACACCGAATAACACTTTCTCTATAACACCTGCGTCTTAGAAGCGTCGATTAGAATAAACAAAATATAATCATTTATTTGCATTGGAAACTGTTGCAAAAAAGTTAAAAGTGGTTGTAGGTACTTAGAAGATTGAAAACAGAAATTTTCCCTTGACTTCTCTTCGCCCTCTTGACGAGTTATTCTCTAGTAAGCGATTGGTTGAGCCCAGAGTAATCTGGCAAGAGAAATTTTCTCTTGAAGCATGAAGCTTCGCGCTAGTTAACAGTACCCCTTACTGTATTACTTTTTTTCCAACACTGTGGCAATATTATTTCGATTTTCTACGGATCTCAAACTGGTATACAGAATATTGAAATCTGATTTGTCTTGATTTGTTTAGTTTTTTTTCTATTTGGCTCCACCTAGAAGATGGTCACAGTCAGACCATGGGGTCGAACCCAGATATTTCGGTACCAAAGGCGGATACACAGATCTTTTATACTGGCTTGCTGAAAAGAAACAAAATTCCAGAGCATGAGTTCCTTATTTTATAGATTATATAAGCAAACTACCTGTATATTGAAGATGAGTTATATAAGAACTTTGTTACCCTTCTGCAGTCTTAACTGAGTGATCTGTGCCGGTTTGAAACGGTGTTCGCTTCCTCACGTCACATGACATACTCGGTGGGGAAGTTTCCATTCCCGATATGGCACGTCCCAATGGCTAATAGGAAACATCCTATGAGTATATAGGACCATAGGAAATGTGTGAAACTTATGTAACCAAGTAAACACGGATAAACTGAAATCATGACATAAGAGCCACATCAATATGTTATTAATTGTAGATTGAACATGATGCACACTTTAACATTCACAAATGGACATCTACATCATGTTCAATAATTAAAAATCTCCAACCTCACCAAAATTTACTCATCACATGTAAGATTTTGGATAGGTGTACTGCACTCTTCAATCCTGAAGTACAACTGATCATAACCATTATACTTATGGAATAGTAAACACAATTGCCCAAGCGATGTCCCAAGAGCTGATGAAATCTGTAGGATGTTGACAAGGTACGGAAGCGCTATCAAGCTTGACAGGATTTCGTTCCAATTCGTAGGAATAAAATGGATTAAAACTTATTTTTATATAAAAATGTCCTAACTCATTTTTGATGTACATAAGAACACTGCACATCATCATTATCAATGGTGTCCACATCAATGGTGTTACAGCCCTATAAAAGAGCCTCTACCTTCCCAAGTATATTACGCCAGTCAGTTCTATCCATTGACAACTGCTGCCAGTTTGCTGCGCCATTTTTCTACCATCCTCATCTACATCATCCTTCCATCTGAGTTTTGGCCTACCCCTATTTCTACTTCCCACAAGTTGTGACATAAGGATTCTTCTAGGAGGGTTGTTCTGCTATGATCTTGCTAGATATCCTGCCCATCTTAGTCTTCATATTTTTATAAGAGATACTACGTCTTTACCACCAAATATATGTTTATATCTGTGGTATATCTCGTAGTTCTCTTCCAAACACTATTCTCACAGATGCCACCGAATATTCCTCTCAGGAACCTTCTTTCAAATATAAGCAAAAGGTTTTCATCTGCCTGGGAGATGGTCTATGTATCCGATCCATATGTTGGTTAAACTGGTTTTATAAGGAATTTGTATATGGTTATTTTTGTTTTTTTGGCTTAAGTTTCTACTCCTTATATGTCTAATCAGTCCAAAATAGCATTTATTTGCTAGGATTATCCTTCGCTTGCTTTCTTCCGTTTTTCCTTTCTTCCTAAATATGTTAATTTGCACTGCACATAAGAATAACAATTTAAATTTTCAGACAACATTAACAATTATGATAAAATTGCTTACACTGGAATCAGCCATTTTTAAATTTCGCCATAAAAACAAAGAAATAAAGTTTCTTTTTTCGTATTTGATCGTACAAACGAACAAATTGAATAAAACACAATTGATCAAGTTATAGATTTCAGGGCGCATTATATTCTGGTCCAATAACCGCCCCCTCATGCCACTATTTTACATCGCCAACTCAGTATCTGCCTCTCGGTTAGACGAAATTATTTTTTGTTATATCTCGAGGGGATTATACGACCCTACTACGATTTATCAGAACAATATTTGACTCGGGAATGTGGGAATAAACAGAGCCACTTCAAACATTTTTATCGCAACTGTCATCATATTTTACAGATTTCGAATGTTTTAATTTTATTTTTTATAAATACTAGAAGAGCTAGTTGACTTTCTGGTTCTTGTTGATTAAAATTTGATTAAATAGTTTTATCAACGAAAACTTTTCGTTTATAAATTCGCAAAGTCTGTGCGCTAGTGCGCTGCCGCTCCTATAATATTTAGAGCAGATTTATAGATGGATCCTTATGTAGTTTTATCTTCTGCATCGAAATCTGAAAACGGCATTTCGATATCTCTAACCGTCTTCGAGATAATCGACCTCAAAATCTAAAATGTGACGTCAAAATTCTTTTATTTTCTGCCGACACACTAAACGTCAGCTGAAATCGTTGCTAGTAAGTAGGCTAGTTTTTTTTTAATCTGAATTTGTTAAGCAAAGCATAGGTTATTTACATTTGAGTTTGACACTTCATGAATGTCAAACTAAATTTTAAATTAAGTATCAATAAAATATCAATGACATTTGATAGTGAATTTAATTATTATATAAAATAAATAAGATGTTCAAAAATACAATCTGTGTATATGTTGAAAGCAATAATTTATTAACAACTTTAAAAAGGTTTATACGAGTATACGGCCTCACCTTTAATGGGAGTACCTAATGATAATTGGACTGTTCCATTTGTTATGAAATGAAAATTATTATTATAGTCTGTTCGCTAAACTCAGACACAACTGGCTAGTGATTTTAGCAGGTAATTTTTTTGATTTTTGCCAATTTTGACAAAATTACTAATTGTTTAGTCATTATTAACTATTTAGTAATTATTTTTTTGCCACATTGGCAAAATTACTGACTAAATCACTAGCCAGTTGTGTCTGAGTTTAGCGAACCGACTGTATGAAATGTTGATTGTAATAAAAAATATGGTGTGATAATAATATGTGCAATTACATCCTTCTAATGGATACAAATATTTCAAGATTTTTCTCAAATTATGGATACCAACAACATTTTCATTTATAACTCTTTTATTTTTAATTTGACGAAGAAAAGTTGTTCTTCATCAAAAGCTCTTCATGGTCTAAGATTTATGATGCAACCATCATATCTCAAATTTTATTAATTTTATACGAGGTATATAAAAAATATGAATTCCTATCAAGAATAAAGTACCTTTATAGTTCACAACATTTAAATTAGAATGATATAATTGCACATTAAAACATAATTTTTAATTCTAAACAACTTTTCATAATAGCAATTTTCTATATTATGAATTAAAATACGTAAATAAACAAAGTTTTCGTTATGATAATGCTCGCATTTTCAGCTCGTTTTTAGTATATATTCAAGCGCGACATACTCACAAAAATATTAAAAAATGAGCTAAACAACGTAGAAGGCAAACTGATTTCAAGCCCAGAAAAACAAACATGTGGGAAGACTATTCAAAGGAACTCATGACATCAGAGAAACTCTAACATTAAATAAAGAAAACCTCCTCCAATACTGAAGAAGTTCCAACTGGAGTATGCTCTACGTAAACTACGAAACAATAAATTGGCAGGAATAGATAAATCGCCAGCTGAGCTACTGAAGTAAATCAACGGGAAAAACTTAGACCTTCTCTTTGGTGTATTTGATAATATTTACAGTACAGGAGCGCTCCCTAAAAGATTGCTGGGATCCATCTTCATACCACTGCCAAAAAAGAACATAAATCATGCCAGTTTCCGCCTTATGAGTCTACTACATAACATTCTGAAGCCTTTCTTGTGAATCATACAGAACAGAATATACAGAAGATGTGACGAGGTCACCAGTCAAGAACCATTTGGCTTCAGGAAAAGTATGGAGATACAAGAAGCAATATTATGTCTTCAAACTTTGGCACAGGGGTGCAAAGATTAACAAGCAGACCTATTTGTCTGTGTTATAGATTTTTAAAAGGCTTTCGACCAAGTGCAGCACAAGACCTTGATAGGGAGACCAGACAGCAATCATAGAGACCAATATTGACCTGTGTTGTATTTTGTCTAAGTGTTTCTAAATGTCAACTAGACATTTGAATACCTCACAGTTGATCTTGAAATCGTTCTGTTAGCATTTGTACCTACAGTAAATAATGCCTTAATAGCGCCAACGTTTTTTTAAATCCCAGTTGTAAACAAATCTAATTCAAACAGTTTATAAATCCCAAAGTAAAAAAAATGGTATATAATTTTATATGAGACACGAGAAATGCCATTAGAAAATATTATTATATGACGTCACAAGGGTCCGCGCGTCTTTTCGATCGTTTGAAATGATCTAAATACACAGAAGATTTTAAATTTGTACTTCTAAGTTATTATGAGTTATTGAGGCGTGAAATTTTGGAAATATTATTTTTAAACAAAACTGAACGTTATTATGTAATCAACTATTTTAAATAAATAAATTATAAATAATAAATAAATAATTAAAAAGACTAAGTTTTCACTCTAATGGCACATAAAAAAACATAATGCTATTCTACATCCCACCAGAATGAAAACAATGGGAACCTTCTCTGGTTACACCTCCGAGGCTTCTACAATTTGCAAGCCATACGGATAAGGAAGATGAGGGAATTCTACAATTTACAATTCACGTCCCATCTGCTCAGCGCGGTAAAGTTCCAACGAGAATGGTTCCCTTCATACTCCACACAGAGTAAATGTAAATCAAAAATGAATAGCCATTTTCAATTTCGTTGCAAAACGAAAACACAGCCGAACCATATTCTAGCCCAATCAGAGAGCGCTCGCAGCATTCGTATGGCTTGCAAATTGTAGAAGCCTCGGAGGTGTAACCAGAGAAGGTTCCCATTGTTTTTATTCTGGTGGGATGTAGAATAGCATTATGTTGTTTTATATGCCATTAGAGTGAAAACTTAGTCTTTTTGCTAGCAGTTGCCGCTAGGGCATCTATGCCATTTCGTTCGTTGCAATCCAGGACTGCACGCTGGGGTTTGTTTTGGTTGGATCAGAAAGAGCAGCATATGTGCCTCCTGATGAGAGACTAATAAGTTTCGAAACCGGTAGGGGTGCTTGTAGTACTCTCTGATTGGGCTAGAATATGGTTCGGCTGTGTTTTCGTTTTGCAACGAAATTGAAAATGGCTATTCATTTTTAAATAAATAATTATATAGAATCAACTGTTTTCAATGGGAAATAAGCCACAATTTTATCAAAAAAATCATTTTGTTTCGAAAGTTTCGACGCTCAAGTCGGGTGTCGTTGTCAAAATACAAAATAATACTAAATTAAACAAAAATGTTGTAGCTTAGTAAAAAATTCTTCTAATAACTTATTTGATCTGACTCATTTATATCAGCAATTTAGACATGTATTATACATTTTAAAGTAGAAGACTTTAAAATGATATTGCCAATATTGATGAGTTGCGTTCCTGGGACGACTTTACTAAAAGATAGTTAATTAGATTACATGAAATCAACCCAACTCAAGAATATCCACCACAAAAAATCATAGCATGTGATCTTTCTTTAAAAAGACAACCAAATGCAACGGTGGCAGTAAAATTCTCGCGCTATTTGAGTTGGGTTGATTTCATGTAATCAAATGAACTATCTTTTAGTAAAGTCGTCCCAGGAACGCAACTCATCAATATTGGCAATATCATTTTAAAGTCTTCTACTTTAAAATGTATAATGGATGTCTGAATTGCCGATATAAATGAGTCTGATTAAATAAATTAATAGAAGAATTTTTTACTAAGCAACAACATTTTTGTTTAATTTAGTATTATTTTGTATTTTGATAACGACACCCGACTTGGGCGTCGAAACATTAATAAAATCATTTTTTTAGTAAAATTGTGGCTTATTTTCCATTGAAAATAGTTGATTATAAAAATGCCACAAGGAAATAGCTTCAGAACAACATTATGTAATAAAACAAATATGTAGGTACCCTATTATACAGGGTGTAACAAAAATACAGGTCATAAATTTAATCACATATTCTGTGACCAAAAATAATTCGATTGAACCTAACGTACCTTAGTACAAATGTGCACATAAAAAAAGTTACAGCCCTTTTAACTTACAAAATGAAAATCGATTTTTTCGAATGTATCGAAAACTATTGAAGATTTTTTATTTAAAATGGACATGTGGCATTTTCATGGCAGTAGCGTCTTAAGAAAAAATTATAGTGAAATTTAGACACCCCATAAAAAATTTATGGGGGTTTTGTTCCTTTAAACCCCCCCAAGCTTTTGTGTACGTTCCAATTACATTATTATTGTAGTACCATTAGTTAAAAACAATCCTTTTAAAACTTTTTTGCCTCTTAGTACTTTTTCGAAAAGTCCGTTTTTATCTAGATATTTCGAATATTTGTCAAATCCACCACATATTTGTACCTACGTGGTTAAGTACGATTATGGAGACTTGGTAATAATATGAACATTTATTTATGATTAACCTTTTTAGGGATATTTTGAACCATATTAAAAAAGAAGTCACATCTCGATAAAAGGTGCCTTTTCGAAAAAATACAAAGAGGCAAAAAAGTTTTAAAAACACCGTGTTTAACTAATGGTACCGCAGTAATATTTTAATTGGAACGTACACAAACATTTGGGGGATTTAAAAGAACAAAACCCCCATAAAATGTTTATGTAAACATATTGAAAAATAAGCCTTAACTCGATAAAAACTGCCTTGTCGAAAAAATACTAAGAGGCAAAAAAGTTTTAATAATAATGAATTTAACTAATGGTACCACAATAATAATTTAATTGAGACGTCCACAAAAGTTTGGGGGGGTTTAAGGCAACAAAATCCCCATACAATTTTTATGGGGTGCACAAATTTTACTATAATTTTTCTTTAAGATGTTTCTGCAATAAGAATGCCACATATCCATTTTCAATAAAAAATCTCCAATAGTTTTCGATATATTCGAAAAAATCGATTTTCATTTTGTAACTTCAAAGGGCTGTAACTTTTTTTATGTGAATATTTGTACTAAGGTAAGTTAGGTTCATTCGAACTATTTTTGGTCCCAGAATATGTGATTTAATTTATGACCTGTATTTTTGTGACACCCTGTATATATTGACATAGTTTTAAAAATATAGTATGGCAATAATTATTTACCTGTATTTTCTATATCTTCGTAAGGATATCGTTGACGATAAATTTGCGTATTTTCACTAGAAAAGTCATCCTGGGGCAAAAGGGCGTCTGCTATTTTTTCTCTCCAAAGAGGCCCGTCCAACTGTTCAAATGGTTTTATTCCTGCACTAATAATACAGGGAAACACTGCTAGGAAGATGATATGATGCAACATCTGCAATAAAATGAAAGTAATTATTCCATGATGTATAGGTAGTCCTTTGATACACAAAATGTGTACTTGTGTAATCTTTTTCTTGAAAAAATGTACAATAAAATCAATGATTTCGGGATATATCCACGTTAATTCTGAACTTTTTCTATATTTGTTAGTTGCTAGTTATTTATATCTCAACCACAGCTAGACCGATTTTCATGATTTTTGATTTGTTGGATTTTTCTCAGTTAAGAATAACAAAATAATTATTAAAAAATTAAGAAAAAATTTAAAAATTAAAAAGATGAATATGAACAATTATTTTTATTGTTACCTATTGATATAAAACTATTTTTATTTTAAACAATATAAATATGGAATATTTTCACGGCCAACCTAATAAAACTTTACGTAATTTTTGTTGCAAATAATATTTCGCTTACAGAATCACGAATAACTCAAAAATTAAAGCAATTAGATATAGGCAATAGTTAAGAAAAAAATAGTACCATAACATAGGATTTCATTACAATATTAAAATACAGGATGTTTAGAACAAGAAAAGTTTGATTCACCCCGCCTATACGGGTGGGCCTGTATATTTAAAAAATTTTAAATTAGGGTCATATCTATGCCCAAACTTTTACATAAATAAATTTTTTTCGTATCTATTACGACCAACGAGTAATTGGACTTACTTGCACTAAGTCAGCACCCTGTATAGTATATATTCTCCTTTTAGCAAAAATGTTTTTACGGATCAGCAAAATAACCAAGCATAATACAAATTACCGAATATGTCTGTCTGTGTTTGACATAAATAAATAAATAAATAAAAAAAAATAAGCAGTGGATAGATCCGGGTTGAATGATGATGATGATGATGATGATATATTCGTTTATACATTGTACGTTACATTTTCTTCTAATGTCTTCACTCTTTTTTCGATCTCCCAGTGTATTTCCTGTAATTCTTCTCAGTACTCTCATCTCTGCCGTTTCCAGTAGTCTTTGTGTTGTGGCTATATCGCGTCTGGTTTCTGATGCATATGTGATTTTTGGTATTACACTGGCTGTATAAATTCTTGACTTCATCTCAGTCTTAATATGTCGGTTTCGCCATATAGTGCTACTAAGGCATCCTGCCAGTTTATTTGCTTTTTGTACTTGATTTATTACTTCTTTATTCAGGTCTCCAAAGCTGGGCAGTGTAATTCCAAGGTGTTTTATTCCCATTACTTGTTCAATACTGATGCTGTCAGTTTCTATTTTACATCTGACACTTGGTTCTTTGCTGATTACTATTTCTTTAGTTTCCTGATATGAAATTGTCATACTGAATTCTTTTGCTCTTATGTTGAATCTGTGGACTAATCTTTGCAGACTATTTTCATCTTGGGCTATTAATATTGCGTCGTCTGCGCAATAGATTATTAAGGTAACTAAGTATGATTATTAAAATGTCACAGTTTCATAGATATTATACTTCAGTATTTATTTTTTTGTGCTTTAGTTATATTTTGAAATAATGTTTTTATAGCTAAGTTCAAAAGAAGTAAAGCTTGAGCTACAGATTGGACATAAAATTAATTTTATTTGTTGGCAAAATTGACATTCTCAGCAAAATTTAGCTTGTTTGTATGATTTAGAGGTTCAGTGGAATTTTCGTGTCTAATGACTGGACTATTATTAAAAAATATGTTGGCTTACATTTTCATTTAGTTCAAGTGAATAAAATTCTGATCACAAACCTAATCCAATTTAAAACATTAAAATTAAAATAAAATTTGCAACTTAATATTTTAAAGATTTTCTTACGTTACATAATTTAAAGAACTCAAAAATAATGAATTTGAGTGGATGGAAAGCTAATTATATGGAAAGTGCGCGAAGCAGAAAGTTCAATTAGACGTAAGAGTTACGCAAGTCCCCAATTTAGCTTTTATATTCATTCTATGTTATATTGTCGTCTGTTCATTTTTGCTCTAACTAATATGACATCATCAAGTTAAGGCAATAGTCGTAATAAAACCAATTCTCTATTAGAGGGACCTATTTTCTCGGTGATTGGAATTGTAATGTTTGGAAAAGGGATAAATTTAATACATGTACCTATTTATAGAAAATAGTATGATAATATAAGGAGGGAAAGTGCCCTTATGTGGGGGTTGGTTATCAGGAATACACTTATTTACTTATATATACTTTATTGTGTGCTAAATACCATGAATTGTACCCAGCTAATGACGACAATGACCACATTCTATTTTAAGTGCTAGCAAACCCTAAACTTTGTTGAAACTCTTCCCGTAATCTAACTGACTAATTAGAAATAATGATCTCGTGTTATTTTTTATATCTATTTTTATAATAATATGCATGTTTGTTTATATATTTTCACTATCAATTCAGTTTTGCAAGTATCATAATATGATCCTGCTGAATTGGCGGCATTTCTTTTTGTCACCAAAACGTGTGTGTCCCAGATACTTGTAATATATTGATGGTATGTTATTATTATGCAGACAAAATCCAGACAATCGAAATGATCAAAACGAGACAATATATTTTACGGCGGAGCAGCACATTGAAAATCCGAGTTATGAAGAAGTAGTTCAAATAATAATGAAACTAAAAACAGTAAAGCGCCAGAAACGGATGGAGTTTCGGCAGAATTGTTGAAATATGGAGGACCCGAACTCTGGAGAAGAATCCATTGCCTGATAAAGTAAATATGGACCAAGGAGCAAATGCCGGATGAATGGGCAGTTGGTCTTATACAGTCTGAGGCGATAAACTACCCCAGATAATTGAAATAATATTCGAGAATAATATTTCAATCAACTATGATAGCTATCGTCTACCCTAGACTAGCTCAATCTCCCAAGTTGTGAGTCCACCTTGTCCTAATCAAAAACATGAACAATGAAAATGCAGAATGGAGCAAATAAAACAATAATATTTAACTAATCATGTTTATTTTTCATAAAAGACATAATTAAAGTATTAAAAAATAATTTACAAGACCTTGCCGAAACTTTACAGATCAGAGATTATACTTATCGATGGCACTTGATATCTGTCTGCGGTTTCTTGGTGTCTTGCTGTTGATTCTGCGACGGGCTCTGGGGGCTTGTAGATGTTCTGTCCACCAGGCCTGAAGGTGTTAGTTGATGGTGTGGTGTCTATGCTATGTTACTGCAGCATCGCCCGCGATATTGGGGGCTCCAGGTTCAGGGAGTCCTCCCACGAGGTGAAGGGTTGTCCGGTGAAGATTACTATTTGTACAGAAAACCCAAATAAGAACGTCTGTTTGAAAAAATGTGACTGTGAGGCCAGACATTGCCTTAAGTAGATTTTAAGATTAAAATAAAAAAAAATATTCTTCATTTTGACAGAGAGGAAGGGTTCACTTGACATTGACAGAGTTCGTGAGTGAGGGCTTAAAATTTGAAACGAGAAACGACAGTGCGAAGTCACTGTCATGAACCACAGAACGATTGAATAAGAATGTGAATGCTGAGATAGAACAAGAATGTTGAGATATGCCTATAAATGACGAAAGAGGGCGCCAACCAATTTTTAACGGGAAAAAAGGTAAAACAAATAGAAAAGGATTATTATTAAAGAATTATTAAAGAAAATAGAATAAAATAATTATTTGAAAATAAAATAGCAAAGATGTGACGTTTGTAACGTTACAAGCCAATACATAAAAAAGGAGATAAGAGGGAATGCCAGAATAACAGACAAATTACATTGCTAAATGTAATATACAAAATCCTTTCTGGTATTATCTACACTAGATTGTCAGAATACTCCGAAAATATAATTGGTGATTATCAAAATGGATTCAGACCAAATAGAGTTACTAAAGACAACATATTCATACTTAGAACAATACAAGAGAAAGCTTATGAATACGACATAGAACTATATAATATGTATATAGACTTTAAACAAGCTTTTGATAGTGTGAAAAGAGACAAAATGCTGTAAGACCTCCGAAATCTAGGTATACCAAAAAAATGTATCAGCCTCATAAAAATGACGTTGAACGGTTCAAAAGCCGCAGTTAGAGTAGATGGAGAACTTTCTCCCCTGTTTGACATTAACATGGGAAGAGACAGGGAGACTCACTTTCAACCATGCTGTTCAACCTAGTTCTTGAAGAAGTCATCAGAAAAACCAACGTAACCGGACATATAACACCGGACATAAACACCAAAACAGTACAAATTACTGCATACGCAGACGATGTCGCCATTATTAGTAGAAGCAAGATACGACTAATGGAGACGATCAAGGAAATTGACACTGAAGCACAAAAAGAGGGCTTAAAATAAACGAAACAAAAACTAAGTACATGACTATCAAAAGAACACCTGAGATTGAAAATAATTTAACAATAGACAACTATACTATTGAACGTGTGGATGCTTTTACATATCTGGGCACAGAAATCAATCAGAAGAATTTCGTAGGTAGCGAAATTAATGCACATATTTCCAGTGGAAACCGTACATACTATGCTAATAAAAGATTGATGACATCGAAATTATTAGACAAAAGAACCAAAATGACTATCTACAGAACTTTGATTAGACCCATAGTAACCTATGGTTGTGAAACCTGGGTAATGACGAAAAAATATGAAGCCCAACTCAGGACATTCGGGAGAAAGATACTGAGAAAAGTATATGGCCCGGTGCAAGAGAAAGACGGCACATGGAGAATCCGGAGAAACGACGAGGTTAATGAACTGAATGAAGGGTATGACATTGTAAGATTTGTGAAAAGTCAAAGACTGTTTCATGGCTGGGACATGTTCAGCGACAAGAAGACATGAAAACGACAAAGAAGATGTTACAGTGGAAGCTGGTAGGAAGGCAGAAAATAGGAAGGCCCAGGACAATATGGTTGGATGACGTGGAAGATGACTTGAAACCCATGAATATAAGACAATGGAGGAGAAGAGTCCAAGAGAGATCTGATTGGAAGGACATAACCAGAGAGACAAATACCCATCCAGGGTTAATCCAGGGGATAGGCATAATTTAAGGCTTAATTTTAATATCAGACTTTGCTTAGTAGAGCTTGTTGATTTAATTTTATAAAAAATCTCGCAAATTACAAAAGAATGTAACTAAATATAAGTATAAGAGCCTTGAATAAATTTTTTCACTCCAGTATTGCTCTGAACTTACAGATAAATATACCTCAACAATGGAACTCTTGATATTTATGACAGCATATATCGCAGGAGTACGATTTTTCAGCCTTTGTGTTTTAAATTGGTAACAAAACCGCAGTATGCATTTCGTTCTGATTAGAATTCATCAGGTACGGATATCTGAATACAACTAAAACCCAAAGGCCAACAAACGTCTCCTGAAAGTTTTCTACTCTAGAACTAAACGTACAATGGGGCCATCTACTTCGATGGCCAGAACGAAACAAAATTATTGAATATATTTTTATACTCATTCTACTAACGGAGTTTGTAAATATTTACATCTAGAATCGGATCTTCTTGATTCTTCTGGATCGCCCACCTTCCAAAAGAGACGGCGCAATAAGAAGAAGAATAGCGTTCGATCGCTTGAAATTATTGAAGATATTCTTCTTTAGCGGCGAATCGATTGAGGATAAAATTTGATTGATCCACGCGCATGCGCACACCGACAGTATGGTATTAGTTGTTATACGGGCTCTGATTGGGTGTTGAAATTTTGAAATGATCTGTCAATAATTGTTCAATATGGAGGTTATCGGTAAACAAAAATATTGTATATTAGTTTTTATTGATGTGTGGACAGAAATAAAATCAAATTTATAATTATAGCGACTTTTTAAATAGTTTTGAAAAGCCGCAGGTACGTAATTCTAAATGTTTCAGTTGGAAATACCTAATAGTTTCAATACCTATCTATTTGGAAAATGTAAACAAAATAATGTAGTTACCTATTAGTAGGCAATGCTTTAATTTACATAATCTGATTACGAACAAACTTTCTACAAATCTTCATCTCATATATCGTTTTCTTACTCTATATTTTGTTCAATCAAAAATCAAACTAATAATTTTATTAAATTCATATAAATTTATGGTGTAAACGTTTAGTTTGTGTATATTCCCACATGACGTATACGAGAGTTTGGTGCAGTTTGAAATGGCGTCAACTTTCGTACGGCGCGGTAGACGTGAAGTGGGTTCAAGCCCCAAGCAAGTTATTATTTTTTTATTTTTTTTTATAGATTTTATGATTGTAAGTATATTATTATATAATTTTTGAAGATATTCTTCTTTTTTGAAAGTGGTAGATAAGAAAGTTAGTTTGATTTTTAAATAAAATAAGTACAAATAACCTTTTAAGTATATTTACTTCGTTTAAATTACCTATTATATAATAGAAGAATATATTCTTACGTGCGTACAAAGTACACACACATTCTTTTTTTATGACAGTATGTGTCGTAAGAGCATGCATTGTCAGCCTTGTGATTAAATTGGTATTAGAACCGCACTATGAATTTCGTTCTTTTTAGAACTCATCAGATACGGATATCCTAATACAACTGAATTTGGTTTTAACCTGTAACCTGTTTGGTTATTTTATTTATCTTTGTTTCGCCTTTCCTGGTATCAAGTTCATTTACATATACATAATAATTTTATTTTTCTATTTATTTAATTTAAGTTTTTTTTATATTTTCAAGATAGCTGCAGCATCACTCTGTTATGTAATGTATTTGTTTCTCCTCATCTGAACTGATCTTATCTGTTTATTGATTGTATTACTATGTACTAGAGAAAATTGCTCAGTTGATTGTGAAGTACAAATAAAAATGTTTCTAGTTCCATAGCCGGTTCTGCTAACAAATTGTAAATGAACGTATCGGAAAATCTCAAAGGAAAATCGGATTAAATTTATTATGCTCGAAAGTAGAAGGACCACACGATTCCAATTTGTATTAAAATTTGTCACCTGGTGCTTTTAAAGTATAGTAAGCAGATATTTATTTCTTGTATTTTGAGTGGCCATTTTTAATAATAAAAATCTTGACGTAATATTTTCATATTATTAACATAATATTTGGAAATAATAGCATATACAGTATGTCCCTGTAAGTTGTATCCATATGGAAAACTTTTTTATTAATAATTTTACGAAAAAAAGTCATTCTTCATAAAAAGCTCTGCATGGTCCAGAACCTAAAATTCAACCATCAGATATAAAATTTTATGAATATTATACGAGGTATGTCAAAAAGTTTGAATTTCACTCAAGAGTAAAGTAGCTTTATTTTTCACAATATTGAAAATTGATATTATGAAAAGTTGTTTGGAATTAAAAACTATATTCTAATATGCAATTACATCCTTCTATTTGAAAATTTTTTTTTTTTGAAAAATTATGGATAGCTAACATTATTTTCAATTATTTCAATTCTAATAACTCTTTTATTATTAATTTTACGAAAAAAAGTGATTCTTAATAAAAAGTTCTGCGTGGTCTTAAACCTAAAATACAACCATCTTATGTCAAATTTTATCAATTCTATACAAGGTATGTCAAAAAATATGAATTTGGCTCAAGCGTAAAATACCTTTATTTTTCACAATATCGAAAATTGTTATTATGAAAAGTTATTAAGAATTAAAAACCATGTTTCAGTATGTAATTACATCCTTCTTATTGAAATATTTTGAACTATAAAGGTACTTTACTTTTGATCTAAATTTATCTTTTTTGACACACCTCGTATAAAATTGACATAAGATGGTTGTATTTTAGGTTTTAGAGTATTTTAGACCATGCAGAACTTTTTATTACGAATAAATTTTTTCGTAAAATTAATAATAAAAGGGTTATTAGAATTAAAATTACTGAAAATAATGTTAGTTATCCATAATTTTTCAAAAAAAATTGTTTCAATTAGAAGGATGTAATTACATATTAGAATATAGTTTTTAATTCCAAACAACTTTTCATAATAGCAATTTTCAATATTGTGAAAAACAAAGCTACTTTGAGTGAAATTCAAACTTTTTGACATACCTCGTATAATATTCATAAAATTTGATATATCTGATGGTTGAATCTTAGGTTTTGGACCATGCAGAGCTTTTTATGAGGGATAACTTTTTTTCGTCAAATTAATAATAAAAAAGTTTTCCATATGGATACAACTTACAGGGACATACTGTATATAATATTTTTTTATGTTGTTTATTGAATGCTACAATCCAGTCAAAAACCAATCAGTAACTTTTTTATAATCTATAATTTATATAACTTACTATCTACTTATATAAGAATCACCCAGTGGTGTATTATTAGCTTGCTCTAATTTTTAAAGCACTTTTTTCTTGCGCTCTTTCACGAAACAATAGCTTTTTCATTTAACTTGCACTACGCTCACTACATTAACTCATATGGCTTTGTTCTCTTGAGTTTTTTTTTGGCTAGAATTATCCAGAAGCTGAATGTCCTCGATATTTTGGTGCTGTCAAAGCCTTTCTTCGTCTCTGCAGGCAATCTTTTGTATTTCTTTATTAACATATCCCACCCCTAGGTTTCTGTGGATATCTTGGTGGCGGATGTACCAAGGTGCGTTAACAAAGCACCTCAATACTTTATTTTAGAAAAAGAAAATCAATGAGAAAATCCCAGTAGCTGGCTGTATACCAAAGTTAAAACTCATACAAAAGTAAAATATGTACTTCGATTCGATTATTTTGGAAATTCCTTGGATTTATAGAGATTTTCCACTTTCTGGTCCAATTATGGAAGTTATTGACGGCATTTTGTATAGAGTGGCCGGAAAGTGACTTTACACTAAAATTAATAATGTTTCAACACGTCGCCAATGTTTGTTGGCGTTCCGAAGCATGCGCATAATATATTTCATGCGTTCAAGAGCACCTATCTGGTCATGTAGACCAGGGATCACCAATTAGTTTCCCTGAGAGCCCATTTCGAAAACCTATGACACTTCCGGGGTCCGGATTTATGCTGCCTGTGTCTGGCAGTTCTGATTGGGCTTCTTTGCGGATTCTTGTTAAAAAATATCCCCTATAATCAAATCAGAAGAGTGCTGGACGAAATGTTTGGGCAGAAATTGTTTAACATTTTTTTTAACAAATTCAAAACATCACCTTTTTTGTCCCCGAAAATATGTTTTTAGCATTTTTGGGTCATGTTAAACAAAAAATATCTGTCACTTTATTAAAATTTAACAGTTTTCAAGCATTGCAAATGCATATGTTCGCATTTTTTAGATTTTAAATCGCTTATAACTCGAAAACTATTAACTTTAAGAAATATCACAATAGACCTTTTTTGTTTATAACTACCCAAGAGACCTAAAAATACATTTTTCGAGGCAAAGTTATTTTGAATTTGCTTAAAAAAATGTTTCACCTGGTACCCTTCTGATTTGTTTAAAGGGGACATTTTTGAACAGGAATCCGCAAATCAAGTCAGAAACATTTTTCATACGAAAGTTGCATCACACATGGCCTAATATGGAAAGGAAAACTAATAATATCTGATTGTTTTTTGGTTACTGTATACTTTTCTGTAAGTTTTCCTGGTACAATAAATAAAATATAAATTCATTGTGTATTGTTTGGATGTTATTATCAGTATATATTGAAAACAGCAGTATTGTAAATTGTTACTGAGAATATTTTAAAAGTTATAGAATTTATATTGTGAATGCTAATGAAATTTTTAGACATCTTCAGCTTTGTAGAAAGGAAACGGAGGAATTTAAAATAAATAATCATAGTACAAAATGCTAATTAACATGTTATCTATTCTACATTAGTTTCAATGCAAGGTGTTTGTTGCAAACTTATTAAATCTGAAAATTATTTTAACTAAATGCACATCTAAAAAGTACTTCTACTTAACATAATATTATAGTAGAGAGGAAATAAATATATAAAAATGCACATGACAATTTTATATTACAGTTTACTTAATTTCAAAATTAATGATTAGTAAGTATAACGATAAGGGGAAAAACTCTTTACAAAATTAAATTATCAGAGATAAAAATGACATTTTTGTTATGTACAACCTGTCTGAAGTTTGGAATGAGTTTAGTGCAACTGATTCTCATTAGGGAGTTGAGATATTCATCTGTTAATTGAGATTTCTACCGATTTTTAATAAAGTTCATTCTTGATAAACGGCTTCGCACATATAAGTTGAGTCAAACATAGTACACAATTCCATCGCCAAATATTTTCAAAATTGCCAAACACTAGCTATATTCTGGACATGTAGCTAGGAGCGATCTAAACAAATGGCGCAGAGCAATTCTAACCTGGAGACCATACCAACACAAAAGACCCAGAGGCAGACCTCCTATGAGATGGACAGATGATCTGAAACGAACCGCCGGGAAAAATTGGCTACAAGTAGCGTAGAACAAAAAACAATGGAAAGGAAGACTTGAAGAGGCTTATGTTCAGATGAGGACGAGAATGGCTAGACGAAGAAGAAGAAGAAGAAGAAGAAGAAGAAGAAGGAGAAGAAGAAGAAGGAGACGGTATATTCTGAATTTATTGACGATCCGCACAAAACTAGCCCACGGTCCGGATGCGGACCGCGGTCCGGTAATTGGTGACTCCTGATGTAGACAGACAACAATAGTTGCGATTGAAACGTAATGGTGGACACAAGTAAGTATACAATTAAAGAGCGTTTGGTCGCTGCAGTTTGGATAAAAGAACGTTGTCATAACAATAAACAATGAATGACATTATGAATGATTTTGTTGTTGGTTTTCAAAAATTATTACCATCCAGTCCAACTTTGCTGTCGTGGGAGAAGAAATCTTTTTCATCGGGAACCGTTCTCGACGCACCAAGAAGTAGAAGACAAAGCACTCGAAAACATGTGCTGGCGTTGAAGATTCCATTGAACGTTCACCGATAAATGTTGTTCTGAAGCTATTTCCTTGTGGCATTTTTATGATTAACTATTTGGTGAGAAATAAGCCACAATTAAATTGAAAAAATAATTTTATTAACGTTTCGAAGCCCAAATCGGGTTTCGTTGTCAAAATACAAAATACTACTAAAATAAACAAAAATGTTGTTGCTAAGTAAAAAAATTCTTCTAATAATTTATTTAATCTGACTCATTTATATTGGCAATTCAGACATATATTATACATTTTAAAGTAGAAGACTTTAAAATGATATCGCCAATATTTATGAGTTTCGTATTTTATTTTTTATTTTTACCGATAAAAGTAATACCGGCAGTACGCAATTGGTAATTCACCAGTGGTGGATGCGGGTTTTCCCTGTTAAAATCCGTACGTTTCTATACGAGAGTGGGGCAAAAGCGACTAAGAACATTGCGCGGTCGCCATGTGCGACTACAAATTTTACTTCCAATTTTTCGAAGAGTGGTTCTACTGTCCCTCTTTATACTGTGGTTTGGTATTGCACGGTCAACAATGCAAGATAACATGCGAAACGATTAACAAGTGAAGGCCTTCTTTATTTTCAACAACAAAAACGTCTGTTTTCAGTAGTAATAACCCAAGGACATTGATAATTGTTCGAAAAAATTTTATAACAGATTTCGAAAGCTTGTTGCTTGGAAACAGACCGACGCCGTAGGCGGAGGTCTGTTGCCTGTAAGCAACAAGCTTGAGAAAGTTGTTAAAAAATTTTTGAGCATTTATCAATGTTCGAGGGTTATTCGGATAGAAAATTTTTTACTGTAAACAGTATTCTTTGGTATATTTGATTCGATAATTTCATTAATATTCTCATCAGTATTACAACCAAATCGTGACATTTTGAAATGTTGAATATTTGACATGTCAAAATCGAAATGAAACGAAATGTAGGTATCCATAGCTACATGATTGAGTGAAAACAGCCCATGGGATCTGTTTTCAGTATAATGTTGGTTTTATTGGTTGTATTCAATCAGATGACCACAAATTAATTGATTTCATTGGATTTCTAATTGAGCAAAAAATTTTCAGTAGTAGTAACCCAAGGACATTGATAATTGTTCGAAAAAATTTTATAACAGATTTCGAAAGCTTGTTGCTTCCTCTGCCTACGGCGTCGGTCTGTTGCCTGTAAGCAACAAGCTTGAGAAAGTTGTTAAACAATTTTTGAGCATTTATCAATGTTCGAGGGTTATTCAGATAGAAAATTTTTTGCTGGTTATGAAAAAAAAAATACAGAGCAGAAACAATTTATTTAAATGTGCAATTAACAAAGGAACAATTAGAAAAATTTAATGAAGATCCAGACATGTTAGTTTCTATAACTGATGAAGATGTATTTCCACTACGGATGCTGTTAATAATTTTATTATGATGTTCTTCGTCAATGTTCAAGTACGGTTTTATTGAGTTGGGATTGTTATGCCCCGTAATTTTTATAAGCTCTTGATCTTGAACACCACTTTTGGCCAACCAACTGACCGCGGTCGATCTATTGGAGTGAAATCGATAATTTCATTAATATTCTCATCAGTATTACAACCAAATCGTGACATTTTGAAATATTGAATATTTGAAATGTCAAAATCGAAATGAAACGAAATGTAGGTATCCATAGCTACATGATTGGGTGAAAACAGCCCATGGGATCTGTTTTCAGTATAATGTTGGTTTTATTGGTTGTATTCAATCAGATGACCACAAATTAATTAATTTCATTGGATTTCTAATTGAGCAAAAAATTTTCAGGTATATAAAAAATAGTTGTTTTTAGAACCCTTTAGCGAGGTATTAGTATAATATAATATTTACGGATTACCCTTAAATGCCGATATGATCAACCAAAAAAGAAGATGTAATCGGTGATATTTCTAGTGATTTTCTTGGGTGTGAATCTGTCTTTTTAGTTTACTCCTCTTGGTTTAAAAAAAGCTTAGTGTAATTTTGGGAATTTTAAGCATTTTTATATCGTCAAATTATTTTATATTCGCTCCTATAAATAATAAAAACGTGGTATTTTAAAATGTTCCTTATTTATAAAAACGTAATTGTTTACTACCTTTTAATATTGATTATCATAATACAATATTTTTAACACTTCATATTGTTTACTACCATTCTAGGAAACACTTTCAATAGATACATTTCTGAAGAATTAATAATTTGTATGTCTGGAACACGCAAGAAACCGTTCAAAGATCTTATTGTGATCTCACGAAAATATCGAACAGGAAAAGCCTAAATTTTGTTCTATAATTGCTATTTCAGTTTTCAATTAACTGACATTATTTACCTTGTAGTATCTACTAGTTTGTGGAATTCTGTTTTTTATCAGAAATGGGAGACATGCAGATTCTAAATATACTTGAAGTTTATTGATTCATCAGTAAAAACAACTATTGTTCAGAGAAGTAGTTATTCAATTATATAATATAGATTTTATAAAATTGCACGCATTAATATTGACTATTATTGACTGGTCAAACTCAATTTGGTTTTAACTTCTTCAGCCCCAAGAAAAAAGTTTTTATTATTTTAACAATATTTTCTATTTTCTCTCCTCATTTGTGAAATCAATGAATAAAAATCTATAAAAACTATAAAGAAATTATTTGACAGACATAATATGACAGGTCCAGCGTAATGGACATCAGGACTTAGCTTTCATTTAATTTAAGTATGAAACTGAAAAAACATTCTGGTTCAGGAGAAATACACATATATATTTTGCATTTTGTACAAAAGAATATCGTCTTCTTAGCGCATTCAAGAGTAGGCAACGCGATAAGAATTTCTATTGCTGACAGAGCATATTGGCAAATGGTCATTACTGGCTTTTCTTACATCTATAGGCGGTAACTGGAAAACTGTAGATCTTTTTACAGGAATTATGGGCACTTCATCTTCAGATGTCTCCGGTTTTCTTGAAATAGACGCACTAGCTTGTCTCCCACTTGCAGGCTTACCACCTAGAGCTAGTTACCTTCCAACATACAGCTTAAATTTCTGTAAATCCATTTCCTTTGATCATTATCGCTATCTTCACTGACGAAAAAATCGTTATCTGTCAAAATAGCCTCCAATGCACTTTCCATCAATATCCTTTTACTATCTGTAACTAAATTTAAAAAATGTGAGTATGGTAACATATTTGGCTAACTAAGTCCCAATGTCCAAAATGCTGGACAAAAAGTTTAGAGGACCGCTAACGAGCCCAGTTGTAATTATTTTCAAATATATATTTACCACAAATTCGTCCAATCATCAAGTAACATACATTAAAAACAATCAATACTTTAAAGTACAGAAAAACACTATAACTTACTGTATTTTTGTGGAGCTACCATCATAACTTAAAAAGTTTCACCACGTGTAACAACAAACTACCGAGGTAGGCACTGTTGTCGAATTTTTCAAATGAGTAAATTTGACTGATAAATAGGAAGTCCAATATGCTGCAATATAGGATGCAGCGATGCCCAACCCGAATAGTCACCATGTAATAAATTACTATACATTGTCCAGCTGGCTGGACCTATGGACTGAGGAGTTTAAGAATGGCTTCGGAACAAGAGAAACACTTTTTTGAATAGGTGTGCTAGTTGAAAGATGTTGAGATGTCCATTCTGATGTATACTTGTGTTTTATAGACTTTCAGAAGGATTTTGACCTGATGAAACATGCTAAACTAATAGATATTATAAGGTCATGTAATATCGACGATAAAGACTTAAGGATAATTTTAAACATCTACCAAGAATAAAAGCTAAAATCAGTATAAAAAGCAAACATCTGGAAAAATCAATATCGAGAAGGAAGTAAGACGGAGATGTGTGCTGTCACCTTTGCTGTTCGACGTTTTCTGTGATATTTAAGAAAACTTTGAAAGGCACCTCGGATGGTATAACTATAAACGGGCGATGTATAAACAACCTGCGATACGCTAATGACACGGTTATTCTGGCAGATAATGCTGAAGCACTGCAAAGACTAACTGACCGAGTAACGACAGCCTGTAGAGAATTTGGAACGAAATTGAATACAAAGACGACAAAAACGATGGTCATCAGTAGAGAGCGGAATATATGCAAAGTGCATATAGATGCATATATTGCATATTTTCAGACAACAAACACAACATTGCATATTTAAGCTAAACACGATTTATTTTGCATATTTTAAAAATAAATTATATAAAAGTTTAAAATTTTCCTCTCTTAGTTGGAATTTTATAACTTCGATATGAACGAGCTCGTTATTTATCTATCTATCGCTCATTATTATCTATCTGGACTTTCCCATTACTACCCGAATTTAACAATTATGGGTGTTCCCAGAAAAATATTATTTTATTAGCGTAGCAAGTCGTAGGTACCTACCTGCTTTTAAGGGTCTAATATTTATTTTGTCAGTTTCCGGCCAACATTTGTTTAAAGTAAACGTGGTATCGTATTTAGTGTTTAGAAGTGATTGGTATATATTAAATTTAAATATGTCTACCATACAAAAAAGTGCTTGGATAAAATGTTATCCCGAGTTAAAGCTAAGTGGAGACAAAGTATTTTGCAAGGCCTGTTCCAAAATCGTAAGTTACATTCATTTTTACATTTCATTTTTTAAATGAGGAACTGACAAACAAAAGCATCATGTCAGGTTAATCTTGTTAACACTTTTTCTACTCATTGTCAAAAAATTCCCGGAAATACAGGGATTACAATTAGAAATAAATTAAAAAATGTTTTAGAAAAAAATGAGGCTTCGATTGTTTGAGGAAAGTTGTACGTATTTTTGAAGGCAACTTTTCTGAAGATCTTACGACTTGGCAAATTAGTTTACTGCCTAAATTAAAATATTGTCCTCTAATATCAGTAGATGTAGAACGAACTTTTTTTGTGTCCAAACACGTTTTTAGTGATAGAAGGCAAAAGTTGCTAGTTGAAAATTTTGAAAAATAATTGATTATAAATTCATACTATAATTTAGATTCTTAATTTAATTATAATATCAGTTTTTGTGTGTCATTTCATTTGTTTTTATGTGAAAAATAAATATGTATTAAACATAAATGTAGGTTGAATTTTTTAAACATAAATGTTTATATTTAATATATTGTTTTATTTTTGAGTATTTTTAATATGCATTTGCATATTTAGACAAATTTAGAAAAAATACCTGCATATTTGTAGTAAAAGTAATGCATATATATGCGCATATTTTGGTAATGTTGTGTTGCATATATTCCGCTCTCTAGTCATCAGAAAACACCAAAACATAAGGGTGAAGCTCAATTTCTACGGAACAATCTTTAAGGAGTAAGGACGATAGTAATGTACCTTGGAAGTAACCTTGATTGAAACTTGGGACCACTCACTAGAGATAAAAACACGTCTGGAAAAGGCATGTACAATGTTTTACAAAATGCAAAAGTTCTATGAAACCGCCAACTGGATATCTCATTAAGAACTAGAATACTTAAGTGCTATGTTTTCTCCACCTTGCTCTATGGTGTTGAAGCCTGGACAATGACAGAAGTAACACAAAAAAGAATCCAGGCATTCGAACTCTGGTGCTAGGCTAAAATGTTCAGAATATCCTACATGAGCCATACCACAAATGTGGAAGTCTTGCAGAGTATGAACAAGGAAAGAGAGCGTATGCTTATATGTAATAAAAGAACGGAAAAGACAATATTTTGGTCACATCGTAAGAAATCAAAAGTATGAACTGCTCCAACTTATAATCGAAGGCAAAATAAATAGCAAAAGGAGACCAGGAATAAGACCCAACTCTTGGCTTAAAAACCTACGACAATGGACGAATATGACCTCCATAGAACTATTCAGGGCGCCTACAAATAAGATTAAATGGTCAAATGTAATGGCCAACGTTCTTAGAGATAAAGCACCGTAAGAAGAAGAAAATCAATTACATGTCTGTGGTGTGGTAAAAAGAGCTTCGAATAAAAGAGAAATAAAAAGTTCAATTTTACTAGTTTTGAGATATAAGGCTAAACTTCAGTTGGGTATGAGAAAAATATTCAAAAAATTAAAAAAGAAACATAGTTTGCATGTTCCCATCACTTGATCTCATTCAATCCACTTCGTTTGGGTGGCCTGAAGCAATGTCAACTGCGAGTAAATCTTTTTAATTATAGAAAACACTGATTTTTATTAACTTCTTCACTTAAAGTCTTTGTTGAACCATTTACTAAATATGTACTTATCCTATGAGACAACTTTTAAATTGGATTTTATACCCAACTACGTAGATATAAATGTTAAAGTAATTGGAAACACTAAGTAACAACACTGTTTGCCTTTTTTAGGGTTTTATAATTTTCTTATTACAGTTATAATAACAATTAGTTCCTGGAAGCAAATTGTAAAAATATTTTCGCAGGTATTACATTTCTTATAGTACCTGAATATATATTAAAACATGATATCCGCGTATTTTTGTCTAGTTTTTAAATTAAAAACAGTGTCATATTACTGAAGGTGATAAATAGCCAGTGGCGTGCGGTGACTTTTTCGAAAGGGGAAGCGATTCAATAAAGATATAAAAATATTTTCTTAAGGGTCGAGGGTCGAGCCACTTCCCACCTGATAACACTCTGATGCGCAGTGGCTCTATCAGCAAAGTACTTAATTATGTGGGACGTCCTGCGTACAAGGACTCACACACTAAATCCGTGAAGCGTGAATGCGTGACGCACTCTATTCCCGCTATTTCTAGTGACTAGTGACCTATCATTGATCTGTATTGCTAGCTCGGGCTTTGAGTCCTCGCGCCGGGCTTGGTTTTCTAAAGAAGAATCCTTTAAAAAAAATTTATACTCCAAAGCATTTTCCACAACACACAACTTTCACTAAAATGACACTTATTTATACTCGAGGTCTATTCTCCTATCAACTTCTGATAATTTTTGAATGCAGTCTTTTTCAATGGATAATAGGGCTAACTTTCAAAGTCTGTCTTCGCTTGTTGAATTTCTTTTAAACTCTTAATTAAAAACTTTTAATGCATCTTAATACTGCAAAACTTCGTTCAACTGATGCACTTGTGGCTGGGATAGTTAGTAGTACTAATTCACACTACACAACTTGACCACTTCACACAGTGACTTGTTTAAACCAGTAGTTATACGCTGTGAGCCCGTACGTAGAGGGGATACTTACAAATTCGCGAGCGCCAGTAGTGGCAAGTCTGTAAACGTTTACCGGAAATTTGACATAAATGACAAAGTGATTAATTTAAAATTAAAATTAAAAACATTAATTATAAAAAATATTAGTTGGTCAAAGCTGTGGTATATATTTTTACCTTAAATATACTTACGTTTTAAATGCTGAATTTAAGTTTTTTTAATGTTCCGTAATATGTAATTATAAATTAATATGCGCCATCTACACGATAATTGTGAAAGTATCCGAAGTAAGAAATTCATATTTTATCAATAGAACGTCAAAATGATTAGCAGAATCTTAAAAAAATCGATTACAATTTAATTACTTTTTTGCGTTGTAAATATTAAGCGATAACAATTAAATAATAAATTTAAAAATTACCGGTGAAAGTTGAATTAGTAATCCGCCAGGAGCGATACCAGCGAAGCTCAGAGCGTATAAAGAAATCCCAGATTTCTGGGTATTTCTTCATCATTAATGTCAGTTGTTTCATAAATGACACTTAACTGAGAATGCAAAGCTGGGATATCAAAAAATTTTCATTATTTAATCTTTAACTCTTTGTTGGTTGTTAACCTCTCACCTGATCACAACAACCTTGTGCAAATTCCGAGCAAGGATGACATACATCCACATGTGATATATTTTTAATCTTAAGACATCGACTTATTGTCGATTACTATACAGCTCATAATGTAGCAATAATGTTATTTTGAGGTTTTACACCTATTCAAGTGGCTAGTTTCAATTACTTGTACACTGGACGTTTACACTGAGGATGGTCAGTTTGGCCGAAAACGTTTTGTTGTACTTCCACTCCCTTGTGGATAAATTTTAAGAAGTTTTTAATAAATTTATATACCTACATACAACAGAAGTGTTTACTTCATTCTACGTTGTATTAAATATTAATTAATAATATATTTTCTTATATCGACGTATAAATAGGGAAGCGGCGCTTCCTCCGCTTCCATGGACCGCACGCCTCTGTAAATAGCAGTCTGTAAACGGTAACAAATCAATTGGAAGTTCTGTCCGACAAAATACATGGGACGTTTTCGTAGTCTGACGTTCCAAATTTTTAACCCGTTCCACAATTAAAACTTCCCCTGTTCCAGTATTCCCATACATCAAAGTTTGTCCGACTAGATACCGTTAAGCTATTAACAAATTGTCAGCTTGCTATTAATCAACTTTTTTTTGGTACGCGGGATCTAGGCCTAATATTATTTGCATATCTCAACCGGTTCAAACATATATTATTCAAATGAGCTCAGACCGAGGCTTTGAAGTTCTGTAAATCAGAGACAATTGATTTCTGGGTCTTGGGGCAATGATAACTTTTGATCAGCTAATTTAACTAGAACTAGCACTTTTACACAAGAAAAGTGCCGGGGTTCTTGAGATTTATTATTTATTAATTTGTGTTTGATCGATTTTTATTTATTTAATTTACTTTGAAATAAAGGGCAAATAATAATTGGGCAATTTCGTTCATTAACCTTTCTCTTCGAAAGCTTTTACATAATTTAGGATGGGAAAATATTTTTGCCTGAGAATACCAAATCATGCAACAAAAGTTTTGGTGTCGGAATAATAAATGAAGTATAATGGATAACGCCGAATTATATTGTAAAATTAGCTAACAAAGAATTGAGTGCCAAGTTAAGTTTGAAGTTTGGACGTAAAAAGTTTTTGTTATACGTTTTTAAAGGTTCTTTGAATTTTACGACAATTTTCGATGTTACAATATTTCATTATTTTTGATTTACTGATGATATAAAGATAATTTAATATAAAGAGTAACATGGAAGATACACTAATAGGAGTCCCGGCTCTTAGTTATATGTCCTCTACTTCGAGTTTAATGTTTTATCGTAGGTTGGATATAATGAAGATTAAATAGATAAAAAATATCCAAAAATCATTGCTGTATGGCAAAAATCACTTTCTCATCAGTTTTATGAGAATTTTTAATAAAAATTGTTTATCTAACTTTTAATAGTTATTTAACCAACAAGTGTATTAATAAGGGCGATTAAGAATTGAGATATTTTAACGCGTGATGCGTGAGCGCGTTAATGTTCGAGATTGTTAATCGCCATTTTAATTCACCAGTTCGTTACAAAACTTTTCCGTCGACCGTACTTTTCTG
Source organism: Diabrotica virgifera virgifera (assembly GCF_917563875.1). Taxonomy (NCBI): domain Eukaryota; kingdom Metazoa; phylum Arthropoda; class Insecta; order Coleoptera; family Chrysomelidae; genus Diabrotica; species Diabrotica virgifera. Next base: position 249,516,983 of record NC_065448.1, on the reverse strand, counting down.
AAATAAAGGTATCTTAGTTTTTTATTTACTTAACGATAAACAACAATTTTTTGGCAGTTTCTGCCACTTCTGGTGGAGTTAAATTAAACTCTTCGTCAATATCCATCTTTTGATTTTTCAAATACACAGAATTTTAAACAATAAAGTAAATAATGACATACAATGACAGATAGTACTAACAGCGGCTACTTGATTTTAAATTTTTTAGTGGGAATATAAATAGGTATAGTCCATCCGCTATAACTTTCGCATGCGGTTCCATTCATTTTCAATAAAATTAAGTCAAAACAGAAAGTGAAACGTACGCGATGTGTGTACTATATAGTATACAGTATACAAAATGTATATACACATCGACGTTCGTTTCAATTTATGTTTTGACTTCATTTGATTGAAAATGAATCGTACCGCATGGGAAAAGTTATAGCGGACGGACTATATATGTTTGGTTGCCTACACCACAGGTCACTGCCAATCACAGAGCGTTTAATTAATTTATGCAAGCAATGTATGTTGTGGTGCCTATAATGAAATCATTCATTAATAGAAAATCATTCATTAATAGGGGTCATTAATAAATGATTTTTAGGATGTTAAAATTGATCATAAATGGGCGGTCGACGGAAATAGTATATTATGCAACGAGCATTTAATCATGGTCATTATGAAGCGAGTATGAGGGATACGAAACGAGCCGTATGCGGCGAGTAGAGTAAGAGCTTCATAACGATAATTAAATGCAAGTTGTATTCACTATTTTTTTTTATGATCATTCACAACAAAAAATATATTCCAATTTATCAATTTTGTAATACAAACAAATTAAGTATTTTGTCAGTTTGACAGTTTGTTTACATATTGAGAACTGTCAAAGCGTATGTATTTGATTCGCCATTGGTCACTGCGCGTGTACCACCTTTATAGCGGATTCCATATCGCGATTGTATTGGTTAAAAATCAGTATCTTAATGAAAATCTGTATAATCTCTAATGAAGTTCATTATGATACAGGTAGTGACATCATAATTGATATATTATAGTATGAGAATAGAAAATTAGTATATTATTCAACGAGCATATAATGATGGCTATTACTCAAGACGATGAAGTTTGCGACACGAGCCGTAGGCGAGTGTCGTAATTCATCAGAGTGAGTAATAGCCATTACATGCAAGTAGAATACTATACTTTTTCTACGACCATTTTATTTGGGTTAGTAAAAAATATAATTATCAACTACTAACATTATTCAAAATCGAAAGATTTTATTCTTCATAAGAAAACATATTTTATATAAGAATATCAACACTGTTAGAGTTGCCCTCTTTGTGCTTACGAAACAATGAAACATAGAGTTGACATTAGTGTCATGGAATGGAGGTGGCTTTTAAAAATAAGACATATTTTAAGGCAATTACACGAAAAGGAACGTGTGCTCTCAATAAAAATTTATTGTACAATCAACAGTAAGTAAAACAGAATTCATTGATATAAATTTCTTATCCGTAAGCCCTTTTACGGAATTGATAGCGATTGTTTATATTTACCTTTGAATAACGTCAATCTTAAAATGTCAATTGCTGAAATTTAAACGTAAAATATATACTAACCCATTGTTACAGTTAAAAATCCTTTAAACATTTTTCGAATTTAATTGTTGATATAAATTACAATGACTATTTTATTAAATAAACAAGTTTAAGTAATTTTATTTGCTAATAGGTATATTAAAAGTGCCATGCACCACTTGAATCTAACTTCAACCCGTGAGTAATGACCCGTGAGTAACTTCAGCCCGTGAGTAATGAACCATTACTCACGGGTAAAGTAATGGGCGTTCTTATCTATTCAAAAACAGCGAATAATGAGCATATTATTAAACGGTCGTAGAAAAAATATTTTAATATGTATTAGAGAATAAATTACACTTCGAGGCATAAGTTGGGATATAGAAAATTATGCTCATTTTCATAGTTGATTTTTTCGTGAACAGATTAACAGATTCCGCAATTTTTTTTTACTATTTTAGATATTTCTTTACTATTTACGCAGTTGTGCAAAGGTTTACTCAAACTTCTTTTTTGTACTTATACCGGAAGGAAGGAACGAAATATTTTTCTTATGTTAAGTTTGAAACACCCTGTAGGGAGAACAAGGTACAAATGTGAGTATCATATATCAGAATCAAATTGTAGTCTTATATTTTGTGAACATTTTGTTCTTTAAATGTCTCTGAAATCTTTACAAATAAAGAAAATAGACGGTTTTGTAGTTTTACATGTGTTTTAACCGAAACAAAAATTTGAGACACTGTATAAAGGAAAAGGTATTACAAAGGTATATATATATGTATATATATTCTCATATTTTATGAACATTTTATTTATTTAATTTATTTGATATCTTTAATAACAAACAAACTAGACTCTTTAACCTTCGGATGAACAAGGGGGGTAAATTTTGACTCCAATGTAGGTTTTTATTCAATAAATTTAGAAATATTTTCAATTTTAAACTCATTATTTTTGTATTTGACTTTAATATCATTCTAGATACCCTCATATTTTGTAATAAAAAAAAATTCTCTATATTTTACGAAAAAAAAAATATTTTCTGAATTTTGGGTCAAAGACGAACTCCTTAGGCCTTCCATGTTCCAATTTTATATTAAGTAAATACCGTCTATTACGTGGAATTGTTTGTAAGAAACATTCCAATCTTGAAAAAAAAATTGTTTGTTAAGCCTGCGGTGACGTAAATTAGTGTATATTTTAAAAAAAATTTAGTTCTATATTCAGAATGGTGATTCCTATTTTTGTGCAGTTGTACTTAAAATATGTTTTACTAATGTTTATTTATCATTTATTGATACGATACTAACATTAAAATTACAAATACATTATTTTATTTCTTAAAACAACTTAATTTTTTTGTCAATTGTCATTTTTAACTGGTGTTGTTTACCCCCGTTGGTCATCCGTGTACCAAAAAAAGGTTGGTCATCGGAAGGTTAATATGTATTTTAACTTACGACATACGATACGGGAGACGGCCATCTCTTATCGTACCACTAAGATCAAATTATTTCCTGTATAGGTACAGTGCAAAAATCTTCAACGTAGATACCAAATCCATACTTACTTTCAAGGAATTTCCACCCCAAAACATCACAGAGCCACTATTAAACAATCTCGTCTCTATTATGTTGCGCTGTGCATACCGCTTACCTGATCGATAAATAACTTTTAGGTGTCGAAAAGAACTGTTTACGTTATGTGCCTTTATGTTTTTAAAGTTTTGTTAACTGTATTTTTTATTGTTAATTTAGTTTTGTTTCAGTTAAAACACATGTTAAGAGTAAAACCGCCTACTTTCTTTGTTTCTAAAGAAAGAATGCTGCGATGCTACGTGTTCTCTGTCTTTTTTATGGCGTCGAATCGTGAACCTTAAACGAAGATATGTGGCGAAAATTGGAAGTATTTGAGATGTGGTTATATCGAGGAATACTTAAAATCCTGTGTACTGACCGAGTCATAAATAAGGATGTCCTCAGAGGAATGAAGAAGGACAGAGAGGTACTGACCACCATCAAATCTGGAAAGAATACTTCGGACATATTACGCGAAATTAATCCAAATATGCCCTCCTAATCCATCCTACAAGAAAAAATATTTGGAATATGGGGTCCAGGAAGAAGAAGAAGAACACTCTGATTAAAGAACCTCATAAGTTGATTCAACATAACTGTGCGCTGTAGATAAGATAAAGATTGTCATGATGATCGCCAACATTCGTCACAGATAGGCACATTATCTCGTAACACTATTATTTCCTGAAGACTCTTCACGGTAAAAATAACTCGTAACACTATTATTTCCTGAAGACTCTTCACGGTAAAAATGAAATTATCAATGTGTCAGATAAAATCATGTAAAATTATTGGTTACCCATACCCATTCTATACAACGTAAAATACGTAAACTGTTACACTGAAACATTTTACTAAAAATGCTGGAAATCTCGACAAACGACATGAAATCTTATTTAAATAAATTTTTAATACCAGCCTTTGATATTTCCTGTTGCCTGGTCTATAGCAAAACATAAAAACCCATAAAGAGTTTTTTGTGCCTGAAAATAAAGTTTTACTAGACTTAAAAGTCGTAACCCCAAAACGAAATATAAATTTCTGCAAGCGACGTCAAATACACACTTCCGCATACATACATATTTCCTCCCCTTTGCAAATACAAAATGTGACATCGAAAGAGTTTCTACGTCCTAATATTTTGCGTGGGAGAATAACGACACTAGGGATTATATTAGTAAACTCTTCATGTTCTGAAGGTGCCGTGCATTTCTGCATAGGCGTCCATTGTACACTGTCTTATAAAGTGAGATATGAGATCGTCAAGATTAAATTATTCCCTTTTTAGCAGTATTGCGAGGCATTTTACAAGTGTAGATTCCTACCACAGCTTATGATCATTAGCAAGAAACCCCTGTAGAAAGAGTGAGGCACTACAACTACGTAGGCATCATAACAAATGAAGAATGGATCAACAACAAAGAGAACTGGAAAAGCTAGATCAACCTTCAACCGTATGGGGGCCTTTTTCAAGAGCCACAACCTTTCTTTTGGTATAAAAGTAAGAATGTCGAGATACTACGTCTTCTTTGTCCTTTTTTATGATATTGAATCATGGACCTTGAACGAAGATATGTGCCGAAAATTGGAAGCATCTGAGATGTGGCTACATCAAATCTCGAAAGTTGGAATAGTTTTGGACACATTATGCGAAATGAATCCAGATATGCCCTCCTACAAGCCATTCTGCAAGGAAAAATATTTGGAAAGCGAGGTTCAAGAAGAAGAAAAACATCCTGGTTAAAGAACCTCAGAACCTGGTTTAACACAACATCTGTGCAGCTTTTCCGCATTGCTGCAGATAAAGTGAAGATGGCCATGATGATCGCCAACATTAGTCACGGATAGGCACATCAAGAAAAAGAAGATTCAAGAATATTCCTGTCCATTGAAGAATATTACACAGCAATGACAACTGTTTACGTCCTAGACCCCTCTTACCCTCTATCTTTCCTTCGAGTACTAATTGCTGAAAAGGGTATCGTTCTCCTCGTTATATGCTGTCCTGAAGAAACTGAAGTGTTGGTACTTAAACTTAAGCGACACCTATGTATTAAAGAAAAGTGAGAAGTCCCAGATCTTAACAATAAATCTGAAACTTGGGAGTGCGGTCCTGAACTTAGTTAATTAAGTACACCTGAATTTAGTCTCCAAGTTTTTCATCATTTTTCTATAGTAAATCTTTAAATTAATTATAAGAAACATAACAGTAGTTTATTTATTAGTGGTGATTTGATTGCCATTAGTACTTTTATCAATATATTTACGGTTTCATCAAAATCTTACAGAATTACGAATTTCAATCCAGTCATACAGTTTTTTGTTTTTTGGCTTATCTTCGGCAAGTTAAATACTTTGTAACAGAGTCGTACCGACCCAATTACAATATAATGAAACGAAAGAAGAAAATTTAAATAAAAAGTATTTAACAATTTTATCCGATGGCTGGTACTTCTGACTACAGGGGTCCTCCAATGTTACCCGTTCAACAAACACCACCTTACTCTAAAATTACCCAACAGAAAGCAGCTACATTCCCTGCCAAAGAACAAGCCATTATTATACCAGCAGTAGATACACTTAAATTAGAAGACTACGTGACAGCAATAGGATCACTAGTACAGCCCGAAAATGTACTCTTCTCATCACGAATTTCTAACGGCAGAATCTGCATCTACCTCTTCAGCAAAGAAGTTGCTAACAATTTTTTAACAGACCACGGAGGAATAAAAATAGGAGACAATGTTATTAGAGCGAGAAGATTAGTTACTCATGCTAATAGGTTACTGTCGTCTAATGTCTGTCCGACTATTCCTCATCACATCGTCGAAAAATATCTTGCTGAGAATGGCTTTCATCTCCTTTCACCGATGTCTTTCTTAAGAGCGGGAATTCAAGACCCTCAATATAGTCACGCATTAAGCTTCCGTAGACAGGTGTACTATACAATCTTGTAATTCCTGAATCAATTCTCTTTGAGTTCGATAATACGTCTTACTGAATCTTTCTTTCTGATGGACTCACCTGCTATCTCTGTCATTAATCTAGTCATATAGCCTCAACATGTACCAATACGGCCATACAGCCAAACCCGTCCATACCTATATCCCAAACTGACCAAGACTCTATTCCTTCCTTTAATGCAATAGCAGAAAGCAAAAATCACTCTGTTCAGAATCAAATGGAAAACATTTGTGAAGTAATGGAGTCCCAAGAACTTCATACAGAAATTACTAGAAAACGTTTTATTCTGAAATATCGACTCAACTTAGTTCACCACCGGTAGAAAACACAGAAGTAGTTTTTACGAAACCAAAAGCAATATCAACAAAAAAGCCAAGAGCCACTAAACCTGATACAAAAACAGGAGAAGTTTCTAGAGAATCACTTATCCAACCTGCAAAGAAATTTATTAATGAAGCTTCAACCCAGTTTGATTTAAACTATGCAGAGATAGTCAGATTTCTCGATGATGTACATGGTTCCCCCAATCCATTAAATATCGCACAAGAATACACGGAAAACATAACAGGAATATTAACAATCCTAACAAAAATCTACCCCAAACTCGAAGACAGACGCATTAAATCTAGAATTACTCGAATAAAGAAGAAAATACGTCGTCAACTAAATCTAGAACAAATTGGAAATGATGACAACTCCGAAGATACAGATGTTTCTCAAGGAAACCCCAATTAAAAGAAAATCAATAAAATAAATATTAACAATAAATGGATATTATTCAGTGGAATATACAAGGATTATTTACACACATCGAAGCACTTCAACTTCTAATAAAAGAAAAAAACCCACAAAGTATATATCTACAAGAAACAAACTATAAAAACAACAAAAAATATATCTTAAAATATTTTGATTCCTGCCACAAACTTTGATTGTTGTAGACTGTCCACTGTATCAACTGGAAAGACGAGCTACTGGACTACCAAGTGATATTAAGTGTGCATTAAACTGTGATTGTGACAAAATCATTCGGTTTTTAAAATAAACTAAAGTCTATAACCAAATATGAGTGCTAACGTTAAGAACAATTATAAATTAAAATCAACTTTGTAAAAACTCTATAGTTTGTATATTATATTAATTATTAAATATGTATTGTACCACCGCTAATAACCTTATGGTTGATGTGGGTTATTTCTAATAAAAAAAATCTGAAACTTCTCCTGGAATCACTTTCTGCTAACATCCTTAATCTCTGCCTTTTACAGTTTATAAGGCAAGGAAACGACGAATAAAGAAGACGAATGGGACTATACAATATGCAGTTACATTCCATCTATTCGTCTAGAAAAAATTCCAACGAAAGTTGATTCCATGTACTCAAGATGTGAATAAAATGTAACATTAAAAAGAGCTTATGTTTCAATTCGGTTCAGGGGTGATGCACCATCCCTATACGTACGTTTCTGTCTCTCCAGACGTCTTTAGTGGGGCTACAAGAACACCTCTGAATCGAAACGAAATCAAGCTGCCTATTTAAACAGAACTATGAAAATGTAGTTGTATATTGTAAAGTCCCTTTCGTCTTCTTTATCCGTCGTCTCCTTGCCTCATAAATGGGAAAACGCAGAGATTAAGGAGGTTACCAGAAAGTGGTTCCACGAAAAGTTTCAGATTTATTGTTGAGATCTGGGACTTTTTTAAACGCTTTTCTTTACTTCAATCGTTTGTATCAAATTTTTAGACGTTAATTTGACTGCCTTTTCTTCAATGTAAATGAATGAAAATTTGCAGACATATATGCATTCGCGGGAACAATACACGAATAGTCAATAATTTTTTATGTTTATTGATTGTTTAAATAAAAATACGATTTTAATGGAAAATGCTTAAACTCACTTGATTTTTAAAATATAGAAATTTGAAACTTTTAAAGATTGTAGCTAATTATATGAACTATACATAATTTCACATTTTACGTTAGTTGTTTACGTTATACTTCATAAATAAACAATATAGTTTCAAATTTTGAACGCTCATATATTTGTTTATTTATAAATCGGCGTTTATTCAAACTTTTTGCCCATTCCGACTACTTTTCATGTTTGTACATCATGTTTATAAACATCCTAAGCGGCGACGATTTTGACAGCTCATATCTTTGTTTATATTAATATCGACGCTTATTCGTGTCAAATTTCAATGCGATAGAGAAATAAACTTCAACCAAAACTCGAATTCAAAAATTCGTGTTTTTAACGTAGTCTTAGAAAAACCATCAGTAGAGACGTTTCGTGCTACAATTAACATTAGAATTCGTAATTCGCGAGAAATTAATAGGGTCTACACCGTGCAATAGTAAAGCATTAGAAGAGATGAAAAGACTGCGAAAACTGTAATAGGTGTAAATAATGATTTTAATTTAAGAAATGTATGAAGAAATTACAGAAATGCAAAAAAATGTGTCTATATATCCTTTTTAAACGCTTTTATTTAGTTCAATAGTTTGCGTCAAATCTTTAGACGTTAATTTGACTGCCTTTTCTTCCATGCAAATGAATGAAAATTTGCAGACATATGCATTCGCGGGAACAATACACGAATAGTCAATAAAAAATTTTCATGTTTATTAATTGTTTAAATAAAAAAAAAACGATTTTAATGGAAAACGCTTAAATTCTCTTGTTTTTTACAATGTAAAAACTTGAAACTTTTACGGATTGTATAGCTAATGTTATCAACAATACATAATTTTACTTTTTACGTTAATTGTTTACGTTATGCTTCATTAATAAATAATAAAGTTTCAAATTTTTTGCCGATTCCGACTACTTTTCATGTTTGTACATCATATTATGTTTTATACATATTTTAATAAACATGACGATATATTTTAATGTTTGAAAAGTGTAAGACTAAAAAGTAAAAAATAAAAAAATATGAAAAAAAATTTTTTTAAGAAACGCTTTTCTTTAGTTACGAGTGATTAACATTAAAAATATTATAAAAAAATCAACTAAAAAGCAAAAAATAAAAAAAATTTTAAAAATCTAACACATTCGTTAAAGAAAATCGTGGGGCGAAAACCGTTTATTTGATGAACACGCGCCACGCTTTTCTTTGATGAATGTGTTAGATTTTTTCAATTTTTTTTTATTTTGTGATTTTTAGTTGATTTTTTTATAATATTTTTAATTTTAGTCCCTCGTAACTAAAGAAAGCGTTTCTTAATTTTTTTTATATTCTTTTATTTATTTGTTAATATACAAACTTGTGTTATCTAGGTATATGAGTTAAGGTCATGGGTACATAATTCGCAAATATTTTACGGCTATCCCTACTTTTTCTGTCTTTACACGGCAAATTAAGTGTAGTAAAATTCTCACTGGTATGGAAACTGCAGATGTAAATATTAGGTTGACAGTGACATTGTCATTAGAAAGGTATATAGAGATGGCTATTTCGGTTTAGTTCAGTTTTTGAATGTTCTTGGATAACCTTTACTTGTATAAATGGTAGGATTATTTTTTCACTAATTATGTATTCAGGGGTTACCATTATTTATATACTATACAAATAGTCGAAAAAGAAAAAATTTGTAAAGTTATTTTAATAATGTCCTGTTACCATGGAAAGCCTAGATAAGGTTTGAACATGTGAAGAACTGCGTTGTATAAATGTAGTATTACTCAATTAATTTATAAAGACTTTATTTATTTCTTTATTTGCGGAAATTAAAATATGGGACGTTGTTACAAGAAATGTATTACTGAAAAGCGAAGAAATAGACGGTTAGCTCAATTGAAGTAATAGTATAGTATAGTTGATCCAAAAGATGACATAACCCAGACATCCAAAGTGAAAGTTATCCTTCAACACCAAATTGTTCTATATGGTCCACACAATGTCCAGAAAAAAGTCACACCATTTTGAACGTCGGGTTTGGGGGGGGGGAGAGGGTAAGAAATCGGTAAATTCGTTTTTTAAATTTTTCGCCAATATTTCTAAAACTATGCGGTTTAGCATGAACAACCTTCTATACAAAATTGTTCTACATTAAATTTGAAATAAAAAAGGCCCTATGCATAATCTTTCTAAAATGAATGGTTCCAAAGTTACGGAGGTAGTATAGTATAACTGGTCCAAAAAAAGGCCTAACCAAAACAGCCAAAGTAAAAGTTTTCCTCCAACACCAAAATGTTCTTTATGGTCCACATATTGTTCAGTAAAAAGTTACACCATTTTAAGCGTTCGGTTTGGGAGGGAGATGGGAGAGAAGCCGGTAAATTAGTAGTTTTTTTACGTTTTTCGTCAATATTTCTAAAACTATGCTTTAGCGTAAGGAATGTTCTATATAAAAATGTTCTACATAAAATTTAAAACAAAATATGTTTATACATAATTGTTATAAAGTCAACGGTTCTACAGTTACAGAAGGTGAAAGTCGAAGTTTCCGATACTTTTTATATTTTTTTGGCAATATTTATGATATAACTATACCAAAAACCCAGACATCCAAAGTGAAAGTTATCCTCCAACACCAAATTGTTCTATATGGTCCACATAATGTTCAGAAAAAAGTCACACCATTTTGAGCGTCGGGTTTGGGGGGGAGAGGGGAGAGAAATCGGTAAATATAAAAAGTATCGAAAACCTCCACTTTTCACCCTCCGTAACTCTGGAACCGTTGATTTTATAACAATTATGTATATAACGTTTTTTGTTTTAAATTTTATGTAGAATATTTTTTTATAGAACATTCCTTATGCTAAAGCATAGTTTTAGAAATATTGACGAAAAACTTAAAAAAACTACTAATTTACCGACTTCTCCTTCATCTCCCCCCCCCCCCCCCCAAACCGGACGCTCAAAATGGTGTAACTTTTTGCTGAACAATATGTGGACCATATAGAACAATTTGGTGTTGGAGGAAAACTTTTACTTTGGATGTCTGGGTTAGGCCTTTTTTGGACCAATTATACTATACTACCTCCGTAACTTTGGAACCGTTCATTTTAGAAGGGTTATGAATAGGACCTTTTTTATTTAAAATTTAATGTAGAACAATTTTGTGTAGAAGGTTGTTCATGCTAAACCGCTTTTTTTTTTATAGCCTTTTTTCTATTCGAAATGTCGAATAAAGGCCTCTCCCATTTCTCGCCATTCATCTCTGTTGTGTGTGAGGCGTTTCCACATTGGTCCTGCGACTCTTCTGATGTCATCGCTCCAGCGCATTTGAGGTCTTCCTCTTGGTCTCTTCGCTTCGTACGGTCGCCAGTTTCCAACTTCCTTGCTCCATCTACCATTTTCGAGACGTTCGTTGTGTCCAGCCCATTTCCATTTTAATTTAGCCGCTTGTTCCACGGCATCCCTTACTTTTGTTTTGTTTCGGATTGCTTCGTTTGTTTGCCGATCTATTAGTGAGATACCAAGCATCTGTCGTTCCATGGCTCTTTGAGTTTTTCTAATCTTGTCCATGTTCATTTTTGTGAATGTCCAGGTTTGAGCTCCGTAAGTGAGAACGGGAAGGATACAAGAATCGAACACTTTGGTTCGAAGGTATTGTGGTATCTTTTTGTCTTTTAGTATATATGAGAGTTTTCCGAATGCAGCCCATCCCATTCTTACTCGTCTGCTTATTTCGGTAGTTTGATTCTCTTTGTTTACCTTGATATTCTGACCTAGATATATATATTCTTTTACATGTTCCACTTTTGTTCCTTGGATGGTTATCGTTGGTTGATCATCTTTGTTCGACATTAGCTTAGTTTTGCTCAAGTTCATTTTTAGTCCTTTTTTTAAGGATTCTCTATGAAGCTCATCGATCATCACCTTCAGTTCTTTCCAGCTGTCGGCTATTAGTACCACGTCATCTGCATATCTTAGGTGGTTTAGATACTTTCCATTTATCGAGAGTCCCTTTGTTTCCCAATTTAATGATTTAAAGATGTCTTCAAGTGCGGCAGTAAATAGTTTTGGAGATATGGTGTCTCCCTGTCTTACTCCTCGGTTGATTTTGATTGGCCTAGTTTTCATGTCGTTATCCATCGTGACTACCATTTCAGCATGTTTGTATATATTATGTATTAATATCCTATATCTAGAATCGATTCTGCTATTGACCAGTGCTTCCTCAATAGCCCATAATTATATGCTGTCAAAAGCTTTTTCGTAAGCTAAACCGCTTAGTTTTAGAAATATTGACGAAAAACGTAAAAAACTACGAATTTGCAGATTTCTCCCCCCTCTCCCCCCCAAACTCGACGCTCAAAATGGTGTGACTTTTTTCTGAACATTATGTGGACCATATAGAACAATTTGGTGTTGGAGGATAACTTTCACTTTAGATGTCTGGGTTTGGGTCTAACTATACCATACTATAAGTACTTTTTTAGATAAATCAAATTAATTACTTTTGTATTTTTCAAATTAATTTTAAATTTGTAGTGAAAAATGATCTATAAAATCTATCGGTAAACCAATAATTTTCGCATTAAATTTTATTCTCGTTTAAAGAAGTAAACTATATGTTGGATTGTTTGGAAGTTTTTGCCGATTGTAGGTATGTTTGTAGTCATATCAAATGATCACATCAAATGATTTATTACTATGATCACTACAAAGCGTAGCGCCAGCCGTGTCTGCATTACACCAATCGTGATGGAATTAGTTTTCCATGTGCTTGTGATTTGTGAATTCACATTTTTACGTACCAAATTATTAGAATTGTACATGAGTAAAAATGAGTGACTTAGATCCGAAGCGACAAAAGAGTTACGCGAGGATAAAAATGAACAATTGTTATTTGTTAATCTTCTTCACAATTATTAAATTTTATTTGATAAAAGAATGACCCCAAAAATTAAGAATCTTCTTCTTAGTTTGTAAATTTTTCTATGACACACATTCATAAATGCTGCCATATTGTAACAAAAAAATACCTACGCCGAAGACGTCCACCCACCAACTTCACTTAAACTGAAGCAAAATACTGCTAAACAAGCACATATTTCAAAAGCGTAGTACATTCTTCTATGTAGGCTGGTAAATAGTAGCAAATACTACGGAGAAAAGCAAATGCTTTTTAAGTGTAGTGAAATCTTCAAAAATGTAGTACGTACCTACTTGAAGCATTAGCATTTACTACATTTTATGCCACCATGGGCACTTTACTTTATAGCTAAACTCGTACCGCTTTACGGTTATCGGAACAAACTCTTATAAAATAATACTTTTATTTGAACTTTAATGACATGAAATACTTGGATTTTCCATAAATAATATATAAACAATAAATAACTTTTTATTAATTGTACGTCTTAAATCAATTATTATTTTTCAAATACACTATCAATACTATTTAATAAACAAGTCTTTGATTGATTTTATTATCATCGTAAAAGCGTTAAAAAGCAGTTGCAGAATGAACTGCTATATCAAAATAGCGGGTCGGACACATCTCTACTTGTCACTGTCTTGAGTCTTGTCATAACATTATATTCGAATGAGTGCATTGTATGACAAAGATAGCGAATGTTCGATTTTCACGGACATAGTGTCCATTTTTTTCGAATCCTGAAAAAACTAATAAATATTTTTAAAAAATTTAAACACAAAATGAAAGACTAAATTATTATCGAGGGCCGAAATTCCCTTAGAATATATAAGAAGTTTCTTTCGAATGAGATATTTGAAATTAAAAATCACGCTACATTTTCTCTTAGTTTTTCACCCCTGTAACTTATTAAAATAAACATTATAGAAGTTCTCAGGGACTTTCTGCCCTCGCTAATAACGTAATCTTTCATTCTGCGTTTAAATTTTTCAAAAATACTTATTAGTTTTCTCAAGATTCGAAAAAAATGAATCCCCATTTGAATAGTATTACAGCCGAAAATACGTACGATCCTCTTAAATACTCTTTAATGCGTTTTACGTGCTTTAAAAAGTTTTTTATTCATTTATATATTATAAAGTTTTAAACTACTACCACAACTTATTTTATACATAATATACCTATACAACTTTCTAGAGTTATATCATATATTATGTGTTGTTTATTTACATAAATTATGATTAGTTTCAAAAGTTTTGTTTGATTTTATGAACTATTTTGCTTTTATGTTCCCAGTATAAGTGACCAAAATACATGTATTAACTGAATTAATTCTCTAACTTGTTATGTATTTTGTTTAGTACACAAATAAGTAAAGTACTTAAACAAACTGCTAATAGTTATTTTTGTTTTGAGTTTTTATGTTTTTGGATTTAACTAGCATAATGTCTAAAGCTTTTATCTAACAACTGTAGTAAAAGTCATTAAAAGTTTAACACTAACATCGAAATAACGAGACGGAGAAACTGGGTAAAAACTAGGTGTGTAATTAGTAATAATACATTTAAATAATAATAAAATACAAAAGAAACTACTAATTAATTTTTATATAGTCGTAGCTGTAAGTACAACAAAATATAGAGTTGATAATAATAAATTTTTTATATGTTAATGGTCCAAATATTTCGACATCTTACAAATCCGCTGTTTATTTTTTTTAGCTGATACAGTTTATAAATACATCAGTTTTATCCTTGCAAATTTTCCTCATGCAAGAAAAAGATAACAGGTAGTCAACTCTATTACGTCAACCAAAACCAAGTAGAGAGAGTCACGCACTACAACCTTGTCACCATAATAAATGAAGAATGGGTCAGTAACCAGGAGATAAGAGAGAGCATCGTATATGATAGAAATTTTCTTCAAGAGCCAAAACCTCCCACGAATGCGACTATGCTACGTGTTTGTCCTTTTTTATAGTGTTGAATTCTGGACCTTAAACGAAGATATGTGCAGAAGATCGGAAGCATTTGAGATGTGGCTATACCGGAGAATACTTGATCCCGTGGACTGACCGAGTCACAAATGAAAAGGTACTAATTACTATCAAATCTCGAAAGTTACAACACTTCTAGAAAATGAATCAGATATGCCCTCCTACAAGACATTCTTCAAGGAAAAATATTTGTCAAGCGAGGTTCAGGAAGAAAAAGAACGTCTTGGCTAAAGAACCTCAGAGCAGAACCTGATTCAACACATCTGTGCAGTGTTTCCGATCTGCTGCAGATTATATAAATATTGCCATGGTGACCGCCAACATTCGTCATGAATAGTAATATCAAGAATAAGAAACCATCCCCAGAATCAAGTGATATTCTCATATTGAAGAAAGGTTTTGTCGTAAGAAAACATTCGATTAGAATCAGTCAAACAAAGTCCGCTCAGTCTAGAGACATAAATAGACCAGGCTAGTTATATGCCACTCAATACATCGGGGTGTAACGCCAATATCAAGTACGGTGATCTAGCTATCTTTGCCTGTCGTGCGAGTGTGAGCGTATCTACCAAAAGGTGGAAGTAATGGAACGACACAGACACAGAGGCAGCGGCCATAATATGCTAGAGAGAGAAAGCTAAACGCCGGTAGAGAGAGATAGATAGACCACCGACCCGAACTGCTCCGTGTTACGCTATTTTTCTGAACTGGCCTAATCTACTTATTATCTACTATGTATCTACTTGTTATTATATCTATGGCTCAGTCATCCGCTGATTATGGAATTGGATCCCGTTAGAAGACATAGGTACTTCAAAAGATTGAGAAGATCTACCTATTAAAAAGTAATCAACAACTTAAATGAAGCTCAGAAAGGATCCAAAAATGTGCTGGGGAAGAGTAAAAAATTACACTTCTAGTAGACTGAGACTGACATGACAGACAGAAGAGATGGGAAATCAAAGTTTGCCAACTGACAAGTGAAGTGTACCACAGAACCATAGAAAATTAATATATGATAGTGATTATTTGGTTGTTGTCTTTGAATGCGGGTAAGATAAGGATAGAATAATTAGCTGATAAAAGAGAGAGGATTCCAACTATTTTTTTAATAAAAAATAGTAAAACAAAACAGAAAGTAAAAAATTAGTAAAATCAATAGAAATTGGAATAAAATAATTATTTTAATATAAATTAATAAACATGTGCCGTTTATAACGTTATGATTTCAAATTCTTATAATGACGTAATAAATATTTTTTATATAAAAGGAAAACCTTTCAGAAAAATTCTAACGCTGAATTTCAATATTATATCGAACTCAATTTAAAAATACCTTTCTTATCTAACGATACATAACTCGTATTCATATAATAAAAAATAAAAGAAAAATAGAACTGCGAATAAAGATGAACACTTTGAGTAGCTCTCCTAAAAAAGTGTGATTTTCATTTGTGGCTCTTTTGTATTGAAGTATTGACATGCTTTTTTTTATTTACCATTTGCTTTAACCTCAAAGGGTTATTAGCATTGAAGCGTATTTACATGAAATGTGAAAGAGGAACAAAAAGTTAATATCGAATTTGGTTAGTCAGTCCTATAGCACGTAAAAAATTAAGAATTTTAGATACATTATTATCAGTTAAACATTCTTTAAAGGTATGTATTCGTATAACTGTTGTTGTCGCTCTAGTACATAGAGAGAAAAGTCTATTAATATACAGTGAGAACGTTTAGGTTGGAATAAATTTATTTTTTCACGACTGGGCGACTGTGGAAATAAATCAAATCGAAGAAACAAGTCGATTTTTATTTTTAAATTACGATTTTTTGGCATATTTTATCATACTATAGGCAATTGATTATGTATTTTAGAAAGGGACTACAACGTTAACGGGGCTTTATTGTCTCATATAGTCAATGGACCTCTATATATGAAAAAACCGCGGAGTGCTACCATTTAAAGGGGTGCGTTTTTGAGAAAGTGTTGAATTAATCCCTAGGTGCAGGGCGAATTAGGGTGAGTTCTATGCACTTTTGGTACAAACACGTCTACATGAAAATTGTTGCAGGTTAAATTTACTATCGAAGTATCACATTTCAAAGTCAAAATGTTTTTTTTTACAAAAATATGTTCAAAAGAAAGCAAGAAAAAAAAACGCAAAAGATAGCAATTTTGTTTTTTGCCCCATAACTTTTTTCCACGGGGATATAGGTATAGGCATTGTTTCATAGAAAAAAATCTTCCATCCTTTTTCTTTAAAATGACGTATGGTAGAAATTTACCACTCAGAACAATTTTGGCAAATTTTCCTTGTTACTTTGCAAACATTGTTCTGTAACTTTTTTCTACGCAGATTTAGGCATACGCAATGTTGCATTTAATAGAAAGAGAAGTGAATTACCTTTAAAATGGTCTATCGTAGAATGCTGTTTAACTATTTTTAAGCAAGATTTGGTGGTTTTTCAAGGTTTTATACTTTTAATGATTTTTTATATATTTTACGATTACTTTTAAATTTCTCATTATAACTTTTTTATTGTATATTTAGGTATATACAGGGCGAGGCAAATAAAGGGCCTATTAGAAATATCTCGAGAACTAAAGGCAACAGAATCATGAAAATTGGAATAAAGGGGTTTTGAAGGATGATCTATTAAATGAAAATATTTTCATCTATTTGCAACTTCCGGTTATACCGGAAGTTGCTTATAACTTCGTTTTTTTAAACGGGACAACCTGTATATTTTTACATTTTTGGATTCTCTTCGATGTCTTCTTTCTTAAAATATGAGGTTTTGTAATATTATACAGGGTATTTTAAAAGATAATTAAGTTTTTTTATTAATTTCATAGCAAAATTAACACCCTGTAGAATTGTAGTAGTTTGACATCTAAAACTCTACTTACGTTCAAATAATTTTTAATATACTCTACTATTGTTAAGAATCATTAGTATAGCTAAATTTTTAATTTTAGTATACAGGGTTGGTCGAAACCCGGAATGAGTATTTTCTGAGTTTTCTTAAATGGAACACCCTGTATTTTAGTACTGTAATGAAATGATATTTTATGGTACTTTTTTATTTCTTAAGCATTCCCTATACCTAACTGCTTTAATTTGTGCTTAATTGTTAATCGCACCAACAATCTTAACTACGTAGGTATTTTGATAGCTAAACCATTATTGGTAATTTTAAGGACCAGTCTGGATTAATATGTATTTATTTCTGAAAAATTATTTGGGATTGAGTATTTTCACGGCCAACCTAATAAAATCTTACGTATTTTTTGTTGCAATGAATGTTTAGATTGAATCACCAATAACTCACAAATTAAAGCAGTTAGGTATAGGGAATTCTTAAGAAATAAAAAAGTACCATAAAATATCAATCCATTACAATACAAAAATACAGGGTATTCTATTTAAGAAAACTCAGAAAATACTCATTCCGAGTTTCGACAAACCCTGTATACTAAAATTAAAAATTTAGCTATACTAATGATTCTTAACAATAGTAGAGTACATTAAAAATCATTTGAACGTAAGTAGAGTTTTAGATGTCAAACTACTACAATTCTACAGGGTGTTAATTTTGCTACGAAATTAATAAAAAAACTTAATTATCTTTTAAAATACCCTGTATAATATTACAAAACCTCATATTTTAAGAAATAAGACATCGAAGAGAATCCAAAAATGTAAAAATATATAGGGTGTTCCATTTAAAAAAACGAAGTTATAAGCAACTTCCGGTATAACCGGAAGTTGCAAAGAGATGAAAATATTTTCATTTAATAGATCATCCTTTAAAACCCTTTTATTTCAATTTTCATGATTCTGTTGCCTTTAGTTCTCGAGATATTTCTAATAGGCCAGTTATCTGCCTCACCCTATACATTGTGCAATAGAAAATAAAGTTTATTTTCTTTACTTTAAAATGGCGCATTGTAAAAAATTTTAGGACTATCTGTAAACAAGAAATATTTTTCAAAGTGTGACATATACACATGCAATAGGTCCCAATAAGTTGGAACCATATGGAAAACTTTTTATTATTAAAGTTATGAAAAATATTTATTATTTATAAAATGCTCTGCATAGTCTAAAACCTAAGATGCATCATTAGATATAAATTTTTATCAATAGTGTACGAGGTATGTTAAAAAATATCAATTTCGCTCAAGAGTAAAGTACCTTTATATTTCACAATATCGAAAAGTGTTATAAGGAAAAGTTATTTGTAATTACAAATTGTTATAATGTGCAGTTATATTCTTCTAATTGAAAAAAATAAAAAATTTTAAAATTTTTCTCAATTTACGGATATCCTACGGATATCTTGTTTAAAAATAGTCTTAGAATTTTTTGGTATACACTATTTTGTAAAGAAAATATGCTTTTTTATTTCATATGTACAAGAAAAAGAGTCATAATGAAAAATTTAAAAAATTGATCATGAAAAATACCAAAAATCAATAAAAGTATAAATCCTTGAAAAAGCATAACTTACTTAAAAATAGTCACACAGCCTTATACAATAGACCATTTTAAAGGAAATTGACTTTTCTTCCTACTAAATGTACCATTGCATATACCTAAAAATGCGTACAAAATAGTTACAGAACCATGTTTGCGAAATAATGGGGAAAATAGCCCAAAAATGATGTGAGCGGCGAACTTTGAAAAAGACAGTTTCGAAAACTATAAATCCTAGAGACTTTTACCTAACGTCATTTTAAAGAGGAAGGATGGAACTTATTTTTCGCTGAAGCAACGCCTATACCTATATATCTCTGTGGAAAAAAGTTATGTGGCAAAAAACAAAATTTCTTTCTTTCGTGTTTCTTTCTTGCTTTTCTTTTGAGTATACTTTTGTAAAAAAATATTTTGGAATTTAAAATGTGATATTTTGATAGTAAATTTAATCTGGAACAATTTTGCTATACACGTGTTTGTACCAAAAGTGCATAAAAGTCACCCTAATTCACCATGTGCCTAGGGACTAATTCACGCCTTTCTCAAAAATGCACCCATGTAAATGGTAGCACTCCGCGGTTTTTTTAAATATAGAGTTACATTAACCGTATGAGACAATAAAATCCCGTTAACGCTGTAGTTCCTTTTAGCTCTCTTATTTTGAACATAATCAATAGCCTACTAGTGAAGTCATCAATCTGGACGTGATGACGTAATGGATGATCTCCTTAAATTAGAATAGCAGTCGTGTGATATTTCATTTAAAAGGTTATTCAATTCTCTTTTTAGGAATATAAACATTATTGTAATTATTGATACCTACAGGTGGCTAAGAAAAAGTTTTTGAATTAAATTAATTCACACAAAAAAAGAATGTACGTAATTTATTTAATTCAAAATATATTTTACTAAAGAAAACAGAAAAAATTGCTATTCGCTTAAATTGATTGTTCAATCTGTCAAGAAGCAGCTGGGTGACAGCTTTAACATTGAATTTAAGCTAAAAACAATATTTATTTGTCAACTATACAATTTTTCCTGTTTTCTGACAACAGTAAAAGGTATTTTGAATTAGAAAAATTACATACATTCCGAATTATGTTAATGTCTAAATTAATGAATAGCTTTTCAAATGAGCTAGCACACGGCCCCTATTCTCATTAAAAAAAATCATCCATTACGTCATCACTCCGAGAGGGATGACGTCACTGTGTAGTGACACTCTGTATTACATATAAAATATGTTCTATGCCTAATTTTGAATAACCTTATTACTGTTTTAACTAGTGTTAACATTATCAAATAAGTCAAGATAATAAGTAACCACGACATTGAACTATACGTGCTATTGCTATAGTTTGATAAGTATAAATACAGAATAAGTGCGAAGACACGGGGGATTCGTATTTTGTTATTATACGTGAGTATGGCGTAACATTATTGGTATAAGTCTTGGATATTATTGTAAGCAAGCTGTTATGGTTAAGTCATTTATTGTGAATTGTAAATATAATGTTATCCGAACCAAAATATAGTTTCAATTATTAAAGACCAAAGAAACAGATTAATTACCTACCT
The DNA here is from genome assembly GCF_917563875.1 of Diabrotica virgifera virgifera. NCBI lineage: Eukaryota > Metazoa > Arthropoda > Insecta > Coleoptera > Chrysomelidae > Diabrotica > Diabrotica virgifera. The sequence goes on along the minus strand of NC_065448.1, from coordinate 249,495,981 downwards.
TTCTGCATCATCAATACAACTAGGATGATATATATGGCAAAAAATCATAATTTAAAAGTAAAAATCGATCTGTTTCGGGATTTATTTTCAAAATTACTCATTCATGAAAAAAATTAATCTGTGCAAACCTTTACATCCTCACTGTATATTACCGTTCTCTCTATACTGAATTTTCTGTACATTTTCTTTACATAGGTAAATATTTTTTTCTTGCAAATCTTTAGTTCAGAGAAATGAGGAAAAAAATATCCTGTTGGTGACACAACCCTTTCCAGGCCGAAACCAAATTTTATGAGTAGTATGGACATCAATATTAAGAACCTATATGTTTCCTGCAGCCGATTTTGATGATATACATAGTTATAAACAAATGAAAATCAAAAAACGGTAAATTTTCGCTTTTTCGCCTATAACTAAAAAGTTCAGTATTTTAAACAAATTTGAGATTGAGAAACTCATAAATTATTGTATAAAAAACTTCAATATGGCGTTCGCTGAATATATCTATCCTTATTGGTTGCTTAGAAAATTTCAAAATAAACCATCAATTTTAAGTTTTTATAAATATTCATAACTTATGTAAAAATTAACTTAAAACGTTCTTATTACACGGAATGCTGAGAATTCTGGTGCTTAAATCATACCCTAAATTTTAGAGCAATTGGTCAAATAGTTTAAAAGGTATTTAATTTGTTTATCCCAAATTAATATTTTTTGCAACGCTATAAGTCAGAAAATGATGAAGTTACACTAATACTTTGGATAGTTTATAAAAGAAGAAGATTTATACTATTAATTTAATTAAGAAAAAATAATTCTAAATACTGCAAAATTATTTTGCAAAAACATGTGAATTAAAAAAGGGGGGGGCTAAATTCGTCTCTAATTGTCCTAGGACAATTGTTTTTCTTTCTAAATGTGTATAAAAATTCAGTCTTTCAAAATATGATAAAATAATTTTTCTACGGGTAACGGTTAAAAAGTTATTCTAATTGTTTATAAGTAAGCAAAAAATCGACGTGTTTTTGCAAAATAATTTTACACTGTTTAAAATTACTTTTTGTCATTTTTTTTTAATTAAGTCAATATTATAAATGTTGTCAGAAGTCTTACTGTAACCTCATAATTTTCTGACTTACAATGTTGCAAAAAAAATAAATTTGGGATAAACAAATTAAATAACTTTTAAACTATTTGACCAATTGCTTTGAAATTTAAAATATAATTTAAGCACATGAAGTCTCAGCAGTTCATGTAATAAGAAGGTTTTAAGTTAATTTTTACATAAGCTATGAATATTTATAAAAGACTCAAAATTTATTATTTATTTTGCAATTTTCTAAGCAACCAATAAGGATAGACATATTCAGCGAACGCCATATTGAAATTTTTTAGACAATTTATGAGTTTCTTACTCTCAAATTTGTTTCAAATGCTCAACTTTTTGGTTATAGACGAAAAAAGCGAAAATTTACCGTTTTTGATCTTCATTTGTTTATAACTATGTATATCATCAAAATCGGCTGCAGAAAATATAAAGGTTATTAATATAGATGTCCATACTACTCAAAAAATTTGGTTTCGGCCTGGAGGAGGATGTGTCACGAGAAAAATCTTTTTTCTCTGGACTACTTAAGCATTAAATATTTTTATTTAAATTATTCCATTAAGAATAAAAAAAGAGTTAAAACAAAAGCTCGTCTTCAAAGTTTTAGGTGATGTTAATAATTTGGGGATTCCTTTGAAACTGTAAAAGATTTGTCTCAGAAAGCGCTTTATTTATTAATTGCGGTTCTTTTAAAAAGGGCTTAATTCTGCTGCTAAACTAAGTTTTAAATTAGTCAGATGTTTTTTGTAGGCTTAAAGTAATGTTGGTTTTTATTCTTTAAATCGTTTTTCTTAAGATTTACTTATCATTAAAATGTAACAGAACTATAGATCTTGGAAAATTTTATGTAAAAAAACAAGCAGGGAATATGAAGGAACAACTGAAGATTACAGGGGGGAAACAAGGAATGCCACATTTTATACATATTGAGATAAACACTAATAAAGGTTTAATTCTTATGAAACCTAAAAACTACTTAGGAGATTTTTAGCAGAAGTCTAGCAAGTCTTATTCTATAATCTTAATATAATATGAATCTATATTAACTTATTAATTTAATATTGCACCGAAAAACTGCTAACAATCCTTATTTTTGTCCAGTGGCGTGCGGACAATCCTGGTCCTTCGCCTGGATACAAATTCTTAAAAAATTTATATAGACTGATCTTTGTGTTTATTGTCCTGAATCGATAGCCTAGTCGATAGTACTCAGTTTTTGCTACCACATGGCAAGAAAAGCCAAAATTATTGAAAAAGTGACGTTCCTTGTTTTTCCCCCTGTACTCTTCAACTGCACGTGAGCATATTTTTTCGTTTTATTTATTGCAATTTTAAACCAGAATTAGTACGATGTTGTTTTGTGGGATAAAGTACTGTTGGTTTTAACAAAATCTAGGCCCTTTATGACCAGTCCAATTTGTACATAAATATATGTGCAAATAGTGAGACAAAACTCATGTCAAGTTATAACCTTACCAAAAAGGCAATAAGTTGGGTGTAAAGCAAAGAAGTCCAAACAATTTCTTGTTTGAAGCTCCTGATAATATATTCTTCTTCATCCAGCTTCAAAAGTCCACTGCTGAACATAGGCCTCCTCCCCTCGTTTCCAACCCCATCTATCCTGCGCCGCTCTCATCCAGTTTTTATTTAGCTTTCTTAAGTCGTCAGTCCATCTTGTAGGCGGTCGACCGACGCTTCTCTTGTCTTCTCTTGGCCTCCATTCCAATAACCTCTTCGTCCATCGCCCATCTGTCATTCTGGCTATGTATTCTCTCCATCTCCATTTTAGTCTGGCTATCCTTTCGATGACGTCAGTCACCTTTGTTCTTCTCCAGATTTCGTCGTTTCTGATTTTGTCTCGCAGAGTTATTCCTAACATTGACCGCTCCATTCTTCTCTGCGTGACTCTTGGTCTGGTAACCGAGGCTTTAGTTAAGGTAAGTGTTTCTGATCCGTACGTCAAGACTGGGAGGACGCACTGATCAAATACCTTTTTCTTCAGTTCATGAGTCTGGTTATCTCTGCCAATCGTAATTTCATGTCCCAGGTATTTATATCTATCTACGAGTTCTATTTCTTTCCCACCAATACTGATGTTCTGGTTGGGTACCAAATTTGTCATTATTTTTATTTTCGAAATGTTTATATTTAAACATACATTTTCTGTAGCCACAACGAGTTCTTGTACCATCTCTCTTGCCATACCTAGATCCTCAACTACTATGACTATATCATCTGCGAAACGTAAGTTGTTTAGGTATTCTCCATCTATTTTTATTCCCTTTGTCATCCAATCCAAACTCTTGAAAGCATGTTCTAAGACCGTATTAAAAAGTTTAGGTGACACTGGATCTCCTTGTCTAACCCCCCGTTCTATTTTTATGCGATTACTGTTAGTACGTAATTTGACGGTGGTTGTTGCCTGTAAGTATTATTTTGTATAATAATTTTGTATACCTATAATCTAGTCTGCATTCTTTAAGCGCCTGTAATATGTTGCTAAGCTCGACTGTGTCAAAGGCTTTGTGAAAATCGATAAAAACCAGAACTAGAGGTTTATTGTATTCCACTACTTTCTCTATTCGGGTTTTTATACTTTGTAGATGGTCATTTGTTCCGTAATTTTTTCGGAATCCTGCCTGTTCTCTTGGTTGATAAGACTTATCAACCAATATATTCTTGGTAGAAAACAATTCTTTAGACGTATATAAACGGAATTAAAATTGAAATTGAATATTAATAATCCCAACAATAGCACGTTTTGTGTCACTATAATTAAACAAAATGTTTATTTGTAGTAAATGCGTATTAAATATGAACGTGTTTTGTATTTTGTGTTTTCATGTTATTAACCACATAAAATACCTAATAATTTGTTATTTAAATATTTACCTTTAACTTAAATAATAAAATCATAATATTTGCTTTATTTTAAATAAATACGAAATAATCAGATAATTATAGTTTTGCTGAGAAATACATATACTCCATCTAATTTACTTACCGTTGCACGTCATCCGCGTCATAGCCCGTGACGTCACATGATGCCGACACGAAATATTTAGGCGGTAGGTGTGTTCTTTTTTAGAATCCTTTTGCCGAGTACACTGGAATTACAGCCACTAGACATATTTTATTATATACGCGTAGAAATAAAATTTGAATATTTCTATTAATGTTAACTTAAAGAAATACACAATAATATGTTTCGTTTAATTTGTATAAATGGATTATAAAGCGTTTTTATGAAGCACATTTGTTCTGAACGCACTATAACTGTAATCGAACGAAGGTTACATTTTGGCATAAATTGGTAACATTTATTTGACAGTTGAGGTATTGACACTTTAGATTTGTTTTTATTCTTTACTCTAAGTATTTGTTTTATTATATTTATTGTTTTTATTATTTACCTTAAGGTAAGATTATAACTTAATTCTAGTTTTCTATTTCTAACGTTTTTATTTATTGACATTAAATATTAATCTGTTTTGGACCAGATAACAGAGAAACTACAGGATAACATTCCATGATGCTTAATATATAAGGAAATAGTGAAAGAGACTTAGAACAAAAACTGGAACAGTGGAGACAAGCTCTGGAGGAAAAATGTTTAAAACTTAGTAGAACAAAAACAGAGTATTTGTAATGTCCATTTAAAGATGTAGTTAAACTACAAATAAAATGGTATCTTCGGATGGTGAACTGATTGTAAAAAGCAACAGTTTTAAGTACCTGGGATTGGTATTACAGGGCAATGGAGAAATTGATGGAGATGCATGCAGTAGAATTAGGGCTGGATGGATGAATTGGAAGGAAGTGAATGCTGTGCTGTGTGACAGGAAAATTCCAATGAAGTTGAAGGGAAAATTCTAAAAAACAGCCATAAGATCGGCTATGATGTACGGAACTGAATGTTGGGCAGTGAAAAAGAAAGAGGAACAACGAATGCATGTGGCGAAAATGAGAATGCTTAGATGGATGAGTGGAATGACAAAAAAGAATAAAACTAAAAATCAGTATACTAGGGGAAGTCTAGGTGTGGCACTAATTGATGCAAAAATGAGAGAGCATAGGTTGAGATGGTTTGGTCATGTTCAACGTCGAGACGCTAATCACCCAATACAAAGAATTGCTGAAATGCAGATTCCTGGAAGGAGTAGGAGAGGAAGACCAAAGAAGACGTGGGGGGAGACGATTAGACAGGACATGTTTGTAAAGGGGATTAATATTGGTATGACCCAAGATAGAATTGTATGGCGAAATGAAATTAGGGAAGCCGACCTCGCATAGGGATAAGGCAAAGAGAATGATAATGATTAATTTGTTTTGTTGTAAAATCTAAGTTTGCAATAATTATGTGATTTATTTGATTTAAAATGGATTCAGGATTTTTTTATACTTTGGCAACAATGTCAACTTAGATCTCGACATAGATAATGACGTGCAACGGTAAGTAAATTAGACAAACTGTAGCTGCTAACTAAGCTTTTTCGAACTGAAAAAAAAATTACAGTCAATATAAAATGCTATCAATATTGTGTCGTCTGCGTAATAGTATTTTTACTTCTTTGTTTCACATTCGGTATCCTCTTCATTTGTTGACGCTTTTGATGATTTAATCTATGATTAAATCCGAAATCGCAAAATCTTTGATATCTGCCTTGTGCGATCTGCTCTTCTCACATGTAATTATAAAATTAAACCTTTTTCTTTGGTGTAGCTGAGAATGTCTTCTTCTATTACCATTCTTCGTGTTATCTCCTTATGTCTAATGCGATTTATTACTGTCGCTCTGCAACTTTTTCATGAACTCCATTACAGTTGCTGAAATTGTGGACCTGTTTCGTTTATTTATTAACCAATTCTCTGCTCCATAGGTCATTAAACACTAGGTACCAAGGTGTTATATATTCCCTTCTTTGTATTTCTGGTAATCTGTCTATTCCACAGTACTCCGTTCATTTGTTTAATACATGTTCTTGTCTGTGCTAAACTAGCTAAACTGGTTATCTCTTGCTCAGTGGTTCCATTCTTTGAAAGTATGAATCCTAAGTATTTGAAATTTTCAGTGCCGTTAATTTCCCTATCATCGTCCATTTCCAAATTTCTCACTGATTATTGTTCTGTTGTTAAGTATTCAGAATTTTCTCGGTTTATTTCTAGTCTATTTTTTGTGTATTCATCTTCTAATTTTCGGTGCATATAGGACAGATCTGCTTCATTTCAGGCCGTTACCACTTGGTCATCCATCTGCAAAACTTAATGTGTACAAGAAGTTGTCCCGTATTGGTATTCCCATCCCTTCACATTACCTTTTCCATGGTTTTAATATTTGTTCTAGAAATATCTTAAACAGTGTCGGAGATGTAGATTAATCCTGCAATAAGCCTTCTGTGGTCTTAAATTTGTTGGAGTATTTATTGCCGGTTTTAACTCTTACCCTGTTGTTGTTACAAAGGTTTTTTACGGCTTCTATTAACCTCTGAGTTATTCCGATTTCCTTATAGTCTGGGCTGATTATCGGAGAATAGGCCATTTTTGGGAAAAGTTATTTACCAGCAATTTTATTGCTGGAATCGAATTATAAGATCCTACATATGCAAAGTCCTCAGATAGTGTGCTACTTTTTTTATAAACAAAATGGCGCACGAAAATCGTGTTTTTTTCAATTATTGTTCTATTACTCCGAAGATTTTAACTTTACAACAAAAACACTCAAATAAAAATTCACCGTGATTAAATTATGCATAGAGACGTGTTTTTCCGATCTGCTCCGACAAAAATTTTCTTCGGAAAATGCGGGTTTTCCCAACAAAATCTTTAATTTTCAAATAAAGTTTTAGATAAGTAATTATCTACCAGTAAGTAAATAATTTGGTGACTTAAAAGCTTTTTTGGTTTAGATTATCGTTTCAGAAGCTGATGAAAATTAAACGAATATTTTAGCCACAATTCAATTGTTAATTAATAATTTATAGTCGCAATAATAACCAAAATAATTATGATACACTGATTAAACTTTGAAATCTTATAAAGATGAGATGCCTATTTAACATTTTGTTGACAAAATATACATTTTTTATTTTTTTGCATAACTTTTAAATGTTTAAAAAAAATAGTTATAAACAAATTAACGTTTCTCAGAAAGTTTTTATTATATTATAATTTTAAAAAATAACTAAAATGCGCATTTCAAATATCTTGAAAATGAATGCTTTAAAACTTTTTTGCAACCATTTGCAAAAAAGTTATGAAACAGCAAAATGAACATACGATTATTACGGTGTTTATAATTTTCTTTTAATTCTTTCAGAGCGTAGAGTGAGTTTATAGTACAAGCTAATTATTTACAAAAAAATATCAATTATAAGTTTAATGGTTATATTTTAATTAAAGACTATAAATATATTTTTTTGTAATTTACACGCGCGAAAGTAGAATAATACAGTACTGTAGCTAAAATTTTCACTCGGAGCGACGACCGGCGGCCGCGCGACTTACACTTTTAATAAATAATGTATGCTGCGTGTCAGTCGCTTCGAGTAAACATTTTAGCTCCGACTCTGTATCAGGCCTACTTTTGCGCTAAAAATTACAAAAAAAAGTATTTTTAATCTTTGATTAAAATATAACCATTGCACTAATTTTTGACATTCTTTGTGAGTAATTAGATTGTACCATAGACTCACTTTTAAGCTTTGAAACAATTAAGACAAATTATAAACAACGGAGTATTCGTATATCTATTTTGCTGTTTCACAACTTTTTTGCAAATGGTTGGAAATTTTTTTTAAATCATTCATTTTCAAGACCTATGAAATACGCATTTTAAGTATTTTTAAAATTAGAATATAATAAACAATTTCTGAGAAATGTTAATTTGTTTATAACAATTTTTTTAACATTTAAAGATTATGCAAAAAAATGAAAAATTTATATTTTGTCGACAAAATATTAAATAGGCATCACACCTTTATAATCTTTCTAAGTTTGATCAATGTCTCATGATTATTTTGGTTGTTATTGCGACTGTAAATTGTTAATTAACAATTGAATTGTTGCTAAAGTATTCGTTTAATTTTCACCGGCTTCTGAATTTATAATCTATACCAAAAAAGCTTTTATTTCACCAAGCTATATAATTATTGATAAATAATTACTGGCTCAAAAAAATTATTTGGAAATTCGAGATTTTGTTGGGAAAACCCACATTTTCCGAGGAAAATTTTTGTCGGAGCAAGTCGGGAAAAACACGCCTCTATGTAGAATTAAATTGGGGTGAATTTTTATTTGAGTGTTTTTGGTGTAAAGTTAAAATCTTCGGAGTTATAGAGCAATAATTGAAAAAAATACGATTTGTCGGCGCCATTTTGTTTATAAAAAAAGTAGCACACTATCTGCGGACTTTGCATACCTATATTAATAATATATAGGATCTTATAAATCGATTCCAGCAATAAAATTGCTGGTAAATAACCTTTCTTTGTACTTTACTAATTAGACCAGCGTATTATAACTATTTTTTTTCAAAATTTAAAGATTATGCAAAAAAAAAGAAAAATTTATATTTTGTCGATAAAATATTAAATAAGCATCTCATCTTTATAATCTTTATAAGTTTGATCAATGTATCATGATTATTTTGGTTATTATTGCGATCATAATTTGTTAATCAACAATTGAATTGTTGCTAAAATATTCGTTTAATTTTCACCGGCTTCTGTAATTACAATCTATACCAAGAAAGCTTTGATGTCACTAAGTTATTTAATTATTGATTAATAATTACTTACCTAAAACTTTATTTGAAAATTAGAGTTTTTGTTAGGAAAACCCACATTTTCCGAGGAAAATTTTCGTCGGAGCAAGTCGGGAAAAACACGCCTCTATGTAGAATTAAATTGGGGTGGATTTTTATTTGAGTGTTTTTGGTGTAAAGTTAAAATCTTCGGAGTTATAGAGCAATAATTGAAAAAAATACGATTTGTCGGTGCCATTTTGTTTATAAAAAAAGTAGCACACTCTCTGCGGACTTTGCATACCTATCTTATTAATATATAGGATCTTATAATTCGATTCCAGCAATAAAATTGCTGGTATATAACTTTTCCATGAATTTTGCTAATTAGCCCAAAGTATTAATCGTGTTCAATAGTTGCTTTCAGGGAACCGTGTCATATGGCTTTTGTAAATCGATGAATACCATGTGTACTGGTCTATTTTTTGCCATTTTCTTCTCAATTAATTGAGTAAAAGCATTTTTATTTCCCCCAATTTTCGTTTGAAGTTAAAAATAATCTGAATTATTAACATTGTTTTTTTTTGACCGACCACTAGCGTTATTGCACCGAACAAAACATAATTGAAGAGAATATTGGGCGTTAATTGAGTGGCCTGGGGCATCAGTGTTTTGCCAAAGTGGCGCTACTTAACGGAAATCGCGGTCAAGTGGAGTATTATACTTCAAACATCACAAACTTCGTGTGCAACTGACAGATTGATTTTTCATTAGGATGACCGAATTCGCAAGGAGCGCGTGGACCGGAAAAAGTATGGAACTATTTATGTCGGGGAAAATGGCCTTATTAGATAAAAAAAGTTTTTATCTGATAAGGCCAATTACAGCGGAAAAAGGCAATGTCGTCATTTTTTAGAGTTGCTGCCAATAATTGTGCTTCGTTAGTTCATTTATTTTCAACGAAAACGTTTCGTTTATAAATTCGCAAAGTTTGTGTGTTATTGCGTTGCCGCTCCTGCAATACTTAGAGCAGATTTATCGATGGATTCTTATGTAGTTTTGTCTTCTGAATCCATATCTGAAAACGGCATTTCGATATCTCTAACCGTCTTCGAGATGATCGACTTCAAATTCTAAAATGTGACGTCAAAATCCTTTTATTTTCTGCCGACACACTAAACGTCAGCTGAAATCGTTGCTAGTAACTAGGCTAGCTTTTTAATCTGAATTTGTTAAGCAAAGCATAGGTTATTTTACATTATTTAAGTTTGACACTTCGTGAATGTCAAACTAAATTTTAAATAAAGTATGTAACATCCACCTAATATCACCATATTGGGCTGCATAGCTCTGACTACCAGAGGCCAGCCTGAGGGAAGAGTGACAGTTGACTTGGAACAGTTGAAATGATTCCTAACCTACACTTTTGTACAAGTTGTAACGCTTTTACATTTTCTCGAATAAATAGTTTAAATGTTTGTCTGATTTTCACAGTTTTGGTAAATTCGAACCCAGGGAAACAAATATCCCTTTACAAGTAATAATAAAATATCAATGATATTTTGATAGTGAATTTAATTATTATATAAAATAAATACGATGTTCAAAAATGCAATTTGAGTATATTTTGAAAGAAATCATTTATTACCAATTTAAAAGAGGTTTATATGAGTATACCGCCTCCCCTTTAATGGGAGTACCTAATGATAAATGGACTGTTCCATTTGTTATGAAATGAAAATTGTTATTATAGTCGGTTCGCTAAACTCACACACAACTGGCTAGTGATTTTAGTAGGTATTTTTTTTGTTTTTTTGCCAATTTTGACAAAATTGGCAAAATTACTTATTATTTAGTAATTATTAACTATTTAGTAATTACTTTTTTTGCCAAACTGGTAAAATTACTAACTAAAATCGCTAGCCAGTTGTGTCGAGTTTAGCGAACCGAATATATAAAATGTTGTTTGGAATAAAAAATTATGGTCTTATATATGCAATTACATCCTTCTAATGGAAAAAAAGATTTGAAAAGTTTTCTCAAATTATGAATATTAACAACATTTTCATTTATAACTCTTTTATTTTTAATTTGACGAAGAAAAGTTATTCTTCATAAAAAGCTCTTCATGTTCTAAGATTTATGATGCAACCATTAAATATCAAATTTTATTAATTTTATACGAGGTATATAAAAAACATGAATTTCAATCAAGGGTAAAGTACCTTTGTAGTTTACAACATTTAAATTAGAATGATATAATTGCACATTAAAACATAATTATTAATTCTAAACTACTTTTCATAATAGCAATTTTTCATATTATGAATTAAAATAGGTAAATTAACAAAGTTTTCGTTATGATAATGCTCGCATTTTCAGCTTGTTCGTTATGTTTTAAATATAAGTTACTGCGATTAGAATCCACTGCAAAAATATATCACATACATCTCCTAGTAATAAAAATATTCTACGACACGTCAAGCGTAAACGCTGTTTGTCCGGGCCAATAACTTCCAAATAATTTTGTGTTCACTCATTCTGAAACGTTGAAACGTTTGAAACGATGAATTATCCATCTTTCTCTATCCGTAAACACAACTCCTCCATCATTATATTAAATAGAATGACAAATGAGGTGTCTAACAAAACATTATATCTTAAGGATGGTATAAAAGGTGAGAAATTTAACCTCGGACTTTTCTAGAATTGAAACCGGAAGTACTGATTACAAGTGACCGAAATAGGGCACGCGAAATATTATTCGACGCGCCTTATCGAGATGAAGAAAAATGTAAGTATACTTTTGGTTTTTATATCATTTCCAGTTCTAAAGTTCTAAACGGAAGTGTACATGTGATATATCAATCGCCGCGTATTGAAAATCGAGCTTGAATCTTTACTTCCGGTTTTGACGTAATTTCCGGTTATATTTTAAATACAAACAGTTGTTTCTCCTCCAGTGTTGACAGTTCGTTATTCTCTTTTCCTGGAAGGAGCAGCGTGACGTCACATAGCTTTTCGTGTTGTTTAAATTGGATAGCTGGCGATCACAACTTTAAATGTTCATTGTAAATTAAATATTGCGATTTGAGGGTTGATATTTGAAGGGTACAGGGAAAAAAGGAGGAATGTCAGAAATTTTCATTTTTTGTTTATTAATAATTATTAGATAGGTTATATTCTGTACTTTACTATACGTAAATAACACTGGTTAAAAATGGGTTGTGTCATGAGATAACACTAATAATAAAATACCTATACAGGAGAAGAAGGGGGAATGTCACGGTGTTACCGGTTAATTAGGGGGAATGTCAGTTGTGAATCAAGCAGAAATAAGTGAAAACACATTGTTTTCGTGTGTTTCCACAGAGTAAATTTTCCAAACATATGATTTTGAAAAAAAAAATGGTATATTCCACGAATATACGACTCTTTTGGATTATCGCGACAACGAATATTTTAGTGTGCAACATAAAAAGTACGAAAATATTTTTGTCTAATAATTACTCCAATAAACAACAATATAATTTGCAATTTACTTTCGTTCTTCACATTTTGCACAGTAAAATATTCGTTTTCGCGATAATCCAAAAGGGTCGTATATTCGTGGAATGGGGTATACCATCAAAACATATCAATAATATTAGTCTTATAACCTTGAAAATGCTCTGCTGAAAAATTCAACAAAAGTGACATTCCTCATTTTTCCCTGTGCCCTTCATTTGGTATGCGTTGTTTCTATAAATATGTAGAAAAATACAATAAATAAATAACTAAAAAAACGTCAAGTTCCCTATTGTTTACTTTCGGATGTAGAGGACACACAACGATGTGTATTTTGATGACATAGTGGTTTTTGCTAGGTAAGCAATAACATATTATTATATCACGATAAACTTGACATACTAACGAAAGAAATATATATAGTCTGTTCGCTAAACTCAGAAGCAACTTTCTAGATATTTTAGTCGGTAATTTTGCCAATTTTAGTCAAATCGGCAAAAAAGTATTACTAAATAGTTAATAATCACTAAATAGTTAGTAATTTCGCCAATTTTTGCAAAATTGGCAAAAAACAAAAAAATTATAGACTAAAATATGTAGCCAGTTGCGTCTGAGTTTAGCGAACAGACTATACAAATCTATTGATATAATAAATAAGAAGGACGCAAATAGATTGGAGAGAGTTAGTTAGATGTGGTGAGTGCCTGAGAGTGCCACTTTGGGAGAATACAATAGGTAACGTTATCAACTGAGTATTATCAATATTGTATGATAACTGTAACTGACCGATAATAAAGTAGTGATGAATACATACGAGTGTATCCAGTGTATCAACAAACAACATACAAAGGCAAAACCATCTTTATTTCTTTATGCTGCGAATAAAACTCATATTTAAAAACATATCACATAATATAGCTCTTAGTGACAAAAACATTTGCATGCTTACTGACAATACAGTATATATAATATTTGGTGGTGTTATTATATCCAACCTTTCCATTGACAAGAAAAGCCTTTTGATGAGCGGATCCAATACAGTAGACCAGGGCGGATCTGTGAATAAACGTAGATATATTTTTGGATGTGCGAGGTGGCATTCGGATTTTTGCAGACAAAGTTAGGTGACAACTTCAATAATAATAATTGATTTTATGCTCTTTCTCAAATATGCCCGGAACATTAATACAAAATTAAAATATTTAAAAATTTCAAAAAACATCGATTTTTTTGTACTTTCTTTGCTTATAACTTTAAAACGATTCATTTTGGAACAAAGTCGGAGTGAAACAAAAATTAGGATAATTGAATTTTGCATGATGTACGGCTGGTTAAAAATGTCTTAAATTATTACCCTTTCTGCAAAATAGCAATAGATGCAAAATAAGGGGGCAAAATAAGCATGATTTTATTCAATGTTTTTCAACCACTTTGGTTGCACTTAGAACCTTCGTAATTCGCTTAGAAAATTCTTAAAACATACTTAAATCGTCCACCAAATTTCATTAAAATCGACCTGATAGATTTTGCATAATAATTTTGCAATCTATTTTTTTTTAAATTAAAATTTTTTAAAATCTTTCTGAACAAAAAGGAGACTATTTAGAAATTTGCTAATTTTTTTACATATAAAGAGGCTCTCTACCTATCTAATACACTTTACAGAATTAAAATCGAAATATTTAGTCGGCCTCCGCACTGTTCTAAAGTTATTAACAATTTTATAGCTTATAAAACAAACACAGTGAGGACGTTTGAGTTGGAATAAATTCATTTTCTCGAGAATGGGCGTCTCTGGAGATAAATCCCGAAACAGGTCGATTTTTATTTTTAAATTCCAATTTTTTGGTATATATATTATACTAGTGACGTCATCCATCTGGCTTTGATGACGTAATCGATAATTTTTTTAAATGAGAATAGGGGCCGTGTGACAGTTCATTCGAAAGGCTATTCAATTTTGTATTCACTAATATAAACATTAACATAATTATTTATACAGTGTGCCCAAAAAAATTTTTTTTAAATAAATTAATTGAGCAAGAATGTAGATAATTTATTTAATGCAAAATACATTTTACTGCAGTAAGAAAACAGAAAAAAAAAATATTAATTTGAAAAACAAACATTGCTTTTCGCTTAAATTAAATGTTGAAACTGCTAAGAAGCTGGTGGGTGGCAACTTTATTATGAATTTAAGCGAAAAACAATAGTTATTTATCAAATAAACATTTTTTCCTGTTTTATAACAACAGTAAAACGTATTTTGAGTTAAATAAATTACATACATTCTTCTTTTTGTCTCAATTAATTGAATTCAAAAAAAATTTTTGGGCACCCTCTATAAATAATTATGTTTATGTTAGTTAATAAAGAATTGAATAACCTTTCGATTACGTCATCACACCCAGATAGATAACGTCACTAGTATGATATATATGCCAAAAAATTATAATTTAAAAATAAAAATCGATCTGTTTCGGTAATTATCTCCAGAGTCGCCCATTCTCGAGAAAATGAATTTATGCCAACTCAAACGTTCTCACTGTATTTGTTTCAAAGCCAAAAAATTGTTTATAACTTTAAAACAGTGCTGAGGCGGCTTAAACAGTCCGATTTTAATTTTGCAAAGTGTATTAGATAAGTAGAGCGCTTCTTTATATATGTAAAAAAAATAGAGAACTTGTAAATGGTCTACTTTTTGTTCAGAAAGTTTTTAAAAAATCTGAACTTAAAAAAAAAATTAAATTGCAAAATTATTGTGCAAAATCTATCAAATCGATTTTAATTAAATTTGGTGGTTTAAGTATGTTGTAATAATTTTGTAAGCGAATTATGAAGGTTCTAGTTGCAACCAAAGTGATTGAATAATATTGAAAATAATATTGAAAAATATTGAATAAAAACAGGCTTTTTGCCCACTTATTTTGTATTTATTGCTATTTTGCAGAAAGGGTGATAATGTAAGACATTTTAAACCAGTCGTATATTATAGAAAATTCAATTATCTTTATTTTATTTTTCTACGACTTTGTTCCAAAATGAATCGTTTTAAAGTTATAAGCAATGAAAGTAGAACAAAATCGATATTTTTTGAAATTTTTAAATATTTTAGTTTTTGTATTAATGTTCCGGGAATATTTGAGAAGGATCATAAGTCAATTATAATTATTGAAGTTGTCACCTAACTTTACCTGCAAAAATCCGAATGCCATCTCTCACATCCACCTCAAAAAGATCCGCCCTGGTCTATAGTGCAATACTCAGATTTTGGCGGACAGAATTTAATCTAATTAAACGTTAGGACGACACGTCATGCGGAAATGCAGTTTGTCCGGCGCAATACCTCCTAACGCCATCTAGAAAAGAGATCTGAACTACCGACTGACAAACTGAAACTTACAACGTGGCAAACTGACAATCACCTACGCTCGTTTTTGTAGTAGATCGATTTCATAACACGACTTCTCGCAAATGTTGAGCGAATCTCCGAAAATAACTTATTTGTTATAAAAGTTTTACGACAGACTAAAATATCATTTCAACTTAGAGTCTTAATCAATCATATTATGTTCTTGAAACGATACGACTGATTTACTGCTAATTCATTTTACAAATTAATGATTCAAATATCCTTACAAAATATTGGTAACTGCAATTTAAAGTTTATTGCAAAATAATTAAAAGCTTTATCCCAGGCAACCAAGTGACGTCATATAACGTTGAGGAAACGTCAGTTTTTAATTAAATATAACACGTGTTTGAACATTATGTCATATAGACGTCTTTTGTAGATGATTTTAAATACGTAATATTAATGACGTTAAAATTACGTTTAAAAAACGTTTTAATTTCAGACAACCTAGTCTGACGACACAAAATTGGGAGGAGTTTGCTTGTTTGTATTGACTCCAAACTCAAAACAATTTCGTTTAGGTATAACGCTAAATGTTCCTAAGAAATTTCTCATTTATTGTTTACGCGGTTTGTGTCTTGTGTGATAAAATAAGATTTTCATTTAGATATTTAGTTGAAGAAACGTGTTAATTAAGATATTTTTATGCGTTTTTGCTCAGTGAATTAGTTTAATGCAGTAATTCTGCTTGACAACTATTTGAGGTTATGTTTATTTGTTTTTAATTAAACGTTAAATGAAGATATTAAAACAGCGTTAAATTAAGATATTAAGTATGCTGGATAATTTGTTAATAAATTATTTATTAGTTTCATATATATGTTGTTTCAGTTTTGACACAGTAAGTAGGTATATATAACTAGTGAAAATTCTATAATGTGAGGGCTGGTACAATCATGCAGAATCAATGTTGCTTCTAGCGCACAAGCGATCTTAAACAAGTGGTAGTATATCTTCAACACATGGGACGTATGCCTATAGGTTTCATGTTACCTATTTTTTATACTATTTTGAAACATCTGAGAGGTCACTTTTTGAAAGTATTAAAGACGTGATTTTACCGACGTATAAAGGTCGTAATCTTTTTGACGTTTGAAAATCGTCACAATCTCGACGTAAAAAAACGTAGATACGATTACGTTTTAAAATCGTCAAAATTATGACCTTCAATCGATAAGACAAATACACGTGATTTTCAACGTTAGTACTACGTTATAGAAACACGTCAATTGGTCATTTTTATGACGTGTTATCTACGTTATAAAAACGTCGTTTGGTTGCCTGGAATGCTACTTTATATTTCCTTTGTTTACATGCATACATACATACATTTTTAATTCTTTTGGAAAGTTTGTTGACCTTAAAATTTTGGCTATGAATATGGTGACATCTAAAAAATAATAACGATAAAGAACGAAAAGAAGCTAGCAATGCTTGAAGAAGGGAAGTTAGAGCTCAACAAAATGAAAAACAACGAGCTCAGGAAGCGGAATCTAACCGGCGACGTCACGAAGAAGAGATTTCTGAAGCTAGATTAAGCAGGCAGCAGCGAGAATCTGCATTACAGAGGACACAAAGATCATTGGAAGATAACGTTGAAAGGCAAGGTAGACTAGACCGAGATTCAGTACATCGGCAGGTATACCAAAGTCAGGAAACCGAAGAGGAAGTCGCCAGTAGATGGGAGGATGACTTGGTGCGGCTTTGTCGGCGTCGAGATCTGGATACATATAAAAAAGGCGGCTTCCATAAATGCGACAATTATAGAATGATCTTCCTTATCTCAAGGTGAGATTTGTTCTATGAAGGATACAAACTATTTTTTTTAAACCGAACCTGGTTTTTTCCAGCTTCAATAAACCACTTGATGAGTCGGTAATAGTGTAGGATTTGACCAAAAATATGAGACACATCGAACTTACTGTTCAAAAATGACGAATAGAAATTGTAGTCAAAATTCACAACTAGCCCTATATTATTATTACCTACATGATAGGATCAGACACTTTTTAATATTTAGTCATTTGTTATTACCCATAGGTGCCTCCACACGAGCTAGGAGAATGTACAGTTCCTCATGACTAACACTGTATATTTTTTAGTGCATCTTTCCTTCCAAGTATGTTCGACAAGATTAAATGTATTGTTTTGTCATCATTTTCTCTTTTATTCTTTTTTAATATATTGAATTGTCTTCTAACGTGTGGATCTCGTGTTGTGGGTAGGCAGAAGTCATGTACCTGAGAAAATCTCAGCAAAGAAGTTATCAACGAGAGGTCATTAATCACTGGGTTTTCTTTATATAGATCTTTTACGCCGTTTATATACTCTATTTCCCAAAGCTTCGTTTATTTTAGTAAATAATATTGCAGATGTGTAAAGTTTTTCTAAATGAACGTATATATGAAATCTTCCAATCGCTTGCTTTCTTTTTTCTTTGTAGACAGTTATTGATTCAGTAGATATATTGGAATTAAATATTTTTAATTGCCATATTATTGATGTCTAAAGAAGAGTTTCTACTAATAATCTTTTAGATTTTGTTCATTACTATTTTTGACACTTTTATTAGTTTCGTAAACCTGATAATGCAGGTAAAACTCCGAAACCGTCGCACAAATATATACCTTCAATATTTCAACTCTAAATAACCGAAAAACATGCAATTTATCGGGGAAAAAAATTTTTGCTTCAATTTGTATTGGATTCTTCTTCTTCTTATGCAATCCACTAATGGATGTTCGCGATCACGTTTGACCATTTTTCTCTATCCCTTGCAGTATGTATTAGGTCTCCTATGTTTTTTAGTCCTGTCCATTGTTTGACATTACGGAGCCATGACATTTTCTTCCTGCCCACTCTCCTTCTTCCTTCGATCTTTCCTTCAATTAAGGTTTGCAGAAACTGATATCTTTCATTTCTAATTATGTGTCCCAGGTATGCCGTTTTTCTCTGTTTAATTGTGCATATCAGTTGTCGTTCTGTACCAATTCTTCTCAGGATGTATTGTATTGGATATGTTTTAGAAATTTAGATTTTCAATAACTCAAAAGCAGTGTGCCTTATTTAAGCAATAACTAAATTTAACTTTCCTAACTACTACAAGTATCTTAATAACTTTTTAATGAAATTTTAGAAAATTGCCTACTTTATTATATTTTCAAGTTATTATGCTGCTACGCATATAGTCCTAGAATATTTTGATTTTCCTATTAGGAAGCTTTTAATTATTATAACCGGATTTTCGTTCAGGGCTTATAATTATGAACCTCAGTCGGGTGATTTTGTCAATGATGGCGATTTAGAATAACGTGCTAGTGATATTGATGACAATAACGTTGTGACATAAAGTAATGCATAATATGATTGAATTTCCGTCGAGGAAGAAGAGTATTTTGTGCTTGTTAAATCTGGGACACCGAATTAGTTGGCTGCGTTCTATTCACTGATCCTTAGAACTGGAAACACACCAAAAGCTTTTAAAAAGAGCAAAATAATTGCTGTATTAAAACCCAATAAACCCCACGATAAAGTTGAAAGCTATCGTCCTATAGCACTTCTCAGTTGCTGCTATAAACTGCTGGAACGACTTATCATAAACCGAATAGGCCCACAAATTCTTGAAAATATCCCACTCGAACAAGCAGGTTTCATACCTAATCGAAGCTGCGCAGATCAGGTTCTAAGTCTAACTACTCATATAGAAGCAGGCTTCCAAAAGCAACAAAAGACGGCTGTAGTCTTTGTGGATTTGACAGCTGCCTACGACACAGTCCTCTATAAACTAACCAAACTAATCTCATGCCAAAGAATATTGCAACTAATAAACAACATGCTCTCTGATCGATACTTCCAGGTAATCCACGGTAATGACATAAGCAAACAGAGGAAATTAAATAATGGACTACCCCAAGGATCAGTCCTTGCTCCGATGCTTTTCAACTTATATATATCGGACCTACCTGACACTGATGGAAGAAAGTTTGGCTACGCTGACGACCTAGCAATAGCAGTACAACACAAACAGTTTGAAATTACTCAAAACGTGCTGAAAAACGACCTCAACAAACTATATGAATACTTCACAAAATGGAGCCTGATACCCAACTTAAAGAAAACTGAGGTAAGCTGTTTTCACCTCAATAACAAACAGGCAAACCAAAAATTAGAGGTCAAAATGAGAAATGTAGCACTACCCTACCAACCTTACCCAAAATATCTGGGGGTTACCTTGGACAGGACTCTCTCGTTTAAAAACATCTACAAATAACTGCACAAAAAATAAGTAGTAGAAATAACCTTATCCAGAATCTTTGTGGTACCAACTGGGGCGCATCTGCGGACACACTACGAACATCTGTGCTAAGTTTGGTCTACTCTGTGGCAGAGTATTGTGCACCGGTCTGCCTAAATAGCCGTCATGTGAAGATAGTTGATACGCAGCTTAATATAGCAATGAGAATGATTAGTGGCTGCATCAAGACTACTCCACTATATTGGCTTCCCATCCTTAGCCATATACCTCCGCCTATCCTACGAAGACAAAAGGCCTTGATAACGGAGTATTCGAAAGTAAATAGCAACTTGCAACTACCAATCCATGAAGACATCCCGAGTTTAGCAGCAAACCGACTCCCATCCAGAAAACCACCCATAAGAACAGCCCAACAGCTAACAGCAGATGATTTCAATGTTACCTCCAGATGGCGCACGCTGTGGACTGAGGAAGCCTCACCTGAAGTATCCAACCTTATTGACCCAGTCCAAAAGCCTAATGGCTTCGACCAGCCACGAAACATATGGAAGAGCCTAAACCGAATTAGAACGGGACATGCAGTATGCGCACACAACCTACATAAATGGGGAAAACAGCCTACCTCCAGCTGCGACTGTGGTGCTCCAGATCAAACCATCCAACACATAGTGGAGACATCTGAATTGAGGGCGTACCGAGGAGACCCAAAAGACTTTTTCAAAACTACGCCTGCAGGCCTTGAATGGATAGCTCAACTCGACTTAAAGATATAACCTTATCTGTTTGTATTATCTTATATTTTATCTGTATTTTGTCTCTATTCGTTTTTATATAAGCTTATGTTTGTATTTTTGAATTATGTACTTACGTTTTTTTTACAATTATTATTGCATTTATTCCATGTATTGAGCCATACGCTAAATAAATAAAATAACCGAATTAGTTCTTACCAAGTATTCAATACACATCAAAGATGCAGCGGCGGATCTAGATATTTTCCTTGAGAGGAGAAATTTGTCTTAAGGGGGGAAAGGGAACTTCCAATGAAACACCTACGAAAATACATAAAAAAGAGAAACCCAAACTACATAAAACACATACCTGCTTATTGGATTGAATTTGTTCGTATGTGGTCTAAGTTTCATGTCAGCTAATATATTTTTATGTTTCAACTGTTTTTTTCCTTTAATTTTGGACCGTTTTAGGGGGGGGGGAGAATTTCCCTTTTTTCCCTCCCCGTAAATCCTCCATTGATGAATGTATTAGATGTAAAATTCAATAAGTAAAATTAGGAATTAAAGCTTACAAGCTTACAATGTATTAGCAAAAAATAAGTTTTTTAATTATTCTTCGCGAACAACGAACCAATATATTTATTCAATATTTTCAACTATTATTAGGTATTACCTTTTATTCCAATATTATAAGCTACGAAACATAAAAAATAGAATGTTAGTATTTGCATTAATGTTTACACTGACACTAATTCATTAAACAAATTTGTTTACTTTTTTTTATTGCTTTTTCTGGAATACATTCAATTAGTGGAAGTGCGGTCTAATTAAAAATACAAATACTATTTTCATTTTCAGCAAGATAATTGGTTTTTCAATTTACCCGCTCTTCCACTATGGCTTAAGTATTTAAATTTGGGACAAACAATTGGATAACAATACACATCATTGTATATTGTAATTCAGATTCATATGTATAGATTGTGTATGTGTATTACTTAAAAATAGTCTTTACTTGTATTTACTTTTGCACAGTATTAGTGGACATAGATTCACCCAAGAGACCATTATTTCCAATTGATCACAAAACGCTTGTTTTCTGGTTTTTCATTTTATCAGTATTAAGCGGAAGTTGTGATTTACAACTGCTTACGTCTAGAATATATATTTACGTGTAAAAGGATATTAAAACTTAGAGTAAGGTAGGTACATATACAGTATGGCCCGAAAAGAAAAATAATGTTTAAAACCAATCAATAAAATTAATAGGGTGTATTTCCAACTCGTTCCTATTCCATTCTTTTGTGCTGCAATTTTTAGCTCAAACAGTATCATAACAACAGATTTCTTTTCGAATGCGACGTTTTAAAGTATTCCAAAAATGCTCGATGGGATTTAAACCCGGGCTGTATGGTGGCTGATATAATCTTTCAATTTGAACCTCATTTAGGTAAGCATTCACTTTTCTAGCGTCATCGTGCAATATCAGTACTCTTCTCATTCGATGGCAACTATAAAAAATTGAAACCACTTCACAGAAGTGTTTGACGCTATTTTAACCGTTTTAATGTCCAATTTACACTTAACCGCGACACACCACACGAGAGCACTGTTACAGTTTAAATGTCTTTGATTGAGCCAAGGATGTTTTATTTACTATTAATAAACATACACACGGGCAGGGGGAGGGGCGTGGCCCCCACCTAGCTTTTCGGGAAAGAACAAAAATTAAATTTATATTACGTAAACGTATTTTTGTCAAAAAATTATTGGATAATTTTGAGAGATAAATTGGAAACAATATATTTATTAATAAAAAAATTCACATATTGGGTAATTAATAGTTTAACAGAAAATCTGTGTGTATCCGACAGTGGTCTATATGGAATATGCATAATATACATTTCGTACAGTCACGGTATGCTATTAACGAAAACATTGAAAGAGATTAGAAACGTGGGAACGTAATATATACTGTAATCGACACCCAAAATTACAAATTAAATGAATAATTTATAATACTGCAAAAAAATCATATCAGCAAGAAATCCGATCTCTGAACGATAATCACTAATGAGCCAGCCATTTGTCTTTAAGAACTAGCACTATAAAGATCACTATAAAGATAAAGTGTAAAATCTGTGAAGTGATTATATTTGTTTTCTATATTAAGTTTTGTGTACACCAAA
This sequence comes from Diabrotica virgifera virgifera, assembly GCF_917563875.1. Taxonomy (NCBI): domain Eukaryota; kingdom Metazoa; phylum Arthropoda; class Insecta; order Coleoptera; family Chrysomelidae; genus Diabrotica; species Diabrotica virgifera. The sequence continues at coordinate 249,473,032 of NC_065448.1, read as the reverse complement.
TAGAACCATCCTCATAAGCAGAAATAAATTCATATTGAAAAATAATTTTCAAAATTGATTGAATTAGTCAAATTTTAGTTTGCAAAAGTATTTTTTTAGTAAGTAGATTATTTTAAAGTGTACATTATGATGAACAGAATAATTTTATGTAAATGAAAAACAGGTGATCTTTCATGACGAATGAGTGCTATATACAGGGTGTCCCAAAAGTAGCGGAAAGGTCGAATAATTCGCGAAATGAACATCGGATCGAAAAACTGAAAAATATGAGTTAAATATTTCTCAAAAATCTATGCGATGACACTAAACAAGTCCACCACTTCAACCCCTGGGTGTGGAGCAGGGGTAACTTTAAAATATTAAATGGAACCCCTAATTTTTGTTGCAGATTTGGATTTTCCTTGTAAAAATAAGCAAATTATATTCGAGCCATTTTGCGAATTGTGGATAGAGAGCGCTATAATCGGAAAAAACGATATATTGTGATACCATAGCAAAATTATAGAAACGTCTAATATCTCGAGAAATATTCTTCCAAGTGAAAAACTAAAAAACACGTGTTTAATATTTTTCAAAAATCTATAGAATGACACCAAACAGGATTTTTCATTCCACACTCTGGAGGTGGGGGTAAGAGTTAAAATAGGAACCCCCGTTTTTTATTGCAGAACTTTTTTTAGAATTGTTGACGGATGGCGCTATAATCGGAAAATGCGATTTATTTGCGCCATCTATCAACGATTCTAAAAATGTTTGGAATATATGTGACTTATTTTTCATAAGGATTCTAAATCTGCAAAAATAAAGGGGGCTCCTTTTTAAGATTTTAAAGTAAAAACTTGGTTTGACACATACTCATGATTAGTCTACTCGCCAAAGCTGAAGGCAGGGCTTTGCAAGCATTGCATTCTTTTCAAACGGGTTTTATAGAGAGGCGCAACTTTTGTGGTACCCATGACATTTCCATTTAAAAACTTGGTCTAGTATTTAAATGTATGAATAATTTCTCACAACAGGGTTCAAACTAGGTTTTTTAGGTGGTTTAAACTACAGTAGACTCCCTCTATAACGAAAACTGAAATGGTGGACTAAATATCTCGTTATAAGCGGATCTCGTTATATCAAACAACAATAGTATGATGCCTTGTTTTGATGCCTCTTACGTAGTTTATTAGGTGTCGATGGTCAACCTGAACAGTAAACAATGATACTTCGCCGTCATAAATTGTAAATTTCCTATAATATTCAATATCGGTCGATAAGCAGGCAGAAGTTTATTACAGGTGGCCGAGTTTATTACAGCACTGGCCTCGATAATAAGACATATGTTGGGCATTTCTATGTACAGGCAGCTGGGCATTTATTTATTTATGACCATTACAACGCTAAAAACAGGTAAAGGCACATATTTTTCGATTTCAATTTTTCTCGTTTTAACCAAATATGCCTCGTTATAGAACGTTATAGTTCAATAGGAATTTCATGGGACACCTAATGTACCTCGTTAGAAGCAAAACCTCGTTATATCCGTGTTCGTTATAGAGAGTCTACTGTATATATTCTCATCCGAAATTTACAAAATGTAATGTGCAACATCTTCACGTTTGCCCTTCCTAATAATTTTTATATGGGCGCCCTTGGTATAAAATACGCGAGAGTTGAAAACCCTAAATAATAATTTCGTCGTCTGGTCGAATACTAACAAATATGAGAGAGTTTTGCATCCAAACTCTAAAAACTAACAAAATTCGACGACCCCTTTGGTCGCAAGGGCGGATCCCATGGGGGCAATGGCCCCCTCCGAGAATTTAAAAAAATATAAATTTAAATATTGGCAGTTCAAATTTTTAGTTTCAAACACATATAATATGTATAAAACAGGGGATAAATATGTTTTCTGGACTATAATTGAACAAAAGCAGTAACAGAAGCTTCAAGAATGACATAGGATGTTTTATAAATCAAAATATAGATGTGCCAATTGTTATAACGATCTTGGCAGCCATCAAAATCCTATCAATTTCCATATTCTATACACACAAAGAATAAAAAAGAAATGAAGCGTTACTTGGATCACCAGAACTTACAACAAAGAAGTTGGTTGGTATTTTCGAACAGTCAAAAGGGATTGCTTTACAAGTATTGAATTTTATTTTTCTAATGAAAAATATAAACATAATAAAACATAATAAAGGGATGACAGCCGAAAGCCTTGTCATGAAACCTTTAACATCTTTCGCCAAACTCATGGGCAAAGACGGAGCCATACAAATCCATGAAAAAACATCATATCACAAGGAGTGCGTTGAGGTTTAGGTGGATTTTCTACAAAGTTATCACAACCCGCAAAAGTCAGTCAAACCAGAAAGACTCTCAAAGTTCTAAACAGATACAAGAAAATAAAGAGATACTAAGACCAATAGTAGAGTCTATAGTGTTCTTAGGTCGACAAAATATTCCTCTAAGAGGCTGTAGTGATGATGGCCTTCTGCTTCTGGACGAAGATGCTGGACCTAGCAATGAGGGGCATTGTTAAGATTTAAAATCTCATCAGGAGATAAGACTATTCAACGACACCTATCCGCAGCAACATACATTAGTAACACCAGTCAAAATCAATAATTAATAACATGTTTGGTGAAGAAATAAATGAACAAAACATGAATCAGGTTCAAAGTGCAAATTATTACTCTGTCGTATTTGACAAAATAACCGACGTATCCCACGTAGAACAGCTTTATCTAAATTTGAAATACATACACAATAACAACATTCGTGAAAACTTTGTCAAGTTAATTGACGCGTATGAGAACATAAACACAATGATTAGTGAAAATCAAGAAAAAGGGGAAGAACAAGGCCTGACGGAGTGACAGGAGAAGCATTAGAAAAAATAGTATTAAACTTGTTGAAATAACGTCATTTGGATCCAAAGAAATGTGGATGAATCGGTAACAACTTTAATAATACTTTAATAACGATAACTTTTGAATGTCTTTATAGAACTCAAAAGTGTGTAAAAAGTGTATTAAATGTATACATTTTAACCGTAATTTTTAAAAATTACCCCCTGGCCCCCCGGTACACCTCCCCAAAAAAAGTTCATGGTCCCTCCCGAAAATCGGTCCTGGATCCTCCCTTGTTTGGTCGGATACTAAATTTACACTGTTTTACTACAAATACGTGAGAGTTGAAAAATTTAACCAGGAGAATTCATCTATGATTGCTTTCAATTCGACACTAACTAAATGACTACATTCAAATTATCTCTAATCTACCTATCAGGGGTCAGAGGAAATGTCTTTAAAATATCTATTGGGTAGCTAAAACCACCTTTTGGATGTTTGCTAACCGAGGATTTCCTAGGTACAAGATTTCGGTGGGTAAAACATCTTTTGAATACGATTTACCAGAGATTTCTTGGGAATTTGCTCGGGAAAGTTAATCGGCATGGATACATTTCTTACAGAAATTTATCCAGTTTCTACGTCGTTTCATAACCGTCGACGAAACATTGATTTACTGGTACATATCAGAGAATAAGAAAAAATTGAAACAGTGGACGTACACTTGGAGAACGTACTCCTTTTAGGCGAAGATTGTCCTAGAGGCTGGAAAGATGATGGCTTTCGCTTTTTGGGATTTACAAGGAGTGATCAACATAGACTACCTGGAGAAAAACAAAACGGATACATGGCTCTACTATGCCGAATTATTGGGCCGATTTGACGCCGAGTTGTAGAAAAAACGGCCCAATTTGGCGAAGAAATAAGTGTGCTTCCATAATAACAACGTACCGGCTCCCACCTCGCCATCGCCATGGACAAATTGGTTGAATTGTGATACGAACTGCTACCCTATTCACCCTATTCTCCAGATTTGGCCCTGTGCGACTTCTTTTTGTTTCCAAACTTGAAAAAGTCACTCGATGGGCAGAAAATTAAGTCGAATGACGAGGTCATTGCGTCACGGAAGCAAGAAGCAATCAACTGAATATATCAGTGTTAAACAGTGTTTGTACCCACATAACAATGATGTTCGCATCATGTTCTAAGCATATACTACCAACATTCGTCGGAGTATATTCTTTTTAGTATATGTGTAGTACAAGCATAGCATCTACCTTAAAAAACATTCTAAATTTCATGTTCTTTGCATATACTTCAAAGTATATTCTCGTACCGAATATACTAAGTATATTCGTGTACGTAGGATCTCGGAATATACGTAAAAGTTTATTCTTAGAATATACCTTTATCGAATATTCTTAACACATACTTATAAGTACATTCTTAACACATACTTATAAGTAGATACTTTTAAAATATCTTAAAAATAATTTGTATGTATAGGAAGTATAATATTAGCCTTATAGATTATCAACTTCGTTATTTTTTAGAATACACAATTAATAAAATTTATGTATGTAGGTAGTATTGGACGAATTTCATTTCAAAATTGTTGTAGGGTAAAAAAGTTTAAACATTAATTGTATTAACGTTTACACAGATACTATTAAAAATTCGTTTTCATAATTGAAATGACTTTACCATTTCGAGTTTATCATGAATCATTAGTATTTTTACATCCTTGGAATTTGAATTTAGGTACATTCAATTCAATAGGCCATTTCGCAGAACCAAAACGTGCCAAACTGCACAACCAAAGCAACCAAAGGCTTTGGCGTTGCCAACCGTCGAGTAAGCTTTTTCCGTCAACTTACCTTAAAAATTCCCACTTTTATAAAAAAAAACTTCCCTCCTGTTTACAAAATCTGAGAAGATATGTTGAATTATTTTCAAATATTTTGATTTTTTCTTAATATTTTACAATTTGGACTGGAACAATAATTCCCGAGTTAACTTTTTCCCGTTATCACCTTTTAATCACCTTTTATGTTGAAAATTCCCGCAAAAAGGGAAATTTCTCTCCGTTTGGCAACACTGACCACCGATTTTGTTATTCCACAATACATTCATAACCCTCCCCCCCCATCATATTCTGACCATTTCTATTCTTACCTGAATGGATCAGGGATAGGAAAAAACCGTAAAATATGAAAAAGAAAACAGGCATTTCATTATTTCATTATTTGTATCATCTATGGATCTATGCAGTGTTAAGGATGAAGGCGAATGATGTAGTACTAGGACTAAAGAACATGCATAATCTGTTTATTTTGTTTGCGGTGCTTCAAAATACATATAATCTATTTTGATAACTCAATATTACTTAAATAGGTAAGTACATATAAGTATTATATAAATTTTAGTTACCTATTATGCATAGTTTAGTTTAGCTAAATATTATATAATGATTTATATAAATAACTAAAATTTATAAATATGTACTTACTTTTTAAGTAATATTGTAGAATGTAGGTACTAACTACATTCTCATTTGCAATTAAAATATGTAAATAGATATTTGGTAGAACCAGTAGAACCTAAGATGAGATTAGGTGATGCTGAAAACATACTTCTAAGCAATATAGCACTTGATAGCACTTTCTTAGAATATTCTTAAAAATATAATATTCTTCCCATACAAAGATGTGCGGTAGTACGTTCTTAGTATATAAATAGAAGGTTTATAGCACTTCCTTGGAATATTCTAAAAAGTACCTTCTTGGTATAAACTAAAAAGATGTGCGGTAGTATGTTCTAAGTATACACATAGAAGGTTTATAGCACGTCCTTGGAATGTTCTAAAAAGAACATTCTTGGTATATACTGAAAAGAAGTGCGGTAGTATATTCTAAGTATATACATAGAACGTTTAAGTACTGTAATGTAGTATATACTCAGTATCTGTTCTGCACATTCGCAATAGTAATTACGCACATTCTCAGTATATACTTTTTCTGAAAAGTATGTTCTATGAATCTACTAAGAACATGAAATTGTTATGTGGGTATAAATATGGAAAACTAACATTCTACAATTATTCTACAAAGAGACAAAACAACAATAATACGAATAATATTTCCGTTTTCTTATAAATAGAATGTTATTTTTAAGTCACATCGCCTACGAAAGTTAACTATAAACATAATGATTTTTGCATTATTAGTATATTTCAACGCAAAGCGATGAGATATTTTTAGCTCTATGTACCGGGTGTCCCAATAAGAATGGCTCTCGGCCATATCTCAGGAACCGTTTATAGTACAGCTTTGAGAAAAAAATATTTATAACAAAATTTTCCTCGGGAAAAGCCTGGAAATTATTTTCAAAATTGTATGTCCACCGCTAGAGGGCGTAATTGAATATCAAAAATTAAAAAATAAAAATTTTACACAATTTACCTAACGAAAGGGCCCTGGAAATCCAATCATCGTATTCTTCATAAAATTCTGCGCATATTTGATTTCACAAGTTTTGCACCTTTGCAAATAAGAGGTGGGGGTGAGTGGGAACCTTCTTATGAAACAATTGCTGTAAGTCCGGTTCTGCTAAATAGAATTTTGCATACTTGGTTTTATTGAAAACAGCTCTTTTTCGTCAATATAATTGTCTTATTTTCGAAATAGCCTAATAAGTAATATGCCAGCTAGTAGGCATTATTTAAATATTTTCGGAAATCTGGTTTTCTTTGGAGAATATTAGATGTCAAATCACTCATGCAAAAAATTTTGGATCTCCGATTTGTCTGAAAATTGGTATATAGCTTCTGCGGGACGTAAAAATAAGATATTTAAGGTCAAAAAATCTTCTTCTTCTTTTTTTCTAAAAATGTTATTTTATGCGATTTTACAGTGATTTGGTGTTTATTTAAACAAATTTGCATTTTCTGTCGTAAAGTATCGATGAAAAACATAATATTTTAATAGAAAGAACTCAAAAATGTCATTATATGGCATTATAACAAGTTATTTTGAATCAAAACAAGTTTTTGATCAAGTTTTATAGTGTAAAAAACGTTAAAATAACGTTTTTTGCATTTTCCTCCATTCCAGGAGCGTCATTTGAAATTTTGTTTGGGGGGGGCAAGCACTATATATACAATACATTATATATGATGTTATGATGAATATTAATGTATTTTTTGTAAATTTCGGTCATTTTTTAGGGCCAGGGGGGGGGCAAATGCCCCCCCTGGACGCCCAAATGACGCCCCTGCTCCATTCCCAAAATACATTATCATCGATTTGGCTGAAAATTCGCCCACAGATAGCCAAAAGATAGGACTTTAAGTGGTTAGAAGGATTTGAATTATATTACAATACCAAAAAAGTTACATGCAGTAATATCAGACTCAAAAGTATATATTAGTCCAGTCGGGATAGCATTTGACCTTGAATGCCGAGCTGCCCAAAATTTTATTTTTCTGATCTTTAGGGGAGTCAATAGTAGCCTAAATTTAAAATCACGAATGAATTCCTCCGTTACGTTAGCAGCCATCTTGATTTTAAAGGAGAACCTGTTTTGCTCAATATCTCCGCCATTTTTAAATTTTCGACAAAAATGGTAGGAACTGAAATTGTTCCAAATAAATCGTATTTACAATTATTACAATTTCTTTTTAACAATTTTTGTCGTGAGGTCGATATTTTCGAGTTAATTGTACTTACAGTAGACGCCTATATTTTTGACTATAATATTGCATGTAACTTTTTTGGTATTGTAATATAATTCAAATCCTTCTCACCACTTAAAGTCCTATGTTTTGTCTATCTGTGGACAAATTTTCAGCCAAATCGATTATGACGTATTTTGGGAATGGAGAAAAATGTAAAAAACGGTATTTTAACGTTTTCTACACTATAAAATTTGATCAAAAGCTTGTTTTGAATCAAAGTAACTTGTTATAATGTCATATAATTACATTTTTGAGTCCATTCTATTAAAATATTATGTTTTCCATTGATACTTTACGATAGAAAATGCAAATTTGTATAAATAAACACCAAATCACTGTAAAATCGCATAAAATAACATTTTGAGAAAAAAAGAAGAAGAAAATTTTTTGACCTTAAATATCTTATTTTTACGTCCCGTAGAAGCTATATACCAATTTTCAGACAAATCGGAGGTCCAAAATTTTTTTTGCTCCAAAATTGAGTGATTTGAAATGGAATGGCCCAAATACAAGTATGCATTTTTAATCCTGTATTACAAAATTAGACCAAATTAGCAATATAATACCGAAAACCGCATGTAGATACCTTTTTTCTATCTCGAGATATCTTAAGAAACGTGTAAATTTTAAACAACTGTTAATGTCACCGGTAAACGATGTTAAGGAAAAGTAGTATGCTATGTAAAAAAACTAAGAAACATTTTCCAGATGTAAACGTATATAATTAATTAAAACAACAATAAGACAAACAACACTATAAAATATAACAAAGAAATAATACTTACTTAGTGACGACCTAAATGTTCAAATTGTTGCCCATCATTTTCGATGCAAGCATTTACTCTTTTAAGAGTAGATTGAACAGCAGTCTCAATTTCTGCTTTCGCAATGCTTTGAATGGCGTTTCGTAATCTCTAGATTCTAGATTATATTTTCTCGATGTGGGCCTAGCGGCAAAAACAAGTTCTTTAAATCCGTCCCCACAAATAAAAGTCTAAAACAGTTAAATCTGTTGCTATTCAATCTACTCTTGAAAGAGTAAATGCTTGCATAGAAAATGATGGCAACAATTTGAACATTTAGGCAGTCACTAAGACTAAGTAAGTAGTTGCTTTTATTTCTTTGTTTTATTTTATGGTGTTGTTTGTTTTATTGTTGTTTTAATTAATTATGTACGTTTACATCTGGAAAATGTTTATTTGTTTTTTCCATAGTGTCCTCGTTTACCGGTGACAGTAACAGTTAACAGTTATGTTTAAAATTTACACATTTCTTAAGATATCTCGAGATAGAAAAAAGGTATCGACATGCGGTTTTCAGTATTATGTTGCTAATTTGGTTTAATTTTGTAATACAGTATTAAAAATGCATAATTGTATTTAATATTTTCCAAAGAAAACTAGATTTCTGAAAATAATTAAATAACGCCTCCTAGCTTGCATATTACTTATTACGCTATTTCGACAATAAGGCAATTACATTGACGAAAAAGAGCTGTTTTCAACAAGACCAAGTATGCAAAATTCGATTTAGCAGAACCGGACTTACAGCCTTTTTTTCATAAGAAGGTTCCCACTCACCCCTACCTCTTATTTGCAAAGGTAGAATTAAACTTGTAAAATCAAATATGCGCAGAATTTTATGAAGAATACGATGATTGGATTTCCAATGCCCTTTCATTAGGTAAATTTTGTAAAATTTTGATTTTTCAATTTTTGATATTCAATTACGCCCTCTAGCGGTGGACCTACAATTATGAAAATAATTTCCAGGTTTTTCCCTAGGCAACTTTTGTTATAAATATTTTTTTTCTCAAAGCTGTACTATAAACGGTTCCTGAGATATGACCGAGAGCCATTCTTATTGGAACACCCGGTACATATAACTGTAGTAAATAATTTTTCCATTTAATTTTATTATGTGTTATATATGGGATAGTAGGGACCAAGCCCGTATTATTTGCGTAAGCTCTCGAATAATTTATTGCATCAAAGCTTAGGACGAATTAAAAGTTTATGGCATAGAAAATAGTAAATAAGCTTTTGTAAATGGTAGTTTTTGAGCTTAATTTGCATGTTGTAATGTAGGCATCATATTTTCAAATTAATTACAAATTTGCATTTGAAAATTGATCTAGAATGGAAGAGCGCGTATATAGAAGCGTATTTTCACTTTGTAAACACTGATATAAATATTATGATTTTCAGAAACTCGCTTGTTTAAATAAAGAAATTGCTTTTTATAAGTTATTGAAATTGAAATACGTACATATCTAAGCTTTGATTCTTTGCAATAGCACAGGGGAACAGCAGTTTCGTTTTCTTAAATCTGTGACTTGTTTTCAACTTACTTTTAGCCCCTGAATTAAAAAAAAATCGCTTTTGTCTATCACATGCAAGTTTTATCTTAACACATCAAATCAAAGTTTTATATTAGTATTTTCCAAATACCACAAAAGTTATACAAATTATGCATCCTAGACTTAGGCAAATATGCAAATAAAGACGTATGAAATATGCGCATAAATATGCAGTGTTTTACACAAAAATATGCATGTTTATGATAAAAATATGCATATAAAAATAAAAAATAGGTACATATTATAGAAATAACCCAGAAAGTAGTATTTGTCTTATTTACAAAATATTTACAATATCTTCATATTATTTTATAGTAATTAACATTTATTTATTTTACAAACTAAGCTTACGTACTTAATATTGTGCTAATATGAATTATTAAATGATGTTTAAATTTTTTAAACATGGCTTCTGTGTAGACAGTATTTTTGTAAATGAAACAACTTCTTTTTACATCAACTGATATGACTGGAGCATTTTTCAAATTTACGATATTTGCTTTCAAATCAAATGGTTCCTAAAAATGTCTTGAACTAAAATGATTAGTAAATTTCACCTATACTGGCTCCTAGTCTATATTAACATATTTTCAGCTTGCTATTAATAATCTTTTTTGGTACGCGGGATCCAGGCCTATATTGTTAGATGTATTTAAAGCCTAATCAATATAACTGTTGAGTGATTGGCTATGACTGGTTTTCCGAGTATGTTTGATTGCTAGGGGTACCTACGTATTTCTATGTATTTCCGTACAAAAGGGTTAGCCAATTTAACCCCACAAATACGCAGATAAAATAATACTATTATGTTTTGAATTAGAATTTCAAATTAGCTAAAAGTGTTAGTATATTGAATGCAATTCATAGCATATTCACCAAATTGTTGATAATAGATTAATAGTTATTTATGTATCAAGTCAGTAAAGTAACTCTTTATCGAACGAGTCTGATATTACGAGCAGAGGGAGCGAGGCGAGTAACAGACGAGTTCGATAAAGAGTCTTTACTGATGTGGTGCACACAAAATTTTATCGCCAATCATAAAAAAAGATTAACACTTACTTAATACTTACTAAATTACATCCTTCTAATGAAAAAATAGTGTGTGCAATTTGTACACACGTAACAAGTTATACTTCTATTATTATAATTTCAACGAAATAAATATATTGTAAACAGTTTAATTGTATTTTTATTTAAATATTAAACTAATTTTAATACTTAAAATAATACCAAAAATTAAAAAGAGCATTAATAGTTACGTCATTGTTTATGAACTGTATAGCCTTGCGCAGTTGCTTTTGTCTTGATCAATCGTAGAAAATCCAATAAATAGTTTTACTAACAAATTATCAGTAAATATCTATCACCGTCCTATATTTAATCGAATTAATAAAAACACAATTTCACACACTATTTGCATTAATACCTAACTTAAAAGATATAAGAATTTTTTTAATTTTAACTCTTACTAATTACGTAATTACGTAAGTAATTAATTAACGTAACGTAATTACGTTATTTACTTACGTAATTAAGTTACTCTCGGATATTACCAATACTTCGCGAGTACTTCGCACTTACCCGGGTAATCCTAGAATTACCCGTTTACCTAACTATAGGTACCCGTAACATACATAATATACGTTCCTTCTTGCTTTTTCATGAAGTGTTGATATATGTCGTTTCCCACTTTTGATTGAGTCGGATAATAAGTAAAGTTATATCTCCTACAACTATTTTGATTGTAAAATTTAATACGGAAATTATAATAACGATAATATATATGATAATATTTATGATATAATTATACTTCGTATGTTATTTTCTATATTAGTTTATATGTAGTTCGATCTATTTAATATGTCGACGCTGTCAAGCCAAAACGGCATAAACGACATTAACTTGATTTTTCAGGAAACACAAAAAACTGATTATTTTTATTTTTACCAATACAGCTTATCTGCAAACTGACTCAAAAAAATTGGTGATTTTTTTTTTCAAATTTTAATATTTTGTTAACAATAATGTGGCTGAAAATACTATGTGAAATAAATTAAAAACTAGAAAATGGCGCTTATGTCCAATCAAGATATAACATTGGTGAATATGCCAAACTTACCTCTGGCGTTTGCGTCGATCGCATTGTTGTAAGGTTAGCCAAAATGGCGCTTAAGAGGGATATATGCCATTAATGAAAAAAAAAAACGAAAATTAGAAATTGTCGTTTATGCCAACAAAAAAAATAATGAAATTACGAAGATTTTTGATAGGTTTTATTTTTTATTAATCAAAAATACATTCTAAGTTCTAAATTCTTTAAACATGTTTTTGGTGCTAGGATGAAATACTTAAAAGTAAATAATACTCAAATAGAAGAGCTATACAAAAATTGGTATAAAAATAAAACTCAAAAAACACTTTCAAAGAACAACAACTTAAAAACTAAGAAAACACAAAAATCAGAGGTACATAAAAATAGTTATTTTTTAGTTTCTAAAACAAATAAGAAAATAATTATTCACAAAAATAACATAAGATTTACTTCTTTTATATAGTTCAAAATAAAAGTTAGTAAAAAAAAACAGAAAAATAACAGAAAAATATTTTTCCACCTACCTCTACCGAAAGTATACTTTTCCGGACCTGATTGTAGGGAGCAAAGTTGTACTTTTCCTCCCTAGGGAGGAAAATATTTTTCCTCCCTAGGGAGGAAAAGTAAAAGTGACGTCATAATATTTCATTCATGAAATATAACTTATTGACGCCCTGTATAATATCTATTTTCTATTACGGAGTATCTATACATTTTAACGTTTATTTATAAAACATCCTGTATTTTGCAGAATGGTAAAAAACAGTAAATTGTTATTTTTATTTAACAATGTTTACATTAATAATTTGACTTATATTTGACAGCTGACAGTTATATTGTACCTACTTGTTGTTTTAGTTCTAATAAATTTTGTTGGTTAGTTACATAAATAAATTAAGTAAAAATGACAAAATGACTTGTTATTTGAGGAAGGTGGAAAAACCATATGTATAACATGGGAGTAAAGTGCCTTTTCCTCCCTTGAATGATTACTGCCCTCCGCTACGCGTCGGGCAGTAAACTTCATTCTCGGGAGGAAAAGTTACACTTTCCTCCCTTGTTATACAAATAGCTATAACGACTTTTAACTTTTAAACATTTAAAAAAAAAATTCACTCCGTTTCATCTTTTACATCTCTGTTTCATCCAGTTGATCTGGAACTATGTTGTTCATTTTAAGAGATAAATATTCTGCATGATACTCTGGTTTAATAATTCTGTTGCTAAGTTGAAACATGATGTGAGATCGTGACTAAATATTTCTTCTTCTGCTGCAACATCTGGTGGTTCCTCAATGATGATAATGTCATTGCTAAAAGCTTCTGCAATGTTGGCATTATAAATGTCATAAACCTCTAAGAGGAATATAGGGGAATTATTGCCAGTCTGTATATCATTTTGTGCTACTTCGGTAGATGGCTTATTTTCATTTAGTAAAACCATTATTTTTAATTTCTGCTATTCTTCTGCAACAAAAATATGGCATAAACGCCAAAAGTCGATCGCCATTTTTAGCTATATAAAATTGATTTGAACTATATGCTGTAGTACAAAAAGAATTGTTCATCACACTAGTACAAAGTTACAATAAAAAATTTTAAAATAAACTTTTTATTTGCGCAATTTTTAAAAAAGAAACCTGCATAAGAATACCATTGAGGAATGGTGCTTGTGACAACCACGATGTAAATATTTGGTTTTGGCATAAACGCCTCATAGTTTTTAAAGAAATTCAGGGTGTTTACGCTTCAAAAATCAATACAAATTGAAAATATTGCAGAGGTAAGTAATATCATGTTACTTATCCATAAAAATTGTAAAAATACATACCTTTACTATTATTACTGGACCGAACTGTACACAATGATAATCTTACGGGCACTGGCGGTTGTGTCAATCGGTGTTCACGTCGACCTTCACGTGCGTGACTAGACTGGCGTTTATAAAAACTTTAAACCAATATTACACCTATTTCACTTTGTTTTCGGCTATGTCGCGGTGACTGTCTGGTGCGGAAATTAAAATCCTATTTTTTCGTGCATCTACCTCAAAACTGGTCATTTTGGCGTTTATGCCGTTTTGGCTTGGCAGCGTCGATGTAAGATTGTTTTAGTTCTATTTACTTTACAATCTATATAGATATTGCAATAAGTTGTTAATATATTATTAGACATTAAAACTAACATTATTAGTTTAAAAGTTAATAAAACACCATGTATAATATGTAGTTTATTACTTACTAAATGATATTACTTTTCATTCTTCTTAATAGGCCAAGTACCCCACACTTTGCTTTTTCTAGACAGTTAAAACTGAGTTTGGTTGCATAGCCCAACACTCTATTAGTGATACGTCCCGAAATATTCTCATTATTCTCTTTTGTATCATTTTACGGCTATGTTTATTCCAGTTAATTTTTCTCTTTTGTATCCATTCCGATTCTATTTTGCACCTATTTCTACTGTTTTCAGTCCTGTTTTATGGCAAAATGATAAATCAACCCCGAAACTAAAGTAGGATCAACACCGATCAAAATTACGGAACAAGAAATGTACATAAATCACCTTAAAAAGGACAAAAAATGCGCACCTGGATGGGTAAACCTCTGCACGGACGACATCCCAATGAGGTCAACCAAGACTATGATGACCATATTATAGCGTCGAAATATTGGTTAACATCAGGAAGGATGTTCTCTGAAAAGGTAGGTTCATTACTAGCCATTTAGGATCAGGTTAGACCAACCAAAAATTACCTGAAATATATGGTCAAGGACCCCCAGGTCCAAAACGACAAATGACGATAAGGATGTCAAGCCCAAGAAACTATTTAACTTAGTAGGAAAGATCATTCATCAAACTGGGACTTCTCCAAACAAACCCTATACTATACTATTAATACATTCTGGAGAGTATACTTGAGAATGACAACTACAAGCTAAACTAGGATCGCACTGTGCTCACAGATCAAACAGTGACACATAATAGACCAGATCTCTTCTTCTTCTTCTTCTTCTTCTTTATAAGCGCTTCTGCTTGTTCATTGGCGGATCGATACCTCTATGGAAGGTTGTCACTCCATATTTTGCGCGGTCGGCCGATACTTCTTCTACCGATTGGTGATTTATCTCTTGCTATATTGACCACACGTGTCTCCCCCATTCTGGTTATGTGGTTGTTTCATTCTTTTTTCTATTTAGTGTCCATTCGTTTATACACTGTACGTTACATTGTCTTCTAATATCTTCGCTCCTCTTTCGATCTCTCAGTGTATTTCCTGTAATTCTTCTCAGTACTCTCATCTCTGCCGTTTCCAGTAGTCTTTGTGTTGTGGCTGTATCGGGTCTTGTTTCTGATGCATATGTCATTATTGGTCTTACACTGGCTTTATAAATTCTTGACTTCATCTTAGTGTTAATATATCGGTTTCGCCATATAGTGTTATTAAGGCATCCTACCAATCTATTTGCATTTTTTACTTGATTTCTCACTTCTTTGTCTAGGTATCCGTAACTTGACAATGTAATTCCAAGGTATTTTACTTCTATTTAGTCCAGAAAGCCACTGCGCATCCGCTAGGAAAAATATTCTAATTCGGATTTTTTGCACAATCTTATTCAAAAAGGACTCCTTTTAACAAATTTGCATGTTGCCAGGACCAAAAGTTGGTCAAAAATTTTTTAAACGTTTTTTTTTTGTTTTTTTACCTAAAATAATTTTTTTTGCATGGAAAAAAGTTTTTTTAGGTTTTTTGGATCATTCCAAACAGAAAAGGTCTTTAGTAACTTTTCTCTAAAATTGATAGTTTTTGACATATAAGCGATTAAAAATTGACAAATTGCGAAATCGGCCATTTTTAACCCTCAAAAACTATGTGAAAAACTGAAAATTTGAATGTTGCCAAGGCAAGTAGATATTCTTTAAACATCGATTGATGAAATCCCGAAGAGTTTTTTGCAATACAATTTTCAAAACTCCTTTGTTTTTTAATTGTTAATCAAGCGTGCGCGACACTATTTTCCACCGACAGTATGGTGCAAATGAAAGGAATAAATTCGTTATTTCGTAAACCGGCGACTTTACGGAAAAATCCCGAAACAGGTCGATTTTTATTTTTAAGTTATGATATTGTGGCATATATGGTATACTAGTGACGTCATCCGTCTGGGCGTGATGACGTAATCGATGATTTTTTAAAGGAGAATAGGGGTCGTGTGGTAGCTCATTTGAAATACTCTTCAATTCTCTATTCAGTAATGTAAACATTTACATAATTATTTATACAGGGTGTCCTTCTACTTCTTTTTTTGTCAAATAATTTAATTTATTAAAAAATTTTTGGACACCCTGTATAAATAATTATGTAAATGTTTATATTACTGAATAGAGAATTGAAGAACCTTTCAAATGAGCGAGCACACGACCCCTATTCTCATTTAAAAAAATCATCGATTACGTCATCACGTCCAGATGGATGACGTCACTAGTATACCATATATGCCACAATATCATAACTTAAAAATAAAAATCGACCTGTTTCGGGATTTTTCCGTAAAGTCGCCGGTTTACGAAATAACGAATTTATTCCTTTCATTTGCATCATACTGTCGGTGGAAAATAGTGTCGCGCACGCTTGATTAGCAATTAAAAAACAAAGGAGTTTCGAATACTGTATTGCAAAAAACTCTTCGAGATTTCATCAATCGATGTTTATAGAATATCTACCTGCCTTGGCAACATTCAAATTTTCAATTTTTCACATAGTTTTTGAGGGTTAAAAATGGCCGATTTCGCAATTTTTCAATTTTTAATCGCTTATATGTCAAAAACTATCATTTTTAGAGAAAAGTCACTAAAGACCTTTTCTGTTTGGAATGATCCAAAAAACCTAAAAAAACTTTTTTCCATGCAAAAAAAATAATTTTAGGAAAAAAACAAAAAAAAACGTTTAAAAATTTTTGACCAAGTTTTGGTCCTGGCAACATGCAAATTTGTTAAAAGGAGTCCTTTTTGAGTAAGATTGTGCAAAAAATCCGAATTAGAATATTTTTCCTAGTGGATGCGCAGTGGCTTTCTGGACTAATTACTTGTTCAATACTGATACCATTAATTTCTATTTTGCATCTGATTGGTTCTTTACTGATTACTATTGTTTTGGTTTTCTGAGATGAAATTGTCATATTGAATTCTTTTGCTTCTATGTTAAATCTGTGGACTAATCTTTGCAGACTATCTTCATCTTGGGCTATCAATATTGCGTCGTCTGCATAGCAGAGTATTCTTACTTCTTTGTTTCCCATTCTATATCCGCTTCCTTTGTTGACGTTTTTGATGATTTCATCCATGATTAAATTGAAAAGCATAGGACTCAATGAGTCTTATTCTGCTGCCTATATCTATAGGTTCTGTAAGTTGTTCATCTATTCTGACTTCCATTTTGTGGTTTTGGTAGATGTTCTCAATAGTTTTTATCCATATCTAGAGAGACTTCTCTATTATACAGAAGATGGATTACATCTTTGAGTCTTATTCTGTCAAATGCTTTCTTCAAGTCAATCAGACATAGAAACGCTGGTCTATTATACTCTAGTTCTAGTGATTTCTCAGTAATTTGCTTTATGACGAATATTGCATCCGTACACGATCTTCCAGTACGAAAACCCTGTTGTTTATCTGCTAAACTTATCCTCTGATTCATTAGGTCTTGTAAAATTTTAATTATATGTTTAAGGGTAGTATTTAACAAGTTGATACCTCTGTAGTTTTCTGGCTGCTCTTTATCTCCTTTTTGAATAGTAGAATTAGTTCGCTTGTTCTCCATTCTTCCAGTATTTTATTGTGTTTTATGATTTTGTTAATTAATGTTGTTAATTGTTCTGTAATTGCTGCTCCATAATATTTCAGTAATTCGTTTGGTATTCCATCCTGACCTGCAGATTTTCTGTTCTTCAGCTTTTCGAGTGTTTTTCGTACTTCTTGTGACTTATATTAACATCTTAATTTGGGGTAATTTCTGATGTTTCCGGTTCTAGCATCATTTGTTCTTCCTCTGTATAGAGCTTTTTTAAATAGTCAATCCATGTATTCTTTTCTATGTGTTTTGGTTCTATTAGTTCCTTTAACTCCGTTCTTCGACCTCTTATAAAGCGCCCTATTTCCTTTTGGAGACAATAAAAATCATATTCTTTTTCATCATTTCTTTCGAAAAACGTTCCCAATGATCATTTTTTATTCTTCTTACTATAGTCTAAGAGCTAGTGAACCCTCCGACTAACGGTCGTCCTGTAAGGCTAGAAATTTTTCTAGTGATAATTCATAGCACATCAAGGCTAAAAACCATGACCTGGCAGGCCTCAGCGGTGCACGTGTATCTACAAGGTGAATCGAAAAGTGCAAATTTAGGGGGTAAAATAAACTTTCTCCTGTAAGGTTTAAATTTAAGTATGTGTTTGACTAAGTCATTTAGAAGAAATGTGTACAAGGACAGGCGATTCTGAAGAGCATAAGACCTTGCCAGGCGAGGGGAAAGATTAGGGGTTTTTCCTAAAATTAAAAATTATTCTTTTTGCATCGAACAAATTTTTTTTAGGTTTTTTGAACCATTCCAAACAGAAAAGGTCTTTAGTGAAAAGGTCATTTTTAACCCTAAATCGGACATTTATCTAAAAATTTCAATGTTGCCAAGGTACGTAGATATTCTTTAAACATTGATTGATGAAATCCCGAAGAGTAATTTGCAATAAAATGTCGAAAACCCCTTTGTTTTTTTAATTGCTAATCAAGCGGGCGCGTCACTGTAGTATAAGTGAGGACCTTTGAGTTTGCTTAAATTCATTATCTCGAGAATGGGCAAATTTCAAGAGAAATCCTCAGACAGGTCGATTTTTATTTTTGAATTAGGACTTTTTGGCATATATATAATACTAGTGGCGTCATCCATCTGGGCGTGATGAAGTAATCGATGATTTTTTTAAATAAGAGTAGGGGTTGTGTGATAGCTCATTTGAAAGGTTATTTAATTCTCTATTCAGTAATATAATCATTAGCATAATTTTTTATACAGGGTGTACAAAAAAAAATTTTCTTCTATTTGTCAAATTTAATCAAAGTTAATTTAATAAAAAAAAAATTTTTGTACACCCTGTATAAATAATTATGTTAATGTTTATATTAATGAATAGAGAATTAAATAACCTTTCAAATGAGCTATCATACAACCCCTACTCTCATTTAAAAAAATCATCGATTACGTCATCACGCTCAGATGGATGACGTCACTAGTATTATATATATGCCAAAAAGTCCCAATATAAAACTCAAAATCGACCTGTCTGAGGATTTCTCTTCAAATTTGCCCATTCTCGAGGTAATGAATTTATGCAAACTCAAACGTCCTCACTTATACCACAGTGTCGCGCCCGCTTGATTAGCAATTAAAAAACAAAGGCGTTTCCGATATTGTATTGCAAAAAACTCTTTGGGATTTCATCAATCAATGTTTAATGAATATCTACCTACCTTGGCAACTTTGAAATTTTTAGATAAATGTCCGATTTAGGGTTAAAAATGGCCGATTTCGCAATTTTCAAAATTTTAAATCGCTTATATAACAAAAACTATTAACTTAAGAGAAAAATCACTAAAGACCTTTTCTGTTTGGAATGGTTCAAAAAATCTAAAAAAAATTTGTTCGATGCAAAAAGAATAATTTTAGGAAAAACCCCTAATTTTTCCCCTCGCCTGGCAAGGTCTTATGCTCTTCAGAATCGCCTGTCATTGTACATATTTCTTCTAAATGACAGTCAAACACATACTTAAATTTAAACCTTACAGGAGAAAGTTTATTTTACCCCCTAAATTTGCACTTTTCGATTCACCTGGTAGATACACGTGCACCGCTGAGGCCTGCCAGGTCATGGTTTTTAGCCTTAATGTGCTATGAATTATCACTAGAAAAATTTCTAGCCTTACAGGACGACCGTTAGTCGGAGGGTTCACTAGCTCTTAGACTACTACTGAATATGTTTCGTTCCTTATAGTTTTGTAATTATCGTATGCCTCTTGTGTTTTAGATGATATGTATTTTAGGTAAGCTTTTTTCTTCTCTTTACATTTTTCCTTCACTTCTGTACAAAACCATGGAGTTCTTCGTCTTGGAAGCGATTTATTTTTATTAATATTTCTTTCACCAAGAACTTCCTTGGTTGAGGCTAAGATATTAGACTTAATTTTTGCCCAGCTTTCTTCGACTCCGTCACTTTCTGTGATATACATGTTGCTGCTTTTTTCCGTTAGTCTTTTTTGGAATAGGTATCTTGTGGAGTCGTCCTGTAAGCTTTCGACTGTAATCTTGGTGGTGTATTCTGCTGTTTTGTTATCGCATATATGCGTTTTCATGCTGATTTTCGCTTGAAGCATGATCGCTTCCTATTTCTGCTGATGTTAGTGCTCTTACATCCAAGCTTAGAGACGGGTGTAACTCTCTATTCGACAGAATATAGTATATCACAGACCTTTGTCCTCTAGTGTTTTCAATAGAATATTTGTATTGTTCTTTGTGAGGGAATAATGTATTGTTAATTCGTATTTCATTTATGTTGCAGAGGTCCGTCAGAAGGTCTACGTTTTCATTTCTGATATTTTCATTATATCGCTGTTTTATTCCCGGAACTCTGTCATTGCCAACACGGGCATTAAAGTCACCCATAATGATTATATATTCATCATTTGGGATCTCGTTTATTACAGCCTGAAGGTGTTCATAGAAGTTTTCTCTTATGGTGGCATCCCTGTTGTCCTCAGGTGCATAGATCGCTATCACGTTCAGAGGTTTGACATCCAGTTTGACTTTTACACTAACTATTCTTTCGGAGATATATGGGCACTCTTGTAATTGGTGTACAAATTGTCTGTGGACTAGCAGTGCGATTCATTCCTTGGCTCTCGTATCTTTTTCTAAACAACACTGTAAATCATCAGATAGTCATCCAGCATAATTTGACCCTTTCCTTTTTTCTTGGTCTCTTGTAGTGCAGACATGTGTATATTTTTTTCTACAAGCTCTTTTGTGACCAGATCTCGTACTAGTTAATAAATGAACAAGACAAACAACACTAATTATTGATTTGGCGATACCTAACAACAATAACCTATGTACTAAATTTACAAAAAAATCGCAAATTACACAGATATGAAAATTCAAATACGAAGGTAATGGAGAATGCAAAGTACCCAGACAATGCCTATTTTTATGTCTACTACTGGAGTCATTCCGAAGAACCTCCTCGAAAACATAAAAAAGCTGGTTCTAAATGAACATTTTTATAAGATCATGCGGAAAGCTGTACCTCGACGGCCAGATGTGTACGAAAATTTTTGGTAGATACTCGTGTACACTAAGTCACCTAGGGCTCGATAATACGGAAAGAGTCCCACTAGGGCTCAATCCTCTTGATACCGTAGGTACCTGGGATGAATAAATTTTCCCTTTAAAGGGAGTATGAGCAGTATGGCTAAATATGGATAATGCCACAATTGTTCTAATTTTTTATTATTTGAATAAGTATTTCCCATATTTAATATTTTATTTAACATGTACAAAATAGCTTAATAATACGGACGAAGCTTTGAAAATCTACCCTTTAATAACACAAAACAGAAATACCGGAAACTGGGTTAATCGTAATCTAATCTAATCAGATGTATTGATTGATTTATTTGAAAATCAAACACGGTCTTTTTATTTATGAGCCTGTCAAATTCAAACCGATGGAAACGGAGAGAATTGGTTTGGAATTATTAAAACATTTTTCGTATATATATTCACTTTTATTCTTCTCTGCATTTTTATTATAATGTCGAGATGAAAATTTTTATACAATTTTATCTTTCTGATAATTAGGAGAACGTAATGGAAGATTCTGAGAAACACGGTGTGCGTCATTCTGAAAAACTATTTGGAAAACAACTCCATTCAAGTAGTTTTTATTTATAACTGTGGCATTATTAAGTTTAAAAATATAACACCTCTTCACACTTTACACTTTTAGTTAAATAGTATGCCGCACTTTTATACATGTATGTATTTATTTGTAC
Source organism: Diabrotica virgifera virgifera (assembly GCF_917563875.1). NCBI lineage: Eukaryota > Metazoa > Arthropoda > Insecta > Coleoptera > Chrysomelidae > Diabrotica > Diabrotica virgifera. Next base: position 249,450,903 of record NC_065448.1, on the reverse strand, counting down.
TTTTATACAAGAGGTGTCTGGAACAAACGGTGTAATTAACAAAATAAATTTTTGGTCTCCATGAAAATCGAAGAGCGATAACTACAAAAAATTAGAGTAATTTGAAACAGGTTTCAAACGCAAAGACAAAAGTCCTTGTCAGAACTTAGACAAGGAAACCCCTTATCACCGTTGCTAGTCAATTTGGCCTCAGGATATGCAATAATAGTCCAGGACGCATCTGTTTTGAGATGGACGTTGAGAGGTGACTCATATTTTTTTGCAGAAATTGCTTGGAATTAACTCATATAATAATAATTAAGTTATCCTCCCACTCAAAAAGGTCCAAAACATTGTTTAAATAATCAAAATGTCAAAAAATGAAGAAAATATTCGACATTTTTCTTCGTTTTTTTATTATAACTTTAAAAGTATTCACTTTCGAGAAATGTTGCACTAACATAAAAGTTGCATAATTAAATTTCCTACAATATAGGATTAGTTAAAAATTTTAAAAATTGTCACCCTTGTTGTAAAATAGTAATAATTGCGAAAAAACCATAAAAAACAAGTATTCGCATTTTACCGTTTTCAACCATTTATGCTACTCTTAGAACCTTCATATTTTACAAAAAAAAAACTTTATCGTATAATAAAATAATACTGTAAATTCCATTAAGATCGTTTCAATAGATTTTGCAAAATAAATTTTGCAAATCTAGCTTCCGCAAAAAAAAATCATTTTTTCAAAATGTTGCAGGACTGAAAATAAAACAGATAGCAAGTTGATTTTTTTTGCATATAGACGAATACTGTACCTTTCATATGCAATTTGAAAAATTAAAATCGGTTAACTACCACGGCGTCAGGAATTTTTTTAAAAATAAACATTAATTTTTTGTGCTACGAGCAGGAGAGTGGTGTTCGATTCACACAAGTTGGTTTTTACCAAAATTTCTTCCAATCTTTATCTAATATATTATTTTCTTACTCTATATATTCTCTTCCAATCTTTATCTAATATATTATTTTCTTACTCTAATTCTACAAAAATCAAACTAATTTGATTATTGCTTGTGAAATATTGTTTAAACAATTGCATATGTTTAAAAATAATAAACTTTTATTCTCTAAGTTAAAATACGAGATGAACAAAGAAAGTTTTTGCTAAAAAAGTGTTATTTCAAAGGACAGAGTATGTGTTTTTATTTTGCAATAAGCAAATTTATTTATTTATATCGAAATGTAGTAAAAATTAAAATTTATCAATCATTATCAAAGGTCATTGGAATGCCCAATCAGAGCAAACCTATCCGCTGTCCTGCGCGCAGCACCAAAAAATAATGTTTATTTAAAAAAATTCCTGACGTCGGCGTAGCGTGGTGGTAGTTAACCGATTTTAATTTTGCAGATTGCAAATGGAAGGTACAGTACTCTTCTATATGTCAAAAAAATTTCAACTTGCTATCTGCTTTATTTTCAGTTTTGCAACATTTTGAAATAATGAATGGATTTCAAAATTTATTTTGCAAAATCTATTGAACCGATCTTAATGAAATTTGCAGTATTGTTTTATTATATCATAAAGTTTTTCTGGTTAAAATATAAAGGTCCTAAGTGTAGCAAAATAAATGAAAAACGTAAAATGCCAAAACATACTTGTTTTTTTTATGTTTTTTTGCAATTATCGCTATTTTGCAACAAGGGTAACAATTTTTTAAAATTTTAGCCAATGCTGTGTTGTAGGAAATTTAATTTTGCAACTTTTATGTTTACGCAAATTTTCTCGGAAGTAAATACTTTTAAAGTTATAATCAAAAAACGAAGAAAAAAATCGAATTTTTCCTTTATTTTTTGACAGTTTCATTATTTAAACAATGTGCCGGACCTTTTTGAGTGGGAGGATGACTCAATTATTATTATATGAGTTATTTTCAAGCAATTTCTGCAAAACAATATGAGTCACCTCTCAACATTCAAATGTACCAATATTTTTATAGATGCGCCTTGGCCTATAAGTAAAATATCGTCTGAGCTGACAGGGGCATTTGCGAATCGAGGATCAAAACTATTGTTGGCCGTTGCTCGTGATCTAGATGCAATCGCTCATTCTACAAGAGACGTAAGAAAGGTGTTTTCAGAACTTGAGGAAAAAACAGGTAATCTGGGCCTTCGAATAATTGAAGAGAAGAGAGCCTAACAAGAGTTAGGCACAACATAACTATTAATAACCACGACTTGGAAGTAGCAAAAGAGTTTAAATATCTGGGAGCGGTAATCACAGATGATAACCATATAGAAGAAAAGAGATCTCAGCAAGGATAGCTGCGTGAATAGTGCATAATACTCCCTATCATAATTATTAAGATCTAAACTGCTAAAAAGACAATATAAGTTAAGAGTGTATATATCATTAATTTATTCGCCCAGTTGTTACACATGGAAGTTTTTTTATTTTATTTAGCGTATGGCTTAAGTACATCACAGAATAATATTTAGATTTATGCATTATAGGTACAATGCATCACAAACAGATGTCTAGTTTTTTTATATATTCGATTGACCCATCGGTTGCCATTAAAAAGTCTATCTATAGTATAGTCTGTGTATGCTCTACGTCGACAGTCCTGAACAATGTGTCTGATCGTCTGTCTTGCAGCGCCGCAGTCACAAGAAGGCGAGGGAAGTTTACCCCATCTGTAGAGGGAGTCGGCGTATCTTCCACAGTTTGTTCGAATTCGATTAAGCTCTGCCCAAATCTTACGAGAACGTTCAAATTCGCCAAGTTTTTCTATAATGTCCGGTAGACTATGGTAATGCGGATCTGTCTTACTTTCCCAATCTTCTCTCGATCTGGTATTTAAGTCAAAGTTGGATGCTGCAGCGCTTGAGCAGATTGTAGAGGGGGTAACCTGAATCGGAGATGGTTTCCAAGAATATCTGGGATGTCATTGTGGACTAGAAGCTGGCGACTGTCCATTATTTTGTTATATTCTTTAACCAATGCATGTTCGCGGCGTAGGTTGGGTGGTGCTATATTACTAAGGGTAGGTAGCCACATTGTAGGGGTGGGCTTAATTGTGCCTGTTATCATACGCATAGCACGGTTTAGTTGAGTGTCGACCAGGTGGGTATGCCTGCTATTTAGCCACACTGGTGCATAGTATTCTGCCACCGGATATATCAGGCCAAGAGCAGAGGATCTTAAAGTTGATGCTGTGGATCCCCATGTAGTGCCGCAGAGTTTCTGTATTAGTGTGTTTCAACAGCTTGTTATTAAAATACACTCGCAATTCTCTGTTTGCCAGCTTGTTGTTGAGATGAAAAGCTGATACTTCTGTATTTGTAGTACTTGGTTGTAGTCTCTATTTCTTAAGGTATTCGCTGAGGATGGATAGGTCACTTGTGAGAGTGATTTCTGTAGTTTCTAAAGATTGGTGGCTTGTTCCTAGGGTCCAGTCGTCAGTAAATCCAAACTTCCGAGATTCGGTTTCAGGCATGTCAGCAATATAGAGGCTGAAAAGTAAAGGGGCAAGGACAGAACCCTCTGGAAGGCCATTGTTAAGATTCATCTCTCTACTCGTCTCCTTTCTCATTATAACCTGGAAGGCTCTGTTTGTCAGCATGTTGTCAATGAGGTTAATTATCTTTCTGCAGGGGATAATACGGGCCAGTTTATATATTAATCATTGTCTCCAAACAGTATCATATGCTGCTGTTAGATCTATGAATACTGTTGCTGTCTTTTGTTTCTTTTGAAAACTGTCTTCTATAAAAGTTGTTAATGACAGCACTTGGTTCGTACAGCTTCGATGAGGGCGTAAGCCAGCTTGTTCAATGGGGACGTATTCTAGTATCCTGTGACTAATTCTGTTGAGCAGAAGCTGTTCTAAATAGTTTATATACCATGCTGAGCAGAGCTATGGGGCGGTAGTTTTCCGGCTTATCGTTTCAAATACGAAGATGATGGAGAATGCAAAATACCCAGACAATACCTATTTTTATGTCTACTACTGGAGTGATTCCGAAGGACCTCCTCGAAAACATAAAAAAGCTGGTTCTAAATGAACATCTTTATAAGACCATGTGGAAAGCTGTACTACTCTCGACGGCCAGATGTGTACGATAATTTTTGGTAGATACTCGTGCATACTAAGTCACCTAGGGCTCGATAATACGGAAAGAGTCCCACTAGGGCTCAATCCTCTTGATACCGTAGGTATCTGGGATGAGTAAATTTTCCCTTTAAAGGGAGTGTGAGCAGTATGGCTAAATCTGGACAATGCCACAATTGTTTTAATTTTGAAGTTATACTTCTTTACGATCGAGAGTGAAATTGTATATTACCGGGCGCATGCGCACACAGACAGTATGTAGTTCGTTGCTAATCTCTCAAGATATGTATGTATCAGCGCTGTCAGCGCAAATAAGCCATTAAAAGGATATATTAGTGTTTTTAGTAAATGTATTATTTATTATAATTTTTGTGTCTTTGGATTTGTCTTCCTCGGGAATAAGATATTTTATAATAACTTTAAGTATATTTAAAGTATTTTTGTATACTTCACTTGGTCTATTAAGTTTGTCAGTATGTATGAGAAATCCTGTAACCTGTCAAACCGAAGGGAATATAGCTCAGTGGGAGAGCGTGTGACCATAGATCGAGAGGTCCCGGGTTCAAATCACGCACGATTCATATTCTTATTTTTTTTAAATTTTTGGTATCGTTTTAATAAAAATTTTTTAAAAGTGGTAGGTAAGAAAGTTAGTTTAATATTTAAATAAAATACAAATATCCTGTTAAGTATATTTATTTATTTGAAATTATATAATAGAAGTATAACTTCTTACGTACGTACAAAGTACACACACATTCTTTTTTTTATTATTTGAATAATTATTTCCCATATTTAATATTTTATTTAACATGCACAAAATAGCTTAACAATACGGACGAAGCTTTGAAAATCTACCCTTTAATAACACAAAACAGAAATACCGGAAACTGGGTTAATCGTAATCTAATCTAATCAGATGTATTGATTGATTTATTTGAAAATCAAACACGGTCATTTTATTTATCAGCCTGTCAAATTCAAACCGATGGAAACGGAGCAAATCCGTTTGGAATTATTAAAATATTTCTCGTATACGTTCACTTTTATTCTTCTCTGCATTTTTATTGTAATGTCAAGATGAAAAATTTTATATAATTTTATCTTTCCGTAGGTGTAAAATATACTATACAAGATAATTAGGAGAACGTAATGGAAGATTCTGAAAAACACGGTGTGCGTCATTCTGAAAAACTATTTGGAAAACAACTCCATTCAAGTAGTTTTTATTTATAACTGTGGCATTATTAAGTTTAAAAATATTACACCTCTTCACACTTTACACTTTTAGTTAAATAGTATGCCGCACTTTTATACATGTATGTATTTATTTGTACTTTTATACAAGATGTGTACGGAACAAGGGTATCCATGGAACAAGGGATGTGAACCAAAAATTTTTGGTCTCCATGAAAATAGAAGAGCGATAACTACAAAAAGCTAGAGTAATTTGAAACAGGTTTCAAAAGCAAGGACAAAAGTCCTTGTCAGAACTTAGACAAGGAAACCCCTTATCACCGTTGCTGGTCAATTTGGCCTCAGGATATGCAATAAGTAAAATGTCGTCTGAGCTGACAGGGGAATTTGCGAGTCAAGGATCAAAACTATTGTTGGCCTTTGCTCATGATCTAGGTGCAGTCGCTCATTCTAAAAGAGACGTAAGAAAGGTGTTTTCAGAACTTGAGGAAAAACAGGTAGTCTGGGCCTTCGAATAAATTAAGAGAAGAAGAAATATACCCTCATAACCAAAAATCCAAGACCAAGAGTTAGGCACAACATAACTATTAATGACCACGACTTCGAAGTAGCAAAAGAGTTTAAATAACTGGGGCAGTAATCACAGATGGTAACCATATAGAAGAAAAGAGATCTCATCAAGGATAGCTGCGGAATTCAAACAGTAAAGTTCCCTGGTGGAATCATAACCTTGCAAATCAAAGGACAGAGGTTAGACGAAAATTTAATTTCGCCAAAAGGTCAGGTGAGTGGGGCGATTTTTGCAAAACCTGACTGACTACAATAAGGAACTGAGAAGGGCAAAAAGAGAATCGTGGAGAAGGCATTGTGAAGAGATAGACGGGACTTTAGAAACGTCAAGGCTTCATAAAGTTCTCTCAAAGGATCCTCAGATAAGTGTTCCCTCGCTTCAAAAAGAGACAGGTGAATACACTCAGAATGATGAGGACACCCTGAAAGAGCTTTTTAGGGTGCACTTTCCTGAGTCTGAAACAAAACTGATACCACTAGACACATGGCTAACCGGACTGGATATCATGACTTATGATGGTTCTAGGAAAAACTGGCATCAGGCAAAAGAAGTTATAAACCAGGACAAAATCAAATGGGCAGTAAGCTCATTCGAGCCATATAAATCACCGGGTCCGGACAGGATTTATCCAATACTTCTACAGAAGGGAAACGACCTTCTATTCAAAAATTTGTGTAAGATACTGCAGGTAATATATACTGCAGGTAAAAGCATGGAGGCTGATAAGGGTGGCTTTTATACCCAAACCTGGCAAAATCTGACAGAAAAGGGCCAAGTCTCTGCGGCCAGTAGTCTGATGTCATTCGTACTGAAAACCTTAGAAAAACTGCTCGATAGGCATATCAGGGATGGTATATTGGTTGAAAGCCCGATACATCAGGGCCAATATGCGTATCGAGCGGGAGTCTCCACAGAAACAGCACTACACCATCTCGTACAGAGGGTGTAGTACGTTCTAGAAAACCAAGAGGTGATGTTGGGTGCATTTCTCGATATTGAGGGAGCATTTGACAACACCTCCTACGAAGCGATCACACGGACGATCCGTCTAAAAGGAATAGAGGAAACAAGCTGTAGATGGATAGACGACATGCTGAGGAGCCGTGTGGTATATCGTCCCTTAGCTAACAACACCGCTTAAGTAATTTTTACTAACTTTACAGGAGACGAAAAAAACTACTTTTTGAAACACTGCCTAAGTTTAAAAAAATATCGTTAGTAAACACCGCTTAAGTTATTTTATTATCATTTCTTTCTATATTAATACGCGGAAATGAATAAACATTACTTTATTATATAGCTTACCTCTTAATCTTCTATAAAGACTTCTTGGATACTAGACTTTTCAGCAGTAAAACTCACGTATAAACATATAATCACAGAGCGACTTGTGCGGTGTTGACCATGATACAGGTTGACGACTTGCGCGGTGTCACTACTTTTTGAATTACGGCATCTGATTGACTGAAATCTAAACCATGTGACAAATGGTTAGATGCGCAATGAGCAGACCTATCCAACGGTATGTATATGTCAAAACCTTTAATTTTCGACTTGAGCGGTGTTGTAAGCTAAGGGACGACATGCTACGTTGCTAGGGGATACAGTGTCAGCTCAGGTAGATAGAGGCTGCCCACAGAGGGAGTCTTATCTCCTCTATTGTGGTCTGGTCATGGATGGCCTGATAGCTAGACTCGACAACGATAGATTGCTCAGAGATCGAATGCAACAGGCTCTGATTTACTAAAAGCAAGAATTCAGAGGAATTGGATCCTGTAAGTCTAAATGGTCTACATTTAAATCTGGTGAGTGAAGTAAAGTATCTCGGGATAATATTAGACTCAAGACTTACTTGGAATCAGCAGATAGAAAAAATCACGAAGAGAGCGGTAACTACGTTAATGGTAGCCAGACGTACTCATGGAAAAATGTGGGGTTTGAGACCAATCATGGTATATTGTAACATGTATTGACATGGTGGTAAAACCCACAATTACATATGCAACAGTGGTATGGTGGCCAAAAGTGCAGCAAAAAAGTGCTATCGGCAAATTAAACAAGGTGCAAAGACTTGCTTGTCTCGGGATCACGGGGGCTATGAGGGTCACACCTACGGCAGCTATGGAGGCACCACTAGATTTCCCTCCTTTACATATAACAATAAGAAGTGAGGCGAGAATGGGATATTATAGACTGCGAGAAAATTTGAGCAACCTACCAGTTAAATCAGGACATAGTAGAATAACGAATGAAACTAATGATGTCGAATGGATGATGATTTCTGACCATATGACATCAAGATACAAGCCTGAAGTACCTTTTCAAGTGGACATTTGCCCACGAGACGAATGGGACAGAGAAAACTCTCCATCCAGACTGCAGGGTTACAGCTGGTATATGGATGGGTCTAAAACTGCAGACGGTTCGGGCGCAGGAATATTCTGTAGTGGTCAAAATTTTAACATTTCTATTCCACTGGGAGAATATACCTCCATATTTCAGGCAGAGATTTTTGCAATCTTGCAGTGTGCAAGAGAAATCAACCTGAGGACATTCGAACTGCAGCAGGTTACATAACATATACATAGATAGCCAAGCAGCCATTGGGGCTCTTATAAGCCCTAAGGTGAACTCTAGGCTGGTGTGGGAATGTCGACAAGAACTTGACAGAGTGGCACAACATAACAGTGTTGTGGTATGGGCTCCAGGTCATCGGGGAATATACGGCAATGAAAGAACTGATGCACTTGCCAAGAGACCATCAGCTACAAAATACCTGGGTCCAAAGCCGGCCGTGGGAGTGCCAAAAAGCACCGTCCGCGAACGAAAAAAAAGCCTGAATCCGAAGCCAACACAACTCAGACTGGGAGAGTGTACCCGGACAAACACATGGCAAGATGTATATCGGACGGACATGTGCTGAGTTACAGGGCTGAGTTACTGCTGAAAACAAGCAGGAATCAGCTCAGAGTCATAACGGGTTTCCTCACTGGACATGCGCCAACTAGACCTGTACAAGCTGGTGCAGGATTCCAGAATTCTGGAATGGGTTTCATAAACAAATGGAAGATGTACAATAAGCCAAGTGGCGCAGTACAACCGGTTCACAACAGACGGCTTCCAGAAAAAAAGGATAGCTGCGGGAATAGTGCAATATACTCCCCATCATAATTATTAAGATCTAAACTGCTAAAAAAACAATATAAGTTAAGAGGGTAAACGTTAATTATTCGCCTAGTTGTTACATATGGAAGTGAGACATGGACTCTACATTAGCGTGAAATAAATAAGCTGCTGGTATTTGAAAGTAAAGTCATCAGAAAGATATTTGGTCCTCAAAGAGATGGATTGACAGGAGTGTGGAGGAGGCACCGCAATGCTGAATTCTTGACTTTGTATGGTACTGAAAACATCGTCAGACATATTTTTAAAAGCTAAGATAAGATGGGCAGGTCATTGGTAATATCAGAGGAAGACAGAGTGTTAAAGATAGTGTTTTTTGAGAGACTAGATGGTAGAAAATCAGTAGGTCGTCCTAGAAAAAGATGGAAGGATGATATTGAAACCGAATTATCTAGGATTGGGATTAGATAGATCCGAGACTCAACCCAAGTTATAAAGCCAGTCAAGAAGAAGAAATTATTTTCTATTTTTAAATGTCATTTTTATTTAAAAATAATGTCTTTAAAGAGATTTATTTTTCAGGAAAATAATTTCAAATATGTACGATTTACCAATTATTGCATCCATATCTTAACAAGATTAATCGTTTCGGATAAATATTTTATTAGATTCGTTTCAAACGAATATTATTGCAGCTTTGTTATTTCCGAATGGATTAGACGAGTACGTGGTTTGCTAATATTAATGACAGCCATAAGTTTCGTTTTGTGTAGATGAAATTGCTTACCAAAGAAACCGAGGAATATAATCAATGCATATAAAATGTAAAAATTTGTACTTAAATTGGTAATACTTTATTTTAAAAATACATGCAAAAACAATGTTAGAGGATTTACACACACTAAATAATTCAAAAAGAAAATCGACTACATTAAAAAAATGCAGATAATATTTATAAATTTTACAAGTGCTTTTGATATATTTATACGCCTAAAATTCCTAACTGCAACGGCTCAGAATCCCAACAGGCTCAAGTAAATTTTAACACTGAATCTTAGGAATACATACCACTTTTTTCCCCAAAATACATTCAACCTGGTATTGGAACGATAGACAAAGAAGGCAAATCTTGTGAGCAACAATATTGGCACAAAAAGTACAAGGACGACAAAAAGCAATTGAAACACTATGCAAAGTAACGAAAATGTTATGATAGGACATAAATGAACACAAAATATGTCATTATAAGGAATGAAGAGATAGCACGAATGAAGAGATGGCACAAAAACGCCAGATTACACAGAGATATAAGTTTGAGTATGCATCTTTAGCTGTCTAAATGTGACAAAGAAGTGTACAGAATTTTCAAAAGATGAAAAATATATGTGTGGAAACATGCGAAGTCTTCTTTTGTTGCAATGTAGGAGAAGATCTTTAAAAACATTAGGAGATGATGAAGAATAAGATCTAAATGCCATGAATATCAAATAATGGAAAACAAAATATAAGATTGAAACAAATGGAAAAGAGCATTCTAAAGCATACAATTTAAACAGGCACAATATAAAGACAACATCCCAAATAAACAACATGGAATTTATGACGTTGCCTTGTGCATACTGCTCCCGATCTTACATCGGCGAAACCAATCGTAGAACCCAAAATAGGATTCATGATCATTCTATATCTCCACAAGGAAAAGAAAAATTTTTCCTGTAGTTGGCTGTATACCATCAATCACAAAAATTGGAAAAAAAATCCTTTGTAAAAGGTATACCATTTTTATTAAAAATCCCTTTAGGGGCTACATCACAACAAAACGTTTTCGATTTTATAAAAATCATCATCAGTGTTAGAAAGATTGGATGCCAGCTGAGCCACCAAAGAAATATTCAGGTAAAAACCCTTTAAATATAATATGGATGCATTAAAGGTGCATACTTAAATAAAATGCCTTAGGATGGATACATGGCATCAAGGATAATGTCCTTAGGTAAGGTATTGAATTTCCCAACACGTGGGATGCAAATTGAGTTGTTTACATTCCAATGACTTAATGGCAACATTTATAAAATCGAAAACGTTTTGTTTATTTTATATTAAGGGATTTTTAATAAAAATTGTATACCTTTTGCAAAGGATTTTCATTCTGTATCTGTTAGCAATTCCGATTCAATTTCAGCTCTAAGCCAACACTTTCTTCATACAGATCACAAAATTGACTTTGAACAGACCCGAACCATAGCCCCCTTCCGTTTCTATAAACCAAGAATTATCCGATAAGCCATAGAGGTTGAAAAACGGACAAATTGTCTAAATAAAAGACATGGCTGCACCCTGTCGAATTCGACATGGAGCCACTTCTAAAAAAAACATCGTCCGCTCCAGTTATCAATCAACGAACCACTGTAAAAATTAATGGTCCTCAATCGGAATCACCATATTGCAGTGTCCAGTGAAATGTCTATGTGAAGTGTAGTGTCTGGAGCTGAGGAGACTGAGACCCGGAAACCTTGAAGATGACCTCAGAGATGACGTAGAAAGCTCGGCCCAGTAATAATCTATGCGGTTGAACGCGGAAACCTGGTGATTTTAATTTTAATAATAATTCTTGTATTAATATTGATTTTAGCTTTAAGTTAATATTATTAATCATTTTGAATTTAATTAACTTGATTCCTAATATTGTTTTTGATCATTTTTGCAACTCCATCTTCAGACGTTCTTTACAATTTATTCAGTGTATTAATTTGATATACAATTTAAATACAAAAACATAAATTGAAAAGGTTCGTTTAACCGTGTAAATCGAAATTATTCTGAACCTTTAAGCTATTTATTCATTTCCACAATTTACATTTTAAAACTGGAATTGAGATAACTAATTCCAGTAAACCAGCATCCAATATCTTAAAGACAACGTTTGTATAAATTAGGGACCGTAAGATTCTATTAAATTAAGATTTCCATGATAATTGCAATTGAATTGTCAGGATTGAATTTGACGCAAATCGAGAGCTTGTATTTTGTGGTGAAAGGGCCTGTGCATAATTACAAATCTAGTGGATTACAATGCTACCGAGTATGACGCTGTTGATGGCAGTGTCCGTCTTACTAAATGTAGTTTATTGAATGTAGTTAGTTGAATAGATATTTTAAATGCGTTTTAGTAATTTCGTATCTTTCTACAAGGTATGTAGTATACAGTATGATGCAAAAGCATGGAATAAATTCGTTATTTCCGAAACAGGCGATTTTTAAATAAATCTCAAAACGCGTCAATTTTGATTTTTGAATTGCCTTCAATTGCTATATGTATATGTGTTGGTTATTATGGGTCCATTTGCAAGGAAGCATATATCAAGGTATAGTCTAATGTCACTTTTGTGGGAAGTGATACGGCCTTTCAGATGTCTATTGGTTTGGCCAATATATTGTTTATTGCAACTTCCACAAGGCACACAATAGACTATGTTCGATAACTGGTTTGTAGGGGTTTTATCTTTAACTTTAGTGAAAATGGAACCAATTGTTAAAACTAAGGTTTTTAGCGATTTTTGTATTCTCATTAACTTATTTAAAAATTCATGTTACAAGACTTAACACCGAAACTTCGGGTGTATCCCGAAATTTCGAAAAAAAAAAGTTCGAAGAAAACGAATTTCGGGTATTTCCAAGATACGTAAAATTTGTATAAATTAGGACCGTAAGATTCTATTAATAGATTCTATAGATACACCTAAAAGATGGAGGAATAGTTAGCAATCTATCTCCCAGAAAATTAAACAGAGGCAGCTTCAGAATTAAACTGATTGAGAGATTTTCAAGAAGTAAAAGAAGAAGAGTAGATTCTATTAAATTAAGATTACCATGATAATTGCAATTGACTTGTCAGGATTAAATTTGACGCAAATCGAGAGCTTGTATTTTGTGGTGAAAGGGCCTGTGTATAATAGGCCTGGATCCCGCGTATGAAAAAAAAGTTGATTAATAGCAAGCCGAAAATTTGTTAATAGCTTAACGGTGTCTAGTCGGACAAACTTTGATATATGGGAATACTGGAACAGGGGCAGTTTTAATTGTGGAACAGGTTAAAAATTTGGAACGGTCAGACCACGAAAACGGCACATTTATTTTTTCCGACAGAACAGACTTAAACTCTCCGAACAGAGATTAAACTCTCATGCAAAAATCGGACTGCTATTTATCACCAAATGGGCGTTTTAATGAGTGGAACATGTAGAATATGTCAAATGACAGGAATTATGACTGGTGATAAATAGCAGTCTGATTTTTGCATGAGAGTTTGATCTCTGTGCGGAGAGTTTAAGTCTGTTCTGTCGGATAAAATAAATGTGCCGTTTTCGTGGGCTGACCGAAATTTCCAAATTTTTAAATTGTTCCACAATTAAAACTGCCCTTGTTCCAGTATTACCATATATCAAAGTTTATCCCACTAGACACCCTTAAGCTATTAACAAATTTTGAGCTTACTATTAATCAACCATTTTTTTTCATAAGCGGTATCCAGACCTATAATTACAAATCTAGTGGATTACAATGCTACCGACTATGTTGATGATGAATACTATGATGCTTCTGGCAGGGTCCGTCTTATTAAATGTAGTTTATAATTCAATCGATATTTTCAATGCGTTTGAGTAATTTTGTAGTTTTTTACAAGGTATACAAAATTTATATTATTATTCGTTAAATTTATACGAATAACTTTGGAGGGTTTCAGAGCTATGATGAGAAAATAATGTAGATATGACAGAGACATTTGATATTGAAAATGGAGTTAGGCAAGGTGATGCCTTATCAACAACACTTTTTAATACTTTTTAATCTAACTTTGAAAGCTGTTGTTATAGACCAAGAGGCAGCGCTGAAAAATCTATTTCAATTTACTAAAGCTAGATTTATCACAGTTGATTACTGTGAGTGTGTAGAGAAACATACTGCGGTCGGTCAAGCGAAACGTAGAACAGGGGTTATTGAGAGGGTATCAAAGTTGCACTCCTACGAAGGTAATTATTTCCATTTACTAATGCTGAAAATCAGTACACACATTCTAAATTAAATATAAATAAAAGTTATTATAGTCGGTCAGCTGTATGACGGGACAGAGCCGGTCGGTCGGCATAGTCGATTGAGAAAATGAAGCATTTTGGCTCGCAATTTTTTCGACCAGCATGGATTTACTTGAAATTTTCACAGAAGGGAGCAAATAGTCCAAGGATCAGTTTATATATCATGCCGCTATCATACGCTAAAACCTTGGGAGTGGTTGCCACCCCATCTCGGAGATGGGAATTTTTTATTACATTTTAACCATGTAATTCGATGGAAAAAGTGATTCTAAGAAAAAAATGTATTTTACATTTTCTTCGTAAAACCAATATTTTCGAGTTATTCGCGCTTGAAAATAACAGTTTTTCGACGAAAAAATCGACTTTTTTAGAGGGTTTTTTGAGAATATCTCGAAAAATATTCTATATATTTTTGGCGATAAAAAGTTTCTTCAAAAATAATTTTGTAGGATTTTTAAAGAGCTATAAGGTTGTGTAAATTAAATTCCGTAAGATCGCTTAGTTTTTAATTGGGGCGGGTTTAAAGGGATCAAATAAGGGGGTGTTTGCTGGTAAATAGAGGTTTTAAACAGCTATATCTGGCTAACTGTTCACTGTAATGAAAATCTATGTACAGGGTAATTTTAGTCATTAAAATAGCTACAATTTAGTAGTTTAAAATTTTTTTCGTATCTTCAGTATTTTCGGAGATATTATGAAGTAAAAGGTGAAAAATACCAAATTGCAAAAAATCATTTTTCTTTAAAACTCCCATTTTTCCAAAATTAGGCCATTTAAATAGATCAAACTCCTTGAGTCTATTGACAATATAAATATAAAAGGAACTACAGAAAGGTAAAGACGAATTTTGAATTAGGAAGGTAGTTAAGGGGTTGTTCTCACTGATTTTTTCGTAGAGAAAAGCAGGTACCGACATTTTTTTGATGATAAGTCACTTAATTTTCATGCTAGAATCTTTTTATTATTATTTTTTGAAAGGTCTAATTGTTTACTTGAAAAAAGATTATTTAAGTTTTCCTCGAAAAATGCAAATTTTTTCCATTATTCGGCTTTAAATATTTCAAATTCTTCATTTGACGAAAAAAGCTAATCTTTAACTTGCCGTATCTCGGTTTGTATTGGTCTTAAATATATTACTGGAAAATAATATGGTTTGTGTTACTAAAAGGTACAATTTTGATATCTACAATTTTTTTAATAAATGCATTTTTTTCGAGGTATTCTCAAAAAACCCTCCAAAAAAGTCGATTTTTTCGTCGAAAAACTGTTATTTTCAAGCGCGAATAACTCGAAAAATATTAGTTTTACGAAGAAAATGTAAAAAACATTTTTTTCTTAGAATCACCTTTCCATCGAATTGCATGGTTAAAATGTAATAAAAAATTCCCACCCCCGAGATGGGGTGGTAACCACCCCCAAGGTTTTAGCGTATGATAGCGACATGATATAGAAAATGTCCCGTCGTACAGCTGACCGACTATAATAACTTTTATTTATATTTAATTTAGAATGTGTGTACTGATTTTCAGCCTTAGTAAATGGAAATAATTGCCTTCGTAGGAATGCAACTTTGATACCCTCTCAGTAACCCCTGTTTTACGTTTCGCTTGACCAACCGCAGTATGTTTCTCTACACAATCACAGTAATCAACTGTGAAAAATGTAGCTTTAGTAAATTGAAATAGATTTTTCAGAACTGCCTCTCCGTCTATTAGAAAATTGGATATGAACGGCTGTAGATCTAATCTAATAATCTAGAATTAAGCTATAAAGCTGAAACAGGAAGCTGCTACGCTTGGTCTATATATAAAAGAAAGTAAAACAAAATAATATATGGAGTGCACAAAGTCGAATCAACATGAGAAGGTAACCACCATACGAATATGCCTCCACTTTTCCCTACCTAGGCTCAATAATAAATCAAAACGGGAACTGGTGTATGTTTTCAAAGACTGATAGTGTGTAAATAAATTTATTAAAATCAGCTAAGTACTTTCAGCATTTTTAATGCCATTATCAGAGCTATCGTCTTAGGGTTGTAAATACCTCAAATGAAGAGAAAACTTCGAACAAACACATTCTACTATTAAAAATTAAACCAGGATCTAACCACTGGTCAGGGTAAAAACCCTTGAATATATAAAATATCACATTTAATGTGTTTTTTAAAAAATGGCTACCATTTTTACAATCAACAGCTGTTCATTGACTGATACCTCTATGGAAGGTTATCACTCTATCTTCTGAGCGGTCGCCCGATACTTCTACCGATTGGTGATTTATCTCTTGTTAAATAATTGATGGATTCGACCGTTACTTGAGTTCATTTTATCTCACAATAAAACACTGGAAAACGTTTGTTTTCTATACTTCCACAAAATTTATTACAACTATGCTATTACTACAGCTGTTTCGGCAAAGCGCCTTTCTCAAGTGATATATTTTACAATGGGTTTGCCTTTTTAAGTCTTTAACTGAAGAGGTTGAGGAGTGGGGAGCTGTTTGTCTCGAGTTGGTCATTCAGAATTATATCTGTATTTTTCAATTTATTAATTTCCATTCATTCTAAAAGTGATAGCTTAAGGCCTTTATTTTGAATATGTAGAATTTGAAACACTTCATTGAAAGAATGATTATGATCTAGAAGGTGAAGTGCGTATGTAAAAGTGTCTGTTTTTCTATTTTTGAAAGCCCTTTTGTGTTCTGCTATCCGTTTGTCAAAAGTTCTGCCAGTTTGACCGATGTAAGTTTTCGGACAGTCACCACAAGTTAGTTTGTACACACCACTCTGTAGTTGCTTTCTCTTTCGGCTTTTATTGTTTTTAATATGTTTGCTTAAGTTGTTGTTAGTTCTGAAAGCTGGTGTTATTCCTTTCTTTTTTATGTAACTGGCTATTTTTGTTTTTATTTTGCCATTTTATGTGAGAGAGCAGAAGGTACTGGGTTCTTTCTGTGGTGGTGGATACGCTAATTTCAAGGCTTTCTTATTTTAAACCAAAAACTCCATAAGAAAGCCTTGAAATTAGTGTATCCACCACCACAGAAAGAACTCAGTACCTTCTGCTCTCTCACATATACTGGCAAAATAACAACAAAAATAGCCAGATACATAAAAAAGAAAGGAATAACACCAGCTTTCAGAACTAACAACAATTTAAGCAAACATATTAAAAACAATAAAAGCCGAAAGAGAAAGCAACTACAGAGTGGTGTGTACAAACTAACTTGTGGTGACTGTCCGAAAACTTACATCGGTCAAACTGGCAGAACTTTTGACAAACGGATAGCAGAACACAAAAGGGCTTTCAAAAATAGAAAAACAGACACTTCTACATACGCACTTCACCTTCTAGATCATAATCATTATTTCAATGAAGAGTTTCAAATTCTACATATTCAAAATAAAGGCCTTAAGCTATCACTTTTAGAATCAATGAAAATTAATAAATTGAAAAATACAGATATAATTCTGAATGACCAACTCGAGACAAACAGCTCCCCACTCCTCAACCTCTTCAGTTAAAGACTTAAAAAGGCAAACCCATTGTAAAATATATCACTTGAGAAAGGCACTTTGCCGAAACAGCTGTAGTAATAGCATAGTTGTAATAAATTTTGTGGAAGTATAGAAAACAAACGTTTTCCAGTGTTTTATTGTGAGATTATCTCTTGTTATTTGGCCACACGTGTGTCTTATATGGTTATTCCATTCTTTTTTCTATTCAGTGTCTATTCGATTATACACAGAAAGTTACATTGTCTTCTAATATCTTCGCTCCTCTTTCGATCTCTCAGCGTATTTCCTGTGATTCTTCTCAGTAGGTACTCTCATCTGTGCCGTTTTGAGTAGTCTTTGTGTTTTGACTGCATCGGATCTTGTTTCTGATGCATATGTCATTATTGGTCTTACACTGTCTTTATAAATTCTTTACTTCATCGTATTAGTGCTAATATGTCGGTATCGCCACATAGTGTTATTAGGTAAGGCATCCTGCCAGTCTATTTGCTTTTTGTACTGAATTTCTCACTTCTTTGTCAAGCTCTCCTTAGCTGAAAAGTGTAATTCCAAGGTATTGTATTTCCATTACTTGTTCATAATTTCTATTTTACATCTGATTGATTCTTTACTATTGTTTTAGTTTTATGAGATAGAATAAATTTTTATATTGAATTATTTTGCTCTCTCTTTTAAACCTGTAGTATTTTATTTAAATATTCTCTTGTAAAAATAATTTGTATGTAGAAAATATACCACGCATATATAACACGAAAAATATACCACGCACGTAATTATAACCCATGCATTTTTACCACGTTTTAATTATCCGAGTATTCAATAAACCAACAATTTTTTATTTTAAAAACTTTAATCGATAATTCTAATCTTTATTTAGGTGTACAGTGAATTAACTACGAATAATTTAATGAAAAAATCTAAATCTCTTGTGAAACTCGTTCGTTACTTTGTATACTAATGAAAGCTAGTCCTAAGCTAGCAGCACCCTTGCAGCAAACAATTCTATAGGTCTCTCTAATGTATTTTGTGTTTGATTAACTTCTCAGACGGTTCGAAAGCCGATTCAATATATTTTTTGTTATTGTGTATCAAGTTTTTATTTCAAATCATACTGTAACTTTCTAATATAACAAGTAAAGCATAAACTAAATTAAAAATGCGATAAAAATTAGGATGACAGCGGTAGAGATAATAAATTAAACTAAAAGGGAAGTTCCCTAGGTTGGCTGTATACCATATAGTTAAAAAACTCTAAAATGAAGTAAAAACCACTTCTATGTACTTGGTATATTTATTAAAATTTAAAAAATCCCAATGGATTGAATAAAATGTGTCCAATTCAGAACGTTTCCAGACCTATCGGTCCATCATCAGTGAATTTGAATATTTGCTAAATAGCCCCAGAACCAAACAATGGTTGAATTTATAATTCGATTTACATTATTTAAAAGTAATATTAAACAGGCTAAACGCCGATGTTACAAGATATAACCTCCGGGAACATGGTGAAACCCTACCAAGAAACTTAAGTAACCATCTTAGGCCAACGCTGACTACCAAGTGACTTGGTACTTGGTAATTACCGCTCTCCGCTACGCGTCGAGCGGTAACTCTTACTCTCAAGCAATAATGTATCACTTTTCGCTCTTAATACATAAATAACTATTATATCGATATATCGCCCGAAAATGTATCAATAAAATTTAAAAATTCCATTTTAATAGTTTTACATTATGTAAAATTGATAAATCGAGGTTAAATTTATTCTGCCAGAGCTACAATCATTCAACTTTTTTAAATACGTTTGAGAACATTATTGTCAATCAAGTATCAATCATATCAGCAATCACAATCTTTTGCATTAATAAAAATGCATTACACGTGTAGATGTAGGTCACTTTTTAAATAAAACTGTATTATTATTTACATTTGTCCTTCAAATTTATATTACATACTTTGCTTGTTACAATGCTATTTTATTTAGAATATGTACTTATGTAATAATGTGTAAATTGAATAAAATATCATCGTAATTGATTTTTTTAACACGTTAGGAATAATTTTACTGAAAATAATAAAGAAAGCTTATAGACAGGGAGGTAGTGTCAAATTTGACCGGAGCATTTTAGCATGCCTGTTTTGTTTTTATTTAGTTAGGTATTCCAAAGCATATTAACAAATGATGTGTCAGCTGGCCAAAAACCGGGGATTTTAGACAAGAAAAGGTAAAATATGAAACTTTATGGAAAAACGCTACAACTTATGTCAAATATTTATCTACGTGACTTACAACTCTTAATAGCCTTGCTGACTTCTTTCCTAGCTTTCACTCAGGCAATCTGGGTTCAAATCCAGGCGTTGAAATCTTTTTTGTTTTTAAAATTGACATTTTATTTTGAAAAATAATTATTTTTATAATACCACGTTTGTATTATTTATACGAGACAATATAAAAAAATATGTATCTATGTCTTTTATAGAATTATGCATAGAACTTAAGAATTAGAACTATGCATTTTATCATAAATATTATGATTGACCTTAATAAGCAAAGTTGTTGTAAATGAACCCCTGAAGCTTCCTGAGTTAGTACGACCAATCTAAGTGAAAAAGGAGGTTGTCCTCCCCCACCCCCTCCCGACATTTTTTTTATTTTATTGACAAACTGTTTTTTCTTAATGTAATATCGATGTAGAACCAAAAGATACATACAACCCTAATTTTTCACTTTTCTCTCACCAACCCCCATTTTTTAATAGCAATCCAAATATTTCCCTGTTCTCTATAATAGGTATATAAAAATGGATGTGTGTCTGTATGAGGAGCGATCAATCAAAACGCAATAAATCTTGTTTTTTTAAATTTGAGTTAAATTAATATTAAATAGCTTTGTCATGAAATATATCCAGTGGTTATATTAGAGCCAATTCCTTCCAAACGCAATATATCTAATAGAAAATAGCTATCGAAAGTGTGTAAATCAATCAAAACACAATAAATCCAGTATTCCGCTGAATAACGCCCTTATTATAAAAATAATTATTTTTCAAAATAAAATGCCAATTTTAAAAACAAAAAAAATTCAACGCCAGGATTTGAACCCAGATTGCCTGAGTGAAAGCTAGGAGAGAAGTCAGCAAGGCTATTAAGAGTTGTAAGTCACGTAGATAAATATTTGACATAAGTTGTAGCGTTTTTCCATCAAGTTTCATATTTTACCAATTCTTGTCTAAAATCCCCGGTTTTGAGCCAGCTGACACATCATTTGTTAATAAGCTTTGGAATATAACTAAATAAAAAGAAAGCAGCCATGCTAAAATGTTCCGGTCAAATTTGACACTACCTCCCTGGCTATTATTATTTTGATATCTTTAATGATTTGTGTTTATTTATAAAATCCGCAAGGAAAAATAATTGCCTGTAGTCGGCTGTATACCATCAATCACAAAAAATTAATTAAAACCCTTTAAAAAAGGTACCTATATTTATATTAAAAAAAAAATATTTTTTAAATTTAAATAAAATTTTTTTATCA
This sequence comes from Diabrotica virgifera virgifera, assembly GCF_917563875.1. Classification (NCBI taxonomy): domain Eukaryota; kingdom Metazoa; phylum Arthropoda; class Insecta; order Coleoptera; family Chrysomelidae; genus Diabrotica; species Diabrotica virgifera. The sequence continues at coordinate 249,429,773 of NC_065448.1, read as the reverse complement.
ATGTTGAGCATAAAATTGACCACAAAAGTAATAACCACCAAAATCACCAACGAAATTGATATAGCAGATGAACAACAAGGCTTTAGATCCGGACGATCCTCTAACGATGGAGGTTTTGTCGTCAGGCAATTTATGGTTAAATCACTAGAATACAACGTCCCTATAATATAGGATTAAACACAATACAAAAAACAATACGATAAAAACCTGCAGTCAATCAAAATTTGCATTTATTTATTTTAAGGTTTTATTCAAACCTAAATACGCTTATTAATTTTTCTGCGGCTGTAATACAAAATTTCTATTTTGTAAACCACTTTTGATAATACCACTAGGTACATTGTAATACTAAAATTTCATTTCCGAATCATATAACACAACAAAACCATTGTTTCACTCCAAAAAAGCACATAAACTGACAATGACAAAAATAATCCAGCTTTTATTTTATCTAGAATTGAGAATTTGTCATCTATATACACAGTTTCAGCTGATAGAGAAATATTTCCTCTAAAATTGTTTAAAATTAATTTTTTTTATTTAATAAAACTCCAACAGGAATCTTATGATTATTGCTATCTGATCATTACTATGATCAATAAGCAAGTTAGTTCTATATACAAAATATTATAAAAAACTTATCTAAAGTCATATTCAACAATATTCCTTAGGCTCTAATACATTACAGTACTACTAGCTAACGTGTACACTTTAGCCGCACTTTGCTCTGCTTTTTCACTTTCACGCACTTGAACTTATTGCACTAACTCGAACGGCTTCGTTCCCTTAAGTCTTCTTATCTGGTTGGCGTTGTCTAGGAGATTGATGGCCTCGACATTCACATGGTTGGAGAGCCTATGTTCATGACTCTCGGCAAACTTACTTACTGTCTGAATAACCGTATCCATCTGGAGGTCTCGATGAAGATCACAGTTTCTGAAGTACCATGGAGCTTTGACGATGTTCCTATTTATACTAACTGGGATATGTTGTTCTCTTTTGTTAGTAAAATTGACATGAACAGATTTTGTTTCATTTAATTTGATACACCATCGCCTGGTCCAGATGTTAATTTTTTCAACAGAATTCTGTAGTATGGTTGCTGCTTCCTCGTGGTTTTGTTCGACGGCTAGAATGCATGTGTCGTCTGCAAATGTCGCAATTGTGTTAGGTTCTAATGATGGAATATCACTGGTATAGAGCAGGTATAGCACTGGCCCCAGGACACTTCCTTGTGGAACTCCAGCTTTAATTTCTCTTAATTCTGAATATGCTTCCTCAATTTTAACTCGAAAGTGTCTGTCGGATATATATGATTCTAGTAGTTCAGAATATTGTTTTGGTAAGTAGCATTTCATTTTATGATATAATCCGTCATGCCACACTTTGTCAAAAGCCTGCGCTACATCGAGGAAAATTGCAGAACAGACTTTTCCTTCTTCTAAAGCTTTTTCTACTATATCTGTTATTCTATGCACCTGATCTATCGTTTAGTGGTTTTCTCTAAACCCAAACTGATGATTAGGAATTAGATTTTCTTCCTCTATAATCGGTTTTAGTCTCTTCAAGAGTAGTTTTTCATATAATTTAGACATGACAGGTAACAGTGAAATAGGCCTATATGAAGAAGCTTCTTGTGGAGGTTTTCCTGGTTTTAGTGTCATTATAATTTCTGCCACCTTTCATATCTTTGATACGTACCTCAGCATAAAGGAAGCATTTATAAGATGTGTTAATTTTATTATAGCTTTCCTTGGAAGTTGCTTTAACACTTCCCCAGTAATCAGATCAAATCCAGGAGCTTTCTTTGGATATATATTTTCTTTTATTTCCAAATATAATTCTTTTGGAGTTACAGGGCTAATCTCCATTTCATCTTGATCAGGGAGCTCCCAGTTAATTATTTCTTGTTCTTCATTTGGTTGAAGAGTATTTTCTAGGTGATCAGCAAACCTGTTGGCCTTTTGTATATTGCTTCTTGCTCAGTTTAAAATTATATAAATAATAAATAAAATATATATTTTAATAAATATATTACTAAAAGTCTCCAAAAATGTGTACAATACAAGCTCTTCATTTAAAACGGTAATTTTCCTTTTATTGTTATTTATTCGAATAATATGGTATATATTTTGTACTAGTACACTTTAGAAGACCAAAAATAAGCATTTTTTCAAGATTTTTTTCTCAGAACATTTATTAGAAGTGAACATAAAACTTTTTACATATTAATTTTTAACTCTTAGAGAATAGAAAAAATATGTCTATTTTCATTTATGCACGTACACTAATATTGTAGAGGGCGCCAAAATCGAGGCCTCGAAAAAAAGTAGTTCCGATGGCGGACAGTTAATCTCAGGATTGGGATCTCTGAAACAAAAAAATCGTACGCCATTTGCAAAAGGAAGCTTTCTTACATGAAAATTTACCACCGTTAGTGGAAAATTCGCAAAGAATAGATTTTACGGAAATTTGAAAAATATTTGTAAAAAAAACGCCCGTTTTTCTTCAGTTTTTCAGGGTTAAAACATATTTATTTTTTATTTTTTGGTAAAATTGTGGTAAAATGTCACGCAAAAAACTTTCCTTTTTCAAATGCAGCACGATTTTTTTGTTTCAGATATCCCAATCCTGAGATTAACTGTCCGCCATCATTTTTCGAGGCCTCGACTTTGCGCCCTCTACAATAGTAGTGTACGTACATAAATGAAAAATATATACTTTTTGTACTCTCTAAGAGTTAGATATTAATAATAATTAATATGCAAAAAGTTTTGTGTTCATTTCTAATAAAGGTTCCGAGAAGAAAATTCTTGAAAAAAATGGTGATTTTTGGTCTTCTAAAGTGTAACAGTACTAGTCTGGGCTGATTATCGGAGAATGGGCCATTTTTGGGAAAAGTTATTTACCAGCAATTTTATTGCTGGAATCGAAGCTTATGATTATATATATTGATAATAGTATGCAAAGTCCGCAGATAGTGTGCTACTTTTTTTATTAACAAAATGGCGCCCCCAAATCGTGTTTTTTTCAATTTTTGCTCCATAACTCCGATCATTTGAATTTAACACTAAAAACGCTCTAATAAAAATTCACCGAAATTAAATTTTGCATAAAGACATGTTCTTCCCGATCTGCTCCGACGAAAATTTTCCTCGGAAAATGCGGGTTTTCGCAACAAAATCTTTAAATTTCAAATAAAGTTTTAGGTAAGTAATTATCTACCAATAATTAAATAACTCGGTGACATAAAAGCTTTCTTGGTTTAGATTATAGTTCCAGAAGCCGGTGAAAATTAAACGAATATTTTAACAACAATTCAATTGTTAATTAATAATTTACGGTCGCAATAATAACCAAAATAATTATGATACACTGATCAAACTTTGAAATTTTATAAAGATGATATGCCTATTTAATGTTTTGTCGACAAAATATAAATTTATAATTTTTTTGAATAATCTTTAAATATTTAAAAAAAATAGTTATAAACAAATTAACGTTTCTCAGAAAGTTTTTATTATATTATAATTTTAAAAAATAGTTAAACTGCGCATTTCAAAGATCTTGAAAATGAATACTTTAAAACTTTTTTGCAACTATTTGCAAAAAAGTTATGAAACAGCAAATTAAACATACTATTCCTACGTTGTTTATAATGTTTTTTTAATTCTTTCAAAGCGTAAAAGTGAGTTTAAAGTACAAGCTAATTACTTACAAAAAATATCGATTATAAGTTTAATATTTATATTTTAATTAAAGATAATAATTATTTTTTTTGTAATTTACACGCGCGAAAGTAGACTAATACAGTACCGTAGCTAAAATTTTCACTCGAAAGGACGATTGCCGCGCGACGTGCACTAGTTAATAAATAAAATTATGTATTATAACCCGTCCACGGCTCTGTATCAAGCCTACTTTCGCGCTAAAAGTTACAAAAAAAAAACATCTTTAATCTTTGATTAAAACATAACCATTGAACTAATGTTTGGTATTTTTTGAGAGTAATTAGTTTGTACCATAAACTCACTTTTAAGCGTTGAAACAATTAAAACAAATTTTAAACAACGGAGTAATCGTATGTTTATTTTGCTGTTTCATAACTTTTTTGCAAATGGTTGAAAAAAAATTTTAAAGCATTCATTTTCAAGAAATTTGAAATACGTATATTAAGTATTTTTTAAAATTATAATATAATAAACAATTTCTGAGAAACGTTAATTTGTTTATAACTATTTTTTTAAACATTTAAAGATTATGAAAAAAAATGAAAAATTTATATTTTGTCGACAAAATATTAAATAGGCATCACATCTTTATAACCTTTCTAAGTTTGGTTGTTGGTTGTTATTCCGACTGTAAATTGTTAATTAACAATTGAATGGTTGCTAAAATATTTGTTTAATTTTCATTGGCTTCTGTAGTTATAATCTATACCAAGAAAGCTTCTATTTCACCAAGTTATTTAATTATTGATAAACAATTACTTGCCCAAAAAATGTATTTGAAAATTCGAGATTTGGTTGGGAAAACCCACATTTTCCGAGGAAAATTTTCATCGAAGCAAATCGGGAAAAACAAGTCTCCATGAAGAATTAAATTGGGGTGAATTTTTGTTTGAGTGTTTTTGGTGTAAAGTTAAAATCTTCGGAGATATAGACCAATAATTGAAAAAAATACGATTTGTCGGCGCCATTTTGTTTATAAAAAAAGTAGCACACTATCTGCGGACTTTGCATACCTATATTATTAATATATACAATCATAAGATTCGATTCCAGCAATAAAATTGCTGGTAAATAACTTTTCCATGAATTTTGCTAATTAGCCCAGAGTATTAGCATACGTTATAATTCTACCCTGAGAGAATGAAATTTCGATTTGCGGGCGCCACTTTGTTAATAAAAAAAGTAGCGCACTATCTGCAAACTTTGCATACCTATATTATTAATCTATAGTCTATAGGATCATAATATTCGATTTCAGCAATAAAATTGCTGGTAAATAACCTTTCTTTGTACTTTACTAATTAGACCAGCGTATTATAACTTTTTTTTTTTTCAAAATTTAAATATTTTGCAAAAAACGAAAAATTTATATTTTGTCGATAAAATATTAAATAAGCATCTCATCTTTATAATCTTAATAAGTTTGATCAATGTATCATAATTGAGGGGCTTAAGATAAAAGGGATCCAAGTGCACTTTTACTAGTTTGGAGATATTTAAGATTAAAGTTTTTTGGATAATTAAAATTCCTTGTACATTAGCTACTGTTGTACATAGAATTATTTTATTAATAAATACTTAGAAAACTATTATACTTACATACATTTTCAAAAAAAATAACCAATTCAGCTGTATTTTGATAAAAAGCACTTGGACCCCCCTTATTCTAATTATTGTCTGGTCTAAAATGTATCCTTAGGATTTTTACAAGAAAAAAAGGTGAGTTTTGAAAAACATGTATTAATGGCTGTATTGGATACATTATTTATTTATAATATGAAACGCTGAAATAAAAAAACGACAAAAATATCTTTAACTCTACACTAAGCAAGTTTCACTCATAATCAGATTCCAGCACTGCAGCATCTTCTATGTCTTCGCCAAACTTAGTTGGCTGCGAGGAAGACTCCAACGTTTCAGTTTTTTCTTGATATCCTTCTTCAGACACTTCGTTGACGGTATTGATTTTTAATTTTTTATTCTTGTGTTCATGTGGAAGCTTGTTGTAGAACTCGTGGTAAACCGGTGGAATAAAATCAAGAAGTTTTTGAATATTGTCCCATTTCAATTTATTTATTTTTATCGGCTCAACGTTAAGATTTTTTTTAAACATGTTTTCCATGGTAGTAGTAGGACGTCCAGTTCCTTTTTTTACACATGCGCATGTAAAAAATACAGTCTCTTCATTTAATGTTTCCTTAAAAGAAAACGAAAAGGTTTCGGAAGATTTTTTAAACAAAAAGTACCGCACTGGTCTCCATTTAAAAAGAACACCATCAGTGTCTTTTTTTGGGATCACTTATAACTTTGTTTATTGTTTCAAAACTGTAAAAGTTTGCTTGGTTCATTCGATGTACATTAAACTTTTTACATGCTGATTGAATTAGCTGGGCCCAGTGCTCTGGAATAAACACCTGTGGATTCTTACGCTTCACTTTTTCGATTATACCAAAATCTCTGTCACATTCCATAAATGTATGGCCTGGTTCCAAAAACTTGTGGTGAATCTCTTGAATATGAGTAGATTTAACCAAGAACATAAACAGCTTTACAATGTTTTTATTTTTGTTCTGCCCACCGCAGCAATCGCTGTATGCTATGATCTTGGTAACACTTTTAGAAAGTATATTTTTTACAAAATAAATGAGGCACGAGCCAATCTCTTGAGATCCTCTGCTTGAAGTGGATTCATCACAGATGAACATTTCTGATCTTTCTGTGGTTATATTGTGAATACAAAAATTATACGTCCAAAGCTGTCGCAAATAAAACGCTTTAGAGGTAGTTATTAAGGGTGTGGGAAGGGTTTGCTGGAGATCAAAACAGATGACGTTCGTATCTACAGATGTTTTGTATTTTTCACTATCTTGATTTTTCATTGTTTCGGCCATCTTTGCTTTCCGTTGATGAAGCTCTTGATCAAATTTGGTTATTTTTACTTTTTCTGCATCTGCTGAATATTCTATAATATTTCTATAGGCGTCACATCTACTGCATGTATCTGAGTTTGGCCTGTGAAATCTTAGGTTAAACTCCGTGTTAAAAATGTGTCTGTAATATGAGAGCTTCACTGGATCCTCATGTAGTTCCTCGCATTGTTGAACATATAACTGGTACATTTTGTTTAAATTCAAATCCGGAGATAAGTATCTTGTATTCAAATTTGAATTCCTTGAGTAATGGCTTATATATTTTGGAAATTTGGATATATGCTCCATAGCACTATTACGTTTTTGTGGATCCATTCTTTTAGTAGGTTGTTGCCCTCTTAAATCTTTTTCGCATACACCAACCTGATCTGTTTTCTTGCAAACAGTTCTAAATCTTTTATTGCTTATGTTCAATGTTCGAAGAAAGAAAAGTTTGCAGACTCGCTTATTTAAAAGAAATATCTCTGTGCTGTAGCTTTTATTTTTCTCTGTCAATTTAGACCGAGCTACGTTCTTCTTTTTTATACAGGAAGATACAAAGGAATTTTGAAGATCATATGATGCCAGTTTGTAAAAGCTTTTGAACAAATGGGCTCGTTTTTCTTCCGAGATATTTTCGTTGCATTTATACCTGCAGTTGTGATTGTACTCTTGCACAGATCGTGCAGCATGTTTTTTTCCTTTATAGCCCACATATGCCATTCCAGTATTGCGTAATTTTTTACTTTTGTTAATTTTCCATTTGCTTTCATTTCTCATCTTTTTACGTGTTTTGTTTAAGTTTACATTTTCTGAGATTAAGGATTCTTCCGATGATGATAAACTACCTGGGTTAAAATCACTTTCTTCACCTGTTTCAAACGGGTCCACGTTCTCTGTAACAAAACGTACTAATTACCAAATTTGGTTAAAAGCAATACTGCTAAAAAATTAAGAAACAGAGTCCGAGTAACAGGCTGTATACCATAATTTAAAAAAAAAATTTATTAAAAAACTGTTAAAATATTGTTAAGCTATTTAAATAATACTATAACAGACGATGGTTTTTATTTATGTGCATTTTGCGAATTTTATTTATGTATCAAAAGCGTCACGATTTAGCCGTAAACCTCAATCTCAATGAAAAATGTACAATAAAGTATGAATAAAGTCAATTTTAAGGTTAGCTCAAAACAAAAATATACCCAATCCGAATAGAACTAGCATTATAAAACTTAATAAACAAAAACCTACTCACCTTCACTGTCACTGCCATAATTATTCATTTTATATTAATTTTTTTTAGCTATTTCTACCGTTTTTAACTATTTTAAACACAATAATATCCAAGCTAATAAAATACTTTACTTTCTATAAATAGAAGTACATTGAATTTAAGTTGGAATAAAAGGGAACCAAGTGAGCGCTTGGATCCATTTTAAACTGAACGTTTCTACATTTTTATTTATCAAACTTTTTTCAACGCCCGGTAGATGGCAGTCTATGTATGAAATTACTTAGATCCATTTTAAAATGAATAAAACTATACTTTAGGTATTCAAATCTGTATTTAACTCGATATTTAAAAAATTGCACTTGGACCCTTTTTATCCCAAGCCCTTCAATTATTTTGGTTATTATTGCGATCGTAAATTGTTAATTAACAATTGAATTGTTGCTAAAATATTCGTTTAATTTTCACCGCCTTGTGGAATTACAATATGTACCAAGAAAGCTTCGATGTCACGAAGTTATTTAATTATTGATTAATAATTACTTACCTAAAACTTTATTTGAAAATTAGAGATTTTGTTGGGAAAACCCGCATTTTTCGAGGAAAATTGTTGTCGGAGCAAATCGGAAAAAACAAATCTCTGTGCAGAATTTAATTGCGGTGAATTTTTATTTGAGTGTTTTTGTTGTAAAGTTAAAATCTTCGGAGTTATAGAGCAATAATTGAAAAAAATATTATTTATCGGCGCCATTTTGTTTATAAAAAAAGTAGCACGCTCTCTGCGGACTTTGTATACCTATATTATTATCATATAGCAAAAATGGCAAACTGCCATTATTTTTTAATGCAGATTTAATGCTAGAATATTACACAGGGTGTGTGAACTTTGAGAAATTTGAGAATAAGACACAGTTTGATTGGTACACCCGGTATACCTGGTATACCGGTATGATCATTTACCTGTCTAGCAGTAATTTTATTACAACGATATTGTTCAAGAAAGGGGCTATAAAATGTTAAAAAAATCACTTAAATCGGACAACAGATTTAGAAAATTCACGACATCAAAAATTTCCCATTTTGTGGGGTGGCCATTTTTTGTGCCGCTCAGTGTATTATATTCGCGAACTAAATCGACTATACGCTGTGCGCTCGTACGTAGAGGGATATTTAAAAATTCGCGAGCGCCAGTAGTGACAAGTCTGTAAACGTTTACTGGAAATTTGACATAAATGTCAAAGTGATTCATTTAAAATTAAAATTAAAAACATTAATTATAAAAAATATTAGTTGGTCAAAGTTGTGGTATATATTTTTACCTTAAATATACTTACGTTTTAAATACTGATTTTAGGGTTTTTTTAATGTTCCGTAATATGTAATTATAAATTAATCTATTAACAGATTATTCTGAGCTTCATTGATGAGGCATAAGGATGCTGAAATAGCTATATGGAGATGGTGGTCCAACTCTGAATCAAATATAAACAAAACCTGCCTTGATCTTTTTTATCTTAATCTATTAACCTTAGCGCCATCTACACGATAATTTTGAAACTATCCGAAGTAAGAAATTAATAGTTCATCAATAGAACGTCTACATTCTAAATGATTAGCAAAATCTTAAAAAAATCGATTACAATTTAATTACTTTTTTGCGTTGTAAATATTAAGCGATAACAATTAAATAATAAATTTAAAAATTACCGGTGAAAGTTGCATTAGTAATCCGCTAGGAGCGACACCAGCGAAGCTCAGAGCGTATAGCTGGCAGTACAGTTGCATGAAAATATAATTGGGATAACATATTTTGGTATAATTATTATTGTTATTGACGTAATTAATTAATATAAATAAATTATTCATTAAATAAACACATCCGACAAGCTTTCAAACGACGTTGATACATAGGTTAACGGATGCTTTGTTTATATTTTCATCCCAATTCCTCTAGTTCCAAATAAGCGGCAGCACCCTCGCTTGAGGTCGCGAATTATCTACAAACATTATTTTAGCAAGTGTATTAGCTTTTATCACCACAAAAATAATGTACGTGACCTAACTTTTGTTTTTAGCGTCCCACATACGAGCACTATTGTCTAAATTTTTATACAAAAAAAAGGGAGCCACAAAACTTTTTAATAAAAACACCTTTTGTGTTTCAAAGTACTCTCCATTAACTTTAATACGTGTGTTCATTCCTTTAAACTATAAAAACATTTCTAGAACTTGGTCCTTGGAAGATGCTCAAATAAATGAAAAATACAGAGAGGTAAGCATATTTCAGCTGTCTCTTTAAGTCGTGTCACGTTAAGAGTAATCTTTGGAGACAAAGATAAAATATTGAGCACAAAATTTAGCTGTTAGGAAAGTTATTGATGAGTTTATTCAAAAATTACTGTAAAAATAGGATATTGAGGATTCTACGGAAAAATTATTAATATGTATAATATGTGTATAAATACAAGAATAAAAATCCGCTAAACGCCGTATGGCGTTAAAAAAATCTTCCAAATTAGTGAAATACTTCTAAAACTTAATAATATACGAAAAACAAAATTTACCTAATTTAATTATATTTAAGTGAAAATTAATAATTCTAGTTCTTCTTAAATGATTATATTTATACTATATTAATAAAAAAAATTCATATCTGTGAGACTGTATATGCAATTTAAAAAATAGCTAAAAAGTTACTCACGATTACACATCTGTCCACTAGGTATTGTCCATTCCTTTCCATTTTTGTCCTCTTGACGTTTGGGCGTGGCTCCATGTCTCCAAACCTTCGTCCATGTCGACGTCTACCATTTGGACTCCCTTATCGTGGGCCTCTCCAGCTCCATATAGTCCGTCCCATTCCATCTAACGATACCAATTAGTATGAGGATTGGTACTTTACCCCAAATTTTCTTCGTTTCCTCCAGTTTTTTGCCATCTTTCCTGTTTTCTACTGCTTCAGAAGTCCTAGTTCGTCTCTCAAAAGGTCGCCATATGGTGGTAACTGGATATTTACTATACTGGAATGGGGTTTGATTAACAGGAAGGCACTATGTACTCATATCTCCTTTATTTGGTTAAGTTAATACCATATAAATGTATTCAGTTGATAGGTGACACTATTCTGCTCTTACGGCAGCAATCTCCCAAACCTAACTAACTAATTCGACTGACCCACTAATGACTCAAATCTGATCGTGTTCCCATATTTCTCAAATACTTCGTTTTGTAAATATGTTTGTATAACAAATATGCGTAATGTTTATTGTTTTATAAATAAATATCAAGTCCGACGCTCTTATAGGGCATAAGGACAACGAGAAGAAGAAGAAGATAAATAAATATCTAACAAATACTTTCTAAAATATCTAAATAATGAGATAAATCCCATTATAGCCGTAAAAATGAGTGGCGCATACAATATTCCAGCTACAAAAGATCTGATATGATTATTACGTGGCGCGAAAATGTATTTTAATTTTGACGCAAAACAAAATTCTAGCGTTATTTTAAACGATTTTTCCATAATATTTGCTAAATTTGAAGTAAAACGCGCCACAAAAGAGTAACATTGATACATTTTGAATTTTGAAACTCTTTTGTGACGCGTTTACTTTAAATTTAGCAAATATTATGGAAAAATCTTTTAAAATACAACTAAAATTTTATCTTGCATCAAAATGAAAATATATTTTCGCGCCACGTAATATTCATATCAGATCTTTTGTAGCTGGAATATTGTATGCGCCACTCATTTTTACGGCGTTTAGCGGTATTTAATTCTTGTATTAGGAGTTTTTCATAAATTGTTTTTCATAAAATTCCCTAAATGGTTTATGTAGTTGTAGTGGTTACGACGCTAATTTAATCTGGCAACGGGCAATCCGAGTTCATTTACCGGCCATTCCAATATTTTTTCAATCTATTTCAAATAGAAAAAAATCTAGTGTACATTCGATGGACATTAGATCATTTGAGAGATAATGCGATAAAGGCGACCATTTATTAAGCTTAACGTGTAATCGAAAAACATTGCATTCAACTTAATACATTTAATTTATAAATAACTTTGAAAAACTCCTGATACAAGAACAAAAAAACCGCTAAATGCCGTAAAAATGAGTGGCGCATACAATATTCCAGCTGCAAAACATCTGATATGATTATTACGTGGCGCGAAACTGTATTTTCATTTTGATGCAAAATAAAATTTTAGTTTTATTTTAAACGATTTTTCCATAATATTTGCTAAATTTGAAGTAAACGCGCCACAAAAGAGTTTCAAAATTCAAACTGTATCAAAGTTACTTTTTGTGGCGCATTTTACTTCAAATTTAGCAAATATTATGGAAAAATCGTTTAAAATAAAACTAAAATTTTATTTTGCATCAAAATGAAAATACAGTTTCGCGCCACGTAATATTCATATCACATCTTTTGTAGCTGGAATATTGTATGCGCCACTTATTTTTACGGCGTTTAGCGGTTTTTTATTCTTGTATTATATTCCCTACATTTTTGTAATAGTACCGTCATTGCGCACAATGCCTCTCTTGTTCCCATTCCACCTCTAAATTAACACTGTGTGTTGTCTAATTTTTCTTCACATTTTTTATGTATGTATACGCTGTTGAATAACTTTGAGTAGTATTTTTAAAGTGTGGCCCATAAGGCTAATAAATAAACTGGATAGACTAGCTGAATAAAATAGAAGAGGTAAATTGGTTCGCAGTGGGGTGAATTTCATCCCGCGTAGAAGTAACTTTATTCCAGTGGATTTTTCAGGTGAATCGACTGAATTGCTTTGCTAAATAATATATCCTATCCGATTGTTATTTATATACGGGCCACTTCTTTCACCAATCATGGGGGTAATATTAAATCAATCCCCATGGTAGATAGGAGAGCTTGCAGTGAGCAACCCTTCTTTATAGTTTTCTTGACCTGATTTTCTTATTGAGAAATAACAAAATTGTTTACTTTAGTAATAAACACTTTTTTCAAATAATAATAGACACCTTCTTCTACCTATTCCCAAATTTTCATCTATGATTATTTTTTGAAGATATTCTTCTTTAGCGGCGAATCGATTGAGGGTAAAATTTACCGCACGCCTGCGCACACTGACAGTATGTAGTTCTGACAATGTAGTTCATTGCTAATCTTTCAAGATAGGTATGTATGTATCTGTAACCGTGCAAATAAGTCATTAAAAGAATATATTAGTGGTTTTAGGAAATGTATTATTTATTATAATTCTTGTGTTTTTGGATTAATAAAATATTATGTAACATAACATTTTTACACTATATGTCGCCGTGTTGTGTAATTATATCCGAAACTTACATGTCTACTTCTAGTGCCTCGATGGAGTAGTTAAAAATGCGTTAGCACTGAGATTGGAGGGTTGCTGGTTCAATTCCCGGGCGATTCATATTTTTTTTTATTTTTGTTTCTTTTAATAAAAATTTTTTGAAAGTGGTAGATAAGAAAGTTAGTTTGATTTTTAAATAAAATACAAATAACCTTTTAAGTATATTTACTTCGTTTAAATTACCTACCTATTATATAATAGAAGAATATCTTCTTACGTGCGTACATAGTACACCCACATTCTTTTTTTTTGTGTAACTTTTCAAGTTACTTTAGTATCAGTTTACTACATTAAATACGAAATTTTCTTGTCTCTATTTTATTACGTTGTGTAAATAGCTATGTATATACTCATACTTCTATTTACATTTAAAGTCCTTGTTTCCAATGACGTCATTTTCAACTAATTACAACTAATGGACTTTTGTTTAAGTTCAAAATTAATATCTTGTAAAAAGTTCGGTAGAAATTTTTAAGTGAACGTATTTAAATCCGTTTGGTATTGAAATTCTTGAAATAAAAACACATTTCAATAATCTCATTAATATTTATCAACTGCTAATTGAACAAAGTACAAAAACGGAAAAATTCTCTCTTTGTACGTTTTACATAATCCCAAACGTAGAAGATTTTCTTTCACGTCTTAAAAAAATGTTACTATTTAAATTTGAAAGCTTTGATGTGGCTGTATTTGTGCCTTAAAGGTGGAATAGCTCACTTTTACATTTTATTTGCTCTACATTTTTTTATTTGATGAGATGTATAAAGAATAATTATTAACTTGAAGTAAACGGAATACCAATAGTGGTTTAAAAGAGTTTTTAATAAAGTCTTTTACTACAACTAGTGTGAGGTGATTGATCTGTTCTTTCCAGGTAAATTTTTGGTCTAAGAGTCTAAGTAATGGTTAATGTATTATATTTTGATAATTTTAATTTAAGATAACAACTATGGTAGGGGAGCCCAAGCGGGGATTTTTGTAGTTACTCGAGTGCGTCAGATTATCATAACATTTTAACATCATTTTAACAACAGCATAACATCATAACATCATTTTAACAACAAAAAGTCTACAGGATTTGATGACATGCCAGTTTTACTCCTAAAGGAATGTTCATCACAGTTAGCTCCTTTTATAACCGAATTAATTAATTATTCAGTGAGTACCGGAAAATTCCCCGATATTTTAAAAACTTCTAAAGTAGTTCCGGTTTATAAGAAAGGTTCAAGAAACTTGTTATCAAATTATATAGGTCTGGATCCCGCGTATGAAAAAAAAGTTGATTAATAGCAAGCTGAAAATTTGTTAATAGCTTAAGGGTGTCTAGTCGGATAAACTTTGATATATGGGAATACTGGAACAGGGGCAGTTTTAATTGTGGAACAGGTTAAAAATTTGGAACGGTCAGATCACGAAAACGGCACATTTATTTTGTTCGACAGAACAGACTTAAACTCTCCGAACAGAGATTAAACTCTCATACAAAAATCAGACTGCTATTTATCACCTGTCATAATTCCTGTCATTTGACTTAGTCTACATGTTCCACTCATTAAAACGCCCATTTGGTGATAAATAGCAGTCTGATTTTTGCATGAGAGTTTAAGCTCTGTTCGGAGAGTTTAAGTCTGTTCTGTCGGACAAAATAAATGTGCCGTTTTCGTGATCTGACCGTTCCAAATTTTAAACCTGTTCCACAATTAAAACTGCCCCTGTTCCAGTGTTCCCATATATCAAAGTTTGTCCGACGAGACACTCTTAAGCTATTAACAAATTTCCAGCTTGCTATTAATCAACTTTTTTTTCATACGCGGGATCCAGACCTAATAGAGGCATATCTATTTTAAGCGTTATAGCAAAAACTTATGAAAAAGTAGTGTATAATATAATTACGTCATTTCTAAGTAAAACAAGAATCCTTAGTAGTAAACAACATGGATTTCGACAAGGACGATCATGTGAAACAGCTACAGTAAATTTAATTCAAGTTATTCATGAAAAAATAGATCAACATTTATACACTTTTGGAATATTCTTTGATCTCTCAAGGGCTTTCGACTGTCTTGATCCAGTATGTCTAAAAGAAAAACTTATAGCTATAGGCATTCGCGAACCGGTCAACTCATGGATATATTTGTATATGTTACAGTTCAAGTTGATTATCCAGTTGGAGTTGGCTCCAACTAGTTGGAGTCAACTCTAACGGCTGGTTTCAGTAAAAGTTGATTATAAATATAAAATGAAGATTTATATTCAACATTTACTAGTAAAGGTAGACTCCAACTAGGAAAATTATACTCTTCCCAATGCCCTTTAGTAAAAGTTGATTCTGATTCACACAAACAGCCGATTCTAGAAATTAAATATTACTGAATATGTTTCTAGGCTGTATCGTCGCCCCGTTAGGTAAGTTACTCCGATTCGAATTTTTTGCACAAACTTACTCAAAAAGAGGTCCTTATAACAAATCTACTGGGTGCCAGGCAGTACCTTGATCCATAAATTGTTTAAACATTTTTTATAGACAAATTCACAAAAATAATTTTTTCACTTCGAACAATTTTTTTTTAGATCATTTGGGTTATTCAGAGCAAGGTATTTTGTGATTTTCTCTAAAATTTATTGTTGTCGAGTTATACGCAATTTAAAATTTGAAAAATGCGAAAATAGCCATTTTCAAGGCTTAATAACTCGGTTAAAATTCATTATTATGAAAGTCAGAAAGTGACCAAATCAAAGTTTATAGCGCCCTCTACAACATCCAGCAGAAATTTTTGTCACTATTTTATTACTAAGCTTTATTTTTAATTATTAACAATGAGCGCTAAGTGCGTATTAGGCGGCCGTCAATGGTGAGTGCTAAAGAGATGCATCATTCCAGCCGTCCAATGGTGAATCTCACTCGCACTCACATTGACGGCCGCCTCAATACACGGTTAGCGCTCATTGTTGATAATTAAAAATAATATCTTATTAATGAAATAATGACAAAAATTTCTTCAGGATCTTATAGAGGTAGCTTTAATCTTTGATTTTTTTTAGTTTCTGACTTTCATAATATATAATATCGTATGGCATTTTTGCCTTTCGGACAGTTTCGGCGCTAATTACATCTTTAACCCTGTTTCAAGTAACTAGTGTCGATGTACACTAGCCCAGGGGGACCGACTGCTTAACGTGCTCTCCGAGGCACGGTGAGACGGCTCGTGTCATTATTGAAAATGAAAATGGTTTGTCTTTAGCAGGGCTCCAACCCACGTACACTGGCGTATGAGGCCAGCGATTATGCCGTTACTCCACGGCCGCTCGCTCGACTTTCACAATAATTATCTTTAACCGAGTTATTAAACCTTGAAAATGGTTATTTTGGCGTTTTTCAAATTTTAAGTCGCTAATAACTCAACAACAGTCAATTTTAGAGAAAAAAGGCCCAACGGATCTAAAAAAAAAATTGTACGAAGTGAAAAAATTATGTATTTTTGCGATTTTGTTTAAAATCATTGTTTATCGCCAAACTTCACTAAAATCATTCATTATTGTACTCATTTGCCCCCATTTTCAGAAGTAAAGTAACACTTTGTTGTATTGAAAGAAGAATGTTACATTACCTGCCGCGATAATTAATCAAATTAACCGAGATTGAATGTAAGTGGTCAATGGCAGCAATCGATTATTTATTTGAGTGAAATTAAAATTTATTTACTTTAATTATTAAAAATATTGTACAAAATTTATCTTATTATTAATAAAATTTATGTCAAAAATAAAATTCTGTAGTGTTTCGCAATTATATTCATACAAAATCAATCAAAACTTTACAGATTTAGTAATTAGGTAGGTATACAATATAGGGCTTTTCATCGATTGTCATTTGTTTCGAGCTTCTGTCATGTGTCACATAATATTAATGTATCTACGTCATACGTCTTTGGTTTGTATCATTGGTATATACCAATAACGTACGACGTAGATATATTAATATTATGTAACACATGACAGAAGCTCGAAACAAATGACTGTGAATAAAAAGCCCTATTGATAACTATCGATTAATCAAAACCGGCCATCATGCAAAAGTCATCTGTCATTACTGTCATACGAATTTTTTGTTTCGTCTAAAATTAAAAAAATTTCCTCAAAGTTGTAAGTGTTAATGTTTTTTATGATTGACGATACAATTTTGTACGCACCGCACCTCAATACTTTTTATCGAACGCGTCTGTTCCTCTGCTCGTAATATCAGACTCGTTCGATAAAGAGTCACTTTACTGACTGACTTTACTGAAATTGGTTAAACAATTTTTCGACCGCGGTACCGCGTGACACCCTGTGTATTTGTTATAAGGATTGTTATACGGATATATTTCTTTGAGTAAGTTTGTGCAAAAAATCGAATCAGAATAATTTACCTATAGACAAGGCGAAAACGGCGGGTTCGAAGGGAAAAATATTCCCATGAGATTTTTTTGCATAATCACATTCGTGAGATATCCCAGAATAAGGTTCAAGAAGTCGCCCACGTGAAAAGTGGGCCAATTTTTTTTTAACAATTTTTTTTTAATCAAATTGCAAGAGTCAATATTTTTGGCCCGAACAATTTTTTCTTTAATTTTTTGGACCATTCTGGACAAAAAAGGTCTCTTATAATTTTTCTCTAAAGTTAATCGTTTTCGACTTATAAACAATTTAAAATTGAAAAAAACGAAAAATGGCGATTTTCAAGGCTTAATAAGTCGGTTAAAAGTTATTATTATGAAAGTCAATATATGATTAAATCAAAGTTTAAAGCCCCCCCTACAAGATCCTGAAGAAATTTTTGTCATTATTTTATTACTAAGCTGTTATTTTTAAGTCATAATAATAATTGCCATGCACGTGTGCGGCTGCTGTAAATGCTGAGTGCGAGAGAGAAGCCATTCCAGCAGTCCAATTGTGCATCTTACTCGCACTCACATTTACAGCCGAGTCAATACGATCTAACTGTTCATTGTTATTAATTAAAAATAACAGCTTAGTAATAAATTAATGACACAGATTTCTTCAGGATCATGTAGTGACGACTTTAAACTTTGATTTAGTCACTTTTTGACTTTCATAATAAGAATTTTTAACCGAGTTATTAACTCTTAAAAATGGCCATTTTCGCGTTTTTCAAATTTTAAATTGCTTATAACTCGAAAAAGATCAACTTTAGAGAAAACTTGTAAGAAACCTTTTTTGTCCAGAATGGTCCAAAAAACCTAAAAAAATAGTCCGGGCCAAAATATTGATTTTTTGCAATTTGATTAAAAAAAATTGTTAAAAAAAAAAATTGGCCCACTTTTCACGTGGGCGACTTCTTGAACCTTATTCTGGGATGTCTCACGAATGTGATTATGCAAAAATATCTCATGGGAATATTTTTCCCAACGAACCCGCCGTTTCCGCCTTGTCTACTAACGGGGGCGACGTTACAGACTATACTAATAAGTAGTTGAAACGGTCAAAACAAAGGAAGGCACACTCATCAAAAATGCACTTGAGATTCTCGTATAATCAACATTTACTGAATCGATCCAGGAAGAGTCAACTCCAACTAGTAAAAGTTGATTTAAATTTTTAAAATCAACTTTTACTGATCGTTTCAGTTGGAGAACTCTAACTGAGAATCAACTTGAACTGTAACATATACAACGAATAGACCACTTTTTGTGTGTATTAATAATATTTCATCGGAAATCTACTATAGTAATTTAGGAATACCCCAGGATGGAATATTAGGTCCACTACTCTTTTTACTTTATATAAATGATATGCCTGAATATATCTCAGAAAAACACATATTCATGTATGCAGATGATACCACCAAACTTGTCTCAGCGGAATCCTTCGAGCTAGCACATTCTAAGGTCAAGAATGTAATCTTGTCATTTAAGAACTGGTGCTAGCGAAATAATTTGGTAATAAATATTGATAAGACAGTATGTATTCAGTTTTCTTATGGTGAATGAAAAATAAGTACTTCTGCGTTCGAAATTACAGACAACGTGATTATTAAATTAGTTGATAGTACTAAGTTTCTTGGCACGATTGTGGACAATACTTTAAATTTTCGTGAACACGTAAACAATACCTGTTTAAAATTGAATTGAGCATATTTCGCGATATTGTCGTTAAAGGGCGAAGTTACTGTAAATGCGTTGGTTACACTATACGATTCTCAAGTGTATTCCATAATCAGTCAAAACATTATTGTTTGGGGACAGGCATCGGAAAATTTGAGAGTATTTGTCCTACAAAAACGAATAATTCGAACAATATTTGGTTTACGCTTTAGAGACAGTTGTCGACAATATTTTAAAAATAATAACATTCTTACGCTTGCTTCAATATATATCTATAGGTTGTTATCACGCACGTTCACTAAGTTAAATGATCTTAAAACAGCAAATGACTTACACGCATATAACACAAGAAATCTCGGGATAATATATCTTCCCCGTCATATTCATACTAATTTTAGAAAATCTCCTGAATATGCAGGCTCCCTACTTTTTAATACACTACCACCATCTAGTTTTAAAAATTTTAATTCACTAAGAACTTTCCAAAAAAACTTTAAGCAATTCTTAATAAGCCATGCCTTTTATTCAGTACGTGAATTTACAGAATGCTTAGCTCTAATTATTTAGAAGATGTCCAATGTCTGGGGCGAATTTTAATTTTTATATTGACATGATTTATATACTCCGTCTAATTTACTTACCGTTGCACGTCATCCGCGTCATAGCTCGCGACGTCACATGATACCAACACGAAATATTTAGGCGGTAGGTGTGTTCTATTTTTGAATCATTTTGTCGAACACTGGAATTACAGCCACTAGACGTATTTTATTATATACGCGTAGAAATACTATTTGAAGATTTGTATTAATGTTAACTTAACGAAATACACAATAATAAGTTTCATTTAATTTGTATAAATGGATTATAAAGCGTTTTTATGAAGCAAGTTTTGTTCGGAACACACTGTAACTGTAATCGAACGAAGGTGACAATTTGGCACAAATTGGTAACATTTATTTGACATTTGCGATATTGACACTTCAGACTTGTTTTTATTCTTTACTATAAGTATTTGTTTTATTATATTTATTTTTTTTTTATTATTTACTTTAACGTAAGATTATAACTTAATTCTTGTTTTCTATTTCTATTGTTTTTATTTATTTACATTGAACATTAATTTGTTTTGTTGTATAATCCACATCGTAATAATTATGTGATCTATTTGATTTAAAATGGATTCAGGATTTTTTTATACTTTGGCAACTATGTCAACTTAGATCTCCGACGTACATAATGACGTGCAACGGTAAATAAATTAGACGGACAGTAGAATAATTGTTGGCAACTTATTATGTATTTGTCTTGTACTATATATTATTTTTGTTTGTAATTGTAGTGTTGTAATGTTTATTGTATTTTTTTTGACATGCCCTATGCATACGTGTATGTAACGAAGGGTCAATAAAATTAATATATCTATCTATCTATCTATCATATGGGGAAAAACCTGGTACCCTGCAGATGTACCTCTACCACATACCTATTGGCTCTTAACACAGGAAAGTTCGTTAAGGGGGTCCCGAAAAAAAAATATCCTTAAAAATACTCGAAATTATCAGATTAAGATAAGGTAAGTTAAGTAGGTACATGCAAACGAGTGTATATTTCAAAAATCTGACGATTTGTGTAAGGAAATGGGTGAGACAAAAAGTTTAAAAAAAAAGCGAATATTTCGCGAAAGGAACGTCAGATCGAAAAACTAAAAAATACGTCTCCAATATTTTTCAAAAATCTATCGAATGATACTAAACATGACCCCCCACGGAAAGGGGTGGCCGCGATATTCCGCAAAATGAACATCAGATCTAAAAACTGAAAAATACACTTTCAAAATGTTTTTAAAAAATCTAGCGAATGGTAACAAACACGACAACCCACGGAGGTGGGGAGGGGGTTAGTTTAAAATCTTAAATGGGACCCCCAAATTTTTATTGCAGATTTGGATTCGTTACGTAAAAATAAGCAACTTTTATTAAAGACATTTTTTCGAATTATGGATAGATGGCGCTATAATCGGAAAAAACCATTGTTGGAAATGTAAAATTTAATTAAAAAGTGGAAAGTCCCCACTAAAATGCAAAATTTTTCTTAACTGTTTTTGGTTGTAGAACCTAATAATCACAACCCAATAGGTTCCCATAATGCTCGAGTGACTGCAAATTTAGCACACTTTGCTCCCCTACCACTATTACATAGTCAAAAGAAATTTAAGTCTTCTTACAACTAGAATTTTTGTTGATCCTAGAATAATTAGAAGGTTACGTAAAGTCAACTTTAACCCATCTGATAGATCGAAACAACATGTAATTGTTCTGGTTTAATACTATTTACCCAAACAACTCATTTCAAACGGAATCAATTTCGAGTGACAACATCATCATAATAATTCTCTTGCCTCTATTATTAAAGAGCAGAAACTATTAGGTGACGTGTATCATTCGGTATAACAGAGCCGTATCAATTAGGGTTGGCGATTGTTGACAAAACACCGGTTGCCGGTTGTACCGGGGTTGGGTTCTTTAATTTCAGTTTACGATACTACATTCGAATCGATATCAACATAATCTATATATCAATAGTATCGAAAGAATATCGATGCCAAAAGAATCATCGATAGCGACAGAACTGGCCAAATGGGATCGAAAATAGAAATCAGTCATCAGTATTGTCAAATCGGTTTTGGTTAGAGTCAGCTTAACATTTCCAATTTACACGCGTGGGAGCGAGAAAATTCCCTTTTTTCTCCAAATTCATTATTTTTGAATAATAAAAATAGTCCAGTCGGGTTAGACGACTAACAGGCCTAACCTTGCATTAGGAGCTGCCCCAAATTTTATTTTTCTAATCTTTAGGAAGGGTCAATATTAGTATAAATTTAAAATCTCGACTGAATTCCACTGTTGGTTAGCCGCCATCTTGATTTTAAACGAGAACCGTTTTTGCTCAATATCTCCGCCATTTTCAATTTTTTGACAAAAAGTGTAGAAACTGAAATTGTTGAAAATACGATTTTCTATAATTTCATTTATTATAATTTTTTTTGTGCGGTCGATATTTTCCGAGTTATGAGGGGAAAATAGTGACAGTTTGAGTATAATTATTGAATTATTGAATTATCTCGTTTATTATTAGTTTTACAACAAATACGTACCTGTACAAAAATGAAGAGAATTAAATTCTACATAATTTTGATCTCCTTCATTTTTTTGCTAAAATTAATATTTAAGGTAGTACGTATGCGGTAATGGCGCGAGCTTAAGACCGGATTGATTTTATAGCAATTGTTTTTGTTCAATATCTACGCCATTTTCATCTAAAATTGTTCAAAATATAATTTCCTACAATTTCTTTTTAACAATTTTTTTCATGCGGTTGATATTTTCCGAGTTACATGGGAAAATAGTAAAAAGTGGTGGGGGGAGCATAATTATTGAATTGAATTTTGTATCCGAGCTGCCCCAAATTTTATAATTATATCCTTAATAAATTTAAAATCTCGACTGAATTCCGCGGTTGCATTAGCCGCCATATTTATTTTAAATGAGAACTGTTGTTGCTTAATATCTCCGCCATTTTCAACTTTTCGACATAAATGGTAGGAAAGAAAATTGTTGGAAATGCAATTTCCTACAATTTCTTTGGCACAATTTTTTTATACGATCAATATTCTCCGAGTTAAGTGGGAAAATAATGGAAGCGGAGGGGAAGCATAATTATTGAATTGTCTCATTTATTATTAAGTTTACGACATAATTGTACATAAACAAAAATAAAGAGAAATATATTTTATACAATTTTTGAAACTTCCAATGAAACATGAACCAAACTAAGTATATAAAAGACATAAAAAACATTATATACATTAAGTTCACTTAATTTTATTAACTAGCGGGTTTTATTGGTTGAATTTGTCTGTCGATATTTTAAGTTTTATGTCAGCTAATAAATCGTGATGTTCCAACATTTTTTTTTATTTTTTACCCTGTTGGGGGGAATTTTCCCATTCCCCCCCTTCTAGACCCGCCACTGGTTCTCTCGAAAAATTGTAGTAAATCGTAATTGCAACAATTTCAGTTCTTACACTTTTTGTCGAAAAGTTGAAAATGACGGAGATATTGAACAAAAACAATTGCTACAAAATCAATCAGGTCTTACGCTCGCAGTTTTACCACATACGTACTACCTTAAATATTGATTTCATCAAAAAATAAACGGCATCAAAATTGTACAAAATTTAATTCTCTTCATTTTTGTATAGGTAAATATTTGTTGTAAAGCTAATAATAAACGAGATAATTCAATAGTTCAATAATTATGCTACAACTGTCACTATTTTCCCCTCATAACTCGGAAAATATCGACCGCACGAAAAACATTATAATAAATGAAATTATAGAAAATCGCATTTTCATCAATTTCAGTTTCTACACTTTTTGTCAAAAAATTGAAAATGGCGGAGATATTGAGCAAAAACAGTTATCGTTTAAAATCAAGATGGCGGCTAACGCAATGGTGGAATTCAGTCGAGATTTTAAATTTATACTAATATTGACCCTCCCTAAAGATTAGAAAAATAAAATTTGGGGCAGCTCCTAATGCAAGGTCAAATGCTATCCCGACTGGGCTAAAAGAAAAAACCGATTATAACCGCGACAAAAAAAAACGAACGAAAAAACCGATTATTTAAAAAGCACAAATAAGCGCTTTGGATTAGACAATTTCAAAAACAGTCGATATTACTTACGCAAAATCGTTCAAGTACAGTCGAACCCGCTTATTAGAATACCTGTTAAAGGAATATCCCGCTTTAAGGAATAGAAATTTGCGGTCCCGGAACGTTTCTACTTGCCACCAATGATCAAGGGTTACTAGAATATCCCTGTTATAAGAATTCTTTTGCTTGGCACGAAGGCTATTCCAATAAGCGGGTTCGACTGTATAAGCAATTTCATTGGTGGGTCGTTGTCTATATTGAAGATGGTTTCTCTATCTCTTGCTGCACTAGGTGATTTAGCACCTTGCTATTTTAATGACACTTGTGCGTGCTATTCTTCTGATGTGATTGCTCCATTGTGAATGCCACACAAGCTAATAAGACTCATTAAAGCCACAATGGATGAAACTCAGGCATGTGTACGAATACAAAACCACCGAACAGACTTTTTCATAATTTCGCAGGGACTAAAACAGGGAGATGGGCTGGCCCCAACATTGTTTAACCTGGCACTGGAGTATGCGGTTAGGCAAATGCAAACTGGACAAGGAAACCTACTGACCAACCGAACGGTTCAACTGGCCGCTTATGCCGATGATATTAATATTATGAGTAGAACATCAACAGGAGCACAGGAAACATACGCAGAGTTAAAAACACAAACAAAATTGCTAGGTCTGGAAATTAACACAGAAAAAAACAAAAATAATGACTCAGACGAGAAGAAATATAGTCCCTCAAAACATTATACATGAAGATGACATTGAAACGGTTGGAAAGTTTACGTACCTGGGAGTAGAAATATATGCCGACGGATCAGAAGATGGAGAAATACGGAAGAGAATAACGCAGGCAAACAGAGCTTATTTTACCCTCTCCCATATATGTCGGTCTAAAAGTGTCCACCAAAATACAAAGATGAGAATCTATAAAACTTTAATTCGACCAATAACATGCTATGGCAGTGAAGCCTGGGTCCTGAAAGAAACATCCAAAAACAAACTAGACACATTTGAAAGGAAAGTACTGAGGAGAATACTAGGACCTGTGAGGGAAAACGGAATCTTCATAAATCGATACAACAACGAACTGTATCAACTTTATAAGGAAGCACACCTGTCAGACTTTATTAGAATACAAAGATTGCAATGGGACGGACATGTGATAAGAATGGGAAAGGACAGGCTACCAAAAAGAGCACTGAATGCTAGAATGCAGGGAAAGAGACCGGTTGGAAAGCCAAGAAAGCGCTGGGAAGACACAGTAAACAGCGACGCACAAGCCCTTTTAGGAGTCCATGTATGGAGAAGAGCAGCAACAGACAAGCAAGGGTGGAGGCAAAAAATAAAGGAGGCCAAGGCTCAATTTGGGCTGTAGTGCCGTAGAAGAAGAAGGTCTTGTTTCTGATGTTTTCCTTAAAAATAAATTCTTGATTTCACCTCACATCGATTTTAAGTTTGCATCGCATTGATTCTCTAATGATTACTATAGTTTTAGTTTTATAAATTGAAATCGTAATGTTAAATTCTATAGATATAGATAGATACAAAGATATAGGTATATTATAAATATATAGTAAGAGGATTCTCCGTATAATTTTGCTAATTCCTATCTCTCGTATCCGAATTTAACGTGTTTTGAAAGCTTAACCCTCGCCTTATATTATAACCGTTATTAAAATTGTAATTCTACGGAGGCGGCTTGACACCGATTGGAATGTCGAAATGAACCTGTTCTAGGAAACAGAAGTCGCAGATATTTCTATTTCATACATTTATTGGATTTGGAAGGGAAAACGAGTAAGTATGAGCATCAAATATATTAGAGAAAATATGTATTATGTTCAATGATATTTAGGAAATGAGAAATATTTTCTAGATCGTTACTGGTCTTTATAAATATGTTCTAAAATATTATAGAATAGAATAGAATAGAATAGAAATATGGTTTATTGTCATGAAAAATTGTACAATTTTATCGACAAAGCTTATAAAAAGTCAAGAAAACAAAACAATAACAATCCAATTTACTAAAATTACATAAATCGTCAATATTTTTACAATAATAATAGAAATAATCAATTGCAAAATTTAAATAAATTGCAAATACATAGTCTACCTAGTAATTAATAAATTTAAAAGTTAAGCTGCTGCATGTGACACCCAAATATAGACAAAAATAATAATAAAAATACTATTTGTGCAAAGGGTAATGTAATTTTTTAGTTATTGATTAAGAAAATCTTCTACTGAATAATATGGTCTTTCAGATAGGTAGGCTTTTGTCAGTTTACGGAATTTGGCGAAAGATGCTGCAGATTTAAGTTGTAGAGAATAGAATAGAATAGAAATATGCTTTATTGTCATGAAAAATTTAACAATTTTATAGACAAAGCTTACAAGAATCATAAAAATAAGAACAATAACAAATAACAAATACAATTTACTAAAATTATATAAATCGTCTACATAAATAAAAATAATGAAGATAAACAAAAAAAACAGTAACAACCTATTGCAAAATTTAAAAAAAAATTTGCAAATTGCATAATCTACCTTAAGAAATTTAATAAGTTAAGTTAAGCTGCTGCATATAACACTCAAATATAGATTAAGATTATACTTATAAATAAGAATACTGTACTTTCTTAGTTATTGGTTAAGAAACTCTGCTGTTGAATAATATGGTCTTTCAGATAAATAGGCTTTAGTCATTTTACGGAACTTGGAGAAAGATGTTGCAGATTTAAGTTGTAGAGGGAGATGGTTGTAAAGTTTTTTCGCAGAATATAATATAGATTTCTTTACTAACTCACTGGACGGGATCGGTAAATAGATGTCAAAGGTAGAATTTCTGGTGGAATAGTCATGTCTAGGTCTTGCTGGAAAGACATGTAGATGTTTACGAATTAAGCAAACAGTTTCTAAAATATATAAAGAAGGTAGTGTTAGAATCCTGTGATCTTTGAAGTAGCTTCTGCAATGTGTTGTTCTTCTGAGGCCAAACAGATATCTTATTGCTCTTTTTTGTAATTTAAAAATAACATCAGATTGGGCAGCCGTACCAGAACCCCAAAAAGGGAGACCATATCGAAGATGTGACTCGAACAAAGAAAAATATGTTATTTTGGAAGAGGCTAAATTCATTTCCTTTGAAACAGATCTTATTGCAAAGCAAGCTGAGGATAGTTTCTTGCTTAACACATCAATATGAAGGGACCATTTCAGATTGCTATCTAAAAAAATACCAAGAAACTTTACAGAATCAACGATACTGATCTGGCTGTTATGAAGAGGTAAGGGTTGAAGAGCTCCTTTATAGGACAATGCTACTGTTTTATCTACATTAAAAGAGAGTAAATTTGAATCGGACCAAGATTTTATTGTAAGTAGATCAGAAGTTATAGTAGCATGAAGAGTTGCGATATTTGAGTTGCTCCAAGTGATACTGGTATCATCAGCAAAAAGAAAAACTTTGCCATCGATTTTTAAGCTAGTGATGTCATTAATAAAGATAAGGAAAAGTAGAGGACCCAATACTGAACCTTGTGGTACCCCACATACAACATTTTTGAGACTAGAGTCTGTATCATTTGCTCTAACCAGTTGTTTCCTATTATCCAAGTAAGATTGAAACCAGTTCGAAGAAATACCTCGAATTCCGTAGAAATCTAGTTTTTTTTATCAAAATGTCGTGATTCACACAATCAAAAGCTTTGGCATAATCACAAAAAACAGTGGCAGTGTGCAGATTATTGTTTAATGCTTGATAAACATCATGTAGTACAGAAAACATGGCATCTGTGGTACATTTATTATTTAAAAAGCCGAACTGATTTTGTGATAAAATATTGTTATCAACGAGAAAGGACATAAGTCGGGCTTTTATGAGTCTCTCAATAATTTTGGAGAGTACCGGTAGTAATGCAATAGGTCTATAATTGCAGGCATTTGATTTTTCACCACCCTTATGAAGAGGAATAATGATGGCCGTCTTTAGGCACTCTGGAAATTTACCTTTCTCAAAAGAATCATTAATTAGAGAGATGAGGACTCCCAACACACTGTCTGGGAGATTTGAGAAAATTTTTATGGATAGTCCATCGGTACTACACGAAGATTTGCTTTTGATATTATTGATTGTCTGAATCAGTTCAGATTTATCAACCGGTCTTATAAAGAATGAATTCGAGACCTTTCCTGAATTAGGGAGATAGGAAATGGGATCTTGTTGTGACACAATAGTTGATGTTATATTTTTACTCACATTAACAAAGTATTCATTTAGATTTTCTGGATCTGGAAGGGAAAATGTTTGAGCTGTGTGAGTTTTATTACGAAGATCGTTTATTATGGACCAAGTTTCTTTTGCAACACTTTTAGAGCTTCTCAGACGATTTTGATAGTACAATTTTTTAGCTGATTTTATAAGTTTTAAATAGATCGCCCTGTACTTGGTGATATATTCAGTAACAGAGACGTTGGTAGTAAATTTCTTGATATACAGTAGTGAACGCATATTTTTGGCTGACATGCGGACACCTTTGGTAGTCCAGGGTTTGTGATGTTTTGGCTTAATTGTGATTAAAGGAAATGCTTTATTGAAGATACAGACAAGCTTATTCAAAAAGTCACTGAAATTATTATCGACGTTCATAGAAGGAAAGGGCCACTCAGAGGTTAAGCATAAATTTTGGAATTTACGAAAATTCCGAGCGGAAAAAATCCTGCCTAAACGTCGAGTTTTCGAAGAGTGCTTGCTAAAGATGTTAAACTTCGTATAAACCGCTTCATGATCAGATAGTCCCGCATTAACAGTTGTAGAGCAGACATCACGGGGTGAGAAATCTGAGACAATATAATCAATTATGGTAGATGAAGTTTTTGTAATCCTTGTAGGAGAATCAATGTGCATTGTTAGACCATACGATTCAAATATGTTGACCAGGGATATTTGTGTAGCACAAGCAGCAGCATAATTAATGTTAAAGTCCCCGCATAAAATTTTTCTGCTTTTATGGGGGAGGTCATCTAACAAATTAAGCAGGTTCTGAAAAAATAGTTCCACGGAAGAGTCAGGTGATCTATAAATGCAAATAATATAAAGATTAAAGTTCTTACTGTAAACTAAGGAAAACTCAAAGAATGCTTCGCTTAATAGAAAATCATATTTTGTTACCAGAGAAAAATCATTACTTGTAGAAAGAATCAGGGTGCCTCCATGCGCTGAACTTTGACGATCGTACCTAGCAATAGTGGAATATTTTTCTACAAAAAAAGGCTCGTTGACTTCAAGCCAGTGCTCAGTAACCGCAACTATCGGAGGAAACCCTAATTCCTCTAGAAATAGAAATAATTCATCAGTTTTATATCTTATAGAACGAATATTAATCAGAACCATGCTAAAGTTGGAGATGGTTGTAAAGTTTTTTTGCGGAATATAATATATATTTCTTTACTAACTTAGAGGACAGGGTCGGCAAATAGACGACAAACGTAGAATTTCTCGTGAAGTAGTCATGATTAGGTCTTGGTGGAAAGACATGTAGATGTTTACGAATTAAGCAAACAGTTTCTAAGATATACAAAGATGGAAGGGTTAAAATACCGTAATCTTTGAAGTAACTTCTGCAAGGTGTTGTTCTTCTGAGGCCAAACAGATATCTTATTGCTCGTGTTTGTAATTTGAAAATAGCATCGAATTGGGCAGCTGTACCAGAACCCCAAAAAGGAAGACCATAACGAAGATGTGACTCGAACAAAGAAAAATATGTTATTTTGGAAGATGCTAAATTGAGTTCATTCGAAACAGATCTTATAGCATAGCAAGCTGAGGATAGTTTCTTCCTTATTAAAATCGATATGGTGGGACCATTTAAGGTTGCTGTCTAAAAAGATACCAAGAAATTTTACAGAATCAACGGTACTGATCTGGCTCTTATTAAGAGGTAAGGGTTGAAGAGCTCCTTTATAAGACCATAGTTATAGTATAGCTCCTTTATAGTATACCATACTATTCTAAACACTGGCGATATAAAGGAAGAATTATTATTATTTGCAATTTTTCCGGAGAATGATTACTGGATTTCAAATGTAAAAAATATAAATAAAAAAATCACAAAAAAAAATAGTGGATCCATTATAAAAGGTATATTTAAAAGACCTTAATAAGGATTACATCACATCAACAAAACATTTTCGGATTAAAAAATCCATCATCAGTGTTAAAAACCAATAGCATACATGCGTGAGTCACTAAAATGTTTTGGGTAAAAACCCTTTAAATGTTACAAATTATTAAATGGTACTACATATTGTTGATAATAGTATTGGATGTTGCAAATATACCTGGATATTACACAGGGCAGCACAGGACTCTTAACTATGTGGATGTAATGTGAAAAGAATGAACTGAGAGTTGATATTCAACCCTCAATATTATGTGAGGTTCATCCCTTTCACTATTACATCCACGTGCCACGTGGATAGGAGTCCTGTAGTGTCCTGGGTAATATCCAGGTATATTTGCCACATCCAATATTATTATCAACAATATGTAGGTATTACCAAAAACATTTTGGTGGCTCACGCATGCATGCTATTGGTTTTTAACACTGATTATATATTTTTTAATCCAAAAACGTTTTGTTAATGTGATGTAACCCTTATTAGGGTCTTTTAAATATTCCTTTTACAAAGGATCCATTATTTTTGAAGTTATACTTCTTTAGGCGCGATTGAGAGTAAAATGTCATAATACTGCGCACATGCGCACACAGACAGTATGGCGTTTAGTTGCTGAATCTTTCAAGTTTTTTTTTATTGTTTGTTTACTGTGCAATCAGTCTAAAAAAAACAGACCATAAACACATTTGTTGAAATTTACAATGGCCTGAAGAGAAATATTTCAATAAATATTTACTCTACATGAGTATTACAATTACGTTTACAATAATTAGTGTTTCTTAAGTTAAGAATGGTAAATCTATTGGAAATTTTTGCTTAAGGCGTCTTATTTGTTGACTATTGTCTAATAAATTTAGCGCTAACACATTTGGGTGGTTTTCTAGTCGCTGTAAATATTTATCACTGTGTGACACTATCACTTCACTCACAGTTGGCACTTGAAGGTCTTGTAGGATGTCTTTGTTGCTTACAAACCACGGCGCATCAGTTATTGCTCGTAACACCTTGTTTTGAAACCGGTCCATGATTGCTAGATTGGATTTTGAAGCAGTGCCCCACAACTGTATTCCGTACGTCCAAATTGGCTTGAGTATGGCATTTTATGCTAGTAATTTATTTCTCAACGACAACTGGGATTTTTTTCCGAGCAACCAATAGTATTTTCTATATATGGTATCAAGATGTTTTCTTTTTTTCCATATATGAGTTTTCCAAGTGAGTCTCTCGTCCATATGTAGGCCTAAGTACTTTACAGTATCTACCGTTGGAAGGGGAGCATTGTTGAGTGATATTTGAGGAGAATCGCTATGACATTTAGTGAATAATATGTGGCTTGATTTGGATTCGCTAAGTTTTATCTTCCATTTCTTAGTCCATTTCTGGACTTTATTTAGGTTTTCTTGGAGTTGGTCTGCTGCAACAACGGGATCTGAATGTACCGCCATTTTTGCAGTATCGTCTGCAAATGTGGCTGTATATACTTTATTGTCCGTAGGCAAATCGGAGGTAAATAGTAGATACAGGATCGGCCCAAGAACGCTACCTTGAGGAACGCCTGCCTTTATGAGATGTAGACCGGTTATCTCGTCTTCATATTTTACCTGGAAATATCTTTCTTTTATGTATGAGTGTAGTATGTCATACATGTTCTGGTGTAAGTCCCTTTTTAGTTTATAGAGTAGTCCCTGATGCCATACCTTGTCAAAAGCTTGACTCACATCGATGAATGCAGTTGAGCAATATTGCTTACTTTCAAAAGAGTTTTGGATTAATTCTACCAGTCGATGGATTTGTTCAATTGTTGAATGTTTGATTCAAAATCCAAATTGGTGTATCTGTAGAAGTTCTTTTTCTGCAATAATTTTCATTA
The DNA here is from genome assembly GCF_917563875.1 of Diabrotica virgifera virgifera. NCBI lineage: Eukaryota > Metazoa > Arthropoda > Insecta > Coleoptera > Chrysomelidae > Diabrotica > Diabrotica virgifera. The sequence continues at coordinate 249,397,646 of NC_065448.1, read as the reverse complement.
GTCTCTTAGCTAGTAATTTTTCCATAATTTTCAACATGACAGGCAGTAGACTTATTGGTCGGTATGAAGTTGTTTCGTGTTGAGGTTTAGCAGGTTTAGGGATTAGTATTATTTGCGCTACCTTCCTTTGCGCAGGAAAATATTTGAGTCTTATGACAGCGTTAGTAAGGTAGGTTAACATAAGTATTCCTTTTCGCGGTAGTTCTTTCATAATTTTTCCAGTGATTAGGCCGTGTCCTGGAGCTTTTTTAGGGTCTAGCTCTGTTTTTATATATCTTTTAAGTTATGTATAAATATATCAGTGCAAGAAAAGGTGTAAAAAGAATATACATATTAGTGTTTTTAGTAAATATATTTATTATAATTTTTGTGTCTTTGGATTTGTCTTCCTCAGGAGTAAGATGAGTATTATTAAAACATTTTATTGTATATTTATTATACTTGTCTGTTTGTTACCGTGAAGTGTCATTAGGTACGTCCGAACCGATACAGACACAGTCCTCGTAGCGTATTTGGTATAGCATTCGGCCAGAGATCGAGAGGTCTTGAGTTCCAGTCCGGAGCAATCCTATAATTTCTTTATTTTTTTTTTTGAAAGCGGTAAGCACACAATTAGTTTGGTGTTTAAAAAAATTAAAACAAACTGTTTAAGGTATATTTATTTTTAAGAAATCATATAAGTAATAGAATTATAACTTCTTACGTGCGCACAAAGTACACACACATTTTTTTTTGTGATTTTTGATATACAGGCAACTGCAGAAATTTTATTTTCTTCGTGGATTTTTTTTAAATAGAAATCATAATTATAATTTTGCTTTTGGTTTATTCCCAAATCAATATAGTAGTCAATGTAAATCAAAAAATGTTTTATGTCAGTCAATGGGAGCAAGAATAGGATATTACCTCCGAATTCTATCCTACTGCATGGATTTTAATGAAATTTTGGGCCTAGCCTCTACTTATCTCCTAATTCAAAATCTAGCCTATTCCAATGTGTGCTTTTATCTTCCACCCTTTCTTAGGGGATGAAATATTTTTTGTTTAAAATTGCAACGGAAATCGCTAGAGAACCTAATTCTAAGCAAAAACTGTTCTATATTTTTTTTTAAACTCAATACTTTTTGAGATATTCGTGGTTGAAAATTGGGCATTTTCATTGAAACATAATACCTTTTCGAACGGTTTTTTGCGAATACCTTAAAAACTATGCATTTAACTAAAAAAACTATATTAAAATTTTTGTAGGTTATAAAAAAACAGAGACGCATGCCTTCATAAATCTTCTAGTTATAATACAAAAAGAGATATGGTAAGTGAAAATAATTTGTTTTTTGGTACATTCTCAAATTGGTGTATTCAGCTTGAAATAACAGAGAAACGGTCAACTTTAGGTGTATAATGCTACTAATACCTTTTATAGTGCTTGAAAAGACCTTTAAAATGATCTATGCTAAAGGTTCATCACATTAAAACTAAGCGAGATATGCTGCAAACAAAATTGATATCTAATGTGTTTTAAGAAAAAATGAGAAATAATTTTAACCCCCGTCCACCAAAATGTAAATGCATCGTTTTCCTTCTACAATACCTTTTAGTATAGTGTTATTACTTTATTCAAAAAGTTGGACGGGTTTAAAATGAATGGTTTTTGAAAAAAAAAAGATCAAATTATAGAGCGCATTTTTAAATTTTCTTAAAAATCTTCCTTTTACTCCATGTTACTTGAAAATGCTAAGAGAAACAGTAATAAAAAATAAAAAGGAAAATATCTGAAAAAGCCCTACATTTTTGTGTGCTATCTTTTTTTCGTATCTCTGTGGTATCTTTTTCGAGTTACATGGAGGAAAAGGAAGATTTTTAAGAAAATTTAAAAATGAGCTCTATAATTTAATCTAATTTTTTTCAAAAACCGTTCATTTTAATCCAGTTCAACTTTTTGAACATAGAAATAACACTATAATAAAAAGTGTTGTAGAAGGAAAACGATGTATTTAAGTTCTGATGGATGAGGAGTTAAATATACTTCTCTTTTCTTCTTAAAATACATTAGTCATCAACTTTTTTGCAGAATATCTCGCTTATCTTGAATGTGATCGGCATTTAGTATTACTCATTTTAAAGGTCTTTTCAAGCCCTACGAAAGCTATTGGCATCATTATTCACCTAAAATCGACAGTTTCTTTGTTATTTCAAGTTGAATAAACCGATTTGACAATGCAGCAAAAAAACAAACTTTTCTTACCTCCCATACCCCTCTTTGTATTTTAACTAGAAGATTTATGAAGGAACAAATCTTTGTTTTTTATAACCCACAGAAATATTTCATATAGTTTTTGAAGTTATACCTCTTTAGGCGCGATTAAGATTGAGGGTGAATTTTTATTGATCTGCGCGCATGCGCACACCGACAGTTTGGTATTAGTCTTTATAAGGGCTCTGATTGGGTGTTGAAATGATCTGTCAATAATTGTTCAATATGGAGGTTATCGGTAAACAAAAATGTTGTATAATATATTAGTTTTTATTGTTGTGAGGACAGAAATAAAATCAAATTTATAATTATAGTGACTTTTTAAATAGTTTTGAAAAGCCACAGGTACGTAATTCTAAATGTATCAGTTGTATTCCAATAAAAATTATCTTCATACCTATTTTAAAAATGTAAAAAAAAATAATGTACTTACCTAGTACTTGCTATGCTATACCCCTAGTAGGCAAAGCTTTAATTTAATCTGATTACGAACAAACTTTCTACAAATTTTCATCTAATGTATCGTTTTCTTACTCTATATATTGTTGTATTTTAATTCGACAAAAATCAAACTAATAAAAATTCATATAAACAAAATGCCAAAAAGTTGTTCAGTTTGTGTATATTCCCACATGACGTATACGCGAAGTTGGTGCAGTTTGAAATCGCTCCGACTCTCGTACGGCGGGATACACGGGAAGTAGGTTCAAGCCCAATGCAAGTTATATCATTTTTTTTATTTTTTATAGATTTTATGATTGTAAGTATATTATTATATAAATTTTTTCAGAAAATACGTATTTAATTAAAATTTTTGGCAACAATTATTGTTCAGAAATCATTTGTGGCATTTTTCAATGTGTTTGTGTGTGTTTTATTCTTTTATTTTTTTAATTTTTGGTATTGTTTTAATAAAAATTTTTGGAAAGTAGTAGAGAAACTGTTTAAAGTATATTGATTTCGTTGAAATCATATAATAGAATTGTAACTTCTTACGTGCGTACAAAGTACACACACAGTGTTAGATGCATAGTTTTTAAGGTATTCGCAAAAATCCGTCCGAAAAGGTGAAATTTTTCAATGAAAATGCCAATTTTCAACCACGAATAACTCAAAAAGTAGAGTTTTTAAAAAATAATTATAGAACAGTTTTTGCTTAAAATTAGGTTCTCTAGCGTCTTTCGTGGCTATTTTAACCAAAACATTTTTCACCCCCGAGAAGGGATGGGAACCACCCCCAAGATAAAAGCGCACATCGGCATAGGGTAGACTTTGTTTCTTGAGCTATTTCCTACTTACTGTGAATTACTTTGAAAATATCAAGTAAATCCATGTAGTAGGATGGAATTCGGAGTCAAATACCCTCATTGACTATTTTTAAAATTGGTATTTATAAAAATGTAATTTTTTGTTAATCATAACGGAATTTCAATTTATGGCGAATGCACTGGCACCTTCGGTAGAAATTTAATTTTAAAATTTCAGGACTTCAAAGTATCTTACATAGGTACTGACTATCAAAGGAGACCATTATCACCCGATCACAGCAGGACACTACACCTAAACGAAGTTCCAAAAATACAAGTGGACATACCCCTCTGCCAACGGACTCGCGACGACTAATTTGCAACAAGCCTGTCCACGATAGTTTCATAACTATTCTTCCATAGATATACCCACAGCTCGAATAATTTCAGTTATTTTATTTATGCCGCATTCAAGGTTCAAGCTTGAATAAAACAAGGCCTAGAAAACGTAGCACCTAGCCAACCTAACTCTTAGCTTCAACTTCAAATCTCTTGTAGAGAGCTCTTCTCGTTTTATTATTTGCTTTAGCCTTTTCTATTTTGATTTTGATTTCCTGGAAGTAATCATTTGTGGAGTTGATCAATATTCTGAGATATGCATATTGATCTACTCATTCAACATTATTTCCATTTATAAAAAAATTATCCATCCCAAATCCGACACCGTGATAGGGTACAAGGGAGGGGAGAAAGAAAGAAAGAAAGAAAAAATTATCGTTATTTTTTTTGAGTTTTTGATATTGTCATAAATTTTGTCTTCTTGAGGTTAATTACTAGACCCTATCCTTGTCCATTTCTGGTTGCCAGCATCGGGAAGATCCTCAATATTTTCGGCAAAGGTGACAGTATCATCCGCATATTTAATATTGTTAATGGAAACGCCATTTACCTTTATTTCCTGTCTCACCCCGTCTAATTTCAATTGCCTCTAATAGCTGTTCATTAACATGTACTTTTGCTCGCTGCTTATAATAGAATCACAGACAAAAATATTTCATATTTTATTTTTGAAGTATATCTTTTTCCTTTTAAAAAAGTTTGTACTTTTTATTGCTAAATAAGTTGAGCTGAACTATCTTACGTATATTTATTGTCAAGTAACTTGCATATTGCAGAGTCACAACTAATTTGTAGAAACATTAATGAAATAGTCTGATTTTGCTTATAACATTTAATTAGAAAAAGAAAAAATAACGACAATAGAACAATTTTTTACGGCAATATTGTAACAATTTAGTATCTAGTATTTCCTCCTCTAGCTCTAATGATTGCCTACATCCTTCTAGGCATGCTCCGCAGAATATCTCGGATGGTTTCTTGCGGAAGTCGATTCCATTCTCCCTGTGCAGCAATTCTTAATTCTGCAATTGAGTTTGGAGCTGGATTTCTTGCTCGTATTCGTCTTTTTAGGATGTCCCATATATGTTCTATGGGATTTGCATCAGGGCTCATTGGTGGCCAGTCTAGAGCCTCAACTCCAACATCCTCAAGATATTGTATGACTGTTCCTGCGGTATGTGCACGGGCATTATCATACATTAGCACAAAGTTAGCATACCCAATGAAGCCGGCATAAGGAAAAACATGCTCTTCAAGGATGTTCCGTATGTACCAATCAGCATTCATTTAAATATTCACCTCAATAAGCTCCGTACGACTCTCCCAACTAATGCCACACCATAGCATTATGGAACCGCCACCAAAACTAACATGTTGTACAAGATTACATTCTGCGAAACGTTCCCCAGACCTTCTGTATACTCGATCACGTCCATCTGGCTTCCATAATTGTATACTCGTTTCACCTGTGAAAAGAACTCTTCTCCATTGATGTTCGTTCCAGTTAACGTGGGCTCTTGCAAAGTGCAACTTTGAGTTTTATGCCATGGTAGAAGAAGTGGAACTCTGGAAGGCCGTTTTGGATTCAAACCAACCTCTTTAAGTCTTCGAGTCACAGTTTTGGCACTTACATTAACTTGTATTGTTATCAGTAACTCATTTTTGAGATAAGAAGCTGTAAGTGTACGATTTCGCAAATAATTAAGTCTTACATATTGGTGATCTCTTGGCGTTGTACATCTTTTTCGTCCTTGACCAAGTCGCCTTTTGTATTCCGCAGTCTCATTGTATCGCTTTACTATACGAGAAACAGTCGACTGATGGATATTCGCTATCCACGCAAGATCTTCTTGTCTGTAACCCCCATTTCTTAAAGTAACAATTCTAGCACACACTACCTTACTTAAATGTGGCATATCAGCAAGAAATCTGCAGAATCGAAAAATAAAACTCTCCAACTGACATATTCTAACTGACAATTCAACAAAACAAGAATAGTCAAGTGGCCAAAGCACATTTTCCATACTATGCAATGTTTGTTAGTTTGTTACATTATTGCAAATTCAGTTATAAAGACTCTGTTTAACCATTTATTTATCTCTAATCAACTAAAATACATCAAATAAATAAATAAATAAAATAAATAATTAAATTAATAAAAAAATACTAAACATTTCAAAGATAAAAAATAAACAAATAATAACGATTGAAGATAAAATATGCAATATTTTTGTCCATATATTTTGTCCAGTATATAAATATTCCATATAATCCTGGAGCCATTGTAGTCTATCTTCTTTGATTTCAGGTCATTCATTAATCGGTATGTTCATCAATTGGCAAATCGCTGTCTATTCGCACTGGATAAGCTTATAAAATCAAAAAAATATTAAGAAGCTCCAAGATCAAAATATATAAATCCATCCTCAGACCTGAACATATGGATGCGAAACGTGGACCATGACCAAAGCAAACGAAGAAAAGCTCAGACGTTTTGACCGAAAAATACTTAAAAAATTTTCAGACCTCACCACGATATTCGACTTCATAACGGGACACTTGTAAGGCTGGTATGGGAGGAGATTCTTACAGGCAAAAGATCACTCGGACGTCCCAAAATGCGATGAAGAGTTAACATCCAAAAAAAGAATGTGTGTGTACTTTGTACGCACGTAAGAAGTTATACTTCTACTATATAATTTTAACGAAGTAATTGTATTCTATTTAAATATTAAACTAACTTTCTTATCTACCACTTTCAAAAAATTTTTATTAAAACAACTAAAAAAAAATGAATCGTAGAGGATTGGAACCCGGGACGTTTCGAACTCTGACCGAACGCTCAACAACTAGACCACCGAGGTCATGTGATTGACACGTACGTTTCGGATATAATTATGAGTGCAGCTGATCTCACTACTACCAACTTTGTTAAATTTCGAAACAGTAATTTCACTTTTATTTAATAATGGTACGGTAAACAATCCTCATTTTTTAATATGTTATTCCTTACAAAAATACCTTTAATTTAAGCACAAATAATTAAAAATGGTAAATTTGGGTCAAAAGTTATTAACTTTTTAAGAATTCCTATAAGAGCCCATGTTAAAACTTAACTTTGACCCTTAATAGTAATTAAACGGCACGGTAAAACATTTTTTTAAAAATCAAGTCTTAGTTTTTTTAAGTAAACTATAACATACTAAAATTTCATGCAAATCCTTAATTCTTTGCCGAAGGTGTAGAACGTCATTAAACTTGTGATATTTTGAAAATTGATCAAATTATTTTAATTTTGAATTGAAATGATTTAAGTGCACTTTACATCAACAATAAATTGAACAAGAAATTGACAAAGTTATTCAAGGCCAAATTTGACAAGTACAAAATGTATGGTTTGTAAAAGAAAATGAAGGAATTTGATGAAATAGAACAATTGGATATGTTTTATTTTGTCAAATTTCTTTATTTTCTTTTTATTCACGGCAAAATTGGATGTAGAATTGTGTTTTGTATAAGCCAAATTTGACCTTGAATAACTTGTCAATTTCTTATTCAATTATTGTTGATGTAAAGTGGAATTTAGAATTGAAAAAAAAATACAACAAAACATATAGTAAGAAAACAATATATTAGGTGAATATTGATGGTAATCAAATTATATAAATAAAAGTATTACATTATTACATACTATGTATTTTGGCAGATCAAGCAGGTAGGTTTATACCCATGATACATTAACAATTATTACGTACCTGTTGCTTTTAAAAACTATTTAAAAGTCACTACAATATTATAAACTGTTTTGTTTCTGTCCTCACAACAATAAAACTAATATATTATACATTTGTTTACCTTTACCTTTTCCTCCAAACCACAGCTGTCTTACAGCTGCCATATTGGATAATTTTTGACATGTCATTTGAACATCCAATCAGAACAAAGTTATAATGCGCGTATGCGCCTGGGTGATGCGTATGCGCCTGGTTTTAACATATAAAAATTCACCCTCATCGCGCGTAAAGAAGTATAACTTCAAAAAAGGAATATCCTGAGGAAGATATATGGAGAAATAATTATGGGCAGTTTATGGATAAGAAGATCAAATGAGTTAAAGTAATTATACAACCATCCTAACATAATAGGAGTGATAAAGGAACAGAGACCTAGATGGCGAGGTCACCTCAAAAGGATGCCGAACACGATGACTTTAAAAGGATACTAAACTACACTACAGCCTCAAAAAAGAAAGAAGGAAGACCGAAAAATAGACGAAAGCAAGAGGTCGAAGCAGATATGGAAAAAATGGGGCTAGAAAAGAAAAATGAATAACAGGAAGAAGTGGAGAAAAAGTTTTATTTATTATTTAGCGTATGGACTTTCACAGTACGATAAATACACAAATATAATATATTATTCAAACATTAAAATATAATGAATGAACCTAAATATTAATGTCCAATTTACATAGCCATTCAATTGCTTCTGGGGATCATTCCACAAAGTCCTGGAGGTTCCCACGGTAGGCACGATTTAAAAAGTTTGAAACACAATGGGTTATGGTCTGTCTAGGTGATCCGCAATCGCGCTGTGGACTTTCCACACGACCCCACTTAAACAGCGAATCAGCACATTTACCATGTCCGGTACGTATGCGATTAAGCCTCGCCCAGGTGGACCGGGGCTAATTTGATCCGATGAAACCCTGAGTTGGGGTGGATATCTGAATATAGTCTGCTGCTATTGTTGGCATCCATATTGTGGACCATTACCTCTGTATATCATAGGAATCACCAATTTTTCGGACAGATCTTATTGGGGGATTTCTAGATCTCAGTCGCTGGTGCTCTTTTGAGATATCTGGTATGTCTTGATGGATTGGTAATTGTACGACGGCTACAATTTTCGGGTACTCTCTCACTAATGCAGCTGTACGGAGTAAATCTAAGGGAGCAATATTGCTCAACGTAGGCAGCCATCTCACTGGGGTTGATTTTATTGTTCCAGTGATTATTCTCATGGTTTGATTGAGTTGGACATCGATTTTGTGTGTATGTGCACAATTTAACCATACTGGTGCACAATATTCTGCCACTGAAAAAACCAAAGGCAAACAACCAAAAAAAAAACAGTATTTTTACCTTTTGAGGAGATTTTTGGGAAACTAAAATTTACCCAATGATCATTAAAAGTTACAAATATAAACTTTAAATAATAAACTTAATTAAATTATGAGAAGACGGAACATGTATTTTGCCTCTTTCTCCTGTATTTTTTTCTGGAATATCAATTAATATAAGGTTATATAATATAAACTTTAAATAATAAAATTTAAATTAAATAATAAAATTAATTAAATTATAAGCAGACGGAACATGGATTTTTCCTCTTTCTTCTGTATTTTTCTGGAATATCAGTTATATAAATACTAATAATATCCTGGAGTAAATTAAATTTATTTGAATCTGTTATTACTGTGTTATTCTATTCAATGTACTTATGCTTTAAAATAATTAAAATATATCAATTATTTGTAATTTCGATATATGTAGGATACGACTACATTATGTAATATTTAATTCCCCCAAATTACAATAATTTTGTAGTGCCACAATCCATATGTGCTCAGCTTACGTGAACATTACATAACTATAACAAACGACCATTTTATCGGCTATTTCATTTTAATTGAGTTGTGTCGTTGCTGAATATGTAAACGGATGATTATTAATAAAATGTTTGAAATCTATTGCCAATGCGGCTTTGTGGCAGTGACAGATATTTAATATAATAATTCGTTTAATTTTACTATCTATTAATATCACAAAAAGAGTTATGTATTACAATGTTTGTAAAAATTTAAAGGATAAAATCTAAATTGTATGCTAAAATTACCGTAGAACAGTAGTTATGAACAAGATCTAGGGCCGGTTGTTCGAACGCTAATCAAAAATGATCATTATCAAATATTCAATTACTGTCACCAACTGTCAATGTAAACTTTGTTTGGGTTGCTGAAAATATAATTGATTACAATTATGAGATTTATTAATCAATTATGTTTGTTAATTATGGTTGCTAAGGGGACTATGGTTAAAGCAACTGTAATGATTCTCATGAAAGCATCAGTTCAGTAAAAAGTTACACCATTTTGAGCGTCCGGTTTGGGGGGGAGATGGGGGAGAAATCGGTAAATCAGTAGTTTTTTTTAAGTTTTTCGTCAATATTTCTAAAACCATGCTTTAGCGTAAGGAATGTTCTATAGAAAAATGTTTTATATAAAATTTAAAACAAAAAAGGTTCTATACATAATTGTTATAAAATCAAACGTTCCAGAGTTACGGAGGGTGAAAGGTGGAGGCTTTCGATACTTTTTATATTTACCGATTTCTCCCCCCTCTCCCCTCCCCCAAACCCGACGCTCAAAATGGTGTGACTTTTTTCTGAACATTATGTGGACCATATAGAAAAATTTGGTGTTGGAGGATAACTTTCACTTTGGATGTCTGGGTTTTTGGTATAGTTATATCATAAATATTGCCCAAAAAATATAAAAAGTATCGAAAACCTCGACTTTTCACCCTCCGTAACTCTGGAACCGTTGATTTTATAACAATTATGTATAGAATATTTTTTGTAGTAAAGAAAAAAGAGACGTTCTCACAAACAATTTATTTTACAACTGACGACCGGTTTCGCTATCTACAATATTCACAGCATCTTCAGGTCACGGTAAAAGTAAAATTAAATGTTTCCGGTATAAGGGAAGAATATAGTAGTATTCAATATCATACTTTTTCTCCAAATTATGCTAAAGGGAGAGATGGTAGAGGGACAGATTTGATTGTAATGTACAAACAAAACAAAATAATTGGCAGGATCTTGAGGGGATTAGTAAGGGAACACGACATTAAACCTTGAAACCAAAAATTGTTAGTTATATATAAAGTGATGTTATTTTTAAATTTTTTAAAGTGTATATTTTTAAATTTATTGGGATTATTAGATGTTGTTCTGGATGTTCAAGAACTGATGGATGTAAGATTGGTTGTGCAATTTTCTTAAAACCAGAATTGGTCAATTGTGTATTATTTGTGGTGTGATTGTGGAAATGTTTTAATTTTTATTTGTTGGAGACATTGAAATTAAACTGAACAATAGTAAATAGGTAAAAATTTGCTAAAATTTAAAAGTGTCAAATTATAAAATCATTAATAAATAATTCAGAATTAAATTCAAATGTGAAGGTAACTAACTGTACATGAAATTAAATTTATAGTAATATAAAGTTATGATGATTTGTGCAGCAATGAATGAGATTTTATGAGATATTACTAAAAAGTTAGAAAAAGGCAAATATGAAAAAATAGATGAAAAAATAATTCATTTATGTTAATATCTGTTGAATGTAATAATTAGTTGAGTAGATTGAAAAATTAATCTCAACTTCTCAAGATCCTGCCAATTATTTTGTTTTGTTTGTACATTACAATCAAATCTGTCCCTCTACCATCTCTCCATTTAGCATAATTTGGAGAAAAAGTATGATATTGAATACTACTATATTCTTCCCTTATACCGGAAACATTTAATTTTATTTTACCGTGACCTGAAGATGCTGTGAATATTGTAGACAGCGAAACCGGTCGTCAGTTGTAAAATAAATTGTTTGTGAGAACGTCTCTTTTTTCTTTACTACAATAGTATGGACTCACACATACAACCCATTCATTATTAGAATATTTTTTGTTTCAAATTGCATGTAGAACATTTTTGTATATAACATTGTTTACGCTAAAGCATAGTTTTAAAAATATTGACGAAAAATTTAAAAAAACTACTAATTTACCAGCTTCTCTCCCATCTCCCTCCCAAACCGGACGCTCAAAATGGTGTAACTTTTTACTGAACAATATGTGGACCATATAGGACATTTTGGTGTTGGAGGAAAACTTTTACTTTGGATGTTTGGGTTAAGCCTTTTTTTGGACCATTTATACTATACTACCTCCGTAACTTTGTAACCATTCATTCTAGAAAGATTATGCATAGGACCTTTTTTATTTCAAATTTAATGTAGAACATTTTTGTATAGAAGGTTGTTCATGCTCATCCGCATAGTTTTAGAAATATTGGCGAAAAACTTAAAAAACTACGAATTTACCGATTTCTCCCCCCTCTCCCCCCAAACCCGACGCTCAAAATGGTGTGACTTTTTTCTGGACATTGTGTGGACCATATAGAACAATTTGGTGTTGAAGGATAACTTTCACTTTGGATGTCTGGGTTATGCCATCTTTTGGATCAACTATACTATACTATATTCAATAATCACTGTTAATCAATATTACGAAATATTTTCGAGTGTATACTAAATGTCACATTCATTTATGTTTTGTCAAAAGGCGCAATTGTTTTAGCCTCTTAAGAATTTTTTTTTCGAAGTTTTAGCTTAAGCTAAAGCGCTGAAGCGCAGTAAGTAAAAAGTATTTGTCAAAAACCAAATAGCGACAAATAGTTCCTTGGACCATTTTCACAAATATTTTACATGAGAATCACCATGTTTCATAAATTTAAGTAAACAAATTATTATACAAGGTACCTATATTTTGTGCCTATATATAAAATTTTAATTTTATACAGTTAGTAATTTTATATTTCACCGTAAAAAATATTCTTATGGTACATTATATTGTTTATTTTATCTCTTACAAAGTTTGAGTATAATATTTCAAAGAGTCTTTTAGAAGGTCTCGATAGAAAATAATTTATCACAGCCCTCTACAAAAGCAAGCTACCAACGAATGCAAATTCGATTAAAACTTTTAAGTTAATATCCTTTGTAAAATTTACTAAATAAATTGAATCTTACCTGAAGTGTTACAGGCTTTAAATTAAAGATAACGGAATATATATTACCTCGCCAACGAGTATATGACGAAATATAAAAGTTTGAGCAGTGTTGAAATAAATACATTAACATAACGATCTGGAAGATCAATATAACTTAGGTATGTCCTAAAAGTTTTGGCACAAAATTCATTGGCTTTAATTTTAACAAAAACAAAATAATATCAAGTTGCCTTTGAAAACAAAAGTTTCTTTACATTGTCTACTGTCAGTTAATAAGGTAACTAGTACACTTTAGGAGCCCAAAAATTTTATTTTTTTTAAGAATTTCTTTCTCAAAACCTTTATTAAAAATGAACTTAAAACTTTTTACATATTAATATCTAACTCTTAAAGAGTACAAAAAATATATCTTTTTTCATTTATGCACAATAGTATTTATGATCGAGGGCGCAAAAGTCGAGGCCTCTAAAAATTATGGCGGACAGTTAATCTCAAGATTGGGATATCTGAAACAAAAAAATCGTACTGCATTTGCAAAAGGAAGGTTTTACGTGATAATTTACCATAATTTGACCAAAAAATAAAAAATAAATATTTTTTAACCATTAAAAACTGAAGAAAAACGTGCGATTTTTTCACAAAATTTTTTCAAATTTCTGTAAAATCTTTTTTTTGCGGAATTTTTCACTAGCGGTAGTAAATTGTCACGTAAGAAACCTTCCTTTTTCAAATGCCGTATGATTTTTTTGTTTCAGAGATCCCAATCCTGAGATTAACTGTCCGCCATCAGAACTACTTTTTTTTGAGGCCTCGAATTTTGCGCCCTCTACAATTTTAGTGTACGTGCATAAATGAAAAAAATATATTTTTTGTATTCTCTAAGAGTTAGATATTAATATGTAAAAAGTTTTATGTTCATTTTTAATAAAGGTTCTGAGAAAAAATCTTGAAAATATGCTTATTTTTGGTCTTCTAAAGTGTACTAGTACCTTAAGATTTATTTATTGTGAAACTTTCGCTTTAAGATGTAGTATAAATTACAAATAAGAAAAAGTATCTACAAGTTGGTTGGGCAGGCACTCAAAGCTGAAATCTATCGAATATTTCAGAATGAAAACAATTCACGCAGAACCATATAGAACAATAAGGAGTGCAAGCAGGGAATACCATACCAAAATGTGGAAGGCCACATGCATTTACCCCACAGAAGTCAGAGAGATTGGTAAGAAGAGCAAAAAACCAGCTTGGAATAGAAACTAGAAGATTAGCTCGTCAATACAGATCTTCTAATAGTACGATACCGTTGGAATTGAGGAGGAATTTTCCTAAATATTGAAAGACACGTAAGTGTCCCAAATACTCCCAAGCACAACTCCTTTAGACCTAGCATCATACTATCACTCAAGGGATACCCAAAACTGGTTTCTACAACACCAAATGCCCAATTAGTTAAAATTTTATTGAATTTGTTTATCCAAAAGAGCTTTTTTTGCAATTGTATTGTTCAGAAAATAATAATGATACAGCAATTCTTTGGAAATCACATGAAAGAAGAACACTTATATTTTAAAAGCGTTTAAAAAAATTTATAAAAAGTCATTTTTATCTATACTAAAACATTTTACTAAAGTAGAGTTATTTTTGGCTTAAAAACAATTTGAATAGCTTTGTTAATATGGACTGCAGAGAGTAAATCTACCTTTGGATTTCAAAAGCTGGTATTTTTACCCGAATTTTCAAATAAAATCTTTTTGCCTTCGTTAGTTGCGGTCAAAGTTAGCAACTTTTATTATTTAATTCACAGTTACTTATATATACATAAAATTCTCCTGTAACAGTGTTAGTTACCATACTCCTCCGAAATGGCTTGACCGATTTTTATGAAAGTTTACACGTATATCCTGTAGGACTGAGAATAGGTTCTAATCTATTTTTCATACCCATACATTATAAGGGGGGTTGCCCCCTTGACATTTTTTTGTTTTATTTTTTTGGACAAAATTGTCTACCTTAATTTTATATTCGGTTGAATTAAAAAATACACACAACCCTTAATTTTCGCTCTTTTATCACCAAACCCTATTTTTTAATAGCCATCTATATATTTGCATCTATAAAATTCTCCTGTCACAGTGTTAGTTGCCATACTCCTCCGAGACCGCTTGACCGATTTTTATGAAATTATATATGTATATTCGGTAGGTCTTAGAATCGGTCGTAATCTATTTTTCATATCCCTGAATGAGAAGGGTAGTTCCCCCTAATATTTTGTAATGTTAGGTGGGGATATGTGTACATAATGTACTCTACAAGACTACGAGTACATAAAAATTAAAAAATTATGATCAAAATCCATCAACAAGTTCCGGAGATATTAATTGCAGCATATTTTTGAAGAATCACTTTCATTTTTTGAGTGCACGGATTTTAATAATTCCCCTCCACCGACCACGAATCGATTTCGATAGGACGTAGTTTTTAAAGCATTATTAACCACATTTTTAAAGTTCAAAGTTTACTCAAACTTTTACACATAAACTGTATACCTTGAACTTTAAAACGGCGCTAGTTAGGTTGCTAAGTTGTTATAAACAAAGTAACTGTGAATTAAATAAAAAAAAGTGGCTAACTTTGACCGTGATTAACCTAGGCGAAAAGGTTTTTCTGAAAATTCGTGTAAAAATACCAGCTTTTTAAATTCCAAAGTAGTTTTATTCTGGAATCAATATTAACAAAGTTATTCAAATTGTTTATAAGAAAAAAATGACCATACTTTAGAAAAATGTTTTCGGAATGAAAAAAATGAAGTTTTAATGATTTTTTTTTTAATATTTTGAAAATATAACTATTTTTCTTTCAGGTGGTTTCCACAGAATTGCTATATCATTATTATTTTCTGAACAACAACATTGCAAAAAAAGTTCTTTGGGATAAACAAATTGAATAATATTTAAACTAATTGGCGAATCGTCTTAAAATTTTTTGTGAATTATATGGACTGTTTGACTTAACATTTCATGCAATATGTAATTTTCGCAAAAGTTATAGCAATTTTTTTATTTTCAAAATTTTAGTTTTATTTTGAAATTTCCAAAGCAACAAATGATCGGACTAAAATTCAAAAACTGTCATTTTAAACCTTTGCTCATCTACTGATAAAAGGATACTACAAATAAGATATTTAATTACCCTATTTTTACCTGTGGCGATTTAATCGAAAAAACTGCCATTTTTGATACTTATTTGTTAATAACTAAAATTCTCATCCGAACTGTGACAAGCATTTTTGTATTTATAATGTATTAGGTATATAGTACCCAAAAAACCCATTTGCAACCTGGCTGCTCAAGTGTCCCGAACATGGTATATTGTTGCCTTATATCCCTGGCGTATTTCCCACAAGATCTTATTTGTCGCATTCACAGACAGGCTCATAAAATTCTAAATGTTAAACAATAATTAATAGTAGACCAGATTATCGTAGTGTAAAATACAAACTCACTAATTGTTTCAATCCGATTATTTATTAAGATATTATGTTTGCGATGGATATTTGCTAATCTTGATTTGATAATTTAATAAAACATCGATAATGTATTAAATTGAATCATAAAATCACAGGAATTAATTAATTATCGATATGTTAAATTAATAAAATAAATAAAACCTATAAATACAGATAATGCTATTAATAGATAAATTGCAATAATTATTGGTTAGTAGTTCTATTGATATGTGTATTCCTTTGTATGCAACAAAAAGCTTAACTATTATCCCAAAAATAATCGCGTAATTTAGTAAATTAATGGGCAAACTTTGTGTTTTCATGTCGATTTATTAATTAATTATAATAGGTTATGATAAATTAGATTATTATTATTTAGATATTAGGTCTGGATCCCGCGTATGAAAAAAAAGTTGATTAATAGCAAGCTGAAAATTTGTTAATAGCTTAAGGGTGTCTAGTCGAATAAACTTTGATATGTGTGAACACTGAAACAGGGGTAGTTTTAATTGTGGAACAGGTTAAAAATTTGGAACGGTCACAGCACGAAAACGGCACATTTATTTTGTCCGACAGAACAGACTTAAACTCTTCGAACAGAGATTAAACTCTCATGCAAAAATCAGACTGCTATTTATCACCAAATGGGCGTTTTAATGAGTGGAACATGTAGAATATGTCAAATGACAGGAATTATGACAGGTAATAAATAGCAGTCTGATTTTTTCATGAGAGTTTAATCTCTGTTCGGAGAGTTTAAGTCTGTTCTGTCGGACAAAATAAATGTGCCGTTTTCGTGCTGTGACCGTTCCAAATTTTTAACCTGTTCCACAATTAAAACTACCCCTGTTTCAGTGTTCCCATATATCAAAGTTTATTCGACTAGACACCCTTAAGCTTTTAACAAATTTTCAGCTTGCTATTAATCAACTTTTTTTTCATACGCGGGATCCAGACCTATATACACTGCGCGTCAGAGAAGATGAGCCACCCACAAAATTAGTCCAAGTAGTGAAGCTTAAAATAGGACAAAACCTCACAATTTATACAGAATGGATCAATTTGCTTGAAAATTTTAGAATAAGTAGTGGATAGTCCAAGGATCAAAATCTATATGATGCCGAAAGGCGCTTTTACCATGGGGGTAACTACCACCGCTTCTCGGGGGTGGAAATTTTTTATTATATTTTAATTGCAAAAGTTGGTAAAAACGTTTATTCTAAGCAAAAAACGTTGTATTCATTTTTTTTTATAAAATTGATAGTTTTCAATTTATTCGCCATCGAAAGTGTTAGATTTATATCGAAAAAATCAATGTTTTTAATAGGTTTTCTGCTAATAACTCCAAAAGTTTTCGTTTTATCAGAAAAACTTTACTTAACAAAAATGTACCATTCTAAAAAATAAACAAAACCTTTTTTTTAATTTTCTTCAAGACCAATAGTAATCGAGCTATGCTTTATTATATGTTGGCCCTTTTTCGTTAAATGCTAAATATTGCATTTTCAAAGTCAAAAGACGGGAAAACTATGCATTTTTCGAGGACAACTTGTTTAAACTAATTTAAAGTACTTAAAAATGTATATCTCCAGAAATAAAAAAAAAGTCTCTAGCTCAAACATTAAGTGACTTATAATGAAAAGAATGTCAGTCCCTATTTTATTTCAACGAAAAAGTGATCGCAAGCAACCCCCTAATCACCACCCTAATTAAAATTAGTCATTGACCTTATTTGGGGGGATAAAGGGGTAGAATGCGAAAACATGGAGTTGATTCCAGTTTACTCTACTTAGCCTTTTCTACTCAAATCCGACTCTCACCTTCACGTTGGTGTCCCCTGTTAACCGAGCAACCCAATCTGGAGATCCGATATCCAACCCCGGGTGGAAAGTTGGATCGGGAACTGACGAGAGCGGGTGAAATGGCCCTCCAAAAAGGGGGTTTGGCGTTGGGTTAACTACCCAACCCCGCAAAAATCCAATGTTACGAAATCTAAAGTTAAAGATGCCGGACGGAAATCTCAACGACCACCTATGCAACGAAATAAGGACAATGATCTTAAAATATTTACCTGGAACGTTCGCACACTCAACGAACCTGGAAACATCCTGAAACCTCAATCTAGAGGAGGAGGTACAACTACGAGGTATACCACAGATATAAACATATATTTGGTGGTAAAGACGTAGTATCTCTTGTAAGAATAGGAAGACTAAGATGGGCAGGACATCTAGCAAGATCACAGCATAACAACCCTCCTAGAAGAATCCTTATGTCACAACCTGTGGGAAGTAGAAATAGGGGTAGGCCAAAACTTAGATGGAAGGATGGTGCAGATGAGGATGGGAGAAAAATAGGTGCATCAAACTGGCAACGGTTGGCAATGGATAGGACTGACTGGCGTAATAGACTTGAGAAGGTGGAGGCTCTTTCATAGAGCTGTAGCACCATTGATGATGATGATTGACCTTATTTGGTCTTTTTTTGTTAAGTATTATTAATAGGTTCTAGAAGTTTGACCGGCTTAGAATGATTAGTTTTTAAAAAATGGAGTTAAAAGCGAATAACGAATTTTTGTAGTTTCTAAAAAAATGACCTTTTCTTCAGAATAGCAAGATAAGCATCAGAGAAACGAAAAAATGTTTAAATATGAAATGGTAGCTCCTAAGAACATGGTTTGCAATACTTTTTTCTACGGCAAAAACTGAGTGAGCTATTGACAATTAAAACTTGTAATAACATGCAAAAACCACCTTTACCAACCCTTTCAAAGTCACCTACTTTTGCGACTGAGGATTTTAAAAAGATTTAATATTAATAGGCTTATAGATCTTGTAGAAACCTACAAAAAATTTTAACAAACTTTCTAAGAAAAAAATTAAAAAGTTACGGTTAAAAAATTAATATATTTTTTTGAAAAAAAAAAGGAGAAATCCAATTGGAAGCATAATAATGTAAGTTGGCGGTGTTTTTAGTTATTGGCTCTATTGATTCCTATTTATTTATGTATTATTAATAGATTCTAGAAGTTTGACTGGCTTAGAATGATTCGTTTTTAAAAAACTGTAGTTAAAAGAGAACAACATTGATTGTGGACCACAGCTTATGGAGCTCTGAATTTGCGATTCATTTCGCTACCGATGAGCTGTCTCCGGACTTGACATGGAACAGTTTTGACACTTTTATCTATTTATTGTCAACTAAAACATTAAAAAACGTCCATATAATTTATTAGTAGTTTTTGACTACTCTCTCAAAATTGAAATATATTTTCTATTATTGGTTATATTTACATTTTTCGAATTTATTCCCACATTTTGATAAGAGTTAAAATTGTAATAACTTATGAAATGAAACAACTAAATTGTTGAAACGTGACAAAACCGAATTAACGAGTCTTTCTATTGACAAAACATATGTATTTACTACTACATGTAATAACAGTATACCTGCCCCTGTAAATTAATATCATAAAAATGGTTTTACAATCAGTCATAAAAGAGTTATTGTATATACTTACATAGAAAACACACACATAAACCTCAAATATTTGTTTATATACAATAATTTGTTAGAAAACTGATTAGAGTTGTACGAATATTGAAACCGTAGGACTTTATTTGTTTACTGAAAAACACAATACTAAAGTACAAAAGTTTATTCTTCTGTGAATTTTCTCTATGTATCGAAGTTTGAAAATCATCATATGAAATGATATTTACTTAATTTATTAGTCTTTACTTCTAATTTGTTATATTCATTATTTATACCAAAACATATAATTTATACACTCACCGGCACAAAATTCCGCCACCTAAAATTTTTGATTAAGTTTGACAATTTATAACTTTATTATTAGTACTTCCATTTTCAAGATTCTTGCACCAGTTTGTAGGTGCATGTTGTTATTATTCAAACAATTTTGCTTGTATGGCATTATACAAGGGTGAATGAAAGCATTGTATTTTTTCCTAAATTTAAAAAATTCTGTGTAAAAATGGAAGAGCTGATTTTGTCTCACAGCCCTGTCATATTATCCGGGAGGCATCACTAAAATGTTGTTTTTTGAATTATCCGAATATCTTTTTTGTTGTAAGAGCTGTAGCTTCTTCTTCTTAACGTGCCCTATCAAGTCCCCTTGACGTTGGCGATTAAACATGGCGAAACTGTCTCTGTCTCGAGCTATTCTAAATAGGTGTTCTGCTTTCTTTATTCCTGTCCACTCCCGGATATTCTTCAACCAAGAGGCCTGCTTTCTACCAATTCCTCTGCGTCCTTCTAGCTGTAGCATATTGTGTAAATAAAAACACTGATTGACTCATAAACATAGATAAATATCTTAAATAGGTTGGATTGATAAGATTAGAATGGCCCGCATGCAGCCCAGATCTCAATCCTATTGAGTATTTATGGGATGAATTAAAAATAGCTATTCACCGTCATCCTAGGGCTCCAGAAAATTTGGTAAAGTTATGATCCTGGTAGAGGAATATCGGGCTATTTCCCAGGCAAGGATAACACATCGTTATTAGATGCCAAACAGATTGGGAGCAGTCGTTACTGCAAGTGGTGAACATACCCGCTATTGAATTGTTTTGTTGTCAATTTTGTTTTGATTTTTTAATTTTAGTGCGTTTGATATTTTTAATTAAATAAACCTTCAAAACAGTGTTTTTATTTACAGCTCTTACAGGAAAAGAGATATTCGGATAATTCAAAAAACAAAACCTTAGTGATACTTCCAGGATAATACAAAAGGAGTATGAAACAAAATCAGCCCTCCAATTTTTCCACAGAATTTTTTAAATTTAAAGTAAAATACAACGATTCCATTCACACCTGCATAATGCCATAATAGCAAAATTTCTTTGTTACCGGAATAATAACGAACGACATCGATACATATACCTACAAACTAGTGTAAGAATCTTGAAAATCGGAGAACAAATAATAAAGTTATAGATTGTCAAACATAATCAAAAATTTTGGGTGGCGGAATTTTGTGCCGGTGAGTGAATTTACTATTATTATTTACAATTTATTTTCGTCATTATAAAACGCGCAGTTCACATCAAAATAATGGATGAATGTCTACAATTCGATCTTCTATACATAAGTATTCATCGACTTGCTCTCCAATATTCTAGATCTGGTCTAGAGCAAAATAGAATAAATCGAATTGAATACGTACACTCAGACAAGATGACGCTTAAATCAGTCTCGCGTCTATTCTCGATGTAGAAGTGGTCAAAACCAGTTCCTGGCTGCTTCGATTCGGTCCTCCAGAAAGGTCTACTAGAGATTCAGGACCAACCCGCGTGCTGTTGGGAATCCTAACAATGGTCATTTTGATTTTAGACGTAGCTACTTCACCTAAGCTTCCCTACCCTAATCCCTCCTTACCGCGAACTCATCAACCGCGGTTTCACTTATTAGCTGTTTAGATATTTGCCGTTTCCATTTTTCGAAATTTAGATTTTCTTCTGAATCAACTTTGACGAATACTCCACTCTGTTCAGTCTATATCTATACGGTAATTCAACGATGTTCTAATCTAAATCATTTCTATGTATATGTAAACCATTAGGTAATCACAAAAAATTAATCAAAATACTTTATAAAGGCTATAGACCAGTAAGGATCTGCGAAAAAACGTCTATTTTTGGATGTGAGAGGTGGCATTCGGATTTTTGCAGAGAAAGTTAGGTGACACCTTCAGTAATAATAATTATTGACTTATGCGCCTTCTCAAATATGCCCGGAACATTAATAAAAAAATTAAAATATTTAAAAATTTCGAAAAACATCGATTTTTTTCTGCTTTCTTTGCTTATAACTTTAAAACGATTCGTTTTGGAACAAAGTCGTAAAGAAATAAAATAAAGATAATTGAATTTTGTATGATATACGACTGGTAAAAAATGTCTTAAGGTATTACCTTTTCTGCAATATAGCAATAAATACAAAATAAGGGGGCAAAATAAGTCTGTTGTTATTCAAAAATTCTTAACCGCTTTGGTGGCACTTAGAACCTAAGTAATTCGCTTAGGAAATTCTTTGTAATATACTTAAATCGCGTACCAAATTTCATTAAAATCGACCTAATAAATTTTGCATAATAAATTTGCAATCTAAATGTTTTTAAAAAAGTTCAAATTTTTTAAAATCTTTCTGAACAAAAAGTAGACCATTTAGAAGTTGGCTAATTTTTTTACATAAAAAGAGGTGCTCTACCTATCTAATACACTTTACAGAATTAAAATCGGATTATTTAAGGGGCCCCAGCAATGTTTTAAATTTATAAATAATTTTTTGGCTTATAAACAAATAGCTTTGTTTAATAATAAAAAAATTCATTTTTAGCAATGCAAATAATTAAAACCGGTATAATTTGACTTAAACTTTCAAATGCTGTTAGCAGAATTGCTATTTTATTTTTTAATCAAACGTTATTCGCGTTCAAAAATTGCAATTTCTCGATTTTTTGAAAGTTCCACCGCGTTTGTCTCGAAAACTATGCATCCTACGAAAAAAATTTTAAGAACATTGTTTGCTTAGAATTACCCAAGAAATACAAAAAAATATTTTATTTTGCGAAAAATCGATGTTATGTAATTCCTCAAGTTCTTTGTTTATAACAATCTTATCGACATCCGGATCAACTGTTACCCAAAAAATTCGTGTTCTACGGGTCAAAATACATAAAAAAATAAAATAGGTCCATCTAAATAAAGGAGCCCGTAACACCCCCTCCTGGCAACAGCACTAATTTGTTTATAAGCCAAAAAATTGTTTATAATTTTAAAACATTGCTTGAGGCTGCTTAAATAATCCGATTTCAATTCTGTAAAGTGCATTAGATAGGTAAAGTACTTCTTTATATGTAAAAAAATTGACAAATCTTTTTATGTTCTAGTTTTTGTTGTGCAAGATTTTAAAAAATTTTAATTTTTTAAAAAAATTTAGATTGAAAAATTAGTATGCAAAATCTAGTAAGTCAATTTTAATGAAATTTGGTGTACGGTTTTAGCACATTACAAAAATTTTCTAAGCGAATTAGGAAGGTTCCAAGTGTAACCTAAGTAATGGAAAATCATTGAATAATAACAGGCTTGCTTTGCCCCCTTATTTTATATTTATTGTTATTTTGAAGCAAGGGTGATAATTTCTTAAGGGATTTCTGACCATATGACATCAAGATATAAGCCTGAAGTACCTTTTCAAGTGGACATTTGCCCACGAGACGAATGGGACAGAGGAAACTCTCGACCCAGACTGCAGGGTTGCACCTGGTATACGGACGGGTCTAAAACTGCAGACGGTTCGGGCGCAGGAATATTCTATAGTGGTGGAAATTTCAACATTTCTATTCCACTGGGAGAATGTACCTCCGTATTTCAGACAGAGATTTTTGCAATCTTGCAGTGTGCAAGAGAAAACAACCTGAGGGCATTCGAACTGCAGCGGGTTAACATATGCACAGATAGCCAAGCAGCCATTGGGGCTCTTATAAGCCCTAAGGTGAACTCTAGGCTGGTGTGGGAATGTCGACAAGAACTTGATAGACTGGCACAACATAACAGTGTTATACTGGTATGGGTTCCAGGTCATCGGGGCATATACGGCAATGAAAGAGCTGATGCACTTGCCAAGAGAGCATCAGCTACAAAATACCTGGGTCCAGAGCCGGCCGTGGGAGTGCCAAAAAGCACCGTCCGCGAACGAAAAAAAGCCTGGATCCGAAGCCAACACAACTCACACTGGGAGAGTGTACCCGGTCAAACACATGGCAAGATGTATATCGGACGGACATGTGCTAGTAGAGCTGAGTTACTGCTGAAAACAAGCAGGAATCAGCTCAGAGTCATAACAGGTTTCCTCACTGGACATGCGCCAGTTAAGGGTCACCTGCATACAATGGGGCTGTTTCATGGAGACTTGAGCTGCAGACTCTGTAACAGAGAACCTGAAACAGTCAACCATATTTTGCATGACTGTGAGGCATTGGATCGGAGGCGGCAAACACTTTTCGGAGACATCGAAATGACTCCAAAATTATATGGCACCCACCCACTAGACCTGTACAAGCTGGTACAGGGTTCCAGAATTCTGGAATGGGTTTCATAAACAATGGAAGATGTACAATAAGCCAAGTGGCTGCAGTACAACCGGTTCACAACAGACGGCTTCCAGGGAAAAAAAAAAAAAAAAAAAAAAAAAAGGGTGATAAATAAGACATTTTTAACCAGTCGCATCTGACAGAAAATTTAATTATCTTTGTTTTATTCCTAAACGACTTTGTTCTAAAATGAATAGTTTTTAAGTTATAAGCAAAAAAAGTAGAAAAAAAAACGAAATTTTTTATTTTTTTATTTTTTTTTATTAATGTTCCGGGCATATTTGAGAAGGAGCATAAATCAATTATTATTAACGAAGTTATCACCTAACTTTATCAGCAAAAATCTGAATGCCACTCTCACATCCACCTAAAAACAGATCCTTACTGGTCTACTATATTTCTATTAAAAAGACCCTTTCGGACTACACCACAGAAAGTTTTTGATAAGAATTTCATCATCAGTGCTGCTTACAGGTATACATGCTTATCTCTCTCTCTCTCTCTCTCTCTCTCTCTCTCTCTCTCTCTCTCTCTCTCTCTCTCTCTCTCTCTCTCATCGTTTCCCCATTACTGAGGATTGTGATTTCTTCTGATATTCCTAACAATGTTTCCCCATTGGTCTCTATCTTCAGCTGCTCTAAGAGCTTCGCAGAATGAGTTTCCAGCTGAATTCTTTATTTGGTCAGCCCATCTGTTGGTGATCGTCTTCTTGGTTTTCTTCCCGGGGCGTTTCCAGAAACATTTATTAATCTCTCCAAACTGTCGTCACCTCTGCGAACCACGTGACCAAAGAATTGCAGAATTCGTTGCAGACATATTGTGGACAGCCTTTTTTAATCTTGAGTTGGTTGAGAATGGAAACGTTTGTCCTATGAGCTGTCCAAGGTATGCGCAGCATTCTTTTCCAGCACCACATCTCAAAGGCATCCATTTTTTGGCGCTCGCATGCACGAAGAGTCCAATTCTCTGATCCGTACAGAAATATTGAGAATACAATACCAATACGTCTCCGAACTTCTGCTTCACAGTTACCATCGTTAGTTATACTAGACCCAAGATAGACAAAGGTGTTTACTATCTGGTATTCGTGTAACATGTTAGTCACCTGAATAGTGTCGAATCTGTTGACCACCATTATTTTTGTCTTAGCTTTATTGGTTTTCAGACCATCTTTCTTCATCTTCTTTTAGTGCCTATTCGTTTCGAATATTGGCCATCATTCTAGCTATAATTATTTTATTAACTGATGTTTTAAAGAGATTAGTTGTTGTTGTGGAAAACCATATTCTCAGGTTCTTTAACCATGATAATTCTTCTTCTCCCAATTCCTCGCTTTCCGAATACTTTACCTTGAAGGATTACCTTCAGTAATCTGTATTTAGTGCCGTTTCTCATTATGTGTCCGAGATATTCTAACTTTCTCTAATGGTATACATTACCTCTCTTTCTTTGCCCACTCTTCGTAATACGGTCTCGTTGGCTATCTTGTCCGTCCATGATATCCTTAGGATTCGCCTGTATAGCCATATCTCGAAGGCTTCAAGTTTTTTTTCCATTGCTTCAGTGAGTGTCCAGAATTCAACTCCGTAATACAATATTGAGAAGATATAACATCGTAGGAGCCTTATTTTTATCACTAGATTAAGGTTGTGGCTTTTAAAGAGTTTGGCCATGTTATTGAATGCACTCCTAGCCTTCTATATTCTACATTTTATTTCTTGTGAGTGATTCCATTGTTCGTTTACTATTGTTCCAAGATAGTTATACTGTTTTACTCGGTCCACTGGTGTATTATTGATAAGTAGTTGGACGTCTCTAATTCTATTTTTGCTGATGATCATAAATTTAGTTTTTGATATATTTACTTGAAATCCAAATCTTTCACCTACTTCATTTACTTTGTTTATTAGTTGCTGTAAACTGTAAACTGTTCAAACTGTCTGCAAAAAAATACAAAAACTAAACCATAAACCAAAATAGACCAACTTTAGTGCTTTCATATTAAACTCTTCGCAGAAGATCAAACATTTCTTACTCATTTGCTGCTATAAGTGTAGTGTCATCAGAAAATCTTAAATTGGAGATTTTCCTACCAGCTATTGTTACTCCACCGGCCCATCCTTCTAAAACAATCCTCATGACATGTTCACCATAAATAACGTGTTAAATAAGTCACGTGACAACACGCATCCTTGTCTAACACCTCTCACCGGTCTTGAATTGGTTTGAGAACTTCTGATCTAGTCGTACTGTCGCTATATTGGACTGATACAGATTTTTAATAAGTATCACCAGGTGCATTGGTGAGCCCATTTCTATTAAAATTGACCACAGATTTCTCTAGCTTACACAATCAAATGCCTTTTGGTAGTCAACGAAGCATATAATTATAGTTACTTGAAATTCTCTAGACTTTTCAATGAGTTGTCTCAGGTTCAGGATTTGTTCCCTTGTACCTTTACCCTTCACAAAACCCGCTTGTTCTTGAGGTATTTGGTAATGTAGACAGGTTTTTAATCTGTTTTTGATGATATGCAACAAGATTTTACTAGCATGTGTTATTAGTGCTTGAGCTACCAAAATATATGAGTGAAAACCTTTTAAATGTTATAAAGTTGTAATGAAGTTACATTCTTTATATTAAATAATATGTGATGTTGATTTTACATCAGGCAACGTAGGATTAGTTAGAGTTGCTATTTAGAGTCCATAATATGAGGTTCGTAGCCTCAGGACCAGCAACTCACAGTGTGAGTGTCCTTTAGTAATGCCCCTAATAATGTGGGGGAGTATTTTATCTGTGTTTATCGGTAAAACAGGTTTTTTATTTTATTAATCTAATACATCGATAATTGATTACTTAATACAATGTTAGGATTTGATTTATTGGGTTATATTGTGTATGGATAAATTACCAAACTATTATTATAAGATTAGCAAAAGACACATGAAAAAATATTATCTTAATAGATGAGGTATTAATTAGATGGAATCAACACCCGGCAACTTATAATAAATAAACAAACAAGATAATCGCAATAATTATATGTTTGATGATAAAATTTAATACAATAAATAATCCATAATAATTGGGATTTATTGTATTAAATCCCCTAATATCCCTAATAGATATAATTCTAATCTTATTTTGAGATAGGTAAAATTGATTAACAATGCGGTTGTCGTGCAAAGTATATTATGTGGTAGAAACAAATGTGAGAATAAAACAAGAGAAGCAATTAACAAATATGTGATTTAATATCTGATCAAAGGTTTTTCTTAAAGTTCTTATATTTAAACCGATTTAATGTCCAATAATTTACACTAGTCTCCGACACACCGAAATTTATCCAATATGGAATGCTTCTTCTTCTTATATTAGACCTTTGGCCTCTATTTATACGATTTTAAGCCTGTAGTCGTATCTGGGACACTGACAGCCACATGTCCCGCCATATTTTAAAGGGTCTTCGTGGTGGTCGAGTGTATATATATATATATATATATATTTATTTTTAGCATCTCATGACGTCCTCCCATGTTAAACCGTAGTCTCTCGTGGCTTCCAGGTCTTCGTGAACTCCGATATACGGTTGCCACGAGGACTTTCCCTAAAATGTATCGCAAATGAAAGGTACCACTTCCTACAATGCTTACACAAAAGATTGGCCGGACGTCCTCAGTCACGTTATCTATATAATAATATACACATTACTTGGAGCAATTGCCGTCAGGCGCGCCATGTTCGCTTGCTGTATATCTAAAATCACTTTAACGGTTTTGATGGCATCCAAATATATATTTATTCAGTTTGCGGTTGTGGTGGTCTCCGTATATTTGAGTTTATGTCCTCATGGCTTCCACTGCGCTGTTGCCACCTCAAATGTTGGAATTTAGACTTCGGATATTTTTATAATTGATTATTGTAGTATGTTGAAAAAATTGTTGTTGTGATATATCAATTATATTTTTTTGTATAATTAACAATGTATTTTTTTTTCACTGCAAAAATAAAAAATTAAAAAGTATGTTGATTAAAATTGATGAATTTATCATAGCCAGTTGCCGAATCTGCTGGTCTAATTGCTCAATTGCAACATATTATAGAAGTGTTAAAATTGAATTCTTAATTTTTTATTACAAAATTTTTACCTCGACAGCGTAGGGTACAAGAGGACGGCTTAAGTAAAGTACATAAGTACAACATTTTTAATAATATAATTTGTTCAACTAATACGTGCAAAAGTGTCTGGAAAATAATAAAAATGTTTAAAATATTGCTTACTTATTTCATACACTCAATGTATTTTTTTATGTAAGGATATAGAAAATAATATTTTGAAAAATATTTAAAATATAGTAATAAATCTTAAATTTCACATTACATAAAGTAGTTAAGTCTGCTAGTCTACAAAATTCAAAACAAATAGAATACTTAAAAAAATTAAAGCACTCATGCCATACCAAACGAACTACATTCTTACATATTTTTAAAAGAAAAATCTTTAATTTTGCCCAACCCGACTAAACTATCGGCAGGTAAAAAGTCTTCATTATGCGGGGGCCTTACTGTTGAAATAAATTAGAAAATTAAAATAAACTTATCTACCATTATGAAATTCTAATTTGACACAAAAAACTGTATTCTGGATTAAGAACAAGTGTGTAGAATACTCTCGTGAATTAAGAAGCGTTTCTACTGTAGGGTGACCATATCATAAATTTGAAAAAACGGGACACATCCAAGCAGCAGTAGCGCACCTATAACTTTTCTCTGGGGAGAAGGGGGTTGGCTTGGGCGTCGAAATTTTTTTCTATATTTTGTGAAAGACAAGTTACATTTTCCTGCTATTATTTATATATTTTTCATATGCCCTGGGGGAAAGAGGGTTTAACTCCCAAATCCTCCCCTGGGTGCGCTACTGCCAAGAAGGGTTTGGAGCGATACCCAAACAGAGATTGAAACGTCGTCTTTTAGCTAATTTGGAACCTATAAATCCTTTTCAATTTTAAATGTGTAATTTACGTACGATCAAGACTGCGAAACAGCAGAAAACTAAAAAACTACGCTAGAATGACGTGGATAAACAACCAATCCGTCAAAACAAAACAGGGAAAAATAAAAAATAGCGAGAAACAAGCAAAATCAACAAATAAAAAGAAGAAAAATGACGGGTTTCGCTGGAGGACATTAAAAAAGACAGAGAAAACCATCAAATACAACAATTTTACAAAAAAGTCAGATAAAAAAAAATATGTCCAGCATTAAAATAAGAGTACTAAAAAACAAAAAAAAAGAGAAACGCTGAAAGAAAAAATGCTATTCGCTATGAAGGAAACAGATGAAGAAGAACAAGATAACAACGAAGTAGAAATTTTCACAGAAGAAGACGTACAAAAACAAATATTAAAAACATAGAAAACGGAAAAGCAGCAGAAGAAAATGAAATAACAGTGGAATAAAATACAGAGGAAGAGAATTACATAAGGAAATAAACCAGCTAATACAACAAAAATATGATCAAAACAGACTACCAGCCGACTGGAACGCAGATATTATAGTAGGTACCTATATACAGTAAAACCCCGCAAATCCTAACTAATTGGGGGGACAGCCTGTTCGGATTCCGAAAAGTTCGGATTATCCGAAAGTTAGCCTAACTAATAATTGAAAGTTTACTTTGTCGTTGATTTTGAGTCGCTGTGCCTGTCTCTCTCCCTCTTCCACCCATCTCAGATTGATGTCACTGATGCAGAGCCAGTGTCATCATTTGTGCTTAGTCGTTAACTCCATGGCTTGATTTCTAATTTGAATAAGCTCCATTTTCCCCGTTCCCCTATACAAGATGGATGAGAAAACTAAGAAGAGAGTGTAATTACAGAATGGATTGAAGCTGACGACAAAGGGGGCGAAGAATTTACGGATGAATACATTGTAGACTTGGTTCAACCTCAAGGCAACCCTAATGACTAATGAAGATGAAGAAAGCGAGAAAGAAGTTTCCCTGTCATATTGGGTGTCACACGCAGATGCCACTAAAGCTCTGGGTGTGGCTCTACGTTACGTGGAGCATAACTCTGCTGCGTTACCAGTAGATGTAATGTTTATGTGTAAATAGTTTATCATCACTGCGTCAATTCGCTACACTTCCATGCGTCAGAACAAAGTTATGGAGTCAAAGACCTATTAAACGTAGATTGTTCAATTTTCTGGTTTTACTCTGTATAATAAACATGTTTTTAAGTTTTTGTCTTGAATTTTTTTCACTTGCCGTTGGTCCGGATTTGCCGAACGTTCGGATTAGCGGGGTTCTGATTTGCGGGGTTCTACTGTATATAAAAAGGAGATCGGAAGGAGTGCGAGAATTACAGAGCAAGCACTTTATTTAACACCACATATAACATTCTAGCAAACATACTAAACATAAGACTTGAATCATGCGCTAAACGAATATTAGAAGAATACCAGAACAGGTTCAGACCGGGAAAGTCGATGATTAGTTCCATACATACAGTGGAGCAAATAATTCAAAAATCGAGAGAATACAACAGAGAAATACACCTAATATTCATGGATTTCAAAAGCGCTTTGATACAATCAATCGGAAGAAAATGATGGGGGAGCTAGAGAATGTTGGAATCCCAGAAAAATTAAGACATATGCTAACAGTGAGCCTAAAGAACACCAGAGCAAGGATCAGTTTCAACGGAACAACTTCTAAGAAGATTAATGAAAACAAAGGTGTGAAACAAGGTGACTCTATCTCGCTACGACATGATTTAATCTTATATTGAAAGTAATCATGAGAAGGACAAACTGTGCAAAAAAAAACATTACAGATCAACTTTAACTAGTAACATAATGCAGATGATGTAGTCATAATAGAGAAGGCAAAGATGACACTTTCAAAAGCACTTGGAAAATTACATAAGGAAGCGAAGAGAATAGGACTAGAGATAAACAAGCAAAAAACAAAATACATGACGGTAGGGAAGGATGACACAATAACTCAGAACTATCTAATAACACAGAATGAGAATAATACTGGGCCACAATGTAGCAAAAGAGAGAGAAATACGAATGAAAACAAATGCCGCAATTGAAGAAAAATTAAAGAGGGAAAATATGGTCAGTTACAAAAAATCAACCAAAAGCAAACATTTGGGACATTTAGGCGTCCCGAGAGACTTTTTCGGGACCCCGGGACAAATCGTTAAAAAACGGGACAATCCCATTTTTACGGAATGTTTGGTCACCCTATTCTACTGTTATAACGTCCTTCACTTAATCGTAATTGAAAAGTATTTGAAAAAGTTATTTAAAGTGGGTCCGTGTTTTGGTTCTTTATTTAAATTTGGTTCTATTCTTGTAATGTTTTCTAAATTTATAATGAGAAGTTTATAACTTTATTAGATAATACCAAATAATAAAATAAAGTGAAGGCTAATAATGTGATTCTATTAATACGAGGTTGTTACCTTTTCTTAACAAAAAAAAAAAATGATGACAAGTGAATAGATTTTGACTTTATGAACCTAATATCATCTTCAAATATTTTTTTCTCAAAATCATATTCGCACCGTTAACCATAAATCATCGTAGACTAAACAACTAAATTCTTAATTATGTCACCAACTCTGTGTCGGCATGTGTTAAAGATACCTATAACTTCTCGATACTCAACGGTCCGACGTCGACGCCCTGGTCAAATTATTTATCTACAATCTACAATCTACAGACACGTCTTCAAATCAGTATTTGAATTGAAATTATTTATGATAATGAAAAGATTTTATATTTTTTCGTATATTTACTACTTAAATAATTAAACATTAATTATTATTTTTATATAATATTTTATGTATAGGTAAATGGAGACTAGTTGCAAAACTAAACAACATGACATAGTAGATAGAAACGCAGAAGCGATATACGAGGAGGTAAAGAAAGCCATTCATGGAGCAGCAGAAGAAGGGCTAGGAAAAAAGGAAAACATTAAAAGAGAATACCCAGAATAGTGGTCACAAGATCTAGAATCCTTGATAGAAAACAAAAAGAAAGTTTACCAGACATGGTTAGTTTCACAAGACGGTGAAGGTAGAAAGATATATTATGCCCGGTTAAACAGAGAAGTGAAAAGGAAAGTTGCAGAAAGAAAAAACGAAATGTGGGAAATTAAATGCGCTGAATTGAATAGATATATGGGAGGAACGAAAGTATCTGAAGTTTGGCAAACCCTTAGAAATTTAAGAACAGACGAAAAGCATAATACTAACGTACATTTAATTAAAATGGAATGGTGGAACAAATCAAATATGGAACAGAGAAATTAAGAAGAATGATATGCCGAATCATGGAAAGAGCAATAAATGGAGACGACATCCCTAAACAATGGTAAGAATCCTACTTAACATCAATATACAAAAAGGGAACAGAAAAGATTGCGAAAATTACAGGGGGATAAGCGTCATCACTACAATGGGAAGACTGTATGGCAGGATCCTCAGGAACAAAATAGATAAAAATATAGAACGTAAAATCGGAGAAGAACAAGCAGGTTTCACAGCAGGGAAATCATGTCTAGATCATATCCATACATATAATACAACAGCCAATAGAGAAAAAAAGAAGAGATAAGAACAAAGATTTACACATGGTGTTTATAGACCTTACGAAGGCATACGACCTGTGCCAAGGAAAGAACTGTACAAAGCAATGACTAAAATAGGGATACCACCTAACCTAACACAAGCATCAAGAACATGTAGAGTGGAAATGAAACAAATATAAAAATAGAAAACAAGGCAGTTGCTATCTTCAAAACAACAATAGGATTACTACAGGGATGCCCAATGCCCAACGTCACTAACTGTATTTAAAATATTTTTAGAACACGCACTAACAACTTGGAAAACAAAATGTAGGGGTATGGGAATACCGATAAGAGACGATTACCTCTACACATTGTGTTTCGCAGACGATCAGGTGGTTATGTCTCAAGATGAAGAGGATACCATTTGCATGTTGCAGAGGATATCAGTTGCAGAAAACTAAAAGAGGAATACAAAAGGTGAGCCTGGAAATTTATATGAAGAAAACGGAATATGTACTTAGCAATATCGGAAGAAGACGTCAAAAACTTAGAAATAGAAGAACAAGTAGAAATAAAAGGAACGAAGGATTTTAAATATTTGGGCTGTATAATGTCAAAAAACGGAACAACAGAAGCAGAAATAAAAAATAGATTGGGACAAACAAGATCTTGCTTCAGACAACTCCATAATGTAATCTGAAATAAGAACATTACGGGAAATAAAAAAAATGATATACCAAACAATAGTGAGAAGCATCATGACATATTTTTTTTTATGTAATTATGTTTATTTACAATCTACATCATTAAAAGAGTATTAAGTAAATTTTTTCCATGTTTTTGGCCATGAAGAAGAGACTTCCAATGATGTCTCATCTTATTCTATTTACGTTTAAAGTTTTAAAATAGGTCCTGAGGCCAGGTTCTATCTAGTCTCCTTGTGACAGGGCCATTATGAAATAATTCCCTTACTAACTCGTTGTCATGGTGAATGGTACGCTCGTTTTGTGATTCCGAGGCTCGATGGATTTCTTCTCTGATGAAAGGTATATTTAAGTCTTCGTGAAGTGTTTGATTAGTTACATACCAGGGTGCACCCACTATTGATCTTAGAACTTTCGACTGAAATCTTTGAATGATATTCAGTGATGTTGACTTTGCACAGCCCCAGAGGTGTAGTCTGTAGTACCAAATAGGTTTGATTATTGCTTTGTACAGCAGAATTTTGTTTTGGATATTGAGTTTTGATCTGCGTCCAAGGAGCCAATACATTTGCCGAAACTTCCAGTCTAGTTGTCTTCTTTTAGTCTGTATATGTTTTTTCCAAGTAAGACGTTGGTCAAGATGGAGGCCAAGGTATTTAGCTTCTGTTACTGTTGGTATTCGTACATTTTCCTCTTACAGGTGGGCATGTGTTGTGGCGGTTTGTAAACGTTATTTGAGATGCTTTTGTTTTATTTACTTTAGTTCACCATTTTGTGTACCATTCACTGAGTATGTCCAGATGGTGTTGCAGGTCTTGTGAGACTTGTATGTGATCTTCATTTACTGCTAGTATTGCTACGTCATCAGCAAAGGAAGCGATCGTAGTATTAGGAGACTCCGGTATATCGGCTGTGTAGAGTGAGAAAAGCAGCGGTCCGAGAACACTACCTTGCGGAACTCCGGAGTTAATAGGATAGAGGCTGGATTGTTGGTCTTTGAATTTTACTGAGAAATATCTATTTGATAAGTAGGATTTGATTAGGAGGAAATAGTTACTAGATAGTGCTAATTTTACTTTGTAAAGGAGTCCTCTGTGCCAAACTTTGTCAAACGCTTCTGAGATATCTAGGAATACAGCGTTGCAGTATTTCTTTTCTTCGAGAGTTTTTGATATTTCATTTACTATTCGATGGGCTTGTGCAGTAGAGTGATTTTCCCGAAAACCAAACTGATGTTCTGGTAGTAATGTTAGGAATTCATGATCTGCGTATATTCTTTATAGCAGCAATCTTTCAAAATCTTTGCTAACGATTGGGAGTAGGCTGATGGGTCGATAAGATGTTACTTCATTGGGAGCTTTGCCTGGCTTAAGGATCATTATAATTTCTGCAAATTTCCATATTTTTGGAAAGTATGATAAACTTAGCATGCGATTAAATATTACTGTTAGCATAATAATGGCCTTACGAGGAAGTTGTTAGTACTTGTGCCGAGATTAAGATCATGACATATGCCGCAAAAATTTGGGTTATAAACAAAAAAGCCCGAAAGAGCATTCTGGCAACCGAAATGAAATACTGGAGAAGATGCTGTGGTCTCACCAGAAGAGACAGAATAAAAAATGAGGAGATAAGGAGAAGAATGCAAGTGGAAAAAGATGCCCTGCAATATATAGAAGAGAGAAGACTAAAATAGTACGGCCACGTAAAGTACGGCCACGTATGCAGAGTAGAAAATACTTGGATAAACAAGGTTGCAGAAGCTATTATAAGAAGACCTTAGGATAGAAGAAGATTTTTTGACCTTAAATACAGTCGGAAAAATGAAACAATACCCATGAACGATCACATCAATCACTTATTTTGTATTTGCTCTCTTCTTCTATAACTAACGTTTGTTATTTATAGAAAAAGACAGCAAATACAAAATAAGTGATTGAGGTGATCGCTCATGGGTATTCTTTCATTTTTCCGACTGTATTTAAGGTCAAAAAATATTCTTCTTCTTTTTTCTCAAAATGTTATTTTATGCGATTTTACAGTGATTTGGTGTTTATTTAACCAAATTTGCATTTTCTATCGTAAAGTATAAATGGAAAACATTGGTAAAAAGAAATTGTAATATGTAATTGTAAATAGTTTCAATAGTAATTGTAAATAGTAAATAGTAAATAGTAAGTAGCAAATAGTAAATAGTAAATAGTAAATAGTAAATAGTAAATAATAAATAGTAAATAGTAAATAGTAAATAGTAAATAGTAAATAGTAAATAGTAAATAGTAAATAGTAAATAGTAAATAGTAAATAGTAAATAGTAAATAGTAAATAGTAAATAGTAAATAGTAAATAGTAAATAGTAAATAGTAAATAGTAAATAGTAAATAGTAAATAGTAAATAGTAAATAGTAAATAGTAAATAGTAAATAGTAAATAGTAAATAGTAAATAGTAAATAGTAAATAGTAAATAGTAAATAGTAAATAGTAAATAGTAAATAGTAAATAGTAAATAGTAAATAGTAAATAGTAAATAGTAAATAGTAAATAGTAAATAGTAAATAGTAAATAGTAAATAGTAAGTAGTAAATAGTAAATAGTAAATAGTAAATAGTAAATAGTAAATAGTAAATAGTAAATAGTAAATAGTAAATAGTAAATAGTAAATAGTAAATAGTAAATAGTAAATAGTAAATAGTAAATAGTAAATAGTAAATAGTAAATAGT
Organism: Diabrotica virgifera virgifera; assembly: GCF_917563875.1. Taxonomy (NCBI): domain Eukaryota; kingdom Metazoa; phylum Arthropoda; class Insecta; order Coleoptera; family Chrysomelidae; genus Diabrotica; species Diabrotica virgifera. Next base: position 249,361,249 of record NC_065448.1, on the reverse strand, counting down.
AAATAGTAAATAGTAAATAGTAAATAGTAAATAGTAAATAGTAAATAGTAAATAGTAAATAGTAAATAGTAAATAGTAAATAGTAAATAGTAAATAGTAAATAGTAAATAGTAAAATAAATAGGAACAATTTCAGTTTCTACCATTTTTGTCGAAAAGTTAAAAATTGAGATATTGAGCAAAACAGGTTCTCCTTTAAAATCAAGATGGCGGCTAACGTAAAGAAGGAATTCATTCGTGATTTTAAATTTAGGTTACTATTGACTCCCCTAAAGGTTAGAAAAATAAAATTTTGGGCAGCTCGGCATGCAAGGTCAAATGCTATTCCGACTGTGACTGGAATAATATACTTTTGAGTCTGATATTACTGCATGTAACTTTTTTGGTATTGTAATATAATTCAAATCCTTCTAACTACTTAAAGTCCTATATTTTGGCTATCTGTGGGCAAATTTTTAGCCAAATCGATGATGATGTATTTTGGGAATGGAGAATAATGTAAAAAAACGGTATTTTAACGTTTTCTACACTATAAAATTTGATCAAAACCTTGTTCTGAATCAAAATAACTTGTGCCATATGCCATATGATGACATTTTTGAGTCCCCTCTATTAAAATATTATGTTTTTCATTGATACTTTGCCACAGAAAATTTGTTTAAATAAACACCAAATCACTGTAAAATCGCATAAAATAACATTTTGAGAAAAAAAGAAGAAGAAGATTTTTTGACCTTAAATAACTTATTTTTACGTCACGCAGAAGCTATATACCAATTTTCAGACAAATCGGAGATCCAAAATTTTTTGCCTGAGTGATTTGACATGGAATGTACCTTACATAATCTTCTATTCTCCATATTATTTGTTTTAGTGTAACGTTGGCCATTACCATTAAAAATCTAATTATATTAAACCGTTTGATGATGCAAAGACAAACTTTGTGAAACCGGTCAAGCAAAATACAACTACCTAATTATAAAATTATAATTTTTCCTGTTAATTCTACATTCTACAGAGCAAGTGTTTAAAGAATAAATTTAGGATTCTAAAAGGTTTTTATATATAAAACTGATTTTCTATGACAAAACGCCAAAATAGCAAAAGATATAAATATAATTTGTCTGGGTTCTTTAACTAAATTCTCACGTAAACACGACCAAAGGTTAAATATTTTACCGGATACCATAAGTACATTGTTGCCAGTATAACGGATGCCAAAACGAGCGCGAAGTGTATAATATTATTATTTGTTTTCTGTCATCATGCATTCTTTGTACGTGACCAAACCATCGTAGTTGTATTTCGTTAATTTCGTCATTTATTGTATGTGTGACGTTCATTATTTCTCGTATCCGTTCATTGGTGACATGTTCTCTTCTTGATCTTCCTGCAGCCCTTCTCCAGAAATCCATTTCGGTGACCTCTAACATTAATTTTGATTTTTCCTTCATATGCCATACTTCGCAGCTGTATGTTATAATGCTTTTCACTACGGCGTTATAGATCTTTTTCTTGTTTTGGTTGTTTATCTGCTTGTCCCAGAGTACTGAGTTTAGGAGCCTAATTACTTTCCTGCCCTGAGTGTTTCGTTCTTTAACGGCTCCGTCCAGTGTTCCATCATTCGTGATTTTCATATTCATACCCAGGTATTTATATTCGTTACATTTACTGATTGTTTCTCCTCCTTCTATAGTCGAGGAAATGAAGCATTTTGACTCGCAATTGTTTCGTCCAGCATGGATTTACTTGAAATTTTCACAGAAGGTAGGGAATAGTCCAAGGATCATTTTCTATATCATGCCGCTGTATAAAAAAATTTAATACATTCCTCACTTAAAGAACTAAACTAATGTTATATCAAAGTGAGTTATTGGCAATTTAATGTGTATTTTTTTCGACGAGTACTCAAATCTAAGTATTCAAGCTTAAATAACGGGAAAACGATGCAATATATAAAATATACCTGCTAAACATTTGTCAAATTACTTCAGAATACCTATCAAATGAGCTGCGAAGCAAGTTAAAAGCGTTAAAATTAAGCAAGTTATGATGAAAATAAAAGAACCCTTTGGAATTTTTTAAGAAAAAGTGAAAAATAAATCATACGCGATTTTCCATAAAAAATAAAATTTATAATAATCCTTATAGGAACTTCTTCATATTAGCATAAGTAATGATTTCGATAATTTTGACCGGTTTAAAATGCATATTTTTGAAAAAAAGATATAATTTAAAAAAAATTGTAATTTTTAAAATTATTGTAATTTTTATATTCTTTTGATAATAACTCCAAAAATACTCAATACACGTAAAAATAATATATAACCAAATTTTAGATTTTTTTGTGACAAATACTTTACCTGTTTTATTGTTTCTACAGGGTAAAAAATAACCGAGATAGAAACGTTTAAATATTAAATTTTGCTGTGAGAACCATACAACCGGGGCCATTTAACCTTTTATTTTAAAAAAATAAGGGGTTTAAGAGATTAAGTTTAACTTGATGAAATAGCCCTTGAAATTAGCTTTTAAACGGTTTTTAGATGAACCTTACATCGTAAAAATGAACGGAGTTATTAAAAAAAACAGTAACATTTTTTGGAGACATTTTTAAAAGATAAATTTTGAAAACATTTTGGAGCATAAATTTTAATACTATCAACATGTTCGGGGGCTCATTTGATAGATATGTTTAAGTACTTTGACAAATGTTTAATAAGTTTATGTTATAAAATGCATCATTTTCCCGTGATTTCAGTTTGAATACGTAGATTTTTTTACTCGCCGAAAAAAAATATACATTCAATTACCTATAACTCACTTTTAGTTAACACTAAAAGGTTTTTCTAGTAAGGAGTTTATTTCATTTTTTATTAGCTTCAATTTTAGTAATAATAACTTTTTTGTAAAAACTTATAGTTTTTGAGTTATTGATGAAGAATCGGTGTAAAACATGCATTTTTCTCAAGAAATATTAAACTCTTTGGTCTTTAATAACTCAAAAAGTTTTGATTTATTTTAATAACTTTATATAATAAATTTTGCTTACAATTTGCTTCTCTATTGAATTATGGGGTTATTTTCAATAAAATAATTTTCACCCCCGAGAAGGGGTGGCATCCACCCCCAGGGTAAAAGCGCAAGTTGGCACCATGTCACCTTTGTTCCTTGAGATAGCCTCTAACCACTCACCAATTTTTATACAAATCGATGGAGGTTCAATGAAATCGGAGGTAATAGCTCATATCCACCTTCAGTGACTCCACTGTAGAGGGTTTTTTGAGAATACATCGAAAAATATGCATTTAATAAAAAACTTGTAGATATCAAAAATTAATCTTTTAGTAACACAAATTAAATTAAACTTAAACAATCTTTTTTCGAGTATACTGTTAGACCTTTCAAAAAATAATATGAAGCTGCTAGCATGAAAATTAAGAGACTTATGATCAAAAAAGGTCGGTACCTGCTATTCTCTATGAAAAAATCAGTGAAAACAGCCCCCCAACTACCCTTCTAATTAAAAATTGATCTTCACCTTTCTGTAAGTAGTTCCTTTTATATTCGTATTATCAATACGCCCAAGAAGTTTGACCTATTTAAAAGGCCCAATTTTAGAAAAAGTGGAGTTTAAAGAAAAATTGACTTTTTGCAATTTCCTATTTGTCACCTTTTACTTCAAAATATCTCCGAAAATACTGGAGATACGAAAAAACTTATGGACTACTAAATTGTAGCTTATTATTTAATAAGTAAAATTCCATTGTGCATAGATTTTCATTACAGTGAACAGTTAGCGGAATAAAGCTATTTAGTAGATCAGATGTAGAAAAAAGGATAGTAAAGGCAAAATATGCATTCATTATACGGGTGTTAGTAAATAAGTATGAAAAATTTTAAGGGCTAATTCTACATGAAAAATTAATACCAGTTTTCTCTATAAACATATGTCCGCAAATGCTTAGTTTCGGAGATACGGGGTGTTGAAATTTTTATTTCAAACTGCCACTTTATTTATTGCTCTAAGACCAGTTGAGCTATGAAAATGAAATTTGGTGAGTTTTAGGAGGTAGTTATTACAAATTTTTTGACATACAATTTAAAATTTTGTATTCATCATTGGCGCCCCTATGGGCAATGGTCTGAATTTTTTTAAAGAAAAAAATAGTACGCCACTGAGACATTTCGAATTAAAAATTATTTTTAAATTCCACGTCTAATTTATGATAAAAAACCTTTCTTGCCTTTTTTCATATGATGCACCGTTTTTATGCAGAAAAATAAAACATCTTGACGCGTATTTTTCATTTCTTAATACATCATCAAGAACTATCCAATATAATAATACTAAACTAGAACAATAACTGAAAATATTACTAATAAGATTTCAATTAGGTATAAAGCTGCAAGAAATGTTTAAAATGATCTCCTTTACAGATAACAGAAGAATTTTATATTCATCATTGGCGGGCGTACGGGTAATGGTCTGAATCTTTTGAAGAAAACAATAGCACGCCACTGAGATATGTCAAACTAAAAATCATTTTTGAATTCCTCTTTCAATTTACGATAAAAAATCTTTCTTTCCTTTTTTTCATATGAGGCGCCGTTTTTATACAAAAAAATAAAACATCTTAACGCTTACCAAGTATTTGAGGTAGTTTCCATATGCATAGAAAATTAGTTCAAATACTTTGTGAACGTTAAGATGTTTAATTTTTTTGCATAAAAACAGCACCGCATATGAAAAAAAGGCAAGAAAGATTTTTTGTCGTCAATTGAAGGAGGAATTCAAAAATGATTTTTAGTTTTACATATCTCAGTGGCGTACTATTTTTCTCTTAAAAAAATTCAGACCATTACCCGTACGCGCGCCAATGATGAATATAAAATTCTTCTGTTACCTGTAAAGGAGATCATTTTAAACATTTCTTGCAGCTTTGCACCTAGTTGAAATGGTATTAGTAATATTTTCTGTTATTGTTCTAGTTAAGTATTATTATATTGGATAGTTCTTGATGATGTATTAAGAAATGAAAAATATGCGCCAAGATGTTTTATTTTTCTGCATAAAAAGGTGCATCATATGAAAAAAAGGCAAGAAAGGTTTTTTATCATAAATTAGATGCGAAATTTAAAAATAATTTCTAATTCGAAATATCTCATTGGCGTACTATTTTTTTTCTTTAAAATAATTCAGACCATTGCCCGTAGGCGCGCCAATGATGAATACAAAATTCTTAATTGTATGTCATAAAATTTGTAATAACTACCCCCTAAAACTCACCAAATTTCATTTTCATAGCTCAACTGGTCTTAGAGCAATAAATAAATTGGAAGTTTGAAATAAAAATTTCAACACCCCGTATCTCCGAAAATAAGCATTTGCGGACATATGTTTATAGAGCAAACTGGCATTAATTTTTCATGTAGAAATAGCTCTTAAAATTTTTCATACTTATTTACTAACACCCTGTATAATCATAATGCATTAAGGAAAAACTGGAACACACGCGATATATCAGAATTAACCAAAATCAAAATATTTACAGGAAGAGACAGGAAGAAACAACTAGCAAAAAATTACAAACCTTTATAAAAAATCGTTGAGGAAAATCCTAAAAATATACTGGCCAGATAAAATAAAAAACATAGATCTACGGAGAAGAACAAAATAAGAGAAAATAACAGTCACGATTAAAAATATGAAATGGAAATGGATTATACGGACTCTGGGGAAGGATCGAAATAATATAACCAAACAAGCACTCGAATACCAACCAGACGAAAGAAGAAGACGAGGAAGACCTGATAATAGCTGGAGAAGAACTGTAATAAGAGATCATGAAAGAATTGGCCTGAGATGGAGAGAAGTCCAACAGAGAGCGAGAAACAGAGAGCAATGGAAAATACTTGTATAGCAAATTTCGAAAGAATAAAACAGAAAAGGATGCGCTGGGAAGGGATTACAGGAAGAGATAGAGAGAGAGAGAGAGAGAGAGAGAGAGAGAGAAACAATACCGATTATTTATCAAAATAAAATTTAATAATAAACCTAACCTAACCTATCGAAAGGCTCATCAAACAATTATTAACTTTAAAAAATAAACAGTTGTCAAGGGTATATAGTGGTATTGTTAAGTACATTACATTATCATACATAATATAACATTACATTATCATATATAATACATAATCTTCTTCCATCGAAATAAAATAGAAAATTTAAAAAATTAGAAAATACATCTTTCATAACTACACCCAAGAAATAAGTTTTTCTAACTTGATTTAAGAGTATAAAAAAACGAAAACAAACAATTTACAGCAAATCCTTATCGTATATCCGAGCAAAACCACCTAATTGGCAAAAGTTATAAATAGAATTGGTCTGGGTTCTACAACTAAATTTGCACATAAACACGACCAAGGTTAAATATTTTACTTGATACTATAAGTACATTGTTGCCAGTATAACGGATGCCAAAGCGAGCGCTAACTGTATGAAATTATTCTTGTTAATATACACGCTGTATATTGATCGGAAGTCACGAAGAGTCAAAACTATACAGACGCCACGAGGGACGCAAATGCAATATATATATATATATATATATATATATATATATATATATATATATATATATATATATATATATATATAACCGGTTCTATAGCGTTCTACGCCTTCCGGTACCCAATCGCCAAGCCTGTCGATCTAGCCAGTCTCTTTCTTGAAGATTTCTTTCTGACATGGCTTTTGTAATTCCTTGTTTCCAGGAGGTCGGTGGCCTTCCTCTTTTCCGTTTTTCTGGCGGTATCCATCTCATTGTAATTTTTGGTAATCTTTCATCTCCCATTCGTTGGACGTGTCCATACCAAGTAAGTTGGTTTCGTTGTACCTCGTCCACTATTGTTTTCTGCTTACCTACTTTTTCTCTGATCTGTTCATTTCGAACATGGTCCCATCTCGATATTCTGGCAGATCTTCTAAAAAAATCCATTTCAGTAGTAAGCAGCTTATTTTTGGATTTTTTTGTCATTTGCCACACTTCGGAGCCATACGTTAAAATTGGTTTCAGAATAGCGTCGTAAAGTTGGTTTGTCGTGTGTTGGTTTTAAGTCTCTTGCTATTCTGGTAGTCTCTCACTGTTCACTCATGTAAAATATCAGTTCCATTCTCGTCTTTTCTATCTTCCTCATCGTACAATATTTTATTTTTTACAGTGATCTGTTATTTGGCTATTTGGTATTCTATCTCTAAATGTTCATACACTATTAGGCCTGGATCGCGCGTACCAAAAAAAGTTATATAATAACAAGCTGAAAATTTGTTAATAGCTTAACGGTGTCTAGTCGGACAAACTTTGATGTACGGGGACACTGGAACAGGGTAAGTTTTAATTGTGGAACAGTTTAAAAATTTGGAATGTCAAACTAAAAAAACGGCCCATGTATTTTGTCGGACAGAACATCCAATTGATTTGTTACTCTTTCATTAAACTCTCATGCAAAATGGACTTATTAAAATGCCCAGTTGGTGATAAATACCAGTCGGATTTTTTCATGAGAATTTAATAAAAGGGTAACAAATCAATTGGAAGTTTTGTCCAACAAAATACATGGGGCGTTCTCGAAGTCTGAAGTCCAAATTTTCAACCTGTTCCACAATTAAAACTTCCCCTGTTTCAGTGTTCCCATACATCAAAGTTTGTCTGACGAGACCCAGTTAATCTTTTAACAAATTTTCAGCTTGCTATTAATTCACTTTTTTTGGTACGCAGGATCCAGGCCTATATGTCGTAAGAGCACGATTTCTCAGCTCTGTGTTTAAATTGGTAAACAACACCGCATAATAACGTCATTTTGACCTTCGACAGCATCATCAGATGCGGAGCAGAATACAAAAACAAGCACGAAACATATAGATAGGTAGTGTCATCTCACACTGTCTTAAATAGATCAAAACTATAGCAAGCTTTTGCTAGAAAATGTAAACTTAACACATTTTGTGTAGCACAAAGAACAAAAAATAAAATATTAATAAATTGTTTTTGTTTCATCCTTCGTTCATGGCCAGAAAAGTAGATGGCGCCTTTTTAAGCTTACCACTTGGGTGGGAAAAGTTAGGGGAGTTTGATTAATGGTCTTTCATGTGTGTGTTTTTTTTTTTATCTCCAACGTCTGATGGACCAAACATAGACTAACAAAAATAGCTGCTTCCACATATACCGTCTTAAGTATATCAAAGCGATGGCAAGCTTTTTCTATACAATAAACTTTTAGATATATATCTACATATAAATATATAAGCAAAAACTTACTATGTGGAAATTTAATTTGTAAAGAGACTTAAAAAATATTTATTTCTTTTTATTTTACATTCGTATTCATTACAGACAATGAAAAAATTAAGCATTGTGGGTTATATTGTAACTCGCTCAAAGAGAGACTTTTCGTTTTCATGAGGATTAAGTTCTTACGGACCCTCTTTATGGTGCTTAAATTTATTCAAAGAATCCAAAATCTGTATTTAATATTCCTCTCGTTATTTTTAAAGAATACAATGGACATTTGGTATGTATTATGTTTTGCTTAGAGGATTTCTCTATACATGAAGCGGTCAGGAAATGAAGAGATTCTAATCAAAAGCTTTTTTAAAGGAACATGTTCCGTATATAAAACATATGTTTAAAACAATTTTTGTTCCTCATAATCAACCAAAAGTCCACTCTAATTAAAAAGAAATCTACCAGGATAACAAAACTCTCAGCATTGAATTTGAAAAGTTTTCTGTTTTGCAAAATATAGCGTAACGTCCTGAAATAAATACTGTTACACCAGTGGCGGCTGGTCCTATGAGGCAGGTGAGGCAGTGCCTCACCAGTATACCAATCGATTATTTACGTTATTTCGTTATTTCATCATCAATTCTTTAAATACAATTTAATTGTTTGAAATTTGCTAAATAACTTTATTTTCGTTATATCATCATCAATAATTCTTTAAATACAATTTAACTTTTTGAAAATTGCTAAATAATTTAATTTTTATTATAAAACTTTTTTTATTAACTTTATTTTTATGATAAAAAAAAATTAGTACGACCCTGACCCGTTCTTCATAACACACCGATATACCTACTCTACAAGGTACCATTAGAGGCACTGCCTCTGATGGTACCTCGTCTAGCATATTACGAAGCCGACGGAGATCGGCCGGCAGCATGACTGAGAATAATTTTTGGAAGCGGGATTAAGTATCCTTTCAGAGGCAGGCAAAAATATGCCTCTAGCGTGGTTTTGCAGTTTTAGGTAGTTTTAGTTTGTTAGAGCAGTTTGTTCTAGTTACGTGTACCTACTATTAGTATAAGAGATACAATAGATGTTTAGAATATGTTATTATGCTCTGACTGGCTGAAAGTTATTTGCCAATGTCAATTAAATAAATAAATTAATAAAAAAATTAGAAATTATGATTTCTTTCATAGTAATTCATTTACTTTTAAGTACGCTGTTTATAAAATAAATAAAAAAACAAAAAAATTAAATTTAACCCTTAGTTTATTTAACATAAAAAACAATCTTATAATATAACCGTAATTTGCTTACTAGCTTGTTTCTATTTGCATATATGCAATACATTTACAATATAATAAAATTGGTTCTAAAATGAAATTATCACGTGTTTGCAGGTATATTGTTTGCGTACCATAATTTCATTTTGGCAAGTGAATAATAATAACAGAATCAGTCAACGGCCAAACCAGAATGATCCTAAGGGGGGCTACAACTGGTGGGTCTCTGGGGGTATGGATTTAAGGCTTTAAGGATTTAAGGCATTTAAGGCTTATAACCCCCAACCCCCCCAGTTACGCCACTGGAATCAGTTGTCCGTTGTTTTCATGTAGTATATAATGTAAATTTTGCTTAATATGGCTGTTCAAGTGCTCAACGCTGATGAGCCAACGACGAAACATCTGATTCATGCTGTTTTGATATGTGGTATCATATTAATTATTATTTTTAACTAAAAAAACAGCTACTATGAGTATGAACCTGTTAGAGACTTAGAACTTTCGTAGCTATTCTTTTGCGAATAAAATTGTTATTTAATATCGTTTGCAAGCCTTAAAATAAATACGGTGCCGTTCTGTGACGTTATGACGTCACAAAATCGACCTTCCGGCTATTAAAGAAAATCTAACCATAATAATAATAATCCTCAAGTGTAGTGTGCCTCACCATCTTGTACTATCACGAGCCGCCCCTGTGTTACACTTCTGAAAATTACTTTTATTAAAACATCAACAATGTTACAACTTTAAATCAATTTCAAATATGAACTTTAAAACCTCAACTACTATTGTTTTATGAAATGCCAACTTCCTATGTTATACATATATTTTCTGACAAAAGTTTTCTTCTAACATCGTTTCATAGCTTCTAATAAGCTTTGAATTGACGAGTACAAAGGTGTTTTATTACTAAAACCACCAAAACCAGATTGCGTTTGATTTCAGGTTTAAGACACCACCTAGAGCTCCTGACGAGATTTGACTGTTGAACGAACGGTGCCAGGAATACTAGGAATAACCTTTTACAGTCGAACCCGCTCATTAGAATATCGGTTATAGGAATATCCCGCTTTAAGGAATAGAAATTTGAGGTCCCGGAACGTTAATATTAGCCACCAATGGTTATTAGAATATTATTAGGAATTAATAGGAGAATAGGAAGCATTATTTTCAGACCCTACTTGGAACACAAGTAGACATGGAAGATGAAATGGGTATGAATTACGTTGAAGAAAATGAACTAGAGAATGGAGTAGAAGCTTCAAACATACAGGAAGTTCTCGAAGCTATTAAGGCCCAGAAAAACAATAAAGCTCCGGGAGTTGACGAAATACCAGCAGAACTGTTTAAGGTAGGTGGCGACCACCTAGTAAGTCACACCCATGCACTCATCAAAGACATATGGCAAGAAGATAAAATACCCGACCACTGGAAGAAAAGTATAGTATGCCCGATCTATAAAAAAGGAGACAAACTCCAGTGCAAAAACTACCGTGGAATCTCTACTATGTACAGCATATAAAGTTCTCACATATATTATAAACCAGCGGCTCCAACCACTAGCAGAAAATATTATTGGAGAGTATCAAACGGGCTTCCAACGAGGAAGATCGACACTGGATCAAATATTTACAGTCAAACAGATCTTGTGCAAATTATGGGAACACGATATTAATGTTCACAACGTGCTTGTAGACTTCAAACAGGCATACGACTCAGTCAAAAGAAACAAACTATACTAAATATTGGCTGAATTGGCAATACCACACAAGCTAATTAGACTCATTAAAGCCAGAATGGATGAAAGTCAGGAATGTGTACGAATACAAAACCACCGGACAGACTTTTTCAAAATTTCGCAGGGGCTAAAGCAGGGAGATGGACTGGCCCCAACATTGTTTAACCTGGCACTGGAGTATGCGGTTAGGCAAATGCAAACTGGACGAGGAAACATACTGACCAACCGAACGGTTCAATTGGCCGCTTATGCCGATGATATTAATATTATGAGTAGAACATCAACAGGAGCACGGGAAACATACGCAGAGTTAAAACCACAAACAAAAATGCTAGGTCTGGAAATTAACACAGAAAAAATAACAAAAATAATGACTCAGACGAGAAGAAATATAGCCCCACAGCCCTCTCCCATATATTTCGGTTTAAAAGTGTCCACCGAAATACAAAGATAAGAATATATAAACCCTTAATTCGGCCAATAACATGCAATGGCAGTGAAGCCTGGGTCCTGAAAGAAACATCCAAAAACAAACTCGACACATTCGAAAGGAAAGTACTGAGGAGAATACTAGGACCTGTGAAGGAAAACGGAATCTTCAGAAGTCGATACAACAACGAGCTTTATCAACTCTATAAAGAAACACCCCTGTCAGACTTCATTAGAACACAAAGATTGCAATGGGCTGGGCAGCATATTTACAGATGCTAGCGTGTGTAGACACCAGGGTGTTGAAATCAGTTAGGGTTTGGAAAAACAGTACATTTACAGATGCTAGCGTGTATTGACACTAGGGTGTTGAAATCAGTTAGGGTTTGGAAAAACAGTATATTTACAAATACTAACAGATTTGGACACCAGAGTGTTGAAAGCAGCTAGCTTTTTGAAGTTATACTTCTTTACCGGCGATAGAGGGTAAATTTTTATATGGGAAAACCTAGCGACCGGGCGCATGCGCATTATAACTTTGTTCTGATTGGATGTTCAAATGACATGTCAAAAATTATTCAATATGGTGGCTGTGGCACAGCTGTAGTTAGATTATTTATGATTGTTGCGTTTTAAAATTTGTGTGAAAAGAAACAACAAACAAAAGTTAGTTAATAGTTATACTGCCTTTTTAAATAGTTTTCATATACCTATATTTTTGGACTTTTGGACTATTTTGGACAAGGAAAACTCATTCTAATTTGGTAAGTACCTAGTTTTTATTATAATCATATTTTAATTATACATTTGGATTAGGTTGAAATACATACTGAAAACGTTTGTTTTCTATACTTCAAACTGTGGAAGTATAGAAAACAAACGTTTTCAGTTTTTTATTGTTAGATAAAATGAACTTCCATCAAGTAACGGTCGAATCCATCAATGAAATACATACATTTATTTTCTCAAGAATGCGGATTTTAGAGAGAAATCCCAAATTAGGTTCGATTTTTATTTTAAAATTATGATTTTTTGGCGTAGATTTATTTATCTAGTAGGTATGTAATGCTTTGATTTACATACTTAATTTGATTACCAACAAAAGTTCTACCAATCTTCATCTAATATATTGTTTTCTTACTGTTTTGTTATATTTTTATATTTTCTTCCACAAAATTTAAACTACATAATTTTCAAAACAATTGTCAAACAGTAAAACGTTCAGTTACCGTATTTTTCCACATGATAAATAATGTGCGATTGGACGAGTGAGTCTACGCTTCGATTACGAGTCAAAGCGGCACTAAATTCAAGGGTTCAATTCCCGATGCAAGTTTTATTTTTTTATTTTTTTATGCATATTATGATTGTAAGTATATTTGTTATATAATTTTTTTTTCAGCAAATGCGTATTTAAAATTTTTGCCAACAATTATTATCGTCCAGAAATAATTTTTTGTTTGTGGCATTTTTCAATGTGTTTGTGTGCGTTTTATTCTTTTATTTTTTTAAATTTTTGGTATAGTCTTAAAAATCACATAATATGTAGTAGAAGTATAACTTCTTACGTGCGTATAAAGTACACACACATTCTTGTTTAGTGGTGATACATGCATATGCTAGCGGCTATTGACATTGATTTTATTTACCTACTGCTGTGGAAAAATATTTAAGTGATTTAGGTATTAATAAATAATTAAACGTTGTTGGGATATAAACAATAATATATTACCACAAAAGAACAACATAAAAAATAATGCTATTCTGAAGCTATTTCCTTGTGGCATTTTTATAATTAACTATTTAGATGGGAAATAAGCCACAATTAAATTGAAAAAAATAATTTTATTAACGTTTCGACGCCCAAATCGGGTGTCGTTGTCAAAATACAAAATACTACTAAATTAAACAAAAATGTTGTTGTTTAGCAAAAAATTCTTCTAATAATTGAAGACCTAAGTGAAAGAAGGAGGTATGTTACAAAGCCTACCTTTTTAGATATGGGCAGTTAAAATTATTCCTCTACTTTTATCATGAAAATATTGTTTGTGTTATTTGGTTTTATTTATATTGCTATAAGCATTCCTTTACATATAATGTTGATAATTTGTTTTGATTTTTAGTATTTTTTCTAAAAATAAATAAAAACTGTGTACATACCGCCTTCTTCCATTAATTTTAGTTTGTATAACTATCCTTTATCTGAATGGATGAAGGAGGTATGTGGCATGAAATAATGCTCTATATTCAGTTTTACAGAAATTTATGTAATTGAACACAAAATAATCTTCTTCTTCATGTTACTATGTTCATGTTGGCTATCAAACTGGTTATAGTAATTTTGTTAATGGCAGCTCGGTAAAGGGATGCAGAGGATCTGTTAAACCATTCTTACAGGTGTCTAAGCCATTCTGCGACCTGGCCTTTCTTCTTCGACCTGGCGTTTCTTCTTCCGTCTATCTTGCCTTTTTTATTAATAGCTACCCTAGCTTTAGCTACATTTATAAAAAAATTTAAACAAATTAAAAAAATCAATTTTTTCAGCCTATATACATTATTTTAGGTTCTTTTGATCATTGGAAACAACAAAGGTCTTTTGTAAATTTTCTCTAAAGTTAATAGTTTTCGAGTTATAAACAATTTAAACCTGAAAAAGACGAAAAATGTTTCATACCTCCTTCGTCCATTTAAGAATTGTATTCTACATGTTTTACCTCCTTCATCCACTATAATATCTCTTATTAAGCTTTTTAGAGGTACAGTAAAATTGGCATAATATGATAGTTAAGTTACATACCACCTTCATTCACTAAGAAACTCAAAATTTTAGAAAATGTTACATACCTCTTTCTTCCACTTAGGTCTTCAATTTACGTAATCTGACTCATTTATATTGGCAATTCAGACATATATTATACATTTTAAAGTATTTTTTACTAAGCAACAACATTTTTGTTTAATTTAGTAGTATTTTGTATTTTAACATCGACATCCGATTTGAGCGTCGAAACGTTATTAACTATTTAGATGGGAAATAAGCCACAATTATATAAATAATTTTATTAACGTTTCGACGTCCAAATCGGTTGTCGTTGTCAAAATACAAAATACTACTTAATTAAACAAAAATGTTGCTTACAAAAAATACTTTAAAATGTATAATATATGTCTGAATTGCCGATATGTGGCTAATGGATTATGTCCGAAGCCAACTACCAATCTGACACACACACACACAATTGCCGATATAAGTGAGTCAGATTAAATAAATTATTAAAAGAATTTTTTACTAAGCAACAACATTTTTTTTAATTTAGTAGTATTTTGTATTTTGACAACGACACCCAATTTGGGCGTCGAAACATTAATAAAATTTTTTTTTCAATTTAATTGTGGCTTACTTCCTATCTAAATAGTTAATTATAAAAATGCCATAAGGAGATAGCTTCAGAACAACATTTTTTATGATGTTCTTTTGTGTTAATATATTATTGTTTATATCCCAACAACGTTTAATTATTTAGGGGAGTGTATATAGATTTTCACTTCGGAAAAATCAAACAAGATCTGTATCTTCTATAATTTTTTATTTATAACGCTATAGTCACCCTTCCCACAAAAATTGGCGCACTGTAAACTAGCGTACGGCGAAGTGCACGGTGGAGTTATTTTAATGTAATTCTTTAACCAATGTATCAAATGAAATTTTATAAATTGAACATGAAAGAAGAATAATTAAACTACCTTATGGTTATAATAAAAAGAAACAAAATGTATGGGCATAAGTACGGTGTGGGCGGAAAATGAGCCTTACATGAATTTTGTTTTAAAATGATTTTAAAATGTGTAACTAATACAATTCTTCTTATAAAACTCTCAATTTTGCACAACTTACCTTCCAAGCATCTTACTAAATGAGTTTTTATTCAAAAAACATCTCAAAAATTTAATTCACATGATATGACGTCTCAAAAAATGTAATTTTTGAAATCTTCGTAGTTTTATAGAATTACCACCATTTTAAGGCGGTATTACTCTAGTTTAAACAGATCTATTACGGTTTTATAAGTGCTTTTTTAAAGCTTAGGATGTAGTCTTTAAAATGCACTGTATTATTTTACTTTAAAAGTGAAATAAACTATTTCTTTTTGAGAAAATTAAGAAAGATAACAAAAATGTAATTCAAAAACCGAAAATTACCAGCTAAAAAAATGTTTATAAAAAGTGATCAAAACTTTTTTCTGTAAAACTTACCTAAAATACATTTAATAATAAGCTTCAACAATAATAAATGTTCAGCAAAAAAAAAATTTTTAGCTCTTATACAGTATGTCTGCGTAACTTGGAACCTATTAATAACTTTTTTATTATCAGTTTTACGAAAAAAAGTTATTTTTTATAAGATACTCTGCATCGTATAAAATCTGAAATGAAATTATTAAATATCAAACTTAATTAATTTTATACGGGGTATGTCAAAAAATTTGAATTTCACTCAAGAGTAAAGTACCTTTACATTTCACAATATCGAAAATTTTTATTAAGAAAATTTGTTTGGAATTAAAAAAATTGTTTTAGTGTTCAATTACATCCTTCTAATTAAAATATTGTGAATAATAAAGGCACTTAACTCTTAAGAAAAATTCATATTTTTTACATACCTCGTATAAAATTAAAAATTTTTGATATCTGATAGCTGTATCTTAGATTTTAGACTAGGGAGAGCATTTTATGAAGAATAACTTTTTTTCGTAAAAGTGATAATACAATAGTTATCATAATTGAAATAAAATGATGATGAATATCCGTAATTTGAGAAAAAATTGCATTTTTTTTCGATTAGAATGCTTTAATTGTATATTTAAACATAGTTTTTAATTTTGAACAACATTTCATAATAGCATATTTTGATATTCTGGAATATAAAGTTACTTTATTCTTTAACGATTCATATTTTTGACATAACTCGTATAAAATTGATAAAATTTGATATCTGATGGTTGAGTGATTTTTGACTATCCAGAGCATTTTATGAAGAATTACTTTTTTTTCGTAAAATTGATAATAAAAAAGTTTTCCATGTGGTTCCTAGCTACGCAGACATACTGTATAAGAACTTCTGTATAAGAATTTTCAAATTTGCAATGTCATATTCGGATTCAGCATAATCAAAAACAAAATAGAAACATATTTGATCAAAGTAAAATGTTGAATTTAACGATATTTTTAAAATTATATATACAAAACAACTGTTATTGTTTAAACAATTAATAAACAATTAGCGGCCAAATTGGCGAGTAGAACTTTTTACTTTAACATGTATATAAACTAACAAAAAAAATTTTTTAGAAAAATATAAGCTTGTTTGAATTTTTCCGAAACAATGCATATTTTTGTTCTAATTGCACTCCCCTAATTTATTAATACCTAAATCACTTGTATAACCACTAAAAAAGCTCTGCTTTCAACACTCTGGTGTCCAAATGTGTTAGTACAGTGGAACCTCGATAACTCGGATTAATCGGGACCGCGGCCGATCCGGGTTATCGAAAATCCGAGATAGCCGGAGAATATGGTAAAAATTAATAAAATACTGTATACTTACAGATAAACTCCGTTAGAATTGAAATAACATGAAATATATTTATAAATACGCACAGTACCTACACATCAAAATTACTAAAAAAAAACACCAAACACAAACGTAAGCAAACGGAAGCGAACAATACAAGACACACAATACAGTCACAACGATGTAATGTTAATTAAGAACAGTGAAAACTTAAGACCATTGTTTATAAAAGAATTTTTTAAATAGTCTTTCCTAAATAATGCTAAGACAGTTTGAAATAAAAAGGAATAGGTACTACAGACAGGTGCCTGTTGTTTCTGCGGCGTGTGCTATGAGTCATTTTTACTATCGTATAGTTCAAATTACACACATACACATTATCTCTCAAATATTATATTACATACATTTTTATTGTTGAAAGGTTTGTCTGATAATTAACTATTTTGATGGGAAATAAGCCACAATTAAATTGAAAAATAATTTTATTAACGTTTTGCGACGCCCAAATTGGGTCGTTGTTAAAATACAAAATATTGAAAATCAAAATGTTTATCTGATGAAAATCGGTCCGGGTTAGCCGGACTTCCGGGTTATCGGGGGCCGACTTATCGGGGTTCCACTGTATTTGTAAATGTACTGTTTTTCCAAACCCTAATTGATTTCAACACCCTGGTGGCTACACACGCTAGCATCTGTAAATATGCGGCCGGGCATGTGATAAGCATGGGAGAGGATAGGCTACCAAAAAGAGCACTGAATGCTAGAATGCAGGGAAAGAGACCGGTTGGAAAGCCAAGAAAGCGCTGGGAAGACACAGTAAACAGCGACGCACAAACCCTTTTAGGGGTCCGTGTATGGAGAAGAGCAACCACAGACAAGCAAGGGTGGCGGCAAAAAATAAAGGAGGCCAAGGCTCAATTTGGGCTGTAGTGCAGTAGAAGAAGAAGGTTATTAGAATATCCCAATTATAGAAATACTTTTGCATGACAAGAAGGCTATTCCAATAAGTGGGTTCGACTATATTCTGACAGTGCATCTACTTCTTCTCTTCTTTAGGTACCGTCTTCTCTAAGGAGGTTGGTAATCATCACAACTATTTTCATTTTTGAGATTGCAGCTCTGAACAAGTCAATGAAACTGCAATTATACCACTTTCTCATATTGTTGAGCCAGGAGATGCGTCTTCTTCCAATACTCCGTTTTCCTTATTGTATTTTTACCTGCATTATTACCCCAGGCTGTGGGTGAAAAATAGGTCGATTTCAGGATATAATTCAGGAATTTTTGAAATCTATCAGGTGTTGTAAAGGACGATGACAGGAATAACTTCTACTAAAATGTGACCAAAAATATTGTGCGCTTTTTTTAATTGCGATTTTCATTTGTTAAATTTGCAATTTTTATTGATTTTTAATTTTGTAGTTTAGGATATTGATTTTAGAAAAAAACTTTTTAATAGAAAGTTGTAGTAAATTAAAAAACCTACAATTTGAGCTATGGTATGTTTAATTTTGTTAATTGGTTATTGCAAAACAGCCTGCGAAAAATCCAAAATGGCCGTTTTTACAATTGCATTATTTATTGTACAAATAATTTTTTTTATTTTTTAAAGCTTTAAAATGAAGATCTTTCAATTCCAAATGTAAAAAAAAATTGTAAAGCCAGATTAACGAATTTGTGGCTTAGATATTATAAATTGTTTCCCAAGAGGTCAAATGTCGAAGGCTATAACTTTTTGAAAAAAAATCGTATAGAGTTGGTGAAACATCTAGTTTCCTTCTAAAGAGTTATACTTTCATATTCTGATGTAAATAAATGCGTAAAACATTTTTAAACCTCTAATTTTTGGGTTTGAAAATAAGGGGCAAATTTCGTTATAAACATTTAGAGATGAAGCGGCCCTGTACATCCTATGAGTTTTTAACTTGCAGATTATTGTTGCTGAAGATGAAACAAAGATTTATAAAAAAATAAAAAATTTCTACGACCAACTGAAGCCGAGATAATTTTTGGGTTTGAAAATAAGGGGCAAATTTCGTTATAAACATTTAGAGCTGAAGCGGCGCTGTACATCCTATGAGTTTCTAACTTACAGATTATTGTTGCTGAAGACAAAACGAAGATTTATAAAAAAATAAAAATTTTCTACAACCAACTGAAGCCGGGAAAATTGTTTTTTTTTTTCTTAAGTCGTAGTGCCTTTATTTATAACAATTAAGAAATTATTTTACAGTCATTGACTAAAGAATGACTTATATTATCTTAAAATAAAAATTATTATAAAATATAATTACATTTAAATATTAAAAATTATTTTTAAAATCGGTGCTTTTGCGAGCGGCCGAATTTTGCAAATCGCCCGGCTTGCTTCAAATCCGCGCGGTCGGAAAATTTTTACGTAACTTGTATTAAATTTTGACAAAAAACAATTTAATAATATTACCATTATAATATACAGTCTATTTACCAGTGTATTTGTTTTTCTTGATAAACTTTTATAAGTATGTGAAATTTCATTTCTGAAGAAATAATATTACAAAAATGATACATATATATGAAATATATAACTATATTTTTAATTTTTTCATTGTTATATAATAGTATATTATTCAACGAGCATGTAATGATGGCTATTACTCACGATGATGAAGTTTGCGACACGAGCCGTAGGCGAGTGAGTAATTCATCAGAGTGAGTAATAGCCATTACATGCGAGTAGAATACTATACTTTTTCTACGACCTTTTTTTTATTTAATTAGTAAAAATGTAATTATCAACTTCTCGAGATTTAAATTATAATAATTTACAAAAATACCTAAATGCTATTTACCCCTATTACGTGGCTGAATAATTGGTTGCCTACTGTTACCAAATTCTTATTTATCAACTAGAAATAGTCAATACAAGTTCTATTCGTTTCCGAAAAATTATAAGCTTAAATTTGTACCTACTGTCAGTGAATCTAATAAATAGGAAATGGCTGATGTCGGTGGACATATTTCATATAAAATATAGTTATATTGTATATTTACATTTAACTATAATATATAATATAATAATATAACTATACTAATATGTTATAACATATTTAACACAATATAACTTGAAAAATAAACACAATATTAGTTATAAATTCCAATTAACATAAACAAAATGCGCTAATGTCACTGTCACTAAAATAAATGATAAACGTCAAAATTTGTAGTAAACAAGATATAAACGTAAAAAATATACTGACATTGTTACAGTTAAAATTACTTTAAAAATTTTTCGAAGTTAATTATTGATATAAATTACAATAATTTTTGTATTAAATAAACAAGTTTAAGTAATTTTATATACAGTTTATATACGATTAATATTAAAAGTGGCATGCGCCCTTGAATCTAACTTCAGCCCGTGAGTAATGACCCGTGAGTAACTTCAGCCCGTGAGTAATGAATTATTACTCACGAGTACAGTAATGGGTGCTATTATCTATGAAAAAATAGCGAATAATGAGCATGTTATTAAACGGTCGTAGAAAAATATAACAATAATAATGTTACTTCTTACTATAATATACAATATTACAATTTTTCTTCTTGTAGTGACTATTCTTTTTGGATTTCACATATAAAAGTTTATCAAGAAAAACAAATACAGTGGTAAATAGACTGTATATCATAATGGTAATATTATTAAATTGTTTTCTGTCAAAATTTAATACAAGTTACGTAAAAATTTTCCGAGCGCGCGGATTTGAAGCGAGCCGGGCGATTTGCAAAATTCGGCCGCTTGCAAAAGCACCGATTTAAAAAATAATTTTTAATAATTAAATGTAATTGTATTTTATAATAATTTTTATTTTAAGATAATATAAGTCTTTCTTTAGTCAATGACTGTAAAATAATTTCTTAATTGTTATAAATGAGGGCACTATGATTTAAGAAAAAAAACAATTATCTCGGCTTCAGTTGGTTGTAGAAAATTTAAATTTTTTTATAAATCTTCGTTTCGTCTTTAGCAACAATAATCTGTAAGTTAGAAACTCATAGGATATACAGGGCCGCTTAAGCTCTAAATGTTTATAACGAAATTTGCCCCCTTATTTTCAAACCCAAAAATTATCTCGGCTTCAGTTGGTCGTAGAAATTTTTTATTTTTTTATAAATCTTCATTTCATCTTCAGCAACAATAATATGTAAGTTAAAAACTTATAGGATGTACAGGGCCGCTTTAGCTCTAAATGTTTATAACAAAATTTGCTCCCCTTATTTTCAAATCCAAAAATTAGTGGTTTAAAAATGTTTTACGCATTTATTTACATCAGAATATGAAAATATAACTCTTTAGAAGGTGATTGGATGTTTCACCAACTTTCTACGATTTTTTTTCAAAAAGTTATAGCCTTCGACATTTGACCTCTTGGGATAAACAATTGATAATATCTAAGCAACAAATTCGTTAATCTGGCCTTACAATTATTTTTTATGTTTGGAATTGAAAGATCTTCATTTTAAAGCTTTAAAAAATAAAAAAAATTATTTGTACAATAAATAATGCAATTGTAAAAAACGGCCATTTTGGACCTTCCGCAGGCAGTTTTGCAATAACCAATTAACAAAATTAAACTTACCAGCTCAAATTGTAGGTTTTTTAATTTACTACAACTTTCTATTAAAAAGTTTTTCTCTAAAATCAATATCCTAAGCTACAAAATTAAAAATCAATAAAAATTGCAAATTTAACAAATGAAAATCGCAATTAAAAAAAGCGCACAATATTTTTGGTTACATTTTAGTAGAAGTTATTCCTGGCATCGTCCTTTACAACATCTGATAGGTTTCAAAAATTCCTGAATTATATCACGTTTTTTCACCCACAGCCTGGGGTATATGGTTTGTAGCAACACATATTTATCCCCTCTCATAACGTGGCCGAGATATTGTAACTTTCTTATCTTAATTGTATTCATGATCTCCTTTTCCTTTTTCATCTTTCTGAGGACCTCAACATTTGTTGTTCTGTCTACCCAACTTATTTTTAATATTCTTCGGTAGGTCCACATCCCGAATGCTTCAAGACAATCGCTTATTTCTATCTTTAAGGTCCAGGCCTCCACCCCATTTGCAAACTGCTAATACTTTTCTCACCTTGTTAAATGTTGCTCTCGCTTGTCCAATTCTCATTTTTATTTTTTCTGCATACTCGTTATTTTCATTAATAATTGTACCAAGATATCTGTATTTATTAACTTTTTTTATTGACACCCCTTTTATGTTTAAAATGTCTTGTTGTTGTGTTTTGAAAATTGTCATATATTTTGTTTGATTTGCGTTAAACGTTAGTCGCTTTCCTCACTAGCATTTACTACATTATCTAAGAGTGCTTGTAGGTCTTGTATATTCTCTGCAATTAGCATAGTATCATCGGCATATCTGATATTGTTGATGGGTTTGCCGTTGACTTTTATTCCAATTGTTACATCTTCAAGTGATTTTTTGATTATTTTTTCCGAATATAGATTGAACAGTAAGGGGGATAGTATGCAACCTTGCCTCACGCCTCTTTTTATCTCTTATTCCTCCGAAAATTCTTTACCAACTCTGACTTTTGCGGTTTGGTTAAAGTAGAGATGAGTAATTATTCTTAAGTCTTTTTTGTCAATGTGTTTATCTTTAAGCAACTGTATAAGACGGTTGTGTCGGACCTTATCAAACAGTTCCTTATCAAAACAAACATAGAGTGGTTGGTTTACATCCATACATCTTTGTACAAAGACGTTAAATCCAAATAATGCCTCTCGTGTACCCATGGTTAAAAACATTATCGTTTAAAATCTTTATGTAGATAAAATACGTTAATAGTCCATGTGGTGAGACCGCTCCCGTCTGGAAAAATTTCTGATTCAGTTTCTTTGTGGATTCCTATTCAAAAATGTCCCCTTTAAACAAATCTGAAGGGTGCCGGGCGGAATTTTTGGGCAGAAATTGTTTAAACAATTTTTTTTAAACAAATACAAAAGATCACCTTCTTTTGCTCCGGAGTATATATTTTTAAGTTTTGTGGGTCATTCTAAACAAGAAAGGTATCTTGTAAATTTTCTTAAAAATTGATAGTTTTCGAGTTATAGGCGATTTAAAATAGCCTCCAATTTTCCTCCAAAAAATATTTTTTATAGATTCTTTGGGACATTTTAAATAAAATAAGTTCCTTGACATTTTTCTCAAAAGTTAACGGTTTTAAAGTTATAAGCGATTTAAAATCCAAAAATGCTTTTTTTTGGAATTTTTCTGATTTTAAATCGCTTATAACTTTAAAACTATTAACTTTTGAGAAAAATTTCAAGAAACTTATCTTATTTAGAATATCCCAAAGAATCTAGAAAAAATATTTTTCGGAGGATAATAGTAGATTTTTGAAATAAAACTCGCCGCACCGGCAAAAAATCGGATAAACACGCATATTTAACATTTAAAAAACAACGGTATAAATTAAGGTTAGACGCGATCACTCTTCGGAATCTTGAAGATGAATGTTTAATATTCAATTTAAGTATCTGGCAACCTCAAAAATACTAATTTAAATATGAGTTTTTAAGCCTCGAAAATGCGTATTTTCGAATTATTCCGATTTTAAATCGCCTATAACTCGAAAACTATTAATTTTAAAGAAATATTACAAGATACCTTTCTTGTTTAGAATGACCCAACAAACCTAAAAATATATGCTCCAAAGCAAAAAAAAATGATCTTTTGTATTAAAAAAAATGTTTACACAATTTCTGCCCAAAAATTCCGCCCGGCACCCTTCAGATTTGTTTAAAGGAGACATATTTGAATAGGAATCCACAAAGAAACCGAATCAGAAATTTTTTCAGACGGGAGCGGTCTCACCACATGGACTATAATGAAAATAGATGATTGTATCTATTTCATTTCAATTCGAATATCACCATTGCTCTGCATGTTAGAGAAAATCACTTTTGCCGCTAAAAATTCAAATTATACTTCAAAAACACACAGCTGTACTTCTATGCAGGGTGCGAAAGAACCGTTTGTTGCGCATAAGCGAAAGAAGGACAGTACCAGTACGAGACACTCGAAAAATAGCGAAGAATTAACATCGCACCGTCCGCGTTTAACAAAAATTTCAAATAAATTCAATCATCGACGTGATACAAGAATCGTAAAAGTGGCTGAGTTGATGCATTTAAGAGTGCAGAGCTTGCTGGAGCCCCAGATTCGAAGAACACAACAAAAAACGTGAGTACCATTTGTTATATCAGTTGTGTGTTTAATGGAACATCATTTTATTTATTCTATTTCAATTTATATGTTATTGAATGAAAATAAATTAGCAGACCTAAAACTACAGTTCATGAAGGAAACAATCAAATCTAAATCCCGTGCGCTAACACTGCATGTGTTTCGAGTTATATCAACTCTCTTCAGGAACACTTGTAGTAGTTCACACTGAAATGAAATTCTTCATTGAAACATTTCAGTCGAGGTCATTTCAAATTATTGTCGGACTTCTATTATCGTCCTATTATCCTATTATCATCAGCTACCCCCAAACACCTGTTAAAACCTTCATAAACCTGTACACAAGATTTTTCGTGATTTTTTGCCTATTGCCTGGCATATTAGAAGATATGTCTCCATTAAGATTTAGATAATTTTATTATTAAGAGGAATATAATTTTAAATCATGTTCTATATTTCTTAAAGGAACATAAATATTCAGTAAAGTATACCTATATTTTATTTGGCAGGATAAGTACGTGACTTTTACCGAATATAAACACCAAATTATGTAAATTTGATGATACATTTCCGTGTACTGAAAATGACATCAAATTAAACTTTTATAGTAAAATCATAAATTTTTCGTATTCTTAGAAAATATAAGAATTCAAACTGAAGAAAATGTTTATTGGGCATTGTATAAGTATCTTAGTAATGAGATACCAACATACGCGAGCAGAGGTGGATTTAGGAGGCATACTCAACCTTAAAATGAGAGAGTAGGAAAAGAGGCAAAAATAATTTATTCGGGATAAATGATTATATTAGAAATGCGGCAAATACATAAGAGAAATTGTTACCAAGATGATACAAGGTAGCAAAACATGAACCAAATAAATATGTTGAAATTCACATATTGTTGTAAAAAATATGTCGAAACATGTGTTCCCGTCTTTCTCTTATCCCACGCTCCCATTATCGATAACGACGGTATTTGCGGGACGAACGGGGAGCACTGAAGAGACGACGTAAAATTCTTCCCTGCATCGCAGAGACCCTTTTGAAAAGTTAAGGCGTGAAGACGCTTACTCGTGTGTACACACACATCGCTCGTTTTGCTGGTTTCTCAAGATCGACTAGTTATCGGTAAGTGTTCTATCCTATCCGGATCTATTCTATCCGGATCTGTATTGGAATCAAAAGGCCAATATAAAGATAGAAGAACAAGAATCCGAGAACATTGGTATAAAGAGAAGAGTAAGACAGGGTTGTGTTCTGTCGCCGCTACTGTTTAACCTGTACAGTGAAGCCATATTTCAGGAAGCGATAGCGGAGCTAAGTGATGGAATCTCTATAAACGGAAGAATAGTAAATAACATAAGATCCGCTGATGACACCGTTATAATGGCAGGCACCCTGGAATCGCTACAAGAATTGCTAAATTGAATTAACGATTATTGCATTCGATACGGAATAAAAATAAACAAGAAAAAAACTAAATTTATGATTATCTCAAAAACAGAACATAGGAATGAAAGGTTAATGATAGAGCAAACGCAAATAGAAAAAGTTAAGACATACAAATATCTGGGAGCCTGGGTTGATGACAAAAATGACCAAAGCAAAGAAATTAAAGTCCGAATTGAAACTGCAAGGCAAGCATTTATAAAAATGAAGACACTGCTTACAAACAAAGACCTTCAGTTGCCTCTCAGATTGAGTGGGTTCAAAGGATTACCAATGTTGAAGTGCTACAACGTTTAAATAAGGAGCTAGAAATTATGAAAAGTATAAAAACTAGAAAACTGAAATATTTTGGTCACATTATCAGAGGAGAAAAATATAAGTTGCTGAGAATTATTATGCAAGGAAGGATCCAAGCAAGAAGAAGCATAGGAAGAAGACGCATCTCCTGGCTGAGGAACCTTAGAGAATGGTTTAACTGTAGTTCATTACAACTATTCAAAGCAGCAGCCAACAAAGTGACCATAGCCATTATGATATATAACCTCCGATAGGAGAGGGAACTTTAAGAAGAAGAAGTTCTATCCTAAGTACCTATTCATTTAATGTTTTTGAATTATTGTTTACAACCAAATATTTTAATTTAAAATTGTTTATGTATTGCGCCTGTGCATAAAACAATAAAATTATCTGACACAAACATGTTATAAAATAGATATTCCCTGTTTTCTGGTAACTTATGATTTCTGACTTGTTACACTTTGGAACTGGTGTACCGATATGTCCAATTTTTGCCAAAATGCCAAAAATTAGGCTAGATAGACATGTCAACTATTGCCATAACACTACAGATTTACACTTGCAAACAAAATTCTCATTTTTATAAATACAAGTTTGCAACCTAAAATTATTCAAATCGAATTTCGAATAATTATTTTCACTCAAAATTATCTAATAAAGGATGAACATATCGCTATGGGCCATTCCACGAACATACGCCTGTTTTGGATTACTTCGACAACGAATATTTTACTGTACAACATAAGAAGTACGAAAGTAAATGGCGCTAATAATTATTCCAATAAACAACAATGTAATTTGCAATTTACTTTCGTTCTTCTTATTTTGCACAGTAAAATATTCGTTGTCGAAGTAATCCAAAACAGGCGTATGTTCGTGGAATAGGGTATACAAATTTTCTGTTAAAAGAAAATACAATTTAACCGTTCTAACTTCCAACTTTCTAATTAGTTAATTAGATTAAAATTACATAACTTAACAAGAATTACTTGACTAGATTAAATTATTCGATTTTATTTCACTAAAATATTCACTACTTTTTTATTCCAATTGTTCACAAAACCACGTTTAGTAATATAAAAATAGACGTGAAAGTATAAAGCTAATCAATATTGATGTACACAATTTGTGCAAAAAATGGTTATTAAAGTAGATAGCTTATGAATTATAATCCTGCTATCCAGTTTTATTTGTAAAAATGGTTTTCGTGATAATTTCATATATCTGATCAATAAATTATTAGAATTTTTGGTAATGGTTTTTTATTTTAAATTAATAATAACGTTCGAACTAAAAAAAATTGGCAGCTTCAGACGGATTATTCATTAGTATACTTTTTGATAACTGAATTTGATAAAAGACTCCAAAAAAATTTGTGCTTTACAAAAATGTAATACTAAAACTCATGGGAGAATGTCAAAAGGACGATTGTGATGAAGCAAATAATTAAAATAAAAGGTATCGGCTGATATCTACATTGGTTTGTACGAATTTGTAATTTGTAGGTATATGCGAATAAATCTGTTAATTAACAGATATCAATCCAATAGGTCCTATGAAAAAAAACATTTATTGAGTTATCTGATATTTCTGTCAGAGAATTGTTCAATCACAAATTAATCCCTTTTTGTAATCTCACATTAATCTTAACTTCCTAATTTTTTATAGTTCCTGTGTATAATTGTAATATCGATAATATAGTTTAATTACGAGTTTGAGTTTATTCAACTTTCTGTAGAGTTGAATAAATTATTAAATTCTGTTGCAATAACTTGCTCCTTCAAATTATATTTGTGCAAACATCAAATTACAAAGGTTTAGCTACCATGGAAAGACAATAACCTTTTTGATAAGTTGTAGATTATTTGTGAGCATTATAAATTAGTCAGTATTGAAAAAAAAACTAAAAACTAAGTTTTCAATCTAATAGCACATAAAACAACATCCAAAAATGTCATTCTACATCATACCAGACTGAAAACAATGGGAACCTTCTCTGGTAACACCTCCGAGGCTTCTACAATTTGCAAGCCATAACGGATGCTGTTATTCATTTTTTATTTACATGTTTACTCCGATTGGAGTACGAAGGAAGGGAACCATTATCGTTGGAACTTTACCGCGCTGAGCAGATGGGACGTGAATTATAAATTGTAAAATTCCCTCATCTTCCTTAGTCTCAGCATCCGTTATGATTTGCAAATTGTAGAAGCCTCGGAGGTGTTACCAGAGAAGGTTCCCATTGGTTTTAATTTGGTAAGGTGTAGGGTAGCATTTTTGGATGTTGTTTTATGTGCTATTAGATTGAAAACTTAGTTTTTTGATAGCAGTTGCCGCTAGGGCATCCCTGCCACTTCGTTCGTTGCAATCCGTGACTGCACGCCGGGGTTTGTCCTAGTTGGGTCAGAGAGAGCAGCATATGTGCCTCCTGATGAGAGACTAATAAGTTTCGAAACCGGTAGAGGTACTTGCTGCACTCTCTGATTGAACTGGAATAATGATGCGGCTGTAGTTTCGTGTTGCAACAAAATTTAAAAAGGGTTATTCATTTTTGATAGTCAGTATTTGCTGATGACATAGATACAGTGGCTAATCCTACAAAATACGAGCGAGTGGTGCTTTCACAACTTGAGGAGGAAGCAGATAATGTGGGTCTCCCAATAAATGAAGAAAAGACGAAATAGTTGGTAGTAACCACAAATTGAAGGCCTAGAATTGGATAGAACATTGCTCTTAATGATCACAACACAACTTCAAAGTAGCGAAGGAGTTTAAGTATTTGGTGGTGGTAATCACAGATGACAACCAAGTAGAAAAAAGATCTCAACAAGAATAACTGCTGAGGATGGAAGGGATACTCTCTTTAAATTGGAAAAGACTGTAAGACTTGTAGACACTTCTAAATAGGTCAAAACGGCAAACAGGTGTATGTTTTCAAAAAAACTTTTGATAGTGTGTAAAAAATATTTTATTATCAGCTAAGTATGTGTCGAAAGTACTTAGCTGATAATGAAATATTTTTTACACACTATCAAAAGTTTTTTTGAAAACATACACCTGTTTGCCGTTTTGACCATACTCTCTTTAAGCATGATTCTATGCTGTTAAAAAGACAATCAAAACTAATGCTATACAAGTCAATTGTTCACCCAATTGTTTCGGACTTTGGAGGTACAAATATTTTAATCTATTTGTCCTTTGTCCAGTGTGTGTTGATTGTTAATTTTAAGTAAACGTCTACGACATTCTGGAATATCTTCCTTTGCTGACGAATGATGCTTCATAAAGCTCCGTTTCTGAGGAGCTAACGTAATTTGGCAAGATTTAATAAATAACTGCTCGATATCTGCCTTTTATTTCCAAAATTCGTATATTGATGACAGAAATATTCGAAGAAACCGTGATGGTGTAGAAAAATGTGGTGGCGCTGGTATCGACGTCCAAAACATTGATTTTAGAGAAGAAATTGTGAATACATAAATTGTAGAAAATCTTCTCTAGTTTAATTTTGTATATGAATGTTTTCCTCGTAAAACACGTCGGAAAGAAAACGTTAACTGTGATTAGGTGCCATTTTTTCAATGTGGCAATGAGATACAAGGTTGCAAAGTTGACATTCAGAAAGAGCACTTAAAATCCATAAAATTACCAATATTCAAAACTCCCGGAAAGCATTCCAGGTTTTTTTGATCAAATGATTGAGCTATGTTAATGAATCAGGGCAGTCAATGAGGGTACTTGGCTCCGAATTCCATCCTACTACATCGATTTACTTGATATTTTCACAGTAAGTAGAGAATAGCTCAAGAAACAAAGTCTACCCTATGCTGATGTGCGCTTTTATCTTGGGGGTGGTTCCCACCTCTTCTCGGAGATGAAAAATGTTTTGGTTAAAATAGCCACGGAAGAAGCTAGAGAACCTAATTTTAAGCAAAAACTGTTCTATAATTATTTTTTGAAAACTCAATACTTTTTGAGTTATTCGTGGTTGAAAATTGGCCATTTTCATTGCAAAATGACACCTTTTCGGACGGATTTTTGCGAACACCTTAAAAACTATGCATCTAACAAAAAACTATATTAAATATTACTGTAGGTTATAAAAAAACAAAGAGATTCGTTCCTTCATAAATCTTCTAGTTAAAATACAAAGAGGGATACGGTAGGTAAGAAAAGTTTGTTTTTTTTTGCTGCATGCTCAAATCGGTGTATTCAACTTAAAATAACAGAGAAACGGTCGATTTTAGGTGTATAATGATACTAATAACTTTTGTAGTGCTTGAAAAGACCTTTAAAATGAGCAATACTAAATGTCGATTAACCAAGCGTCCACAGATCCGCATCGTACGCAACGGATTTTAGTTTGCCTTACAATGATTGCCGATAATGCGATCCGTACGATGCGGATCAGTGGACGCGGTTACATAAGTTTCTGTACAAGGCAAACTAAAATCCGTTGCGTACGATGCGTCCGATGCGTACGATGCGGGTCTGTAGACGCCTGCCTTTTAGCGAGATATTCTGCAGAAAAATTGATAACTAATGTATTTTAAGAATAAATGAGAAGTATATTTAACCCCTCATCCATCAGAATTTAAATACATCGTTTTCCTTCTAC
This sequence comes from Diabrotica virgifera virgifera, assembly GCF_917563875.1. NCBI lineage: Eukaryota > Metazoa > Arthropoda > Insecta > Coleoptera > Chrysomelidae > Diabrotica > Diabrotica virgifera. Next base: position 249,330,319 of record NC_065448.1, on the reverse strand, counting down.
AATACTTTTTACTATAGTGTTATTTCTATGTTCAAAAAGTTGGAATGGATTAAAATGAATGGTTTTTGAAAAAAACTAAGATCAAATTATAGAGCGCATTTTTAAATTTTCTTAAAAATCTTCTTTTTTCTCCATGTAACTCGAAAAAGATGAGATACGAAAAAAGATAAGACACAAAAATGTAGGGCTTTTTCAGATAAAAATTTCCTTTTTATTTTTTATTACTGTATCTCTTATCATTTTCAAGTTATATGGAGAAAAAGGAAGATTTTTAAGAAAATTTAAAAATGCGCTCTATAATTTGCCTTATTTTTTCAAAAACCATTCATTTTAAACCCGTCCAACTTTTTGAACATAGAAATAACACTATAATTAAAGGTATTGTGGTAGGAAAACGATGCATTTACATTTTGGTGGATGGGGGTTAAAATTATTTTTCATTTTTTCTTAAAATACATTAGTTATCAATTTTGTTTGCAGCATATCTCGCTTAGTTTTAATGTAATGGACCTTTAATATATCTCATTTTAAAGGTCTTTTTAAGCACTATAAAAGGTATTAGTAGCATTATACACCTAAAATCGACCGTTTCTCTGTTATTTCAAATTGAATACACCAATTTGAGAATGTAGGTACCAAAAAACAAACTATTTTCACCTACCATATCTCTTTTTGTATTATAACTAGAAGATTTTTGAAGGAAAGTGTCTCTTTGTTTTTTTATAACCTACAAAAATGTTTAAAATAGTTATTGTAGTTAGGTACATAGTTTTTAAGGTATTCGCAAAAAAACCGTTCGAAAAGGTATTATGTTTCAATGAAAATGGCCAATTTTCAACCACGAATATCTCAAAAAGTATTGAGTTTTAAACAAAAAATTTAAGAACACTTTTTGTTTAGAATTAGGTTCTCTAGCTAGAGAATTCCATGGTAATTTTAACCAAAAAATTTTCCACCCCTAAGAAGGGGTTGGAACCACCCGCAAGATAAAAGCACAAATCGGCATAGGGTAGACTTTGAATTAGGAGATAAGTAGAAGCTATTCCCAAAATTTCATTAAAATCCATGCAGTAGGATAGAATTCGGAGGTAATATCCTATTATTGCTCCCATTGACTGGCGTAAATGTCTATTTGTCAGAACGCGGACGTTATGAAATTTATACAGTGCCTACCTAATAAGATCATTAAAATACAAATGAGTATAGAGAAATATGAGTTATTGCGTTGCTTGAAATATTAATAAGGGAAATATTAATACCCGTATTAATATTTCAATCAACGGTTTTTGTCATTTAAGATTTATTTCATTTTTAGCCATTAGGCTACGGCCAGACATGCGACAAATTACGGCGTCGTAAGAGCAATAAAATGAATCGCGAAAATGGGTCCTATGGTGAGAGTAGTAGATGGCCAGACTGAGCTATAAAATATCGCGCAGCAACATCGAACGGACCCATCTTCGGCGTGTGTCGCAAACAAAAAAACAAACGACCAAAACGACCACTCAAAAAAATTGAGTTCGTAATATTGATTAACAGTGATTACTGAATAGTATTTCGTTGTCACAACAATTTAATTTGTTGTTTCAACGAACTTTTAGACATTGACGAATGTATTTGGTTATTGTCACAATGATTGAATAATAATTGTGAGAATAACTAGAGTGCATTAATTAATAACACTCAATTTATTCAGCCAATAACTTAGTTTCGTATATTTAATAAATACTGTTAATTCTGGCAGCAACTCACGTTCTTGATTTCGTAGATGACAAGCAATTACCTTGGTTTATCGTGACAACGTACAGATTTCATTAAAACAATGTACAAATGTTGTTAATATAGAGTAATATATGATTATTAAATAGATGTAAATTGATTGTTGTGACAACGAATGCATTAATCAATCTACTACTGCATTTAATACCCACAATAAATGTGTTCATCGTGTGACAATAATCGTAGTTGTTGAGACAATAAATGTTTTGCTTGACCATTTGAAAGTTAACGGCTTCTCCTTATCGTAATACCCCTAGCTTCTCTGTGTTACCGAAGTGCCGAATAATAATTGCATTTCGTTTTCAAGTGTAGTCCGTAGTAGAAGCAAGTTTTTGTGTATCTATTATCGTGAAATTTCGGTCGAATTCTTTTTAAGTCTATTAATTTTTTTCGAATGCTGAGAAAACTAATTATTATTTTTGAAAATTTAAATGCAAAATAAAATATTACAGTATTATCGAGGGTCTGAAGTCCCTGAGAATCTCTATAATGATTATTTTAATAAGTCACAGGGGTGAAAAAGAGAAAATTTAGTATGATTTTTAATTTCAAATAGGCATACCATTCAACAGAAACTTTTTGTTTATTTTAAGGGACTTTCTGCCCTCGGTAATAATGTAATATTTTATTCTGCGTTTAAATTTTTCAAAAATACTTATTAGTTTTCTCAGAATTCCAAAACAAAATGAATGCGTTTAAAAAGAATTCGATCGAAATTTTGCACCTGCGCTCCCAAAAAGGATTAAAGTGTTATGCATTTTTGGAATCACTATTTCAAACGCTTTTAAATAAGCTCTCACATGACGTATTTTCCCATTAAAAAAATCAAAGTTACGCCCCGCCTGTCACCTGAAGAGGGATCGTGTAAAGTTCGAAATATTGATGTTATAATATACTTTGATTATTTTAAAAATTGACCTGTCTGAGCGTTTTGCTTATGTGCTAAAAATAAATAAGTTAATAAGTGGGTGGGGGAGTGTAACACTTATTCCAGTACACTGTATAAGTGAATTCATATGAAAAATCACACAGTGTAAAGTCCTTTAGGTTAAGGACAAGAAAGGGGGATTTAAAAAATTATTATTAATCAATTAATATCATACATTGGGCTATTGCATTCAGTAATTATTAATATAAAATACGTTCATAGTAGGAATAAACGAAACTGATTGTAAGAATGAATAGAATTGCTTGTAAGAAAAACCGTATTTATTGTGGGAATGAACGGAATTAATTGTATAATAATTAAATAATTTGGTGACTTAAAACCCTTCTTGGTTTAGATTATAGTTCCAGAAGCTGGTGAAAATTAAACGAATATTTTAGCAACAATTCAATTGTTAATTAATAAAATACGGTCGCAATAATAACCAAAATAATTATGATACACTGATCAAGCTTTGAAATCTTATAAAGATGAGATGCCTATTTAATAATTTTTTGCATAATCTTTAAATGTTTAAAAAAAATACTTATAAACAAATTAACGTTCCTCAGAAAGTTTTTATTATATTATAATTTTAAAAAATAGCTAAAATACGCATTTTAAATATCTTGAAAATGAATGCATTAAAACTTTATGAAACAGCAAAATAAACATACGATTACTACGGTGTTTTTATTTTTTTTTTAATTCTTTTAAAGCGTAGAAGTGAGTTTGAAGTACAAGCTAATTATTTACAAAAAAAATCGATTATCAGTTTAATGGTTATATTTTAATTAAAGATTATAAATATACTTTTTTTGTAATTTACACGCGCGAAAGTAGACTAATACAGTACTGTAGCTAACATTTTCACTCGGAGCGACGATTGGCCGCGCGACTTACACTTTTAATAAATAATGTATGCTGCGTGTCAGTCGCTTCGAGTGAACATTTTAGCTGCCACTCTGTATCAGGCCTACTTTTGCGCTAAAAATTACAAAAAAAAGTATTTTTAATCTTCGATTAAAATATAACCATTGCACTAATTTTTGACATTCTTTGTGAGTAATTAGATTGTACCATAGACTCACTTTTAAGCTTTGAAACAATTAAAACAAATTATAAACAACGGAGATATCGTATATTTATTTTGCTCTTTTATAACTTTTTTGCAAATGGTTGGGAAATTTTTTAAAGTATTCATTTTCAAGACCTATGAAATACGCATTTTAAGTATTTTTTAAAATTAGAATATAATAAACAATTTCTAAGAAATGTTAATTTGTTTATAACAATTCTTTTTAAATTTAAAGATTATGCAAAAAAATGAAAAAATTATATTTGTCGACAAAATATTAAATAGGCATCACACCTTTATAATCTTTTTAAGTTTGATTAATGTCTCATGATTATTTTGGTTGTTATTGCGACTGTAAATTGTTAATTAACAATTGAATTGTTGCTAAAATATTCGTATCATTTTCACCGGCTTTTGAATTTATAATCTATACCAAGAAGGCTTTTATTTTACCAAGCTATATAATTATTGATAAATAATTACTGGCCCAAAAAATTTATTTGAAAATTCGAGATTTTGTTGGAAAAACCCACATTTTCCGAGGAAAATTCTCGTCGGAGCAAATCGTGAAAAACATGCCTCTATGTAGAATTAAATTGGGGTGAATTTTTATTTGAGTGTTTTTGGTGTAAAATTAAAATCTTCGGAGTTATAGAGCAATAATTGAAAAAAATACGATTTGTCGGCGCCATTTTGTTTATAAAAAAAGTAGTACACTATCTGCGGACTTTGCATACTTATATTAATAATATATAGGATCTTATAATTCAATTCCAGCAATAAAATTTCTTTGTACCTTTACTAATTAGACCAGCGTATTATAACTATTTTTTTTTTCAAAATTTAAAGATTATGCAAAAAAAAGAAAAATTTATATTTTGTCGATAAAATATTAAATAAGCATCTCATCTTTATAATTTTTATAAGTTTGATCAATGTATCATGATTATTTTGGTTATTATTGCGATCGTAAATTGTTAATTAACAATTGAATTGTTGCTAAAACATTCATTTAATTTTCACCGGCTTCTGGAATTACAATCTATACCAAGAAAGCTTTGATGTCACTAAGTTATTTAATTATTGATTAATAATTACTTACCTAAAACTTTATTTGAAAATTAGAGTTTTTGTTAGAAAATCCCGCATTTTCCGAAGAAAATTTTTGTCAGAGCACATCGTGAAAAACATATCTCTATGCAGAATTTAATTGCGGTGAATTTTTATTTGGGTGTTTTTGTTGTAAAATTAAAATCTTCGGAGTTATAGAACAATAATTGAAAAAAATACGATTTGTCGGCGCCATTTTGTTTATAAAAAAGTAGCACACTATCTGCGGACTTTGCATACCTATATTATTAATATATAGGATCTTATAATTCGATTCCAGCAATAAAATTGCTGGTAAATAACTTTTCCATGAATTTTGCTAATTAGCCCAGAGTATTAGCATACGTTATAAGTCTACCCTGAGAGAAAATGAAATATTAAAATTGGAAGCCGCAAAATATGTTTAAACAAAAAACCTTTTTGTGAGATATTAAAGTAATATTCTGCCGACTTCGTTTGAAAGTTCAGAAAGTCACAACTTCGAGTTTTACACTTCCATACCTTCATATTCGCATATTACAAAGGCCCAAAAATCTCATGCGAGATTCGAATAAAATTATTAGCGAATATTACAAAATTATATATTACATAGACTCGTATATTAAAAGGTATTTTGTATTTTGAAATTCTTTATAGTTCTGAAATATTATAGTTCGTAATATCAAAGAATACTTCATCCAAGTTGGATGGAGTTTTCTTTGCTAATATATTAATCGTAAATTTTTGTTTGAAGTAGGTATAGTCCTGTCGCCAGGGGGGGTACAACGGCCTCGTTAATTCAGATGGACTTACTCAAGGTTTTTTTATGTATTTTGACCCGTAGAACACGAATTTTTTGGGTAACAGTTGATCCGGATGTCGATAAGATTGTTATAGACCAAGAACTTGAGGAATCAAATAACAGCGATTTTTGGCAAAACAAAACAATATTTTGTATTTTTTGGGCCATTTTAAGTAAAAAATATTTCTACAAGTTTTTTCGTAGGATGCACAGTTTTCGAGATAAACGCGGTTGAACTTAAAAAAAATCGAAAAACTGCAATTTTTGAACCCGAATAACTTTTGATTAAAAAATAAAATAGCAAGTCTGCTTACCGCATTTGAAAGTTTAAGTCAAATTATATCGGTTTTGATTATTTGCATTGGTAAAAATTTATTTTTTTATTGTTTAACAAAGCTATAAACACGTAGGGTTTCCCGTGCTTTTACATGCGTTTTAACGCATGTAACGTAGAAATAGTCTTGATTGCACTAGTACCTATTCTACCTACTCGTTCGATTTTAAATGAGAAATCATAGAAACATCACTCACGCACTAGTTGTTTGTAGCTTTGTTTAACAATAACACAATAAATTTTTAGCAATGCAAATAATCAAAACCGACATAATTTGACTTGAACTTTCAAAGGCGCTTAGCAGAATTGCTATTTTATTTTTTAATCAAAAGTTATTCGGGTTTAAAAATTGCAGTTTTTCGATTTTTTGAAAGTTCAACCGCGTTTATCTCGAAAACTCTGCATCCTACTAAAAAACTTGTAGAAATATTTTTTGCTTAAAATGACCCAAAAAATACAAAATATTGTTTTGTTTTGCCAAAAATCGCTGTTATTTGATTCCTCAAGTTCTTGGTCTATAACAATCTTATCGACATCCGGATCAACTGTTACCCAAAAAATTCGTTTTCTACGGGTCAAAATACATAAAAAAAACTTGGGTAAGTCCATCTGAATTAACGAGGCCGTTGTACCCCCCCTGGCGACAGGACTAGTAGGTACTAGGAAAAAAATGGTCGAATTGTTTCTAGTTTTCTAAAAGTACTAATATCCTTCAGGGAAATAAGCAAATAACAAACCCTCTTTGGGATGTTGAATAATCAGGAACTTATCTGAAAACTTTTTTAGTTATTATAAACCTTTAGGAAGAAAACCTTCCTGTTTCTCGCCAAGAATTCGGAGCCATTTTTTAATTATTACCAATTAAGTTCAAAAACGCGATTTTTTCAATTTTTTTCACCCCAATAAAAATCTAAATAGTTGACATAAAATTACAAAATTTGATTTTTTAGAACATTAATAGTTATTTATGATATAAGTGTTAAAAGTACACGTTTAAGGCACGCATGTGAAAGTTTGCAGAATGAGTGAAGCGAGTTCTGCAATTCACATGAGTGCCTTAAAATGTACTTTTTAACAGGCATATCATACAATATTTTTTCTACAAACGTAATTACAGGACAATATCTACAAAAACTTTTACTTGAACTTCACTGACATTCCATTTTTATATTTTTTTGACATTACATCAAAATTGTCTATACGGTCAATACGAACTGCAGTGCCTTAAAAATTTTAAAGCACTAGTGCCTTAAAGTAGCATTTTTAACGCTCGTATGGAGTGCTAAAAATTGCATTTTTCTACAACCACTATTCAAAGTGCACTTTTCTGCACGGTTTTATGTTAGCAAACTTGATATTTTCTCACAGTATAAGATATTTGACATTAGTGTGCAGAAAATTGACGTTTCTGTGCCGCAAAGTGACGTTTCTGTGCCGCAAAGTTCTTTTCTGCACAGTTGACTACCTCATTCTGAGTAACGTTATATTCTGTTTACATCCGTGGACTACCGCATTCTGAGTAACGTTATATTCTGTTTACATCCGTGGTTAAACTTTAGACAAATATATAACCTATAAGACAATTATTATATTTAACTATAGCATAGAAACTAAATTATGGATGTTAAAACTGTTTTATTTTACAATTTTATTCTTATTAAACATTTTATAATTATCAAATAACCAATAAGGATTTAGCAACCTGTGCAAGAGACGTCGAATGAAGTAGGTTTTGTGTAAATCCATGACTGCATAAATATAATGTCAATAATGTGTAATAATTGTTTAAATTTAAACAAATTAAGGCAGTCCATTAATTTTTTAACTGATTTCTGTGCAATTTATTTAGGTATAAGGAATTTAAATTGATTAGTAGGTATTAATTAAATACAGTTTAAAATTTATCACATAGGTACCTATTATAATTAATCGTCGTTTGGAAATTGTGATTTTTATTTTTAGGAAAAACTGTGCTTGTAGAAAAAGTATAGTGTGAAACACGTGCAGAAAGATAATTTCTCACTCGTTTGAATTGCGGCACTCGCTTGCGCTCGTACCGCAACTTTTCAAACTCGTGAGAAATTAGTATCTTTCTGCACTTGTTGCACAATATACTATTTTAACACGGTTGTAGAAAATAGTTATTTATGATATAAGTGTTAAAAGTACACGTTTAAGGCACGCATGTGAAAATTTGCAGAATGAGCGAAGCGAGTTCTGAAATTCACATGAGTGCCTTAAAAATGTACTTTTTAACACGCATACCATACAATATTTTTTCTACAAACGTAATTACAGGGCAATTACGTACTTAAAGTACCATTTTTAACGCTCGTATGAAATGCTAAAAATTGCATTTTTAACACGGTTTTAGAAAAAAATCTTTTTATACAACCGTGTTAAAAATGAAATTTTTAGCACTCTAAAACACTAAAAACACTAAAAAAAAACACTAAAAATTGATTTTTAACACGGTTTTAGAAAAAAATCTTTTTATACAACCGTGTTAAAAATGAAATTTTTAGCACTCCATACGAGCGTTAAAAATGCTACTTTAAGGCACTAGTGCTTTAAAAATTTTATGGCACTGCAGTTCGTATATATTGACCGTATAGGCAATTTTGATGTAATGTCAAAAAAATATAAAAATGGAATATCAGTCAAGTTCAAGTAAAAGTTTTGTAGATATTGTCCTGTAATTATGTTTGTAGAAAAAATATTGTATGGTATGCGTGTTAAAAAGTACATTTTTAAGGCACTCATGTGAATTTCAGAACTCGCTTCGCTCATTCTGCAAACTTTCACATGCGTGCCTTAAACGTGTACTTTTAATACTTATATCATAAATAACTATTAAAATTTTATTTCACCCAAAGTTGATTATTCGGATACTTAATGAAACCCTCAAAATTTCAGAATAATCCATCACTTAGTTTAAAATTATTCTATTTGTTTAGCCTAGTGGCCTTTTTTTGGAATAGCATTAGTCAGATGAATAAATGAAGATATGGTGATACTACTCGTAGTAAATAAAAGTTTAAGAATTAAGCTATCAGTGAGTATAAAAAAGGGTAAAAACACATTTTTTAAACCAAAACTCGTTTTGCATAATTACTGTTATTTGTGAAGTATACAAAATTAGAAAAACTTATTTATAAGCTATTATTCGTAGACGAGATATTTTTCATATTAAAAAGCTGACAGTTTTACATGAATTTAAACACAAAACAAAGTTATTCTAAACGATTAGGTAAAAAGTAGGAATGGGATTAAACTTAGACAGCATTTTCTGTAACTGCTAAAAATGCGTCTGAAATGAAAATTATTGGGACCGTGTTAAGGGGAAACTAAAAATTCAAACGTCCAAAAAAAATTATGAAATAAATTGTTCTTTTACTGTTCTTTTAAGTTTATTTATCTCGGATTCTAGTTGATAGATTTTGATCTTTGTTTTAGTTGTTATTTATTTTTTGAAGACATTACAAATATGCACTGTTTTAATAATATTATTATTTAAAAAACAATGGAACTTATTTAAACAGGCAAAAAGTATATTTTTCCCAAAAAATTCAAATTTTTGATTAAATTCTAATTATTTGTCTACTGTATGATAAAACTTTAGAACTTTATTTTTAAAATAAAAATAATAGTCTAAGGTACGATATAAGGTCGATTTGCACCGATCTGTTTAATGGATAAAAATTATTATATATAATATAATTTAGCATGTTAACAATTACAAAAAGCAAGGGTTGCCCGATCTAATCTTGTTCTAACTATAATTGATTAATAATTAAAAATGGCATTTTTTTATAAATTTAAAAAAAATTCGACCCGGGCAGATTTTATTTTAGATTTTTTGTGTGAATTATGTGCTTGATGATTACAAAAATGATATTTTTTACTTGTGTTTTTGAGCCTTGAAAATTGTCATCTTTCGTTCTTTTTTCAGTTTTAAATTGTTTATAACTTGAAAACGATCAACTTTAGAGAAAAGTTACAACAGACCTTTTTTGTTTAGAATGATCCAAAAAATCTGAAATAATATCTGCGCGGGTCGAAATTTTTTTTAAATTCATAAAAAATGTCATTTTTTAATTATTAATTAATTATAGTCAGAACAAGATTAGATCGGGCAACCCTTGTTTTTTGTAATTGTTAACATTCTAAATTATATATCCAATAATTTTTATTCATTAAACAGATCGGTGCAAATCGACCTTATATCGGATTCTCTACTATAATTACTTTTTTTTAATTGTAAACAAATTAGTGGGAATTAAAAAAATAATTCCTACTGTTTATCTAAACATCCCAGAATAACTAGATATCTATTTCTTTTAAATTTGTGGAAAAATTATAAGTTTTTCGAATATGTAAAAATATTTTTTCTAAGGACAATATTTTAAGTTTCTCTAAATATCTCTAAATAGGTCAATAATTTTGCATCAGAATTTTCCACTATAATAAATAATTTTTTATCTTTTTTAATATATATATATATTGCTAGAATAAGTCTTCAACTTTCATTTGACAACCACAGAATTGCTCTATCTTCATTATTCTCTATCTTAGGTTATTGCAAAAAAATATCTCTGGGATAAACAAATAGAATAACTTTTAAATTAATTAATGGACTGGTCTCAATTTTTGAGGTTTTTTAAGTGCCCGATACCCAGCTTCTTGTGAAATACCAAAGTTCTAGGTTAATTTTAATAATAGTTATTAACAAAAAAAAGAGTTTGCAAAGCAACAAATTGACTTTTTAACTTTAAATTCGCTATTTTGAAGCTTTATCAACATTCTCAACAATCAAATTGTTGTAGTAGACTTTTTAAGCAGAAAATTTTAACGATGAAATAAATGATTGTTAAACTGGCTGTTTCAATAACTGCGAAAATATCAAATGTAGTGGGTAGAAAAAAATAAAGTATTTTTAAACGATTAATACTGAATATTAATTCATTTTTAAAGGTGTTATTACAATAAAAACTGAAATTCAAAAATGTTTAATAGTTATTTATGATATAAGTGTTAAAAGTACACGTTTAAGGCACGCATGTGAAAGTTTGCAGAATGAGCGAAGCGAGTTCTGCAATTCACATGAGTGCCTTAAAAATGTACTTTTTAACACGCATATCATACAATATTTTTTCTACAAACGTAATTACAGGATAATATGTACAAAAACTTTTACTTGAACTTGACTGACATTCCACTTTTATATTTTTTTGACATTACATCAAAATTGCCTATACGGTCAATACGAACTGCAGTGCCATAAAATTTTTAAAGCACTAGTGCCTTATATTAGCATTTTTAACGCTCGTATGGAGTTCTAAAAATTGCATTTTTAACACGGTTTTAGAAAAAAAAAATTAAATAAACTCAACGTATAAGGTATATACTTTTTTATATATTGCCTAGATATTTTTGGTCGTTATTAAGCTTCTTCTATTAGTACCTAATATGTTTAATTTTTTTAAATTTTATCCAAAAAATTAGTCTTAAAAAATTACTTACATTTATTTTTTCTCGTCGTTGTCTTCAGACCACAAACCAATAAAAAAAAACAAATTCGAAATTTCGTAACTTTTGTTAAGACCGTTACCCAAAGACACTCTGTATATATGTCCGAAGTGTCGCTAAAGAAAGCCGAGCAGATACTATCCACCATCACTACATATCAAAACTTTTACGTGTTTCTACGGGGGAAGAAAATTCCGATGACGCTTTCCCCCAAAATACATCAACTTGTTGCTTTTGTTATGAACGAATGCGCTCAAAACTTCTTTCCGACACCTGTTGGGCGCTATACTTTCACAGGGGGGAGTTTTTGGAGTTCACTGTTTGGAGGAACGTGGGCAGAAGGGGAGGGGATTTTTGTAGGCTGTTTCTGCGAATTTTAGTGAAACAGTATTTCGTTAAATATAATTTCAAGTATCTGCTTAATACGAGCTGGATGTTCGGTGGGCATGTTGCGGAGGTGATTCACCCTAATTTATAATGGACGCCTAATTAATTAGGGTATTGTACTTTATCTTTTTATTAAGGGTAAAAGCAGCACGAGGACAAGACACGTTTTTAAAAACATTGTTTCAGCAAATTAACCGTTCCAAAATTTAATTATAAGATTAATGGATTTTAAGGTTAAGTAAAACAATTTTAACATTGAAAATTAGTATATAGTATACTCGTAGCTGATTGCTAGTTTATCCAGCAAAATAATAAACAACCACAAAATTTTGGACCCCCAAAAATTACGTTCATTTTAAATGTTGATTTTCTCGTGAGCGAATTAACGGATTCCGCTATTTTTTTATTACTTTAGATTTTCTTTGGTATTTACATCATCAACCCTTACGCATCTACTGCTGAACATAGGTCTTCCTCAGCTATTTCCATCGGCCTCTACAAAACTACAAAAATTCGTTATTCGCTGTTAACTCCAGTTTTTTTTAAACTAATCATTCTAAGCCTGTCAAACTTCTAGAATCTAATACAATAAAAAAGAAGAATGAATAAGGCCAATGACTAAAAACACTGCTAACTTACACTATTATGCTTCCAATTAGATTTCTTCTTTTTTTTTTCAAAAAAATATATTTATTTTTTAACCATTACTTTTTTATTTTCTATCTTAGAAAGTTTGGTAAAAAAGAATTTTGTAGGTTTTACAAGATCTACTAGGATATTATTAAATCCTTTTAAAATTCTCAGTTACAAAAAGAGGTGACTTTGAAAGGGTTTGTAAAAGTGGTTTTTGAATGTTATTACAAGTTTTAATTGTCAGTAGCTCACACAATTTTTACCGTAGAAAAAATTTTTGCAAACCATGTTCTTAAGAATTCAATAAGCTACAATTTATTATTCAAATATGTTTTCGTTTCTCTGATGCTAATCTTTCTATTCTGAAGAAAAAGCATTTTATACCAAACTACAATTTTTTAAACTGCTTTTAACTCCATTTTTTTAAACTAATCATTCTAAGCCGGTCAAACTTCTAAAACCTATTAACAATACACAAAAATAAAGAAGACCAAATAAGGTCAATGACTAATTTTAATTAGGGTGGTGATTAGGGGTTTTCTTCCGATAACTTTTTTGCTGAAAAAAATAGGGACTGACATTCTTTTTATTAGAAGTCACTTAATGTTCGAGCTAGATACATTATATTCCTGAAGATAGATATGTTTAAATACTTTAAATTAGTTTGAACAAGTTATCCTCGAAAAATGCATAGTTTTCTCGTCTTTTGACTTTTAAACTACAATATCTAACATTTGACGAAGAAGAGCTAGCATATAATAAAGAATAGCTTGGTTACTAACTATTGGTCTTAAAGAGAATTAAAAAAAAAACGGTTTTGTTTATTTTTTCTAAAGGTACATTTTTGTCAAGCTAATTTGTTTTGAAAAAACGAAAACTTTTTGAGTTATTAGCAGAAAACTGATTAAAAACATTAATTTTTTGATATAAAACTAACACTTTCGATAGCGAATAAATCGAAAACTATTAATTTTATCAAAAAAAATGTATAGAACGTTTTTTGCTGAGAATGAATGTTTTTACCAACTTTTGAGGTCAAAACAAAATAAAAATTTTCCACCCCCGAGGTGGGGTGGCAACCACCCCCATGGTAAAAGCGCCTTTCGGCATTATATAGATTTTGATCCTTGGACTATCCACTACTTATTCTTAAATTTTTAAGCAAATCGATCTGTTCTGTAAAAATTGCGAGATGTTATCCTATTTTAAGCTTCATTATTTGGACTAATATGTTTATTAGTATTTTTGTGATTTGGACATCGCTTTACTTATTTACTTTAAGTATTTAAACATGATTTTGCCCGTATTTAAATATGTAGGTAGTAGGTATATTATAATATTAGAATATGATAAAATGATTTTCCGAACACAGAATTTTCAGTAGGTACTCATTAACTGTTTTGATTGTTTGTTAGTGGCATAGTATAATTTTGAAAGTTTCTTTAAAGTTCAAAGTTTCTTCTAAGCGAAGTAGGTAAGTAAGTATTTCATTTTTAAAATGAAAATGATATTATATTTATACAGATGATTCTGAAAACAATTTGTATGAATCTTTAATGTTCTTTTTTTGGAACGACATAAAGTTCTACATAAAAATAAAAACTAAGACTAAATCTCAACTCAAAATAAATAGAAAAATGTTACGTATAGCGATTTAATCTTTGAAGATGTTCTTGTTTTAATAAATCCCGTTTGCATATAAGTAAATATGATTCTTATTCTTCTTAATTTTAGGCAAATTCCTGTTTTATATTCCTTTTTATGATCTTGATCCACTTCGTACACTGAACCAAAAAAGTACGTAAATATAATGAAAAAAACATTGATTCAAAAACGAGGAGCATTAATTTTTGTCCAAAGATCAGTATCATTGGTCCAATGTAAGTAGATACATTAACTAATGCTCAAAAACATTAATTTTTATGAATTAGTATGTTCATTCAATGTACTTTCTAGTTAAGAATCAATGTATCGGTACATTGAATCAATGTATCGGTACATTAATTCTTAACTCGAAAGTACATTGAATGAACGTACTAATTCATAAAAATTAATGTTTTTGAGCATTAGTCAATGTATCTACTTACATTGGACCAACGATACTGATCATTGGACGAAAATTAATGCTCCCCGTTTTTGAATCAATGTTTTTTTCATAATATTTACGTACTTTTTTGGTTCAGTGAATGTCATCTTCGTGTATATTTGTATATAACATACAAATAGTTAATAAGTAAACAAAATGACGACTTAATATCTACATAAATATTACAAATATAGGTTGAAGCAACGATTTTTTGCCGATTCTCAAACTAATGTTAAGTAATATCTATAAGTTTAAAGAAAAAAAACATATATTTTTAATTACACACAACACCTTTTTATAATGTAATTTGGAAAAAAACTGAATAACTAAATATAACAGAAATTGATTCTTCTTATAAAATATATAAAAATATATTTATATTATATAAAAAATGTATACCTGATATCGTGAAAATAAATACATCTACAATAACATCTCCATAAATACAACATCTCTCTGGGATTAATTATCACCACCCATACAAAAAACAAATGGTTGAATGGAATTTTTCTTTGATTTCAAAAATCTAATATGATCTTCGACTTCTTGCTGGGTCTTCCCGATGTAAGAATGATTAATGGAAATCTCTGATGGTATATTTTATTAATTCGTACAAAATATCGATGTAGAACCCAAAGAATAACTGCATGTTAGCCATCTACAATTTATATTAATAATTATTATAAAAAAATAAATCTAAATAGTGAACATAGTTGTATTTTTGGGTATCACTTTTTTTATAGAAATATTTTAATTTATCCTGAAAAAAATTGCTAGATGTTGAGATGTTTATTTTTACTTTGATAGATACTACCGACTGCAGGAGTTAATAATATTTTCAATTATTTACGGTTTAATCACCTAAAGATTTAATTTACTAATCTTTTATAAGATTATACTATTTAGAAATATTTTCAAATTATTCATATTTTCTTTTACCTATGTGTCGAATTAGCTTTTGGAAAATTTACAGAGAACAAAAATTAATTAATACTAAATATGCAGGATTGAATAATGAAATAGTTACTTACATTCCGTAATGTCTTCATGGGTAATCTTTCCAAATAAAAATTTATTTGTTTTATCCTTGATATGACTTTCAAACCGAAGAAAGGAGATAATTCTTTCGAAATTATTGGTGTCATATCCATCAATAAGTCCCATTTCCATTTCCAAATGCCACTCCAAAGTCCATATCAATCTGCAAAAGTAGAAATAGAAGTAAGTACAACTTATTTTTATAGAAATCCAATAAAATAATTTATAAATAGTTAAAAATATATGTAAATACCTACCTTAGAAAAATCAGCCTAGTGCCAAACACCGCTCCTCAGAGTCTGCAGGGTAACTGTCTGCTAGGAGGCTGCAACTGTTGTCACGTGATTTTTTTACACCAATAAAAACACTTACAGAGTTTTAAGAAATGTATCGGTTTATGTACAAGATCATTGCTACAATGAATTGATCATTGATTCAGGTATATTACATTAATACAATGATTGCGTTACATCAAAACAATGTATCGAGTTATTAATCAAAGTCGAAAACATTTATTTTATGTTACGAAAACATTGATTCAATAAACGAGTTCGTAATTTAAAGAACACTGTACATTAGTGCAACGTTTTATATTCATTAATTTAACCGCATAATCCTGATGTACAATTTCATATATACAATGAACAAATTATTCGTATTATGAAAAAAATCATTGGATAGATAAAAACATTCACTGGAATAATGATTATACTCATTATTTTTTAATGAATAGAATTACATTGTAATAATGAATATGGTCGTTACTTAATGATGTTTATAGTATTAACGAAATTTTCATTGAATCAATGTAAAAAATGTCAATGATTGGCGTTCATTGGTACTATGTACAATATTTTTTTCACTGTACGTAGGTATAGGCGGCTCGGAAATCGCCTAGAAAATTTAAATCGAATATAAAAAAAATTCAGTTTGGCAACATTGTGTGAATAATAAGTCTCCTTTAATATCACAGAACCGTAATTTAGTTCAGACAAATTAATAGATATATTTTTACCAACAAAAATGAGATGTTTTAACCAAATAATGTTTCAAATATGATGTGCCAATTTGGTTCCCCTTCTTCTTCTGCTTCAGGTTCCTTCTCCTATCGGAGGTTGGAAATCATCATCGCTATTTTAATTTTATTGGCCGCACTTCTGAATAATTCTAATGAGCTGCAACCGAACCATTCTCTCAAATTTCTTAGCCAGGATATTTTGCGTCGTCCTGGGTTTCTCTTCCCTTGTATCTTCCCTTGCATAATTAACCTAAGTAATATATACTTCTCGCCCCTCATTATATGACCCAGATACCTATTGAATCTTTCTAATTTTAACAGTTTTTATTACTTCACATTCTTTCTTCATTCTTTGTAGCACCTCTATATTAGTTACTTTTTCAGTCCACGATATTCTGTGGATTTTCCTGTAGCACCACATCTCAAAGGAGTTTAATTTTTTGATTTCAGAGTGTTTCCACACTTCCATGCCGTATAGTAAAGTAGAAAAAACGTAACAACGTAGCATTCTTGTGCGGATCTCTAGAAACGCATTCTTGTGCGGATCTCCCTTTGGTTCCACTAAATGAACTCTAAAGGCCGCGTCTCACCATCAAATAATTTGATCAAACAGTTTGAGCAAACTGCGGAAGTACGTCAAAGTGACGTCACAATTGCAGTTTTTTTGAAATTCTAAAAATCTGTGCTCTCACTATCAGTCTAGTTTGATCAAATTTTTTGAATTGAGTTGTCTAACTTGTTTGTACTTTATTTAAAATTAAAATTTTTCATTATTATCCACAATGAACACTCAGGATGTGACGTCACTAACTGTCACTTTGTGTCACTAACTGTCAAGTTTGATCAAATTATTTGATGGTGGGACGCGGTCTTAATGTTCCACTATTTTTTGTCCTTACGTAGAAAAAAGTTACATTTCTCTTCTTCAATATAATTTTCTCTTCTCCTTTATTTTTTTAACTTCGTTTGACCACCACGTCCACAGCCAGTTTTCTTTATTCTCAAACTTCTTTCCTGAGGTTTTTCCAAATATTTCAATAGCAGTATCTCTAATGGTACTGGCTACGCTTCATCATCATCATCATCACGTAGCGCTACAGCCCTGGATGGGTCCTGGCTGACTGTACAACTTTCTTCCAATTTGTTCGGTCTTCCATCAACCTAGGGTCAAATGAAATGTACCTTCCTTTCCTACCTTCCTGTACCGTACCTAAATTATATTATGACTTCTTCCATGTTCCAACATATTTTTGAAGTTATACTTCTTTAGGCGCGATTGGGAGTGAATTTTTATTATCCTGCGCGTATGCGCACACAGACAGTATGGCATCAAGTTACTAATTTCAAGTTATGTATATTATACCTATCAGTCCAAAAAAAGGTGTGAAAAGAATATACAGGGTGTTTCATTAATAATTGTCCATATAGTAACTGGAGAAACCTTAGCACAATATACGAAGATTTAACCTAAAACACTTAAATAAAATGTGGTTCCTTACTGAGTTACAGGGTATTTTATCTAAAAATTTAAAAAAAATTTTGCTCAGCATTTTAAAACTATTCGACGTATCCTTTTCATACTTGGCAGAAAGTATAGGTACTATACAAACTACTAAATTGCGTTAAACAAACGTTTCTGGCTATTACCAGAGGCGTACGACGGGGGAAAGTGAATGGTTGACCCTTTCCAAATTCTACGTCACTGGCGGAATTGCTATTTTAATTCAATTTTTGGATTCTCCAATACCTTCTATGAAAATAATATACTCTTCATTCGTAACGACAAAGTCATTAGTTTTCGAGATCTTTGAAGTTAAAAATAAAACGACACGGTTATTTTGATTAATGTATTGTGTCGCTTCATTTTTAATTTCAAATATCTCGAAAACTAATCATTTTATCGTTACGAATGAAGAGTATATTATTTAATAAAAAGTATTGGAAAATTAAAAAATTACACTAAAATAGCAATTTCGTCAGTTGCGTAGAATTTGGGAAGGGTCAACCAGCCACTATCCCCTGTCGTACGCCTCTGGTAGTAGTTAGAAACGTTTATTTATCTTAATTTAGTAGGGTGTACAGTGCCTACACTTTCTGCGAAGTATGATAAGGA
The DNA here is from genome assembly GCF_917563875.1 of Diabrotica virgifera virgifera. Taxonomy (NCBI): domain Eukaryota; kingdom Metazoa; phylum Arthropoda; class Insecta; order Coleoptera; family Chrysomelidae; genus Diabrotica; species Diabrotica virgifera. The sequence goes on along the minus strand of NC_065448.1, from coordinate 249,311,508 downwards.
TACGCCAAATAGTTTTAACGTACTGGGTACAAATCATTTTTAAATTTTAATCATATGAATCATATCATAAATTAATCAAAATAACTGTGCCGTTTCATATTTAACTTCAAATATCTCGAAAACTAATAACTTTATCGTTACCAATGAAGAGTATATTATTTACGTAGAGAGTATTGGAAAATCTAAAAATGGCACTAAAATAGTAATTTCTCCAGTGGCTTAGAATTTGAGAAGGGTCAACCATTCACTATCCCCTGTCGTACGCCTCTGGTAGTAGCTAGAAACGTTTGTTTATCATAATTACGAAGAACAAAAAATGAACACTGGGAACAGTTTACAAAAAGGATGGAAAGCGACTTCTACGGAACACAAAAACAAATATGGAGATTCATAAGAAACCAACGGAAAGAAATGGCAGAATTGAAGGAATACAATAACATACCAGCAAACGAATGGGAAAGATACTTGACGGAACTGTTTAAAGGAAAGGAAAATCATAATCAAAATAATAACCTACCTGAATTAAGACACGAAATTGAAATCAGTTTTCAGGAAGTAGGGGTAGCCATAAATTCACTCAAAAATAGGAAGTCACCAGGACCAGACGGAATAACCAACGAGCTTCTAAAATACGGAGGAGAAAGTATAACCCTAGAGATGACAAAACTTATACAAAAACTAATATTGCACTGCAAGATACCAGACGCATGGAGAAACAGCATAATGATACCAATGTTCAAAAAAGGAGACAAAGAAGACCCCAACAATTATAGAGGTATAAATCTACTAAACACCGCACTTAAGCTAACCACAAAAGTCCTAACCAACAAAATCAATAAACTAACAACTTTATCAGATGAACAACAAGGATTCAGATCCGGAAGATCCTGCGTAGACGCCGTATTTGTACTGAGACAAATCACAGAAAAGGCCATTGAGTACAATAAACCAGCATATCTATGTTTTATAGACCTGACAAAGGCTTTCGATCGCATCCAAGTCGAAGACGTCTTACATTTACTGTATGGAAGAAACATACCAATCAATATTATACAAACCATCGAAAACATCTACTTTCATAATCGAATACAGGCAAAGATAAATGGAAAACTAACGCAGTTTATACCAGTACAAAGTGGAGTCAGACAAGGTGACTCATTAAGCCCACTGCTCTTTAATATAATAATGGACGAAATAATAGAAGCAGTACGTAAAGGTCGTGGTTACAGAATGGGGAATAAAGAAATCAAAGTATTGTGTTATGCAGACGACGCCGCATTAATCGCCGAGACAGAAGACGATCTCCAAAGATTAACACACATCTTTAATACAACAGCCAAGAAATACAATATGATAATATCAGCAGAAAAAACCAAATGTATGACAACATCTAAATACCCACTACGATGTAAAATCGAAATTGATGGGAAAATAATAAAGCAGGAAGCAAGGTTTAGATATCTGGGAATTGATATAACCAGTTACGGAGATGTTGAAGAGGAAGTACGACAACAAAGCTTAAAAGCAAGTAAAGCGGCGGGATCTCTTAATGACACAATCTGGAAGAACAAACACTTAAGACAAGACACAAAAGCAAGAATCTATAAAGCAGCAATTAGACCTATATTAACATACACGGCGGAGACAAGGCCTGACACATCTAAAACGAGACGACTACTAGAAACAACAGAGATGAAAATACTCCGACGAATATCAGGGAAAAGTCTGTTGGATAGGGAGAGGAGCGAAAACATAAGAAGATCATGCAATATAGAAGACATAAATGGATGGGTGACAAAACGGAAACAGGAGTGGAACGAACACATTAGTAGAATGGCAGAGGATAGGATAGTACGAATAGCACGAGATAAGTCACCAAATGGACGAAGAAGTATTGGCAGACCAAGAAAAAGGTGGTGCGATAACCTAAACAATTTAGGAGGATAATATTGAAGAAGAAACAGGCTTTAAAGCCTACATACAAGAAGGAAGAAGAAGAAGAAGATCATAATTTAGTAGGGTGTATAGTAGTCGCACTTTTCACCAAGTATGAAAAGGATACGTCAAACAGTTTTAAAATGCTGAGCAAAAATATTTTTTAAATTTTTAGATAAAACACCCTGTAACTCAGTAAGGAACCACATTTTATTTAAGTGTTTTAGGTTAAATCTTCCTATTTTGTGCTAAGGTTTCTCCAGTTACTATATGGACAATTATTAATGAAACACCCTGTATTAGTGTTTTTAGTAAATATAATTTATTATAATTTTTGTGTCTTGTGTCTGGATTTGTCTTCCTCGGGAGTAAGATAAGTGGTATTATATTAAAACATTTTTATTTATAAAATAAGAAAACCTACGGTTTCGTTTTGATTTAAATATGTCTCCCTCCATCCTCCGATAGTACTATTTCTAGGTCTACCTGTTGTCAAGGAGGCTCTGAGGAAGACCTGAATCGAGTCGAAATTCATTTCACATTTTTATTTATACTTCACTTCGTCTGCATGTTGGTTACTGTGAATTGTCATTATGTCCGAGAAACTATGTAAACAGAGAGCTTGTAGCGTTATTGGTAGAGCATTCGGCTAGAGATTGATAGGTCTTGGGTTCAAATCCGGACCATTCCTATTCTTTTTTTTTTTAATTTTGGAAAGTGGTAAGCATTAAAATTAGCTTAATATTTAACACTTTAACTACTGGGCCCATTTATCCTCATAAATTGTCACAGCCTGACCACTTTTACCCACATAACAATGATGTTCGCATCATGTTCTAAGCATATACTACCAACATTCGTCGGAGTATATTCTTTTTAGTATATGTGTAGTACAAGCATAGCATCTACCTTAAAAAACATTCTAAATTTCATGTTCTTTGCATATACTTCAAAGTATATTCTCGTACCGAATATACTAAGTATATTCGTGTACGTAGGATCTCGGAATATTCGTAAAAGTTAATTCTTAGAATATACCTTTATCGAATATTCTTAACACATACTTATAAGTACATTCTTAACACATACTTATAAGTAGATACTTTTAAAATATCTTAAAAATAATTTGTATGTATAGGAAGTATAATATTAGCCTTATAGATTATCAACTTCGTTATTTTTTAGAATACATAATTAATAAAATTTATGTATGTAGGTAGTATTGGACGAATTTCATTTCAAAATTGTTGTAGGGTAAAAAAGTTTAAACATTAATTGTATTAACGTTTACATAGATACTATTAAAAATTCGTTTTCATAATTGAAATGACTTTACCATTTCGAGTTTATCATGAATCATTAGTATTTTTACATCCTTGGAATTTGAATTTAGGTACATTCAATTCAATAGGCCATTTCGCAGAACCAAAACGTGCCAAACTGCACAACCAAAGCAACCAAAGGCTTTGGCGTTGCCAACCGTCGAGTAAGCTTTTTCCGTCAACTTACCTTAAAAATACCCACTTTTATAAAAAAAAACTTCCCTCCTGTTTACAAAATCTGAGAAGATATGTTGAATTATTTTCAAATATTTTGATTTTTTCTTAATATTTTACAATTTGGACTGGAACAATAATTCCCTTTTGAGTTAACTTTTTCCCTTTATCACCTTTTATGTTGAAAATTCCCGCAAAAAGGGAAATTTCTCTCCGTTTGGCAACACTGACCACCGATTTTGTTATTCCACAATACATTCATAACCCCCCCCCCCCCCCCGCATCATGTTCTGACCATTTCTATTCTTACCTGAATGGATCAGGGATAGGAAAAAACCGTAAAATATGAAAAAGAAAACAGGCATTATTTCATTATTTGTATCATCTATGGATCTATGCAGTGTTAACCCTTAAGTACTAACATCTTAAATCAATGGCGCAAACACTAACTAACCGCCTGACAGACGGGTTTCACAATTTACTGGTTATTTTTCTTTTGTTAAATATTATAATGCAAAAAAATATTTCGATGACTTACTGAAAGTATTACTTATATAAAAAACACAGTAATTGATCTAGTTTTTCTGTATTTATTAAAATACAAAACATTATAACAAGAATGGAAGGATTGTTTGTGTGACTTTTTATTCCTGAAAAAAAGTGTGATAAAAATGAAACCAATTAAAGAATCTTGATAAAAATTTACAATCGAGTTAAACAAAGAGTAATAAATATGAAAATAAAAAAAAAATTTAAAAAATATTAAACCAAAAAAAAACTGACAGGCACTAAAATTTGTACAGTGTAGCAATGGTAGTCAGTGGCAACATTTTCAGCACAAATTGATCCCACTTCGCTTACGTCGTCTTCTACCTCATCAAGTCATTTCAAAAGAATTTCCTCATAGTCTTTATCCCCTTATTTGAACTTTCTGACGAACTGGGGCACATTATGTTTAATGAAGAACTGGGCACAAACACTAACACCCCGTCTATTAGACGGAAATCAAACTTTGAGTCTAAATATCTGTCGAATAACAACTTGTAGCAAATTGCCGAATTCAATACTAGTAAATAACAACCCAACTTGAAAAGTCATAAACGGATGACCTTCAAATTTTTCTAGGAAGGGAAATATCCCACTTTTAAGAAACGATGCCGTCTGAGAGACGGTGTGTTAGTACTTAAGGGTTAAGGATGAAGGCGAATGATGTAGTACTAGGACTAAAGAACATACATAATCTGCTTATTTTGTTTGCGGTTCTTCAAAATACATATAATCTATTTTGATAACTCAATATTACTTAAATAGGTAAGTTCATATAAGTATTATATAAATTTTAGTTACTTATTATGCATAGTTTAGTTTAGCTAAATATTATATAATGATTTATATAAATAACTAAAATTTATAAATATGTACTTACTTTTTAAGTAATATTGTAGAATGTAGGTACTAACTACATTCTCATTTGCAATTAAAATATGTAAATAGATATTTGGTAGAACCAGTAGAACCTAAGATGAGATTAGGTGATGCTGAAAACATACTTCTAAGCAATATAGCACTTGATAGCACTTTCTTAGAATATTCTTAAAAATATAATATTCTTCCCATACAAAGATGTGCTGCAGTACGTTCTTAGTATATAAATAGAAGGTTTATAGCACTTCCTTGGAATATTCTAAAAAGTACCTTCTTAGTATAAACTAAAAAGATGTGCGGTAGTATGTTCTAAGTATACACATAGAAGGTTTATAGCACGTCCTTGGAATGTTCTAAAAAGAAAATTCTTGGTATATACTGAAAAGAAGTGCGGTAGTACATTCTAAGTATATACATAGAACGTTTAAGTACTGTAATGTAGTATATACTCAGTATCTGCTCTGCACATTCGCAATGGTAATTACGCACATTCTCAGTATATACTTTTTCTGAAAAGTATGTTCTATGAATCTACTAAGAACATGAAATTGTTATGTGGGTAGTCGCTTGAATAAGTTATACTCTTGTGTATCAAATTCATGCACATAGGCTCAGGGAGAGTACCTGCTATGTATTATGTATGATATGATACACATAGGAGTCAAAGTGTTAAATAAAATAAAAATAAACTGTTTAAAGTATATCTACTCATTTCGTTGAAATCAAATAATAGAAGTGACCATAGAAAAAAGTGTTGTATGATTTGGTAGAATGCGATCTTACCCTTCAAAAAATATGTCACGTATTTCAGCACCTGGAAAATTGGAAGGATACTACAAATCTGACCTCCACATAAGTGGTCTGTAGCTTCGACATGATAGGTGTGAAATTTTAAACGTTCTTGCTGTTGATTGGATAGGAAGGGTAGCGTTATCTAGCCTCCAAGCTAGGTACACCATAGCCTCCATACGGTACTTCCAATATTTAATATGATTTTATTCATATTCAAGTGGTCAATAAAGGTAAAACACAAACAACTTTTGTTTCTTAATTATTTATTTATACAATAATGTGACATTTTACATAGAAATATGAGTATTTAATTTCGATTAAATATATGTTTACTTGTTGAATTTATCGGCTGCACACAACAGCTGATCGGCCATTAGACCCAACAACAAAACGCGAAATAAAATGTGTATTTTAAAACTGTTGGATAAACAGAACCTACAATCAGAAAAACTTACCTTTAAAAAGGTACTCGATTATGAAATAACAAAAATATCAAAAAACACGACTGAATATCAGCTTTTTATGGTGACACAAACTAAACACAAACACCAAACACATCACATAACCGACCATATAAAATAAGTGAACGACAACGAACGAACGAACACGAACACAGATTACGATTACAGATTCACAGATAGCGCAGGATTTGTCAAAAGTCATGTTCCACCAATCACAATGCCGACATCAGCGCCTCTGACTAAACGGAAGGAAAATAAATACGATTACATGTTTTTTATTAGGCATTCCAAATCACGTGATATAATATGGCTGCTGGATGGCGAAACTGTCATCCATAGGCGTATCCAATGTTTAAACCACTTCATATTTAATTTGCTATCACAATTTCACAAATTTCGCTACACAATTAACAAAAAAACAAAACCAAACAGGATATTCTTTACAAATTTGTCAATATTCAAGGTAAACATTAGATACGCCATGACCACCCCCCTTAACTATGTCTATGGCCATGTCAGTTTAGCCATCCACCGGCCACCACTGACAGTTCATTGGAATCCCTAATAGAGTTAGCGGGGCATGGAAGTGACTGTCAAACTAACGTCAGAACGTGTATATGTATCGATCTGTAAATTGGTGCCGAAATTTGTAATTATTACTGTAAATACTAGTTACCAAAATTAGTTTTCGCTCAAATAGTGACTAACCCTACACCATTGTATGGTAGAAGGGATATGATTGGAATTTAGTTGTTGGCTTACCCATGATTTATTACCCACATAACAATTTCATGTTCTTGGTAGATTCAGAGAACATACTTTTCAGAAAAAGTTTATCCTGAGAATACGCGTAATTACCATTGCGAATGTGCAGAGCAGATACTACATTACACCATTACAGTAAACGTTTTAAAAAAAAATTAGCGACAAATTTTATATACTCGAATACCTATATCGCCGAAGACCAAAACGTGGAAACTACAGAAGAATGACTCTTACTAACTTCACACTTATTTATAACCAACAAATAAAGTGTCAAAGTCAAAACAAATAACAAAACAAACTTCATAAAATTTAAATTTGGGAAAAACAGTGGATATAATATTTACTTTTAATTATCGTTTATTAAAGCTTTTAAAAATGAATGTTATTCAGGAAAACTGTAGATTATGCCAAATATATATAGGAACTGTACCTCTAAATGAAGAACTATCTCAAATTATCTTTGATGTATCTAGAATTAAGGTAAGGTAAACCATTTCATCAATTTTTTGTCAGATTTACATCATTCGTTTTTAATTAATTTGTTTATGAATACTTACTTTACATTTCTTCGTCCTATAAGAAACTACTCTAAGGATACAATGGTCACCCGAGACACTTATAAACTATTTTAGGAGTACTATATTACTAGTATGGTTCTTACTACCTATGTAACCCATGTACTACTTAGTTTAGATTTAGATATAAGTAGCATTCAAAAACTTTATTTCCAGTGGAAATCGTATATATGCTAATAAAAGATTGATGACATCGAAATTATTAGACAAAAGGACCAAAATGACTATCTACAGAATGTTAATTAAACCTTTAGTAACACCCATGGTTGTGAAACCTGGGCAATGACATAAAAAGATGAAGCCCAACTCAAGATATTCGAGAGAAAGTATATGGCCCAGTGCAAGAAGAAGGGGCACATGGAGAATCAGGAGAAACAACAAGATTAATGAATTCAATGAAGGGTAAGATTTTTGGAAAGTCAAAGACTCACAGCTGGGACATGGAAGAAGATACAAGAACAACAAAGAAAATATTACAGTGGAAGCTAATAGGAAGATAAACAAAAGGAAGGCCCAGAGCGAAATGGTTGGAAGATGTGGAAGAATAACTGAAAACTGTGAATGTAAGACAATAAAGGAGAAGGGCACAAGAGATATGAATGAAAGGACATAGTCAGACAGGCAAAGACATAGACATCCAGGGTTATGATGCCAAAAGACTAAGAAGAAACATTCAAAAACAGCATCATCTCATTCTGAACGTGGAGATATTAATTCTCACTCGATAGGATGCTTTTAATTATCAGAAATCTGTTTCTTTTTAGGTAAATGATCACTACCGTAACTTACTACCAGTCAATATCTGTGAAAAGTGCAATACTGTGATTCTAGAAACTAACACATATCTAAAAGAGATTAAAAGGGTTAACACAGTGCTTGTAGACTATTTAGAAAATACCAAAATAAAAGCAGAAAATTCATTACCCTTTAATGAAAATAGTGAAATAAATAATTGTGATGTAGATTTTAACAATACAGGTGATACACCAAATAGAAATGTATTAGACAACATAGAAAGCATAGAATCTCATATATGTCCAATTTGTTCCCAGAAGTTTTCAAGAAAAACCAATTACCTAAAACATAAAAGAAAACATCCTCAATTGTATTGCAAAAATTGCCACACATTTTTTGAAGAACAAGTGAAGTCAGAAAATCATATATGTAAGTTACACATAAAGAGAAAGAAGAATGGTGTGAAAATCAAAGGTAATACTTCTTTATTTAATCAATTTAATATTTAGATATATTTACCTATACAGTGAAGAGCTTGCTAATAACCGGCAAAATAGTGCAAAAGATGAAAAACATTAAGTTGTGAGATAAAAAGAAATGAATCTAGTGGATATGGGAGATTTAGCGATAAAAACATTTATTTATTTTATTTATTTTTACGGGCAAGCTCAATTCTATAAATATACATTACATTTTTAAATTGAACATAAAGTGTTACATAAATATGTAGTGTACAGATAATAACAATAACATAATATAATATAAAAAAACAGACATACAGAAATATAAATATAATATAGAAGTAAATATGTAATAGGAAATAATAACATAAAAACAAGTTAACAAATTACAGACGTTTCACTCAAATATTGATCCCATGTAAATTTCTTTTAAAACGACTGATGGAGTTGTCAAACAGTTGTAAATTTTGTAAAGGGAGTTTGCTAAATTCAAGACTCTGGGTACGAACGAAAAAGTGAATAATTAAACCTATGGAAGGGTACATAAAATGTTCGCACTTGTCTAGTGGTGCGAGGTGGTACAAACAGTGCAATCTTATTAAGTAGTTGAGAACAACTGCATATACCATTTAAGATCTTGAATAATAGCAAAAGGTCCCTTTGTTTTCTTCGGCTTACAAGAGAGGGGACCTGCAGTTGATGCTGCCATATAGTGTAATCTTGATAGGTATGAAGCTTAAAAGCAATGTAAAGGAAGAAACTATTTTGGTCTTGTTCAAGTTTCCTAATGTAGACCAAGTAGTGTGGGGACCACACTGAAGAACAATACTCGAGGTGAGACCTGACCAAGGAGAAGTAAAGAACTCTAATACTGGATACGTTTGTAAAATCACGAGTTGTTGTTTTTACAAAACCCAACATTTTCATAGATGTTTGAATAACATTGATGATGTGAGTATTGAAACAAAGAGAATTTTCCAGTGTAATCCCCAAGTCCTTGATTTTATTTACAGTGTTGAGCAATTGGCCATTAATGTAATAGTTTGATAATATTGGGTGGTGAGTACAGATAAAGTTAATTACATGACATTTGCTGGAATTAAGGTTCATACCGTTAAGTGAACACCATACAGAGAGGTTAGTCAGCTCTAATTGCAATATGGCAGCATCATAATGATTTTTTATAACTTTAAAACAGTTCAAGTCATCAGCAAATAGCAAGGCGTTACAATCGTGAAAAAAGTTGGTAATATCATTAATAAATATATTGAAAGAGTAATGGACCCCTGTAGTACACCTGACTTAACTGAAAAAGTTTGTGAATAAAAGTGGTTCACTCGGACCTGTTGAAATCTTTCAGTTTTATTTATTATTTTCCTTATTTTTATTGTTTTCCACCTTTAGACATATCGGATAAGCTTGGTAACTGCCACTGTGACAGTGACAGTTTTAGTTAACATACATACTGCTCTGATACGTCTAAAGGTGGGAAACAATAAATAGAATGTAAGTTTATAGGTTTTTATCGCTAAATCTCCCACCTCCACTAGTTTAAATTCTTTTTATCTCACAACTTAATATGTCTTCCATCTTTTGAGTTATTTTGCCGGTTATTAGCATGCTCATCACTGTATTTCTAGACTACATTCTTGAGTTGTCCAATCGGTATGTTTTCTTTCCTTTGGTTTTTTGGATTTCAATTCCTGCTTTAATTTATCCTTGTTTTATGTTATTCTATGTCTGATCAATCTGCTTTTACTGTTTATAGAGCTACTGTTTATAGTTTATAGAGCTCAGACTAAACCATTCCCTTAGTTTCGTAAGCAGGAGGTTCATCTTCTTTCTAAATCTCTTTTACCTTTTATTCAAAACTCAGCAGACTAAAACGAGGACGTCTTACTATAATAACCGAACTATTCGAGCTTATGCCTCTTAATTCTGTTTATAATTTGTTCCTTCTTACTAACCCTATCAAAAACTTCAATATTGCTAATCTTGTCTACCCATGATATTCATAGTATTCTTCGATACTACCTTCCAATTTCTTAATCTTTAATTGCTTCAATGTCCACGCCTCGGATCTGTAGAGCAAGGTTGTAAAAACGTAGCAGCTCAACAACCTTATCCTTAGATCCATTCTTAGTAGTGTTGCCCAAATGCAAGACCAAGACGAAACTTTTACAGTCTTGGTCTTGGTCTTGCGCCAGTTCACCTAGCCTTGGTCTTGGTATTGCGCTCCCGGTCTTGGTCTTGGTCTTGCAGCAAGAGTCTTGCAAGCCTCACAGTTGCCTATTAGCCTATTGCATATCTTTGAACAACGTAACAGAGAGGTACATTTTAAGCTGGAATATCATAGCCATAGTAAAGACCAGCCAAATTAATAAATATCTACACCAGCGGTTCTCAATCTGTGGTGCATGTACCACTGGTGGTACATATCAATATTTGCGGTGGTACACAAAACGCAAAAACGGCCAAAATCAGCCACAATTATTATAGTTAATTAGATTAGGTACCTAGCTATTTCAGTTAGGTGGTAACAAAAATAATAAAAAGTATTTTGTGGTACATGACTCAAAAATATTGAGAATTACTGATCTAGACAATTGACACCGGGTGGGGTTTGAACCCACGATCTAAGTGATCCGTGCCTATGTTCTAACTAACTAAAGTTTATTAGAAACTTATGTATTTTATTATCCAATATAAGTGAATGAATAAAAAAACATAATGTTAAGAAAATATGAGGCTATCGTTTTAATTTCAGTATTTTATTGCTATTTATTTTAAATGCTAGAATATTCCACAGAGTGATCATGTTGTTTTGAGTCCTACTCCTCTGAGAAAAAAACACAGTTTGATTGGTACCTACACCCGGTGTACAATGACAATAATTGATTTGTCTAGCAACAATATTATTACAGCGATATTTATAAAAATAAGACAACATATTAAAAAATCACTTAAATGGGACAACAGGTTTAGGAAATTCGAGACATTAACAATGACCCGTTTATAAGGTGGTGTGTAAATTTTTTGGAGAAGTGTTTATCGTTATTAAATAATATTTAGCTATTTTGTTAGGGTATCCGGCATTAAATATATGTTCTTTTGTCTCGGTATCATACTTCTAAATAATATACCTACGCGCAGTTTCGGAAAATTTTGTTTAACCGAGTGACCTCATAGCACATTCAGCAAAAACAATACATAATAGTCTTACTATTCTATATACTGATAAGATTTGTGTGTTTGAATTCCTAGAAAACTAATAATGAAAAAAATTAATTACTTATTAGGTAGGTATATTTTTTATCAGCTAATTTTAAAAAGTTTGGACACGATATTCGATATTACTATCGGCGTCGCAAAGCAAGAATGTTATGTTATGATTAGAATGCCACTATTCTCATAACCCGGATAATTAATTTCAGAGAAGTCGTCTACTGGGAAGGAATGTACAATAGCTATTTGTATAACAAGGGAGGAAAGTGCTACTTTTCCTCCCGAGAATGAAGTTTACTGCCCGACGCGTAGCGGAGGGCAGTAATCATTCAAGGGAGGAAAGTGCACTTTACTCCCATGTTATACATATGATTTTTCCACCTTCCTCAAATAACAAGTAATTTTTTCATTTTTACTTAATTTATTTATGTAACTAACCAACAAAATTTATTAGAACTAAAACTAACAAGTAGGTACAATATAACTGTCAACTGTCAAATATAAGTCAAATTATTAATGTAAACATTGTTAAATCAAAATAACAATTTACTGTTTTTTACCATTCTGCAAAATACAAGGTGTTTTATAAATAAACGTTAAAATGTATAGATACTTACCTAATAGAAAATAGATATTATACAGGGCATCAATCAATTATATTTCATGAATGAAATACCATGACGTCACTTTTACTTTTCCTCCCTAGGGAGGAAAAGTACAACTTTGCTCCCTACAATCAGATCCTGAAAAGTATACTTTCGGTAGAGGTAGGTGGAAAAATATTTTATTTTTACATTTTAATAATGACCTCTGACTACGTGTCAAATAATGTGTGAAGTGTTCTTTAAATGGATATTTTGATTCGCTATGTATGTTTATGTTATTGTTCGTAATGCGCATAAGTCCAATTTTCAAAATTTGTGTTACAATTTTTTTTTTTTTGTTTCTCATAGAGTATCTAAAAATATAGTCGAAGTAATATACTCCCTAAAACGACCCTCAGTTCTAACTGCAAGACGCAAGAGTCTCGCAGGCTTAGTCTTGTTCTTTCAAGTCTTGCACGGTAAGTCTTGGTCTTGCTAAAATTAGGCGGTCTTGGTCTTGGTCTTGCGAAAACGCAAGAACAAGACCAAGACCGATTTTGGGCAACACTAATTCTCAAGTCTTTCACAAATTTTTTCTCTTGCTATTTCTGTACGGCTTTTAATCCCTTGTGTTTGTTCTGCGTTTTGACTAACCAATGTTCCAAATTATTTATTCTTGCAGTTGAACCAAAATCTGAAGATATTAAAGATACTGAACATAGGAGCGAGGATTTATTACACTACCAATGTAATCAATGTTTAAAACAATGTGAAAATAAGAGATCATATAAAACTCATATTCAAACACATGAGAAATTTACATGCGATGAGGAAAATTGTTCGAAAGTTTATGCATCCTTATATTCACTTAAAACACATAAGCTAATCCATGAAGGAAAAAGACCATTTCTCTGTGTTGTGTGTGGTAAGTGATTTTACTTTAAAATCCACAAGGAAAAATTTCCTGTAGCTGGCTGTATACCATTAACAGGGAACTTGCACATTTTTGAAGTTATACTTCTTTAGGCGCGATTGAGAATAAAATTTCATAATACTGCGCGCATGCTCACACAGACAGTATGGCGTTTAGTTGCTAAAATCTTTCTAGCTATGTATAAATATATCAGTGCAAGAAAAGGTGTGAAAAGAATATATTAGTGTTTTTAGTAAATATATTTATTATAATTTTTGTGTCTTTGGATTTGTCTTCATCAGGAGTAAGATGAATATTATTAAAACATTTACTGTATATTTATTATACTTCACCTCGTCTGTTTGTTACAGTGAATTGTCATTAGGTACGTCCGAACCGATACAGACACAGTCCTCGTAGCGTATTTGGTATAGCATTTAGTCGAGGCATTGAAGGATTGAAGTGTCGATTTTTTGAATGTTTTGTATAAATGTACCTATTTACGAATGTTTCTTCTAAAATTTAGGAATATATTAATTTTATAATACATTTAAGTATGTAGTAATTTTCTTTACAATTTTTACTTACCTATTTGTTTTTGTTTATACCTAATATCGCCCGTGTCTAGCAAGTGTCTGCGTAGGTTAGCGGTATGTGTATCTAGTTACGGACGTGTTAGTACTTGATTCGATTCCCCATAAGGAAAAATTTTTTGTTTATTATTAATGGTTATTAACATCTTAGACTATTATGTGGACTTAAAAATGATTAAAAATAATTAAAATAATTAATCGGGATGTTGCCCAACTATTTACCGAGTTGCAAATTTATAATAATTGCCTATTTCAAAATGCACTTTTGAAATGCATTTTTCTTATGCACAAATGCAATTTCAGATTTCTTATTCATTACATTAGTTCACAAAATTTCCTGACATCACGAATCCAACGCACCAAACTGCATTAAAATCCGCCTTACTGCGCCAAAAATCGACAGTAAGGCCTTTTTTTGTGCTTCAATGCCTCGACTAATTCGACCAGAGATCGAGAGGTCTTGAGTTCGAATCCAGTGCAATCCTATACTTTTTTTTATTTTTTTGAAAGCGGTAAACACAAAATTAGTTCGGTGTTTAAAAAAAATTAAAACATACTGTTTAAAGTATATTTATTTTTAAGAAATCATATATAGAAGTATAACTTCTTACGTGCGTACAAAGTACACACACATTCTTTTTTTATTACAGAATAATGTTCAGTTTTGTTTAAAAATGAGGTTTCCAAAATTTCACGCTTCAAAAACTCGTAATAACTTAGAAATACAAATTTAAAGTCTTCTGTTGGATAAAATAGTTCAAACGACCCGTGAAGTCACATAGTTTTATTATATAGTTATGATTATGGTTATATTTAGGTATATTCTTCTTCTCCTTCTTTAGTTTATTGGCCTCCACCTACTTGGGTATTTGGCCAGCTCATCGGCGCGGAATAAGGAAAAAATACATATATTCCAATGGCATTTATCTTACGTCATTGTAATAATATATACCAGTTTGTTGAGATTGGAGTTTGATAGAGTTTTTGAAGCAAAGTAAAGAAGGTTTACTATGGACAATAAAACCCTTTTGTAAAAGTACAAGTTTTCTATGAATACATAGTTCAAACGATCAAAAACACTTGTGACGTCACATAACTGTATTTTCTACTGACGTTTATAATGTCTAATTTAAAATTATGTACAATTTTGTTTACTTTGTTGGTACAGAATGTAAACATATAATCGGATGACGTCACAACGCGTTTTGGGCTGGCTGGTATAATTTGAATTTTTAATCGTCTTTAGGGTCCAAACGAAAGACAAACAAAACTTTTTTTTGTCTTTGATACATATGTTTTAAATTATGTTCTGTTGTGATTTATAACATTTTTTCGAATTTAAAATTTTATGCAAGTTCCCTATTACAAAAATTGAAGAAAAATCTTCTGTGTAAAAGGTATATTTATTTTAAAACCCCAAAAAAGTGCTACAAATACAAACCAGAACGTTTTCGCTCTAAAGAGAGCATCATCAGTGTTCTTTGCAAGCTCTACATGCTAAGCCACCAAAAATACATGGGTTAACACCCTTAAAATGTCGACTAAAAGTCTTACATTGAAATGTTATATACTAAATCCTGACGATGGATGAAATTAAGATACCCTAAGGCATTATATGACTATTCCACGAAGCACGTGGGTTGTTGAGTCAAATTCTCTGTCTTCACAAAGAGAAACTGGAAATGGAATAGTCATATAATGCTTTGAGGTATCTCTCTAAATTTTATCCATCGCCAGGATTTAGTATACAACATGTCAATGTAAGACTTTTAGTAGACATTTTAAGGGTTTTAACCCATGTATTTTTGGTGGCTTAGCATGTAGAGCTTGCAAAGAACACTGATGATGCTCTCTTTAGAGCGAAAACGTTCTGTTTTGTATTTGTAGCCCTTTTTGAGGTTTCTTAAAATTCACAAGAAAGATTCACAGAAGATTTTTCTTCGATTTTTGATTTTACTTTGTAAATTATTAATAAAAGCAGTGCAAAAATTCTATAACAACGCCCAATCAAACATAAAAATCAACAACAGATTATCCGATAGCTTTATGGTGAATAAGGGGCTACGACAGGGATGCAGCTCATCGCCAACACTGTTTAAAATCTATGTAAATGGGGTCTTGAATAAACGGTGGAAATCATGTGTTGGTATGGGGGTACAGATTCAACACTATACACTTTGCTGACGATCAGGTAGTGATTGCCCAGGATAAAGATGATCAATATTTATAACAAACCGGCTGTTTCGAGAATACAAAAAATGGGGCATATACGTCAATAAAGAGAAAACCAAGTATATGTGTATAGGAGGATAGAAAAATGAGTTACAACTAAACTAGAGGATAATATGGTTATCGAACCAAGCTCTGATCATGTATACTTTGGGACGAGAATCCAACAAAGTGGGATGACAGAATTCGAAATAGAGGAAAGAGAGTAATCGGAACTTTGAAACTCACTACTTTGGTCAAAAACCATATCAAGAGAAAAAACACAGTTATCTTTAAAAGTGTGGCACTGTATGAATGTGAAACCTTGCAACTGAATTCGTGAACCAAACAGAATAGTCCAGGAACCGAAGCTTTTCACCTCGCAATTTTTACAGAATGGATCGATTTGCTTGAAAATTTGAGAATAAGTAGTGGATAGTCGAAGAATCAAAATCTATATGATGCCGCAAAGCGCTTTTACCATGGGGGTGGAAATTTTTTATTATATTTTGACCGCAAAAGTTGATAAAAACATTCATTCTAAGCAAAAACGTTCTATATATTTTTTTGATAAAATTAATAGTTTTCGATTTATTCGCTATCGAAAGTGTTAGTTTTCTATCTAAACAATCAATGATTTACGATTCACTCAATTTTTGCCGTAGAAATTTTTTTTAAACCAAGTTCTTGGGAATTAAGTAACCTACAATTTCATATTTAAACATTTTTTCGTATCTCTGATGCTAACCTTTCTATTCTGAAGAGAATGGCATTTTTTACCAAATTCCAAAAATTCGTTATTCGCTTTAAACTCCAGTTTTTTAAAACTAATCATTCTAAGCCACTCAAACTTCTAGAATCTATTAATAATACATAAATAAAGAAGAATAAATAAGACCAATGACTAAAAACACCGCTAACTTACATTATTATGTTGGTTATTAAATTAGATTTTTCCTTTTTTTTTAATATTTTTTAAACGTGACTTTTTTAGTTTTGTTGTAAAAACAACTTATTTTATTTCATTCTAAATATATCCAACTACTATTATATTTTAAAAACTTATATAAGAATTGTAAATGCATGTATTCGCGTTTCGAAAACTAGTTTCAGTTCCACTAATATGAACCTTTATTTATTTTGTTAAGACTAGTTTTTCTGCCTTCATATATCCCCGCGTGAACCCTTGATAGTTTAGAATCACGGCAGTCTTACAATGACTTCTCCGAGGTAAAGGCGAGTGTGTTTTTTGCGCTTCTGCGCAAAATTACGTATTTTGGAAATGTACCGCTCTTTTGATATTAGTATAACGTTACATTGATATCACTCAAACCTCTGTGTGTGTACACCCCCGAAGCACTATAAATATTATTAAAGTTTGTATAAATCTCGTTGTATTTAGAATTGCGATAAGTTATCAATATTAGAATCAGCCCTTATTTCAGTACAGTACACTTATTAAATAAACTATCGAAGGAATTCTATTTAATTGTGGTATAATTGCTCCAGTGGTCCTTAATAAATATTTTGGAGCAATTGGATGTCCATCCACTCCTCTTAAAAAGGTGGAATGTTTGGCAATAAATGTCCCCCCCCCCCCCACCAATTTTTTATCTTAGAAAATTTGGTAAAAAAGAATTTTGTAGGTTTATGTATACAAGATCTATTGGGACCGTGCAAGTTCGGCAAAGCGAAACCTGGTTTCATAGCTCGGCAACATTGTTCGCACTTTTAATAATATTGGCCAATTATATTAGTCCTGGTTACTGGATAATTGTCAAGGCCATAGTCCAAAAAAATAATAAGAAGAAAAAATAAGATTCAGGTTATGTTATTAAAACGTAAACAATTGTATGTAGCAAATAAAAATAGTTATTAAAATGCAGTACTGCAAGCAAAATACAATTAATTAAATTTACCTTTATATAATAATTGCATATCATATCAATATTGTGGAGCAATATATAATTTTTCTTCTTCAATGACAGTATGTATGAAATATACCTCAATTTGACAATTTCAATTGACAATATGAATTATTTAAGAAAGTTGCAATATTTCTCCGCTATTCTCGCACGATCGTTTCTCGTATCCCCTCCAAGTACTTGCACACCGCGAATAAGGCTATTAATATTGAATCCTTTTAAAATCCTCAGTCACAAAAAGAGGTGACTTTGAAAGGGTTGGTAAAGGTGGTTTTTGCATGTTATTACAAGTTTTAATTGTCAATAGCTCACTCAATTTTTGCTGTTTGCAAACCAAGTTCTTGGGAATTACATAAGCTACAATTTCATATTGAAATACTTTTTCATATCTCTGATGCTAATTTTTCTATTCTGAACAAAAGGGCATTTTTTAACAAACTATAAAAACTCGTTATTCGCTTTTAACACCATTTTTTTAATCTAATCATTCTAAGACTTCTAGAACCTATTAATAATACATAAATAAAGAAGACTAAATCAGGTCAATGACTAATTTTAATTAGGGTGGTGATTAGGGGGTTGTTTCCGATCACTTTTAGCTGAAAAAAATAGGGACTGACATTCTTTTCATTATAAGTCACTTAATTTTTGAGCTTGAGACTTTTTTTTATTTATGAAGATAGATATTTTTAAATACTTTAAATTATTTTGAACAAGTTATCCTCGAAAAATGCTTAGTTTTCCCGTCTTTTGACTTTGAAACTACAATATTTAGTATTTGACGAAGAAAAGCTAACATATAATAAAGTTTAGCTCGATTACTCTTGGTCTTAAAGAGAATTAAAAAAAACGATTTTGTTTATTTTTCCAAAAGGTACATTTTTGTTAAGTAAAGTTGTTTTGATAAAACGAAAACTTTTTGAATTATTAGCAGAAAACTGATTAAAAACATTGATTTTTTCGATATAAAACTAACACTTTCGATAGCGAATAAATCGAAAACTAGGTATTAATTTTATCAAAAAAATGTATAGAACGTTTTTTGCTTATAATGAAAGTTTTTACCAACTTTTGCAGTCAAAATATAATAAAAAATTTCCACCCCCGTGATAGGGTGGCAACCACCCCCATGGTAAAAGCGCCTTATGGCATCATATAGATTTTGATCCTTGGACTATCCACTACTTATTTTCAAATTTTCAAGCAAATCGATCCACTCTGTAAAAATTGCGAGGTTTTGTCCTATTTTAAGCTTCATTACTTGGACTAGAAGTTGCTCGCACTGGAAATATACTTCTGGCAAAAATCTGCGTGCATCTCCAGAGTATCACACGTAACGAATAAACAAGTACGAGATATTATGAATAGAAAAACAAACATAATTATGAAGAAATCCAGGAAAAACAACTTTGTTGGTATGGCCATATTCAAAGAATGGAGGAACAGTGACTCCCACAGCTGAGCGGAGTGGCAACCTACGGAAAGAAGGAAATGAGCAGACTGAAAACTACCTGGATGAGTGGAATACAAGCAGCAATGTCTGAGAGAGATTGCACAGATCGACGTGGCTGAAAAATAGGAACCGGAAGTCACAGGACGCTATAAACCGGTGATTTTATTAATAATTAAAACTTATCATAACCCAATTTGGATTTAGGAATGCCATGGGTACACGAGAGGCATTATTTGGATTAAACATCCTCATGCAAAGATGTATGGATGTAAACCAACCACTCTATTTTTGTTTTATTGATTACAATAAGGCGTTCGATAAGGTCCGACACAACCATCTTATACAGTTGCTTAAAGATAAACACATTGATAAAAAAGACTTAAGAATAATAACTCATCTCTACTTTGACCAAATAGCAAAAGTCAGAGTAGGTAAAGAACTCTCGGAGGAAGTAGAAATAAAAAGAGGCGTAAGATAAGGTTGCATACTCTCCCTCTTATTGTTATTGTTCAATCTATACCTACTCGAAAGAAATAATTAAAAAATCACTCGAAAATGTAACAATTGGAATAAAAGTCAACGGCAGACCCATCAACAATATCAGATATGCCGATGATACTATAATAATTGCAGAGAATATACAAGACCTACAGGCACTCTTAGATAATGTAGTAAATGCTAGTGAGGAAAGCGGACTAACGCTTAACGCTAATAAAACAAAATTTATGACAATTTCCAAAACACAACAACAAGACATTTTAAACATAAGAGGGGTGCCAATACAAAAAGTAAAAAAATACAGATATCTTGGTACAATTATTAATGAGAATAACGAGTATACAGAAGAAATAAAAATGAGAATTGGACAAGCTAGAGCAGTAGATTATGCAGTAGACCTTAGTTTGCAACTCAAAATACGAATACTACGTTCATAATATGTGTTTTCGGTGCTGCTGTATGGGGTGGAGGCCTGGACCTTAAAGAAAGAAATAAGCTATCGAGAGATAGAGAAAGTGGTATCATTGCAGTTCCGTTAACTTGTTCAGAGCTGCAATCTCAAAAGTGAAAATAGCCGTGATGATTACCAACCTCCTTAGAGGAGACGGTACCTAAAGAAGATAATCATAATATGTAAATTATTAATAATTAAAACTTATCATAATCATAACTTATTAATTATTTCAATTCGTTTTTAGGAAAGGATTTCATTTCCAAAAAGTCCTTAATTTGCCATGAAAAGATCCACTCAAAAATAAAAGGCTACCACTGTGATTTGTGTAATGTTGGTTTTTCTATAAGAAGCAATCTGAGGGCCCACATTAAAAAATATCACGAGTGCATAAGGTTTCACTGCTCTCAGTGTCCCAAGGAATTTATGACGAAATGTACTTTGGACAGGCATGAAAAAACCCATGCAGGTATTAAAGAATTTAAATGTCATGAATGTACCTCAGCGTTTTATACTAAAAGGGAACTGATTAAACATCAAAGATATCATCAGGTACGCTTTAATTTTTTATGTATTAGATTTTGTAATTTAATCTACACTCACCGGCAGAGACAACGGGCACCCCAAAAAATGGGTCATTTTTAATGTCTTGTATTTCCTAAACCTGATGTCCGATTTAAGTATTTTTTTTAATATGTTATAGCCTTATTCTTTATCAATATCGCTGTAATAATATTGTTGCTAGACAGGTACATTGTCATTGTATACAGGGTGTACGAATCAAACTGTGTTTTTTTCTCAAACTTTGGAACACCCTGTGGAATGTTCTAGCTTTTATAAAATACTAAAATTAAAACCCAACTATAGCCACAGATTTTCTTAACATTCTGTTTTTTATTCATTCGCTTATGTTGGATAATAAAAAAGTTAGGCACTTTAACAACTACCCCTGTTTTTCGTCAATACAGGGTGTTTTTCAATAAGTACGGCAAACTTTAAGGGGTAATTCTGCATGATAAAATAATGACAGTTTGCTTTATAAACGTATGCCCGCAAATACTTCGTTTCTGAGATAGGGGGTGTTGAAATTGTTCTTACAAACTGACGATCTATTTATTGCTCTAAAACGGTTTGTGATATGCAAATGAAATTTGGTAGATTTTAAGAGCTAGTTATTGCGCATTTTTTGGCATACAATTGAGAATTTTATATTCACCATTGGCGTGCATACGGGATATATCTAAAATATTTATACCCGTATGCACGCCAATGGTGAATATAAAATATTCTTAATTGTATGCCAAAAAATGCGCAATAACTACCTCTTAAAATCTACCAAATTTCATTTGCATATCATAAACCGTTTTAGAGAAATAAATAAATCGTCAGTTTGTAAGAACAATTTCAACACCCCCTATCTCGGAAACGAAGCATTTGCGGGCATACGTTTATAAAGCAAACTGTCATTATTTGATCATGCAGAATTACCCCTTAAAGTTTGCCGTACTTATTTAAAAACACCCTGTATTAACGGAAAACAGGGGTAGTTGTTAAAGTGCTTAACTTTTTTATTATCCAACATAAGCGAATGAATCAAAAAACAGAATGTTAAGAAAACCTGAGGCTATAGTTTGGTTATAATTTCAGTATTTTATAAAAGCTAGAACATTCCACAGGGTGTTCCAAAGTTTGAGAAAAAAACACACACAGGGTGTTCGTACACCCTGTATACAATGACAATGTACCTGTCTAGCAACAATATTATTACAGCGATATTGATAAAGAATAAGGCTATAACATATTAAAAAATTACTTAAATCGGACATCAGGTTTAGGAAATACAAGACATTAAAAATGACCCATTTTTTGGGATGCCCGTTTTCTCTGCCGGTGAGTGTAGATACAGAGTGTTTTATGTATTGAATGCCTTAATTATCTCGGAAATAGCTTGCATGATTTTTATAGATTTTGGTGGGTAGGGGTCTTCAAATGCGGCCAATATTATAGTGGTATTTACATTGTTGTCAGATCTTCCGTTTTTTCTCGAAATCTAATTAACTTTCTTATTTCACATGGAACACCCTGTATATTTTTTGCGTTTTGAAGTCCTTAAGAAAAACTGATTATTTTTCATGTAATATTTCCTATACCTAAATGCTGTAATTTCAGAGTTACAGCATATTATACATATATTCCGAAATGCACTTTCTAAAAAACAAGAAGGAATAATTATTGTGAAGTTATCCATACTTTGCGATACGCGGACAACACAGTTCTCCTTGCTTCTACTCAAGAAGACAAGACTGCTAACATTACTCGATTGAGTCGTTGAGAGCTGTAAGGAAGGAGGTCTGGATCTGAACATACGGAAAACTAAAATACTCGTAATAAGTAAACAACAAAATATTAAAAAGAACCTCAAATATTGAAATCTGAAATTAAGTCGGCAATAAAAAAGCTCAAATGTAGAAAAGCACAAGGAGAGGATGAAATAACGGCTGAAATACTCAAAGAAATGGGAGAATTAGGGACGGAAGTAATGCTTAGAATTTGCAATGAGATCTGGAATACCGGAAAGTGGCCAAATGACTGGGGTAAACTCACGTTTATCCCCATATACAAAAAAAAGAATGTGTGTGTACTTTGTACGCACGTAAGAAGATATTCTTCTATTATATAATAGGTAATTTAAACGAAGTAAATATACCTAAAAGGTTATTTTATTTAAAAATCAAACTAACTTTCTTATCTACCACTTTCAAAAAAGAAGAATATCTTCAAAAATTATATAAGAATATACTTACAATCATAAAATCTATAAAAAAAATAAAAAAATAATAACTTGCTTGGGGCTTGAACCCACTTCACGTCTACCGCGCCTTACGAAAGTTGACGGCATTTCAAACTGCACCACATTCGCGTATACGTCATGTGGGAATATACACAAACTAAACGTTTACACCATAAATTTATATGAATTTAATAAAATTATTAGTTTGATTTTTGTCGAAATAAAATACAATAAAATATAGAGTAAGAAAACGATATATGAGATGAAGATTTGTAGAAAGTTTGTTCGTAATCAGATTATGTAAATTAAAGCATTGCCTACTAATAGGTAACTACATTATTTTGTTTACATTTTCCAAATAGATAGGTATTGAAACTATTCCATTCGGATCCAAAGCCTCCATTCGGATCTCCGGGTGAGGACTATCTCAGGGGGAACACCATTGCAGGTTAGAAAAATCAGGATAGGGTCTTGGAATCTTGGTAGTCTTACAGGTAAGAGTCTGGAGTTAGTGGATGCGCTCAAACGAAGAGGAGTTCAAATTGCTTGTATTCAAGAAACTAGGTGGAAAGGACAAAGGGCGAAAGAACTAGGTGATGGATATAAATTGTGGTATGTAGGGAGTAGTAACACTAGAAATGGAGTTGGTATAATTGCTGATAGTGAAATGAAAGATAGCGTAGTAGATGTTGTAAGAACGAGTGATAGAATGATGTCAGTGAAATTTGTAATTGATAAAGAAGTATTGAATGTTGTGTGTGTGTATGCTTCTCAAACAGGTCTGGGTGAGAATGAAAGAAGAGCTTTCTATGATCAATTGGGAGACATACTGAGTGATATTCCAGCGGAGGAGAAAGTTATAATAGGAGGTGATTTCAATGCACATGTGGGCCAAGCCAAGACAGGATATGAAACAATACATGGGGGATTAGGCTTTGGAACTAGAAATGAAGCTGGAGATGACATGCTAGAATTAGCAACAGCATTGGATATGGCGATTGTTAACACATTCTTTAAAAAGAGAGAAACTCAACTTATTACCTACAAAAGTGGACAACATCACAAAAGTGGACAACATCAATCCCAAATAGACTACTTCATGATAAGGAAAGAAGACATACGTGAATGCAAGAACTGCAAGGTAATAGTTAGTGAGACAGTAAGCCAACAACATAAGCTGCTTGTTCTGGACATCGAAGTAAAAAGCGAAACTAAACAAAAATATCGGAGAGGACCACAAAAAATCAAGTGGTGGATGCTAAAAGATGAGAAGGAAGGTCTATTCAGGGAAAGAATAGTAGAAAAAATATATTGGAACATGAAAGGAAGCCCTAACACAATTTGGAGAAAAATGGCCAATATTATTAGAGAGACGGCTATTGAAATACTTGGGAAAACGTCAGGAAAGAAGTTTGAAGATAAAGAGACTTGGTGGTGGTCAAATGAAGTACAAGGAAACATAAAAGAGAAGAGAAAATTATATAAAAAGTGGCAAGAAACCAGATCGGACATAGATCTTCAAAACTATATGGTCGCCAAAAAGGAAGCGAAAGTAGCAGTAGCAAAAGCTAAAGCAGAAGCGTATTCAAACCTATACGATCAACTTGATACCAGGGAAGGCGAAACGAAGATATATAAAATAGCCAAACAGAGAGCAAAGAAAGCAAAAGATTTTAATCAGATTAGATGTATCCGAGATGAAAATAATAAAATACTAGTTCACGAAAGGGATGTCAAAAAGAGATGGAGAAAGTACTTTGACAGCTTATTAAATGAAGAATTTGACAGACAGCCTGTAGAGTCAACGGAGACAGTAGCAGCAATGGTCACCAAAATAACCAACGAGGAAGTGGCTCAAGCGCTTCAAAAAATAAAGAAAGGAAAAGCGGTAGGACCAGATGATATTCCTGGGGAAGTATGGAGAGCATTGGGAGAGACAGGAACAAGGTGGCTAGCAGGTCTATTTAATAGAATTATGGAAGTTGGACAAATGCCAGACGAATGGAGAAGCAGTATACTGGTACCTGTTTACAAAAACAAGGGAGATATACAACAATGTACAAACTACAGGGCTATAAAACTGCTTAGCCACACCATGAAAATATGGGAAAGAGTAATTGATAGACGGATACGTGAAGAAACCGAAATATCCGAGAATCAATTTGGCTTTATGCAGGGTAGATCAACAACAGATGCAATTTTCATTATAAGGCAGTTGATGGAAAAATACAGGAGTAAAGAAACAAACGCTCATATGGTATTCATTGATCTTGAGAAAGCATATGATAGAGTTCCTCGAGAGATTCTGTGGTGGGCACTCAATAAGAAAGGAGTCCCTGGTGAATATGTAAAGATTGTGAGGGATATGTATGAGGGAGTAACGACTAGTGTTAGGACAGGTGTGGGAGAGACTGATAAATTTCATGTGAAAGTAGGATTGCATCAAGGTTCTGTGCTTAGTCCGTATTTATTCTCATTAGTTTTGGACCAGATAACAGCGAAAATACAGGGTAACATTCCATGGTGCTTAATGTATGCTGATGATGTCGTGTTAGTAGGAAATAGTGAAAGAGACTTAGAACAAAAACTGGAACAGTGGAGACAAGCTCTGGAGGAAAAAGGTTTAAAACTTAGTAGGACAAAAACAGAGTATTTGGAATGTTCATTTAAAGATGGAGCTACTACAAATAAAATGGTATCTTTGGATGGTGAAATGATTGTAAAAAGCAATAGTTTTAAGTACCTAGGATCGGTATTACAGAGTAATGGAGAAATAGATGGAGATGCATGCAGTAGAATTAGGGCTGGATGGATGAAGTGGAAAGAAGCGAGTGGTGTGTTGTGTGACAGAAAAGTTCCAATGAAGCTGAAGGGAAAATTCTATAAAACAGCCATAAGACCAGCTATGATGTACGGAACTGAATGTTGGGCAGTGAAAAAGAAAGAGGAACAGCGAATGCATGTGGCGGAAATGAGAATGCTTAGATGGATGAGTGGAGTGACAAAGACGGATAAAATTAGAAATGAGTATATTAGGGGAAGTCTAGGTGTGGCACCAATTGATGCCAAAATGAGAGAGCATAGGTTAAGATGGTTTGGTCATGTTCAACGTCGAGACGTTAACCACCCAATACGAAGAATAGCTGAAGTGCAGATTCCTGGAAGGAGTAGGAGAGGAAGACCAAAGAAGAGCTGGGGGGAGACGATAAGGCAGGACATGTTGGTAAAGGGGATTAACATTGATATGGCCCAAGATAGAATTGTGTGGAGAAATGCAATTAGGGAAGCCGACCCCGCATAGGGATAAGGCAAAGAGAATGATGATGATGATGATGATGATAGGTATTGAAACTATTAGGTATTTCCAACTGAAACATTTAGAATTACGTACCTGCGGCTTTTCAAAACTATTTAAAAAGTCACTATAATTATAAATTTGATTTTATTTCTGTCCACACATCAATAAAAATTAATATTATACAATATTTTTGTTTACCGATAACCTCCATATTGAACAATTATTGACAGATCATTTCAAAATTTCAACACCCAATCAGAGCCCGTATAACGACTAATACCATACTGTCGGTGTGCGCACGCGCGCGGATCAATCAAATTTTACCCTCAATCGATTCGCCGCTAAAGAAGAATATCTTCAAAAAGGTTCTCCGACAGATTGCAGTAATTACCGTACAGTAGTATCTCACGCGAGCAAAGTACTTCTAACAATAATCAATGAAAGATTAAAATCCATTCTCTTACCGCAAATTCCACAAGAACAATGCGGATTCGTCCCAGGTAGGGGAACAAGAGAACACAAATTATTCTTAATATGTATTCTTAATATCTTTAATATTCGTCAAATTATCGAAAAATCTCGAGAGTTGAACATAGAAACATATTTGTGCTAGAAATGGGATAAAATGTGGCATATACTTAGAGACATGGGTACGGCAGAACATCTAATCTATCTATTATAAGCACTTTATGTAAATAACACCGCTAATGTAAGAGTTAATAATGTGGTTTCGAAAAACTTCAAATTAAAATCTGGAGTGCGGCAGGGATGTATAATATCCCCCATTCTATTCAATATATATAGTGAACACATTATGCGTCAAGTTTTTGAGGAATGGCAAGGTGGAGCAACGATAGGAGGAAGAAAAATAAAAAACCTACGTTATGCTGATGACACTGTTATATTGGCGTCTTCACCAGAAGAACTGGAAGAAATTATGAATAGGCTAGGAACGGTGAGTACAGAATATGGTTTGAAAATAAATATACAGAAAACCAAAGTAATGATCATCGATAGAAGCAGAAACAACCAGCCGGAGACAAGAGACTTGGCAGGTTACGAAGTGGTCAGACAATTTAATTACTTAGGCTCCGTTAATACTAACAGTGGAGGATGCGAAGACGAGATCCGTAGGCGCATCATAATGGCCAGATCGGCAACAGCCAAACTCACAAAAATATGGAAGAATACTGACATTACAAAAAACACAAAATTACGCCTTGTTCGAGCGTTAATATTTCCTATCGCCACCTACGCTTCAGAGACTTGGACCATCAAAAAAGCAGATGCAAAACGTATAATGGCATTTGAAATGTGGGTCTACCGGAGAATGTTGCGCATACCATGGACCGCACATCGCACAAATAATTCAATATTAGCCGAACTTAACATAAAAACTAGACTCAGCACAACTATCAACCAAAATATACTGAGATATTTTGGACATATAACTAGAAGAAGGGAAGGCATGGAACGAATGATAGTTAAAGGCAACGTAGAGGGCAGAAGATCCAGAGGAAGATCTCCATTACGATGGTCGGACCAAATAAGGGACATGACTGGTTACTCGTTCTCCGAAGCAAAACAACACGCACAGGAGAGAGAGGATTGGATAGAAATAGTCAAACGACTTACATGACGCCACTACATCCTTACGAAGGATAACAGATAGAGGAGGAGGATATTAAATAATACCAAACTTGAACAAGTTTACCAAATTGTTTACCTTTGATATCAGTATAATTGTAACGCATAGAATCGCTGTGAAATTAGATCCAGAATAGAGCAGGTCAGAGCCACTTTTAGAAGGTTGTCTAAGGTATTCACAAACCTAAAATTGGCGTTGAGAATGCGCGTACTTCACTGCTACGTGTTCTCAGTCTTAATTTTATGGTGTCGAAGTCTTGGACTGTGAATATAATTGATCGCCTTGAGGCTTTCGAAATGTGGTAATATAGAAGAATTTTAAAAGTTCCTTGAGTGAAGAAGATTCGAAACTTCACAATACTAGAACGTCTCAGCAAGACTACTGAGATTATAAAAAGCATCAAGCAGAGAAAACTGGAGTATTTCGGACATGTAATGAGAGGTCCCAAATATAGGTTGCTACAAAATATTACGCAAGGGAAAATAGCAGGCAAACGCAGTCCAGGACGAAGAAGGACTTCATGGTTGAAGAACTTGCTAGATTGGTATGGTATAGATATAAGCATGGTATTTAGGGTGGCAGTGAATAAAATTAAGATAGACATGATGGTAACCAACATTCTGAAAGGACATGGTACATGAAGAATAGAAATCTATTGAATCCGAAAGCAAAACTTTTACTAGGTAACGATATTATATTGCCAATATTTAACAGAAGTATTATTCATGTAAATTATTTAAGTGTCCATTACAGTAGTTATATACAGTAGTTATAGTTGTTGTAATGTCAACTTTTCATTAACACATTTTTTATTATTTTATGCGTTTAATTTTCAATAAAATTCATAGCAGAACAAGAACACATTGAACAATAAAAATATTTCATTCTGTAGAGTATATTCAGATTTATGCAACACTCATTTCACATCGTTGGATTATTGCTTGCATAGTGAAAGTTGCTGAAAATTAAATTGAGATTTAAAAAAATTAGGTATGTATTAGTCGTTTGTGTTAATCAAAAATCTATATCTTTTGTGTATAGTTTAATAAGTTTAATGTAATCTAGGGCGTCTGCTCTGCTTTGTTTCTCTTCAGTAATATTTTAATTATGTCACAGAACAGAAAACAATTATTATGTACTCTGTGATTATGTCATGATGTATTGACATTATGTCAATGTCAACTGTCATTATTGTCAATGTCAGTAAAAAAATTAAAAAAACAACACTAAAATCCAAAATGCCACAACAAAAAATGGCGGACGAAAACGATAACGAAAAAATGGACATAGATCCTCAAAAAAACACGGAAAAAATGTTTTCGTTAAAAAAATGGAATGCAGTAGCCATGTGGAGCTGGGATGTTGAATGTGATACTTGCGCGATATGCAGAGTTCAGGTGATGGACTCTTGTTTGAGGTGTCAGGCTGAGAACAGAAAAGATTCCTATGGAAAACAAGATTGTGTTGTCGTCTGGGGAGAATGCAACCATTCCTTCCATTATTGTTGCATGTCTTTGTGGGTAAAACAGAATAATAGATGTCCCTTGTGCCAACAAGAATGGTCAATACAAAGGATGGGAAAATAAGGTAAAATACTCTTGAAACTGAGAAGTGACAATAGGTTTGTTCTAGCAAACAGTCAAAATAGTTAGAAACCGTCAGCAACCGTTGGTCAGTGAGAGAACATAATACAGTCACCAGTGCTATCCCCTCTACTCGCATTGGTCCACTATTCGCTGATGGTTTCAAACCGTTTGAAACGGATGCTAGAACAAACCTAAACCATAGAAGTAAGTCATTGTCACAGTCGAAGTGAGTTGATGTGTAAAAAGTGCTCCTCAAAATCCTGTCTTCTGTTGGTAAATACTTTAAAATAAATATTGATTTTTATATCAAAGGAAACTGTATGAAATTCTGTACA
Source organism: Diabrotica virgifera virgifera (assembly GCF_917563875.1). Classification (NCBI taxonomy): domain Eukaryota; kingdom Metazoa; phylum Arthropoda; class Insecta; order Coleoptera; family Chrysomelidae; genus Diabrotica; species Diabrotica virgifera. The sequence continues at coordinate 249,281,355 of NC_065448.1, read as the reverse complement.
AGATCCATTGTTGAATTTTCCAAATTGTGTCTTCTGTGCATCAATTTGATGTAATTACTTCCTGCAGAATTTATAAACATATAACAAAAACTGTAAAACCTCATTAGCAGACAAAAACTCGATTTATTCAAGTTCCATAGGCCAGTAGTTGAATATAATTAAACAGTAACAATTATGGTCAGTAAATGTTCAACTTGTAAAAATTCTTTGGAGGATGAAGACAAAACCGCTACTTGCGATAGCTGTCATTTAACAATGCATGCCACCGATAATTGCACTGGTCTATGTGCATCAGAATTGAGAGCTGTAGTTATCCAGAAAAAGACTCTAGTATATTTTTGTCTTGAATGTCGATCGGCATTTAAGAAAATACCTGTTTTATTGCAACAGATTGACAAACTAAACATAGAAGTGAATACCATCAAAAATGATATTAAGCAGTTGAGGAAAGAAAAAGATAAGGAAACCAAGGAACTAAAAAATGAACTTGAAATATTAAAAAGCAATTTAAAAGGGAATAGTTCGTCGGATGAAAATACTCTTGCAGAAATTTATGAACGTCAACAACGCTCAAATAATTTGATGATCTTTAATATGCCTGAATCCAACAACGATATGGAAGCAGTAAAGTCAGTTTTTATGAAAATTACCAATGAGCCCATACCTATTCAAAAGGCTGTTAGAGTAGGAAAGAAGAATAAGTCTGGTAACAGAAGCCTTAAAGTTGTCTTACCCAGTAATTATGATGTCCAAACTATATTAAAAGGCCGTTCAGCATTAAAAGGTTCGCATGTATTCATAACTCCTGATCTAACTCCAAAACAGCAAGCTTATGAGAAAAATATGAAGACGCAACTACAAGACCGGACTTCCAAGGGCGAACAAAATTTAATAATTAAGTATATTCGTGGTGTACCTCAAATTGTTACAAAAAACTAAGTTTTAACCATCTTCATAAGTCTCCTTTTTCTATCTTTTATCAAAATTGTCGTGGATTGCGCACTAAACTTCGTGTTATTAGAAACAATTCGCAGGGAGTTTGTTATGATATAATTATATTTACTGAAACTTGGTTAAATGACCAAATATTTGACTCAGAACTTGATCTTACTGATTATGTAATATATAGAAAGGACCGTTCTCACCTCACTAGTACTGCGAGCAGAGGGGGGGGAGTTCTAATTGCAGTGCGCTCATCTATCCCTAGTAGACTGCTGGAATCTTTTCCAGGTATAGAACAAATATATGTGGCTGTTGGCAGTACTAATTGTCCGCTTATTGTGGGAGCGCTTTATTTTCCTCCTAAGTCTGCTTTAGAAAAATATATCTCTTTCAATAACAGCATCGATAATCTTTCAAATACATTTCCCACCTCTCATTTCTGTATTGCAGGGGACTTCAACCTACACTGTACTTGGTCTCATGATAATTTTTGTTCTACGGCAATTTCTGCTCCAGACATTCCTTTAATCGAAGAAGATGCTATAAATATTATGAATCATATATGTTCCTATCAAAATCTTTTCCAACGCAATAACATCTATAATAATGTAAACTCATTACTTGATCTAGTTTTGGTTCATGATGAAAATTGCATTGTCGCAGAAGCTGATGAGGGATTAGTTGACCCCGATAGTTTCCACCCTCCTTTATGCTTTAATTTAAACCGCGGAGATGTTTTAACTGATGAAATGAAAGCTGAAGGCTTTTTCTACGACTTTAAATCAGCAAATTTTCAAGGTATTTCTGATTACTTAGACACAATATACTGGGATGAAATTTTCAGAGACAAAAGTTTAGATGATATGGTCAATATACTTTATGATGTCTTATATGGCGCTATCGATGTTTATGTACCAATGAAAAAGTTTTATACCGGCAATTTTCCTAAATGGTATACCCGAGAGTTAAGAAACTGCATCATTGCTAAAAAGAAAGCTCATAAGAAATTTAAAGTGACCAGGTTACCTCAAGACTATAATGAATTTTCTAGATTGAGGTCGATATGCAAGTCCTTATCAGGTCAAGCATACAATCAGTTTGTAGCAAACGTTGAACATACACTTCCTAGTAACATTAAAAGCTTCTGGAGGTTCGTAAATTCTAAAAGGAACAATAATAGCATTCCGAACACTTTAAACCATAATGGCCAAACCAGTTCCGATGGTCCTACCATAGCCAAGATGTTTGCTCAGTACTTTGCTGCAGTATATAGTGAGGACGAATGTCCTATTCCAAATAGTGCAAGGGCTAACACTAGTTTCAACATTACTGGTTGTGACTTATCTATTTCAGAGGTATATACCAAATTATCCCAGCTAAACATACATAAGGGTCCAGGGCCTGATGGAATCCCACCCAAGTTACTGAAATACTGTAGTTTTAATCTTGCTCGTCCCTTATTCTTTATTTTTCAAAAATCATTACAAACGAGTGAATTCCCTCCCGTTTGGAAAGTTAGTTTTATATCACCGATATTCAAGAATGGAGATAGAAGCGGGGTACAGAGCTACAGACCTATTAGTATCCTTAATACTATACCTAAACTATTCGAGAGTTTAATATGTGACAAAATTAAGCCTACTATACAAAATGTAATCATTGAACAACAGTATGGTTTTGTTATGGGGAGATCAACTGAAATGAACTTGTTAAATTATACCTCCTTCTTAAATGAAGCATTGGAAAGTAAACAACAGGTAGATGCGATTTATACAGATTTTTCCAAGGCATTCGATAGAGTCAACCATACGTTATTGTTACATAAGATCGAACAGTTGGGTTTCTCTGATCCTCTGCTTAGTTGGATTCGAAATTATCTATTAGATAGAAGGCAGATAGTTCGTATTAAGAATTATTTCTCTAATGAAATTATAGTTACATCGGGTGTACCTCAAGGCTCCCACTTAGGACCTATCCTTTTTAATTTATTTATAAATGACATAAATAAAAGCTTCAATTTTGCTCAATTTCTTCTATTTGCTGATGACCTTAAATTATTTCACATAATTACCTCTGATTTGGATCACTACAATTTTCAATCAGATCTTAATGGTCTTGTGGAATGGTGCTCACTTAATGGTATGGACTTAAATGCAAACAAATGCCATGCTATAACTTTTACTCGACTAAGACACTTTGAGAATAATTCTTACTTTATACGGGACACTAGGTTACAATTAGTTGACTCAGTTATAGATCTGGGTGTTATTCTTGATACTAACTTAAATTTCAACCTACACATTAATAGCATGGTTTCTAAGTCATTAAAGATGCTTGGCTTTGTTAAAAGATGCAGCTATGACTTTACGACTGGTCGTTCTTTAAAATTTCTTTATTGTTCTTTGGTTAGACCACATTTAGATTATGCATCATGTGTTTGGTCACCTCAATATAACTGTCATATTAATAAAATCGAACAAGTTCAGCGTAAATTCTTACGTTATTATGCTTATAAGATGCATCTCACTGGTCAAAGTTATGAGTCTTTACTGCAAATTATTCGACTTGACTCATTACAGAGTCGTCGTCAACATAAAGATCTTTGCTTCTTATATAACTTAATTCATGGTCATAAATTCTGTATCCCACTTTTAAATAAAATTGGTCTACATGTACCTTCAAGAACCACCCGTTCTGTGACCACCTTCCACGAGGTCATTAACCGCACAAATTATAGTTCAAGTTCCTATCTCTCTAAAACTCTTAAATTAGCAAACACATTATCTCCGCAAATTGATTTCTTTGTGAACGACTTTACTGCGTTTTCCACACAATTATATTTATACTTAACTTAATGTTCTAATTTCAAGACTGATTTGTCAACTACTGTTATTGTCTTTGTTCTAGGATAAGTTGTATTTGTCAATTTCAAAATGTTCTAGCTCTCAATTGTTGAATGAGAGCAAGTAAGTTTATTCTTTATTATTGTTTGTTATGTATTTACCAATTTTGTATCTACTAGATCTTATTTTTCTAATTTGTGTGACATTTTAATTGTAAAAAATTTTAATTGTATCATGTACTAATGGACTTCGGTCCGTAAATGAATAATAAATAAATAAATAAATAAATAAATAAACCCAAACCTAATGTTTGCCACTATAACTAGTGGCAGTACAAAATTATACAACTAAAAATAGTACAGCTTATCAGTAGTGCCTGTACACTGTTCACAAAATTCTGTACCATCTGTGAATAACTCAAAAATGCAATTTTTCGGTATGGCCATTTTAAACATTTTATTAGTTTTGAAGAATAAAAATTTAAGATTTGACTTATCCACTTATTCACGGTCTGTACCATCTGTGAATAAGTCGATAACTCAAAAATGCAAACTTTTCGGTATGGCCATTTTAAACATTTTATTAGTTTTGAAGAATAAAAAATTTAAGATTTGACTTATCCACTTATTCACGGATGGTACAGAATTCATGTTTGTTGCATGGCCGTTGCCCTAAACTATATGTTGTCCACTAAAAATATCTTTCCTATGACGCTACAGCCCAAGTCGGGCCCTGGTCTCCCCAGCACCTGCCTCCAAATATTTCTGTCTCTGGCTACTCTCCTCCAGTTATCCATCCTCAATATCTCTTAACCATTGATTCTCACTTTGTTTTCAATTGTCATCAATTTTCTTTGTTTGAAAATTGATTCGTCTAGGCTCATTCACCAACAACTCCATTTTATTAACATAATAAAACTGAATCAATTAACACATTCACGGTCATGACTGCATATCAAGTCATTTACTCCATAAGAATATGTGTATACAATGACAGCGTGTCCGTGAATGTGTTAAAACCAACGAACTGTCAACACTGATGGAATGGCCCTGTCCCATTCAAACAGTGAAGCGAGATTGCCTGCAACATACAAGAGAGAGGTCCTAGAGAGACAGAATTTTTCAGGTAAAATTTGCTATAACATACCACCAGAGTTGCCAGATGTAGTTTTATAAAACCCCCACTTGGAAGCTGAAATTCCCTCAAATCACCCAAATTTAAATTTTTGCCGCATTTTAATAAATTAGTAGTCAAATGTAGAGAACAGTAAACAAAAATTATACTACTTATCAACAGAGGGCCCTGGAAATAATTCATTGGTCCTATCTTCTTTGATTATATGAGAGTATAATATACAGTTCTATGTGTACATTCGCAGATTTAATTTTCCATGACCCCTTAAAATCTTCCATAATTTTCACCCCAAAAAATCTCCCAACCATTTCTGCTTAGAGAAGTTCCCCTATATGCTTTCAAATTATCCCAAAATTGTGGAAAAATACCCCAATCTGGCAACCCTGATGTACCTGACTAGCACTGTCAATTTGTTTTACCTGATTATCTTCTATCTCATCCTGAAGTCATTAAGTTCGCTTCATGGCGATTCCATCAGTGTTGACAATTCGTTGGTTAAAACAATAAAACAGGTGTTTAAATTTGTATTTGTGAAGTATTAATAGTTGTTGTTCTGAAGCTATTTTCTTGTGGCATTTTTATAATCAATATTAATATTAATAGTTGTTTATAGACTAGTATTTACACATAAGAAGTTTTTAGTAGAAAACATAGTGAACTTCCGTTTTTTGAGCCAAAAGAATTTGTTCAGTTTAAATCTGCAACTCCTACTGTCAAGAAAATCATTTAATAAAACTTAGGGCAGGTTGTTCGAACGCTAATCAACATTGATCACTATCAAATATTTAATTACTGTCACAACTGTCAGTGTCAACTTTGGTTGGGTTGCTGAAAACATAGTTAATTATAATTATGAGATTAGTTAGTCAATTAACATAACAAAATTATTAACATAATTGATTAACTAATTTCATAATTGTCATCAATAAATATGTTTTCGGCAATCCAACCAAAGTTGACATTGACAGTTGTGACAGTAATTAAGTATTTGATTGTGATCAATGTTGATTGGCGTTTGAACAACCGGCCCTTAGAGTCATGAAAGTTTTTTTTATTCTTTCTGTGAGGTCTGTCAAAACTTTCTCAAGCATAATGAATCAGTGTCTTCATAAATGATTTGTTTAATGTTTAAATATTTTTGTTTCAGGGTATAAAATTACACAAGTGCGAACAATGTTTCAAAACATTTTTCGAACGCCATCATCTTATCACTCACGTTAGGAGCCACAATGGAGAAAGACCTTTCGTCTGTGCAGTGTCTGATTGTGCAAAGTCATTCTATGATAAACAGAAGCTACGAAGACATGAGAGGACTGTACACTGTGTTAAAATGGAACGTAGCTTGTAAATAATCCAAGTGGCACAAATAATGTATTGCAAAAATGTGTCATATTATGTAATTCTATCTTTTTCTGCTATAAAAAAGCATTAGGGAGTGAAGAGTGCTACCACAAAGTTATTGTTTTGAGATAATAATCATAGAAACTTAACTTGTTTAAAAAAAAAATTTTGTTTTTTGTATGTCATTTATTGACCAATTCTTATCAATTTTTTTTAGGCATAGCAATGCTTTTTACTTTTATATAAGTATTACAAAATCTAAAACTACTTTATACAACTAGTGTAATTAGATCATTTTCACTTGGCTTCTTTCACCACTATTGTATAAACTATATGTCTTCTATTGCCTGTCTATAAACATTGCCTGTCTCTGGCAACTCTTCTCTATGCTCTAATTCCAATAAATTTTAAATAATTCTCTTAATTTGTCTTGGTACCTAAATCTCTGTCTTCCTAATGCTTGTTGTCCTATCGGCCCTCTTAGGTCAAAAACTTTTATGACTATGGCATCCTCCTCTCTCCTAATTACATGCCCTATCTATTTAAATTGTGCTACATTAATGAATTTCATGTCAGGTTCTCCAAAACTCGAAAGTTGTAACATCTGCGCCACAAACCTTCTTTTTTATCCGTCCATATATTCTTATTAGAATTTTTGCTCAAAACATTTGAGCAGTTCTTGGTCATTTGGTGTAAGTGAACAAGTTTCTATACTATACGTTAGAACTGGTCTTATTGGTGTTTTGTAGGCAGTCAATTCAATTTTTCTAGGTAGGCCATTTGTCTTCTTAAGCCATAGTAACACTTATTGGTGAGCACTATTCTTCTTTTAATTTCTTCACTAACGTCGTTATCTTTAGTTAGTAGCGAGCCTAAGTATATGAAGGTATCGACCCCTTCCAGTTCTAGATTGTCAATTATTATTCTTATAGGTGTCAGGTTGCTTGACCTAGTTCAACACATATATTGGTCTTTTGAACATTTATATTTAGCCCCATTCTCAGTGCAGATGCTCTTAACGAACGAAATGCTTCAGTCAGAGATTCTGTGGACCTACCTATGATATCTATGTCATCTGCATATTCGACCATTTGTACTGATTTATTAAAGATAATACCATTCATATTAACTATTTTGATTGTGGAAAATAATTTTATTAAATACAGTCAAACCCGCTTATTGGAATAGCCTTCGTGTCAAGCAAAAGTATTCCTATAACAGGGATATTCTAAAAACCAATCATATGTGCATAGTAAAAACATTTTGGGACTTCAGATTTTTATTCCTTAAACCAGTATTCTAATAAGCAGGTTCAACTGTAAAATATTTTTTTCAATTTAATTGTGGCTTATTTCCCAATCAAAATAGTTAATTATAAAAATGCCACAAGGAAATAGCTTCAGAATAACACCATTCATATTAATGTGCGATTCTCGAATTATTTTTTCTAATGCCAGGTTAAATAAGATACACAATAGTCCATTTATGTCTTAGTCCATTTTTGCAATGGAAGGGTCTTGAGAAATAGTTTTGGATTTTTACCATGCTCTCTACTCTTGTGAGTGTAAGTTAAGTTAATTGGACAAGATAAAGCAGTATAGTTTTTACTAATTCACATACAAAGTCTACTTAATCTCTTGGTCTAAAAGATATAGAAAAAAGTTTTCTAACAGATAAAAGTAGGCATATCACATTCATTTTAGGAAATATGCGTCAAAATCGATGAGATATGTATAAAGTTAACAGTTTTGGACTTAGTACCTACCTAATTGTATAAATGAATTCCAAATAAAAAATTATAACGATATTTAATATTTGCGTCTTTATTGGAAATGTATCGTAGTTCTTAAAAAGCTTGTAAGTATTATATTTTTGTGATAAACTGTTTTTCTTACTACATCTAACATTACTGTTTATAAATTGGAGCCAATAGTCGTTTTAGTTAAAAAATTTCACGTTAATGATACAGTGCTGTTAGAAAAAGTACTTCATTTTATCATTGCCCTTTAGAACTTAAGTTAATTTTGCTTTCATTCTTGAAATGATTAATTATGGCGAATATAATTGTTTAATATTTCACGAAAATCATTAAATAATAATTATATTCGCTAACAAATAATGTAACATTAGAAAATACTATAAATATTTTTGAATGTTGGATAAAATGGTGAAAAATTGTTATTTGTATGAGAAAATCGTGTATAGAAAATATTCTTATTTTCTCTTTTATCCCTTCCATAATATCGTTATCTGTGATGATTGTCGCTCCAAGATATTTAGAACTTTCTACTCTTTCAAAGTTATATTGGTCTATTGTAACATTTTGCCTATTCTATATCTTCTCTTTAGTCTGTTAATGTACATAATATTTGGTTTTCCCTTCATTGACTCTTAGACCAGTTATCAATGTCATCCATCAGTCATTAATGTAGACAATATCAATGTCATCCATATATGCTAGCAGTAATTTTGGTCCATTTACTGACTACTTCTGTTCTAATTTGTGATGTGCTTTCTACAGGATTGTACTAAAAAGGAGAGGTGACAAACATCTCCTTGTTTCAGGGTATTGCTGATTTTAAAAGATTCTGATAGTTTGTTACCCATCCATACTCTGGATCTACAGTCATTTACACATATCTTCACAAGTTAACTGGATAAGTTTTTTTGGAACTGGGAAGTTCTGCCATTGCATTCCACATGTGATCCCCTTTAATGCTGTTATACACTTGTCGAAAATCTATGAAGAGATTATTCTCATCCTTTTTCAAGCAGTTGCCTTAGAGTTAAAATCTGATATATGGTCTATCAGGCACGGACAACGCAGAGTTGAAAATAAGTTTTTTCAAAAATTCATTTTTTATTTTATCCTCGGTAGTTTTGACCGGTTACCTTAATTGTTTGTAGTGAATAATTGATTTATTTTTTTATAGTATGTGTACAAATTTCTGCTAATATGATCTAAAATTATATTTGCTTGTTGATGCAGATCATAATACATTATTAGTAGATATTTAAAAATATTACGTCCCAGTCCCATATTTGTTTTTTTTTAATTTAGTATGTTTTAATTGTGATATGCATCCTATTTACCTATTGTAATTTTTTCGAAACTAATAAATTGTATATATTAGTAAATAATAATAATTATTTCCCTTAATTTGTAGATTTGTTTGATTTTGTTAAAGAAAGGGAAGAAAAACGCTGAAAAACTGAATAAGTACTATCAGGTGTGCAGATGATACCATAGTATTTGCGGACAACCTAAAATACCTACAAGTCCTTATGAACAAAATCATGTATTACAGTCAACAATGTGGACTCAATATAAACGTAAAGAAGACAAAGCTTATGATCATTAGCAAGAAAAAGATAACAGAAGGGCAACTATATCAACCAAACCCCTTTGGGAAGAGTGATGCACCACAACTACCTCGGCACCATAATAAATGAAGAATGAACTAACAACCAAGAAATAAGAGGGCTTATTAGAAAAGCTAGATCCACTCTCAACCAGATGGAGGTCTTCTTCAAGAGCCACAACCTCACTCTTGGTATAAAAGTAAGAATGCTGCGATGCTACGTCACCTCTATCCTTTTATGGTGTTGAATCGTGGACCTTGAACGAAGATACCTATGTGCAGAAAATTAGAAGCATTTAAGATGTGGCTATACAGTAGAATTCTTAAAATCCCGGAGCCCAATTGAGGAAGTCCTGGGAAGAATGAAGAAGAACCGATGATGACCATCATCAAAACTCGAAAGTTAGAATACTTTGGACGCATTATCGAAATAAATCCAGATGTGCCCTTCTACAAGTCATCCTGCAAGGAAAAATATTTGAAAAGAGAGGTTCAGGAAGAAGAAGAACCTCAGAACCTGTTTCAACACATCTGTGTATCTTTTCCGCGCTGTTGCAGATCAGATAAATATTGCCATGATGATCGCCAACAGTCGTCACGGACAAACACATCTTCTTTTCAAGATCCTATTGAATAACATCAAACACGACCCTCGACTCCACCCCCTGGAGGGGGATGGTAGAATTAAATAGCAATCCCCACGTTTTATTGAAGATATGGATTCCCCATCAAAAAATAGGTAGCATTTATTCGAAACATTTCTTTAGAATTGTTGATATATGGCGCTAATAAGTAGTGTTATTCCGATTATAGCGCCCTCTATCCATAATTCGAAAAAATGTCTGGAATAAAAGTTACTTATTTTTACGTATGGAATCCAAATCTGCAATAAAAATGAGGGCTCTTATTGAAGATTTTAAAGTTACCCCCACCCCACCTCCAAGAGGTGGAGAGTCGTGTTTGATGTTATTCAATAGGTTATTGAAAAATATTAAGGACTTATTTTTTGGTGTTTTATTTGGAAGTGCATTTCTTGAGATATTATAGAGACCGTTTCTATAATTTACCTATGGTATCACGATAAATCGTTTTTTCCGATTATGGCACCATTTATCCACAATTCGAAAAAATATCTCGAATAAAAGTTGCTTATTTTTACGTATGCAATCCAAATCTACAATAACAAATGGGGGTCTATTTAAGATTTTAAAGTTATCCCGACTCCATCTCCAGGGATTGAGTGGGGGGTCGTGTTTAGTACCAGGCGATAGATTTTTGAAAAATATTGAACACGTATTTTTCAGTTTTTCGATCCAATCTTCATTTCGCGAATTATTCAATCGTCCGGTGAAATATTCGATCGTCCCAGGCGACGAGTTCCACCCTGGGCATCAGGTACCTCGGAGACCATCGCCGTCATGAAATTCGTGTTCAGTGACCTCCAAAACCCCCAAGTAAAAAAATTGAACTTATTTCCGTTAATATTTCCTCAGTTTTAAATTTTTCATTTTCCATCTCTTCGAGATACACTTTAAAAATGGATTTTATTATGCATAAAAATTTTTGCCAGAGATCAATTTACTTCTCAAAATTCCCTGACACTTTCTCGAATCGAATGCAAAAAGTTGCATGACGATCCATCTTACTGCACAAAATTCCTAGGTTTTGGGCTTTTTAGTGCTTCGTTGCTTCGTCTAGTAATAATAGAAGAATGCATATTGACCCCAAATAAAAAAGGATCGTTTTTTATATCAAGATGAACTTTTGTGCCATGGTTTGGAACGTTGCAAGACTCGTGGACTTTTCCTTTTAGAAAATGGAAATAATGGGTATAATGAGCTTCGCTAGTGGCGCTCCTAGCGGATTACTAATTCAACTTTCACCGGTAATTTTTAAATTTATTATTTAATTTTTATCGCTTAACATTTACAACGCAAAAATGTAATTAAATTGTAATCGATTTTGCTAATCATTGTGACGTTCTATTAATAAAATATGAATTTCTTACTTCGGATACTTTCACAATTATCGTGTAGATGGCGCTAAGATTTTTAGATTAAATTATAATTACATATTACGGAACATTAAAAAAACTTAAATTCAGTGTTTAAAACATAAGTATATTTAAGGTAAAAATATATACCACAGCTTTGAGCAACTAATATTTTTTATAATTAATGTTTTTAATTTTAAATTAATCACTTTGACATTTATGTCAAATTTCCGGTAAACGTTTACAGACTTGCCACTACTGGCGCTCGCGAATTTGTAAATATCCCCTCTACGTACGAGCTCACAGCGTATAGGAAAAGAGGAAGAAAACTTGTTAATAGTCGATTCAACAGGGTGCTTATTTTCACCAATTAAACTGTGTACCGCAAGTTTTAAGACTCGATAAAAAAAAGAAGGAGACCTATTGAGCCCAGATCCAATATTGTTCTGATGTTTTTCATTGGGGTGTTCTAGGAGTGATCTCGGGATAGAGACAAACTTTTTTGCATCTTTTTGTGGTCCCAAAATTGACATTCTCATCGACATTCATCTTGTTGGTCTCGTTTTTAGAGATCAAATCTGATGACTATATGGACTGTGTGTGTGAAAAAATTTTATGCAGGTCCGTTAGCCACAGATTTTTGTTTTATGACTATGGACTAATAAAAGAATTAGTTATAAAACAATTTTTTATTGAAACGGTTGTTAAATTAGTTAAAAGTTGAATATAAACAATGTGTTTGTCTTTGTCTCGATCGCCATAGCTACGTAGGCGCCCATTTTAAGTGCACTTCCCAGAAATGCAATATGTGTTCGAACATGTAGGTATATAACCCTCTGTCAAAATTGTTTTCTAAGTCTGGTGCCACTTAGTGCCAAGCAATAGCAAAATTCATTATATTAGCTTCCAGTTTAATATCGGCCTAATTAACGAAATTGAACTATAACGGGGGTCGGCAATCATCATATATATTCGGACATTGAAAACGGCTGCTCTGAAAAGTTCCGTAAAAGTTATTTTTGAAAAATTTGATGTATATCCGTACCATCTTCTCAGGTTGCGCAGCCTTGATATTCTACGTCTCCCTGTGCGTTTTTTTTCCTTGACTGTTTCCCTGCATAATCAATTGGAGCAAGTTGTATCTCTCTTCACGTGTAATTTATCCGAGATATTATATTTTTTATTCATCTTTCTCAGACCCTCTTTGTTTGTGACTTGTTCTGTCCACGATATTTTCAGAATTGTTCTGTACACCCACAAATCGAATGATTCTAGTTTTTTCATTGATGCCGCATTCAAGGTCCAAGATTCCATTTCATAAAACAAAGTCGATAAAACGTAGCACCTAGCCAACCCAATTCTTAGCTCCAACTTAAAATCTCTTGTGCAGAGCACTTTTCTCATTTTATTGAAATTTGCTTTAGCCTTTTCTATTCTGATTTTGATTTCCTGGAATTAATCACCTTGTGGAGTTGATCATTGTTCCAAGATATGTATGACATTGGATCCGTTTATGTAGAGATTCTCGTTATTTATTTGAGTTTTCGATATTCTCATAAACTTTATCTTCTTGACGTTTCATTGTTAGACCATATTCTTGTCCAAACTCCGCTATTCTGGTCACAAGTCTTTGAAGATCTTCAATACTTTCGGCTAAGATGACAGTGTCATAACTTTGTTACCATACAATTAAAACGGTTTAAAAAAAATGAATTAGATTAGCAGTAGTACCTACCAACATACCTAAACTTTATTAATTATTCTTAACGCGAAGTTGATAATCTATAGGCTAACATTATTCTTCTTCCTATAGGTACATACAGTATATTCTTTTTAAGATATTTTAAAAGTATATACAAGTATGTGTTAAGCATATACTTTTGCATATTCTTACGCATATACTAAGAATATTCGATTAAGGTATATTCTAAGAATAAACTTTTACGAACATTCCGAGATACTACGTACACGAATGTGCTCAGTATATTCGGTGCAAGAATATGCTTTGAAGCACATGCAAAGAACATGAAATTTAGAATGTTTTTTATGGTACATGCTATGCTTGTACTACGCATATACTAAAAAGGATATACTTCGACGAATGTTGGTAGGATATATGCTTAGAACATGATGCGAACATCATTGTTATGTGGGATGTTTTTCGTTGGGGTGTTTTAGGGGGAATCCCAGGGGTAGGAGTGACAAAATTTTTTGGCTCCCAAAATTGACATTCTCATCAAAATTCTGTCTCGATTTTTAGAGATCAAATTTCTGATGACTGGACTAATAAAAGGATTAGTTATAAAACCATTTTTTTATTGAAACGGTTGTTAAATTAGTTAAAAGTTGAATATAAACAATTTGTTTGTCTTTGTCTCGACCGCCATAGCTGCGTAGGCGCCCATTTCAAGTGCACTTCCCAGAAATGCAATATTTGATCGAACATGTACGTATATAACCCTCGGTCAAAATTGTTTTCCAAGTCTCGTGCCACTTAGTACCAAGCAATAGCAAAATCCATTCTATTAGCTTCCAATTAAATAACGGCCCAATTAACAAAATTGAACTAATATGCATTTTGAAGAATCAAGGACGATTACATATATGTACTTTAGTTTTATACAGGGTGCCCAGCCCAGAAACTCTTCTGACAAATGAAGATCGGAGATTTCTCAGATAATTTTTAGACAATTTAACACAATTCACCTAGTCCGAAAAGAAAGCTAGAACTCTTTGAAGATGGTGACTATTTATTTTCCAGACATATAAAGCGATTCCATCAATAATTGTAGTATAGGTATCGGTCATATGCGTCCGTTTTGGGTACTGCAATGGTTATTTTATCGCATAATGTTTTTGTCTTATAACTTTTAAACATTTTTGACACTGTATTATTAAATTTTGGGGTATTCTAGTACTAATTAAAGATATTCTTAGGGCCGGTACTTTCTGTCCCTATTAAACCCCGAATAGCTAACAGAAAGTACTGGCTCTTAAAGTCGGTAGAATACACCATTTTTTTGGAAAATTATTTTCAATTTTTTTAGCTTAATGGCCATTGGCATGGTACAGTGGATGTTTCCAATAAGGTATATAGGGTGAGGCAGATAACTGGCCTATTAGAAATATCTCGAGAACTAAAGGCAACAGAATCATGAAAATTGGAATAAAGGAGTTTTAAAGGATGATCTATTAAATGAAAATATTTTCATCTCTTTGCAACTTCCGGTTATACCGGAAGTTGCTTATAACTTCGTTTTTTTAAATGGGACACCCTGTATATTTTTACATTTTTAGATTCTCTTCGATGTCTTCTTTCTTAAAATATGAGGTTTTGTAATATTATACAGGGTATTTTAAAAGATAATTCCTTTTTTTTATTAATTTCGTAGCAACATTCACACCCTGTAGAATTGTAGTAGTTTGACATCTAAAACTCTACTTACGTTCAAATGATTTTTAATATACTCTACTATTGTTAAGAATCATTAGTATAGCTAAATTTTTAATTTTAGTATACAGTATTGGTCGAAACTCGGAATGAGTATTTTCTAAGTTTTCTTAAATAGACCACCCTGTATTTTTGTATTGTAGTGAAATGATATTTTATAGTACTTTTTTTATTTCTTAAGCATTCCGTATACCTAACTGCTTTAATTTGTGAGTTATTGGTGATTCAAGCTAAACATTAATTGCAACAAAAAATACGTAAAATTTTATTAGGTTGGCCGTGAAAATACTCGATCCCAAATAATTTTTCAGAAATAAATACATATTAATCCAGACTGGTCCTTAAAATTACCAATAATGGTTTAGCTATCAAAATACCTACGTAGTTAAGATTGTTGGTGCGATTAACAATTAAGCACAAATTAAAGCAGTTAGGTATTGGGACCGTGCAAGTTCGGCAAAGCGACCCGTATTTCTACGCTCTGTACTATTATTCGCACTTTTAATTATATTGGCCAATTATATTAGTCCTGGTTACTGGATAATTGTCAAGGCCATAGTCCAAAAAAATAATAAGAAGAAAAAATAAGATTCAGGTTATGTTATGAAAACATCAACAATTGTATGTAGTAAATAAAATTAGTTATTAAAATGCAGTACTGCAAGCAAAATACAATTAATTAAATTTACCTTTATATAATAATTGCATATCATATCAATATTGTGGAGCAATATATAATTTTTCTGCTTCATTGACAGAAGGTATGAAATATACGTCAATTTGACAATTTCAATTGACAATGTGAATTATTTAAGATAGTTGCAATATTTCTCCGCGACTCGCGCAGGGTCGTTTCTCGTTTCCCTTTCCAAGTACTTGCACACCGCGAATAGGGAATGCTTAAGAAATAAAAAAAGTACCATAAAATATTATTTCACTACAATACTAAAATACAGGGTGTTCCATTTAAGAAAACTCAGAAAATACTCATTCCGAGTTTCGACCAACCCTGTATAGGTACTAAAATTAAAAATTTAGCTATATGATTCTTAACAATAGTAGAGTATATTAAAAATCATTTGAACGTAAGTAGAGTTTTAGATGTCAAACTACTACAATTCTACAGGGTGTTAATTTTGCTACGAAATTAATAAAAAAACGTAATTATCTTTTAAATACCCTGTATAATATTACAAAACCTCATATTTTAAGAAAGAAGACATCGAAGAGAATCTAAAAATGTAAAAATATATAGGGTGTCCCATTTAAAAAAACGAAGTTATAAGCAACTTCCGGTATAACCGGAAGTTGCAAAGAGATGAAAATATTTTCATTTAATAGACCATCCTTCAAAACCCCTTTATTCCAATTTTCATGATTCTGTTGTCTTTAGTTCTCGAGATATTTCTAACAGGCCCTTTATTTGCCTCACCCTATATAGGTACGTCGTCTCCTGAGATTTTATAAAACAATTTTTAGATTTTTTTATTATAAGGATGTTAGAACCTCGATATGATTAAACTCTCAGTAACCTTAAAAACCCTGAATAATCATCATCATCAACCCGTACTTGTCCACTGCTGGACATAGGTCTCCCTCAGCTCTTTCCATCTTTCTCTGTTTTGTGCGGCTTGCATCCAGTTACTGACAATATGCTTTAGATCGTCAGCCCATCTGTTTGGTGGTCGTCCTCTACTCCGTAGTGCTTCTTCTCGTGGCCTCCACTCGACAATACGTTTTGTTCATCGGTTGTCTCGTTGTCTGACAATCTGGCGACGTGTCCTGACCGATTCCACTTGAGCGACGCGATTCTTTCGACGGCGTCTGTTGTTTTTGTTCTACGACGTATTTCTTCGTTTGTGATTCGGTTCCTCAGGGAGACATCCAACATCTGGCGCTCCATAGCCCTCTGAGTTATGCGAATCTTGTTCACTACCCCGAATAATAACAAGTTTCAATACATTTTGTTACGAATGTGGATCAAATTCCCGGAAATGACGTAGATACAGGGCACCAGGTACCTCTTACAGCATCTTCGATGCAATTTTCGTGTTCAACGAGCTCAAAAACATCGGGATAATAACTTTCAACGATGTTCATAATGAATTTCCATAAAACTCCAGGAGACGACGTTTATACCGGGCACCAGGTACCTCTTACAGCTTCGCCGATCCGATATTCGTGTTCAGCGACTTCAAAAACCCCCGAGTATAAAAATTTAACTCATTTCTATGATTATTTTCCGATTTGCGTATTTTTATTTTTTGAACACATTGCTTCATTGCGCAGAATAAATTGTAACATTCCCTCATCTTCCTTAGTCTCAGCATCCGTTATGGCTTGCAAATTTTAGAAGCCTCAGAGGTGTAACCAGAGAAGGTTCCCATTGTTTTCAATCTGGTGGGATATAGAGTAATATTTTTAGTATTATTTTATGTGCTATTAGATTGAAAATTAAGTCTTCTAAAACTTTCATGTTTATGATTTTATCTTAGAATCTGTAGTATTTTGTAACATCCTGTATATTTTCTATGAGAATTTTCTTGGGTTTCTGTATCATTTTTCAAGTGCTTGTTACAACTAAACAAAACTAACAAAGTTAAATGATTACCTGCGATCAAGACGGTGATTTTTCCACCTGGCTGCAGCGACCGCGTCGGTCGCCAAACGGAGTGGCGGAACCTGTCAGCCTTTGGGGCCGCGGCCCACGCTCCGTTTGTTTCTAACCTCCACTTCGCATCGAAGAAGGCGCTGCAGAACGGTCAGAACAGTGAAAGTGGCAGCCAGTCCTTTCGCGGACCACGCGATTCGTCAAGTAGGCCCGTGCCGGCACAGGAATAAGTGAAAGGGGTGCTTCTCTATCGCTCTAAGCGTATTTTCGGGCACTAATAACTGATTGCGCTTGTTCTGAGTTAAAGCGCTAAAAACGTTTTGGTGTTAAGAGCGCTTAAACGTGCATGTGTGTGATTTTTGAATATTTGGTGGATACTATTTTGTGCAAGGTGATTCACGGAGCTTTGACAATAAGAGTGGCATGTAAGTCAATAAATAGCAATACTCTGTAACTTCTTGCAACAACCAAATAATCTGTAACAACTTTCAAGTAAGCTAAATTAAAAAAAAAATGCATTCAAACTATTATAGAAACGTAGATTGATAGTTGTAATTCGATACAAAATGATCTGAAACTAAACTAATCTGCAAAAGTTTTCAACCACTAAAATTATGCCTATTTTCATAGTAGTTGATTTTCCCGTTAACCGATTAACGGATTTCGTTAATCTTCTTTTATTATCTTAGATTTTTCTTTGATGTTTACACTGTTGGGCAAAAGTTTACTAAAACTTCTTTTTGGAGCTTATACTGAGTGGAAAAACAGAAATGTTTTTCTTGTGTTAAGTTTGAGACACCCTGTAGGGAGGACAAGGTAAAAGGGTGGGCATACATCGAAATCATGTTGTTTTTGGGTTTAGGTTTAGGTTTTGTGAACATTTTGTTTTAGGATTGTCCCTGATATCTTTAAAAACAAAGAAAATAGACTCGTTTTATTCTCTAACATGTGTGTGAATTGGGACAATACTAAATTAACAATAAAAAATAACAACAATTAACAAAACTTTAAAAACTGAAAGATAGGTACATACCGTAAACAGTTCTGATCGACACCTATAAGAGTTACTTGTCCATCATGTGAGCGGTATGCACAGCTTAACATAAGAGAGATGAGATTGTTTAACGGAGGCTCTGTAATTATTTTTGGTGGAATTTCCTTGATAGCAAGAACGGATTTGCTGTCTTTACGTGGAGGTTCTTTAACCAATGAAAGGTACCTACATTAGGTACACAGATTTTCTTTCTTTGAACGCTTTGTTTCTTTCTCACTTTACCTATATAGAAAATAAGTTCATCTTATACACGATAATGCGAGGCCTCCTCACGTTTCGCGTGTCGTTAATAAATATTTAAGGGAGGTAAATATTCAAATATTGAATTGGCTTCTTCACAGTCCCGACATGAATCATATTGATTACTAAATGAAAGGGGCGCTTTGCGATCGTTCTTTGCGTATTTTGGGCACTAATAACTGATTGGGCTTGTTCTGAGTTAAAGCGCTCAAAACGTTTTACTGTTAAGAGCGCTTAAACGTGCATCCCACATAACAATGATGTTTGCATCATGTTCATACCAACATTCTTCGGAGTATATTTTTAATGACAATTCAGTGAAAAAAATTTTATTGAAAAAAATTCCTTATAAAGTTAGAAAAACTTGGTTGAAGTTCTGTAAACGGCTCATTTGGACTTCACAAAAAACTTTGATCATGGTATGGTGCAAGCCATAGATATAGTAACAAGTAGATTAGGCCAGGTCCTAAAAATGGCGTGACGCGGAGCAGTTCGGGTCGGTGGTGTATCTATCTCTCTCTACCGGTGCTTAGCTTTCTCTCTCTAGGATATGATGACCGTTGCCTCTGTGTCTGTGTCGTTCCATTACTCCCACCTCTTGGTAGATACGCTCACATTCGCACGACAGACAAAGATAGCTAGACCACTGTACTTGATATTGGCGTTACACCCCGATGCATTGAGTGGCATATCCCTAGCTTGGTCTATTGTTAACATGTTACTGTCGATGATAATAGAAAATTGAAGCAAATGTGGCAAACAGCAATGGATAAAAAACGAAGAAGAGTCAGACCAGCAAGGACGTGGAATAGTGGGATTGGAAAAGTGCTGAATAGGCGAGGAAACAGTTGAAGAGAAGCGGAGTCGATAGCCAAGAATCGCGACATTTGGGAAGGCTTCTATTCCAAAACCTCGAATACCATACATCCTTAGGGGTATAATACAAGGTTTAAGGATGAATTAAGTGAAGGATTTCAGTTCTATGCTTTAGTGCAGTATTGGAACATAGATATCGAACAAAATCAAAAAGGCGCATTAAAATAAAAGCTATACACACCTGTGTAAATGACAGTACTATTGCAATTCGCAACGTAATAACAATAAGTAATTCTAAGTAATAATGTCTTATCTCTTGAATTCAAATTACGTCGAGGATTTTATTCTTCGCTGTAGAGTAAGGTAATGAATATTCCGAGAACTTTGCCGAACCACATTTTTATCACTAAGTGACAGAAATCCGATCACCTATATGTTAATTAAATGTGTGCTAAATGTGTGATTAACAGGTTTATCTTGGTCAAAGCAATAAATGATTAGAATATTTCAGACATATCTGTTAAGGTTTTCGTTTTTTATTCATTTTTTTTTTCTTTAAATTACCAGAGAACTGTAGTTCTCGTCAGTGGCGCACAATACCCCTACATGCGACACGATATTTTATACACGAAATTTTCGATTTTATAAATCTGACTGAATTGAATATCGGATTAAATCCCATCTTAAAGTTTAGGAAAAGACTAGTCCATCCATATGTCAACTCTCAATTTTGGTCCAAGGGTGTGGATTTTACGACCCTTCCCATTTAGGGCCTGTTTTTCGTTCTCGTCCCCAAAAATTGCAATAACATAAGTCCGGCGTTTACGGCTTCTGATAGTACTGATCATTACCTTTCGAACGCATGTCTAGTTTCGAAAATCGGTTATACCATTCAAAAGTTACCAAGCTCAGAAGTATGACTCAATTTTTATTTAAAAAGGGGAAAATGTTTGTGGATATGAATGAATGTATGTATGTGGAAAAGTTACACCGATGTGAATTTTTTTCTGTGTTTCAAGAGGGGGTCAGGGCCGATTCAGAACCGATGTAGTTTGTGACTTTTGACCACCCATAAGCCAGCTATAGGACTTGGTAGGTACAAAACGGCATATTTTTGGGGGGTATATATCTTAGGTTCAAGGAGAGACAGGAAAACCGTAAATACACCAAATTAATACCGTTGAGTTAAGCTTTCAAATGGTGCCTAACCGGTTAGGATTAGACATAGGTACACACGGCTCATTATAGCCGAGAAATTTAAAAACCAAACTTGAAAAATTTATGTTTGTTGACAATTACTCAAAATTTCAATCTACGAATTACGCCAATAACTGAGCGTTTGTAGGAGAACTCTAGACGCATCTCTAACGGTGTATACCTAGTGTGACCAACTAGCCCGAAAAATCCGGGACATGGCCCGAATTCCGAAGTCGTGTCCCGGCGTCCCGGACAAGGCTTCCGGGTCATCGGAATTTTCAAAGGTTTGGTAAAATTCCATTTTGAAATTTTTAATACATCATGCTTCTAAGAATTCACAACAAATTGAATTGGTGGGACGAAAAAAAGTAAGTCGATAATATCGAGACTGTTATACTAATACCACATCCAAAACGCATGCATTTTATATCATCGTATTAAAGTTTTACGAAAACCCAAACTCTGGACCTTTTCCGGTTTCTGTATTTTAATTATCGTCTTCTGAAAAGACGATTTAAAAACATGAATATCAAATAAATAATGATAATTATATTTTAACCCAAGGTTCAATTTACGTGGAAGTCCAACATTAGTTGATATTCTAATTTTTCGTTTTTTGATAACGATTTCCGGATTGGAAGTCAAAACGTCAAAAACTAACAAAAATGTAATTATTACAATCCATTCCATCAAAAAAAATTTTTGTCAATATAAAAATGTTAAATAATCAATAAAATAATGATGATATTAAAGTTTCATATTAAAAAAAAAGACCCGATTTTAATTGAAAAGTCCCGGATTTTAGGTAGTTTTTTCAGTCTTGTCCCGAATTCGACTAAATTGGAGTTGGTCACACTATGTATACCTCATAGCTGGGAAAATTCGAATTTTTTAAGTTATAGGCTTCATAAGTATGATCAAATCTATTTCTTATGAGGAACACGGTTTTTCAAGTTCAATAATTCCTGTAATACCTTCAGTTATCGTACTTGACCTTAGATGCATCAGATACTACTTGTCAATACGTTTCAAACTCATGTTTAACAATCAAAATCGGTTAAACCGTTCAGAAGTAATCGAGCTCCAAAAGTATAATCCATTATCGCTGAAATGTAGTTGTAATGGTTACGACGAGTCAAATGACAAATGATTCCAATGGCATTAGAGTAATATTATTATTACACATTAATTGGTTCAATACTTCAATGCAATTAATTTGAACTTTTTATGATAAAATTAGTGAATTAATCAGTATTTTGAATGTATATTTTGAATCTATTAAAAATAAATCTATTAAATTTTTTTAAAAATTTTAATCTATTAAAAATAAGACTATATTAGTTGCAATAAATTACCAAATTGGTAATATACAGTGTGTCGCGTTTAAGATGAAGAAACCCCTATATTTAGGCTATCAAAATATATACAGATTTGAAATTTTGCACAGTTATACAGATTGATGATTCACATTTTTTAAAATAGTCAACTGAAATTTAAATTTTAAATGCGGCCTACTGCGAATCCACAAACAGGGTGAATTTTCGATATGCGATTCGATTTGCTTCGCGTAGAGATATCGAAAAAAGTTATTTGGGAAAGTTGTTCCAAATATTATTATAACTCCACATACCAAATTTTATGACAAAATTCGCACTTTTAGTTTTTTTTCAGTTTTAGTCAAGATCCTAAAATTGGCTGTCCCGAGATGCATCTCGAGACAGCCAAAAACGGTTTTTTTGGATTTTTTCGTTCTTTCTGCTCAGATATTAAAAATTCTGCCTCTGCCATTCAAAAGAACGACAAAAATTACACACAAAAATACTATTTAAAAGTGGCCAAGTCATATTATTATCATAACCTAAAATTTTTTGAAAATTTCATAAATTTTTCTTGGGCTCAATTTTCAATATAAAAGTCTGAAAAAAATCAGGCTGTTTTGTATTCAAAAGATACATCTTCTTGAATTTTTTCAGATTTTTTAATGCAAAATTGCGCTCAAAAAAAATAAAACCTAAAAATTTTTCTTTTTTCGATTCAAGGGGGTTCTAGGACCTGAGGTCATAATTTTATATCCTTTATCGAAAACACAAGTAGCGGGGCTGATCGGTGCAGGGGCATTTTTGACCATCTTATCCCGCTATAGCTTTTGCTAGGGCTATAGAAAAATCTCGAAGGGCAAAATGCTTTTGCTGAATTTTATATATTTATATTTTTTATGTTTATATATTTTTGGGACAATTCATTCGGTTTTACTATAAAATTGATCTTAGTTCTTTATATAAATGAGAATATCGTTCTTATAGTGGACATATTTAAATTTTAGATACAACCGGCCAAAAACTCTTGTTTGTGTTGTTTGTGGGCGTTCTTTGGAGGTTAAAATAATGACACACTAGATGCTGATTCACTGCGAAACCTAGAATTATGTATATCATTAACATTTTAATTACTGAAATATCGTTTACAATTTACCTGTAGACTGATGTTACATTTACGCAAGTCTACACAAAATTTATGGAATATCTGTATTCTTATATTCTTGTGAAGCTATTTTCTTGTGATATTTTATACTTTTATTATGTAATGGAAAATTATTAACAGTTTTAGACGGAAAAGTTTCAGTTTCAATAGTTTTTTAGTATTCTCGTAAAATAAAAAAAGATAAGGCACTTTTTCTACCAATCTACGGGGGTCATTCAGCCTCTGCTATATCTTACATTTCGATCTCCACCTTTTTCGGTCGGTTTATTCCACCTTATTTATGGCTCTATCTCTCATTATTCCTCTGATCCTCCTCTCCGTTCTGATGTTAGTCTTCCTCTCTTTCTTCCATTCCATGGAATATAGTTTAAGACCCTGTTGGGCATTGTTCATCTTTCATTCGCATTATATGCCCATAGCATAAAAGCTCAAATTCTTTTGTAAATTACTCCGCGATTCAAAAATATATTCCGGTGTGCATCACTCTACGATTTGACAGACAAAAAGTAATTGAAAATAAAAGTTGACAATACTTTAAACGCGTTCTTCTCAAAACTGCTTTTTTCAAAGGCTGTAGACATTTGTAACTCAAAAACTACTTGACCGACCCACCTGAAATTTTGTATATATTTTCTTTAGATATTCCTTGAGGTAACTCTGTCGAGATATTTTTTGTTTTATGCTTATTTTTTGTTTAACGATAATAAATATGTTGATTTTCTCCATTTTTTGAAAACAAAATTCGTTGTTTTGATTTCTGAGTGATATCAAAAAGTCAAAAGTCGATCAAACTAAAAAACTTGACAACGTTACCTCAAAAAACTCATAAGCTAATAAAATCTTTTTGAATTTTTTGTTTACCATGATCCAATGATAAGTTCTGATGTCCACCGCAAAATTAATTACATTTTGAGGTGTCACCTCAAAAATTTGCCACCGTTGGCTTATTTTTCAATATTTTTTCTTGATTTTTTTTTTGAATAATCTATGAATTGTACTAAATATGCCTATTTAATTTAAAAATAAAATAATTCTACCAAAAAAATGTGCTTGAAATATTGATTTCAACCCCTACGGCCCCCTTAAGGCTTAAGGAGAGCTATGACACGATTTTGATAGGCAACCCATGCTAGAAATATTTGTCTATGTATGAAATTTAATAAAAACAATGTTTCATCCGGCAAGCAGATGTGTACATATCGACCTATTAGTGCAGTCAGTGAAGGTGGATATGAGCTATTACCTCCGATTTCGTTGAACCTCCATCGATTTGCACGAAAATTGGTGAGTGGTTAGAGGATATCTCAAGGAACAAAGGTGACATGGTGCCAACTTGCGCTTTTACCCTGGGGGTAGATGCCATCCCTCCTCGGGGGTGAAAATTATTCTATTAAAAATAACCCCACAATTAGATAGAAGGACAAATTATAAGCACAATTTGTTATATAAAGTTATTAAAATAAATCAAAACTTTTTGAGTTATTAAAGATCAAAGATTTTAATTTTTCGTGGGAAAAATGCATGTTTTTAATCGACTTTTCATAAATAACTCAAAAACTATAAGTTTTTACAAAAAAGTTATTATTTTCAAAATTGAGGCTAATAAAAAATCAAATAAAGTCCTTACTAGAAAAACCTTTCTATGTTAACTAAAAGTAAGTTATTGGTAATTGAATGTATATTTCTTTCGTCGAGTTCCCAAATCTAAGTATTCAAGCTTAAATACCGGCAAAATGATGCATTTTATAACATAAACTTATTTAACATTTGTCAAAGTCCATAGAAATATCTATCAAATAAGCCCTCGAACAAGTTGATAGCCTTAAAATTTATGCACCAAAAATGTTTCAAAATGTATCTTTTAAAAATTTTTCCAAAAAATGTTATTGTTTTTTTGTAAATAACTCCGTTAATTTTTAAGAGATTAGGTTCACCTAAAAACTAATTAAAAGAAGATTCCAAGAGCTATTAAAAAATGTCAAAATTAGTCTTTTAAGCCTCTCACTTTTTTAACGATAAAAGGTTAAATGTCACCGGTTACATGGTTCTCGCAGCAAAATTTAAATTTTAACGTTTCTATCTCGGGTATTTTTTACTCTACGGAAATAATAAAATGGGTAAAGTATTTGGAACAGAAAAAACTAAAATTTAGTAATATATAATTTTTTACGTATATTGAGTATTTTTGGAGTTATTATCAAAAGAAAATGAAAAGTACGATAATTTTAAAAATCCTGATTTTTTTAAATTGTACCTTTTTTTCAAAAATATGCATTCTAAACGGTGAAAATTGTTGAAATCATTAACTATGTTAACTTAAAAAAATTTTGTGAGGATTACTACAAATTTTAATTTTTGTGGAAATGGTGTATGTTTTATTTCTCACTTTTTCCTAAAAAAATCGAAAGGGTTATCTTATTTTCATTATAACTTGCTTAGTTTTGATGCTATTAACTTCTACTGGAGCTTATTTGATAGGTACTCTGAAGTACTTTGACAAGTGTTTAACAAGTATATTCTATAAAATGCATATCGTTTTCCCGTTATGTAAGCTTGAATACTTAGATTTGAGTACTCGTCGAAAAAAATATACATTCAATTACCCATAACTCACTTTGAAATATCATTAGTTTAGTTCTTTAAGTGAGGAGTATATTAAATTTTTTATTATCTTTAATTTTGGTAACAATACTTTTTTTACAAAAGCTTATAGTTTTTGAGTAATACGTGAAAAACAGCTTTAAAACATGCATTTTTTTTAAGAAAAAATAAAATTTTTGATATTTAATAACTCAAAAAGTGTCGATTTATGTTAATAACTTTATATAATAAATTTTGCTCTATCGATTTCTGGTATTTTTTTTATTAAAAAAAAATTTCACCCCCGAGAAGGGGTGGCATCCACCCCCAGGGTAAAAGCGCAAGTTAGCATCATGTCACCTTTGTTTCCTGAAGTATCTTCTAACTACTCACCAATTTCCATGAAAATCTATGAAGGTTCAACGAAATCGGAGGTGAAAACCTTCAATGACTCCACTATATGTATATTCGGATCATAGACTATAGGTATTTAAATTCTTCGTATTTCTTTATATGTCTTTCATTAAAGCACTTTTATAACTAAATATTAAATATGTCTACTTATACTTAATAGAGTACTTATACTTAACATACTTTTTCTTAATATACTGTATATTTTAAAAATACCTTATGCCACCATGATGTTTATTCTTAATTTTTTATTAAAATCACAAAGAAAATCACCAACTAGTTTGATATATTACAGGGTCACGACTTTGCTCGAGCCTGCTTATGAAATATGCATAAATAATTTCAGGGTAGTTGTTTAGTCTCATTATGTCGATAAACGGAAACATTTAACTATTATTAAACTATTATTTTTTATTTCCCTTCATTTTGCAAACTATGTCAATCACGTTGTGAGAAGATACCTCACAGCGTTTCTTATTTTTCTTTTTTGATGGATATCAAAATTTTAAGAAATATTGGTCAGCCATTATCATAATAGTGCAGGCAGGGCGCATCTGTCTTGAGATGGACGTTGAGAGGTGACTCATATATATTTTTTGCAGAAATTACTTGGAATTAACTCATATAATAATTAAGTTATCCTCCCACTCAAAAAGGTCCGGACCATTGTTTAAATAATCAAAATGTCAAAAAATGAAGGTAAAATGCGATTTTTTTCTTCGTTTTTAATTATAACTTTAAAAGTATTCACTTCTGAGAAAAGTTTTGCAAATATAAAAGTTGCGTACTTAAATTTCCTACAATATAGGATTGGTTTAAAGTTTTAAAAATTGTCATCCTTGTTGCAAAATAGCAATAATGGCGAGAAACCATAAAAAACAAGTATTTGCATTTTACGTTTTTCAACTATTAATGCTACATATAGGACCTTCATATTTTACCCAGAAAAACTTTATGATATAATAAAACAATACTGTAAATTTTATTAAGATCGGTTCAACAGATTTTGCAAAATAAATTTTGCAATCCAGCTTTCGCAAAAAAAATCATTTTTTCAAAATGTTGTAGGACTAAAAATAGAGCAGATAGCAAGTTGAATTTTTTTTACATACAGAAAAATACTGTACCTTTTATTTGCAAGTTGCAAAATTAAATTCGGTTAACTATCGTGGCGTCCGGAATTTTTTGAAATAACCATTAATTTTTGGTGCTACGCACAGGACAGCCGATGTTCGATTCACACAAGTTGATTTCCACCATAATTTCTTCCAATCTTTATCTAATATATATTACTTTATTACTCCATATTTTGTTGTATTTTAATATTTTAATTCCACAAAAATCAAACGTATTTTATTATTGTTTATGAAATATTGTTTAAACAATTGCATATGTTTAAAAATAATAAACTTTTATTCTCTAAGTTAAAATATATGAACAAAGAAAGTTTTTGCTAAAAAAATTCTTATTTCAAAGGACGGAGTATGTGTTTTTATTTTGCAATAAACAAATTGATTTATTTATATCGAAATGTACTAAAAATTAAAATTTACCAATCATTATAAAAGGTCATTGGAATACCCTATCAGAGTAAACGTATCCGTGTCCAGCGCGTAGCATCAAAAATTAATGTTTATTTAAAAAAATTCCTGACGTCGTGGTAGTAAACCGATTTTAATTTTGCAAATTGCAGATGAAAGGTACAGTATTCTTCTATAAGTAACAAAAAATTCAAGTGCTATTTTCAGTCCTGCGACATTTTGAAAAAATGAAAATTTTTTGCGAAAGCTGGATTGCAAAATTTATTTTGCAAAATCTATTAGACCGATCATAATGAAATTTACAGTATTGTTTTATTATATCATATTTTTTTTCTGGGTGAAATATGAAGGTCCTAAGTGTAGCACAAATGGTTGAAAAACGTAAAATGCGAATACTTGTTTTTTTATGTTTTTTTTTCGAAATTATTGTTAGGTATTTGGCACAAAGGGTGACGAATTGTAAAATTTTTAGCTAATCCTATATTGTAGAAAATTTAATTACGCAACTTTTATGTTAGTAGGTACAACTTTTCTCGGAAACGGATACTTTTAAAGTTATAATGAAAATACTAAGAAAAAACTCGAATTTTTGCTTCATTTTTTGACATTTTGATTATTTAAACAATGTTCCGGAGCTTTTTGAGTGGGAGGATAACTCAGTTATTATTATATAAGCTTTTTCCAAGCCATTTCTGAAAAAAATATAAGTCACCTCTCAACATCCAAACGTACTATTTTTACAGATGTGCCCTGGTCTATAAGTAATTTTATTTAAAAGCAAGTTTAATGAAAAAAAATCCTTTATAAAAGGTATCTTTATTTAAAAAGATGGGCCAAATCTATCACAGAACGTTTTGGATCTAAGTAGATCATCATCAGTGCTGTTACAGGTAAATCACATGCTCCTCCTCCTAAGTGCCTTCTGTATTGAGGTTGGCGGTCAATATGGCAAATTTCTCTCTGTTCTGGTCTTGATGAATTAAGTCATTCCCTGTTGTGGGTCCAATCTCTGATGTTTCATAGCCAGGATTTTTTCTTTCTACAGGTAAACAGGGAGAAGTGTACTTTTGAAATGTGTAAAATAAATAATTCCTAGCTGAGCGCTTTCGGCTTATAAAGCCATCTTCAGAGCTATGGTCAAAAAGTTCAAAATACCACTATGAAGAGAGATGGATACCATGTACGATATAAAAATACTTCTATTTCTTATGCATGATGGAAAAAAACCTTGTCTGTCTGTTGAAAAAATTGCTCAATTTGGCTGTTGTGTTTTTGTAGCCGGAAAAGTTAAAAACATCAAATACGAGCACAAAGGACTTTCGCACAAAAAATTACATTACATCTAACGAATATTTGATCATGGTAGGGTTTCTTGACCTTACTTATTTTGTTATAACAGTCCTTTTTCTTCGCTGACTCTACTCTGTCAACCATTTGTTGTAATATTCAAATTCAAAGAACTTCAAGGCATTCCGCTAATAAAGTAGCGTCATCGGCAAACGGTATATTTTTATTGATTGGTCGATCATTTAATTGTATTCCCGTAGTTAGGTCTTCTAGTGCTTCCTGGATTATTTCGTGTGTGTATATTTCCCTATAATTTCCTCTCCTTGGCCTTTCTTTCTTTATTTATGTTACTTAAATAATAATTGCATCTCTTATTTACAATTTTTGATTTGTCATATAACATGAATGTAGTTTTGTACGTTTTGGTACATCCTCGAAAACCTTTATGTTAATTGCGTGTCTAATATCTTGTCCGATCGTAAAGATAATAATTCTTCTAACCCACTTTCTATTACACCTGTCTGATGGACTTAGTATTATTATGTCATGGTTGTAACACCTTCGTCAATTTTTTTACGAAAACCATTAACAAATAATGTATAATTAAAAGTAGTATCTTTTAATATGAATTCTAAAACAAGTGCTATTTTATGTTGTACTTAACGATTTTTTGTCGCGTATTACAAACTATACAGTTTAGTAATTATGTTTAGGTTCTATATATGTACAGTGAACTTCTAAAATCTTTCTTCCAATTAGCGTATCTTCTTAAGGGCATAGGCTCAAAATTTCGCGCCAATGGGTTTTAAATGCATTCATTTTTTTTTAATCTGGAGAAAACTAATAAGTATTTTTGAAAAATTACAATATTACCGAGGGCCGAAAGTCCCTTAGAATATCCAAAAAGTTTCTTTGAAATTTGAAATTAAAAATCACACTAAATTTTCCCTTAGTTTTTCACCCCTGTAACTTATTAAAATAAACATTATATGCTTCTTTTCATGAGCATTTTTTAGTGCGTCAAAAATGATAGAAAAAAGGTAAGTCCGTGATAATATACATTTTACTGACATCACATTTTAGTTAAATCTGACAGTTGTCACATTTTATTTGTAATTTGGCATAAATACAAATCAATTGTGTTTATTGCATTTATAAAATGGTATTTTCTTTGATTTGTATAGTCTTATAAATTGTACAGATTATATTCGTAGATATATTATATAATTCGTAAATAATTTTTTTGATTATAGCGCCATCTATTGGCAACTAGAATAAATGTTATAAATGTCACCGACGAAATGTAATCACCGACGTTCGTTTTTTTCTGTCACATGCAATTTAATGCGTTAGAAAGAAATCGAAAAACTGTGACGCACTGAAAGATCCTCATGAGAAAAAGCATATAAACAGTAAGTTTTCAGGGACTTTCAACCCTCGGTAATAATGCAATATTTCATTCTTTATTCAAATTTTTCAAAAATACATATTAGTCTTCTCAATTCGAAAAATGAATGCATTTAAAACACATTAACGTGAAATTTTGCGCCTACGCCCTTAAGGGGATGGGTACGTATTTTCGGCTTCTATGCTATTTAAGTGAGGATTCATTTTTTTTCGAATCCTGAGAAAACTAATAAGTATTTTTAAAAAATTTAAACGCACAATGAAAGTTTACGTTCTTACCGAGGGCCGAAAGTCCCTCGTCCCTGAAAACTTTTATAATGTGTATTTTAATAAGTTACAGGGGTGAAAAACTAAGAGAAAATGTAGTGTGATTTTTATTTTCAAATATCTCATTCAAAAGAGACTTTTATTTATTCTAAGGGACTTTCGGCCCTCGATAATAATTTAGTTTTTCATTCTGCGTTTAAACTTTTTAAAAATATTTATTAGTTTTTTCAGGATTCGAAAAAATGGATACTATGTCCGTGGCGATATTTTCCAAATCGAACATTCGCTATCTTTGTTATACAACGCACTGTCGCATAGAATACGATGACAAGACAGTGACAGTTTTAAATATTTGACATAACATCGGGAATATTTTGAGTTGTTGATTAAATAATATTGATAGTGTATTTAATAAATAATTGATTTAAGACGTAAACTTAATAAAAAGTTATTTTTTGTTTATTATTTATGAAAGATACAAGCAGAGAATACATCAGGATATATTCTGTGATCCAAGTATTTTTTTGTTAAAGATGTTCAAAATAATTGTAAGCGTTCCATAGTAACAATATATTATTAAAAAATCACTTAACACTTTTGCTCTTTTCTCGATTGATTATTAGTTTTTATTGTACAGTACCTATATAAATTATTACAATCACTGAATACATAATTAGTGAAAAAATAATCATATTTATTAACTGAATTAATAATTTGAAATTATACAAGTAACAGTTATTCAAGAACATTCAAAAGCCATCTCTTTAAATTAATGATGACATTTTCAAGTAGAATGACATTCTAGTAATTTTTACATATCCATACCGGTGTGAATTTTACTACACGTAATTTGCCGTGTAAAGACAGGAAAAGTAAAGATAGCCGTAAAATGTTTGCGAATTATGTATCGACGGCCTTAACCATAAAACTTAAATTAATAGACTCCTGAAATAAGGCACCTGTTTATCGTTTTAATGACATTTCAGTGACTTAGTGTAAAATTACATTCTACTTTTTCTTCGATTTTGTCCCATTATGAGTTAGCCGTTTTCGTCCTTTACATCACTCTATTCTCCCAGAGACCTTCTCTCTTATCTCTATCTATCATAACAGGTATCTATCTATCATTTGGAGCAGATCTTCTTCCCGCCTTCTTCCCAGCGGGTTTCCTGAAGATACCAAAACGTTCCGTATTGTATAGCGCATCACCACAAATTGGATGCACCAAGCTCAAGATAGAGATAGGTGGACAATTTTACGGGAGCGCTAAGTTCAGCACTGAACAAATATAGGCTAATTGAGTCGGTGGTCTCCAATAGACGCCATAGACTGCGTACAACGTCAAGAGGTAGGAAAATTGTTCATTTTCGTTACTTTTTAAAAGCTTTGAAGGACAAAAACTATCTCACAACCGAAAATAGTTAAAAAAGAGTAATTCTAAAACAAATTCAAATTACGAGGTGAATTGAAGTGACCACCGACTTAGCCGGTGGTATCCAATAGACGCCGTATGCTGCGTACAGCGTGTATTGGGGACCACAGCCTGGTGATGATGATATTTAAAATAAGAAAATTTTCGTTAACTTCTAATATATAATACTTCTAATATAAAAAACGAACGTGGTAGTAGGTTCTTAATATTTTAGATTAATTGGGCATATTATCTAAAATCCGCTCATTCTAATTTGTCAGCTATTAAATTTATGTCAAGTTTTGTCTAAAACGTCTAATTGAAACTCTGAAATAATCACTGTATTCTTGTTACTGTTAGCGTTCAACCGAATTATACAGGGTGTACCGAAAAGATTGGTCATAAATTATATCACGCATTCTGGAGTCAAAAATAGTTCCATTGAACCTAACTTACCGTAGTACAAATGTGCTCATAAAAAAGGTACAGCCCTTTGAAGTTACAAAATGAAAATCGATTTTTTTCAATATATCGAAAACTATTAGAGATTTTTTTATTGAAAATGGACATGTATCATTCTTATGGCAGGACCATCTTAAAACAAAATTATAGTGAAGTTTGTCCAGCCCATAAAAATTTTATGGGGGTTTTGTTCCCTTAAACCCCCCCCCCCCAAACTTTTGTATACGTTCCAATTAATTCATCATTGTGTGACCATTAGTTAAACACAGGGTTTTTAAAACTTTTTGCCTCTCAGCATTTTTTCGATAACCCAGTTTTTATCGAGATGCGGCTTCTTTTTTAATATATTTACATAAAATTTTTATAAGGGTTTTGTTCCTTTAAACTCCCCAAATGTTTGTGTTCGTTCCAATTAAACTATTATTGTGGTACAATTAGTTAAACACAGTGTTTTAAAAACTTTTTTGGCTTTTAGTCTTTTTTTTGATAAGCCACCTTTTATCGAGATGTGGTTTCTTTTTCAAAATATACTTAAAAATGAATATTATAAATAAATTTTTAGATTATTAACAGGTATCTATACCCCATTCCACGAATATTCGACCCTCTTGGATTATCGCGACAACGAATATTTTACTGTGCAGAATATGAAGAACGAAAGTAAATTGCAAATTATATTGTTGTTTATTGAAGCAATTATTAGAGCAAAATACTTTCTTACTTCTTATGTAGCACACTAAAATATTCGTTGTCACGATAATCCAAAACAGTCGTATATTCGTGGAATACACCATACAACCGTATTTAACCATATACAAATATGTGGTGGATTCGACAAATATTTAAAGTATCTCGGTAAACACGGGCTTATCGAAAAAGTACTAAGAGGCAAAAAAGTTTTAAAAACATTGTGTTTAACTAATGGTGCCACAATAATAATTTAATTGGAACGTACACAAACGAAAAAGTTTGGGGGGGGGGGGTTAAGGGAACAAAACCCCCATAAAAGTTTTATTGGGTGGATAAATGTCACTATAATTTTGTTTTAAGATAGTTCTGCCATAAAAATGCCACATGTACATTTTCAATAAAAAATCTGTAAGAGTTTTCGATATATGAAAAAAAAATCGATTTTCATTTTGTAATTTCAAAGGGTGGTAACTTTTTTTGTGTGCCTATTTTTGACCCCAGAATCTGTGGTATAATTTATGACCAATCTTTTCGGGATCCTGTAGAAAAGAGAAAAAAATTACACACAGTAATATAAATTAAATTGATTCTCTGATAAATTAAATTCTTCTAAACCAAATTGCGAACACTTCGTAAATATAAATTACATTTGTAGAAAGTGTGACATAATTATGTTTTAAATCCACTAAATACATTATTTCAGAAGTTATGTAAAACCATGCATCTGCTATCTAAAATGCAGTAAGCAGGTACCATTTGTAAATACATGCCCAGAGGTTTGTGAGATAAGCAGATGAAAAATTAATCATTTCTTGAGGTATCTTAAAGCATGCAGGGACGAACTAAGTAGGCATCTTTTAATTAAGATTAACGTTTATCGCAATGTATGGTAAAATACTATGAGGTACCTTTTAGTGCTGTTTGTACCTTGTAGATCAAGGTGGTGTAACAAGGATCCAGATAAAAAATTAAGATATCGAACAAGTGGACAAAATGAAATACTTACGGTATTTCTGAATTACGGAAGAGTTAAATCCAAAATCAGAAGTTCGATCAAGAATAGAGCAAATTTTGAAGATAAGGAAATTTCTGAGTAGTAGGGGCTCAATGTTCAAATCCGATATAGGATGGTAAAACGTTATTTCCACTCTATTCTTCTTTATAGTGTCGAAGCTTGGACTGTTAATGTTGACTTAATGAGAATGTTGGAAGCTTTTGAGTGTGGCTTTTTAGGATAATTTTGAAAATTCCTTGAACCGATCATGTTACGAACGAAATGGTGTTGTACAGAATGGGAAGAGTCAGAGAATTTTTGAGCACCATTAACAACAGCATATTTGAGGCACATGTTTAGAAATGATAAGTACAAGTTATTACAGCTGATTATGAAGGGTAAAATCGAATGTTGTTCTGAAGCTATTTTCTTGTGGCATTTTTATAATCAAGTATATTCAAATGGAAAATAAGCCACAATTTTACCTAAAAATGATTTTATTAACGTTTCGACGCCCAAGTCGGGTGTCGTTGTCAAAATACAAAATAATACTAAATAAACAAAAATGTTGTTGCTCGTATTATACATTTTAAAGTAGACGACTTTAAAATGATATTGCCAATATTGATGAGGTGCGTTCCTGGGACGACTTTACTAAAAGATAGTTCATTCGATTACATGAAATCAATCCCAACTCAAGAATATCCGTCGCAAAAAAAATCATAGCATGTGATCTGTCTTTAAAAAGACAACCAAATGCAACGGTGGCACTGAAATTCTCGCGTTAGAGATTCCATAGTAAAATCGAAGGAAAAAGGGTCCTGGTAGACGACAAATAAAATATCCTGACTGAAAAACATTTGCGAGTGGGCCGGGTTAAACACACAGACGGCTTTCAGAAAAGCAGAAGGTAGAGTTTTGACGGAGGAATACACTATTAGTCCAGAAAGCCACTGAGCATCCGCTAGGAAAAATATTCTGATTCGCATTTTTTGCACAATCTTACTCAAAAAGGACCCCTTTTAACAAATTCGCATGCTGCCAGGTCCAAAAGTGAGTCAAAAATTTTTTAAACGTTTTTTTTTTAGGTTTTTTGGACCATTCCAAACAGAAAAAGTCTTTAGTGACTTTTCTCGTTTTTGACATATAAGCGATTAAACATTTAAAAATTGCGAAATCGGCCATTTTTAACCTTCAAAAACTATGTGAAAATCTGAAAATTTTAATGTTGCCAAGGTAGGGAGATATTCTATAAATATCGATTGATGAAATCCTGAAGAGATTTTTGCAATACAATATCAAAAATCCCTTTGTATTTTAATTGCTAATCAAGCGAGCGCGGCACTATTTTCAACCGTTGCATGTATGTAATATGCATGTAATATGCGTAAATATATGTGCGGAAAAATATTTTGATTCAATTTTTTTCACCATCTTGCTTGGAAAGGTCTCCTTTTAACAAATTTTCATGTTGCCAGGATCAAAAGGCAGTCAAAAATTTTTTTAAACGTTTTTTTTTCTTAAAACTAATTTTTTTTTTGCATCTGACAAATATTTTTTAGGTTTTTTTGGATCATTCCAAATAGAAAAAACTCGAGTGACTTTTCTCTAAATGTGATAGTTTTCGAGATATAAGCTATTGAAAACTAAAAAATTGCAAAATCAACCATTTTTAACCCTCAAAAACTATGTGAAAAACCGAAAATTTCAACGTTAACAAGGTACGTAGATATTCTATGAGCATCGATTGATGAAATCACGAAGAGCTTTTTGCAATATAATATCGAAAACCCCTGTGTTTTTTAATTGCTACTCAAGCGCGCACGACACTATTTTTAACCGTTGCATGTACCTAGATGTAACCGGAAAACATTTGAAGTTTAAAAAAATTGTTTAAAAAATGTTTTGACCCATTTTTGACTCTGGCAACATGCAAATTTGTTAATAGGGAACCTTTTCAAGCAAGATGGTGAAAAAAAATTGAATCAGAATATTTTTCCGCCCATATATTTACGCATATTACATATTACATGCAACGGTTGAAAATAGTGTCGCGCCCGCTTGATTAGCATTAAAAAACAAAAGGGGTTTTCCATATTGTATTGCAAAAGACTGTTCTGGATTTCATGAATCAATGTCTAAAGAATATCTACCTACGTTGACAACATTGAAATATTCAGTTTTTCACATAGTTTATGAGGGTTAAAAATGGCCGATTTCGCAATTTTTAAATTTTTAATCGCTTATATGTCAAAAACTATCAACTTTAGAGAAAAGTCAGTAAAGACATTTTCTGTTTGGAATGATCCAGAAAACCTAAAAAAAAATTGTTCGATGTAAAAAAAATTTTAGGAAGAAAACAAAAAAAAACGTTTTATTTTTAATTATTTTATTATTTTTAAACAAAGGCAATTGTTTAAACAATATTTCAAAAACAATAATAAAATTAGTTTGATTTTTGTGGAATTAAAATATTAAAATACAACAAAATATAGAGTAAGAAAATAATATATTAAATAAAGATTGGAAGAAATTTTGGCGGAAATCAACTTGTGTGAATCGAACACCGCTGTCCTGCGCGTAGCACCAAAAATTATTGTTTATTTAAAAAATTTCCTGACGCCGTGGTAATTAAGCGATTTTAATTTTGCAAATTGAAAATGAAAGGTACAATATACTTCTATAGGTAAAAAAATTCAACTTGCTATCTCCTTTATTTTCAGTCCTGCAACATTTTAAAAAAATGAATTTTTTTTGCGAAAGCTGGATTTCAAAATTTATTTTGCAAAATCTGTTAAACCGATCTTAATGAAATTTACAGTGTTATTTTATTATATCATAAAGTTTTTCTGGGTAAAATATGAAGGTCCTAAGTTAAGTATAAACGGTTGAAAAACGTAAAATGCCAATACTTGTTTTTGTATGGTTTTTTTCGCAACTATTGCTATTTTGCAACAAGGGTAACTATTTTTGAAATGTTTAACCAATTCTATATTGTAGGAGATTTAAGTATGCAACTTTTATGTTAGTGCAACTTTTCTCAGAAATGAATAGTTTTAAAGTTATAATCAAAGAACCAATAAAAAAAATCGAATTTTTCCTTCATATTTTGACATTTTGATTATTTAAACAATGTTCCGGGCCATTTTGAGTGGGAGGATAACTAAAATATTATTATTTTAGTTATTTTCAAGCAATTTCTGCAAAAAAATTTGAGTCACCTCTCAACGTCCATCTCAAAACAGATGCGCCCTGGACTATTTAGAGAACTATTCGGCAGCAAATATTTCTTGAGGATTTTTTGTCCGGAATTATTTGTGGGGATATTTTTTCCAAAAAAATTGGTGGGGATTTTTGTCAGAGATTTTTTGTGGGGATTTTTTGTCCGGGTATTATTTGTCAGGGAATTATTTGTGGGTATTATTTGTGGCGATTATTTTGGGGATTTTTGTCCAGGGATAATTTGTGGGGATTGTTTGTCCGGGCTTATTTGGCCGCGGATTATTTGTCCTAGCTTCCCCAAAAACATAACACTGCCACCAGCGAAAGTAACTATGGGACGGGGATGTGGTAGTTGTTCAGCTCTTATTCGCTTTCGCCAAGCAAGAATTCACCGGCTACTCTATTTAAACAGATTATGGTTCCGTCTCAAAAAAGCACATTATTCCAAAACTACTGAGGGAGCTGTATGTGTTCTTGAACCCACTGGAGGCGGTGCAAAACATGTCAAGGTTGTAGCTGAGGAACTCTTATTGGTCGATGTGTCCTCAAGCCTTACTCTAAAATATTTCTTCTTATTGTAGCGAACGATGTTGACTCCTGTAGCATGTTTGAAGTCTCTTTAGAGGACTGGCTCTTAGAAACATCCACTCTTTCCGCCACGAACCGCTGTGAATGGCCTTCTTCAACTAAAAGATAATTTCTTGCATGGTCCAACTCAAATATTAAATTACGATTCATTATACATAACGTTTTCAAAAATTTTACCAGAATAAATTCAAATTTTAAATGTTTACACCTTGGCAAAACCAGATAAATTAAATGGGTATTTAAATAACATAAAAACCAAAAAATATGAATTTTGGTGTTTGTTTATGACAGGTATACGAGAAGTAATGCATAACTTTTGAAACTATGTTTATTTTTTAACTTCAATATGCGAAAATTATTAACAGCATTATTTTTCCGTGAAAATGCTTAGATTGTTGAGGCTTTGTCTATGTTTTATAATTTATTTGCCCATTAATTAAATTAAACTGCTTGAATCTTCTAATTTAATGTCTTAAATTTATTCATAACCGCTCCTCTTGTCATTAAGTTGCTAAAATAAACATCGAGTTAACCACAACACCACAACGCTTCTTCTCTTTTCTAAAAGTATACCGTATATGGTAAAAAAACTAGTTTTTAACTGATATTCACAAATAATCTAACGTAGATCAAGCAATGACTAATGGAAGCATTCAACGAAATTCATACTGAAGCACGGAAGAAAGGGCTTAAAATAAACGAAACAAAAACGAAGTAAATGATCGTCAAAAGAACACCTCACAATGAATATAATATCGCAATAGAATAGACAGCTATACCATTGAACGTGAACGTGTGGATGCTTTTACATATCTGGGCACAGAAATCAATCAGAAGAATTTTGTAAATAGCGAAATTAATGTATTTCCAGTGGGAATCGTATATTTAGGTACAATAGGACAGGGTAATAAGACAAAAATATACCCTGTTCGTGACACTTCAGCAGCCAGGGTACTGAAGCGTTTTTTCGACAGGTATGTAATACCTATAGGAACAAATTATAACTATTTCATGCGTAGGATCTGGCGGCCATTTTTATTTATAAACAATTAAGTGTCAAAAAATGGCATTTCCTCCTTTTTTTCAAATCAACGGAAAACAGTGAAACTTATGATTTTTTTTTTTTAGTACAAATATCTTCGAGATTATGGAAAAAGCTTTAAAATGACGTATTACAAAGTTTGATATACTCATTTATTGTTGATATAATTGCGAAAAAACTCGGAAATGCAAAAAAAAATTTCTTAATAACTGTTGTAAAAATTAATGTACAGCTTTGAAATTTTTGTCAAATGAGGGTTCTTTGGTGCTTAATATGTGATAAAAATTTTAAAGCGACTCATTCAATTGTTTAAATTGTATTCAAATTGTTTATCCCAGAGAGCATTTTTTTGCAATAACATAAGTCAGAAAAAATCACCTTAGAACCATTCCACAGGTGTCAAATGAAAGAGCATGAGCTACATTTTCAACGTGGTTTAAAAAAGTAAATAAAAAATGCATTTATTAGTAATAAATAATTATGCAAAAGTATCGTCAATTTTTCTTTATAAACTTTTTAAATAACTTTTTCCAAAAAAATTAACTTTTTTACCCTGTTTTAAGTGCACAACTACCAAGTAATGTTATCTGTATCATAATTGATAAAAAATTGTAATAAATATATTTCTAGAAGATAAAGAAGTTCTAGTTATAAGAAATTATAATCGTATAATTTCTTATATAACAAAATAAAAAGTTTATAAGGAAAGATTTACGATCCTTTTACATAATTATTTATTAATAATAATAATTTTAAAAATAATTTTTATTCACTTTTTTTAAACCAAGTTGAAAATATAGCTCATGCTCTTTCATTTGACACCTGTGGAATGGTTCTAACGTCATTTTCTTCTGACTTATGTTATTGCAAAAAAATGCTCTCTGGAATAAACAATTTGAATAAAATTTAAACAATTGAATGAATCCCTTTTAAATTTTTATCACATACTAAGCACAAAAGAACCCTTATTTGACAAAAATTTCAAAGCTGTACACTATTTTTTACAACAGTAATTGAGAAAATATTTTTTTTGCAATTCCGACCTTTTTTCGCAATTATATTAACAATAAATGAGTATATCAAACTTTGTAATACGTTATTTTACAGCTTTTTCCATAGTCTCGAAGAAATTTGTACTAAAAAAACCATAAGTTTTCCTGTTTTCCATTGATTTGAAAAAATAGTGAAAATTCCATTTTTTGACACTTAATTGTTTATAAATAAAATTGGTCGCCAGATCCTACGCAGGAAATAGTTACAATTTGCTCTTATAGGTATTACCTGTCGAAAAAACGCTTCAGTACCCTGGCTGTTCAAGTGTCATGGAAAAAACCTTATTACCCTGGACTACAATGCTAATAAAAGATTGATGACATCGAAATGATTAGACAAATCAACTAAAATGACTAGATACAGAACATTGATTGGAATCGTAGAAACTTTAGTAATGACAAAAAAAGATGGACAACTCAGGACATTCGAAAGAAAGATACTGAGAATAGTAGGTTGATGGCCCGGTGCAAAAGGAAGACGCCACTTGGAGACTCAGGAGAAACGACGAGGTTAATGCATTAAATGGAGTGTGTGAAAAGTCAGACTGTCATGGATGGGACATGTCCAAAGTCAAGAAGATGCAAAAACAGTAAAAAATATTAGAATGGAAAACTAGAAAATGGGTGGCCTAAAGCGAGACGGTTGGATGAGGTAGAAGACGATCTGAAAACAATAAATAAAAGATAATGTAGAAGAAAGGCACAACAGAGATCTGAATGGAAGGACATAGCCAGATATGCAAAGATGCATCCAAGGTTATGATGCCAAAAGAAAATTCAGGTAACTTTTGTTTCAATACATATTTTTTTAATTTATTTGATTATTAAGTTATTCGAACTACTAAACCACTTCAATCTTCTAATTTAATGACTTAAATTTATTCATAACCGCCCCTCTTGTCAGTAAGTTGCTAAATAAACATTGACTTAACCACAACACCAACGGTTTTTCTCATTTCTAAAAGCCGTATATGGTAAAAAAACTAGGTTTTAACTGATGGTCACA
This sequence comes from Diabrotica virgifera virgifera, assembly GCF_917563875.1. Lineage (NCBI taxonomy): Eukaryota > Metazoa > Arthropoda > Insecta > Coleoptera > Chrysomelidae > Diabrotica > Diabrotica virgifera. Next base: position 249,239,930 of record NC_065448.1, on the reverse strand, counting down.
ACTCAAACGTAGATCAAGCAATGACTAATGGATGCATTCGAGGAAATTGACCCTGAAGCACGAAAAATAGGGCTTAAAATAAATGAAACAAAAACGAAGTACATTACCGTCAAAATAACATCTGACAATGAGTATATGTATCTCAATAGACCATTGAACGTGTGGATGCCTTTTCATACCTGAGGACAGAAATCAATCAGAAGAATTCCGTGAATAGTGAAATTAATGCACCACTTTCCAGTGTTGATCGTATAGACCAGGGCATTTAGCCCAAAATAAATAATTTTTTAAATACAGCACCTAGAGACTTGCAGTTTTTTGCATTATGTTCAGGATGATGTCAGGAAAAAAGTCTACTATTCAAAAATGGGTGGAAATGCATAACTGCACTGTAAAGTGCATAAAATGCATCCAAAATTGCATAAATATAAAAATAAAGTCAAAGTCAGTATACTAAGGAACAAAATTTATTATCTGGGGGGTTTTTGGGGTCACTGAATACGATTACGCCATCATAACTGACCTCTGGATCACCTGGTGCTCAAAGTCATGGCAAGAGACGTCATCCTCTGGAGTTTCGATGATTTTCGACATTAAATCAATGCAAACGGATTACTCACGGGTTTTAGGGGTCGCTAAATACGAATATGCCATCAGAATTTACCTCCGGAGTACCTAGTGCCCAGGGTCGCTACTAAGGCAAGTCATCTTCTGGAGTTTCGAGGGATTTCGGCACTAAATTGATGCAACTGGACTATTCAGGGGGTTTTTGAGGTGGTTAAACACGAATATGCCATCAGAACAGACCTCTTGATCACCTGGTGTCCAAGGTCACTGCAAGCGACGTCATCTTCTGGAGTTTCGAGGGTTTTCGGTATCAAATTGATGCAAATGGATTACTTACGGGTTTTTGAGGTAGTTAAATACGAATATGCCATCAAAACCGACTCCCTGTGCACGTGGAGCCCAAGTTCACTGCAAGGTGCGTCCTCTTCTAGAGTTTGAGAGATTTCGACATTAAATTGATAAAAATGGATTACTCGGGGGGTTTTTGAGTCGTTAAACACGAATATGCCACCATAACAGACCACCGGATTACCTGGTGCTCAAGGTCACTGCAATGGATGTCATCTTCTGGATTTTCGAGGGTTTTCGGCTTAAAATGGATGCAAATGATTTACTCGGTGGGTTTTTGAGGTCGCCAAACACGAATATGCCATTAGAACAGACCCATGAGGCACCTGGTGACCATGGTCACTGCAAGGGACTGACTGTGCTATTCAATTTTCTTACTTATGTATATATAAAATTTATATAAACTTTATTTATATCTGACAATATTTTTTCTTTATTTATTTCCAGATCGATTTACTATATTCTATTATGACAATGTTATTATGCGTTGGCGTTATTATTGATCATAATAATCACTAGATATTCCAGAACCCTTCATCTAAGTCATACTCGTGTTCACCAACCCCAAAAACCCAAAAGTAATTTGTTTGTATGAGTTTGGTACCGAAAACTCACGCAACTTCAGAAGATAACGTGCTTTGGGCACCGGGTGCTCCAGTGTGTGTTCTAACTGCGTGTTCGTATTCAGCAACACAAAAAGCCATTAGAAATCCGTTTGAATTCATTTAGTACCGAAAACTTTCGAAACTCAAGAAGATGGCGTGCCCTAGGTACCAGCTGGTCCGGTGTCTGTTCTGATCGCATATTCGTGTTCAGCAACCCCAAAAACCTATAAGTAATCGGTTTGCGTCAATATAGTACCGAAAAACCTCGCCCAGAGGATAACGCCCCTTGCAGTGACCGCGGTTACCAGGTGCTACGATGGTCTGTTTTGATCGCATGTTCATGTTTAACGACTTTAAAAAACCCCGAGTAATTCATTTTCATCAATTTAATGCCGAAATACCTCAAAACTTCAGAAGATGACGTCTCTTGCAGTGACCTTGGGCACCAGGTGCACAAGGTGTCGATTCTGATGGCATATTCGTGTTTAGCAACCTCAAAAACCCTCCAGTAATCCATTTGCATCAATTAAATGCCGAAAATCTTCGAAACACCAGAAGATGACGTATACTAGTAGCGATCCTCGGCACCAGGTACTCCGGAGCTCAGTTTTGATGACATATTCGTGTTTACCGACCCCAAAAAACCAGTGAGTAATCCGTTTACATCAATTTATTGCCGCAAACACTCGAAACTCCAAAAGATTACGTGCCTTAGTAGCGATCTTGGGCACCAGGTTCTCCGGAGTTCAATTCTGATCGCATATTCGTGTTTGGCGACCCCAAAAACCCGTAACTAATCCATTTGCATTAATTTAATACCGAAATCCCTCGAAACTCCAGAAGATGACGTCCCTTGCAGTGACATTGCGCACCAGGTAATCCGGTGGTCTATTCTGATGTTATATCCGTGTTTAGCGACCTCAAAAACCCCCCGAGTAATCCGTTTGCACCAATTTGATACCGAAAACCCTCGAAACCCCAGAAGATGACGTCCCTTGCCGTGACCTTGGGCACCAGGTGATCCAGTGGTCTGTTCTGATGGCAGATTCGTGTTTAACCACCTTAAAAAACCCCCGAATAGTCCAGTTGCATCAATTTAGTACCTAAATCCCTTGAAACTCCAGAAGATGACTTGCCTTAGTAGCGACTCTGGGCACCAGGTACTCCGGAGGTCAATTCTGATGGCATATTCGTACTTAGCGACCCCTAAAACCGGCGAGTAACGCGTTTGCATCGATTTAATGCCAAAACCATCGAATCTTCAGAAGATGACGTCTCTTACAGTGACCTTGGGCACCAGGTGATCCGGAGGTCAGTTCTGATGGCGTAATCCTATTCAGTGACCCCAAAAACCCCCCAAATAATAAATTTTGTTCCTTAGTATACTGATTTTGACTTTATTTTTGTATTTATGCAATTTTGGATGCATTTTATGCACTTTACAGTGCAATTATGCGTTTCCACCCATTTTTGAATAGTAGACTTTTTTCCTGGCGTCATCCTGAACGCAATGCAAAAAACTGCAGGTCTCTAGGTGCTGTATTTAAAAAATTATTTATTCGGGTGTTTTTAGTGCTAAATGCCCTGGTCTAGTACATAATATCTACGCTACGATGCTCACGAAAGATTGAAGACGTCGAAATTATTAGACAATTACAATACCAAAATGGCTAGATACAGAACATTGATTAGAATCGTAGTAACCTATGGTTATGAAACCTGGGTAACGGCAAAAAAGGATGAAGCCCAACGTAGGGTACTCGAGAGAAAGATACTGAGAAAAGTATATGGCCCGGTGCAAGAAGAAAATGGCGCGTGGAGAATCAGAAGAAACGATGCGGAAAATAAATTGAACGGAGGATATGATATAAGATTTTTGAAAAGACAAAGACTGTAATAGCTGGGAGGTGTCCAGAGACAAGAAGATGCAAAAACAGCAAAAAAATATTACAATGGAAACCGATACAATGGCGAAAGAAAGAAAGACCAGAACGAGATGGTTGGATGAGGTGGAAAACGATCTGAAAACCATGAATATAAGATGATGGAGGAGAAAGACACAAGAGAGATATGAATGGAAGGACATATACTCTGGGTTAATTAGCAAAATTCATGGAAAAGTTATTTACCAGCAATTTTATTGCTGGAGTCGAATTGTTGGATCCTATATATTAATAATATAGGTATGCAAAGTCCGCAAATAGTGTGCTACTTTTTTTATAAACAAAATGGCGCCGACAAATCGTATTTTTTTCAATTATTGCTCTATAACTCCGAAGATTTTAACTTTACAACAAAAACACCAAATAAAAATTCACCGCAATTAAATTCTGCATAGAGATATGTTTTTCACGATTTGCTCCGACGAAAATTTTCCTCGGAAAATGCGGGTTTTCCTAACAAAAACTATAATTTTCAAATAAAGTTTTAGGTAAGTAATTATTAATCAATAATTAAATAACATAGTGACATCAAAGATTTCTTGGTATAGATTGTAATTCCAGAAGCCGGTGAAAATTAAACGAATATTGTAGCAACAATTCAATTGTTAATTATCAATTTACGATCGCAATAATAACCAAAATAATCATGATACATTGATCAAACTTATAAAGATTATAAAGATGAGATGCTTGCTTTACTATTTTATCGACAAAATATAAATTTTTCTTTTTTTTGCATAATGTTTAAATTTTGAAAAAAAAAAATAGTTATAATACGTTGGTCTAATTAGTAAAGTACACAGAAAGGTTATTTACCAGCAATTTTATTGCTGGAGTCGAATTATAGGATCCTATATATTATTAATATAGGTATGCAAAGTCCGCAGATAGTGTGCTACTTTTTTTATAAACAAAATGGCGCCGACAAATCGTATTTTTTTCAATTATTGCTTTTTAACTCCGAAGATTTTAACTTTACACCAAAAACACTCAAATAAAAATTCACCCCAATTTAATTCTACATAGAGGCATATTTTTCCCGATTTGCTCCGACGAAAATTTTCCTCGGAAAATGTGGGTTTTCCCAACAAAATCTCGAATTTTCAAATAAATTTCTTCGGCCAGTAATTATTTATCAATAATTATATAGCTTGGTGAAATAAAAGCTTTCTTGGTATAAATTATAAATTCAGAAGCCGGTTAAAATGAAACGAATATTTTAGCAACAATTCAATTGTTAATTAACAATTTACAATCGCAATAACAACCAAAATAATCATGAGACATTGATCAAACTTAGAAAGATTATAAAGGTGTGATGCCTATTTAATATTTTGTCGACAAAATATAAATTTTTCATTTTTTTTGCATAATCTTTAAATGTTTAAAAAAAATTGTTATAAACAAATTAACATTTCTTAGAAATTGTTTATTATATTCTAATTTTAAAAAATACTTAAAATGCGTATTTCATGGGTCTTGAAAATGAATGCTTTAAAAAAAATTTTCAACCATTTGCAAAAAAGTTAGGAAACAGCAAAATAAATATACGATATCTCCATTGTTTATAATTTGTTTTAATTGTTTCAAAGCTTAAAAGTGAGTATATGGTACAATCTTTTTTTTTTTTTTTTTTTTTTTTTTTTTTTTTTTTTTTTTTTTTTTTTTTTTTTGGGAGGTGGGAATCTTCTCAAGACCGTCTGGGAAGGTGTCCCAGGTGTGTCGGATTCGGTCCGTCCTATCTGTATCACGGGCCGCCTACCGACTAAACCCACCCCCTCTTTTCTCCAGCCGACGGGTCTGGGACCGCTCTTAGCGAGCATATCTGACCCGTCGACCTTACTCATATCTCCCCTCCGGCACTCCTAGCGTGCATTCCATGAATCAGTTGGCCCCCGGGTCGACCCCCCGCCCACGCCCCGCACCAGGCCAGTCAGCGTAGCGACCGTCTGGCGCAACCCGTGCGCAGGTAGGGCGACAAGGAGGCCCCCAATCCCGGATAAAAACAGCCAGAAGATGTCAGTTGGCAGTTACGAGCAACTCCAGTCGTTCATACTTTCATCTATGCACTCTTTCTCGTCCGCTCCTTCATACTTTCTCTCATTCAACTCCAATCATTCATACTTTCATCTATGTAAGCTTACTCATCCACCCATTCAGTTCGGAAATTAAAATGGGACAGTCGATGGTAAAACGATACAAGACATAACACAAAGGACTAAACGAGAGTGAAAAAAGAGAAGAAAAGAGCAGAGATAAAATGAGAGAAGAGAAAAGAAAGAGAAAAGACATAACGAAAAAGGAAAGAAAAAATAAAGGACAGTGAAGAAAGAAAAGATAGAACACATAGACAGGAAAAACCAAAAATAAAAATTGTTGGAAAGAAATATTAACTTATGTAAATAAAATTAAAGAGGTAAATAAATAAAATACGATAAAATAAATAACTAAAAATATGAAAAAGTAAAATAAGTAAATAAAAAAATAAAAATAAAAATGGGCAGTCAGCGTGGTTTGGATGTAAAGGGTCCGCCCCCCGCTGGTTGCCCGATCACAACACAAACACATTTTAAGAAAATAAATATAAAGCGGTCATCCCGCTTGCAGCCGCCTCTCTTTCTCTTCTTTGTGCTTTATTGTCTTTGTGACGAAGGCAATGATCAGCTCAAAGTCTCGTTTGCTGTCGATAGCTCTATCGATCAGCTCATGAGGCTCGCCTAGTGGAGATCCCAGGCCCAGCTGCAGTTCGGTACGCCCCGCGCGATAGGCAGGGCATACGAACACGACATGCCGCGCGTCATCCACCACACCACACTCGGGACATAGATCGTCCCTAGTTTTCCCAATACGGTGGGTATATTGTCGAAACGATCCATGCCCCGTCAGAAACTGTGTAAAGTAGTAGTTGACGCGCCGATGCCGACATCCGTACCACCTCACTACATCCGGGATCAGGGATCTCGTCCAGGCGGCCCTTCCGACTTCGGCTGCCCATTCCCTCTGCCACGTCTCTAAACTTCTAGCTTTCTCCAGTGGTCCTGAACCTATCGCCCCGTTGCCCCTTCGGTACATTTGGACTCTCTCCCTGGCCAGGATGTGCACCGGCAGAGAACCAGCCACTACCTGTAAAGCAATGGTTGATACAGTCCTGTACGCGCTGCACACTCTGATCAGGGGTTTCCTTTGAGCCCTCAGAAGCATGTCTTTATACTTTTTCATCCGGAGGACCTCATGCCACACTGGGGCCCCGTATAATATTATGGATAATATTGATTGTAACATCATTAGCCTCTTCTGGGATCCGGGCCCCCCTATATTTGGCATTAGTTTATTCAGCGTTGAGGTCCTCTCCTCCGCCTTTCGACATGCTTCTATCACATGTTGTCCAAATGTCAATCTCTCATCCAAAGTTATGCCTAAATACCTTACTGTCCGTTGGGGTCTTATTTCGGAACCTTGATATCTGAAAACTGTATCATCTCTTTTTCTTGGTCCCCTCAAGATTATTATTTCTGTCTTTTCTACTGCTAACTTTAAATCGTTTTTCTCTATCCACGCCGCGGTCTTCTCTATAGCTTTATTTACTTTTTCCGTTATACCCCGACTCATATCATCTTCCACCAGTAAGGCTAGATCGTCCGCGTATGCTATCGCTCTAACTCCTGTTCTCTTGTGAATTTCTAGTACCCCGTTATATAATATATTCCAAAGTAAGGGTCCCAGGACTGACCCCTGGGGTACTCCCGCGGTCATTTGTTTCTTTTTCTTCTTCGATATGCATACGGATCTCTCAGATAGATAGTCCTTAATTATGTTGGACAAATATTCCGGAGCACCACATTCGCCTATTCGGTTCACTATGAGGCCCCAGTTTGCTGAATTAAAAGCGTTTTTTATGTCCAACAGAACAAGGACCACCCATCTTTTCTTGCTTGTCTTAGCCGCATCCCTTATCCAGGTAGCGGCATCGACTGTCGATCTACCTTTTCTAAACCCATATTGTTGACTAGATAAAACTCTCTTATCTTCCAACATGCCCTCCAGCCTCCTCTTGACAAGTCCTTCATAGAATTTACCAAGACAGTCCAGGAGGCATATTGGCCGATAAGAAGTTGGTGAATCAGGGGGTTTCCCAGGCTTTAGGAGTAGAACCAAGTTCGCTTCCTTTAAGTCCCTGGGAAACTCTTGTTTCTGCAGTAACTCATTACATATTTTTCTGATCAAACCTGGTTTCTCTGTTGCTATAATCTTTATTGCCTCTGGTGGCAGCCCGTCAGGGCCGGGAGCTTTCCCTGTCTTCATTTCCTGACCAGCGGTTTTTATTTCCTCTTCCGTGAACTCCTCGACCATGGTAGGAAATACCTTAATAAAATTCTGTGGTTCCTTAGTGGGGAAGAGGAGCTCAGCTGATTTCATCCGCTGGTCTTCGTCGAGTCTATATGGGGCCATTATCTTCAAGGTTTTCATTGTAATCCTGTATGCGTCGCCCCATATATCCTCGTCCAGTGCTTTTATCAGGGTCTGCCACTTTTCCTTTTTCTCTCGTTTTATTTTATTATTTAATGTTTTCTTTAAGTCTTTATATATTTCTTTGAGCTCGAGGTTGCCCTGGCTTCTCGTGTAAATCCTTCGAGCTCTGAGGCATCTCTCCCGTAAACCTTCTATCTCATCCGTCCACCAGTAGGGGGATTTTTTATCATTTTTCTTCTTAACGGTGGCCAACTTTGCTGCATTTTGTAAAGCTCTTCTCAGTTGGTCAAGGTCAGAAATCTCTTCTTCGTTTATTTTTCTGACCTCCGATAGGTACTTGCTTTTATTGAAGTATGATTCTGTGTGACCTATCGTCCGTTTTAATCCCCCTTTAACCTTTATCTCATATTGTATGTAACGGTGGTAGGTAAATAATTGATCGTCGAGGACGTCCCATCCGTGCACCTTTCTGGATAGCCCTTCGCTTGCGAACGTGACGTCAATATGTGATTGGCTGGCCCCCCTTACGAATGTAGGTTTGTCGTTGTTTAATACTTGGAGGCCAGCCTGGGCTATCCATTCATTCCATAGTTCCCCCTTTTTGTCGTTTATGGGGGAACCCCATAATCTGGACTTCGCATTAATGTCCCCGGCGATCAATATTTCTTTTTCGCTTATGGCGGTGCTCATTATTTCATCAACGATGGCTTCGTATCTCATCATAGGGATGTTCGGAGATATGTAGCATGCCAGGAGGCTGAAACCCTTCAACCTGATGAGGATATGATTCCCCCCCCTGACAATGCTCTGCACTCCCACATCCCTATTTCTAATGAACACCGCCACGTTCTTTCCATTGTCTTGAATCCAACCACCGCCCGACGTAATCTTTATGTTTGGTTCGGGGACGATGAGCAGGTCTATGTCTAGCTTGCAGGCTTTTGCGAGGACAAGGTCGTGCGCTCGACGCGCCCTGCCCACGTTTACCTGCAAAATCCGTATACCAGGTTGATCCTTGAGGTCCACTTTGGTTCAGTTCCCTGAGGTCGTTTCTGCAACGGATTCGCGTCTTTCTACTGAATTAAAATTCCTACAAACTACAAAAAATAAATAAATATATATAAATAAAATAAATAAGTTGGTAAAATAGTTAAAATTTGTATAAATAAAATTATTTAATAAATAAATTATATAAATAGGTAAAGAGAATAAATAAAATGAAATAAATAAAATAAATAAATGAAATATATAAACAAAATTTGTATAGATAAAATAATGGGGTGTTTGATTTTCAATAGAGTCTATTCTTCGCGAAACTCTGTGAGAGGTGGCTTCCTGTTTCACTGGTGGACCGTATAGGGGCCCACTCCCGTTCTCCAGAAAGCAACCTCTCACCTTTTCACTGTTCTTTCTATTTTTATTTTTATTACTCACCCTTCTGGAGTTCCCCATTTCTTCCCCTGCCGTACACCCACGCCCTATAGGCTGGGCATTGCATACGGTCCATCCTGTGTCCCTCTTCTTTACAGGTTAGACAGTATGACGCACTGCTACACTGTACCGCAGTATGTCCCGTTTTAAAGCAGTTGTAGCAGCACGCTACCCTGCTCTCCCCCTTACATTCGTAGGTGTTGTGTCCATAGTGAAGACACTTGTAACACCTTGTGGGGGTGTATCTTTCCATTATAGGGCATGACACCCAGCCTATCACTATCGCATTATATTTGCGTAGCTCCTCCGCTTTTGTAGGGCGCACGGCTATGGTGGCAACCTGCTCCCCTTGTCCATTTGTTCTTAGCATTTTTATACTTACCTCTTCTTTGGGTATTCCCGTATAGACCTTAATGGCATCGTGCAAAATTTCTTCTGTGACCCCTGGGTGCAGTTTAGTAATCGTGAAATTATGCTCCTTTCTCCTAATTGCCATATTCATGCCGGACATCCTAGTATCCATTTCCTTTCTTAGCTTTTCAGCAGCTCCCTTCCCCTTTAATTTTACGAGGATATCCCCCCCGTCTGTCTTCTTCATCCTGTCTACTTTAATTCCAATTTTTCCTATATCGATCTTTTGGTTCATTTCCTTCAAGACGTCGGTATATTTCTTCCCACCAGTTTTGATTAGAAGGGCCTCTTCATGTTCTTGTCTAGCCCCTTTATCCATTTCTTTCCCTCTAATCACGATTTCCCACGTTATATTTTCTCCCCGACCCACGAATTCTAAGGCTTTCCGCACGTTTTCTTTATTTATTTCATTATTTATGATTACGCGAATTGTTTCCGGCGGTTCTTCCCTCTCTTTGATTTTCTTCATGGCCCTCTCGGCCATTTCATACATACCTTGCTTCCTAGTTTTTGCTACGTACGTGTACCACAGCCTTTTTCCGGTGGCCATGGAACTTTTTTTCACATTTTCTATATATTCAATGCTTCCCTCTTTACAACCTTCAATAATTTCATAAACATCTTCCCTGATTGTGCGTATGGCGCTTTCTACCCCTCCCTCTTTTATATCGTTATTCGTTACTATCAAACATTCCTTCTTCTCTATCGTGTCTTGTAGGCCCCCCTGTTCCCATTTTGTTTTTTCGTATACTTTTTCTTCCCATTTCTTTTTGTATATTTGACTAAAATGATTAATGTTCCCCCCTTCGTTTAGGACTCTTAATATTTTTTCCGTTTCTTTTTTTTGTCTTTCCTGTTTTATTTTGATTTTACATTGTTCGCATTTCGTGTCTTCTTCCTCCCTTTGTGTCGTTTGATTTTGGGTTTGGCTAGTCTTGTTTTGTATGGTTGTTATTTCCCCTATTAACTTTCTCGCTTTCGCCTTTTTTTCTCCTTCTATGGATCCATTAGCATTTAGGATTTCTAGTACCTCCTTTAGCTTTCTTTGGATCCTCTCATTTTCGGTTTCCTCGGAATATGTTAGGCTTTCTTCTCGCTTCTCTTTCTTGAATTTTTCATTTATTTCGAGGCTATCCCCTTTCCTTTTTTTATTTTGTTTTATTTCTTCTTTATCCGCCTCATCGAACAGAAGAGCCGACAAGACGCTCTCTTCTGTGTCTTGCCACTGTAGATTCCTTTGCTCTTCTTTTTCCCTTTTGGCTTCTGTTTCTTCCTCTTCTTCTATTTGCACTGAAGAATCATTCTCCCCTTTATCTTCTTCTTCTTTCTCTTCTTCTTTGTTGATTTCCTTTACCATATCATCCCCTACCAGTGTCGAGTGTTTTGGGGTACATGACCTGTTCATCTTTGGCTGCCTATTATGCCACTCCAACATTTCTTCTTCGAATCTTCTTTGTTCCTCTTCTTCTGATCTGCCGTCTTGCGGCTGTTCTTCCCTATTCTCATGTTTCTTGGTTAATTCATCGTCCTTTTTCACTTGCCTGTAGTCATCTTCCTGTTTTCCTATTTCTTTTTTTGTTTTTGTAGTATCCATATAAGTCCCACGAGTCGGGACGTGTTACATGTCCGGCGCGGCAGTGCGCCCTTACCGCGCTAAGACTGCATTACTTCGGGAGGTCGCCAGGTATCCCGAAGGGATCGTTTGCGATGCTCTAACCCTCGCATCTCTCATATCTTTGGCACGATGCCTTCCACCGTGATAGTGGGGATTATTTTATTGAGGTTTACTCCTCTAGGCTTTTTATCACGGTTGCCTCCGGACGCAGTGGCAGTCTGTATTCACAGGCTACCTGGAATTTCCGCGTAACTGCTGCCTCCCCTGTCACGCGGGATTTGGAATGGATATGTGGTAGGAAAGGTACTTTGGTGGGGTAAGACATGGCGACTACTCGCAGTGGGTATGTCGAGAAAGTTCTCGAATAAAGATTTGTGATCGGAGTTCGACGTAGAGCCCCAGCATGGTGCGTGGGGCTCCCCCTCGACCTCCGGCAACAATGCTGGAGTGGGCGAGAATAACTTTAGGGATTAGAGTAGTCGTAGGGAAGTTGGAAGGTGAAATACAATAGCTGAAGGCGAAGGCGTCGCAACTGCTCACCTCAGTTGCGACGCCTTTTAGCGTCCAGCGGCGGTGTCCGGCGCTCACCCGGTGCACAGTCGCTGGACGCTGGGACTGTTCTTGGTTTCATCGGTCGTGCTCCCCTCACAGTTTTAGGGACCACGACCGGTTACTCGGCCCTCCCACCGTCGTCGAGGTAGAAATACAGCCCCGGGGAGGGATATGGTACAATCTAATTACTCACAAAGAATGTCAAAAATTAGTGCAATGGTTATATTTTAATCAAAGATTAAAAATACTTTTTTTTTTTTGTAATTTTTAGCGCGAAAATAGGCTTGGTACAGAGCCGGAGATAAAATGTTCACTCGAAGCGACTGACACGCTTAAACTCTGCGCGAGTTGTGTATGTGGGCGGGTAGCTACGGTACTGTATTATTCTACTTTCGCGCGTGTAAATTACAAAAAAATATATTTATAATCTTTAATTAAAATATAACCATTAAGCTGATAATCGATATTGTTTTATAAATAATTAGCTTGTACTTTAAACTCACTTCTACGCTTTTAAAAATTAAAAAAAATTATTAACACCGTAGTAATAGTATGTTTATTTTGCTGTTTCATAACTTTTTTGCAAATGGTTGCAAAAATGTTTTAAGGCATTCATTTTCAAGATATTTGAAATGCGCATTTTAGCTATTTTTTAAAATTATAATATAATAAAAACTTTCTGAGAAACGTTAATTTGTTTATAACTATTTCTTTTAAACATTTAAAGATTATGCAAAAAAATAAAAAATTTATATTTTGTCGACAAAATGTTAAATAGGCATCTCATCTTTATAAAATTTCAAAGTTTGATCACTGCATCATAATTATTTTGGTTATTATTGCGACCGTAAATTATTAATTAACAATTGAATTGTTGCTAAAATATTCGTTTAATTTTAACCAGCTTCTGGAACTATAATCTAAACCAAGAAGTCTTTTAAGTCACCAAATTATTTAATTATTGGTAAATAATTACTTATCTAAAACTTTATTTGAAAATTAAAGATTTTGTTGGGAAAACCCGCATTTTCCGAGGAAAATTTTCGTCGGAGCAGATCGGGAAAAACACGTCTCTATGCAAAATTTAATCACGGTGAATTTTTATTTGAGTGTTTTTGTTGTAAAGCTAAAATCTTCGGAGTTCTAGAGCAATAATTGAAAAAAACACGATTTTCGGGCGCCATTTTGTTTATAAAAAAAGTAGCACACTATCTGAGGACTTTGTATACCTATATTATTAATATATAGGATCTTATAATTTGATTCCAGCAATAAAATTGCTGGTAAATAACTTTTCCCAAAAAAGGCCTATTCTCCGATAATCAGCCCAGACTAATAGCCGTACAAGCAAAGACTCATTTAAGGTTATGATGCCAAAAGAAGATTGACAATATGTAACTTTTCTTTCATTACTTATATTTTTTATAATTTATTTGATTATTATTCGAACTACTAAACTGCTTCAATCTTCTACTTTAATGTGTCTTAAATTTATTCATAATCGCAACCTCTCCTCCTGCCATTAAGTTGCTAAATAAACATTGACTTAACCACACCACAACATCAACGGTTTTTCTCTTTTCTAAAAGTTTACCGTATATGGTAAAAAAACTAGTTTTTAACTGATGGTCATAAATCTAACGTGGATTACGCATTCAGGGGACGCTAAATTTCTGAAAAATATTTATATTGCTTAAGAGTCAAGATTCAATATATTATTAGCATTGCGAATTCCTTAAATGTTTTCACCTGATATGCCGCCAGCATTTATAAGTACGTTGTTCATATTTCACGGAAATGTTTGTTGGGCATATGTGGGTACAGTACACACTAATGCAGATACGGACTACCATTAAACTATGAGAAAGTAAGATTAGATTTTTAATTAAATTATTGGAGTGCGTTAGTAGGAGTACGTTTACTGAGTTTTCTGTAGGTATACAGTAAGCGTCACGCTAGTAGACACATGGGTACTTAATTTTTAGGCGTAGGATAATCCGGCCCTGTTTTCACCTGCGACTTTCATGTCTGTCATGTCCTACGACTATCATGAAACTATTTCAAGTAATTGTTTTTCCATACAAAAAATTAACTAATTAATAGTTAAAACATTAATTAATATAGTCTGTTCGCTAAACTCAGACGCAACTTTCTAGATATTTTAGTCGGTAATTTTGCCAATTTTAGTAAAATTGGCAAAAAATAATTACTAAATAGTTAACAATCACTAAATAGTTAGTAATTTTGCCAATTTTTGCAAAATTGGCAAAAAACAAAAAAATTATCGACTAAAATATCTAGCCAGTTGCATCTGAGTTTAGCGAACCGACTATACAGGGTGATCAACTTCTGTGACAAAGTCCAATATATCTGTTATTATAAAATATATGAAAAAAGTTGTTAATAAAAGTTATAGACACCTTTAATGTACACATTTTAAAATTAGTGAGAAATATACAGGGTCCTCCATAACACGGTGCCAAACCAAAGTTATGTTTTTTTAAATGGAACACCCTATATTTTATTCAAAATCTTATTTCTCTACATTTTTCTGATTAAAAAGATATAACACTTGTCTAGGGTTATACTGAGTGTTTCAAAGTTATGAGCACTTTCATCAAAAAATCATGCTGATTTGATCGCCCTGTATGATTCAAACAGTATAATATAGACTTATTTTTTTACTGCTGTTGACTGTCAATATTAAAATAGTTTTGCAAAAACGTACAATTTTTTTATCACTACACAAATTGTATACAGGGTAAATCAAAATGCAAATAAAAGATTTTCTTCATATTTTTAAATGGAACACCCTGTATTTTATATTACCATCGAAAAGTTCTTTCATTATACTTGCATATCTTTTAAATATTCCCTATACCTAAAGTTATTAGTTTTCGAGATATTTTAGTTTTATTGTTGATAACTCATAGATACGTTTATTACGATAAATTAATTACCCTTAATATTAGAAACCTCCAATGAGTTTGTTAATGATAATTAAAATTAGACTGCATTTCATTTTTTCTCCAAGTTTATGGTAAATTCTATACAATAACGACAATTTTATATTTAATAACAAAATGATATTAATTTTACGCGAAGAAATGGGAACTATAAATTGCTGCAAGTTCTTGTTTAAGGTGGCTTTGAAATAATTGACACAAGAACTGTCAGATGTAAGATTTTAATTATCTGTACGTTTTTATTTTTGTTATTGATTATAATTGTTTGCCATATTGTTATAATTGGTACCTAACAATGAATTTTAGTCGTGAAGAAATGACAGACATGATATGGATTTTAGGAGAGTGTTTCAAAAACTCATTAGTTGCCACAAGAATTTATAAGGAACGGTGTCCATAGCGTCAACAACCAAACAAGAGAGTATTTGACAACTTATTAGACATGTTTAATCGTACTGGTTCTGTTTATGAAGCAAAGGAAAAAACAAAAATCATTATTACGCATGAAAATGAAATAAATGTTTTACTGCCTGTTACAGAAAATCCTCATACAAGTATTCAAAATATTACAAGAGAGCAAGATATAAGTTATGGATCTATCCAAAACATACTCAAGAAAAACAACATGCACCCATATCATATACAATTACATCAGGCACTTGTTGGGGATGATTTCGAACGAAGAGTACAATTTTGTCAATGGTCACAACAACAAATAGTTATGCAGAGAGATTTTTTTGAGTTTGTTCTTTTTTTTTTTGGAGACGAGGCAACATTCCACAAAAATGGTAGTGTAAAAAGACACAATTTTCATTATTATTCCACAACCAATCCGTACTGTGCTCAGACACATAGTCAAACGAGATGGTCCTTAAATGTTTGGGGTGGAAGTATAGGCAATTACGTTATAGGTCCTTTTTTGTTTGAGGTATCGGTAAATGGTGAGGTTTATTTAAATTTTCAAGTGAATCATTTACCTATTCTACTTGAAAATGTACCATTAAACATCCGCCAACATATGTGGTAGCTTCACGACGGAGCCCCTGCTCACCACAACGTACTTGTCAACGGTGAACTCGATGAACTTTTTCCTGAAAGATGGATAGGAAGAGATGGGCCAATTCGCTGGCCACCCAGATCACCAGAATTAAACGAAATTGACTTCTTTTTTTGGGTTATATTCAATACGTAGTGAATAGTACACATCCAACAATAGTTGACGATATGAAAATAAGGATTCAAAACGCCTTTTAAAGTGTCACACAACAAATGCTTACAAACATCAGTAGGTCTTTCGAAACCCGTCTCCAGGCTTGTGTAGACGTTATGGGAGGTCATTTTGAACACCTTTTATAACATAGGAAGTAAGTTGAACATTTTTTTTATTTAATTTAGTTTTTTTAATAAATTTGAATAAATTACAGTATTGTTATTAATAACTAAGTAATACATGCTGTTATCGACAATAAAACTAAAATATCTCGAAAACTAATAACTTTAGGTATAGGGAATATTTAAAAGATATGTAAGTATAGTGATAGAACTTTTCGAAAATAATATAAAATACAGGGTGATCCATTTAAAATTATGAAGAAAATCTTGTATTTACATTTTGACTTACCCTGTATACAATTTGTGTAGTTACAAAAAAATTGTACATTGTTACAAAACTACTTTAATATTAATAGTCAAAAGCATTAAAAAAATAAGTTTATATTACACCGTTAGAAACATACAGGGCGATCAAATCAATATGATTTTTTAATAAAAGTGCTCGTAACTTTGAAACACTCAGTATAACCTTAGAGAAGTGTTATATTTCTAGAATCAGAAAAATATAGAGAAACCAGATTTTGAATAAAATACAGGGTGTTCCATTTAAAAAAACATAACTTTGGTTTGGCATCGTGTTATGGAGGGCCCTGTATATTTCTCACTAATTTTAAAATGTGTAAATTAAAGGTGTCTATAACTTTTATTAACAACTTTTTTTCATATATTGTATAATAACAGATATATTGGACTTTGTCACAGAAGTTGATCACCCTGTAGTATTGCTACTCTGCCTTAAAAAAGCTTTATTCACATACCAACAATATTATAACTTTTACGACTTTAACACAATGACAACTATAAACTTCAAATATAAACTTCAAAAAGAACTGTTCTATAAAATGTCAACTGTTTATGTTTATAGTGGTTTCTATCATACAGAGTGGGTCTGCAATTTGGAATAAATTCAATATCTCAAATACTAATTGCTTTTTTAAAAATTGCTCAGACCCGTCGATTAGTATTTCAAATTGTTCTTTTTTACATACAATAAAAATGTACACGGGGTGTCCCAATTTAGAGATATGACGTCATCGTTGATTTTCTTAAATGGCAACACTGTTATTTTGGTAGCTATTTTGATAGGGTGTGTAAAGTTATACACAACCGCAAAATTTCAAATTTTTACTCCCTACCATTTACAAGATAATAAAAAAATGAAAAAATACCCATGAAAGATCACATCAATCACTTATTTTGTATTTGCTGTCTTTTTCTATAACAAACGTTTGTTATTTATAGAAGAAAAAGACAGCAAATACAAAATAAGTGATTGATGTGATCGTTTATGGGTATTCTTTGATTTTTCCGACTGTATGAAAAACAAGAAGTAATCAAAAATTAATTGAATTTAATTATTTCAATTAAGCAAATGCTCATAATGTTGCCCATTGACTGTTTGACAATAATTGAGGGCAACATTATGAGCATTTGCTTAATTGAAATAATTAAATTCAATTATTATTTGCTTACTTGTTTTTCATAACTTTGTTATTTTTTATTATCTTGTAAATGGTTGAGAATAAAAATTTGAAATTTTGTAGTTATGTATAACTTTACACACCCTATCAAAATAGCTATCAAAATGACAGTGTTGCCATTTAATAAAATCAACGATGACGTCATATCTCTAAAATGGGACACCCTGTATAGATTATTATTGTATGTCAAAAATGAAAATTTGAAATACTTACTAATCGACGGGTCTGAGTATTTTCCAAAAAGCAATTAGTATTTGAATTATTAAATTGATTCCAAATTACAGACATAACTTTGTTATTTTTTATTATCTTGTAAATGGTAGAGAATACAAATTTGATATTTTGCAGTTATGTATAACTTTACACACCCTATCAAAATGGCTATCAAAATGACAGTGTTGCCGCAAGATTTTTTAGACACAAAAGTATAATTGAGTTTTCCCCGAAGAATACATAATTTTTTGGTTATTTTACTTTAAAATATTTGATTTAGAATTTGACGAATAAGAAGGTTTTTTTCGTGAGCTACAACTTTAATTTTACTGGGTCTATAGACTTATTGAATACACCATTTTTGTAGTTTTTTCGTAAGCTACATTTTTGCCAAAAATTTGTTTTGATAAAATACTTACTTTTGAGTTATTTACGAAAAATCGCCCAAAAATATGTTTTTTTTTTTGTTAAAAAATAAACATTTTCATTTGCAAATAACTCAAAAAGTATTGACTTGGTTAAAAAACTATATAGAATAAAAGATACTTAGAATTAGTTAATTATTTATCCATTTCCGGACTTATTTGAACGTATGTTTTGTCACCCCCGAGAGGGAGTGAATGTCACCCCTCAAGTAAAAGCAACAACGGCACAGGTTTAACTTTGAAGTGGAGGGTAAGTAGAACCTAAATCCAAATTTTCATTCAATTCGTTACTGACCCTGAAAATTACACGTTCTCGCCATATTTCCCGTCCATGTACTGGGTTAATTTTCAAAACTCGTTAAATAGGGCTTTTCATTCACAGTCATTTGTTTCGAGCTTCTGTCATATTATGTCGTATAATCCGTGTATATTAATATACACAGATTATACAACCTATGACAGAAGCTCGAAACAAATGACAATCGATGAAAAGACCTATTAATAACAACCACATTTGTTTGAAATTTTAAACACAACCTAATATCCTTATTATCAAATTATCATAATATTATTTTTTTTATATTATTGCAAATGTTAATAACATTTAATAATCAGTTCAAAAATGGTTGATAAAATGGTTTATACTTAATAAAATTTCCCTCTGAAATAAATCATTTTTTCATTTCTAGGCTGATACTTATTTTTACAGTTAAGTAGGTAAGTAGGTACCTACTTCAACAATATTATTCTACTTTTAAACTATACCCTTATATTATATTAAAAACAATATTTCTTTCCATAATTACTAGCAACTAACATCAATACAACAAAAGTGAACCAAAGTTTTTGTGCTTACCTTATACTTACTCAGCTTCTCATCTATCAAAACACCTTCCTAAGTATCCACAATTCCATTGAAAGTTCATTTTCACTAAAACTGTCCACTTTTTACCGATAATGTTTGACAATTCGAATGCAACACTACCGTCCACGCAATAGCTTAGAAACAAAGCAAGTCTAGAGACACATATACGAGTATAAAAACTGATCACTTTTTATGATTTTTTACTTTCCCGGCCGAAATTTTTGTTGTGACTGCACTACAGGAATATACTTTGTAGTACAATCTAAACTTAATAGTTAATAAACGATTTACCGACTTTAGATTCATTTTTCGATTTCGAATCTTGATACCGGCGTCTTAAAACTAATTATGCAATATGCAAAAGGTTCGTAAAACCGAAATGACAGCGTAGCAGCGCTAGTCAAGTTGAAAGTTTGAAACAAATTTTCAAATGAATAAATAATAAATTTTAACAAAAGATTACAGGCAGTTACTAAATAAACAATGAAAATTAATTAATTTTAATTCTTAATAATTATCAGCCAACAAAGAGTCTTGTAGACAACATAGGATTTTAAATCTGACTTTATTGGTGTAGGTATTTGACTAGTTTAGTCACCTGCGTTGCAGCTCTAGTCAAGTTAAAGATTTAAACAAATTTGCAGATGTATAAATATTTAACAAAAGATTACAAATATTTACGTAAATAAACAATGAAAATTGATTCAATTTAATTCTTAATAATTTTATTATACGCCAAGAGTTTTGTAGACAAAACAGGATTTTAAAACTGGCTTTAGTGGTTGGATTGTTATTGTTGGTGGTGTGCTTGACTAGTTTAGTGACCTGCGTTTAGTAGACGTAATGTCTAGTCTTCATGTGCAGTTGCTTCGGAAAACAATAATTATTTATATGCAATCAAAATCAAAACTGTCTTGTGAATCTTGTGGTAGTTTTGTGTAATTGAATTTTTAGCTGGTTTAAAAGTGTGATCCAAAAATGTATTGTCGCAGAGGCTGCAAAAACAGGTATCTATTATACTTGTTCTTATTTTTGTACATAGGTAACTATTGCAAATTTCGAATATCTTCAAGTATCATATAATGAGGTGTATAGCAACAAATTTTTGTCTTTTGATTACACTCTTTGAACTCAGAAATATGTTGTTAATTTCTTAAATCTGTTTTGCTACTCCGCTTTCTGCAGATTTTTCTTTCCATTTCTTCTTCCACTTTATCTCTGAAATATCTTCAGGGTATGTCTCTCGTCCTTCCTATCGGGCTTCACTCTGTGTTATTCTGTTTATCTAACATTTTTTTGTTTGCTCTTCTGACCAGGTTAATATCTTCTGTTCGATGTAGTTTTTTCTATCTGAGTTCATTCTCGCCCTTTTCTTAATCTCTATGTTATTTATTCTATCTTTTCTTGTTATTCTGAAGCTTCATCTTAGGAACTCCATCGCTGTTGCTCTTCTTTTGTTTTTAGTCATCTTATTTATTATCAAATTTCCATACCCATAGGTCAGGATACTTACCGTATATTGTTCTTTTTGCTTTTATATCTACTGATGTTCTTATTCCACATTACCTGGTTCAATTTTCGTATGCAGTCTCTTGTTTGTCCTAGTCTATTTTTTAAATCTTCTTCAGTTGTTCCTTTGTTTAATATTATGAAACCTAAATACTTATACTTGTGTGTTCCTTTGATTTTTTTACCTTCGTCTATTTTCAGTTTTTTGAAGTTATACTTCTTTAGGCGCGTTTGGGAGTAAATTTATATGTGCGCGAATTCATCAAAAGTCCTGTGCGCCGCTTAAACGTTACACGTACTCTGATTGGGTAATTACAATGACCTGTCAATAATTGTTCAATATGTCGGTTATGGGTAAACAAATGTTGTGTATATTAGCTTTTATTGTTGTGAGGATAGAAACAAAAGCAAGTTTATAATTGTAGTGTATAATTGTACCTATTTGGAAAATTTAAAATGTAAACTCACGTGCATAGAAATCGACCCACTTAAAAAATTGGTCATTTTTGCCTAAACCTGTTGGCCGATTTACGTGATTTTTTGAACATGTTATAACCTGATTCTTTAACATTGCCACTGTAATAATATTGTTGCTAAAGAGGTAAATTTTCATTGTATACCGGGTGTACCAATCAAACTGTGTTTTTTCTCAAAGTTCGCATCACCCTGTGGAATATTCTAGCATTTATAAAATACTGAAATTAAAACCCAACTATAGCCTCAGGTTTTCTTAATATTCTGTTTTTTGATTCATTCGTTTATGTTGAATAATAAAAAAGTTGGGTACTTTAACAACTAGACATGTTCTTCATCAATACACGGTGTTTCTAAATAATTGCGACCAACTTTAAGGGATAATTCTGCATGAAAAATAATGACAATGTGCATCATAAACGTATGTCCGCAAATGTTTCGTTTACGAGATACGGGATGTTGAATTTTTTCTTACAAACTGACGATTTATTTATTGCTTTAAAACCAGTTGAGATATGCAAATAAAATTTGGTGGGTTTTAAGACGTAGTTATTGCACATTTTTTGACATACAATTAAGAATTTAATATTCACCATTAGTGCGCGTACGTGTAATATGACCGATCATATTACCCGTATGCACGCTAATGGTGAATATAAAGTTCCTAATTTTATGTAAAAAAATCCGCAATAACTATCTCTTAAATCTCACCAAATTTCATTTGCATATCTTAACTGGTTTTAAAGTAATAAATAAATCGTCCATTTGTAAGAAAAATTTCAACATCCCGTATCTCGGAAACGAAACATTTGCGGACATACGTTTATAAAGCGAACTATCATTATTTTTTTATGCAGAATTACCCATTAAAGTTTGTCGTACTTATTTAAAAACACCGTGTATTGATGAAGAACATGTCTAGTTGTTAAAGTACCTAACTTCCTTATTATCCAACATAAACGAATGAATCAAAAAACAGAATGTTAAGAAAACCTGAGGCTATAGTTGAGTTTTAATTTCAGTATTTTATAAGTGCTAGAATATTGCACAGGGTGATGCGAAATTTGAGAAAAAAACACAGTTTGATTGGTACACCCGGTATACAATGAAAATTTACCTTCTTAGCAACAATATTATTACAGTGGTATTGTTAAAGAATCAGGCTATAACATGTTCAAAAAATCACTTACATCGGCCAACAGGCTTAGGAAATATTAGACATCAAAAATGACCAAATTTTTAAGTGGGCCGATTTCTATGCACGTAAGTTTATGTACCTACCTTCTAGATGCTAGGTAATGCTTTGGGTTACATAATTTGATTACCAACAAAATTTCTACCAATCTTCATCTAATATATTGTTTTTTTACTCTATATTTTGTTGCATTTTAATATTTTAATTCCACAAAAATCAAACTAATTTGATTAAATTCAGAACTGTCAAAAAGTTTAAAAGTTCAGTTGGTCTATCTTCCCACATGACGGGCGTGGCTAAATGCTAAGGCGCTTTGATTTCAAACTAAATCACTCTAATATACGCGGGTTCGATCTCTTTTTTTATTTTTTTTATACATTTTATGAGTTTAATATTTAGATAAAATATAAATAAACTGTTTAAAGTATATTAATTTCCTTGAAATCATATTAGAAGTATAACTTCTTACGTGCGTACAAAGTACACACACATCCTTTTTTTATTTCTTGATATTGATATTGATAGGTATTCAGTTTTCTTTAGATTTTTTTCCATTCCATTCTTTGAATATTCCTGTTCCAGTTTTCTCAATATAAAGATGAGGTCATCTTCGTCTTGTGCGATCACTATTTGGTCGTCAGCACAACTTGGCCCTTAGCACAAAACCTTATGCCCATTCCTTCTAACTCTGTTTTTCATGGTTTTAGAGTTTTTTCCAGGAATATTTTGAACAGGGTAGGGGATGTGGAGCAACCCTGTAGCAGTATATTTGTCGTCTTAAATGAACTGCATATTCTATTGCCCATTTTGATAGCTACCTACCTACTTTGTTATTATTGTATTTACATATTAGTGCAGTCACTGAAGGTGGATATGAGCTATTATCTCCGATTTCGTTCAACCTTCATCGATTTGCATGAAAATTGGTGAGTGGTTAGAGGATACCTCAAAGAACAAAGTGGATATGGTGCCAACTTGCACTTTGACCCTGAGGGTGGACGCCACTCCTTCTCGGGGGTGAAAATTATTTTCTTATAAATATATAATCCCATAACTCGATAGACGGACAAATTATAAGCAAAATTTGTTATATAAAGTTATTAAAATAAATCAAAACTTTTTGAATTATTAAAGATCAAAGATTTTAATTTTTTGTGAGAAAAATGCATGTTTTTAACCGATTTTTCATAAATAACTCAAAAACTATAAGTTTTTACAAAAAAGTTATTATTATCAAAATTGAGGCTAATAAAAAATCAAATAAACTCCTTACTAGAAAACCTTTGAATGTTAAGTAAAAGTGAGTTATAGGTAATTGAATGTATATTTCTTTCGTCGAGTACCCAAAGCTTAAATACCGGGAAAATGATGCATTTTATAACATAAACTTATTAAACATTTGTCAGAGTTCTTAGAAATATCTATCAAATAAGCCCTCGAACAAGTTGATAACATTAAAATTTATGCACCAAAAAGGTTTCAAAATGTATCTTTTAAAAATTATTCCAAAAAATGGTATTGTTTTTTTGTAAATAACTCCGTTAATTTTTAAGATATCAGGTTCACCTAAAAACTAATTAAAAGTTGATCCCAAGAGCTATTAAAAAACGTCGAATTTAGTCTTTTGAATCTCTTAGTTTTATAAAAATAAAAGGTTAAATGGCCCCGGTTACATGATTCTCGCAGCAAAATTGAAATTTTAAACGTTTCTATATCGGTTATTTTTTACTCTATGGAAATAGTAAAATGGGTAAGTATTTGGAACAGAAAATACTAAAATTTAGTTAAATATCATTTTTACGTATATTCAGTATTTTTGAAGTTATTATCAAAAGAAAATGAAAAGTACGATAATTGCAAAAATTCTGATTTTTTAAATTATATCTTTTTTTAAAAATATGCATTCTAAACCGGTCAAAATTATTAAAATCATTAAATATGTTAACCTAAAGAAATTTTTGTAAGGATTACTACAAATTTTAATTTTTGTGGAAATGGCGTATGTTTTATTTTTCACTTTTTCCTAAAAAAATCGAAAGGGTTCTCTTATTTTCATCATAACTTGCTTAATTTTGATGCTATGAACTTCTACTGGAGCTCATTTGATGGGTATTCCGAAGTACTTTGAGAAGTGCTTTAAAAGTATATTCCATAAAATGCATCGTTTTCCCGTTATGTAAGCTTGAATACTTAGATTTGAGTACACGTCGAAAAAAATATACATTCAATTACCCATAACTCACTTTGAAATAACATTAGTTTAGTTAAGTGGCAAGTGTATTAAACTTGTTATTATGTTTAATTTTGGTAATAATAACTTTTTTACACAAGCTTATAGTTTTTGAGTAATATGTGAAAATAGCTTTAAAACATGCATTTTTTTTTTCAAGAAAAAATAAAATCTTTGATATTTAATAACTCAAAAATATTGATTTATGTTAATAACTTTATATAACAAATTTTGCTTAGAAGTTGCCCCTCTATCATTTCTGGTATTATTATTAATAAAAAAAATTTCACCCCCGAGAAGGGGTGGCATCCACCCCCAGGGTAAAAGCGCAAGTTAGCATCATATCACCTTTGTTCCTTGAAATATCTTCTAACTACTCACCAATTTTCATGAAAATCGATGAAGGTTCAACGAAATCGGAGGTGAAAACATTCAGTGACTCCACTATATTTCTCATATTTACATACGGTGCCATTTGTTACCTAATTACCTAATTTTAACTCTCTTTAGTAGTTGATGAAAAATATATTGATAAAAAAATAAAATTTTCAATTTAATGTTCCTCTTATTTTACATATTTGTATATTTAATAGCCATTCCAAGTAAAAGAGATATCAATACATAACGACATTAAAGAGGCGGAAAAGCCAGTTATTAATTACAATTTTATCTCATTATCCTCTATATAAAATCTTGAATTAATATCCTTGAAATATCCGATGTGTAAGACATAGTCCATGTTAGTCCTGGATCCCGCGTACCAAATAAAAGATTATTAATAGCAATCTGAAATTTTATTTATGACTTAACTCTTTCAGGGGCAACGGTACTCAAAACGTACCACAACAAATTCACTGAAATGGGCAGTGATACATATTTTGTACGGCATTTACATGATTTTCTCCAATCCATCCAAATAAGGTAAAATTTGCTGTAGCATTTCTACCTCTGCCCCTGAAAGAGTTAACGGTGCCGAAACTTTGATGTATGGGAACACTGGAACACCAGAATCTTTAACTGTGGAACATAATAAACGTGTCATCCGGACAAGTTTATGAATGATTATTCACAAGGATTTTTTTTTCTTTTTTAGTTTATGATTGTGAAAAATAGCAGGCTGTTTTAAGTTTATTCAATAGCCAACGTTATAATATATATGAAAAAGTGTTTGTCCGACAAAGATTTTGGGCAATTTAACCAGTCCGATACGTAGCACATGGCAAATGACAGGAATTATGTTGGTGATAAATAGCAGTCTGATTTTTACATGAAAATTTAATGGAATGGTAAAAAATCAATTGAAAGTTCTATCCAACAAAATTCGTGGGATGTTTGCGTAGTCCGACGTTTGAAACGGTCCATATTTTACAGGTTTCGAACGTCGGACTACGAAAACTTCCCATGAATTTTGTCGGACAGAACTTTCAACTGATTTTTTACCCTTTCATTTAATTTCTGTCATTTGACATGTTCTACGTGTCGGACTGGTTAAATTGCCCAAAATATTTGTCGGACAAACACTTTTTCGTAGATTATATAACGTTGGCTATTTAATAAACTTAAAAATAGCGTGCTATTTTTCACAATCATAAACTTGTCCGGATGACACGTTTATCATGTTCCACAGTTAAAAGATTCCCGTGTTCCAGTGTTCCCATACATCAAAGTTTGTCCAACTCAACACCATAAACCTATAAACAAATTTTCAGCTTGCTATTAATATTCTTTTATATTTGGTACTCAGGATCCATGACTATGTGATACTCATGGTAGTTGTTATTCTATGCGATATACAAATTGAATCTAATTGAAACTATAATCTTAATGTAATATCTCCTAAACGTACATTTCCATTTGCTAATTGTTGAGAATTATAAACAAAGTGTCTATAATAACTAATTCGCACAATATAACACAGATACTAAAACATAGATATACAGGGTGTAACAAAAAGTTATAGAGTGTAAATACAGGGTGTAACAAAAAAGAATGTGTGTGTACTTTGTACGCACGTAAGAAGTTATACTTTTATTATATGATTTAAACGAAATTAATATACTTTTTATTTATATTTTGTTTAAATATTAAACTAATTTATAGTAACTACTTCTCAAACATTTTCATTAGAACAGTGCCAAAAATTAAAATATTAAAAGAATAAAACACACACAAACACATTAAACAAGCCACAAATGATGTCTGAACATTAATTGTCGAAAATTTTTTTAACTAAATACGTATTTTCTGAAAATTCAATTATATAGTAAATATACTTACAATCATAAAATGTATTAAAAAAAACAAAAAAGAAAGTTTCTATTGGGACTCGAACCAGCGCTGATAAGAGCGGTTGGTATTGGAATTCATTCGCCTTCTCCGCTTAGCCACAGACACTATGTGTCATTATTTACGAAGATCGACTAACTAAACGGATTAAACTTGTGATATTTTGATATTTTGAAAATTGATCAAATTATTTTAATTTTGAATTGAAATGATTTAGAATTGAAAAAATACAACAAAACATAGAGTAAAAAAAACAATATATTAGGTGAATATTGATAGAAATTTTGATGTTAATCAAATTATATAAATAAAAGTATTACATACTATGTATTTTGGCAGATCAAATAGGTAGGTTTATACCCATGATACATTAACAATTATTACGTACCTGTTGCTTTTAAAAACTATTTAAAAGTCACTACAATATTATAAACTTTTTTGTTTCTGTCCTCACAACAATAAAACTAATATATTATACATTTGTTTACCTTTACCTTTACCTCCAAACCACAGCTGCCATATCGGATAATTTTTGACATGTCATTTGAACATCCAATCAGAACAAAGTTATAATGCGCATGCGCCGGGCTGATAGGTTTTAACATATAAAAAAATCACCCTCTATCGCCGGTAAAGAAGTATAACTTCAAAAATAGTTTGATTGAATCTAACTTAACCTTATATTAGGTACAAATGTGCGCATAAAAAAACTTACAGCCTTTTGAAGTTACAAAATGAAAATCGATTTTTTCCAATGTATCGAAAACTGTCAAAAATATATTGGGAATGGGCATGTGGATTTCTTATTGAAAAAAATAACATTGTAATTTGTGCATCCCATAAAAATTTTATGAGGGACCCCTGGTACGGTATGTCAGAAGAGCAGACAGAAAACGTTGGGTAAACATAATAACAGAGTGAAGCCCGATAGGAAGAAGAAGAGAGGCAGACCCTGAAGATCTTTTAGAGATGAAAGGCGTAATAATTTTATAGAGATTATGTCTTATAACGTTATAGAGACATAGGCGTAACCAGAAGGGGGTTTTGGGGGGTCATAACCCCCCATTGGGATGTACTTTGAGCTCTATACACTTAACACCATACCCCTCGGAGACCTTCCAGTAGTTGTAACCCTCCCCCTTTCCAGTAGTTGTAACCCCCCTTAGGATTACCCTGGTTACGCCTATGTATAGAGACCTGGTAATAATACTATTAACACAATATTCCATAATCTTACTTGACCATTTACAAATATGTGGTGGATTTACAAATATTTAAATTATCAAATTATAACACACCAACTGGCAATCAGGTTTATGGTTGTCAAAATTAGTAATTTACCAGGTAAATATCTAAATAGGTTTAGATGTTTTACATCATTCACTGCATTTTACTATAATCTTCGTTATGTAACGTACACTGTCTTCAAGGCTAGTTGTCAATTGAAGGTATGCATCAGACTATGTAACAATATTATAATAACTATAAAATAAACAAAGAAAAGTGTACTAATTTTTGTTGTAGTTTTTTTAACATTAAAATTTATTAGCAAAGTATAAATTGAAAAATGTTACTTCTGGTATGTTCTATTAAGATTTTACACAGTACTGGCGCTAGGGTATGAGGCGCCCGTCTGTAAAACTAGCATAGGCGCCCTTCGGTTTCTTTTAAATTAATATTTTATATTGCAGCAGCGGAAAAAATCTCATTTTGGCGCCCCCAAACAGGGGCGCCCGCCTGCAGTGCATCCCTTTCAGGCCCGTTATCGCCGGCCCTGATTTTACACACTCTTACCAGATAATTTTTTTCCTCATTGTTCAAAAATATCTCAATTTTTATGTTCTAATTTAGCATTTATTTTACCATTGTATTACTTAGTATCCACATGTTGTTACTTTCCCAATGTCTTCTACACTCCAAGAAATTAACGCACCACCTTAAAAATTAGTTATTTTTCATGTCTCAAATTTCCTAAACCTGTTGTCCGAGTTAAATGATTTGTTTAATATGTTATAGCCTTATTCTTTAACAATATCGCTGTAATAATATTGTGGCTAGACAGGTAAATTGTCATTGTATACCAGATATGTACTAATCAAACTGTTTTTTTTTCTTCTCAAAGTTTACCTCACCTTGTGGAATATTCGACCATTTATACATACTGAAATTAAAACCCGACTATAGCATCAAGTTTTCTTAACATTATGTTTTTTGATCCATTCACTTATGTTGGATAATAAATAAGTTAGGTACTTTAACAACTACCCTGGTTTTCGTCAATACAGAGTATTTTTAAATAAGTATGGCAAACTTTAACGGGTAATTCTGCATGAAAAAATAATGACAGTTTGGTTTATAAACATATGTCCGCAAATGCTTTCTTTCCGAGGTAGGAGGTGTTGAAATTTTTCTTACCAACTGACGATTTATTTATTGCTCTAAAACCGGTTGAGATATGCAAATGAATGTGTTTTAAGAGGTAGCTATTGCACATTTTTTGACATACACTTAAGAATTTAATATTCATCATTGACGCGCATACGGCTAATATAACCCTTATGTGCACCAATTGTGAACATAAAATTCTTAATTGTATGTCAAAAAATGTGAAATAACTACCTCTTAAAATCCACCAAATTTCATTTGCATATCTTAACCGGTTTTAGAGCAATAAATAAATCGTCAGTTTGTAAGAAAAATTTCAACACTCCCTATCGCGGAAACGAAGCATTTGAGGCCATACGTTTATAAAGCAAACTGTCATTATTTTTTCATGCAGAATTACCCCTTAAAGTTTGCCATACTTATTTAAATACACCCTGTATTGTCGAAAAACAAGGCTAACTGTTAAAGTACCTAACTTTTTTATTATCATGAGGCTATAATATATAGGGTGTCCCAAAAGTAGTGGAACGGTCGAATATTCCGCGAACTAAACATCAGATCGAAAAACTGAAAAATACGTTTTCAATTATTTTCAAAAATCTATCCAATGACACTAAACACCAACCCCCACTACATTCCCTGGAGATGGGGTGGGGGGTAACTTTAAAATCTTAAATGAAAACCCCTAGTTTTTCTTGCAGATTTGGATTCGTTAAGTAAAAGTAAGCAACTTTTATTCAAGACATTTTTTCGAACTGTCGATAGATGGCGCTATAATTGGGAAAAACGATTTATCCTGATACCATAGGTAAATTATAGAAACGCTCTAATATCTCGAGAAATACACTTCCAAATGAGAAAACAAAAAAACAGGTTTTTAATATTTTTCGAAAACCTATCGATAAACACCAAACATGACCCTCCAACCAACCCCCTGGAGGTGGGGTGGGGGGTAACTTTAAAATCTTAAATAGCATCCCTCACTTTTTATTGCAGATTCGAATTCGTCATGAAAAACTAAGCAACATTTATTAAAAACATTTTTTAAAAATGCTGATAGTTGGCGCTAATAAATCGTATTTTTCCAATTAAAGCGCCATCTATCAACAATTCTAAAAAATGTTTCTAATAAATGTTGCTTAGTTTTTCATGACGAATACGAATGTGTAATAAAAAGTGGGGGTTGCTATTTAATATTTTAAAGTTACCCCCACCCCACCTCCAGGGGGTGGGTTAGAGGGTCATGTTTGGTGTTTATCGATAGGTTTTCGAAAAATATTAAAAACCTGTTTTTTGGTTTCTCATTTGGAAGTGTATTTCTCGAGATATTAGACCGTTTCTATAATTTACCTATGGTATCAGGATCAATCGTTTTTCCCAATTATAGCGCCATCTATCGACAGTTCGAAAAAATGTCTTGAATAAAAGTTGCTTACTTTTACGTAACGAATCCAAATCTGCAAGAAAAACTAGGGGTTTCCATTTAAGATTTTAAAGTTACCCCCACCCCATCTCCAGGGGGTGTAGTGGGGGTTGGTGTTTAGTGTCATTGGATAGATTTTTGAAAATGATTGAATACGTATTTTTCAGTTTTTCGATCCGATGTTTAGTTCGCGAAATATTCGACCGTTCCACTACTTTTGGGACACCTTGTATATTATAATAGTAGGGTTTTAATTTCAGTATTTTATAAATACTAGAATATTCCACAAGAACTTTGAGAAAAAATCACGGTTTGATTGGTACACCCGGTATACAATGACAAAATACCTGTCTAGCAACAATAGTGTTAAAAAATAAGGCTATAATATGTTAAAAAGTCACTTAAATCGGACAACAGGTTTAGGAAATTCGAGACATCAAAAATGACCCATTTTTAAGGTGGGTCGTTAATTTCATAGAGAAGTGTAGATGTAATCATATCCAAACTTGATAAAGGTGATGTTAAATGAAGATGAAGCAGCTTCTCTGATTTCTTCAAAAATATTGTAAGGAAAAGTAGGTAAATCCTCAATATCTGCTACTACAACTTTATAACAGTATAACAATAATTGCTTATAATCGCAAAGCATTTAGGTTAATAAAATAATTAGCTAACGAGGTAGGTACATACAGTACAGTAAGATTAAATAAATAAAGCATGCAAAATCCTGTTTGCATTAAAAGGTACTGAAACGTTGAGAAATTAGTTTTAATTAAAGGTAATTTGTAAATTCCATTCATGACTATAAATTTCTTACTCCTTTGCAACCTGAGAATTTAATACGTGGGTTAATGTTCGATCCTTGACCGATATTTTGTTGATTTTTCTCTTAAGTAATCGGTGCTATACCAACAACGCTGCTTATTATTGCCTACTTGTCGTTTTCAATTCGGTTTTTTGTAATGTACCCATCTGTCAAGTGCGAGATGTATACGAGGTTTAAAAAAAATGATTTATTCAGAAGAATGCGCACGTTTCAAAGAAACAAGCTCTAGATTTGTTAAAAGTTAAGATGGTATCTTTAACAATAAAATGTAACAAGAGTTCTTACTGTTATAAGGTTCTACGTCCTCTAACGATGATGTGCAAATTCTACAGAAATGTATCGGTCTTGGGCCCACCATTAAGAAAAATATTATCCCTTAGTATCCTTAAAAATTGGTCGGAAGATATTACCAGCTAATTGTAAATATTTTTATCAAAAAATCCTGCAGAAATCAACTGTGAGGGTATAAATTTTATGACTAATTCTGATGCGTGCGCCCTCATGTGGGGACGCACTATTTAGTCATGAATGATATGTTTTTTTTAGGATTTTTGGGTAAAAATACTTACAATTTATTGGCAATATTGTCCGACAAATTTTTAAGGGTACCTACCCAAGTTGTCGGACGCACTAAAATTTAGAAAACTGCTAAAGTTGCCCGACTCGATATGAATAACTGAATAAAAAAAGTCTTATGAGGAAGGTAATAATAATTTTTTTAAGTGCTTTTATTGTTAAGTTATTTCAGTTGTCACAAAAACAGATCCTGGATGTATTGATCGTTTTATTTATTATTTTTTTGTGTTATCATGCGTGTTTATTTATATAATTATAATATTCCTTTCCTTTTTACATTTTGAGAAAGGCGTTTTTGATGTTACAGTTTATCTTGTTGATCCGAGTTTTCTACGGATGTGTGTAAACAAATTATTTACGAGTATCTTTAATGAAATAGGGTATATACAGGGTATCCCGAAAAGATTGGTCATAAATTATACCACACATTCTGGGGTCAAAAATAGTTCAATTGATCCTAACTTACCTTAGTACAAATGTGCTGATAAAAAAAGTTACAGCCCTTTGAAGTTACAAAATGAAAATCGATTGTTTTCAATATATCGAAAACTATTAGAGATTTTTTATTGAAAATTGACATGTATCATTCTTATGGCAGGAACATCTTAAAACAAAATTATAGTGAAATTTGTCCACCCCATAAAAAATTTATGGGGATTTTGTTCTCTTAAACCCCCCCAAACTTTTGTGTACGTTCCAATTAATTCATTATTGTGGTACCATTAGTTAAACATAACGTTTTTAAAACTTTTTGCCTCCTAGTATTTTTTCGATAAGCCAGTTTTTTTCAAGATGCGGCTTTTTTTTCAATATATTCACGTAAAAATTTTATGGGAGTTTTGTTCCTTTAAACCCCCCAAATGTTTGTGTACGTTCCAATTAAACTATTATTGTAGTACCAATAGGTTAACACAGTGTTTTTAAGACTTTTGCCTCTTAGTCTTTTTTTTTATAAGTCACCCTTTATCGAGATGTAGCTGCTTTTTCAAAATATACCTAAAAATGTAAATTATAAATAAATTTTCAGATTATTAACAGGTCTCTATAACCGTACTTAACCATATACAAATATGTGGTGGATTCGACAAATATTCAAAATATCTCGATAAACACTCACTTATCGAAAAAGTACTAAGAGGCAAAAAAGTTCTAAAAACATTGTGTTTAACTAATGGTGCCACAATAATAATTCAATTGGAACGTACACAAAAGTTTGGGGGGTTTAAAGGAACAAAACCCCATAAAATTTTTATGGGGTGCACAAATTTCACTTTAATTTTTTTTTAAGATGTAGCTGCCATAAAAATACCACATGTCCATTTTCAATAAAAAATCTCTTAGAGTTTTCGATATATGAAAAAAAATCGATTTTCATTTTGTAACTTCAAAGGGATGTAACTTTTTTTGTGTGCACTATTGTATACAGGTAAGTGAGGTTCAATCAATCTATTTTTGACCCAAGAATCTGTGGTATAATTTATGATGACCAATCTTTTCGGGACACCCTGTATAATAGATGAACTATGGATAAATATGTAAAGCAGTGGTTCTCAATCTTTTTGAGTCATGTACCACAAAATACTTTTTAATATTTTTGGTACCACCTAACTGAAATAACTACCTATCTAGATAGGTAATCTAATTAACTGTAATAGTGGTGATTTTGACAGTTTTGCATTTTGTGTACCACCGCAAATAATGATATGTACCACCAGTGGTACATGTACCACAGATTGAGAACGGCTGATGTAAAGTTAATTTTAAGACTACTAACAACCTTGAATAAATAAAATAAATAGAAATATAATATTTATTACCATTTTGTATACTAGTGCAGTCACTGAAGGTGGATATGAGCTATTACCTCCGATTTCGTTGAACCTCCATCGATTTGCATGAAAATTGTTGAGTGGTTAGAGAATATCTCAAGGAACAAAGGTGACATGGTACCAACTTGCGCTTTTACCCTGGAGGTGGATGCCACCCCTTCTCGGGGGTGAAAATTATTTTATTGAAAATAACCCCATAATTCGATAGAGGGACAAATTCTAAGCAAAATTTGTTATAAGTTTTTAAAATAAATCAAAATTTTTAAGTTATTGAAGATCAAAGATTTTAATTTTTTTTGAGAAAAATGCATGTTTTTAACCGATTTTTCATCAATAACTCAAAAACTGTAAGTTTTTACAAAAAAGTTATTATTACCAAAATTGAAGCTAATACAAAACGAAATAAACCCTTTACTAGAAAAACCTTTTAATGTTAACTAAAAGTGACTTATAGGTAATTGAATATATATTTTTTTCGGCGAGTAAAAAAATCTAAGTATTCAAGCTGAAATAACGGGAAAATGATGTATTTTGTAACATAAACTT
This sequence comes from Diabrotica virgifera virgifera, assembly GCF_917563875.1. NCBI lineage: Eukaryota > Metazoa > Arthropoda > Insecta > Coleoptera > Chrysomelidae > Diabrotica > Diabrotica virgifera. The sequence continues at coordinate 249,205,427 of NC_065448.1, read as the reverse complement.
ATTAAACATTTGTCAAAGTACTTAAAAATATCTATCAAATGAGCCCCGAATATGTTGATAGCATTAAAATTTATGCACCAAAATTTTTTCAAAATTTATCTTTTAAAAATTTTTCCAAAAAAATGTTATGGTTTTTTTTTAATAACTCCGATATTTTTACGAGATCAGGTTTATCTAAAAACTGTTTGAAAGCTAATTCCAAGGGCTACTTAACCACGTTAAACTTAATCTTTTAGACCCCTTACTTTTTTAAAAATAAAAGATAAAATGGCCACGGTATCTCGGTTATTTTTTACCCTATAGAAATAGTAAAACTGGTAAAATATTTGACACAGAAAAAACAAAAATTTGGTTATATATCATTTTTTACGTATATTGAGTATTTTTGAAGTTATTATCAAAAGAATTTGAAAATTACAATAATTTTAAAAATCATGATTTTTTTAAATTATATCTTTTTTTCAAAAATATGCATTTTAAACCGGTCAAAATTATTAAAATCATTACTTATGCTAATATAAATAAAGTTCTTGTAAGGATTACTACAAAATTAAATTTTTGTGGAAATGGCGTAGGTTTTAGTTTTCACTTTTTCCTAAAAAATTCGAAAGGGTTCTTTGATTTTCATCATAACTTGCTTAATTTTGACGCTATTAACTTGGTCTGAAGCTCATTTAATAGGTATTCCGAAGTACGTTGACAAATAATTAGCAGGTATATTTTATACATTGCATCGTTTTCCCGTTATTTAAGCTTGAATACTTAGATTTGAGTACTCGTCGAAAAAAATACACATTCAATTGCCAATAACTCACTTTGAACTAAAATTAGTTTAGTTTTTTTAAGTGAGGAATGTATTTAGTTTTTTATTATCATCAATTTCAGTAATAATAACTATTTTGCAAAAGCTTATAGTTTTTGAGTTATACGTGAAAAACCGATTTAAAACATGCATTTTTTTTTTCGAAAAAATAAAATATTTGGTCTTTAATAACTCAAAAAGTGTTGATTTATATTAATAACTTTATATAACAAATTTTGCTTGTAATTTATCCCTCTATCGATTTATGGTATTATTTTTAATAAAATAATTTTCACCCACGAGAAGGGGTGGCATTCACCCCCAGGATAAAAGCTCAAGTTGGCATCATGTCACCTTTGTTCCTTGAGGTATCCTCTAATTACTCACCAATTTTCATGAAAATCGATAGAGGTTCAACGAAATCGGAGGTGAAAACCTTCAGTGACTCCACTATTATAATAATATTATAATATTTTAAAGTTAATATATTATAATATACGTACAGAGTGGACCAGAAGTCTGGAAATAACTAATACAATTATCTCTTAAATGGATGGTCCGAATTATAAGATAAAAACAGGGACACACCTATTTTGCCATTTTTCTGATTTCAAATTTACCATTTTTCTGATATCATTAGTCGCTTTGGCTTTTTACATGCAACACCCTGTATATTTTACATTCATTGAAATCTCATTGAAAACTGGTCCAATCGTATACAATATTTTCGGTTTTATATGTAAAGTTAGGAACATCTTAAAAAGACAAGACAAAAGCCTAGAAACCCATAATCGTCTCAATAAATTTTTTGATTTAAACTATGTAGGTACCACTAAATTTGAATTAGTACGTTCTTTAAAAGTCAAATGTTGCAAAACCTATTAATTTTAAGAACCGCTTGGATTGACATGAAATTTGGCGCACATATAGCTAACAAGTCAAAGGAAAAAGTGATATTGTGCCGATGTGTGCTTTTGCCCTAGGTGTGTTTCACCCCCTTTGGGAGTGAAAAATATATGTTCGAAATAAGCCCAGAAATGGATAAAATGACTAATTCTAAGCAACTTTTGTTCTATAAAGTTTTTTCACTAAGGTAATACTTTTCGAGTTAATTGCGAGTGAATATGTTCATTTTTCTACAAAATAACCACGTTTTCAGACGATTTTTCACAAATAATTCAAAAAGTAAGTATTTTGTCGAAAAAAAATTCCTATCAAAAATATAGCACGTAAAAAAGTAAAAAACATGGTGTATATATTAGGTCACTTATACCTAGTAGAAGCAGAGTTATAGCTAATGAAAAATAGGTTCATATTCGTCAAATTCCAAATCGAATATTTTAACGTGCCATAATAAAAAAACAAAACACTTTTTTGGGGAAAATTCATTTTAACTTTTTTAAAGTGTTTAAAAACTGCTTATTTTTGTTTTTTAAAAAAAAATTTTAGCATCAAAAGTAAACAAGTTACGCTGAAAATAAAGTTGGTACCTTTTTTTGATAAGAAATCGGGAAAATCACCCCCTAATTAGCATTTCAAATGAACGTAATTGTTACCACTTCACAAGTTTTTTACTCGCGTATGTATTGATCATATGATTTGTAAGTTTCATGGGTTCAAAGTCCTTATTTTTGAAAGAGCTGTTGCTAAAAGGGCTTGAACGAGTCACTTATCACGAGTGTATGCTTTAGAAACACCAAATCTTAACCAATTTTTGTCTTACAGAAAAACAAAAAAATACAAAATATCAAAATATTAAGAAAAGTAAAGACGACTTTTTTTATTGTTTAATATTTTTGGTATTTCTAACAATTTTTCAGCTATTTTGAAAAAACGCATTTTTTTCAATATTAAAATTTTTTAAAATTTTACTTTAAAACCCAATTTTTTCAAATATAAGCACTTTGAATCGATGAAGCTTACAGATCATATAAACACAACATTAGTAAAGTAACTTGTGAAGCGATAACGATTAATTTCATTTGAGTTGCTAATTGGGGACTGATCTTCCTGATGTTTTTTGCCAAAACAAAAGGGACAAACTTTATTTTGAGCGTAACTTGCTTACATTTGATGCTAGAAATTTTTTTTGTAAAAACTGAATTAAAGCGTTTTTAAACACTTTAAAAAAGTTGTAATGTGTTTTCCCCAAGAATGCTTCATTATTTGGATATGTCACATTGAATTATTCTATTTGGAATGTTTCGAATATGAACCTATTTTTCATTAGCTATAACTCTGCTTTTGCTTAGACCTAAAGTATAGGGTATAGAGACCTAATACACCATTTTTTTCACTTTTTTGTAGGCTATAGTTTTGCTAAGAATATTTTTTTCGACAAAATGCTTTTGAGTTTTGAGATATTTGCGAAAAACCGTCTAAAAACGTGGTTATTTTGTTGAAAAATAAACATACTCACTTGCAAATATCTCGAAAAGTATTGATTTGGTGAAAAACTCTATAGAACAAAAGTTGCTTAAAATTAGCCAGTTTATCCATTTTGGGACTTATCTTGGACATATATTTTTTCACCCCCGAGATGGGGTGAAAGTCACCCCCAGGGCAAAAGTACACATCGGCACCATATCACTTTTTTTCTTTGACATGTTAGCTATGCGTATGCCAAATTTCATGTCAATTCAAGCGGTTCTTTAAAATTTACAGCAAAAACCGTGAAAGAATGTACTAAATAATAATTAAAAGTTTACTACAAATTAACGACAACTTAATCAAGTATTCAAAATGTTCTCTGTTATTATTTTGGCAGTATCCTAATCGATACTAGAATGCGTCTATTACATTTCTCTATATTTCTCTGGAAATATGAATTCATAATTATTTGCCTTAGCTCTTAGTCCAAGGAATGAAGCTTAAAATAGGACAAAACTCGCAATTTTTACAGAATGGATCGATTTGCTTGAAAATTTAAGAATAAGTAGTGGATAGTCCAAGGATTAAAATCTATACCATGCCAAAGGGCGCTTTTACCATGGGGTGGTTGCCACATTGCCACCCCATCTCTGGGGTGGAAATTTTTAATATATTTTGACCGCAAGAGTTGGTAAAAATATTCATTATAAGTAAAAAACGTTGTATACATTTTTTTGGTAGGATTAATAGTTTTCGATTTATTCGCTGTCGAAAGTATTAGTTTTATATCGAAAAATCTAAATATTGTAGTTTCAAAATCAAAGGACGGGAAAACTATGCATTTTTCGAGGATAACTTGTTAAAACTAATTTAAAGTATTTAAAAATATGTATCTCCAGAAATAAAAAAAATCTCTAAGTAAAAAAATTAAGTGACTTATAGTGAAAAGAATGTCAGTCCCTATGTATTTCATCAAAAAAGTGATCGTAGACAACCCCATAACCACCACTCTAATTAAAATTTGTCATTGACCTGATTTGGTTTTCTTGATTTATGTATTGTTAATAGGTTCTAGAAGTTTGATCGGCTTAGCATGATTAGTTTAAAAAAAATGGAGTTAAAAGCGAATAGCGACTTTTTGTAGTTTGGTAAAAAAATGCCCTTTTCTTCAGAATAGAAAGACTAGCATCAGAGATACGAAAAAATATTTAAATATGAAATTTTAGCTTATTTAATTCTTAAGAACTTGGTTTGCAAACATTTTTTTTCGGCAAAAATTTAGTGAGCTATTGACAATTAAAACTTGTAATATCATGCAAAAACCGCCTTTACCACCTCTTTTTGTGACTGAGAATTTTATATTAATAAGGATTTAATATTAATAGCCTTATATATCTTGAAAACCCTACAAAATTCTTTTTTAACGAACTTTCTAAGATTAAAAATAAAAAAGTTACGTTTAAAAAATCAATATATTTTTCTGAAAAAAAAAAGAAGAAATCCAATTGGAAGCGTAATAATGTAAGTTAGTGGTGTTTTTAGTCATTGGCCTTATTTATTCTTCTTTATTTATTTCGAATAATTATTTTTTTAAAAATTGAATTTTAAGTTTAAAGCGAATAACGAATGTTTGCAATTTAATTGCAAAAAAATGTTTAAATATGAAATTGCAGGTTATTTAATTTTCAAGAACTTGGTTTGAAAAAATTTTTTCTACGGTAAAAATTGAGTGAATCGTAAATGAGTATAATATCGAAAAACATTGATTTTTTCGATATAAAACTAACATTTTGATAGCGAATAAATCGAATACTATTAATTTTATCAAAAAAATGTATAGAACTTTTTTGCTTAAAATAAATGTTTTTATCAACTTCTGCGGTCGAAATAGAATAAAGAATTTCCTCCCCAAAGATGGGGTGGAAACCACCCCCATGGTAAAAGCGCCTTTCGGCATCATATAGATTTTGATCCTTGAACTATCCACTACTTATTGTAATATTTTCAAGAAAATCGATCTATTCTGTAATAATTGCGAGGTGAAAAGCTTCGGTTCCTGGACTATTATTGATCTAATAAAAATACAAAAGCTGTTCTAGACTCTAACCTCTTTATTTTAAATTTATGTATATCCCTTAAAACTCTAGTTCTAGTGTAAATATCTTATAAAGTAATTATAGTTTTTTTAATTATATTTCTTAATAGGGCAAACGCACCTTCTAATGCTGCGCTTTTGAACACATGCCTTTGTTGTATGACGATACAGGTGATGTTATATGGAAAACAATCAATGAAAAATGTTGACATCCACTATTGAAATATCCTTTATACATTCATCTTATTTCTTCATTTGCGTGCATAAATTAAAACTCAACCACGAAATTAGCATACACAGTCGTCGTAGGCGTCTAGATTAACATATATTATTAGTTTTTTTCTAAGAAAATATTTATACAGAGAAAGACAACATGCGAAACCGTTGATATCAATGTAATTTAATATAAAGCAAGCTTGAACAAAAAAGGAAATCTAATCGGTTGGCTTTTTTGAACCATAGTCCATTTACACACGGAAAAATATTGCACAACCTCCAAATTTTAAAGAACCGCTTGGGTTGACATGAAATTTGGCATAACATACATAGGTAACATGTCAAAGAAAAAAAGTGATATTGTGCCGATGTCTGCTTTTGACCTGGGGTGAGTTTTACCCCTTCTTAGGGGTAAAAAATATACGTTCAAAATAAGTCCGGAAGTGGATAAACTGAATAATTCTAAGCCACTTTTGTTCTACAGCAGTTTTTTCCTAAGTCAATACTTTTCAAGTTATTTGCGAGTGATATGTTCATTTTTCAACAGAAAACCATGTTTTGAGACGGTTTTTCACAAATTACTCAAAAAGTAAGTATTTTATGGAAAAAATATTCTTAGTAAAAATATACCTCATAAAAAAGCGAAAAAACGGTGTATATAATATAAAGTCTGTAATCCAAGTAGAAGCAGAGTTGAATATTTCAACGTGAAATAGCCAAAACTGAAGCATTTCTTAGGGAAAACTCATCACAACGTGTTTAAAGTGTTAAAAAACAGGAAATTCTTCCTTGTGGGTATTAAAAAACCTTTATTTATGTTTTTTTAAAAAGTTTGTAGCATCAAAAATAAATAAGTTTCGCTCAAAATAAAGTTAGTACCTATTTTTTGTTAAAAAAAATCACTTCACAAGTTATTATAGTTACGTATTGTTTATATGATCTGTAAGTTTCATCGGCTCAAAGTGCTCATTTTGAAAAAAATTGTTTATAAAATAATTTTTTTTTAATTTGAAAAAAAATTTTTCTCTCAAATACTGTTGTTCACTTTTTTATAAGCTATATTTTTTCAATAAAATATTTAATTTTGCGTTATTTGCCAAAAGCCGTCTAAAAACGTGTTTTTTTTTGTTTAAAAATGAACACATTGACTCATATCACAAATAACTCGAAAAGTACTGACTTGTGAAAAACTCTATAGAACTTTATAATTAGTCAGTTTATCTAATTCCGGACTTATTTTAAAACGTATGTTTTTTCACCTACGATAAGCGGTCATACGGCACAATATTACTTTTTTCTTTGGCATGTTAGCAATGTGTATGCCAAATTTCATGTCAATCGGTTGTTTAAAATTTTGAGGTATAAAAATTTGCAATATTTTAACGTGAGTGAATGGACTATTTTTGAACCAGTTGAGTATAAACATATGATTAAATTCGGAATATTGCTCGGCTTAAAGAAACACTTGTTCGAGATTTAAGTGACATCATTAGTTACAAAAAACATCAGTGGCTGGATGGCAGTTGATCTCGCTTAGGCCATTCTAGGTGAAATGATAATAATGCAACCAGTAATGTTTGTTCATCGTTAAGATTAACGAACTTCACATATGGTTTGCAAATTGATAAACTGTATTACATTATATTATCAATTAAAATAGATTGATTAGTAGTAAAAAGTTAAAAACAAAAATTTTAGCCACCTTTGAGCTTCACATTACAAAATTAGTTGGAATGTTACAGGGTGTTCGATAACACAGTGGCAGACCAAACTTATGTTTTTTTTTTTAATGGAACACCCTATATTTTATTTTAAATTCGAAATCCTGTTAACTTCCATCACAAAAATATAAAGGTTTGTTATGTTATACAGGGTATTTACAAAGTTATAACCAATGTTGTAAATCGTAATAAGTTAAACTCCCTGTATAAATAAAAATAAGCACAACAGCAATGCTTTATTAATGCCATATTTGTTTACTTTTGTCAAAATTTTTAAGAATTATTGATATTGCTAATTTTCTTTATATCAAATACAGGGTGAGTCAAAACGCAAGTACATTATTTTCTCAGTAATGTTAAATGGAACACCCTGTATTTTATATCATTATTGAAAAGTAACATTAACGTACTTTAATTTTTATATAACATTCCCTATTCGCAAATTTATTAGTTTTCGAGATATTTTCATTTTTCAGAGCAAATTATTTTAGGTGTTTAAATTTATCTAAATTTTAAGTAAGCCATGACTGAATTGACAATTGAAGATTACCGATTATCAATCCAGTAACCAATGTAACACTGTAGCAAATAAAGAAATAAAAATAATTTATTAGTAATACATTTTACAAACAGAAACACAACCACTACATGCAACATTTTTGAAACAATTAAAAACTATCTTTTTATGTAAATGCAACAAATAAACAAAGAAAATTAGTAATAAATTTTACAAAAAAACACACAAACACAACATACAATATTTTGTGAAGACAATTAAACACTACTTTTGTATGTAAATGTAACAATGTAACAAATAAAGAACGAAACATAATTTATCATTATCAGTAATACATTTTGCAAAAAACATGTTTGAAAAAATTAGAAGCTACTTTTAATAAAATATTTTTAATATTTAATTACATAAGGTGTTCAAAATTATCTCCTAACACATTTATGTACGCTTAAAAACGATCATTGAATGAGCTACTTACTCTACGGAGCATTTGTAAATTAACACATCGAAATACACTTTGTATTCTATTTTTCATCTCATCCCTTGTTGTTAGAGGTATTTTATAAACTTCATTATTAACGTAACCCCAAAAAAATCAGTCCAGTTTATTAAATTCTGGTGATTTGGGTGGCCACGCTGCTGGTCCATTGAAAAATGAAAATATTTCGAAAACTAATAAATTTAGACATAGGGAATGTTATCTAAAAATTAAAGCACGGTAATGGTACTTTTCAATAGTGATATAAAATACAGGGTGTTCCTTTTAAAATTACTGAGAAAATAATGTACTTGCGTTTTGACTCACCCTGTATTTGATATAAATAAAATTAGCAATATCGACCATTCTTGAAAATTTTGACAATACGTTAAAAAGTATGGCATTAATAAACCATTTTGGTTTTGCTTATTTTTATTTATACAGGGAGTTGAACTTGTTACGATTTTCATATAAAATTGGTTATAATTTTGTAAATACCCTGTATAACATAACAAACCTTCATATTTTTGTAATGGAGAAGTTAACAGGATTTCGAATTTAAAATAAAATATAGGGTGTTTATCCATTTAAAAAACATAAGTTTCGTCTGCCACTGTGTTTTCGAACACCCTGTAACATTCTAACTAATTTTGTAATGTGAAGCTCAAAGGTGGCTAAAATTTTTGTTATTAACTTTTATTGCTATCTATTACTATAGCGGAGCTATTGAGCATTACCCTACTAATCAATCACCCTGTAGAAATGAAGGTGTAACCAAATTAGACAAAGAAATACGGAAGAAAACAAAATTTTTCTAACAATAAAACACTGAAAAACTACGAAGATCAGCATACTGATCTACGTAGTAGATTTGGTAAAAATCAGCGTACTCCCCCGATACTCCCTCCACCCAAAATAGTGGTCGAAAGGTAATTTTTTTTTAATTATACAGGGTGTCCAAAAACTCTACCGACAAACGAAGACAGCAGATTATTCAGATAATTTTAAGACAATTTAGCTCAATTCACCTAGTCCGGAAGTGCTTCCTAAGGGAGCTAGAGCTCTTGGAAAATGGCGTCTTGTAATTAGTTTTTCTTAAATAACTCCAGAACGTTTCAATTTAGAAAAACGAAAATCGGTACGTATAATAGATAAATCGATTCCATCCATTGCGACTTTCTAGTACCGATCATAAGCGTCAGTTTTGGGTAGGACAACGGATATTTTATCACATAACTATTTTGTCTTTAACTTTTAAACATATTTGACACTGGATTAAATTGTGAGGTATTCTAGTACTAAAAGGTACTCTTGCTTTAAGTCGGTGGACAAACGGTTTTCTAGAAAAATCAATTTGAAAATTTTTCAATTTTCGAATTTGAAAAAAAAATTGAAAAAATTTTTCAAAAAAAACGGTGTATTTTACCAACTTAGAGGAAGAGTAACTTTTTGTACTGAAATACCTCATAACTTAATAATCTAGAGTAAAAATGCTTAAAAGTTAAAGACAAAAATGTTATGCGATAAAGTAACCGTTGGCCTACCCAAAACGGACGCATATGACCCATACTAGAAATTTTGCAATTAATGAAATCGATTCATCCCTGAAATATAAATAAACGTACCAGTTTTCGGATTTCTAAATAGTTTTTGTTGAAAATTTTTTTGGAAATTCAAAAAAAGAAAAATTTTAATATCGATTTTTTTCTGGAAAACGGTGAATCCTATCGACTTAAAGCAAGAGTAGCTTTTAGTCGTAGAATACCTCACAATTTAATAATCCAGAGTCAAAAATGCTTAAAAATTAAAGATAACAAAGTTATGCGATAAAATAACTGTTGCCCTACCCAAGACGGACGCCTATGAGCGGTACTAGAAATTCGCAATGTATGGAATCGATTTATCTCTGGAAGATAAATAGGTGTACCAATTTTCGTTTTTTTCAATAGAATCGTTCTGGAGTTATTTAAGAAAAACTAATTACAAGACGCCATCTTCAAAGAGCTCCCTTAGGAAGCAGTTTGGGACTAGGTGAATTGGGTATAGGTGAATATCTTAAAATTATCTGAGGAATATGTCTTCGTTTGTCGGTAGAGTTTCTGGACACCCTGTATATTATGATGTATTCTCTATATGTTGCTATTTGCTATTCTCTATACTTGCTAATCGTAGTTGTCGTAGTATTTTCTGTCCATTGATTAAGAGAGCAAATCTTAATACGGGTAACCCCATCCTACTGCATTCTGCCGAGGAATTTATGACAAAATTGGTTTCATTTAGCATAATTAGAGCCGCTTCTTTGATTTTTTCTTTTACTATCCGTTTCTTTCAGGACTATACTTGAATCTTTACACTGAACTCTATGTTCATTGTAACATGCGTGTTGACATATAATTTGAGATCTATCAAATTCTCTATTTTTAATATAAGACTGATGTTCATATCCATATTCTTCTAACGTTTAATGGTATTGATGTTTCACGTAAATAAAAATGTTAGCGCTCACAACGTATTTTATAAATACAATTATTAGTTGTTCTTTCTTGTTCATTGTTAGGTTTAGTTTTAGATAACATATATATCTATCTCAATGTGTTTGTTGTTTTGAATGTTGTTGAATTTATTTCCTATCGTTTTAAGTTTTTCGGATAGTCCATTTATGTATGGTTTTGTAACTTTCCCCGTATTATTTCTTGTGTATGTTATAGTATCTAAGTTGTTCTGCTCCATTCGGTCCATTCTTGACAATTCCTTATTTATAAATGACAAAGGATTATCATTTTTTAATAAAACAGCAGATGTTAACAAATGTTTTTCTTCTAAAAATGAATGTTCGTTAGAACTTAGAACAAGCAATTCTGGCTCTATCGTATAAGGATTTAATGATGCCCTTTTTAACATTAATGCTGTGATTTGATTTGCAATTTATTTATAATGATATTATATTATCATTTCAAACTTATATTGTGGAATATTCCTCAATAAAATAGTAAAAAATTAAATCTATATTTCTAATTCAAAAGCAGCTCTGTAGTGTTGTTCTGAAGCTATTTCCTTGTGGCATTTTTATAATGAGTTATTTAGATGCGAAATAATTCACAGCTCTTTAATGATAATTAAGAAATTATTGTAATAAACATTAAATAACGCCAAAGAAAATGTAATTACAGCAGATAATACAATGTTTTTAAGTAGTTTTTTGTGTACAAACCAATCGCCGTTTGGGCACATGCACGCAATCTGTTGCTAGATTGTAAACCAACTTGAAAAAGCTAAAATACGATACTAATTACAAGCACTTACTGTAGAGATAATTGAATTTGAACGGTCATTAAGCTATTAAGAATGAACGTCTTAAGTACGGTGTGGGAAATGTCACTTATTATTAGTTGGCACATTCGTTGAAAAACTGGCAATTGATGAAAATAAGTTATAAGCCTGCAGTGGTAACTAATTGACATTGTGAATTATTAAAAGTTTGTGGCAAAAAATCCAAATAGAAATATAGAATACCCATTGTATGTACTTTGAATATTATTAATACTAAAACAATGAGAAGTTTTAGATAAAAAAATCTAATACTTCTATCGTTTGTACCAAAAGTCTGGTGACTAACTGAATTAGTGTTTTCTAAAATTTGCGAGGCAAACGAACGATAAATAAAGCAGACTAGGTGAATCTAAGATTGCATTCCACAACCCATGGATTCATCTAGGTAAAATTCTGTTTATCACCAACTGGGCAATTTAATGAGTGAAACACGAAGAACATGTCAAATGACAGGAATCGTGTTGGTTAGTAATAGCAGGCTGATTTTTGCATGAGAGTTTAATGAAAGGGTAACAAATTAATTGGATGTCCTGTCCGACAAAATACGTGAGACGTTTTCGTAATCTGACATTCCAAATTTTTAAACTGTTCCACAATTAAAACTTCCCCTGTTCCAGTGTTCCCATACATCAAAGTTTGTCCGACTAGACACCGTTAAGCTATCAACAAATTTTCAGCTTGCTATTAATCAACTTTTTTTGGCACGCGGGATCCAGGTCCATATTTGTTTGTTCGTAATTTAATTTTTGCTAGTTTTTTACGAATTAGTATTGTGGCGCTTAACTGGTTAAATACATTCAATTGCAAAAAATTGTTTTTCTTAAGCCAAATACTCTTAAGTAACTAGTTCAACTTCAAGGAGTCTTGCAAATATGGTAACATACCCTACTTATAAAACTACTTTATAAGTGTTCTACAAAGATTACTAAACTATGGTACGATATCTCACAGAAGACATTTGACCTTCTTCATTCATAACTGATCAGTAAGTTTCAATTTTTGTTGCATCACATCTCACATGCCTCCCGGACATATCGAACAATTGACGATCTGTGTTTATATCAATTAGCGTAAAACGAATTATACAACGCGTTTTACAAAATCGTGACAAACCTATTGTGATAATAACGTATTTGATATGCGTTTGTCTTAATAAAAGTATATATGAGCACCTCGTTATTTTGCTAAATGTCGAAAAAATTCGAAGGCTGCATGTGAAAAATAGGGCGTGATTTTGCTAAGTACTGAGGTTCGATTTGCTCATGACATTTGCTTTTCTTAGTTTTCTGCAGCAATCGTGAGAACTGCACTGAAAAGTATTAAAGTTAAATATATAGTTTCTCGTCACAAGCGAAGAAAAAACATAAGGTAATAAGTACAATGATTAAGATTAGAATCAAAATCAAAATGTGAAAAACCAAATGCACTTTGATTTCTATTATGATCATTACTTCATTACTCATTCAATTATTATAAAAAACATAATAACATGTATATTGCTTGCAAGTACAAGGTCTTTTTTCATCACTTTCTGTTCCTTCTCCTTATATTTTAATTAATTTTACTATTTAATTTCTGCAAGGGTAATTTTAGTGATAACATAAAGAAGATATTTTTAAACGCTTTTATTTAATTCAATGGTTTGAGTCAAATCTTTAGACGTTAATTTGAGTGCCTTTTCTCCAATGCAAATTAATGAAAATTTGCAGACATATGCATTCGCAGGAACAATACACGAATAATCAATAAAAAAAAATTTATGTTTATTAATTGTTTAAATAAAAAAAACGATTTTAATGGAAAATGCTTAAATTCTCTTGTTTTTTACAATGCAAAAACTTGAAACTTTTACGGATTGTAGCTAATGATATGAACTATACATAATTTCACTTTTTACGTTAATTGTTTACGTTATGCTTCATAAATAAACAATAAAGTTTCAAATTTTTTGCCGATTCCGACTATTTTTCATATTATTAAGTACATCATATTATGTTTTATACATATTTTAAGAAACATGACGATATATTTTAATGTTTGAAAAGTGTAAGGCTAAAAAGTAAAAAATAAAAAAATATGAAAAAAAAATTTTAAGAAACGCTTTTTTTAGTTACGAGTGATTAAAATTAAAAATATATAAAAAAAATCAACTAAAAAGCAAGAAATAAAAAAATTGAAAAAATCTAACACATTCGCTAAAGAAAAGCGTGGGGCGAAAACCGTTTATTCGATGAAGACGCGCCACGCTTTTCTTTAACGAATGTGTTAGATTTTTTCAATTTTTTTATTTCTTGCTTTTTAGTTGATCTTTCTTATAATATTTTTAATTTTAGTCACTCGTATCTAAAGAAAAGCGTTTCTTAAAATTTTTTTTCATATTTTTTTATTTTAAAACTATTTGCAAGTAGTGGAATATAGCAATAAAAATATAATATTACGTTTTATTATGCACAATTTCTTATAACTAATTTTTGTTTTAGGTAAGTTTGCTTAACTCCAATGTATCTCCAATCATTAAGTAGAATAAGGTATGTCTTAAAAATAATAGTGTTTTTACGCAATATATACATTCTTGACTTTATTACATAAATAAAGTTAGTTCTTTATTTTTAATCTTAGTTAAAGTCAGCTGTGAGGGTATATATTATGACTCTTTATGATGCGTGCGTCTCACCTTATGGGGGCGCACTGTGGAGTCACAAATGATGATTTTTACAAGATGGTTTTATACAAACATTTAGGTACAATTTACTAGTAGTAATATTATCCGACAAATTTTTAAGGGTAACGAAATACCACCCTTCCGAAAATTTTCAGAAATAAAAAAGTTGTCCCATTCGACATGAACAATGAACACTAAATAAAGAACGTCTCATGAGGTAAGAAATATATTTTTTAAATGGTGGGCCCAAGGACTATATTATTATATGGTGATATTATGTTGATGATGGGACATGGGGATGGTTATTTATTAATTTTGAAAAAGTTGTTTGTTTTGAATTAACTACAAATTATTATTTTATCTCATTTAAAATTACTTGACTTGGTGTATCAATATAACGTTCGTTCAAAACAACGTCCTGTTTTGATTGACATAAACTGCATATTAATTACACTAATTAAGATACATTCACCTTAGACAAGATCAATAACATGTCTGATTTAATCTATTGTTATTCCATTAGCAAAATATTTCAACAATAATCTCTTGTTTCGACCTGCTGAAAACTTCGATATCTTGTCTAATTATTGTGCGATCACCAATTAATTCACCTTTTTTCAAATCGGCCGTACCGAAAAATGAAATATAAACTTTAAACTCGAGAGGTAAAATGTCTCCGGTTCTTGTTGATGGATTTTGTCGTTTCTTTTTATAATTTTTATGCACTCTTTGTGTTAATTACTAATATTCTGTTTGTTAATAAAGTCAATGTTAAATTAACCTTGCAAATGGTTTGAACAATTTTTGTAAAACAATGTTTTACTATATTTTTAGGACGATTTTTGTTGAAAACGCATAGGAATATATCATTTGAAATTAATTTACAATGACTTGAATATGGCAAATAGTCCAAGTAATGAAGCTTAAAATAGGACAAAACCTCTCAATTTTTACAGAATGGATCGATTTGCTTGAAAATTTGAGAATAAGTAGTTTATAGTCCAAGGATCAAAATCTATATGATGCCGAAAGGCGCTTTTACCATGGGGGTGGTTGCCACCCCATCCCGGGTTGGAAATTTTTTATTATATAAATTTTTTATTATATTTTAATCGCAAAAGTGGGTAAAAACGTTTATTATAAGCAAAAAACGTTCTATACACTTTTTGATAAAATTGATAGTTTTCGATTTATTCGCTATCGAAAGTGTTTGTTTTATGTCTAAAAAATCAATGTTTTAATAAGTTTTCTGCTAGTAACTCCAAAAGTTTGCGTTTAATCAAAACAACTTTACTTAACAAAATGTACATTTGAAAAAATAAACAAAACCGTTTTTTTTTAATTTTCTTTAAGACCAATAGTAATCGAGCTATACTTTATTATATGTTGGCTCTTCTTCGTCAAATGCTAAATATTGTAGTTTCAAAGTCAAAAGGCAGGAAAACTATGCATTTTTCGAGGACAACTTGTTCAAACTAATTTAAAGTACTTAAAAATGTCTATCTTTAGAAACAAATAAAAAGTCTCTAGCTCAAAAATTAATTGACTTATAATGAAAAGAATGTCAGTCCCTATTTTTTTCAGCGAAAAAGTGATCGCAAGCAACCCCCTAATCACCACCCTAATTAAAATTAGTTATTAACCTTATTTGGTCCTTTTTATTTAGGTATTATTAATAGGTTTTAGAAGTTTGACCGGCTTAGAATGATTAGTTTTAAAAAAATGGAGTTAAAAGCGAATAACGAATTTTTGTAGTTTGGAAAAAAATGGCTTTTTCTTCAGGATATCAAGCTTAGCATCAGAGATATGAAAAAAATGTCAAAATATGAAATTGTAGCTTATTTAATTCCCAAGAACTTGGTTTCCAAAAATTTTTGTTACGACAAAAATTAAGTGAGCTATCGACAATTAAAACTTGTAATAACATGCAAAAACCACCTTTACCAACCCTTTCAAAGTCACCTCTTTTTGCCGCTGAGGATTTTAAAAAGATTTAATATTAATAGGCTTATAGATCTTGTAAAAGCCTACAAATTATTTTTTATCAAACTTTCTAAGATAAAAAATAAAAAAGTTACGGTTAAAATATCAACATATTTTTTTGAAAAAAAAGAATGTGTGTGTACTTTGTACGCACGTAAGAAGTTATACTTCTATTATATGATTTAAACGAAATTAATATATTTTTTATTTATATTTTGTTTAAATATTAAACTAATTTATACTTACTACTTCTCAAACATTTTTATTAGAACAGTGCCAAAAATTAAAATAATAAAAGAATAAAACACACACAAACACATTAAACAAGCCACAAATGATGTCTGAACATTAATTGTCGAAAAATTTTTTAACTAAATACGTATTTTCTGAAAATACAATTATATAATAAATATACTTACAATCATAAAATGTATTAAAAAAAAACAAAAAAGAAAGTTTCTATTGGGACTCGAACCAGCGCTGATAAGAGCGGTTGGTATTGGAATTCATTCGCCTTCTCCGCTTAGCCACGGACACTATGTGTCATTATTTACGAAGATCGACTAACTAAACGGATTAAACTTGTGATATTTTGATATTTTGAAAATTGATCAAATTATTTTAATTTTGAATTGAAATGATTTAGAATTGAAAAAATACAACAAAACATAGAGTAAAAAAACAATATATTAGGTGAATATTGATAGAAATTTTGATGGTAATCAAATTATATAAATAAAAGTATTACATACTATGTATTTTGGCAGATCAAATAGGTAGGTTTATACCCATGATACATTAACAATTATTACGTACCTGTTGCTTTTAAAAACTATTTAAAAGTCACTACAATATTATAAACTTTTTTGTTTCTGTCCTCACAACAATAAAACTAATATATTATACATTTGTTTACCTTTACCTTTACCTCCAAACCACAGCTGCCATATCGGATAATTTTTGACATGTCATTTGAACATCCAATCAGAACAAAGTTATAATGCGCATGCGCCGGGCTGATAGGTTTTAACATATAAAAAAATCACCCTCTATCGCCGGTAAAGAAGTATAACTTCAAAAAAAAAGGAGAAATCAAATTACAAGCACAATATTATATAAGTTAGCGGTGTTTTTAGTCATTGGCCTCATTTATTCTTATTTATTTATGTATCATTAATAGATTCTAGAAGTTTGACTGGCTTAGAATGATTAGTTTTTAAAAAATCTGGAGTTAAAAGCGAATAACTAATTTTTGTAGTTTGGTAAAAAATGACATTTTCTTCAAAATAGAAAGATTAGCATCAGAGATACGAAAAAATGTTTCAATATAAAAGTGTAGGTTATTTATTTCCCAAGAACTTTGTTTAAAAAAAATTTTTCTACGGCAAAAATTGAGTTAATTGTAAATGAATATATCGAAAAACATTAATTTTTTTCTACACAAAGTTAACACTTTCGATAGTGAATAAATCGAAAACTATTAATGTTATCAAAAAAATGTATAGAACGTTTTTTGCTTACAATGAATGTTTTTATCAACTTTTGCTGTAAAAATATAATAAAAAATTTTCACTTTCGAGATGGGGTGGCAACCACCCCCGTGGTAAAATCGCCTTTCGGCATGATATAGATTTTGATTCTTGGACTATCCACTACTTATTCTCAAATTTTCATTCGATTCATTCTGTAAAAATTGCGAGGTGAAAAGCTTCGGTTCCTGGTCTAAAATATGTGATTTGATAACTATTTTTCCACCTAACTCTACCGAAAGTATACTTTTCCGGACTTGATTGTAGAAAGCAAAGTTGTACTTTTCCTCCCTAGGGAGGAAAAGTAAAAGTGACGTCATGGTATTTCATTCATGAAACATATCTTATTGACGCCCTGTACAATATCTAATTTCTATTACGTAAGTATCTATACATTTTAACGTTTATTTAAAAACACCCTGTATTTTGCAGAATGGTAAAAAACAGTGAATCTTTATTCTGATTTAACAATGTTTACATTAATAATTTGACTTATATTTGACAGTTGGCAGTTATATTGTACCTACTTGTTAGTTTTAGTTCTAATAAATTTTGTTGGTTAGTTACATACATAAATAAATTAGTAAAAATGAAAGAATTACTTGTTATTTGAGGAAGGTGGAAAAACCATATGTATAACATGGGAGTAAAGTGCTTTTTCCTCTCTTGAATGATTACAAACTTCATTCTCGGGAGGAAAAGTAGCACTTTCCTCCCCTGTTATAAAATAGCTATATTTATTGTTCAACGTAAATAATACTGTATTGAAATTATTATGAATAATTTTAATTTAATTGTCCTTTCAAAACAATGTCCTGTTTTTATTGACATAAACTGCATATTAATTACACTAATTAAAAGATACATTCACCTAACACAAGATCAATAACATGTCTGATTTAATCTATTGTTATTCCATCAGCAAATTATTTCAACAATAATCTCTTGTTTCGACCTGCTGAAAACTTCGATATCTTGTCTAATTATTGTGCGATCACTAATTAAAAACTTCTTGTAACAGGAGTCAGTTCTCTCTTCTCGAGTGTAAGTACTAAGATTTAATTGGTACTACCTTCTTAACGCCTACGAGTTTTCCCGTCTAATACATTGGCGTGACCAAGTATTTTGTAATGGATTTTCAAGTAAAATAAATTCGGAAATAAAATAGGTATATTTTTATATTTTCGAAAAATTTATTCATTAACTACAGTAAAACCTCCGTTAACCGAAACATCGTTTAACCGAAACAGCTAACAGTTTCAATAATAGGCAACTTGCACATTTTTTTATTACATAATAATGTTCAGTTTTGTTTAAAAATGAGATTTCCAAAATTTCACGGTTCAAAAACTCATAATAACTTAGAAGTACATATTTAAACTCTTCTGTGATTTAAATTAGTTCAAACGACCCGTGACGTCACATAGTTGAACTTTATGGTTATATTTATATTTATGGTTATATTTAGGCATATTCTTCTTCTTCTTTAGTTTATTGGCCTCCACCTACTTGGGTATTTAGCCAGCTCATCGTCGCGGAATAAGGGAAAAATTGATATTCTAATAACATTTATCGTATGTCATTGTAATAATATATACCAGTTTGTTGATATTGGAGTTTGATACAATTTTTGAAGGAAAGGAAAGAAGGTTTACTATGGAAAATAAAAGGAAACACTATAAGTGTTGTTTAGTGCCATTTTGTAAAAGTACAAGTTTTCTATGTTTTTAAAATAGTTCAAACGTTTCAACGTATTTTCTACTGACGTTTAATAATGTCTAATCTAATGTCCAATTTAAAATTATATACAATTTTGTTTACTTTGTTGGTGCAGAATGTAAACACACAACCATATGACATCACGACTCGTTTTGGGCTAGCTGCAATAATTTGAATTTAGAATCGTCTTTAGGGGCCAAACGGAACACAAAAACAACTTTTTTATCTTTGATACATGTTTTAAATTATGTTCTGTTGTGATTTATAACATTTTTTTGCGAATTTAAAATTTTATGCAAGTTCCCTATTTCGTCAATAAAAAGTAAATTTTTATCGCAAAATGAACCAATTCGGTGTTAATTAGTCAACATCGTCAACATTGCTTTATTTTGATTTACATATTAAAGAAAACATTATGATATCACCTCATAGTATTTTCTAATACCAACTTTGACCAAGAATACTGTGTAATTTGATACAAGAAGAATACAAAATGTTATTTTTCACCGAAATTTTCTCCTAAAGTATTGAGCTATTATTATATAATAAGATTAGGTGGATCAAGAATTCTCGTATTTGAAATCAAGATAGTGGAAAACATACACGACTATTGTCATATTTTAAATTATCCTATTTTCAGATAGTGCCTGTAAGTACGCCAGTGGTTTGTTGCATTTGTTTCTAATTGGTTTCATAATTATTATGTCGTGATATTGAGTTCTTGGGTAAACACTAGCCGAGAAAAAATTAATATTCTAATAGCCATCACTTTAAATTTAGCGCGGGCGTTGTTGATTGGTAGACTATGCATTGTGATGACGAATAATGTACTAGTGGAGCTCTAAGTAATTGCTTTTATAGATATATTTCAAAACTAAAAGAAATACTAGAAGTATCGTCTAGAAAATAAAATTTTATTATCCTTGTTGAGATGAAACTTAGTAAATAAATTGCCTTGTTTGTTGGTGTATTGGTTGGTCGTTGGTGTATATGTTGTATAGAATCGGCGCGAGGATACTTCCTTATGGTAGCCCATTTTTTTGGTCCCTCCACCGACTGTTCTGAGACTGGAGTTACGTAGAAGCGTCTATTCTGGAGGAGACATTTCACTAACCTTGTTAGTCGGAAATCCTTTGTAGCTTCGTAGAGTTTTGCGAGTAGATGTTGATGGTTAACTGTGTCATAGGCGGCAGTTAGGTCTATGAACGCTACTCCTGTTATTTCCTTCCGTTCAAAACCATCTTCAATATGTTGGATGAGATTAAGAATTTGACTGCAGCAGCACTTTCCGGGTCTGAATCCTGCTTGTTCTGGAATAATTTTAGTCTCCACATATTCAGCGATCCGGTTCAGTAACATTCTTTCAAATGCTTTGAAAAGGTGGCATAAAAGAAAGATAGGTCTAAAACTCTTTGTAGGTATCCGCCTCACTCTAGCTTTCCTCCAGATTTTGGGAATTTATAATGTACGGATGCAGCAATTCATCATTTTTACGAGTCACTGGCAACTGTACGGTTTTTAGCCCAAAGTTATTTATTTTCTTTTGTACGTATGTCGTCCAGGCCAGCCGCTTTATTATCTTTCATTTGGTGGATCGCGCCTCTCATCTCCTCTAGAAAAAAAATTACCTAGAACATCTCTTTCTTCGTCGATATTCCGTTGAGCTCTCACCTTGTTCTTTATTGATGTCGTCTTACCGTTCATTAGAAGACGATGGGCTATCTTATCGGGTGTGACTTCTGTCATGTTGACTGCCGGAGCAGCGGGATTGTTGCCAAGATTCCGAATTAGCTTCCAGGCATGTCTGCGTTAAGCAATTGAAAGACGCAACTATACTGGAAAGGACAAGAGAACAGGTAAACAACAATCTTAGAAACCTCGCTGCAAAAAATAGGAACACAGGCAATGTAGAGGACAAATGGATGGAGATAGAAAAGGCCCTTATGACAGCTGGTGAAGGCTCCTTAGCTCCAAGCAAAATTAAGAAAAAGGAATGGATGACAAACGAAATTTTGTACCTCATTGAGGAAAGGCGAAGAAATAAAACCAACAAGACAAAATACAAAGAAGTGAACCGTGAGATTAAGAGAGAAATTAGAGAAGCCAAAGAGAAGTGGGTTCTGGAAAACTGCAAGGAAATAGAAGAATATGAAAGAAAATACGATAGCTTTAACATGCATAAAAAGATCAAGGAAATAACAGGTAAAAAAGTGAAACAAACATCCATCGTAAAGGACAAAAAAGGTAAAATAATTACAGATTTAAATGAAAAACTGGCAAGATGGACAGAATACATTGAAGAACTTTTTGCAGACGAAAGACAAGCAATAGCAGTGGCAGAACCTACAGACGACACAACAGGGCCTGAAATCCTAAAAAGCGAGATAGAATATGCTATAAGGAACACAAAAGGGTGTAAAGCTGCAGGACCAGATGAAATTCCTGTAGAATTGTTGAAACTTATAGACGACGACACACTTGAAATAATGGTGAACCTCTTTAACACAATTTATAGAACAGGCATCATACCAAAGAAATGGCTCTCCTCTACTTTTTTCACAATCCCGAAGACAAATAACGCCAGAGAGTGTTCAGACCACAGAACTATAGCATTGATGAGCCACACACTAAAAGTATTTTTAAAAATAATTCACAAAAGAATATTTAATAAATTAGAAGAAGACTTAATGCGCCACACAGTTTGGATTCAGAAGTGGACTGGGAACACGGGAAGCTTTGTTTGGTCTGAGTGTGCTAATGCAAAGATGTTTGGATGTAAACTAAGACCTCTTCGTAGGTTTCATAGATTTTGAGAAGGCCTTCGATAAATTCAGACACCAAAAGCTGTATGAAATCCTAAGAAGCAAAAACATCGACAGTCGCGACATTAACATCATATCCAGGTTGTACTGGGGACAAATAGCAAAAATCAAGGTTAATAATGAGTTAACCGAAGAAATTGAGATTCGTCGAGGTGTGCGTCAGGGTTGTGTGCTTTCTCCAATACTATTCAATATATATAGCGAAACAATATGTCAGGAAGCGCTCCTAGAGCAAAACATTGGTATGAACATTAACGGAGAGTTAATTAACAATATACGATACGCTGATGACACGCTAATAGTAACAGATAACCTAGCAAATTTACAGTATTTGATGGAAAGCATAAACACTCATACCAATAAGTATGGTCTAAAACTGAACATCAAAAAGACTAAATTCATGATTGTAACAAAGAAGCTATACACCAATGTGAATTTAACCATAAATAATCAGCCAGTTGAAAGAGTTACGTCCTACAAATATTTAGGGGTTTGCTTCACTGATACTAATGACCAGACAAGAGAAATCAAGAGGCGACTTGAGATAGCGAGACAATCGTTTGTCAAAATGAAAAAGTTCCTATTCAGCCGCGACATAAATATAAACTTAAGAACGAGAATGTTAAGGTGCTATGTTTTCTCCGTTCTGCTGTACGGCATGGAAGCTTGGACACTGAAAAAGATAAACATCAAAAACATTGAGGCATTCGAGATGTGGTGTTACAGGAGAATGTGAAAAATACCATGGACAGAAATAGTAACAAATCAAGATGTTTGCTGAAGATGGGGAAGGAATGCGAAGTCATAAAAACCATACAAACCAAAAAACTGGAGTATCTAGGCCACATAATGAGAGGAGAAAAGTACTCTCTGCTAAGACTCGTAATCCAAGGAAAAATCTCGGGAAAGAAAAATGTGGGACGTGGAGAATTTCCTGGTTGCGAAATTTAAGGGAGTGGTATGGGTGCAGTTCAATACAGTTGTTCAGAGCTGCAGCCAACAAAGTTAAGATTGCTGTGATGGTAGCCAACCTCCGATAGGAGACGGTACTGCAAGAAGAAGAATGTCTGCTGTTTTGTTTTATGTTCAGACTCGTGACCAGCTTGCACCAACTTTCCGTTCTGTTGGCGGATATCGCATGTAACATTTCCTCCCCATCCTGTATTGTTGCTTCCGAAAAAGGGTCTTCTTCATTTAGCTGTTCATATCTTTTAAGTAGGGGTTTAAATTCTTCATTGAGCCCCGCTATGTACTCAGTTCGACAACCTCTAGGGATAAATTTCCGTGATACTTGCTTTACGATTTTTTCGTTCTTTATTTTGGCTCACAGAGCTATTCAACAAGAAAACGCAGAAGTCTGACAATAAAAAAGGATGGTGTTACAAAAATTTCTTACTGCGCAAACCTCAATTATTTTTCAGTTTCTTTACCTATCTTAGAGACGGAGTACCCTTTTTTTGAAATATCCTGTATATATCTAGTTTAAGGATTAGAACGTATGAATATATTGTAAGAGATTTACATAAAGATCTATTTATGTCTTTATCCTCCGTAATCAAATACCATATTGCAAATTCCATAGTGCGCTATACAAAGGCAGCAAATAAAAATGTATGCTGTTTAATTGGTAATGGGGCCATAAAAATTAGCGTTGCATACTCCTTTTATGGCAAAAAAGCAAACATAAATGCTAAAAGCGGTTAAAAAGGTACTTGTTTACTTAGAACTTTATTAACAATTATGAAATGATCGTTTTTGCCAGTGCTACTCATGCGATGGCTGTTATTGGAATGGTTAAATAGGAGGAAAATTTAATTTATTACCGTTGATCACGCAAGTATTCAGACAAAATGTCGCAGCTCAATATATCATGAGATTTTTACAACCGATAACTAAACAGTGGATTCCTAAAATGGTAGTAGAGGGTGCAAAATCACTGATGGCAACAAATAGTTTCCCTTAGAGTTTAGAGTCTATTAAAGGTCTGCGCCCATTAGATCGAATCTGTCGGCAACGGAACGGACCGCTAAGAAAAAATAAAACTACTTTTTTACTTTAAATGAGTAATGCAAACGAGTAACCAAAGGAAAGATGATGCGTATCTGAAAATGATCAACGCAAGGACTGGGAGCAATGTTGAAGTATGTGAAACAAAGAGAGCAAAAAATAAAGGCACAAACAAAAAAAGCGGCAACAAATCAATATAGAGTTCAAGGAAATGGAAAACCAAAAAAGAGAACACGAACACAGAAAATTTTACAAACGGCTTAACACATATAGAAAAGTTTTCAAGTCACAAACAAACCACGTCAAGTTTCATAATGGAATTATTTTGAATGAAAGAGTAAAAGTACTGAAAAGTGGCAGGAACATTTCAGTACGCTACTTAATAGAAAAAGTAGAACTTAAGGTAAAGGTGATATAGAATTAGAACAGGAGCAAACTGAGGTACCAAGTTTGAAAGAAATTAATAGAGCAATTCAGTCTCTAGCCAGAAACAAGTCAACTGGAGCAGAGAACCTACCTGCAGAAATGTGGCGGCCAAGCATACAATAGAGTATAGAACCCTGTTAATAAGATCTATAACGCTGTGCTTGACTATGATCTAATAGATATCATTAGGTCATTGCTATATAATAAACGCTTCTACGTTGTGTTGAATGAAAAGAAGAGCAGATGGCGAACCAGTCAAGGCACCCCCAAGCTGACAGCTTTATTTACGCTGATGATCCTGGTATCGGTGTAAAATGGAAAACCTTCACACAGTTAGAGTTGCCAATGGAAGAGACTTTAAACATGATGTCAACCATGTCAACCCATTGCAATCAAAAGACTAAAACCAGGCCCTGCAAAACCCCTATCCCATTCCATCTCAACGCCCACTGGGCGC
This sequence comes from Diabrotica virgifera virgifera, assembly GCF_917563875.1. NCBI lineage: Eukaryota > Metazoa > Arthropoda > Insecta > Coleoptera > Chrysomelidae > Diabrotica > Diabrotica virgifera. Next base: position 249,180,296 of record NC_065448.1, on the reverse strand, counting down.
ATGTAAAACTGAATATATCCTGGGATGAACAACACTTGGAATATGATGACAGACCCACATATCTTGTAGTCCTATTAAGCTGCTCATAAGTACCACTGTCAGAGTATAAGACAAAAGGTTGCTGCGAGAATCAGCAACAATATAGGAAACCAATACTAAGTAGCATAAGGCACTAGCATTTAGAGACTACGGTGGGTCGTATCCCCAGAAAATTACTAAACGCAAGAATGCAACGAAAAGACCTGCTGGAACACGAAAAAAGATATCATCATCGTCAATGGCGCTACAACTATTCGTGAGTCTGTGCCACTAATTCCCATTGTCGCACTCCCATTTTCTCTACATCTTCTTTGACTGCATCTTTCCACCTTTTTCTAGGCCGCCCTACAGACCTTCTTCCATCTGACCTTTCCCAGAACACATTGATTATAAGGCGATTGTCGTTACTGCGTATCACATGCCCTGCCCGTCTGAGTCTATTGGCCTTTCTGACTAGATTTTCTTTTCCGAATAGAGACTCTAGCTCGTTATTGTATCTGCACCTCCATTCGTTTGTCACGCTGTCTCTGCAAGGGCCATATATCACTCGAAGGATTTTACGTTCCTACACCAGTAATTAATTTACTTCTCTTTTTGTTAGCCTCCCTGTTTCGCTTCCACATACCACTGCTGGTCGTATTATGGTCTTATATATCTGGATTTTTGCACCTCGTGAAAGAAGTTTTGACTTCATTAGATGTTGCATTGCAAAGAAAGATCTGTGTCCTGCCATTATTCTCGTTTCAACTTCTCGCTCTAATTTGTTGTCATTTGTGATTTTTGCTCCTAAATATTTAAATTCTTTAACCACTTCGAAGTTGTGATCGTTTATTTGTATTTGTGGATTTGTTTTGTCTTCATTTACCGATGTTTAATGCAGCTCGTACTGATCGTTTATTTGTATCGTGTATTTGTTTTGTCTTCATTTACCGATGTTTAATGCAGCTTCTTCAAAGCTCGAGAAAATATCCTTAATTTCTAATGTTGATTGTGCTACTGCGTCTATGTCATCGACAAAGGCGAGTATGATTTTTGCTCCCTGAGCAGTTATGTCTGGTTTGATTTTGTGATATATTTTCCGCATGACATATTCTAAGGCCAGGTTAAACAACAATGGGGACAACGGATCTACCTATCTCAGTCCAGAATTTACGCAGAAAGCATTTGATTTTTTCCTCTATTCTAACTTGTGCAAAGGAGTTACTTACACACATTTGTGTTACTGCAGCTAGTTTCTTGGGTACGCCGAGCTCGATCATTGCCTTCCATAATGTTGCACGATTAATTGAATCATAAGCCTATTTGAAGTCTATAAAGATCTGATGCACGTCCTGATTATATTCCCAATACTTTTCAAGAATTTGTCTTATTGTAAATATTTGATTAATAGTCGATCTGCCAGGCCTGAAACCACACTGGTAGTCACCAACTATTTCTTCGGCGTATGGTACTAATCTTTTTAATAATATCGAAGCCAATATTTTATACGTAGTGTTGATTAGTAAGATTCCTCTGTAATTGATGGATGATTCCTTTTTTCCTTTCTTGTGTATGGGTACAATAATACTACTACATCATTCTTTCGGCATTATTTCTTGTTGCCAGGCCGTTTCTATTAATTGATGGATTTTACTTATGAGTTCCTGACCCCATGTTTTAATTAGCTCGGCATCAATATTGTCCAGACCAGAAAAAAGATATGGGAGGACGAAAGAGATGATGATCCCAAAAACACATTCATGCAAACAAAGACTTTTTGGAGAAGCTTGCTGAAGGAGGCCAAGGCTCAATGGACTTATGGTATAAATATGGTACAATGGTATAAATAAACAAGCAAATATTAAAATTTAAAATGAATGGTAATTATGTAACACCTATACTTAAAGTAATATGTTTCGATCAATGTAAAAAGTTATACCGATAGAACATTTTCATTCACACATTCACGTTAATAATACTCCAGCGTGTGCTAAAGCTAATAAATATTTGAATATGATGTATCCACATTATAATAAACAATAATAAGACATACACCTAAAGCTACGCTATAATTCATTTCTGAAGAATACATGACTATTACATATTTCAAAACAACTTCTCTAAAACTCACCATGATTTTCTAACACGATTATGCATAATATAAATAATGTTATGAATGAATTCATTAATATCAATCATACTTTCACAATGCTTTGAATCGCTGCAGGCCCTATTGAGGCACTTCTTGTATCTCTAAATATAAAGTGTAAATTAATTAAATAACAAAACGCCAAATGCTCGACATTTAAATTTTAAAATATTTGAATGTCGAAGTCGATTCGGCAATACTCGAGCTGTTACTTGATTTTTGGTAGGTACCTATGCAATTTGCATTCCAATTTCAATTCCGATATTATTGAATCAAGTCATATAATATCTTTGATTTAACATATCCACACAAATATAAATCAAGCGGAGTAAGGTCTGGCAACCTTGCTGGCCATTATATGAAGTCCCTACTCTCAATCAATTGATTTGGAAATAGCTTGTTTAAATAATTACGAATGGAGGCATTATAATTAGGAGGTACTCCATCTTGTTTATACCACAAAGCTTCATTTGGGATGTTCGGGTTGTTATCATTTGGAAGTAGTACCATTAATTCTGGTACGATTTGCTGTATCAACAAGTCTATAAAATATTTTGTACCAGTGTGATTTTCGTCAACGGAAATTGTGAAAATAAGTTTTATGCCATTAATTCCTGCACATTACGTGAGGAGACGGAATACGCGCCAACCACTGGAAACCACAGTTTACCTGAAGAATCTAAAAAACGGAACTTAAATGGTCTTATTTGTTCCTTTAATTGTGCTTGATATTCTTGATGCATATTACACATTGGCCATTGCCAATACTTTGTCTATTCTTAGTTTTCCCATACTTCATACTTACCTATCTACTTGATTACCGTTCTTATTTAGATTAAGTTTTTCTACAGATAATGCAATAATAATCAACTGGTTGCAAATTTCTTTACTAAACTATTGCTGTATGAAATAATAAATTTATTTACATTTATTTTCCAAGTACGAGGATAGATTGATATAAAACTAGCCTTTAATAGATGGCGTTACTTGATACCGAATTGCTCTCAGTTTTGACATTTGCTCTTTATGACATGACGTCTGTCAAAATTGTAAGCCAAAAAATGTTAGTTTGGTTTTTATAGCTATCAGAAGCAAAAAACTTTTGTGTTTTCAGAAAAATGGAAAAAATCGAGTATCGTTCGGTGACTAAGTTCCTCTACAAAAAGGTGAAAACGAATGTGCAAATTAAAGCCGACCTGGAGGAAGTATATGGTGAGGCTGCATCTTCGTTAGCAACAGTAAAATTTTGGAAAGCTGAATTTGTTCGTGGTCGTACAAGTATCTTTGATTATTCCCGGGAGGCCAAATGAAGTCACCACGTCGGAAATGATCAACAAAGTCCATGACATGATTATGGAAGATCGTCGAATCAAGCTCCGCGAGTTAGAGGCCCTAAATATTTCCTACGAATGCGTACACAACATAATTCACCATCATTTGGACATGAAAAAGCTATCCGCGCGACGGGTGCCGTGTTTGCTGACAATCGACCAAATGCGAAGACGTTTGACCACTTCGGAGACGCTTTTGGCGATGATACGGCGCCGATTTATCACCGTTAATGAAACCTGGGTGCATTATTACACACCGGAAACCATAGAACTGTCGAAACAGTGGCGTAAACGCAGCGAAGGCCCGCCGAAGAAGGCAAAAAGTGCACATTCGGCCGGCAAAGTGATGGCGACTGTTTTCTGGGATGCGAAGGGCATCATCCACATCGACTACTTGGAAAAAGGAAAAACAATCAATGGCGAGTACTACGCAGTATTATCGACTCGGCATAGATTCGATGTAGAATTGCGTCAAAAACGCCAAAAAGTACTCTTTCACCAAGACAACGCACCGGCTCAGCGATCGGACGTAGCCATGGCAAAGTTACACGAATTCGGCTATGAATTAGATGAACACCACCGTATTCCCCAGATCCTGCCGCCAGCGACTTTTTCCTGTTTCCAAACCTAAAAAAATGGCATGGAGGACGCCGTTATGCAACAAATGATAAAGTCGTCGCTTGAACTTCGGCCCATTTTGAAGAGCTTGAGCAAAGGTACTATTCGGATAGGATAAAAAAAATTCGAACATCGTCTTACTAAGTGCAAAGGGGTACCATGTTGAGAAATAAATCAATTTAATCCCAAAAACTTGTTTTTTCTGTCAAAGGCTAGTTGTCCACCCTCGTATAAGGAAGTGAATTATTATTTACAAACAAAAGATTGATAATAACATCACATAGTTTTATACTAACACCAAATAAACATTTTAAAGTCAATTACAATCCTGCTGGTTTGAAACAAAAGAATCGTTAGAGTAATAAGAGATAAAAAAAGTGGGGGAGAGATTTACAACGACAATGAAATGGAAACTGCATTTCGCAAGCATCTTGGCGACCGTAAGTAGAAGTAGTAATTGTAAGTCATCGAGTGAGAATCCTTGGCGTAGATTTTGCGCAAGGATTTTTAACAGATGACACTCTCGAGCATATGTCTAATCAAGAAAATACTATTATTCATACCTGGATTTAAACGTACAGGGTTACTCATAATAATTATTAAATCGTTAGTAGCAAAAGCAAAAAGGATGGATGTATTCGTAACCATATGTTACTACCTTTTGCGTACAATGTAAATTTGGTGCTAAAGTACGGTAATAATAATAAATATTGTGTATTTTATGAGGTTGTCATAATATTTGTTTATGTTAATAAGTTTAAATCACCAAATTTTTTTGTTTGGTTTACAAACCAGCTTAAACGCCTTGTAATCAATAAGAAAGGAGTTATCACGATTACCTAATCTACGAATCACAAATAAGTTCCTAGATTAAATTCTCTAGATTTTTCCATAATTCGTCTCAGGTTGAGAATCGAAAAGAGAGAATCTAAAGAAGAACTTCAGTTGCGCAAGAGATTAGGGCTATCTTACGGTAGGTATTAGTTAGGTACAGTCAGTTAGTGAACCATCCTTGGAGATAGATATGACAATGAGCATACACGAATCATCTGGCTATTTTCCATCTAATTTATTTCATCTTTTTCTTGAGATTTTCTAGTTTTTATTTTTTATATTGTGGTTTATATTTCAGAATTTAAAATATGCGGTTATTTTTCTTCAATAATTTCTTTTATATTCACTTCTTGATAAGCTTTATGAAACAAAACCTTTCTTTGTCTTTCTTTCTTTCTTTCTTTCTTTCTCCCCTTCCTTTTATCTCTCAGGGTGCCTGATTTGGGCTAGCTATTTTAATATCCATTTATCCATCTCTTCCATTGTTTTCTATTTCTTACCATTATTTAATAATTAGTAATTATTCGAAAGATTTTTGTCTAAATTTTCCTCCCTCTAGTACTTGCTGTATTCACTTTTTTCTTGGTCTAACTCTTTTGTTTTTACGATGTTCTGTTTGATTTGTTTGCTTTATTTGTTGAAGTTATACTTCTTTACCGGCGATAGAGGGTGATTTTTTTATATGTTAAAACCTATCAGCCCGGCGCATGCGCATTATAACTTTGTTCTGATTGGATGTTCAAATGACATGTCAAAAATTATCCGATATGGCAGCTGTGGTTTGGAGGTAAAGGTAAAGGTAAACAAATGTATAATATATTAGTTTTATTGTTGTGAGGACAGAAACAAAAAAGTTTATAATATTGTAGTGACTTTTAAATAGTTTTAAAAGCAACAGGTACGTAATAATTGTTAATGTATCATGGGTATAAACCTACCTATTTGATCTGACAAAATACATGCCAAAAAGTATGTAATACTTTTATTTATATAATTTGATTACCATCAAAATTTCTATCAATATTCACCTAATATATTGTTTTTTTTACTCTATGTTTTGTTGTATTTTTTCAATTCTAAATCATTTCAATTCAAAATTAAAATAATTTGATCAATTTTCAAAATATCAAAATATCACAAGTTTAATCCGTTTAGTTAGTCGATCTTCGTAAATAATGACACATAGTGTCCGTGGCTAAGCGGAGAAGGCGAATGAATTCCAATACCAACCGCTCTTATCAGCGCTGGTTCGAGTCCCAATAGAAACTTTCTTTTTTGTTTTTTTTTAATACATTTTATGATTGTAAGTATTTTATTATATAATTGTATTTTCAGAAAATACGTATTTAGTTAAAAAAATTTTCGACAATTAATGTTCAGATATCATTTGTGGCTTGTTTAATGTGTTTGTGTGTGTTTTATTCTTTTATTATTTTAATTTTTGGCACTGTTCTAATAAAAATGTTTGAGAAGTAGTAAGTATAAATTAGTTTAATATTTAAACAAAATATAAATAAAAAGTATATTAATTTCGTTTAAATCATATAATAGAAGTATAACTTCTTACGTGCGTACAAAGCACACACACATTCTTTTTTATTTCCCTAGTCTATTTTTCCTTCGCCAGTAATTATACTTCCCAGGTATTCGTAAGTTGTAACTATTTCCAATTCTGAGTTTTTACATTTTATCTTTATTTCATTATCTTCTTTATCTTCTTTGCCGCTGATTATCGTCATCTTTCTTTTTTCCTCGTTTATTTCCATTTCCATTTCTAGTTCCTCTCTTTGTTCTACCCATATACCCATGGGTTTATGCATTCTGTTCTCGGAATCTGCTGTTAGTACTATGTCTTCGGCATACATTCAGGATTAAGGACTCTATTGTTACCGATTATACTCTATGACAGGGGTTTTCAATCTGTGGTACACGTACCACAGGTGGTACATATCATTATTTGCAGTGGTACACAAAACACAAAAACACATCCAAAATCCAACATATTTGTAGTTAATTAGACTACCTATCTCGATAGATATTTCAGTGAGGTGGTACCAAAAATAATTTAAACAATTTTGTGGTACATGACTCAAAAACTTTGAGAACCACCGCTCTATGGTATTCTATTATTGGCTGTAGTTAGTTGGTTCTTATTCTAGTATTTCTTATCAGTTTGTTAATTACTATTTCGTGGCTTTCGAGGATTTCGTGGCTAAAACATCTACGTACGTGGTTCAACACAACTACTACAAATCTTTTCAGAGCAGCAGTGTGCAAAGTACAGATTGCCATGATGGTCGCGAACATCCGAAACGGATAGGCACTACAAGAAGAAGAAGAAGAATTACTATTATGAATAGCAAAGGGCTCAGCTTATCTCCTTATTAAACACCTCTCTACCAATTAAATTCTTCCGATCATTCACCTCTTATATTTGTACTCTTCCTTATACCCCTTTGTAAGTGCTTTTTATGGTTTTTATCAACGTATTTGTTACATTTATTTTCCTCAGGCGTTTACTTAGAATTTGTGTTTCTATCGTGTCAAATGCTGCTCTTAGTTCTATAAATGCCAATATTAGTTATCTCCTGCGTTATAGGATGTTGTCATTTGTCTGTCTTCCTGGTCTAAATGCCGCTTATTTTTCTCCCAATTTCATTTCTAGTTTTTGTCTTAATCTATGTCTACTGTGTATTATTTTCGTATATATTTTAAAGCATAACGTTGACAGATATATAGCTCCATAGTTATCCTAGTTTACATGTTCTTCTTGTATGTATGTATATTAGCACGATGATGTTGTTCTGCCACTTTTTAGGGATGGTTTGTTTTTCCCCTTCCCGAGTTCTTTTTGTCAAACATAATTTGATTTTTGTTTTGTTTTGGGAGATACTTGCTAGTTTCAGTGAGAATTATCCGTCTAGACTTCCTGACTTCTTGCAATATCACGTCTTGTAAACATTACGTTCTGGAAGCTTGAAAAAAGGAGTCGCCACTGTGCGGCGGCGTTAACAAACTTAAACAATGCACTTGAGTCAATAGTAACAAGTCGAGATACAATTACGAACAATTACTATTGCACATCTCATTGAATAAACAACAACAAGAAACAAACGGACGAGGTGTGTATTGTGTATGCTTATTCTGTGTGAGTGCGACTTGCATGTGTTTAATGACGCCATGCCAGTAACGTAGACTAACATGAAAAGAAAATAATGAGAAGCCAAAGTTTGCCTTTAGTGTATAGCATACAGGGATAACCATAAGTCAGACAACAAATTTGCATTAAGAGGCTGCAGTAGTACGTCATCAAATCGGAAAACGCGTTCCAAGATTGCGGCTTTAATTTTGAATATTTTGTCGATATATTTGGCACAAACAAAAAAAATGTTTAAGAAACGCTTTTCTTTAGTTACGAGTGCCTAAAATTAAAAATATTATAAAAAATTAACTAAAAAGCAACATATAAAAAAATTGAAAATATCTAACACATTCGTTAAAGAAAAGCGTGGCGCGTCTTCATCGAATAAACGGTTTTCGCCCCACGCTTTTCTTTAACGAATGTGTTAGATTTTTTGAATTTTTTTTTATTTTTTGCTTTTTAGTTGATTTTTTATAATATTTTTAATTTTAGTCACTCGTAACTAAAGAAAAGCGGTTCTTAAAAAAAATTTTCATATTTTTTTATTTTTTACTTTTTAGTCTTACACTTTTCAAACATTAAAATATATTGTCATGTTTATTAAAATATGTATAAAATATATTTATGATGTACAAAAATGAAAAGTAGTCGGAATCGGCAAACAATTTGAAACTTTATTGTTTATTTATGAAGCATAAGGTAAACAATTAACGTAAAAAGTGAAATTGTGTATAGTTCATATAACTAGCTATAATCGTTGATTGAAATATTGATATGGGTATATGGGCTCCAATACCTCAATCAACGCTATAATCTGTAAAAGTTTCAAGTTTCTTCATTGTAAAAACCAAGAGATTTTAATCATTTTCCGTTAAAATCGTTTTTTTATTTAGACAATTAATAAACATAAACAATTTTTTTATTGATTATTCGTGTATTGTTTCCGCGAATGCATATGTCTGTAAATTTTTAGTCATTTGCATTGGAGAAAAGGCAGTCAAATTAACGTCCAAAGGTTTGACCCAGACGATTGAACTAAAGAAAAGCGTTAAATTAATACGCCAAAACGAATGCGTTAATGTTAATTGTAGAACAAAACCTCTCTACCGGTGGTTTTTCTAAGACTACGATAAAAACAGGAATTTTTTTAATTCGAGGTTTGTTGAACGATGGCTGAGTGTGAAAACCTCGTATCTCATTGTACAGAAAATTTTACATGAGTGACTTTAAACTGAATTTCTGCATACTCTAACCCAAAATATATATGAAACATGTATGTGTAATTATCTAAACATACTTAGAATCAAAAATATGTAACCATATTTTTTTTGTTTTAAGTTATGGTATACAGAAATGAAGTTTAAAGTCTTCTGTAAAATTTTCTGTGAAATGAGATACGAGGTTTTCACACAAAGCTATCGTTTTGTTTCGTATCATATTAAAATTTGACACGAATAATAGGGGAGCAAAGTATGCTAAATTTGCAGTCACTCGAGCGTTATGGGGACCTATTGGGTTGTGATTATTAGGTCCTAAAACCAAAAAAAGTTAAGATAAATTTTCCATTTTAGTGGGAACTTTCCACTTTTTAATTTAATTTTCCATTTCCAACAATCGTTTTTCCGATTATAGCGCCATCTATCCATAGCTTGAAAAAATGTCTGTAATAAAAGATGCCTATTTTTATTATTACGTAAAGAACCCAAATCTGCAATAAAAATTTGGGGCTTCCATTTAAGATTTTAAAGTAACCTCCAACCCCACCTCCGTGGGAGGTCATGCATTCGATAGATTTTTCAAAAACATAATGAAATTGTATTTTGCAGTTTTTCGATCTGATGTTTATTTTACGAAATATAGCGGGTTTGAATTTGAAATTTTAAATTTACCCCCCATGTTTGGTACAATTCAATCGATTTTTGAAAAATATTGAAGACGTATTTTTTAGTTTTTCGATCTGACGTTCATTTCGCGAAATATTCGCTTTTTTTTTGTGAAACTTTTTGATTCACGCATTTCCTTCACGCCCCACTCAAATCGTCAGATTTTTGAAATATACACTCTTTTGCATGTACTTAACTTACCTTATCTTAATCTGACAATTTCGAGTATTTTTAAGGATAGATTTTTTTTCCTGCCCCCCACAACGAACTTTCCTGTGTTAAGAGCCAATATATGGCAGAGGTACATCTACAGGGTAACTAGGTTTCTCCCCATATGATAATCTGACGGGCTCAAGTAACTGAAAAAATCCTTGCTTGGGCTCCCCTACAATAAGCGCCGATTTTTATATAAACAAATATGAGCGTTCAAAATTTGAAATTTCATTGTTTATCTATGAAGCATAACGTAAACAATTAACGTAAAAAGTGAAATTATGTATAGTTTTTATAACTAGCTATAATCTGTAAAAGTTTTAAGTTTCTTCACTGTAAAAACCAAGAGATTTTAATCATTTTCCATTAAAATCGTTTTTTTTTATTTAAACAATTAATAAACATAAAAAAATTTATTCACTATTCGTGTATTGTTCCCGCGAATACATGTCTGGAAATTTTCATTCATTTGCATTGAAGAAAAGGCAGTCAAATTAACGTCTAAAGATTTTATGCAAACTATTGAACGAGCCTGTACCATTAAGAAGAACAAAAAAAGACACTTTCTTCAAATAAACTTTTTTATCCCATGCCTAAATTTTGTGTCATATTGGAACTACTAAAAATTTTTAACTCTAACAACAAATCGAACATATTATAATTAAATAACTGATTAGGCAACATAGAGAAATAGTCACTGTCATTTTGACAAACCCAGATATATTGGTAAGCCGTCCTAGCCAATATGTCTTGAGGATTAATAGCAGAATATTAAATTATTAACATAGGAGTAGGAGCAGGACATACTACATAATTTTCAATAATAATAATTTATTTAATGATACATTTTCTAAATATATAAAGGGTGTAAGACATTCGACATTCAATTTTCTTCTTGTTTCATAGTTTGACACTTTTAGTTTAAGAGGAATTTTATCTTTATGAATATTTTTAAGTAACTCTAAACAGTACAATTGCCGCACATCAAGAACCTTCATGAAAAAGTTGGTCTGAGGGATATGTTTTTCGTTTTCCATATATTAGTTTAAGAAACCATTTCTGAGTATTTTGAAGGGTCACCAGATGGCAATCAGCTACTCCACCCCATCCTAAAGTCCCATACAAGATGAGATTGTACTAGAGACAGGTAAAGTATTTTAAGCTGTTCAACATCCAAAAACTCTTTTAAATAGCGGAATTTTGGTAGCAGTCCTCGTATTTTTCTTATAATATTTTTTATTTTTTTAGAATAGTTCGATTGAATCTAACTTACCTTAGTACAAATGTGCAGATAAAAAAGTTACAGCTCTTTGAAGTTACAAAATTAAAATCGATTTTTCCAATATATCCAATATATACGGGCTCCCTGGACTCAAGTGTAAAAACACTGTGTTTAACTAATGGTACCACACTAATAATTTATTTGAAACGTACATAAATTTTAAGGGTTTAAGGGAACAAAAGCCCCATAAAATTTTTATGGGGTGCACAAAGTTCACTGTTATTTTTTTTAATATGTTCCTGCAATAAGAATGCCACATGCTCATTTTCAATAAAAAATCTCTAATAGTTTTGGATATATTGGGAAAAATCGATTTTCGTTTTGTAACTTCAAAGGGCTGTAACTTTGAAGTGCACAAATTTGTACCTACTAAGGTAAGCTAGGTTCAGTCGGACTCTTTTTGGTCCCAGAATATGTGATTTAATTTATTACCTGCCTTTTTGTTACACCCTGTATAAATAGTTCCTGTATTATTATTATTAAAAATATTGTCGAGTTCATTCGGAGAATGTTATTGTGTCATATTGTAAAAAATAATTACCGATAACACATATCGATACTTTTTCTAATATTTCTGCGAAATAATGAGTAAAAGAGCATAACAATGAGTAAGTACGTTAGTATTCTATTTTAATATGAATATGGAATGATATAATTTTCATTAACAAAAAACGATCAACGGTATGTCAACAAAACAAAATTATTTGTTCAATTTGTATTTGTAGGCTTTATATAGCATATGTTCTTATGTATTATAGGCCACAAAAGTCCTAACCAACAAAATCAATAAACTAACAACTTTATCAGATCAACAACAAGGATTCAGATCCGGAAGATCCTGCGTAGACGCCGTATTTGTACTGAGACAAATCACAGAAAAGGCCATTGAGTACAATAAACCAGCATATGTATGTTTTATAGACCTGACAAAGGCTTTCGATTGCATCCAAGTCGAAGACGTCCTACATTTACTGTATAGAAGGAACATACCAATCAATATTATACAAACCATTGAAAACATCTACTTTCATAATCGAATACAGGCAAAGATAAATGGAAAACTAACGCAGTTTATACCAGTACAAAGCGGAGTCAGACAAGGTGACTCGTTAAACCCACTGCTCTTTAATATAATAATGGACGAAATAATAGAAGCAGTACGTAAAGGTCATAGTTACAGAATGGGGAACAAAGAAATCCAAATATTATGATATGCAGACGACGCCGCATTAATCGCTGAGACAGAAGACGATCTCCAAAGATTAACACACATCTTCAATACAACAGCCAAGAAATACAATATAATAATATCAGCAGAAAAGACCAAATGTATGATAACATCTAAATACCTACCCACTACGATGTAAAATCGAAATTGATGGGAAAATAATAAAGCAGGAAGCAAGGTTTAGATATCTGGGAATATATATAACCAGTTACGGAGATGTTGAAGAGGAAGTACGACAACAAAGCTTAAAAGCAAGTAAACCGGCGGGATCTCTTAATGACCAATCTGGAAGAAAAAACACACAAGACAAGACACAAAAGCAACAATTAGACCTATATTGACATACACGGCGGAGACAAGACCTGACACATCTAAAACGAGACGACTACTAGAAACAACAGAGATGAAAATATACTACGACGAATATCAGGGAAAAGTCTGTTGGATAGAGAGAGAAGCGAAAACATAAGAAGATCATGCAATGTAGAAGACATAAATGGATGGGTGACAAAACGGAAACAGGAGTGGAACGAACACATTAGTAGAATGGCAGAGGATAGGATAGTACGAATAACACGAGATAAGTCACCAAATGGAGGAAGAAGTATTGGCAGACTAAGAAAAAGATGGTGCGATAACTTAAACAATTTAGGAGGCTAATATTGAAGAAGAAACAGGCTTTAAAGCCTACATACAAGAAGGAAGAAGAAGAAGAAGTATTCTGAGAATGATTTCCGAAGTGGAAATCGAAACGTCAAAATAAATGTATTTTAAACTAATTGTAGTTAAGAAATACAATGTGTTTCATTAGGAAACAGAAATACTTGAATGGTGAATAGAGTTTACTGAGGCGGTTCTAGATATACTACATTTTATTGCCTCATCGATTTTTATAACCGAGTTACAGAGTATTTTATCTATCTTCCGAATTTCTTTCTGGGTCCATAACTTTAGAACCACCTTGTACATTTTTTGATACTTAGTACACATATGTCTTACTTAACAGTAATGCCATCACTTAACTACTAATCACAAGAGAAATCAGGTAAGGATTAAAAAAGGGCAGAAGAAATTAAGTTTATAATATATTATAATTATAAAGTGTGCGTTAGATAGTGCGGAGTGTGACAAAATTATTAGGTTTTTAAAGGATCTAAATTATATAACCAAATATGAGTGCTACGTTATGAACAATTTAAAATCAACTTTGTAAAAACCCTACAGTTTATATTTTATATCAATTTAATATGTATTGTACCACCGCTAATAACCTTTTATGGTTGATGCGGGTTATTTCTAATAAAAAAATTAAGTTTAATGGTAAATTTTCAAAATCCGTTTGCACATTTGGAAAGAACACAAATAGAGCGAGTATTTCCGTGTCCCAATTTAACACCCTGTATAGTAAATAGTACTAGTTTAATGACTCAATATAAAAAATGATTATTAACTTTGCTAAATAATGAAACGAAATTCTTCACCAGAAGAAACTACATGACGTTATGTAGGTACATAATGACATTTACATTACTTATATTATACAGGGTGACCCGAAAAGATTGGTCATAAATTATACCACACATTCTGGGTCAAAAATAGTTCGATTGAACCTAACTTACCTTAGTACAATAGTACAAATGTGATCATAAAAAAAGTTACAGCCCTTTGAAGTTACAAAATGAAAATCAATTTTTTTCAATATATCGAAAACTATTAGAGATTTTTTATTGAAATGGTATTATTCTTATGGCAGAAACATATTAAAACAAAATTATAGTAAAATTTGTCCACCCCATAAAAATTTTATAGGGGTTTTGTTCTTTTAAACCCCCAAACTTTTGTGTACGTTCCAATTAATTCATTATTGTGGTACCATTAGTTAAACACAGCGTTTTTAAAACTTTTTTGCCTGTTAGTATTTTTAGATAAGCCAGTTTTTATCGAGATGCGGCTTCTTTTTTAATATATTTACATACAAATTTTATGGGGGTTTTGTTCCTTTAAACCCCCCAAAAGTGTGTGTACGTTCTAATTAAATTATTATTGTGATACCATTAGTTAAACACAGTGTTTTTAAAAAAAATGCCTCTTAGTCTTTTTTTGATAAGTCACCTTTTATCGAGATGTGGCTTCTTTTTCAAAATACACCTAAAAGTGTAAATTATAAATACATTTTCAGATTATTAACAGGTGTCTATAATCGTACTTAACCATATACAAATATGTGGTGGGTTCGAAAACTATTAGAATAGAATAGAAATATGCTTTATTTTCACTGAAAATTTTTACAATTTTATGGACAAAGCTTACATACAGTCAAAAGAAAAATAATATCAACAACAAATATCAAATAACAACTACAATTTACTAAAATTAGATAAATCGTCAATACACAGTAAATAAGATATAAAACCAAAGACAAAAACAATTATTGCAAAATTTATATAAATTGCAAATTGAACATACTAACAACAAATAAAATACAACATTAGGAATTGACAGTTTAAGCTACTGCGTATGAAACCCAATTTTCTTAGTTATTCATTAAGAAATTCTTAATATGGTCTTTCAGATAGATAGGCTTTGTCATTTTACGGAATTTTGGGAAAGATGTTGCAGATTTAAGCTGTAACGGGAGATGGTTGTAAATGTTTTTGGCGGAATATAATATAGATTCCTTTACTAACTCAGTGGATGGGATCGGTAAATAAATATCAAAGATTGAATTTCTGGTGTAGTAAAGATGATTGGGCCTTGCTGGAAAGAAATGAAGGTGTTTACGAAATAAACAAACCGTTTCTAGAATATATAAAGATGGAAGTGTTAAAATTCCGTGATTTCTGCAGTAACTTCTGCAATGTGTAGATCTTCTGAGGCCAAACAGATATCTTATTGCTCTTTTTTGCAATTTAAAAATAGCATCAAATTGAGCAGCTGTACTAGAACTCCAAAAAGGAAGACCATATCGAAGATGAGACTCGAACAACGAAAAATATGTTATTTTAGAAGATGCTAAATTGAGTTCCATTGAGACGGATCTTATAGTTTAGCAAACTGAGGCGAGTTTCTTACTTAACGAATCGATATGAAGGGACCATTCAAAATATCTCGATAAACAATGGCTTATCGAAAAAGTAGTAAGAGTCAAAAAAGTTTTAAAAACATTGTGTTTAACTAATGGTGCCACAGTAATAATTGAATTAGAACGTACACAAAAGTTTGGGGGGTTTAAGGGAATAAAACCCTCATAAAATTTTTATGGGGTGCACAAATTTCATTTTAATTTTATTTAAATGTTGCTGCCATAAGCTTGCCACGTGTCCATTTTCAATAAAAAATCTCTAAGGCCGCACATCAAAGAAACATGAAACATAAATCACGTTTCATGGAAATAAAACACTGCTAAACAAATAGACGTCCGGCCATTTATGAAACTCTCCGAAAATAAAATTGTTTTAGGAGCATGAATCACACTCGTTTCATTGGTAGGCGGACTTCAAGATTTGTTTACATGTGTTTTATTTTCATGAAACGTGTTTTACGTTTCATGTTTCATGTTTTACGTTTCATGTTTCTTTGGTGTGCGGCTTGCCTAAGAGTGTTCGATATATGAAAAAAAAATCCATTTTCATTTTGTAACTTCAAAGGGCTGTAACTTTTTTTGTGTGCACTATTGTATATAGGTAAGTGAGGTTCAATCAACCTATTTTTGACCCCAGAATCTGTGGTATAATTTATGACCAATCTTTTCGGGACACCCTGTATAATATCCTAGATATTATTGTAAAATTATCATTGGAGTCAAAATGGAAAAAAGTATTATTTACCATAACCTTATCATTCGACGGTGCTCTTGTTTATTATAATATGCCATAGAAGAATCTCAAACATTCAATTAAAACACATTTATAAAGTCAATATTTAGTGTCTTACGCTATAAAGTACAAGTTTTAGCAGAAATAGTCCTAATTTTCGTGTATCTTGCCTCTCCCTAGCAAATTTACGGACAACGGATGGCAAACTGAAACTAAAAATACCTCTGAATGCCTTTTCAATTTGTTGATGGAACATTCTTTGTTGGAGTTCATGTAAACGTAAACGTCATGAATTGTGAATTGGATTCCATTCCGAGGTAAATATATGGCTAGTCAAAGTACATAAATTATATCACTGTACAAAGGAAAACGCGACTACATTAGTATTTCAGATAATTTGGCAATAAAACACACTATAACTTATGATTTTTTCTTTTATGGTCATATGCAGTGATTGAAATAGGATGTGAAATGTTATTAAAGTTACTAAGAAATTAATAATAATAAGAATAAATATTTTTGTAGATAGTAAAAATCTTTGTAATGCAACGAAGTCGAAAAAAAAAGAATGTGTGTACTTTGTACGCACGTAAGAAGTTATACTTCTATTATATGATTTCAACGAAATCAATATACTTTAAACAGTTTCTCTACTACTTTCCAAAAATTTTTATTAAAACAATACCAAAAATTAAAAAAATTAAAAAATAAAACACACACAAACACATTGAAAAGTGCCACAAATGATTTCTGAACAATAATTGTTGCCAAAAATTTTAATTAAATACGTATTTTCTGAAAAAAATTATATAATAATATACTTACAATCATAAAATCTATAAAAAAAAAATAAAAGAATGATATAACTTGCATTGGGCTTGAACCTACTTCCCGTGTATCCCGCCGTACGAGAGTCGAAGCAATTTCAAACTGCACCACCTTCGCGTATACGTCATGTGGGAATATACACAAACTGAACAACTTTTTGACATTTTGTTTATATGAATTTTTATTAGTTTGATTTTTGTCGAATTAAAATACAACAATATATAGAGTAAGAAAACGATACATTAGATGAAAATTTGTAGAAAGTTTGTTCGTAATCAGATTATGTAAATGAAAGCATTGCCTACTAGGGGTATAGCATAGCAAGTACTAGGTAAGTACATTATTTTTTTTACATTTTCCAAATAGATATGAAGATAATTTTTTATTGGAATACAACTGAAACATTTAGAATTACGTACCTGTGGCTTTTCAAAACTATTGAAAAAGTCACTACAATTATAAATTTGATTTTATTTGTCCTCACAACAATAAAAACTAATATATTATACAATATTTTTGTTTACCGATAACCTCCATATTGAACAATTATTGACAGATCATTTCAACACCCAATCAGAGCCCGTATAAAGACTAATACCAAACTGTCGGTGTTCGCATGCGCGCAGATCAATATAAATTCACCCTCAATCTTAATCGCGCCTAAAGAAGTATAACTTCAATAAAAAATGTCAACTCAGAATTACAGCCAGCAATAAGCAAAAATAAAGAAGGCATTGGAAGAAATGAAAAACAACAAATCGATTGGAAAAGACGGAATAACTGCAGAGATGCTGAAATATGGTGGAAAATTGGTAATTAATACTCTCCATTCCCTCTTTAACAAAATATTAAAAGAAGAAAGAATCCCAAAAAACTGGAAGGAATCCGTAACCATTATCCTGCACAAGAAAGGGGACAAAGCAGATATAAAACACAACCGTCCTATAACACTCCTCAATGTAATGTATAAACTCCTAACAGAAATTTTAACTAATAGATTGACGACAAAATTCGACGGATATAGTCGAAAGAACAAGCTGGTTTTAGAAGGGGATTTAGCATGAGGGACCATTTATTAAGTATGAAAATCCTTATAGAACGAGCAAATGAATACCACATCCCTCTATATACAGCGTTCATAGATTTCGAAAAGGCTTTTGACAGTGTCGAACATTGGGCAGTGAAAAGTTCCTTGATTAACAGCAGAATTGACCACAGATATATGTACAGACCTAATAGCCAATATATATAAAGAAGCCACAACAACAATTAAAGTATGCGAAGGAACACAATAAATTCAAATAAATAGAGGCGTAAGACAGGGTGACCAATCTCACCGAAACTTTTCAATCAGGCTCTGAAAGATATCTTTAAAAGATTAGAATGGGAAGAAAAAGGTATAAAAAGTTGTGGACAACGCTTGAACCACTTAAGGTACGCCGATGACATCGTATTGATAACCGATAAAAAAGAAGAATTGTTTGAAATGATGAAAGAACTGGACATAGAAGCCGGAAAGATAGGCCTTAATATGATTTACAACAAGACCAAAATCATAACAAATACAGATGAGGACATCACAATAAGGACCGGACAAGATAAAATAGAACAAGTTCATGATTATATACAGAGTGGCTAAAGAAAAGAGTCCACCTCGATATTTGGCATTATTTATTAGATTTTAAGGAAATGACGAAACAGGGAAAAGGTATAAAAAGTTGTGGACAACGCTTGAACCACTTAAGGTACGCCGATGACATCGTATTGATAACCGATAAAAAAGAAGAATTGTTTGAAATGATGAAAGAACTGGACATAGAAGCCGGAAAGATAGGCCTTAATATGATTTACAACAAGACCAAAATCATAACAAATACAGATGAGGACATCACAATGAGGACCTGACAAGATAAAATAGAACAAGTTCATGATTATATACAGAGTGGCTAAAGAAGAGTCCACCTCGATATTTGGCATTATTTATTAGATTTTAAGGAAATGACGAAAGTTCAAGTATTACGTAACGCAGGTTGGGGGGCGGGGGGGGGGGGGTCAAAAATCTTAAAAACTTGCGTTACGCAATAGTTAAACTGTTGACAGATGTCAATGTCAAGAAACTATATTTTTTTTAGAATGTCTCAAAGAATCAAATAATGTTAAAAAAATATTTTTCCGAGGAAAATTGGAGATTTTTGAAATCGAGCGTGCCGCACCGGCAAAAAAATCGGATGGACATGCACATTTAACAATTAAAAAACAACGGTTTCAATTATTGTTAGATGTAATCACTCTTCAGAATCTTAAAGCTAAATGTTTAAACTTCAATTTAAGTATCTGGTAACCTCAAAAGTACTAATTTAAATATAAGTTTTTAGGCCTCATTTTTCAGATTTTAAATCGCATATAACTCGAAAACTATCAATTTTTGTGAAAATTTACAAGATACCGTTCTCGTTTAGAATGACCCACAAAACTTAAAAATATATGTTCCGGAGCAAAAAAATGTGATCTTTTGTATTTGTTTAAAACAATTGTTTAAACAATTTCTGCCCAAAAATTCCGCCCGGCACCCTTGAGATTTGTTTAAGGGGGCATTTTTGAATAGGAATCCACAAAGAAACCAAATCAGAATTTTTTTCCAGACGGGAGCGGTCTCACCACATGGATTAAACGTAAAGTGTTATGATTATTATTTAATATCCACACTGTTCGCAATTTTTGAGATCAAATTTTACCCGGTTACGGTATTTTTATATAGTAAATACCAATTTTCTCAAGTTCCAAATTGTTTGTACTACTTAATATTCCAAGCACCCTGTATAACGTCTAGAAATTGACAAAACTGACTGGTCTGATATTATAATATAATCCCGTGTGTCGGGTTCAAGCTGTTTACAAATCTGATATTTAATTTTTGAATTGAATAGATGTGTAAGTACGTGATATAACAATAATGCATCGTTTTAACCTACCACTGAGATGAATTTACAATGCTCTATACCAGAAGTACGTCCGGTTTCATATTTACTGATGCATTTTCTTATGGAAATATTGATATAATCACCAAGATACTTTTTTTATGATACTAAAAAGAGTTTTGTTTAAAATTATCAAATTACACAAATTTTATAACGATTTTAGAGTGATCGTTCTCCATTTTTTCTGTCACTAGCTTTTCCCTGCCATTATCTTACTCCTGCGTTTCTTTTCTTACTTCCTCCTGAATTGATAATTTTTACACTTCTGCAAAATATATTTAAAACTTTTTAAGTTCTTTGCCTATTTCTGGGGACAACATGATTGTTATGTTCCATATGTGCTTATTTTCAGCTCTTTTTTATTTTTTCGCTTTCGAATTCTATTTTTGTTCCTTTGTCTGCTGTTATTTGTTTCTCTTTTTTGATAAAGGAGTCTCTCTGCAATTATTTTTATCTAGTCTGAGCCTATCTCATCAGTTACATCAGTTGCTAGTTTTTGAGACCCTTCCAGAATTCACAGCTGAAATAATTTGAAATAATTAATTTAAAAATTTAGTGTGATTATTTATTATCAAAGATATGTTCAAAAGGAAAAATAATATAAAACCTCAACTTTTTGGTACACATATATTTTAATATCTCACAGACGCCTTTCAACCTTTTCCTGCTGAGAATAATCAAAACTTTGAAGCATCAATCCAACAATTTTTAGAATTTCCATACCAGTTAGAACTTCCACCGGAAAAGTTTAAGGTAAATGAAGTGATCAAACTAATACAAAATCTTAAATCGAAAAAGTCCCCAGGCTTCGATCTTATAACCAGTAAAATTATTAAACAGCTACCCAGGAAAGGAATTGTGTACCTCACTAAATTATTCAATTTTAACTATTTATAATGGGAAATAAGTCAATTATTCAATGCAGTATTAAGAACCGCATATTTCCCTCTCCTCTGGAAAGTCGCAAAAATTATACTAATTCCCAAACCAGGTAAGCCTCTGGAAGATGTCAAATCATATCGACCCATAAGGTTACTGCCGATAGTGTCAAATATCCTAGAAAAACTGATACTCTCAAGAATTCAACCACTCCTATCAGATCGAGAACTAATCCCTGCACACCAGTTTGGATTCAGATCCCAACACGCAACCATAGAACAGGTTCATCGGATATTCAGAACTGTTAATCGAGCATTGGAAGACAAAATGTACTGCACTGCCGCCTTTCATCTCGCAAGCATTCGATAAAGTCTGGCCGACAGGCCTTCTATACAAATTAAAAAAAATGCTTCCTCTCACTCACTTCCTAATTTTAAAATCCTACCTCCATAACCGTTACTTTTTTGTACAACATAGAGATGAGCGCACGTCTCTATTTCCAGTTGGATCCGGAGTTCCACAGGGCAGTGTTCTGGGGCCAGTGTTATAGCTATTGTACACAGCAGACTTACCGACAAACTTTCAAACCACGACAGCTACATATGCAGATGACACAGCAGTGATGACAGTATATCAGGACCCACGGATAGCTTCTCAACTTCTGCAAATCAGCCTCAACAAAATGCAAACTTGGCTAAAACGGTGGCGTTTTCAAACAAATGAAACAAAGTCGGTTCATGTTACCTTCACAAACCGTAAGGGTCACTGTCCGCCTGTATATATCAACAACAACCAACTAAAACAGCAAGCAACAGTCAAATACCTTGGAATGCACCTCGACCAAAGATTAAACTGGAGAACACACATTTTTATGAACCGTAAACAACTTGGTCTCAAATCACACAATCTTTACTGGCTGATTGGTCACAAATCATCACTTTCGATGAAAAATTAAAGTACTTGTCTACAAAGCAATTTTGAAGCCAATATGGAGTTACGGGCTCCAACTTTGGGGTACTGCATCAAACTCCAATATCGAAATCTTGGAGAGGTTCCTGTCGAAGGTTCTTCGAATAATCACAAGTGCCCCATGGTATGTTGCAAATAATATTATTAGACGCGATCTAGAAATTGCAACAGTAAAAGAAGAAATTACTAACTTCGCACAGAAATACGAAGACAGACTGACACAACATCCAAATGTACTAGCCAGAAACCTGATGAGACAACCTGTCAGACGAAGACTTAGACGAAATACACCTAGTGATTTATGTACCATCGTATGTACCAATTTTAGTTATATGTGCCGTAATTCCCCGAGACAGACAATTTTATATCTATGTAAAATATATGTAAAGAAAATTATTAATGAATCATTTTCTCCAAGTCACCTCCACTAGTGGTCACAACATTTACTCTTTACTCATTGTAACTTATTTTACAGTTTGTAAATAAATTGGGAGGTTAAATAAACAAAAAAATATATTTTAATATAAACTGTTCTATTATAAATATAAAATTTAAATATGCATTTATTCACATCATAGTACATAATAAAGTATGGAATTTTAAAATCGTTATTATTTAAATTTTGATGTATCTTCTAGGAACCGGTCTACTTGCAGTTAAGCAAATACCAAATCCAAACCGATGCGATGCGTTTGTTTACTCACTTGGTCTTTGGTACTTTGGTCAATTATAGTTGTACTAATAATAGCAATCAGGGTCATCGAGTATTTGCACTTTTAATTTTTAAGTTCTTCTTCTGTGATCCTTTCCATTTAAGTTGCCACAAGTTACCAATGCCAAAGGGTTTGACGACAATGATAATTTTTTATTAGTTTGTTGTTTAAGCATAGTATTATTTATTTAACTCATAAATAATATCAGAATATTAATTTGACTATTCAGACTATTATATCAGACTATTTTTACTCTAGAGAAGTTATTAATGTCTTGTCGAAAATACCAAAATTTTAAATCAAAACCACATATTTTCGGCAACTATCAATTTTCTCATTTTTTTTAATGGAACACCCTGTATATTTGTATTTTATTTTGTAGTCAATATTACAACCTTTCTTTTGGTATAAGGTTGTATGTACATAGAATGTTTGGTTTTGTAAATATTTAAAAAAGAACTATAGATTTTACGTTTCGCGGATATTTTATATCCGCGACAATTTTAATTAAATTTTTTTGGAAAAGAAAATTATAATCTGATTTTAGAAACATACACAAATATCAAAAAAACTTAATTGAATTTAATAACTTTAAAATTATGTTACAAACAATATTTTACCATACTAATAAGTAATTAATATGGATAAATTAATTATTAAATTAAAGAACCAATTTTAAAATCTACCCTAGAAATTTTTCTACCTTAGTAACTTTATTGTACCCAATTTTGTTAGTTAAATTGTTATAACTTTTAGTTATATGTTTGTTAGTTAAATAGTAACTTTTTAATTTACCTACATCTTGAAAACGTATATTTATGCTTTGAAACAAATGAACGCTATAGAAGTATATTATTATGAAGTAAATGTATGTAGTCGTGTCACAAAGGCTGGTAATAATTTCTAATGGTTTCGCCCAAAACAAGTGTCATATTCACAAATTGTTCGGTTGAAAAATTAAAATTTAAAATATAAAAAATTGTTACAAAAATTTCAACTACAAAAGTATTACCAGCTTTTTTGACACCAGTTAACACTATAATAATAAATAATTTGGCTGATACATTTAACATTCATTCGTTTCAAAGCATACTTTATAATTATGTTCTCAAGATGTAAGTAAATTTAAAAGGTAATTTAAAAGTTTAACTGATCTTACTCGTAAATACAATATAACTAACAATTAATGTGGTACAGGAAAGTTGCTGTGGTAGAAAAATTACTAGGGTAGATATAAAATGTGGTTGTTTATTTAATTTAGTAACTAATTTATGCATTAATTAGTATGGTAAAATATTTTTTGTAAAATAATTTTAAGTTATTAAATTCAATTGAATTGTACTACATAGTATACGATTTATTTGGGTCTAGGACGTTTAACCGCCGCCAGTTCTTCGCCGCCGTTTCGATGCCGCCTGTTCATCGCTGGCCAATTCATCGTTGGCCGATTCATCGCCAGTCAGTTAATCGCTATCTGATATATTTCCGAATTTTCAACAGTTACATTTATTATTTTTTGCACGATTGTTCATTTTTGACTGTTTACCGTGACAGATTTTACGTCAGTAAGTGACATTTACTAGCAACTCGACGGTAAGTAATCCAACTCGACAGTAAGTACTCCAACTCGACGGTAAGTAATTCACTTACCGTCGAGTTAAAAAATCTCTTCATTTTAATTTATTTTTTGAAAGAATAAAGAAAACTAACGAATGGTACAATTTGTTAAATTATTTAATGAAATCCCACTTGTTTGGGCTGTGGTGTCACTTCTAACAGAAACTCCTGCAGAATCGCATAAATTAGTAGTATTACTTGTATTGCACAATATTTTTTCGGCAAAATTTATTTTATTTTGAAGAGAATCTTCTACATAGCTTTCTGCCACTGTCGATGAACGCCAACCTCCATGACGCTTTAATCCGAGGACATCAACACCTTTATTAGCCAAAAGCGTTGCTGATGTCCTCCTGAACGAATGGCCGGTTATAGTTCTCGGGATTAGGCAAATTTAAGAATTTGGCAATTTGAGAAGGCCAGCCCCCGATTGTCCATTTCCCTATTACTTGAGCACAACATTTTACTTTGGCGTATCTTAAGAGCAAATGATTTGATTTTACTTGTAATGGACGAAGTTTTATATACTTTTGCAGAATTTCTAACTATGGAATTTTATGGTCTGGTTTATTAACGACTGTAAAAGTACGCTGGATGTTCGTTTTTGTATTGGGTACTTTTACAATCATTAAACCATCGGTTTGTTGGATGTCATTCATAGTAATATTATATAATTCTTCTCTTCTACAGGCACCAGATATTCCCAATATCATTGCGACCTACAAATTATGAAAAAATCTTCATTAGAGTATTTCTTTTACCTAAACTAGCTTATATTGAACTGGAAATTCTTCATCCGGTGCTTCCATCAGAAATTTTTCAAATTGCTCCCGTGTAAAAATGTTCACTTTCTTAGGCCTATAGCCAACATTTTTTTTCTTCAAATACGCGATCAAAGTTGAAAACTTGGAAATATCAATGCCGTCATAAAGAAAAACGGTGGATTTAATCATTGAATATTCTGCCCAGAGGCTTCCACGAGCTTTCAACTGCATATGTCTTTGAACGAAATATGCCAATAGAGTCTTTTCTTCGATTCTTAAATTCTTGCCTTCGCACCATTTTTTAAATCTTTGGTAGGTATTTTGATAACGGATTTTGGATTTTTCGGGAATAATTGCGGAACACCCTTCTTCCCAAGCCCGTTCAATTTCTTCAAATTCACTTTCGCTCATATTTTAATTTATAATAATCAAAATTGTACTTAAAATTATTGACAACTAAATAAAAAATCAATTCTCCATTGTTGTTATGCACCCTAGTTACTACCTAATAACCAAAGTATCTATCTTGATAAAATGAATGAAACTAGTCAATATGACGAAAATGTTTAATTTTGTAATTTATAATGGTATCAATCGTGCAAAAAACGTTATAAGCATGTCGAACGTTAAGGGTAACCGATCTCAGACAATAATTGGAGTCGTCGCTCCGCTCCTCCTCCAAACAATTGTCTTCGATCGGTATAAAACCCTTACCGTTCTCCATACTTAATATACTATATTTTTAGTATTAATTAGGAATTCTAGGAAATGCGAGATATGACCATTCCCATTGCCATACTTAATCTTTTAATAGACTTTTAAACTTTTATAATATAAAATATATTATAATGATAATCTTTTAAATTTCACGGTCAACATTTCCAACCAAGAGAAACTGTTTCTTAAATTCGAAAAGAACCCAAAATTTCTGTACAAAAATTTAGGGGAAGTATAACAGTAAATATAATAATATTTTTTTCGTACTTCCGGGCCTAAAGTGACAACTTCACTCCCTTGTGACAGGTACTAAAGTGTCACATTTAATCCCTCCGGGATTAAATATTGACGAAACTCCCGGAACGATTAAATCACAAACAAACGAATTTAAGGGATATTTTATTGAAAAATATAATTAATTAGAATGGTAATTAACGTTAATATTCAAATTAATGATGGCACTGTTTTCTGAATTTTTGATCACAAAATTTCGGTCAATTTTATTTTTGGTGTTTCTAATCGCAATTAGGAAGGAATCGCCCAAATCTCTCACATCGTCGATTTCTAAATCAACCAACTCTTTTCCACGACAAGCTCCCGCAACGCCCAAAATAAGTGCAACCTACAAAAAAATTGATTTCTTAAAATTTCTGAATATAAACAAATTTCCAAATTTACCTTAAGCATTAAATATTTATCATCCGGAGCCTCCCGTAAGAACTGATCTACCTGCTCAGACGTGAGAATTCTTGACTTCTTTGGCTTAAATCCCTCATTTCTTCTCTTCAAAAAAGCTAATAATTTTGGAAATTTACTTATATCAATATCTTCTCTAATGTTAATAACCGATTTCAGCATTGAGTAATGTGCCCAGAGAGTTGAGGCACAAACCGCTTTTGATTTATCATCGAAGTAGACTAACAGCGCATTTTCAGTAGGTTGTCTCACATTTTTTAAGCGGCACCACTTTTTAAAAGCATCGTACTGCTGCTCGTATAGTTTTCTAGATTTCGGTGGTAACAATTCTTCACCTACTTCGGCTGCTCTTTTATCAATATCAGATACACCTTCTTCACTCATGATACCAATAATTATCAATAACAATGTTTCTTTACAATGACACTAGTAATGACAATGTTTCTAAATTATAACTGTCACAACGCAATGTTACTATGGTAACTTATTTTAAAGACAGTTTATTAAATGAGTTGAAGAGAGAAAAAACTGATTGAAATTATTGAAATAATTAATAAAATCATACCGGAAGTACGAAAAGTATCGTATATACCTTGCGACTGAAGTACATTTAATCCTTCAGGTAAATCATAAACTTTACCTTCAGGATTAAATGTACTACTTCAGTCCCGCGGTATATAATGTACTATTATCTTTTTAACTGTCAAAAGTTTTGAACTGAATTTAACGTCGTGCCGTGTCATCCCCCATAATACAAAATCGACTGACTAACTGGCGATGAAACGGACGGCGATGAAATGGACTGGCGATGAACCGGCGGCGATGAAACGTCCCATTCCGGATTTATTTTAATCTTAAATTGCGTCTGTATTTTCATATTTGATATTTTAATGTATGTTTCTAAAACCAGATTATAATTTTTTTTGCAAAAAAATGTTTTAATAAAAAATCCGCAAAAACGTAAAATCTATAGTTTTTTTTTAATATTTACAAAACGAAACATGCTAGGTACATACAACGTTATGCCAAAAGAAAGGTTTTAATATTTACTACAAAAGGCAATACTAATATACCGGATGTCCTATTTAACAAAAATTGAAAAAATTTTGTATTTGCAAATAGTGATCACACTGTATACATTATGGCTATATGTCAAATATGTTAATTTATTTAAAAATAACAGTATACTAAAAAACCTTTGACATGTCTTTTAAATTTTTATTACCTTGAAAGCCTAATTCACAGTCCTTTGAATATTAACATTTTTTTCAAAAAAAATGTAAATATTTCCAAAATTCTTAACTTTAGGCCCATAATACTTTATATAAATTCTTAATATTAAAAAAAAAAAATATTCAAAAATGATTTAATATATAGGGTGTTCCATTTAAAAAAAACACAACTTTGGTTCGTATCGTCGTTCTGACTCACCCTGTATAATCGAAAATAATTTTAAATTATAGACGGCTTCGATATACATTAATTTTGTTAAAAACATTTTTTTTATCCCATAATTTAGCCGTAATCAAAGAAAACCAGAGGTTTGGCGCACCTAGTATAGTTGATTTTCTTATTGGTTAGGTCTAATCTGAATTTTTGTGTTTCTTATATAATTTTCTTCGCGACTCTTCTTAATTCTTTCAATGGTCTTGCTAGAATCGTCAGATCATCAGTAAATGCCATGGAATGTAGCACATTTTTCATGATTGTTTGTTCCTCATTCATGCTGCATTTTTTAATTACAGTTTATAACATTAATAAGTTGAATAATATAGTGTATAAAGGATCTCCCTGTCTCAAGTCTTTTGCAACCGGAAATTGATCTAAACTGTGACCTTGCCAAGCAATTTCAGAGGCAGAGTTATTTAGTGTCATTTTTACCAGCCTGATCAATTTTCTTGGTATACCCAAATATTCCACTGTCCACCAAGTCTCTGTAGTCAAACTTCGTTTAACCACCACCAAGTCTCTTTATCCTCAAACTTGGGAAAACGTCAGGAAAAAAGTTTGAGGATAAAGAGACTTAGTGGTGGTCAAACGAAGTACAAGGAAAAATAAAAGAGAAGAGAAAAGTATATAAAAAGTGGCCAGAAACCAGATCCGACACAGATCTTCAAAACTATATGGTGGCGAAAAAGGAAACGAAAGTAGCAGTAACAAAAGCCAAAGCAGAAGCGTATTCAAACCTATACGATCAACTTGATACGAGGGAAGGCGAAATGAAGATATATATAAAATAGCCAAACAGAGAGCAAAGAAAGCAAAAGATTTCATCAGATTAGATGTATCCGAGACGAAAATAATAAAATACTAGTTCACTAAAGGGATGTCAAAAAGTGATGGAGAAAGTACTTTGACAGCTCATTAAATGAATAATTTGACAGACAGCCTGTAGAGTCAACGGAAACAGTAGCAGCAATGGTCACCAATATAACCAACGAGGAAGTGGCTCAAGCGCTTCAAAAAATAAAGAAAGGAAAAGCGGTAGCACCAGATGATATTCCTGGTGAAGTATGGAGAGCATTGGAAGAGACAGTAACAAGGTGGCTAAGAGGTCTATTTAATAGAATTATGGAAGTTGGATAAATGCCAGACGAATGGAGAAGCAGTATACTGGTACCTGTTTACAAAAACAAGGGAGATATACAACAATGTACAAACTACAGGGCTATAAAACTGCTTAGCCACACCATGAAAATATGGGAAAGAGTAATTGATAGACGGATACGTGAAGAGACCGAAATTTTCTAGAATCAATTTGGCTTTATGCAGTGTAGATCAACAACAGATGCAATTTTCATTATAATTCAGTTGATGGAAAAATACAGGAGTAAAGTAACCAACGCTTATATGGTATTCATTGATCTTGAGAAAGCATATGACATATGATAGAGTTCCTCGAGAGATTCTGTGGTGGGCACTCAATAAGAAAGGAGTCCCTGGTGAATATGTAAAGATTGTGAGGGATATGTATGAGGGAGCAACGATTAGTGTTAGGACAGGTGTGGGAGAGACTGATAAATTTCATGTGAAAGTAGGATTGCACCAAGGCTCTGTGCTTAGTCCGTATTTATTCTCATTAGTTTTGGACCAGATAACAGCGAAACTACAGGGTAACATTCCATGGTGCTTAATGTATGCTGATGATGTCGTATTAGTAGGAAATAGTGAAAGAGACTTAGAACAAAAACTGGAACAGTGGAGACAAACTCTGGAGGAAAAAAGTTTAAAACTTAGTAGGACAAAAACAGAGTATTTGGAATGTTCATTTAGAGATAGAGCTACTACAAATAAAATGTGGTATCTTTGGATGGTGAAATGATTGTGAAAAGCAATAGTTTTAAGTACCTAGGATCGGTATTACAGAGTAATGGAGAAATAGATGGAGATGCATGCAGTAGAATTAGGGCTGGATGGATGAAGTGGAAAGAAGCGAGTGGTGTGTTGTGTGATAGAAAAATTCCAATGAACCTGAAGGGAAAATTCTACAAAACTGAATGTTGGGCGGTGAAAAAGAAATAGGAACAACGAACGCATGTGGCGGAAATGAGAATACTTAGATGGATGAGTGGAGTGACAAAGAAGGATAAAATTAGAAATGAGTATATTAGGGGAAGTCTAGGTGTGGCACCAATTGATGCCAAAATGAGAGAGCATAAGTTAAGATGGTTTGGTCATGTTCAACATCGAGACGTTAATCACCCAATACGAAGGATAGCTGAAGTGCAGATTCCTGGAAGGAGTAGGAGAGGAAGACCAAAGAAGACCTGGTGGGAGACGATAAGGCAGGACATGTTGGTAAAGGGGATTAACATTGATATGACCCAAGATAGAATTGTGTGGAGAAATGCAATTAGGGAAGCCGACCCCGCATAGGGATAAGGCAAAGAAAATGATGATGACCCAAATGTTCCACTGCTCCGGAGCTAGCAGAATATAAGGATATATGTAGTAAGCTGTCAAATTGTGGAACGTCATTATTTTTTCTTTAGAATAATAATTGTTCCTCAATATTTTAAATAAATCATCTATAATAGCTAAACTACCCATAAATTACAGCAATATCTTTGTTAGACACGTTTCTGCAACATTAATCTTAATAAATCGCATATTTATTATTTAAATCAACTATTGACATTGGTTGATGCAAATTTTTGATCGTGAAACAGATAAAGCTGATAAAGAGGTGTTACTCTACAAGGCGTGCTCTATTATTATATCGGAAATGAAAAATTGTTGTTATTATGTTGATGTTTTATTGTTTTTGTTTTTATAACTAGGCTATAATAAAAGTAAATAGGAATTGATTTACCTGATAAAAAAGGAATAATAATATTGTTAAGTGTTAGATTTCGCAAAGATAAGCGGGGAATAATAGAGATATTAACTTACATTAAGTATAAATGACACCTACATATAGTGATAGTGTATGCTATAATCCGTTGAATTCTTAGAATGAAACGATTGAGACAATGGAGTAAAAGTTATAATGGAAGTAAAAAATAAATATATTATTAATAATTGGAACACTTCAAAACAAGTTTAAAGGGACTTATAGCCCGATCAAAGAACAATCTGACCAAAAAAAAATAAAGGAAGGATGAAAATTTGGGAATAGTTAGTTTAAATTGTCTATTATTATACCAGAAAAAGTTTACAATTCTACATTACCTCCCATTTACAAAAATGGAGGGGAATGCCATGCTCTCGAAGGTGAAAAATATACATTTAAAATAAGTCCATAATTGGATAAAATGACTAATTCTAAGCAACTTTTGTTCTATAGAGTTTTTTCCCTAAGTCAATACCTTTCGAGTTATTTGCAAGTGAATATGTTCATTTTTAACAGAAAAAAACATGTTTTTGGACGGTTTTTCGGAGATAACTCAAAAAGTAAGTATTTCGGCGAAAAAAATATTCTTAGCAAATATAAAAATTTAAATAAAATTATAAAAAACTGAAACAAATGGTGCATGCTTGATGTCTGTAGATCTAGTAGAAGCAGAGTTGTAGCTAATGAAAAGTAGGTTCTTCTTGGTCAAATTCCAAATCGATTTCAATGTGAAATAACCCAAAAACGGAGCACTTTTCGGAGAAATTCATTTCAACAAAGTGTTTAAAAAAAGGATTATTTTTGTTTTTCAAAATAACTTGTACCATTAAAAGTAAGTGAGTTACACTGAAGATATTGTTGGTCCCTTTTATTTTTTGGGAAAAAGATCACGAAAATCACCCCCTAATTAGCATCACAAATAAATTTTATCATTACCACTTCACAAGTTACTTTGCTTATGTATTATTTATATGATCTGTAAGTTTCATCGGTTCAAAGTGCTTATTTTTGAAAAAGCTGTATTTAAAATGGCTTGAACGAGTAACTAATCACGAGTTTAGGCAAATTTTGAACAGCCATAGCATAACCAATTTTAGTATAACAAAAAAACAAAAAAGGAAAAATATGCAAATGAATGAAGTAAAAGACAGACGTACTCTCAATAAATGATTGAGAGTAGGTGTGTCTTTTACTTCATTCATTTAAAATGAACTCTCACATGCAATCCATTCAACATTTGAAAAATATTCAGAAAAGCAAGACGTACATTTTATTACTCTTTAAGATTTTTGGTATTACTAATAATTTTTAAGTTAATTCCATGAACAATTCCATTTTTTTTTTCAAAATTAAAAAAATGTTTTATTTTAAACCCAGTTTTTTTCACAACTGAGCACTTTGAACCAGTGAAACTTATAGAGATAATATAAACAATACATAAGTAAAGTAACTTGTGAAGAGGTTACGATTAATTGTATTTGGGAAGCTAATTAGGGGGTGATTTTCGCGATTTTTGTACCAAAAAATAAAAGGGACCAACAATATTTTGAGCGTAACTCACTTATTTTTAATGTTATAAATTCTTTTAAAAAACAAAAATAAACCTTTTTTAAACACTTTAAAAAAGTTGTAATTAATTTTCCCCAAAAAGTGCTCTGTTTTTTGGTTATTTTACATTGAAATATTCGATTTGGACTTTGACGAAGAAGAACCTACTTTTTATTAGCTACAACTCTGCTTATACTGGGTCTACAGAGCTCACGTTTAAACCATTTTTTTCAGTTTTTTATAAGCTATATTTTTACTAAGAATATTTTTTTCGCTAGAGTACTTACTTTTTGAGTTATCTGCGAAAAACCGTCCATAAACATGTTGTTCTTTGTTAAAAATGAACATATTCACTCACAAATAACTCGAAAAGTATTGACTCAGTGAAAAAACTCTATAGAACAAAAGTTGCTTAGAATTAGTCATTTTATCCAATTCCGGGCCTATTTTGAACGTATATTTTTTCACTCACGAGAAAATATTTTTCATCCCGTATATCCCAATTTTTGTAAAATGGAGGGGATGTAGAATTGTACACTTTTTCCTATATAATAATAGACAATTTCAACTACCTATTTCCAAATTTTCATCCTTCCTTTATTTTTTTGGAGGTTTTCGTAAAATTTTGTGTTCTCTGATCGGGCTACTAACCGGGTAAGATGATGAAAAATGACCCCCAATCGATTCGAATTCCATATAGGCAATTTTTAGCACATATATTCAGTGAGAAACAAGTGAGAAACTCCTTTTCTGATTTTTAAATTTTTAGACCCCTAGATGGTCACGTGACCCACCTAGAGCCTGGTTAGGCTTTTTAGGTTTTTATTTTTATCTCAGTCGCATCGAGAGCTAGCGAAAAACTTATAAGAAAAAAGTTGTAGCTTTCAAAAAGTTCCAACAACAAAAATGATCCGAGAACGGATCACTTTTGTTGGTTTTCCTCATCGTGACACGCAACACCCACACAGCGGATTGGCGTTTATTTTCCAGTTCGTAGGAATAAATTCAAGATTCATCGTCAGTAACAATACTTACTATAAACACTTTTTGAGCTTCCTTTTTTCAACCGTTCCAGTGGTTTTCGACACCAATTGACGCGAACCGCTTTTTGTTCTTCTGTGAGCAAATTAGGAATCCAACGAGAAACCAACTCCGTAACACCCAGTTCTTCACGTATGATCTTTTTGATCAAGGTCTTTGGAAACCGCATCAATGTTTTGCTATGTGACTGCTGTTTTGGGTGGAGCTGATTTGAATTCGTCGTTGAGACTGGAGCGATCACGTTGAACTTCGCAATACCTGCATGAAATGGTTGACTGGTGTGATGCTTCATTCCCAAATACAGAAACTATTTCAGCGAGACATTGCTGTTAGGATAATCCTCTTCGAAAATTGTAAAAAATTATTGTTCGGAAATGTTTTTGGCTAAGATCCATTTTTCGACTGACTTGCTAATTTCTAAAATTCACTGTATCTACACGACTTCTTGTAATGCAATGAAACTCTGGATTTATGTCAACAAAGGATTGAGGTTACATTTGTGTCAGAAGGTTTTATTGGTGGGGCTATGTATAAGCAACTAGGTATATGCAAAACTAAAAAGACAAACCTCGTATTTATGTATTTGATAATAAAGAAATATTTTATTTTTTACTCTTATTTTTTAGTACTTTATGTGTGAAAATGAAGTGTTTAGTAAATTTTTCGATTCGAATTATATTTTTTATATTAGCATATTTTATATAAGCAATATTTGGCAATACAAACGATACAATTTGTCTGATAATTATTGCAAATTGAATCAATTAACACCTACGATCAAAAGTATTGCAAATATAAAATAATTGAGATAATAATATGTCTGTGGTGTATGCCTGTATCATTTTAATCAAATAAATGCTGTATAAAATATGTAGCGGAATCGTAAAGCATAAAGCAACAAGCTTATTATTGTCAGAAAACTGGTTTTGGTGTAACGCATTTAGCTCAGTATAAAAGATTTCAATTAAGTACAATTTATTATCTTGTACGACACAATATAACTGGCGCCTAACTTATCTAAAAATTTAGAGAAAAATTAAAAGGCTAAAATGTTTCCAGGAAATCAAACATTGCAAGAATATGATAATTAATGTAGTAAAACGTGCCAGACTAGGTCAGTGGTATGTTATATAAATTAGCATACTGCAACTGACAATTATTACAACAAATTAATTGAAAGTGTAAAGCATGAATGAAAGAAATACATGAGAAAATTCTTGTTAATGATAAAACAAGCACTCGATTACGACGGTTTTACGACAAAAGACGAAGTCGGATAATTGAAGACACAAGTGCCTGAAGGGTCTATGTGACATTTGCAAGTTATTGAGAAAAATGAAGTTAAAGTTTTTATATTAGAACTTTTTTACTATAAGATCTAAATAGACTAAATTTATAGGATAGGTAGTCCTAAAACTTATATATTTATTAACACTATTAAAAAAAAACTTAAAAAAAATATTTATTATATATTTTTTATATATAAAAAGTGTACATATATCCATTATGCACTTACATTTTAAAATTTACTGTGTACATAGATCCTTTACACTCTAGTAACTTAGAAAATATTAATTTTAAAACGTGTTTGGCTTGTTTAAAAGATTTTTAGGTTCGAACCAGTGGTGTCATGGTGTGGGAACGCGTGGGAACGCCGTTCCCGCACTGGTTAAGAAAAAATAATAATAGAGAATTTAGGTTTTGTAAACAAAAATTAGCAGTGCGTTCCGGCACTGCGTTCCCGCACTGCTAATTTTGCCATGACACCACTGGTTCGAACAACTTACTTTTAACATAAAAAACATGTTTTGAAAAATTTGTCACATAGAACCTTCATGCACTTGTGTCTTCAATTATTGAAATTAGTCAAACACGGAACAGCTTCTGATCCAATTAATATTCACCTTACAGTATTTAAAAACCATCAAGTTATTTCAATATTTCAAAAACCAACTGGTTACACCGAGGCTTCTAAAAATGCAGGTCATACGGATTCTGAGACTATAGGAAGATGAGGGAATTTTACAATGTATAATTCACATCCCATCTGCTCAGGCGGTAAATTTCCAGCGAGAATGGTTCCCTTTGTACTCCAAATAGAGTAAATATATAAATTAAAAAGAATGTGTGTGTACTTTGTACGCACGTAAGAAGTTATACTTCTATTATAATATAATTTCAACGAAATAAATATACCTACTTAACAGTTACAATACAAAAAATTAATAATAATTACCAAAAATGAAGCAAAACTTAACAATGCCAAATATTAAAAAAAAAAAGAAAAAAATATGAATCGTCCGGGATTTGAACCCGCAATCTCGCGATTTTTTGATCTCTGGTCCAATGCTCTACCAACAAGGCCATCAAGCCGCATGCTACTTACCTTTCAGATATACATAATTATACATCACGGTGACAAGTGAAATATAAAAATAGATGTTTTATTATTTTACGCCAAAGGAAGACAAATCCAAAGACACAAAATTATAATAAAAAACCTTTTAAACCACCTTTTTCAAATTGCGCAAGTTGTATGATTAATATTAATGTTAATAAATGAAATATAAATATTTTGACGTTTCACAATTTGACAATTCACTTTTAACTGCAGTGCCTTAAAAATTTTAAAGCACTAGTGCCTTAAAGTAGCATTTTTAACGCTCCTATGGAGTCCTAAAAATTGCATTTTTAACACGTTTGTAGAAAAATATATTTAAAAACACTAATATATTCTTTCCACACCTTTTCTGGACTGATACATACATAAATTAAAACATTTTGAAGTATAACTTCAAAAATATAATATGAAAACTATTTAAAAAGGTAGTATAACTATTAACTAACCTTTGTTGTTTCTCTTCCCACAAATTTTAAAACGCAACAACCATACATAACCAAACCGTCATCCGTCCAAACCACAGCTGCGCTACAGCTGCCATATTGGATAATTTTTGACATGTCATTTGAACATCCAATCAGAACAAAGTTGTAATGCGACTGCGCCGGGATGAAAAGTTTTAATCCTATTAAAATTCACCCTCATATCGCGCGTAAAGAAGTATAACTTCAAAAATGAATAGACATTTTCAATTTCGTTTCAACCCGAAATTGCAGTCATATTATATTCTAGTTCAATCAGAGAATACAGCAAACATCTCTACCGGTTTCGGGGCCTTAGCCCCTTGTCAGGAGATAAGCTCTTCTCTCTGGCTGAACCAGGTTAACACTCCGCGTGCAGTCACGGATTGCAACGAACGAAATGGCAGAGATGCCCTATCGACATCTACTAGAAAAAAGTTTAAGGTTTTAATCTAATAGCATTACTCTATTTGGAGTACGACGGGAACCATTCTCGCTGGAAATTTACCGCCTGAGCAGACGGGATGTGAATTATAAATTGTTAAATTCCCTCATCTTCCTATAGTCTCAGAATCCGTATGGCTTGAATTTTTAGAAACCTCAGATGGTGTAACCAGAGAAGGTTTTATATTGTTTTTAATCTGGTAGGATATCTTCTTCTTCTTCTTCCATCTTGTAGGCTTTAAAGTCTGTTTCTTCTTCAATATTAGCCTCCTAAATTGTTTATCGCACCATCTTTTTCTTGGTCTGCCAATACTTCTTCGTCCATTTGGTGACTTATCTCATGCTATTCGTATTATTCTATTCTCTGCCATTCTACTAATGTGTTCGTTTCACTCCTGTTTCCGTTTTGTCACCCGTCCATTTATGTCTTCTACATTGCATGATCTTCTTATGTTTTCGCTTCTCTCCCTATCCAACAGACTTTTCCCTGATATTCGTCGGAGTATTTTCATCTCTGTTGTTTCTAGTAGTCGTCCCGTTTTAGATGTGTCAGGTCTTGTCTCCGCCGTGTATGTCAATATAGGTCTAATTGCTGCTTTATAGATTCTTGCTTTTGTGTCTTGTCTTAGGTGTTTGTTCTTCCAGATTGTGTCATTAAGAGATCCCGCCGCTTTACTTGCTTTTAAGCTTTGTTGTCGTACTTCCTTTTCACCATCTCCGTAACTGGTTATATCTATTCCCAGATATCTAAACCTTGCTTCCTGCATTATTATTTTCCCATCAATTTCGATTTTACATCATAGTGGGTATTTAAATGTTGTCATACATTTGGTTTTTTCTGATGATATTATCATATTGTATTTCTTGGCTGTTGTATTGAAGATGTTTGTTAATCTGGAGATCGTCTTCTGTCTCGGCGATTAATGCGGGGTCGTCTGCATAGCATAATATTTGGATTTTTTTGTTCCTCATTCTGTAATACCTTTACGTACTGCTTCTATTAGTTCGTCCATTATTATATTAGAGAGCAGTGGGCTTAACCAGTCACCTTGTCTGACTCCGCTTTTTACTAGTGTAAACTGCGTTAGTTTTCCATTTATCTTTGCCTGTATTCGATTATGAAAGTAGATGTTATCGGGCAGATGGTAGGATATAAATGGTACTTTAAATGTCATTTTATGTGCTATTAGATTAAAAACTTAAACTTTTTTCTAGCAGACTTCGTTGCAATCCGTGACTGCACGCGAAGTGTTATCCTGGTTCATTCAGAGAGAAGAGCATATTATGTATCTCCTGATGAGGGGCTAAGAAGCCCCGAAACCGGTAGGGATGCTTGCTGTACTCTCTGATTGAACTAGATTATAATACGACTGCAGTTTCGGGTTGAAACGAAATTTTTTATTTTGTTCATAATTATACATATAGGTAAAGGTATTTACTACCAACAAGCCTCAAAAATAGGGTGTATTTACTTCTAACCAAGCTTACCAACCATTAATAATTTATGTAATTCCTGCATAAATAACAATCATAATTTCATAATTTATTTTCAATTTCAGATGTAATTATTGCAGTATTAAGTTACACACTGAGGTCTTTAAGGTGTAATTAATGCCACCACAAAACAATCACAACCAATTTGATTGACATATAAGGATGTAAGATCTTAATCACTTAATTGATTTTTTTCTATAGTCACTGTTTATTGTTTTTGTTAATTTAAATTGATTTTATTCAAAAAATTGTGATTTATACATATGTATGAAGTTTAATAAAGACCACAAGGAATTATTTTGCTTTGTTTGATTTGTTGTTGTTCTAATAAAAGTTAATTAAAAATCCTAAATTATTTGTTTACTAAAAAGACATTGATTAATCTAATATGACGCTATGTAAATATATTAATAGTTCCACCTACTTCTTTTCTGCATTAAATACTTGAAGAAAAGGAAGTTCAGCAGTTAGAGAGAATCTTAATGTTAGTGTATTTATTAAGGCTATTTGAGTTTCATACTATAATAGAAACTTCGAAAATAATTATAAGTAAGGAACAAAAATACATTAAGGTACTTACTTAATAGTATCACCCAATTACAAATTGGTATACTTGGGCTTCCTGATAACCAACAATGGCGATTGCTTCTCAGAAATCAAACGTAGACTAGCAATGGCCCGAACCTCAAGAGCTAAATTAATTAAAATGTGTAAAGACAAAATAATAACAAGGAATACTAAGCTTAAGTGTGTCAATGCCCTTATTTTTCCCATTGCTACATCATCATGAGTGGCGTTACAGCTCTTTAGGAGCCAAAGCCTTCTTCAGAACAATCCTCCATTCGCCCCTGTCACTGGCAACTATTCTCCATGCTCTAATTCCAATAGATTTTAAATCATCCTCATGGTTGTCTTGGTACCCAAGTCTCGGTCTTCCTCTTGCTCGTTGTCCTGTCGGCCCTCTTCGGTCAAAAACTTTTCTGACTATAACGTCTTCCTCTCGCCTGATTACATGACCTATCCATCTAAGGCGTGCTACCTGAATGATTTTACAACGTCAGGTTCTCCATAGTTCTATACAACTCAAAGTTGTAACGCCTGCGTCACAAACGTTGTTCTTTTATCCCTCCATATATTCTTCTTAGGCTACGGCTCCACGGGCGGGAAATTGACGCTAGCAGTAGCCGTAAAACGAACTTAAGGTTCCGCGAAACGGATAAGGAATAGCCGAACTGAACCGACTACCCACAAATCCTGTAGTCGGTTCAGTTCGGCTATTCCTCTTCCGTTGCGCGGAACCTTAAGTTCGCTTTACGGCTACTGCTAGCGTCAATTTCTCGCCCGTGGAGCCGTACGCTTAGGATTTTTCGCTCACAAAGTTTGAGCAATTCTTGGTTATTCTGAGTAAGTGACCAAGTTTCTGAACCATATCCCAGGCAACCAAATTACGTTTACAAAACGTTGAAAAGACGTCATAAATTATCACCAAACCACGTCAGTTTATCACGTTTTATCGACGTTGAAAGTCACGTGAATTTGTCCCACCAAAATTGACGTCATTCTTATCACGCTTTAAATAGATGATATCAAAAACGTAGTTTTTATGTCGTTTTTTAGATTATTTTTCATTTTAGGGTTTTAAAGATACACAATAATTATTCGTATGGGCATTGTTGGTATTGCAATTTTTCATTTAACCGTTTTAAATTTAGCCCATATGTTAAAAACCTGTGGGCATAAAAAGCCAAATGAAAGACTCTCTAAAATGTATAGAATTACAATACCCTCAATGTAACATACCTATAAGTATAGAATTTTCATTTTTTATATAGGTATACTTACTGTGTCAAAATTGAAACAAGATATAAACTAATAAATAATTTATTGTTGATTTAATTATACTTGATAACACATAATTAGTTCATTAACAAAAAATAAACACCAAAACAAATTAAAACATAACCTCAAACAGTTTTCAAGAAGAATTATTGCATTAAACTAACTCATTTGAGAAAAACTAATGAAAATCTCTTAACTAACACGTTTCTTCAACTAAATATCTAAATGAAAAGTTTTATTTTACCACACAAAGCACGTAAACAATAAATGAAAAACTTCTTATGGAAATTGTTTGGAGTCATAAGCATTAAGTATTTAAGCTCCTCCCAATTTTGTGACGTAGACTTAGGCTGTCTGAAATGAAAACGTGTTTTAGGCGTATTTTAACGCCATTAATCTTACGTATTTAAAATCACCTACAAAAGACGTTTATACGACGTAATCTTCAAACACGTATTCAACCAAAAACTGAAGTTTCCTCGACGTTCTTGACGTCACTTGGTTGCCTGGGATGTCAGCACTGGTCTTATTAGTGTTTTGTAGACAGTCAATTTAATTTGTCTAGGTAGTTTTAAAGCCATCTGTCTTCTTAAGCCATAGTAACACTTATTGGTGAGCACTATTCTTCATTTAATTTCTTCAC
Source organism: Diabrotica virgifera virgifera (assembly GCF_917563875.1). Taxonomy (NCBI): domain Eukaryota; kingdom Metazoa; phylum Arthropoda; class Insecta; order Coleoptera; family Chrysomelidae; genus Diabrotica; species Diabrotica virgifera. Next base: position 249,139,418 of record NC_065448.1, on the reverse strand, counting down.
TGACATTGTTATCTTTAGTTAGTAGCGAGCCTAAGTATATGAAGGTGCCGACGCCTTCCAGTTCTAGGTCGACAATTATTATTCTTGTAGGTGTCGGGTTGCTTAACGTAGTGCAACCCATTGCTGCATACCAGATGAAATATGGACTCTCAAAAAACCGATAGAAGTATTTCCTGTAATTATTCTTCTCAGTACTCTCATCTCTGCCGTTTCCAGTAGTGTTTGTGTTGTGGCTGTATCGGGTCTTGTTTCTGATGCATATGTGATTATTGGCCTTACACTGGCTTTATAAATTCTTGACTTCATCTCAGTGTTAATATACCGGTTTCGCCATAGTGTTATTAGGGCATCCTGCCAGTCTATTTGCTTTTTGTACTTGATTTCTCACTTCTTTGTCCAGGTCTCCGTAACTTGACAATGTAATTCCAAGGTATTTTATTTCCATTACTTGTTCAATACTGATACCATCAATTTCTATTTTACATCTGATTGGTTCTTTACTGATTACTATGGTTTTAGTTTTCTGAGATGAAATTGTCAAATTGAATTCTTTTGCTGTTATGTTAAATCTGTGGACTAATCTTTGCAGACTATCTTCATCTTGGGGTATCAATATTGCGTCGTCTGCGTAGCAGAGGATTTTTACCTTATTGTTTCCCGATTCTATATAGTCTTCCTTTGTTGACGTTTTTGTTGATTCCATCCATGATTAAATTGAAGGATTTAGGACTCGATGAGTCTCCCTGACTGATTCCGCTGCCTATATCTATAGGTTCTGTAAGATGTCCATCTATTGTTTTGGTAGCTGTTTTCAATAGTTTTTATGATATCTAGGGGTCTCCTCTATTATACAGAAGATGGATTACAACTTTGAGTCTTACTCTGTCAAATGCTTTCTTCAAAACAATCAGACATAGAAATGCTGGTTTATTATACTCTAGTGATTTCTCAGTAATTTTGCTTTATGACGAATGTTGCGCGTGTACAGTCCGTCTAATTTACTTACCGTTGCACGTCATTATCTACGTTAGAGATGTAAGTTGACATTGTTGCCCAATTACAAAAAATTCTTTAAATCAAATACAACACATAATTTTACAAGAATTACGTTATAATCTTACGTTAAAGTACATAATAAAAACAGTAAATATAATAAACCAAATACTTATAGTAAAGAATATAAACAAATATGAAGTGTTATCACCGCAACTGTCAAATAAATGTTACCAATTTATGCCAAAATATCACCTTCGTTCGATTACAGTTACAGTATATTCCGAACAAATGTGCTACATAAAAACGCTTTATAATGCATTTATACAAATTAGATGAAACATATTATTGTGTATTTCTTTAAGTTAACATTAATAGAAATCTTTAAATATTATTTCTACGCGTATATAATAAAATATGTCTAGTGGCTGTAATGCCAGTGTACTCGGCAAAGTGATTCTAAAAAAGAACACACCTACCGCCTAAATATTTCGTGTTGTATCATGTGACGTCACGGGCTATAACGCGGATGACGTGCAACGGTAAGTAAATTAGATGAAGTATACACGATCTTCCAGTACGAAAACCCTGTTGTTCATCTGCTAAACTTATCCTCTGATTCATTAGCAGGTCTTGTAAAATTTTAGTTGTAAGTTTTAGGGTAGTCTAATAATAAAACACTGAAAACGTTTGTTTTCTATACTTCCACAGTATTTATTATAACTAAGTGACTACAGCTGTTTCGGCACAGTGCCTTTCTCAGTGAGAAAGGCATCAAGTAACGGTCGAATCCATCAATTATTTTAAGGTAGTATTTAACAAGTTGATACCTCTGTAGTTTTCTGGCTGCTTTTTATCTCCTTTTTTGAATAGTAGAATTAGTTCGCTCGTTCTCCATTCTTCCGGTATTTTATTGTGTTTTATGATTTTGTTAACTAATTTTGGTAATTGTTCTGTCATTGCTGCCACTAATGCACATTACCACGTTGCCTTTGGCTGTTAAACTATGCCAAAAATTAATATTTAATTAAATTCGTTAAATTTACCATGGACCCTTAAAGATTTTTCTAGCACAGAAGGAGTTGATGGTGAATGAACCCATGTATCATACTATCATTATCAAGTAACATGATTGCGGTGATAGTGTTATTAAGTTAACATGGTGCAGGGTCCACTTGAAACTCTTTAGTTAACAAAATGCAGACAAACCTCTCGCCTCGCGTTTACTTGCATTGTACTTAAGAACAAGCCAGATTAACATTTACTCTTCATGTCTTATTTGATGACACAACATTAACTGCATGTTTATATAACTAGGAAATGTGATAGCGACAGGCAAATTTAGTTTTAAAACTGAGTTAAAGATTTGAAAAGTATTTAAAAAAGGGTTGATAAAAGAGACGAACCTATAGGTATAAAAAACAAAAAGTAAAGAAAAAATAATGCGAACTAAAATATAGGTACAGTTGTATCGGACAAAGTTGTAGATATTCTTGTAAATTTACAAGTTTGCGGAGCCCTAATGTAAATACCTTTATGAGAATATCTAAAACTCTCTCTTATCTATTGGATAATAGATAAGAAAACCAAATACAACATAAGAACAACAGAGATGGAATTCCTAACCGAAGCTGCAGAATAACAATAAGGGATAGAGTGAATAACATAATAGAGGAAAGAAGAAATCTGTAGGAAGGGAACTGGAAAAACAAAAAGAACTGGAGTGAAGGAATACAGTAAAACAGTGGAAATTGTGTGTATTAACTTTTAGAAATTGTTTTATCGGTTTACTGTAAAGAGGCCGAAATCATTAGACCGAAAACAGTAGACCGAACTCATTAGACCGAAAAGCACTTTACCGAAACCTCACTAGACCGAACAGTAGGAGACCGAAAAGCAGGAGACCGAAAAGCATTAGGTACATAATACAGGGTGCTCAAACAGGATTGTAATATGAGCAAGGGTAACATCAACCTCCCTTCACCCTTTATCCAAGTTTATTTTTTTGTTTTTATTTGTTTTCGGTTTCTGTTTCTGTTTCTGTTTTTATTTGTTTTTGGTTTATTTCTTTAATTTATTAGGTACAATACTAAAAATTAAATATGTAATAAAAATAGTTTAACGATTTTTTTGTTTTATTTTTGTTTATTTTTTTTTTTTTTTGTTATAAAGATATGTGCAATCCCCCTTAAGTAATTGTTACCATGAACATCAAAGTTACCGACGGGGCGTTTTAATCTGTCAGCAGATTTTTACCTTCACTAATTTGTTTAATGGATGAAAATTATTTCATATCAAACTGTACAGAGTAACAATTTACACAGTGTATATATTACAGTTCAAGTTGATTCTCAGTTAGAGTTGACTCTAACTAGTTGGAGTCAACTCCAACTGAAACGAGCAGTAAAAGTTGATTTTAAAAATTTAAATCAACTTTTACTAGTTGGAGTTGACTCTTCCTGGATCGATTCAGTAAATGTTGATTATACGAGAATCTCAAGTGCATTTTTGATGAGTGTGCGTTTCTTTGTTTTGACCGTTTCAACTACTTATTAGTATAGTCTGTAACGTCGCCCCCGTTAGGTAAATTATTCTGATTCGACTTTTTGCACAAACTTACTCAAAGAAATACATCCGTATAACAATCCTTATAACAAATACACAGGGTGTCACGCGGTACCGCGGTCGAAAAATTGTTTAACCAATTTTTGTTAACCAAATTCACAAAAATAATTTTTATCTACACTATCTCATATTATGTAAAATTGTAAAGGTTTTATTGTGTGAAAATTGTAAATATAGATAGCAGTACATGAAGAGTTTAAAGTGTGTCTGAAGTAACAATGTATTTTAAATGGGTTTTACTTTTTCGCACTGTTTTTAGCACACTTTCATAAAATTAAACATCCTTAACTTTCGCCTTCGGGAGGAAATCAGACACGCCCTTGCAACGGCAACTGAAATTCTCACAAAACAGCGACCACGGAAGCAAAGATGGATGACACAGGAAATATTGGATTTAATGGATGAAAGAAGAAAATGTAAAAATTGCAAAACAAAAATGGATGACAGAACAATGTGAAGAAATCGAAAACTTATATAAAAACATGATGACTACCATCATAAGGTTTGTTCCAATTCAATACAAAACCGTTCTGGAATCGTTACGCACATGCGCAATAACGAATAATTATGCGCAGTAACACATTTTTAGTTATTGCGCATACTCGTAACCGTTTAAGAGCGGTTTTGTATCGAGTTGGAACAAACCTTGTATAAGAAACTCAAGGAATTCACAGGCACGACATACTCACAAGGACCAAATAATCTAATCAACGTAGAAGGCAAACTGATTTCAAGCCTTGAAGAACAAATAAACATGTGGGAAGACTATATAAAGGAACTCTTCTATGACATCAGAGAACCTCCTACATTAAATACCGAAAACGACGAAGGTCTTCCAATACTGAAGTCCGAACTGGAATATGCTCTACGTCAACTAAAAAACAACAAATCTGTAGGAAAAGATGAAATACCAGCTGAGCTATTGAAGTTAATCAACGAGGAAAACTTAGACCTTCTTCTTGGACTATTTAATAATGTTTACAATACAGGGACTATCCCTAAAATATGGCTTGGATCAGTCTTCATACCACTGCCTAAAAAGAAGAACGCCAAATTATGCCAGGACTTCTGCCTTATAAGTATGTATATTAAATAACATTCTGAAGCTTTTCTTGAGTATCATACAGAACAGAATATATTATAAAAAATGTGATGAGGTCACCGGTCAAGAACAATTTGGCTTCAGGAAAGCTATGGGGACACGAGAAGCAATATTCTGTCTTCAAACTCTGGCACAAAGATACAAAGATCAGCAAGCAGACCTTTTTATCTGTTTCATAGATTTTAAGAAAGCGTTCGATAGGGTGAAGCACAAGACCTTGATAGACAGATTGAACGACATCGGAGTCGACAAAAGAGATTCTAAAATTATAGAGGCTATTTATTGGAATCAGACAGCAATCATAAAGACAAATGGTAATACGTCAAGACCAATTGAAATACAACGAGGTGTTAGACAGGGTTGTGTGCTATCACCCATACTTTTAACGTCTACTCTGAGGTAATATTTGCGAACTCTTTATCGCACCCTTCAGAAAGAATCAGGATAAACGGTCAGACAGTAAATAATATCCGCTATGCAGATGACACAGTATTAATGACTGATTCGGACCATAGTCTACAGATACTGTTGGATAGGGTTACTGAGAGTTGTGAAAAAATGGGGATGAAGATCAATACTACGAAAACCAAAGTTATAAGAATATCAAGGAACAAAAATTTACCTCTTCCAATAAATATGTGAAACACCAACAGCTTGAATACGTAAGCCAGTACAAATATGGTTCTGGTTGCTGGTTGCTGGTTCAACAATCAACTTCAGTATAAACAAGAAGTCAAGAGCGAGAATAGAGGAAGCCCGACAGGGGTTTATCAAAATGAAAAGCTTATTTTGTAACAGTAGCATTAATATCAGCCTTAGATGTCGTTTTCTACATTGCTATGTGTGGTCAATACTTTTGTATGGAACGGAGGCCTGGACACAACACAACACTGATGAACAAGTTGGACGCCTTTGAACTCTGGCTTTATAGAAAAGACTTGAAAATACCTTGGACAACCCACACCACCAACGAATATGTTCTGAGGAGAATAGGTACAGATAGGGAACTGCTAAAAATCATTAGTCAGAAAAGTTAGCTACCTGGGACACATAATGAGAAACGAAAAGTACCGCCTCACGCAACTGATCATCCAGGGTAAGATTGAAGGAAAACGGGGTCCCGGTAGGCGCCAGATTTCATGGATTAGAAATATCAGAGACTGGACCGGCCTTGATTCAACATCTTTGTTTAGAGCCGCATTGGACAGAGACAGATTTGCCAGTGTAGTCGCTAACCTCCACTAAAGGAGAAAGCACCACAAGAAGAAGAACTTTCGCCTTGTCATGGTAATGACATGTGAGCAACAAATTCCAAAAAAAGTTTTGACACTTTTGTGGTTTGACAGAAGTTTGAATTTTTAAATGTCAAAATGGTGCAATGATGCATCTCACTCGCACTCACGTTTATAGCTGCGTCAATACGCTCCTACCGCTCATTGTTAATAATTAAAAATATGTAACCGCTTAGTAATAAAATAATAACAAAAATTTCTTCAGTCTCTTGTAGGGGAGTCGTTAAAATTTTATTTGGTGACTTTCGGACTTTCATAATAATAATTTTTAACTGAGTTATTAAGCCTTGAAAATTGTCCATTTTTCAAATTTTAAATCGCGTATAACTCGAGAACAATAAATTTTACAGAAAAATCACAAAAGACCTCTTTTGCTCCGAATGACCCAAATGATGTAAAGAAAGTTGTCGTAAATGAATTTTTTTGTGAGTTTGTTTTAAAAAATTGTTTAAACAAGTTTTCGACCACAGTACCATCTGACACCCTGTGGATCCTGTTATAAGGACCTCTTTTTGAGTAAGTTTGTGCAAAAAATTCGAATCTGAGTAATTTACCTAACGGAGGCGACGATACAGCCTAGACTAATTTGAACATATTCAGTAACATTTAATTTCTAGAATCGGCTGTTTGTGTGAATCAGAATCAACTTTTACTAAATGGCATTGGGAAGAGTATACTTTTCCTAGTTGGAGTCTACTTTTACTAGTAAATGTTGAATATAAATCTTCATTTTATATTTATAATCAACTTTTACTGAAACCAGCCGTTAGAGTTGACTCCAACTAGTTGGAGTCAACTCCAACTGGATAATCAACTTGAACTGTAACATATATATAAAATAATACAAAAAGAATACAATAAACAAAAAGACAGATATACAAAATCTTAGCATAATTTACTGCAATATTTGTTAATTTATGTACCATTTCGGTCTAATGCTGTTCGGTCTAGTGAGGTTTCGGCAGGGCCGCCGCTACCATGTGTGCAAAGTGTGCATCGCACACGGGCGGCCGATTATAGGGGGCGGCGAAAAGCAGGCCACTGATAATAATACTTTTTTTTAAACGAAAATAAATTTAAAAAATTAAGTAGTAATGATTCAGATCATTCTATAAACTCTAATATGTATTCCAAACAATCTAAACAAAAATGTCAGAACATGTTATTTATTATAATAATGAACTACCCTTTTGTAGCTGTAGTCATAAAGTAGTTCCGGGAATGCTTTTTAATTCAAAGTGCAATTAGAAGAATTGCAACGAAAGTGCAACGAATTAGAAGAAGAAAAGTGCATTTTGAATACGAAGGTACCGACGAACCTATACTATCTCCGCAATTATCATTTAATATAAATTTTTAGTTTAAAATTTTGGATGCTACCATAATAGCAATTAAAGAATGGGTCCAATTACTTCAACAGCACGCAGACATTTTTAGTGTAATATATGGCATAACTCAAGTTAAAAACGATGATGAACTTGAAAAAAACCAATTGTAAGAAAGTGTATCAAGCCTTACAAACATAAAGAGCTCAGAGACTGACATTAGTGCAATCGATTTATATGAAGAAATTAAAGCTGTTCAACCATATTTTACCACAGAAAAAAGTCCTAGTGATATTCTTGAATACATTTACCAAAATAATCTTATGTGAACATTTCCAAACTTAACTATATTTACGTCGGCTTAGTGACACAGAAATGTAACTACATTTTGTCTCGTTTTGAGATATCTACACCACTGAACTTACCTTAATGAGTTATTTTGAGTGACACCTCCTTCTGAACACCTAAAACCCCAGTGAGGAGTTACGAAAACTCCTCACTACGAAACTCACTAAGGTAAGTTCAATTCCGTAGATTGAACTTATAAATATATGATCGGTTTAGAACGTCTTGCGGCGTTGTCCGATTCCCAAATTCCATTCTTTCCTATTTTGCCACAGGTCATCCCTGAGGTCTCGCGCGCTCATCGCTTTCCGGATGCCGGTGGTCCAATTAACTTTCGGTCTCCCTCGCTTCCGATGTTCAGGAGGTTGCCATTCCAGACATTGTTTTGGAAGTCTCTCGTCATTCATTCTGTTTACGTGTCCATACCAGATCAGTTGTCTTCTCTCTATATCTTTCATTATTGTTCCTTCTATTCCCATTCGATTTTTAATGTCTTCATTTCTGATATGTTCTCTTCTGGATATACGTAATGACCTTCTGATTGCATCCATTTCCACTACTTCAATTTTGTTTTTGTTTTTTTCTGTAAGCATCCAAGTTTCAGCATCATATAATAAACTACTCTTAATCATAGTCTCGTAGATATTAAATTTTCTCTTATTCGATATTTGAGTACTCCAAAGAATATTATTGAGACATCGGATTGCTCTTTTTGCTTGTATAATTCTGGAAGTAATTTCTTTGTCATCAGTTCTAGTTTTATCAAATGTTACTCCTAGATATTTATAATCTTGGCAGGCTTTAATTTTTTGATTATTTTCCATAGTAAGATGAATATCGTTCTCTTCTGAACCAACACATAAGTACTTTGTTTTATCTATATTGACGTCCAATCCCCATCTTGAATATTCCTCGACCAACTTACGCATCATGTATTCTATGTCTTCCCTGTCGTTTGCTATTACGACCTGGTCGTCCGCGAACTGGAGCGTGTAGAGGCATGTATTGTTTAGCTCTATGCCCATTCCATTTACTTTCCTCTTCCAACCTTTAAGTGCTGCTGCAACGTAGATTTTAAACAGGGTCGGAGATATGCAACATCCTTGTCTAAGCCCCTTAGTTACTGGAAAGCTGTTAGTAAGTGAGTTTCCTATCTTTACTCGTGAACGTGATCCTGCATATAGATTTTTTAATGCATTGGTGAGAGTGTAGCTTACTGGTGAAGCATGTAGAACTTCCCACATCTTATTTAAGGGTATGTTATCATAAGCTTTTTGTAAGTCAACGAATGTCAGGTGCACTTCTCTGTTTCTGGCTGTTTTTTTCTCTATAATTTGTTTTAAACTAAATACGTTGTCTGTACAGGAGCGGCCAGCTCTAAAGCCCCCTTGTTCTCCTTCTTCATATTGGCTATATTCGGACTCTATTAGGTCTCTCAGTATTCTACCATACAGTCTACTGAGTGTGCTGGTCACCGAAATTCCCCTGTAGTTTTCGCAATTTCGCTTATCTCCTTTCTTATGGATGGATGAGATATAAGCCATTTTCCATTCATGAGGCACTGGATGTCCATTTAAGAATTCGACGAAGACTTTTGTTAGCATTCGAAATAGCTTAGCTGTTCCATTTTTAATCAGTTCTGCTGGAATACCTTCTGGACCGCAAGCTTTACCATTCTTTAAGTTTCTCACTGCTTTTATCAGACTTTCTACGTCGATATTTATATGTTCTCCTTCTATTTCTATACCTGGTGTAGCTATATTTTCTAGGTATTCGCCTCGTTCTTCTGTTAACAATTTTTTATAGTGGTCCATCCATTTTTGTGACTGTATACAGTGTATGGGTACTTTTTTTTATCATTATTTTTTACGGAATTTATAAATCTCCAAGCTTCTGTGGTTTTCCTGCCACCTATATATGTGTTTATCTCCATACATTTGCGATCCCATAAATCGTTTTTCTCCTTTATAACAGTGTTTCGCACTGCTCGCTTTATTCTGTTGTACTCTATTCGATCTTCGTCATTTTTAGTATTTAACCATTTTTGGTAAAGCTTCTTCTTGGTCAAAACTAGTTCTTCTATTTCCTCGTTCCACCAGAGTTTATTGCTTGGTTTGGTTTTTGGTTGTTCTCCTAACACTTCTTTGGCACTTTTCTGCATTGCCCAGAGCATGTTTTGATATAGTTCTGTTGTGTTTTCTAAATGCTCATTGAGATTTTGATCTAGTCTTCTTTGATACAGCTCTTTAGTACTTTCATGAATAAAGCTTTGAAGGTTATACATAGGTTCTTTTATTTCTTCTAGTTGTTCTTCCATTTGATGTTCATTGCTTGTAATATAGGGAACTACAATCTTGCTTTTAACTAGAAAGTGATCAGAGTCGCAGCTTGCTCCTCTCATGACTCTAACACTCTAACATCATTTATTTTTAGCTCTGAAACTTGTTTCACAATGATGTAGTCGATGATTGATTTTAGATTAAGGGTTGGTTGCGTCCACGTAAATTTGTGTATATCTTTGTGTTTAAAGAAACCATTGGCAATTTTTAGTCTGTTGTTTTGACATACATAAATTAGTCTATTCCCATTATCGTTGCACGTATCTTCTCCGTAGATGCCTACAATCTCACTATTGTTTTGGTGTCCAGTTCTGCTATTGAAATCACCAAGAATTATGACCTCTCGTGTATTACCGATCTCCTCAATTACGTCATTGAGCTTTTCAAAGAATTCATCCTTCCTGGCAACTGATTCATCATTAGATGGAGCATACACCGCAATAATAGTGATTCTTTTTTGATGTAATGCTATATTCATTCGTAGCAGATTTTTCGTTGATTGCTTCCCAATCTGTTATATGTTTTTTCCACTTGTGTTTGATGAGTATGGATACTCCTCTTTTGGCTCTTTCGTCTTTACGTACTCCACTATATAAGTGTATGTATTGTCCGTTTCTTTCTGAACCAACTCCTTTTTTCTTTGTTTCCGTGAGTACAACAATGTCTAATTTGATTTTTTCTACTTCCTTTATTATTATCTCAAGTTTCCCGGTTAGCGATTTGACATTCCAGGTTCCTATATTCATTGTCCTTTTCCGTAGCCGTTTTCGTCTTGAAATTTTCCTATCTACATTTCCGAGGCATGGTTTGGGTTTTTTGGTATGTTGTGTTTTTCCTAGTGCTGGAGAACCAGTCCAACGACTAAACCCCCAACTTGGAGGACCAGGATTTTCTGCCGGGGTTTCTTCCCCTCGATTTTATACTATCCCTAAATCCGTCGGGCTGCCACCTCCGCCCCCCAGACCGTTGTGAAGATCTTCTTCTCCGCCCTGGACGCCGTTGTGGACTTCATCCGTAACCCTGGACAAGGGACCCTTAGCAGGTACTAGTTTCCCGGGTCAGGAAACACCTGGAATCTGCGGAAGGCAGGGATTGATTCACTTTCCCTGATAGGACTATCCGAGAAGGAGTTCCTACCCGCTACCGGGTATAGATTGAACTTCAAAATGTGAAATGTAACTTGTACGTATATTCCTAACTCTACCCGTTACTGTACCTACGGGTGAGCGGTTGTTTTCAAAACTTAAAATTATATTAAAAACTATTTGCGATCCTCAATGAACAAGATAGACTTTCTGTTTTAGCAACTTTATCTATCGAGAAGTGTGTGCGACATTGGATATTAAAGACATTGTCAAAAAGTTTTCCGAAGCGAAAGCCTGAAAAGTTCGTTTTTAGTTTTTTGAAGTTATACTTCTTTAGGCGCGACAGGGAGTGATTTTTTATTATTCTGCGCGCATGCGCACAGAGACAGTATGTTGTTACTAAATCTTTTAAGTTACATGTATCAGTCCAAAAAAGGTGTGGAAAAAATATATTAGTGTTTTTAGTAAATATATTTATTATAATTTTTGTGTCTTTGGATTTGTCTTCCTCGGGCGTAAGGTGATACGTATTATTAAAACATTTTTATTTAATACCTCATTCACTTCATCTATTTGTTACCGTGGTTTGTCATAATGTCCGAGAAACCGTCAAAACAATGCCTTCGTAGCCTCATTGGTACAGCATTCGACTACGGATCGAGAGGTCCCGGGTTCAAATGCGGACAATTGCTGTCCTTTTTTTTTAGTTTTTGGATATTTGGAAAGTGGTAAGTAACTATTAAAATCAGTTTAATATTAAATAAAAATAAACTGTTAAAAGTATTTTATTTCGCTGAAATCATATAATAGAAGTATAACTTCTTACGTGCGTACAAAGTACATAGTCCTGTCGCCAGGGGGGGTACAACGGCCTTCTTAATTCAGATGGACTTACCCAAGTTTTTTTTATGTATTTTGACCCGTAGAACACGAATTTTTTGGGTAACAGTTGATCCGGATGTCGATAAGATTGTTATAAACAAAGAAGTTGAGGAATTACATAACAGCGATTTCTCGCAAAACAAAACATTTTTTTGTATTTTTTGGGTCATTCTAACCAAAAAATGTTCCTACAAGTTTTTTCGTAGGAGGCATAGTTTTCGAGATAAACGCGGTTGAACTTTCAAAAAATGGAAAAATTGCAATTTTTGAACCCGAATAACGTTTGAATAAAAAATAAAATAGCAATTCTGCTTACCGCCTTTAAAAGTTTAAGTCAAATTATATCTGTTTTGAATATTTGCATTGCTAAAAATTTATTTTTTGATTGTTAAAAAAAGCTATAAACACATACTGTTTCCCGTGCCTAATACATGCGTTTTAATGCATGCTACTTAGAAATAGCCCCGCTTGCACTTTTACCTCCTCTACGTACTCGTTCGATTTTAAATGAGAAATCATTGAAACATCACTCAAGCACTAGGTTTTTATAGCTTTGTTTTAACAATAAAATAATACATTTTTGGCAATACAAATAATTAAAACAGATATTATTTGACTTGAACTTTCAAATGCGGTAAGCAGAATTGCTATTTTATTTTTTAATCAAAAGTTTTTCGGGTTCAAAAATTCCAATTTTTCGATTTTTTGAAAGTTCAACCGCGTTTATCTCGAAAACTATGCATCCTATGAAAAAATTTGTAGGAACATTTTTTGGTTAAAATGGCCCAAAAAATACAAAAAAATGTTTTGTTTTGCGAGAAATCGCTGTTATGTGATTCCTCAACTTCTTGGTTTATAACAATCTTATCGACATCCGGATCAACTGTTACCCAAAAAATTCGTGTTCTACAGGTCAAAATGCATAAAAAAAACTTGGGTAAGTCCGTCTGAATACAGGAGGCCGTTGTACCACCCCTGGCGACAGGACTAACACACACACATTCATTTTTTTATGTATTTATGATATATATTCATAGTTTATTTTAAAATAATGGACGTTCAAATTAGGATATTAGGATGTACATACCTAGAATGGACTTTGCATAATGGACACTAGTCTAAATGTTCAAGTAAGTATCTATTTACAAAATATTGTTATGTATCTCCTGCACATTTCTTTAAATACCAGTACCTATGTTGAAACGACTAAAGTGTTGGAAGATGGGCGGCAAATATTAAGTTGCACACGGGCGGCCAACACTTTAGCGGCGGCCCTGGGTTTCGGTAAAGTGCTTTTCGGTCCAATGAGTTCGGTCTACTGCTTTTGGTCTCATGATTTAGGTCTAATTGTCGTGTACTGTTTTATCTCTGCAGTTATTACCAAAATTAACATACAGCCTGATGATCATATCCGTTGACATTAGGAACTTTAAAATCTATATGTCACGTAACATAAAATCTCTAGCTTGATTAATTATTAAACCTTTAGGTATTATTTTTCATTTTTAAAAAAGTTTATTCGTGGTTAGGGTTGAATTGCCATAGCGTAACTTCATAGAAGACACTGACTAACAGTGATTTAAATTGATGGCCCTTTTTATACTCAGCTTCATCGTAATACATATTTATAAGCGCTTTATTATTTCCAAACAAACTGAAACGCTGTCATTCCAATCTGGTCATCCTTGATAAATTATTACTCTTCAGAAAATTGATTTATATAACTTCTTCCGTTTTACGAGCACTAGGAAATAGCCTTGTCGTTTGGTCTATTTTTGTAATTAAAGATTTTATTATTTGATTTACAAATATGTATGAGCAAAATAATGGATTATTTACATTTCAACTAGAAGTAATTTTCCTTTTAATTAAGTACATTGGACAAGGTCGTCGAAATGCAAATATTGTCTCGCACAGAGCTTAAGTTATTTCAGGAATGCATTTTCAAAAAATTAATAAAGTTAGACTAAAGATAATTAATTGAAAGTTTTATGGTTTTTAGATGTTTCCTTTTTAATTCCTCATTAAACTAAGTTTAATTAATTTAATTAATGTATTTTTATTTATAATTCTAATTATTTATTAATTTTTTGATTGATTTCGCGAAATAATTATTAGTGGTTTATAGGGGATGGTGAGGATTGGCGATAATTATCAATTGTTTAATTTTTGATATAATAATAATATGATATCGTTCCTTCTATAGGTGTGGAGGAGAATCTTCTATCTAATCAGCCCTAAACATCATCCTTGGATATAGGCCTCCACTTCCTTCTTCCATGCCTCTCTATCTTGGACAACTTGCATCCATTTTGACCCTACTAGTTTCTTCAGGTCATCTATCCCATTTGTGGTCTTCCCATTTTTGTTTGTGGTTCCACGGTCTCCAATGCATAATCATCTTAGTCCATCTTTCATCCTTCCGCCTTAGGGTGTTTCCGGCAAACTTCCAATTAAGCTTTGCTACTTGGGTTGATACATCTTTCACTTTTGTTTTGTTACGGATCCATTTGTTTCTTTTGCTGTTTGATAGTTTAAATGTTCAGCATTTGTCTCTCCATGGATCTTTCTGTCTTTGCTATTTTTTTTTCATATCTTCCTTTGTAAATGTCCATGTCTGAGAGCCATATATGAGGACAGGGAGTATACTTTGATTGAAGACGGTTGTTTTAGACATTGCAGGTATTTCCTGTTCTTTAGAATATAAGACAGTTCTCCGAATGATGCCCAGGCCAATCTTATTCTTCTCTTTATTTCTTCGACCTCATTTTCTTTATTTAATCTAGTGATTTGTCCTAAATATATACAGGGTGTAACGAAAATACAGGTCATAAATTTAATCACATATTCTGGGACCAAAAATAGTTTGATTGAACCTAACTTACCTTAGTACAAATGTGTATATAAGAAAAGTTACAACCCTTTGAAGTTACAAAATGAAAATCGATTTTTTCCAATATATCGAAAACTATTAAAGATTTTTTATTGAAAATGGACATATGGCATTCTTATGACAGTAGCATCTTAAGAAAAAATTATAGTGAAATTTGGACACCCTATAAAAATTTTATGAGGGTTTAGTTCCTTTAAGCCCCCCAAACTTTTATGTACGTTCCAATTAAATTATTATTGTAGTACCATTACTTAAACAAAATATTTTTAAAACTTTTTTGGCTCTTAGTACTTTTTCGAAAAGTCAGTTTTTATCGAGATATTTTGAATAGTTGTCAAATCCACCACATATTTGTATATGGTTAAGTACGATTATGGGGACTTGGTAATAATATAAAAATTTATGTATGATTTACATTTTTAGGTATATTTTGAACCGTATTAAAAAAGAAGTCATATCTCGATAAAAGTTGCTTTTTTGAAAAAATACAGAGGCAAAAAAGTTTTAAAAACATTTTGTTTAACTAATGGTATCGCAGTAATAGTTTAATTGGAGCGTACACAAACATTTGGGGGGTTTAAAGGAACAAAACCCCCATAAAATTTTTATGTAAACGTATTAAAAAAGAAGCCGCAACTCGATAAAAACTGCCTTATCAAAAAAATACTAAGAGCCAAAAAAGTTTTAAAAATATTGAATTTAACTAATGGTACCACAATAATAATTTAATTGGAACGTACAGAAAAGTTTGGGGGGGTTTAAGGGAACAAACCCCCCCTAAAATTTTTATGGGGAGCACAAATTTCACTATAATTTTTCTTTAAGATGCTCCTGCCATAAGAATGCCACATATCCATTTTCAATAAAAAATCTCTAATAGTTTTCGATATATTCGAAAAAATCGATTTTCATTTTGTAACTTCAAAGGGCTATAACTTTTTTTGTGTGCATATTTTTGTACTAAGGTAAGTTAGGTTCATTCGAACTATTTTTGGTCCCAGAATATGTGATTTAATTTATGACCTGTATTTTTGTTACACCCTGTATACTCTTACTTGTTCTATTCTTGTTTGTGCCACTGTAATTATTAATTCTTCTTGTTGATAGATCATGGTTTTTGTTTTACTGTAATTCATTTTCAGTCCTATCTCTTTTTCGATTATCTCTCTAGTTCTTTCATCATACTTTTAATTCTTCACTTTTTTCTGTTATTATTAGAATATCATCAGCCTATCCTAAGTGATTCAGATATTGCCCGTTTATGTTTATGTCCAAGCCATCCCAGTATAAGTAGTTGTTTGAATATATCTTCTAGCGCTTGGTTGAATAGCTTGGACGAGATAGTATCTCCTTGTTTTACTCCTCGGTTTATTTTAGTAGGCTATGTTTGTTTCATTAGCTTAATAGTAGTATCTTAGTGGACATTATGTCAAACAACTTTACGGAAACTAAAGACTTTTATTTATAAGTTAAATCTGAGTACGAAATGTAAACAATATCTATGAAACATTCACCAAGCAAAAAGGTAACCATGATATGGTAACTTACTTACTCACTCCGTAGGTTTTAGCCGACTCGGCAACATGCGTCTATTCTTCTCTGTTCTGAGGAATCTCCGTCCAATTCTCCACGCCCATAGCTTTAAGGTCTTCTGCTATATTAAATCGCCACCGGAGTCTAGGGAGTCCAAGTGGACTTCCTCAAGTTGCGACTCCTTTCCATACAAACCTTAAACCTAAAGGCTCCTCCCACCCTGTGGAGGGTACACCACAGGCAGTTCTGATGACTATATAAAGAAGAAACAGATGTCAACCAAATACTATAGACTGTAATACATACAACTCTTGACATTTCCCATTAATTTTGAGGAAGCAAAAAAAGCGCCATCTAGTGATATGAGTAGGATAACCAGAGCAATCTAACCTTACATTTATAAAATTGCTTTATTACTGTTTTTGTATAAGTGTTTGAACTATTTTTATTTTATTTAATTTAACAAAATTAGCTCGTTATTCAAAAATTTATAAAATTAAATTTGAATGTTTACGTCAAATTTTACGTTGTCAAAACGTAGTTCAACTCAAGCCGACAGTGGCGCTAGTGGCAACGTGCTTCCAGATGTCTGTGCGAGTTGGATGTATTACAGACAATAGTATTTCAGTCAACTGATGGTCGTAAACACTGAAACAAAATTAAATCTTAAGCTGTTTCTGATTACTTTAGTTTTACTCACATGTTGAGTACTAGGAGGCAAAATTTTGTTGGATTTTTACCTAGATAAGTAGATAGAGAATGCATATCGTATATTCTCTCATGTCTACTATTTATCCGTCTGATTGCCCTGCAAATTATAAAAGGCTCAGATTAAAGGTTGTTACCAAAAATTTTGCTTTCCGATCTATAGAGATTTATAGGACTTCTGTCGTTTAGATTTTCTTTGTTTAAATATTTATTATTAACTTTCGATACCACATTATTTGGAAAAAATTCATTTTTCTTATGTTTTTCTTCTGTTGTTATACAGTTCTACCCATGGATTATTATTGGTCTTGAGAAATTGTTCTTCTGAATTCAACTGTCGACAAATATTTTCACCGATTATAGATTCTCCAGTAAGTTGTAGACGAATAATATGCAGTCGGAAATATTTTAATTTCATAAAGTGCTTTTTGGTACCAAATGTACCCTGACACTTGGTTACTACACGGATAAAAATGCGTCAATATATAGATATATAGATAATTAAGTGCAGGTGCTTTCAAGTCGAACACGATGAATATTAAAATAATAAATCAATAGATGCCTTAAGGTGCAACAATGGTATTTTCTATATAAGGAATTTGTTGGTAAATAGTAAAATACTGTTTATTAAACACCTGTGAAAAAACTTCTTTGAATATTAGTTTACATTTTTAAATAATTAACACACGTGTGATTATAATTCATGAATTAAACGAATAAACAGTCAGAGATTAATATAATTATTACAAATTAGAAAACTTGATTTATATAAAAATGCCTAAAATTTTTTTTTTTTTTTTTTATTTTACAAAATAGTCGCATCAACCTCGGAGGTTATTAGCGACATATACATATACATAAGGTAATTTATTTACAGATGTTAGATTTTGTTAAATACATTGATATCTTTAAGGAATTTTACCAAGTGTTCAATTTTACAATTTTCTCCTAAGATTTCACTTGTTGATCCGATGATGTGGTTGTTCTGTCTCTGCAACTGGTATTTTGGACACTCTGCAAGTACATGCTTAACACTTAGTGGGATATTACAGTTTTCACATAAAGTGGGATTAGTGTGACCAATTATGTGTCCGTGGGTAAGTCGGGTATGTCCTAGACGAAGGCGAGTAACAATGTCATGGTGAGTTCTGTTGTGAATTTGAGATTTCCATGGTTTTACAAACGTTTTCACTTCGCGAAGTTTTGAAGTTGAACTGTCCCACTGGTTTTGCCACAGATTTTTGACTTTCACTTTAATAAATGATTTTAAATCATTAAGAACTACATCTCTCACTTCACTCGCGGTTTCACTGTCCCTGGCTTGTTGGGCTGTCCGATCCGCCGCTTCATTTCCTTGGAGGCCAATGTGTGAAGGAACCCATAGGAATTGTACAATATGGTTGTTGTTTTGAATGGTAGCTAGTTCTTTTTTAATTAGGAGAGCAATTGGATGCTTCGTGTACAGTTGGTTAATGGTATGGATGGAACTGAGGGAATCGGTAATTAAAAGAGCATTGGATATATTACTGGAGTTAATATGAACGAGAGATTGATAGATGGCGTATAGCTCGCCAGTATGTATACAGCTTAAGGATGGTAGTTTATACTCAAGTGTACTATTTGGAGTAATGACAGCTGACCCAACTCCAGTAGATGTTTTAGAAGCGTCTGTATATATATGATAGGATTTAGAAAATTTTTTTAGTTTGTTGAATGTTATAGTTATAATTATTGAATGTTCAGCTCCTGGGATAATTCAGTCGATGTATCCGTGTCAGGTTCTTCATCCTCGTAGTTGTCTTTTGTGAGCTGTCTCGTAATTTTTTTGTTAAGCTTTGTACATTTCAATTTTAATGAGCGTTCGGATGTATATGAATGAATTTTGGTTATGAGTTTTTTAAATCCTAGAATATCTACTGTATATTTATTTACAACGCTGATAACATCTTTTGTTCCATGAGCGTTTTCAAATAAATCAACTGTTTCCTCAAAAGTTAATATTTGCTTTTCGGAATTGAATAATTCTTTAATTGGTTGCATTAGCGTTTCTAATGGTATTGTTGATATTTTTGTTTTTATTCTTTTTTGTTTCTGAGTTGGCTTTGAAAATACATCGTCACTAGCTGATGTCTCAATCGGGGGTGATATTGCTTCAGATACAGTTCGTTTGGAGGATGATTTAGATGTATTTTCTTCGTTGGATACGCTAAATTCTTTTGGTGCTGGATTCTCTTTATTTTCATTAACCGAGCAAGAATTATTGCTTAGACTGGAAGATGAAGGCTGGTTAGTTATGACTATGTGAGGTGAGGGGGCTGATGAGGTGGATATATTTGGTTTAGATATCACTGGCATTGTATTATCTGTAGTTGATGTATCAAGAGGTGTTAGGTTGGTTGTAGATAATATTTTTGTTAGTGGCGTTGAATTATTTGATATGTTTGTAGAAGTGCATGTTGTTGAAGGTGTAATAGCAGTCGTTTCTGTTGAAGTTACTGTACTAGGTTCGTTTCTGTTTGAAAGTGTAGCAGTTGGGACAGCTGTTTCTGAGTGATTTACATTTACTGAGCAACTACTGGAAATATGGCCATGTTGTTTGCAAATGAAACATAAGTTGTCTAATGTCAAAAAAATTCGATTTGTAGTATCTTCATGAGTTATTAAAATGGTATCAGGAATTGGACCTGTGGGTGGAGATACGTAAATATGTCGACGGAAACTGAGTACATGTTTGTATTCAGGATTGTTGGTTCCTATTCGCAAAAATGACATTGATGAAGTTGGTTTTAGCCCTAAGAGCAGTAGTTCGTTTTCTATTACCTTATGCGGGATAGTGGGAGAAACATTGGATATTAGGAGTCTTTCACTTGGAGTAATTAGTCTACGGACTTGAATTTGTGTATTGTTTACAGTGATGAAACCTCTACTGTTTGAAAAAAATTCATCTACGACTTGTTTGGTTGAGAAATAGATACAGATACGATTGTTGGTGATTCTTGATGAAAAAATAATGTGTTTTGGACTAACTAAAGCTCCTACCGCTAACAAGTATTCTTCTAATTTAACATCGTTGAGAGAATTAAAAACTACTGCTTGTAGCTTGGATGGATAGATTGTTTCTTTTTGTCTACTAGCTGCAGCAGAGTAAGATAAAGGTTTTTGTGATGTGGATTGCGATAATGATTCATCGCTATTATTAGTGACGTCGAATTCCATTTCTCAACACCATTTGATTTTCCTAAGTACGGACCTGTTCCGCTTCGGATTTTGGTAATTGTCTTTAAAGACAAAAAATTGGTGTCGATCAATGACTGGTGTTGTTTATTGACGGTTTTATAAAATTCTTTGGTTATGAAATACTTATTAATAGAAAAATATGTACTCACAGAAAATGTTTTTCTATACACACTTAACTAACACTATTATACTTGATGTTAACGTAGTGTAAGAATACTATGATTGGTTTTTGTAAGTTAAATTTACTATTTGTCAGGATCGATCAAAAAGCATGTGTGCTTATTCGATATCAGTGCCGGACTCCCCTAAAATTTATTGTATAACCAAAAATTGAAGAGTTACGACTACTAAACAGAAGAAATGAACAAATCTTATTGGCATGTACTGGTATTTAAACGTAAAATTCTTCTTCTAGTCCCATTACTGTTATCGATCGTTGAATCATATTGGCTACCATGTTCGCTATCGTGACTCTATTGACATCAGCTCTAAATAATGATGTAGTTGATTGTCCGTACCGTTGCCTTAGATTTGGTGATTCCAAAGTATACTATTCAATTCAGTTGACGTATTACTGAATTACCTTGACCAATTCTAGTCGGTATTCTTTTGTATTCGACCATCGTTTGTAATGCTTACATCGTTTGTAGTGCCTCTTAGTTCTAAATGCCTTCCTTGACCTCCCACTACTACATACTCTGTTTTTGATGTGGAGAAAATGCAGGCGGTTGAGATTAGATTCCACTTGCTTCTGATATCCTGAAGACTTATCCCGCCTGTATTCTCTGGGGTTGTTGTGCACTGTATTATTGAAGATTCTATGTAATACGTAAAGAATACGAGTAACACTTATTAACAAACTTTTATTTCTTTACGTACTGCTTATCGGTAACAGTTACTATTACCACAGATTAACCCAACACAGATGCGAAAGCTATGCTACGATGCCGGTACAAAAATTGGTAACCTTGAAACTAAGGAGCACAGTTGTTGTGCCGGTGTTTGCACCAATACAATTGATAACTTACAAAATAGTTCATTTGGTCTATAATACTTACTTTTACACCTGATTTAATATTGACTATATTTACACTAAAAATTAAGACAAACAAAACTTAACAAAACATTGGTCATTTAATAAATTTATGTGTTAAACGAAAAAGGAAGTCAAAATACAATAGGTATTTTGGGAATTCTAGGTATGTCCTTAACAAAACAAGAGAAAGTTAACTAACTGTTAGAAAAGTGACAATCGTTAAAGATTTATATATTATAAATGGTCATTTATTAAATTTCTGTGTATATTGAAAAATAATAAAAAGTTGCTTATAATAGGGTAATTTGGGAATTCTAGGTAGGTACAAAACAAGAGAAAGTAAACTAGCTACAAAACAAAACAAAACAAAACAAAGTTTTGTCCTTAACAAAACAAGAGAAAGTAAACTAGGTATTAGAAAAGTGACAGTCGTTTGGTGACATTAATTTGGGAATTCCAGGTATGGCCTTCTAGAACAATACCAGATAAAGTGTTGTTAATGTAATAATTTTCAAGTTCCAGGTTATTTAATTATATAATCAAATTTAATTATGTAAACAACGTTTAGTTGGTAAATAAAGAATTTTTTTCAAAAAGTGATAAGTTTTGGGTCCAAAAAAGAATAATGTGAGAGCGAATTGTTTGTATTCCTAAGAATATCTTCTGACCTTTGGGACTTTTTTCTGCAACAGTACCTGAGTTTTTGCAATTTCGGCCAATGATTTACTAAGAAATTTGTCACATAATTTTTTAAACTGCTTTAATTCTTGTTTTGTACCGTTTTGTTTTTTACATATTTTTCTATTCAAAAGTTTTCTTTTTAAAAACCTGATTATACATTTCAGTTTATATTCACGTGTCAAGTTATATATAAAAGATGCTGGTGTTTGTAATGATACTGAAGGTGATAACTGGGAAACATCTTTTGTAATTCTTGTAGAAACGTGTCCATATTTTTCCTTACTGGGGCTCATAGAAACTTGTTTAGAGGATACTACCTGTAAATTTTCCGCCGCAGGCGTTATTCTATTAAGAGATATTCTAATGGATATTCTATTATTATATTATTATCTGAAAAATCATATCTTTTTATTATTCAAATTATTGATATTTACCTAATTTTTTACCTGGCAATATTTGAACTCTTTTCGGCGGCTGCTCAGACGTATTCGTGCAGATATCTTTAGATTCGGTAAACATTGAAGGCAAAGCATTGTCATACAAGAGTTTTCGTCGTGAAGATGAGCATAAAAATTTATTTTCAAAATGCTTTTCGCAAATTATGTATCTAGTTAAATCCTCCTCTAACAAATCTTGTCTTTTAGTAGCTTTTAACCATAGCTCACTCCTATAACATAAGATGTTTTTTAATAAAAACTTAATATCTTGTTAATATCTCTTTTATTTTTTAAGATTATTTTGACTATCTTCAATAACAGGGCGTTATTCATTCTTACTAGTAACTAAAAATTACTGTTTTCGAGACAGGATTTTTTTCACACTTATAAAAATATTTCTTGAAAAAATACTATTGGAACTATTTCTAACACACATAGCTTGAGTAACCATTTTATGTAAGTTTCCAGATTAATATAATTAATATGATATAAGTAAATGCCGCTTAATCAGTATTTAGAAAGTAAATCAATTTATTAATGACACTACATACCTTACTTCATCCTTTGGCAATCTAAAAAATGATATTTCTTGACCTGACTTAGATGAACACCCTTCACATATACACGTATATCTAACCATTTTTAAAAATATAACAAAACTATTTAAACACACTTGATAAATAGAAAAAATTCCCAATAATCCGCCCGTCAATTTAACACTACAATAAGCGCATGTACTGTCGAGGTTATTCAGGAACTGGCAATAAGCTTAAGCCTACATACTAAGCGAGCTACTAAGCGACTATCCTTTTGGTAACTCAAAGTGGGAGGAGTTTACCAAAACTCGGTACCAGAGTCATCGCCAGGGTTTCGCATCTGTGTTGGGTTAATCTGTGCTATTACAAATATTACTATTATAACTTATCTCAGTTACTATTTAGAGTTACTGTAAGTAAAATAGGAATTGCCATTATTTGCCAGGTTGATACCACCGTCGCCATGACCAAATTGGTCGAATGGGGCTACGAACTGCTGTCCCATCCACCGCATTCTCCAGATTCGGCCCTGTACGACTTATTTTTGTTTCCAAACTTGAAAAAGTCACTCATAGGGCAGAATTTGAAGTCGAAGGAGAATTTTCTTCGCCGCCACGGACGCATACTTTGCAGAAAACGAGAAAACGTATTTTTTAGAAGGTTTAAAGAAGTTGGAACATAGCTTAGTAAGTATGTGGAGCTAAAGGAGGCTTCTTTTGTAGGCTTTTTGTAAGTATTTATCGGACCGCCATAGTATTAATTTTTATCTTGTTTATTTTCCTAAGCTTCTTTTTATCTTGTTTTTTTACAGGTCATATAACACCGATATTTTAAGAAAGGAAAAAATAATCTCGTCAGTATAAAAAAAATGCATGAAAGTATTTATTGCTCTAGTAGCGTTAAAACAAATTGCCCAAGGGAGAGTCATTTTTCCCGTTCACGGGGGCATTTGGTGTGACGAAACTCAGTTGTCGTGTGTGTGTTTCTGTGCTCGATGTTTAGAACAAGGAATTCCAATCGATTTGTAGAGATAATCATGACTTCGGAATTAATTGTTTGTTACGATTGCGATATTTGTTATGCCTACCTTTTGTTGAGTAGTTAACTGTTAACTGTGTTAAGCTCGGGAAAATATGATATTGTATGTTTTGTTTTACAACAGCTTTATAGCTTTATTGAAATAATTTAATGTGTTTTCGAAGCAATTTGCGTATGATTTGATTATTCATATATCTAATTTAATAAAGTGAATAAAACTTTATAACAAAATTGTATCGGTATGATTTATAAATAAGTATTAATTTTAACGTAGCGGAATATCTTAAAACATGAACATCAGGCAGTGACGAAGAAAAGTAGAACATTGTTGAGCAGAGGGCCGTTCAAGTATTACGTAACGCAGGTTGGAAGGAAGGGGGGGGGGTCAAAAATCTTCAAAAATTGCGTTACGTAATACGTTAATGCCCCATTACGGTGCATTACGTAGGGGGGAGGGGGGTCAAAAATCTTCAAAAATCGCGTTACGTAATACTTGAACGCTCCCCAGGACAAGACTCACAAAGGGGTGTAGCGCCATTAGAAGAAGAAGAAAGTATTAATTTTAAATTAACAGTTTGTACAATACAACTGACACTTTAAAAAAAGAATTATAAATCGTGAGATATAATAATAATTGGGCTGAAAATTTCGTAGGCTAACATAGAAAAAAAAATTTGATGAAATTTGATTTTATTATTCAATATAGTTACTTACATAAAGCGTTTAATACTATTTTTAGAATACAATTTGTCTTTAACTATTTTTAATGGGAAATAAGTTACAATTTTACTAAAAAAATGATTTTATTAACGTTTCGACGTCCAAATCGGATACCGTTGTCAAAATACAAAAAATATTAACAAATTAAATATTGATATTGGATATTCTTGAGTTGGGGTTAATTTCATGTAATCAAATGAACTATCTTTCAGTAAAGTCGTCCCAGGAACGCAACTCATAAATATTGGCAATATCATTTTAAAGTCTTCTACTTTAGAAGGTGTGATATATGTCTGAATTACCGATATTAATGAGTTAGATTAAATAAATTATTAGAAGAATATTATTTTTACTAAACAACAACATTTTTGCTTAATTCATTAATATTTTTTGTATTTTGACAACTCCATCCGATTTGGACGTCGAAACGTTAATAAAATCATTATTTTTTAGTAAAATTGTGGCTTATTTCCCATTAAAAATAGTTAATTACAAAAATGCCACAAGAAAATAGCTTCCGAACAACAATTTGTCTTTAGTCTGGAAATAAGCCTCAGTTTCGGCGATTACCTCTTCATTGGTGCTAAATTTCTTTCCAGCAAGCATTGTGTTGAGGTCAGCGAATAGGTGGTAGTCGTTGGGAGCCATATTAGTCAAGGGCGCATCTGTTTTGAGATGGACGTTGAGAGGTGACTCAAATTTTTTTGCAGAAATTGCTTTAAAATAACTCAAATAATAATATTTGAGTTATCCTCCCACTCAAAATGGACCGGAACATTGTTTAAATAATCAAAATGTCAAAATATGAAGGAAAACTTCGATTTTTTTATTGGTTTTTTGATTATAACTTTAAAACTATTCATTTCTGAGAAAAGTTGTACTGACATAAAAGTTGCGTAATTAAATTTCCTACAATATAGAATTTGTTAAAAATTTAAAAAACAGTCACCCTTGTTGCGAAATAGCAATAATTGCGAAAAAAACCATACAAAAACAAGTATTCGCATTTTACGTTTTTCAACCATTTATGCTACACTTAGGACCTTCATATTTTACCCAGAAAAATTTTATGATATAGTAAAACAACACTGTAAATTTCATTAAGATCGGTTTAATAGATTTTGCAAAATCAATTATGAAATCTAGCTTTCGCAATAAAAATTCCTTTTTTTTTAAATGTTGCAGGACTGAAAATAAAGCAAATAGCAAATTGAATTTTTTTTTGCTTATAGAAGTGTACTGTACCTTTCATTTGCAATTTGCAAAATTAAAATCTATTAATTACCACGGCGTCAGGAAATTTTTTAAATAAACATTAATTTTTGGTGCTACGCGCAGGACAGCAGTGTTCAATTCACACAAGTTGATTTCCAATAAAATTTCTTCCAATCTTTATCTAATATATTATTTTCTTACTCTATATTTTGTTGTATTTTAATATTTTAATTCCACAAAAATCAAACTAATTTTATTATTGTTTGTGAAATATTGTTTAAATAAATTGCATATATTTAAAAATAATAAACTTTTATTCTCTAAACTCTTAAAATATATGAACAAAGAAAGTTTTTGCTAAAAAAAGTGTTATTTCAAAGGATAGAGTATGTGTTTTTATTTTGCAATAAACAAATTTATTTATTTATATCGAAATGTAATAAAAATTAAAATGTATCAATCATTATCAAAGGTCATTGGAATGCCCAATCAGAGCAAACTATCCGCTGTCCTGCGCGTAGCACCAATAATTAATGTTTATTTAAAAAAATTCCTGACGCCGTGGTAGTTAATCGATTTCAGTTTTGCAAACTGCAAATGAAAGGTACAGTACACTTCTATACGCAAAAAAATTTCAACTTGCTATCTGCTTTATTTTCAGTCCTGTAACATTTTGAAAAAATGAATTTTTTTTGCGAAAGCTGGATTGCAAAATTTATTTTGCAAAATCTATTAAACCGATCTTAATGAAATTTGCAGTATTACTTTACTGTATCATAAAGTTTTTCTGGGTGAAACGTGAAGGTCCTAAGTCTAGCATAAATGGTTGAAAAACTTAAAATGCGAATACTTGTTTTTGTATCTTTTTTTCGCAATTATTGCTATTTTGCAACAAGGGTAACTATTTTTTAAAATTCTAACTAATTCTCTATTGTAGGAAATTTAATTACACAACTTTTATGTCAGTACAACTTTTCTCAGAAATGAATACTTTTAAAGTTATAATCAAAAAACGAAGAAAAATATCGAATTTTTCCTTCATTTTTTGACATTTTGATTATTTAAACAATGTTCCGGACCTTTTTGAGTGGGAGGAAAACTCAAATATTATTATTTGAGTTATTTTCAAGCAATTTCTGCAAAAAAATTTGAGTCACCTCTCAACGTCCAAATGTACTAATATTTTTACAGATGCGCCCTGGTCTATATATGGAAAATACTGAAAGCAATGTATGACCAAATTAATAAGGAGTATATTAGCGGAAGTCTAGAGGTGATACCAATTGATGCTAAAATGAGGGAGCATAGGTTGAGATGGTTTGGTCATGTTCAACGTCGAGACGTTAATCACCCAATACGAAGAATAGGTGAATAGTCAAGAAAGCCACTGCGCATCCGCTAGGAAAAATATTCTATTTCGGATTTTTTGGACAATCTTACTCAAAAAGGACCCCTTTTAACAAATTTGCATGTTGCCAGGACCAAAAGTTGGTCCAAAATTTTTTAAACGTTTTTTTTTTTTGTTTTTTTCCTAAAATTATTTTTTTTGCATGGAACAAAATTTTTTTAGGTTTTTTGGATCATCGCAAACAGAATAGGTCTTTAGTAACTTTTTGCTAAAGTTGATAGTTTTTGACATATTATAAGCGATTAAAAATTGAAAAATTGCGAAATCGGCCATTTTTAACCCTCAAAAACTATGTAAAAAACTGAAAATTTGAATGTTGCCAAGGTAGGTAGATATTCTTTAAACATCGATTGATGAAATCCCGAAGAGTTTTTTTCAATACAATATTCAAAACTCCTTTGTTTATTAATTGCTAATCAAGCGTGCGCGACACTATTTTCCACCGTTGCATGTGTATGCAGTATGGTGCAAATGAAAGGAATAAATTCGTCATTTCGTAAACCGGCGACTTTAAGAAAAAATCCCGAAACAGGTCGATTTTTATTTTTAAGTTATGATATTGTGACATATATGGTATACTAGTGACGTCATCCATCTGAGCGTGATGACGTAATCGATTATTTTTTTAAATGAGAATAGGGGTCGTGTGATAGCTCATTTGAAAGGTTCTTTAATTCTCTATTCAGTAATATAAACATTTACATAATTATTTATACAGGGTGTCCAATAATTTAATTTTTTTGTCAATTTGCCAAATGATTTAATTTAATAAAAATTTTTTGGACACCCTGTATAAATAATTATATACATGTTTATATTACTGAATAGAGAATTGAAGAACCTTTCAAATGAGCTAGCACACGACCCGTATTTTCATTTAAAAAAATCATCGATTACGTCATCACGCCCAGATGGATGACATCACTAGTATACTATATATGCCACAATATCATAACTTGAAAATAAAAACCGACCTGTTTTGGGATTTTTCCTTAAAGTCTCTGGTTTACGAAATAACGAATTTATTGCTTTCATTTGCACCATACTGTCGGTGGAAAATAGTGTCGCGCACGCTTGATAAGCAATTAAAAAACAAAGGAGTTTTTGATACTGTATTGCAAAAAACTCTTCGGGATTTCATCAATCGATGTTTAAAGAATATCTATCTACCTTGGCAACATTCAAATTTTCAGTTTTTTACATAGTTTTTGAGGGTTAAAAATGGCCGATTTCGCAATTTTTCAATTTTTAATCGCTTATATGTCAAAAACTATCAACTTTAGAGAAAAGTCACTAAAGACCTTTTCTGTTTGGAATGATCCAAAAAACCTAAAAGAATTTTGTTCCATGCAAAAAAATAATTTTAGGAAAAAAACAAAAAAAAAAAACGTTTAAAAAATTTTTGACCAACTTTTGATCCTGGCAACATGCAAATTTGTTAAAAGGGGTCCTTTTTGAGTAAGATTGTGCAAAAAATCCGAATTAGAATATTTTTCCTAGCGGATGCGCAGTGGCTTTCTGGACTAGAAGTGCAGATTCCTGGAAGGAGTAGAAGAGGAAGACCAAAGAAGACGTGGGGGGAGACGATTAGGCAGGACATGTTGGTAAAGGGGATTGATGTTGATATGACCCAAGAGCCATGCTCCATGATTTATGGAGAAATGCAATTAGGGAAGTCGAGCCCGCTTAGGCTACGGCTCCACGGGCTGGAAATTGACGCTAGCAGTAGCCGCAAAACGAACTTAAGGTTCCGCAGAACGGAATAGGAATAGCCGAACTGTACCGACTACAGGACTTGTGCGTAGTCGGTTCAGTTCGGCTATTCCTATTCCGTTCCGCGGAACCTTAAGTTCGTTTTACGGCTACTGCTAGCGTCAATTTCTCGCCCGTGGAGCCTTAGCCTTAGGGATTATGACAAAGAGAATGATAATGATGATTGATCACTAAAATGACAAAAAGCATAAATAAATCTTACCTATAGGTATACCTATTATTTTGAAGTTCTTTATTTCGTAAAAAACGTCTTGTCATATTAGATCTATACAAATTAAAAACATATACATATTTTTTAATCGAACTTTTATTCAAGTCAATAATTTCAACCTTTAGTTTTCGAATTTATCAACTTATGTTGTTAATTTATCATGAACATTATGTAAAGTGTTTTATTGGTAGCTTTTCGATTAACCAATTCAATTATTTAATTGAAATCGTAATTGAAAATTTAAATGGATCGACGGGCAGCTCTCGATTGTTTTAAATTTTTTCTACTCGGTCGCGAGTCTAAAAGAAAAAAAATATACGTTCATGCATGATTGTTTAACGTATGAACGTGAATAAGCCTGCAGATTGAAATTTATAACGAGGGGATAATTTGATAAACTTAATTACAAAAATAATAAGAGAAGAGAAACAACTGGATCAAAGGTTTATTTGTTCAATATAAAAGACACCACACATCGTATACACTCATATACAATCATTTTAATATCATTGCGACAACTCTGAATTTTGATTAATAATGGCGTAAATTGTGATTAAAGTTTAAGGACATCACATTTTTGAAGTCTACAGAACTCCCATTCGTAAACACTATTAGTCTAGTCGCTATTGAAAAGAGCTGAACCCAGCGTGTGTCGATTAAAAGAACTATAATATACTTTGATACGACTGACAAAATTATATTTACATAATTATCTATAATAGGGGAGTGCATATAGATTTTCACTTCGGAAAAAATCAAACAAGATAGAACTTTTTGTAATTTCATTAAGAAATGTTTAATAAACAACATATCAAAAAGTTCTACTCGAGAAGAAGTGGGTGCTTAATTTTTTATTAAACAAATGAACTACGAAATTAGATGTTTTTTTAAATAACTCCGAAAATATAAATTTTAGAAAAAAACTGATTTGACCATTGAAAAATTCAGAAAATTTTTACAAAAAAAAAACCTTATATAAAGAATTTTCTAAAATTAAATCTGTATCTTCTATAATTTTTTAATTATAACGCTAAAGTCACCCTTCTCACAAGCATTGGTGCACTGTAAACGAACGTACGGCGAAGTGCATGGTTGAGTTAGTTTAATGTAATTCTTTAACTAATGGATCAAATGAAATTTTACAAATTGAACATGAAAGAAGAATAATTAAGCTATCTTATGGTTATAATAGAAGGAAATAAAATGGATGGGCATAACTACGGTGTGGTCGGAAAGTGAGCCTTACATGAATTTTGTTTAAAAATAATTTAAAAATGTGTAACTAATACAGTTTTTCTTATAAAATTCTCAGTTTTGCACAACTTACTTTTCAAGCATCTTGCTAAATGATGTTTTATGCAAAAAAAATCTTAAAAATTTTATTCAAATGATATGACATCTCAAAAAATGTAATTTTTGAAATCTTCGTAGTTTTATAGAATTACCACCATTTTAAGACGGTATTACTCAAGTTTGAACAGATCTATTACAGCTTTATAAGTGCTTTTTTAAAGCTTAGGATGTAATATCTAAAATGTACTAAATTATTTTACTTTAGAAATTAAATAAACTATTTCTTTTTAAGAAAATTAAGAAAGATAACAAAAATGTAATACAAAAACCGAAAATTACCAGCTAAAAAAATGTTTGTACAAAGTGATCAAAACTTTTTTTTGTAAAACTTACCTAAAATACATTTAATAATGAGCTTAAACAATAATAAATGTTCAGCAAAAAAAATTTTTTTTGCTCAGGCAGTATGTCTGCGTAACTTGGAACCTATTGATAACTTTTTTATTATCAGTTTTACGAAAAAAAGTTATTCTTTATAAAATACTCTGCATCGTATATAATCTAAGATACAATCATCAAATATCGAATTTAATTAATGTTATATGAGGTATGTCAAAAAATATGAATTTCACTCAAGAGTAAAGTACCATTACATTTCACAATATCGAAAATTGTTATTAAGCAAAGTTGTTTGGAATTAAAAAATTTGATTTGGTGTTCAATTATATTCTAATTAAAATATTGTGAATAATAAAGGCACTTAACTCTTAAGGAAAATTCATATTTTTTACATACCTCGTATAAAATTAAAAAAGTTTGATATCTGTTGGTTGTATCTTAGATTTTAGACCAGGGAGAGCATTTTATGAAAAATAACTTTTTTTTCATAAAAGTGATAATAAAATAGTTATCAAAACTTTAAAAGGCTAAACCCTGTAGTTGGCTGTATACCTTTGTTAAGACAACGTAGAATGAAGTAAACACTTCTGTTGTATGTAGGTATATAAATTTATTAAAAAATTCTTAAAATTTATCCACAAGGGAGTGGAAGTACAACAAAACGTTTTCGGTCAAACTGACCATCCTCAGTGTAAACGTCCAGTGTACAAGTAATTGAAACTAGCCACTTGAATAGGTGTAAAACCTCAAAATAACATTATTGCTACATTATGAGCTGTATAGTAATCGACAATAAGTCGATGTCTTAAGATTAAAAATATCACATGTGGATGTATGTCATCCTTGCTCGGAATTTGCACAAGGTTGTTGTGATCAGGTGAGAGGTTAGTTGGTTGTTAACCTCTCACCTGATCACAATAACCTTGTGCAAATTCCGAGCAAGGATGACATACATCCACATGTGATATATTTTTAATCTTAAGACATCGACTTATTGTCGATTACTATACAGCTCATAATGTAGCAATAATGTTATTTTGAGGTTTTACACCTATTCAAGTGGCTAGTTTCAATTACTTGTACACTGGACGTTTACACTGAGGATGGTCAGTTTGACCGAAAACGTTTTGTTGTACTTCCACTCCCTTGTGGATAAATTTTAAGAATTTTTTAATAAATTTATATACCTACATACAACAGAACTGTTTACTTCATTCTACGTTAAAATAGTTATCATAATTGTAATAAAATTATGATGAGTATCCGTAATTTGAGAAAAAAATTAAATTTTTTCTTCGATTAGAATGATGTAATTGTATATTTAGACATAGTTTCTAATTTCAAACAACTTTTCATAATAGCATTTTTTGATATGCTGGAATATAAAGATATAGTATTTTTACTACAAAAACGTTATTACGTAGGTCAAAATTTTTGACGTAAGAGAACTGTCAAAACATTAGAATGTGACTTTTCATTATTGCCGTGTTTATAATAAACATAGCAATAAGAAAAGTCACATTCTAATGTTTTGACAGTTCTCTTACGTCAAAAATTTTGACCTACGTAATAACGTTTTTGTAGTAAAAATACTATACTTTACTCTTTAACAAAATTCATATTTTTGACATAACTCGTAGAAAATTGATTATTGATGGTTGAGTTTTAGATTTTTGACTATTCAGAGCATTTCATTAAGAATAACTTTTTTTCTTAAAATTGATAATAAAAAAGTTTTCCATGTGGTTCCTAGCAACCCAGACACACTGTATAAGAGCTTCTGTATAAGCAAATTGAAATGCCATATTCGGATTCAGCATAATCAAAAACAAAATAGAAACATATTTGATCAAAGTAAAATGATGAATTTAACTATATTTTTAAAATTATTTATACAAAACAATTGTTATTGTTTAAACAATCAATAAACAATTAGCGGCCAAATCTGCGAGTAGAACTTTTTACTTTAACATGTATATAAACTAACAAAATAGTTTTAAAAAAATATAAGCTTGTTTGAATTTTTCCGAAACAATGCATGTTTTCGTTCTAATTGCACTCCCCTATAAGATAAGAGTAAGCCTCTGCCTTACCTGCAGAAAGATTTATGAAGTGCCGATTCACAAAATCTCTTTTCTCTCTCTAGTTGTTTAATAAAAATATTGCGTTTTCTTTCTTTTTTCATTGTGTCTTCTACCCTATGTAATAATTTCATTTTCATTTTTGTTTCAGGTTTTATCAAGCACACATTTTGGATATTATATCGGAAAATTAAAACTGAAGCACCTCAGACCCTGTAAGTATATTGAACTGTTTTTACTTATTTATTTAATTATTACCTTTATTTTAATTGAAAAGACTTAAGGGAGTAGGCGCAAAATTTTTGTCCAATCTCATTTAAATGCATTCATTTTTTTCGATTCATGAGAGAACTAATAAGCATTTTTTAAAAATTTAAACGCGGAATGAAATATTACTGTATTATTGATGGTCGAAAGTCCCTGAAAACTTCTATAATGTTTATTTTAATAAGTTACAGGGGTGAAAAATTAGCAAATTTAGTATGATTTTTATTTTTAAATATTTCATTCAAAAGAAACTTTTTGTTTATTCTAAGGGACTAAGTAGGGTAGGAAAGTATGCTAAATTTAAAGTTAGTCCAGCGTTATGGGGACCTATTGGGTTGATTAGGTCCTAAAACCAAAAAAAAGGTTTAGTAAAGTTTTCCATTTAAGTGAGGACTTTCCATTTTTTAATTTAATTGTCCATTTCTAACAATCTCGTTTCCGATTATAGCGCCATCTATCCATAATTCGAAAAAGTGTTTTGAATAAAAGTTACTTATTTTTACGTAAGCAATTCAAGTCTGCAATAAAAAATGGTGGGTCCTATTTAAGATTTTAAAGTAACCCCTCACCCCACCTCCGTGGGAGGTCGTGTTTGGTGTCATTCGATAGATTTTTCAAAAATATTGAATACGTGTATTTTGTAGTTTTTCGATCTGATGTTTATTTCGCGAAATATCGCGTGATTCCCGTATAAAAATTTTAATTTACCCCCCACCCCTCTCCGTGAGGGTCGTGTTTGGTATCATTCGATAGATTTTTTCAAAAAATATTGAACACGTATTTTTTAGTTTTTCGATCTAATGTTTATTTCTCGAAATATTCGCCTTTTTCTTGTGAAACCTATTGTGACTCACCTATTTGCTTACGCCCCGCTCGAACCGTCAGATTTTTGAAATATACACTGTTCTGCAAGTACTTAACTTACCCCATCTTAATCTAACGATTTCGAGTTTTTCTAAGGATAGATTTTTTTTCGGACCCCCCTTAATGAACTCCCCTGTATTAGATCCAATATATAGTAGGGATACATTTACAGGGTACAAGGTTTCTTCCCATGTGATAATCTGACGCGCTCGAGTGACTACAAAAATCCCCGCTTGGGCTCCCCTACCATAATGACAGAACAAAAGAAAAGGAACTAATGATTGCTGCAGTAAGATAATAATCTTTTTAAAGATTTCATACAAGCTATTTTATGTTCATCGATCTCAGAAAGTACTAAATTTACACGCGAGTGTGTAACAATCATGAATATTTTATGAGGTGATCAATAAAATATAGGTCATTGTTACTACGTACCGACATACTTTCAAACAACTTTTGTTCGCAGGAAAAGCTCCAATCTATTGTTTACGCCGAAAAATCAATAATTGGCTTAATACCAAACCACTACCATGATAGAGTATAATCGAGAAGAATCATTAATTCTACTAACTTTGAAACTAAAACAATTTAAAAGCAAAGGTCCTTTTGTTTTCATTTATATTGCTTTTGCCAATTATTAAGCTATTGTATTCAGCAAAGATATATCCGCAATGAACTTACAAACGCAAAATATTAATAGTGTAAATATTTAGGTTGATATTATCCATTCTTATGAGGTGACCGACCCAAATCGTTGTATTTTTGAAGTTATACTTCTTTAGGAGCGATGGGAGTGAATTTTACATCAAAATCCTTAGGGCCGGACGCACGCGCGTTATACCTTTGCTCTGATTGGGTGTTCAAATGACATGTCAAAAATTATCCAATATGGCGGATGTAGCACAGCTGTGGTTTAATGGGGTCTATTTTTGTGGTTATGGCTGTTGTGTGAAGAGAAACAACAGACAAAAGTTAGTTATACTGCTTTTTTAAACAGTTTTCGTATAAATTTTTGGACTTATTAACATAGAAAAAATGCCAGGTGTGGAAGCCCATCAAACAGAGAAGTGGAGTTTTATTCTGTGACTGCGGTTTTCAATCACAAAATTACTGATAAAAACCGATTATCTCGAAGGCGTAGAGATCTGTGAATAACATCAATCAAGTGGGACGATCTCATACAAAACTAAAGAATCAGAGAGTCGAGTAATATTGTAGTGACTTTTTAAATAGTTTTTAAAAGCGACAGCTACGTAATAATTGTAAATGTTTCAGTATCCTAATAAAACATTTCATAGGTAATTCTTACCTACCTATTTGGAAAATTTAAAAAGAACCTACCAAATTAGTATGTAATGCTTCGCACGTGATGACATACGGTCTCCGTGGGTAAAAGTTTTAGGTGAATGAATTTCAATACTAACTGCGCTGATAAGCGGGTTCGAACCCCAATGGAAACTTTTATTTTTTTATTTTTTTTTAACATTTTATGATTGTAAGTTTATTTATTATATAATTTTTTTTTTCAGAAAATACGTATTTAGTTAAAATACGAGAGATTCTGTGGTGGGCACTCAATAAGAAAGGAGTCCCTGGCGAATATGTAAAGATTGTGAGAGATATGTATGAGGGAGTAACGACTAGTGTTAGAACAGGTGTGGGAGAGACTGATAAATTTCAGGTGAAAGTAGGATTGCACCAAGGCTCGGTGCTTAGTCCCCTTTTATTCTCATTAGTTTTGGACCAGATAACAGCGAAACTACAGGGTAGTATTCCATGGTGCCTAATGTATGCTGATGATGCAGTGTTAATAGGAAATAGTGAAAGAGACTTAGAACAAAAGCTGGAACAGTGGAGACAAGCTCTGGAGGAAAAAGGTTTAAAACTTTGTAGGACAAAAACAGAGTATTTGGAATGTTCATTTAAAGATGGAGTTACTACAAATAAAATGGTATCTTTGGATGGTGAAATGATTGTGAAAAGCAATAGTTTTAAGTACTTAGGATCGGTATTACAGAGTAATGGAGAAATAGATGGAGATGCATGCAGTAGAATTAGGGCTAGATGGATGAAGTGGAAAGAAGCAAGTGGTGTGTTGTGTGACAGAAAAATTCCAATGAAGCTGAAGGGAAAATTCTATAAAACAGCCATAAGACCGGCTATGATGCACGGAACTGAATGTTGGGCAGCGAAAAAGAAAGAGGAACAACGAATGCATGTGGCGGAAATGTGAATGCTTAGATGGATGAGTGGAGTGACAAAGAAGGATAAAATTAGAAATGAGTATATTAGGGCAAGTCTAGGTGTGGGTGTGGCACCAATTGATGCCAAAATGAGAGAGCATAGGTTAAGATGGTTTGGTCATGTTCAACGTCGAGACGTTAATTACCCAATACGAAGAATAGCTGAAGTGCAGATTCCTGGAAGGAGTAGGAGAGGAAGACCAAACAAGACCTGGGGGGAGACGATAAGGCAGGACATGTTGGTAAAGGAGATTAACATTGATATGATTCAAGATAGAATTGTGTGGAGAAACGCAATTAGGGAAACCGACCCCGCATAAGGATAAGGCAAAGAGAATGATGATGATGACGTATTTAGTTAAAAAAATTTCCTACATTGTTCAGAAATCATTTGTGGCATTTTTCAATGTGTTTGTTTGTGTGTGTTTTATTCTTTTATTATTTTAATTTTTGGCACTGTTTTAATAAAAATTTTTGAGAAGTAGTAAATATTAAAATTATTTTAATATTTAAATAAAATATTAATAAACTGTTTAAAGTACATTAATTTCGTTGAAATCATATAATGGAAGTATAACTTCTTACGTGCGTACAAAGTACACACACACATTCTTTTTTTTATTGATAATTTGCTATAGGTAACCTTATTCTCCATGGACCATGGTTAGGAAGGGGAAACAGAGGAAGATCACAAATGAGATGGGCTGATGACATTA
The DNA here is from genome assembly GCF_917563875.1 of Diabrotica virgifera virgifera. Taxonomy (NCBI): domain Eukaryota; kingdom Metazoa; phylum Arthropoda; class Insecta; order Coleoptera; family Chrysomelidae; genus Diabrotica; species Diabrotica virgifera. The sequence continues at coordinate 249,102,141 of NC_065448.1, read as the reverse complement.
AGAAGATTGGAGGACACAACTGGAAGCAAGTACCGCAAAATAGAAAACAGTGGATTGATGGGAATTGGGGGATGTCTTTGTCCAAAGTTGGATTACTTAAGCCTGAAGAATAAGATGTTGCACTTGTTTCCTATTCTTTTTAATTTTTTTTGACAAGCTCCTTACATGGTACTCTTGTCATCAGCAGAATGCAGCATTTCATCACAATCATTTGTTTTTTTTTGTATTAGAAAACATATTTTATGTTCCATTATTATTTAAGGTTAGTCCGGTAAATCTATTTAAGGATATCACAGTTTTCCAGGAGGACATAACGGCAATCCATCACTGCATGGAAGAAATAGAAAGGAAGGAAAGAACGTTACGTTCAGTTGCCATCTTCACAGTCAGGCAGCGCTTAAGACACTCAATTCTGTATAATATGTCAAGTGAGTATTCCACTTGCAAACCACGCTATGTTAAAAAAATATATATTTTCGTTAATGGCTCCGATGTGTAGACATTATTGAAATGAACGTGTTAGAAGCTTCCTCATATACAGTAATACCTATGTGTAAGTACCTACATGCTTTTGTGTTTTGTATAAATGTACCTATTTACGAATGTTTGTTCTAAAATTTAGGAATATATTAATTTTATAATACATTTAAGTATGTAGTAATTTTCTTTACAATTTTTACCTATCTATTTGTTTTTTTTTATACCTTATATTACCAGTGTCTAGCAAGCGTTTGCGTGGGTTCGCGGAATGTGTATCTAGTTACTATCGTGTTAGTACTTGGTTCAATTCCCTCCTAAGGAAAAATTTTTTGTTTAATATTAATGGTTATTGACATACTTAGACTATTATAATGACTTAAAATATAATTAAAATAATTAATCGGAGTTGTGGCCCACTAACGTCACCCGACAAGCTCCCCAATGACGTCACCCAACAAGTCCCGACAAGTTACCCCACTGACGTCACCCGACAAGTCCCGACAAGTTACTCCACTGACGTCACCCACGCCGGAGTCACGCGGTCTGCTGTAGTCACGCGCGATGTTGTATCGCTAGGGTTCAAAGGTCAAAGTGTCCTGAAGTGGCTACCTTTCTACTTATAGAAGCTTCTTCATATACAGTAATACCTATGTGTAAGTACCTACATGCTTTTGTGTTTTGTATAAATGTACCTATTTACGAATGTTTCTTCTAAAATTTAGGAATATATTAATTTTATAATACATTTAAGTATGTAGTAATTTTCTTTACAATTTTTACCTATCTATTTGTTTTTTTTATACCTTATATTACCAGTGTCTAGCAAGCGTTTGCGTGGGTTCGCGGAATGTGTATCTAGTTACTATCGTGTTAGTACTTGGTTCAATTCCCTCCTAAGGAAAAATTTTTTGTTTAATATTAATGGTTATTGACATACTTAGACTATTATAATGACTTAAAATATAATTAAAATAATTAATCGGAGTTGTGGCCCACTAACGTCACCCGACAAGCTCCCCAATGACGTCACCCAACAAGTCCCGACAAGTTACCCCACTGACGTCACCCGACAAGTCCCGACAAGTTACTCCACTGATGTCACCCACGCCGGAGTCACGCGGTCTGCTGTAGTCACGCGCGATGTTGTATCGCTAGGGTTCAAAGGTCAAAGTGTCCTGAAGTGGCTACCTTTCTACTATCCTTACTATATTTTTACCTATCTATTTGTTTTTTTTTATACCTTATATTACCAGTGTCTAGCAAGCGTTTGCGTGGGTTCGCGGAATGTGTATCTAGTTACTATCGTGTTAGTACTTGGTTCAATTCCCTCCTAAGGAAAAATTTTTTGTTTAATATTAATGGTTATTGACATACTTAGACTATTATAATGACTTAAAATATAATTAAAATAATTAATCGGAGTTGTGGCCCACTAACGTCACCCGACAAGCTCCCCAATGACGTCACCCAACAAGTCCCGACAAGTTACCCCACTGACGTCACCCGACAAGTCCCGACAAGTTACTCCACTGACGTCACCCACGCCGGAGTCACGCGGTCTGCTGTAGTCACGCGCGATGTTGTATCGCTAGGGTTCAAAGGTCAAAGTGTCCTGAAGTGGCTACCTTTCTACTTATAGAAGCTTCTTCATATACAGTAATACCTATGTGTAAGTACCTACATGCTTTTGTGTTTTGTATAAATGTACCTATTTACGAATGTTTCTTCTAAAATTTAGGAATATATTAATTTTATAATACATTTAAGTATGTAGTAATTTTCTTTACAATTTTTACCTATCTATTTGTTTTTTTTATACCTTATATTACCAGTGTCTAGCAAGCGTTTGCGTGGGTTCGCGGAATGTGTATCTAGTTACTATCGTGTTAGTACTTGGTTCAATTCCCTCCTAAGGAAAAATTTTTTGTTTAATATTAATGGTTATTGACATACTTAGACTATTATAATGACTTAAAATATAATTAAAATAATTAATCGGAGTTGTGGCCCACTAACGTCACCCGACAAGCTCCCCAATGACGTCACCCAACAAGTCCCGACAAGTTACCCCACTGACGTCACCCGACAAGTCCCGACAAGTTACTCCACTGATGTCACCCACGCCGGAGTCACGCGGTCTGCTGTAGTCACGCGCGATGTTGTATCGCTAGGGTTCAAAGGTCAAAGTGTCCTGAAGTGGCTACCTTTCTACTACTTTAGCACTTTCAAAAATTGCTATGTGACTGTTAACATATATTTATAGATTTTTGTGTTATCAGAGCCGTGCGGTACATCTTTTCAATATGATGCAAGTCTTCGAAATGCCGCCCCTTAAATATTATTGAAGCTTGTTATTTTTATTAAACTCCACAAAATGAACGATAACTTTTATTTTAAAAACAAAACATACTTTAAATTAAATGAATAAATATGTATTAACACTACATTAAGTGGGTATGCGCAAAATTTGCTTGCAATGCTCTTTAAATGCATTCATTTTTTTTCGAATCCTGAGAAAACTGATTATTATTTTTGAAAAATTTAAATGCAGAATAAAAGATTACATTATTACCGAGAGCGGAAAGTCCCTGAAAATCCCTATAATGTTTATTTAAATAAGTTACAAGGTGAAAAAAAGAGAAAATTGAGTGTACTCATGCAAAACTGCCTGTGTTCAATTTTGAAATTTAAATAAAAAACTATTATTGACACATGTTTTTTTTTATCTGACTCTTACCGATTCTATATTAATCTCTTCAAAATTAGCACAAAGCAAAATATTTATTTTCTATTTGGATTAAGAGTTAAATGTATATTTTACTTTACTCAAATTAATTGTTCATACACATAGCGTGTTTGCAAGTCGACTACTCAATTCTAAGCTAGTATAGGATTATGTGTGTGCCCTAAATACACTAGGAGACCGTTGCAAGGTTCCGGTAGCCTGGTTACCGGGCACGAGCGTCATAAGGGTAATTAAAAAGCAGATGAAATGGCCAAATAAGGCTCATCAATGCCATTCGTTGGACCGGAACCCTTCTTCGGCGTTGCAAAAATCAGTAACAAAAACGGCTACAAGAAAATGGGTAGCTCACAAATCTTTGGAATGGTGGAGGAATTCACCAGGTCAAAGACAGGCGAAACAGTTCATTACAGAACATTCGCCAAAATTTACGGTAGGCAGACCTAATAAGCAAAGAGAGGAAAACAGTCAAAGCCATAGTAGGTCTGCTTACAGGGCATTGTAAGCTGAATAGGCACTTAAAGCTGATGGGATTGGCAGATGATGACCTGTGCAGATTCTGTCACCTGGAAGAAGAAACATCAGAGCATTTTCTATGTCAGTGTGACAGTCTGGCAAATGTGCGCGTCTTTGCATTAGGAGAAGAAAAGCCACCGAAAAAGAGCTACATGGAAGGTTCAGTCTCGCAGCTATTAGACTTTTTAAAAAGGGTCGGGCTTGAGAATCTTATCTAGGACTACAAGACCACAATAGATCTGAAAAGGTCGCAGTGGAATAGGCCAGAAGGTCACCTCTTTAAATATATCTATCTATCTAGTAACATAGAACTATATAATGTTAAATTTAAATTTAAAGAAATAAACTGCCAGAGAAATTATTATTAAATTGTGTCTCCAGACAATTAAAATCGATTAATAGACGCTTGTAAATATTTTAAAGAGTATGTAGAATCTCAGTCACAGTCAATTTGCCGCCGTTAATAATTATTCTTACTTCAATATTGCACTTCACTATTCGCAGTTATACAGCAAATTTATTATATTGTTAATCCTTATAACATAGTGTATTACTATGGATTAAACGAAGCCATAAAATATGTCGAATAATTGATTTTAAACGAAGATTTTTCCTTTTGTCTACATGATTATCTTACTGCTGCTTCCTTGCAAATTAAAGACAAACAAAGCGTCTTTCTATTTCCAATCAACATTTTTATTGTAGTTATAAATAGAGATAAATAATGATTTACTACATACGTGAATCAAATTGTGTCATATTAAAAAAAGGATCTTTGTTTCCAAAATAAGATATTTCTAGGCAATGAGGTTTTTGCAATGTTTTTTCTATGTTCCTAATATTTTTGAGAACTGATTATCTTCATATACTACAAAAAAACTGTTTAATTCCATAAAAGTTTAATTCTTACTGCAGAGTGCTACAGTTGCAGTATCGCATTGCATTGGCAATGTTGCCATTGCTTAATGTGAGGTTCTTGTCCTCAGCATCAGCAACATACAGTGACAGGAAGTCCTACATGTCTGGGTACCCCACAGGCGGTTCTGAAAACTCTAAAAAGAAGAAACATAATATTACAACCAATGGTGGTAGCTTCTGTCTTTCCTTATTTTATTTTAATCATATTTGAGTACTAATGATGCAGAATTCTGTTGGATTTTTGAAGTCATTCCTCTTTAGGCGCGATTGAGAGTAAAATTTTTCATAAATCTTCGCGCATGCGCACACAGACAGTATGTAGTTCGTTCCTAATCTTTCAAGATAGTATCTGTATTAGCGCAAATAAGTTATTAAAAGAATATATTAGTGTTTTTAGTAAATGTATTATTTATTATAATTTTTGTGTCTTTGAATTTTTCTTCTTCTGTAGTAAGATAATAAAATATGTAGGTATATCATTTTTATCACGATACCACTCAATCTATTTGTCACCGTGTTGTGTAATTATATCCGAAACTTACGTGTCAATTACAGGAGATTCGGTAGTCTAGTTGTTGAGCGTTCGGTGAGAGATCGAAAGGTCCCGGGTTCGAATCCTGGACGATTCATTTTTTTTTATTTTTGGTTGTTTTAATAAAAAAATTTTGAAAGTGGTAGATAAGAAAGTTAGTTTAATATTTAAATAGAATACAAATAACCTGTTAAGTATATTTACTTCGTTAAAATTATATAATAGAAGAATAACTTCTTACGTGCTTACAAAGTACACACACATTCTTTTTTTTTTCTAGATAAGCGGACAGGTGATGAATGCATATTGTAGATTCTCCCATGTCAGTTAGGTATCGGTCTGCTTGCTTTATAATTTGTAAAAACCTCAGGCAATAGATTGTTACCAAGGATTCTGCATTCCAACCTAAAAGAGAATTTTCTCTTTTCCCTTTTGTTCATGTTTTTTGATTCATGGTAGAAAGCCGACTAGAGGAAATTCCTTTTTTCTTGTGAAATATTTAATAATTCAATTCAAACAAAAGTTTTATACTTTACTATCCAAATTTGAACATAAATTACCAATTTTTTGACGTATATCCACTAAAAAATATTTATTGCCTTTTATCTATACGTATAGAATTCTCATTTTCATCTATTTTTACATACGGAACTCCAAGTTTATGAAAACCGCATAAATATCATTGATACATTCACCTTGTACTATCCTGTTTAGGGCATCATCAATCTAATAAAATCTTACCAGATTCTGTGTGGGCTCTAGCCTATAATGAATGATATATTGACACTGACAATAAAAAGTTTTTAATTTTGTCTAGTTTTTACAATCCAACTACAACGATAGTAAGCAACAAGGAATGATATTGTAGTGTCCAAACCTCCTACGGATTCTTACACAATCCGCGTACAATCGTCTTAACTAGAGGTTGAATTGGGAAAGTTTACACGTGTATGTGTAATTAATTACAATCTTGACCATTGAATATTATTGAAAATTAAAGCATATACTCAAAATACTTGAAAGACTGATAAATTTTGTTCACAATTGAATGAATCCAAGAAATGAAACAAACAATATGGTATGTCAAAGAGTGTAAAATGTATTTATTTCCCTGGCTAAGCACTTTCAACCTGGCAATTTTCCAATGCAGACCTTAGCATTGGGAAAGCAGAAAAAGTAACGAGAGAACAATGGTTTGATGAGGGCTGCAAAAGTATAGTAGAGCAGGGAAGAAACAACGCAAAAATGGAAAATATTAGAAACAACACAGAACAAAGTAAAGAATATTATAAAAACAAAAGAAGAGAAGCTAAACGATTTTGCAGGCAAACGAAGGGAAAATTACTGGAAAATCAACTAGAAATAATAGAAGAAAACTATGTCTAAAAAGAAGTTAAAAACTTTCATCAAGGACTAAAAAAAACACGAGGGACTCAAAATGAATTAGTCCTGTCGCCAGAGGGGGTACAACGGCCTCCTTAATTCAGATGGACTTACCCAAGTTTTTTATGTATTTTGACCCGTAGAACACGAATCTTTTGGGTAACAGTTGATTCGGATGTCGATAAGATTGTTATAAACAAAGAACTTCAGGAATTACATAACAGCGATTTTTCGCAAAACAAACAATTTTTTTGTATTGTTTGGGTGATCCTCAGCAAAAAATAAGTTTTTTCGTAGTTTCGAGATAAACGCGGTTGAACTTTCAAAAAATCGAAAAAGTACAATTTTTGTACCCGAATAACTTGATTAAAAAATAAAATAGCAATTCTGCTTACTGCATTTGAAAGTTCAAATCAAATTCTATCGGTTTTGATTACTTGCATTGCTAAAAATTAAGTTTTTATTTGTTAAACAAAGCCATAAACACATAGTATTTCCCGTACGTAAATGTACGTAATCTACGTAGAAATTGTCTGTATGAGCGCCTACTCGTTGGATTTCAAATGAGAAATGCATTGAAAAGTAACACTTCTGAAGATGCTTCTCAAGTAAAATCTATTTTATCAAAGGCTCATGCCTCCATCAACACAAATGAAGTCAAAATCTTACGCTTTGGAAATGTGAACAAGAATGGACATCGTCCCATTAAAGTAATTTTTTCTTCAGCAAGTGATGCTCTTCATGTTATTAAAAACAAACAAACAGTTAGTCGTGAAAAAAAGATATATTTTATTTTAGATCAAACCCCTTACCAAAGAAAGCTTTTAGATAGTCTAAGGTCCGAGCTTTCAGAGAGACAAAATGCTGGAGAGGTTAATCTCACGATTAAGTATTTCAATAACATACCTAAAATCATTCAAAAAAACCTTTAAACTCTACTGACTTGGGCAAGTTTACAGTCTATTACCAAAATGTCCGGGGTCTCAGAACAAAACTTACTGAATTAAGCCTCAATGTTTTTAATTGTACCTATGATATTATCATTCTAACAGAAACTTGGCTCAATAGTGACATTGCTGATGCTGAAATTGGTCTTGTCAATTACAATATCTATAGACAGGATCGTACACCTGCCTCTAGTTCATCTCTTAGAGGGGGTGGAGTATTAATAGCTATTTTAAAGAAATATTCATCATTACGAATCCAATCTGATCCTTCTATTGAACAGCTGTTTGTACGGTTCCACGGCAAACTTATTCTGGGAGCTCTATACATTCCACCTCAATCTCCAGCCTACACCTATCAAGTTCATGCTGACCAACTGATGCTTCTAAGTGAACAGTTTTCATCCCTGAAATTTCACTTATTTGATGACTATAATCTCCCCTCAGCTAGGTGGAGAGTTGAAGATTATTGCTCTTCTGCAACCTCACAAACTTCATCACCTCTAAATGTAGTTGATGGCATTGAGGTTGTTTCAAATATGTGTGCTTATCATAATCTTTTTCAATGTAATTTTATATTTAATAGCAGGGGTGTTATTCTGGATCTTATCCTGGCCCCAGAAGAGCTTGTCATTTCTGAAGCTGACGATGCTCTGGTTTCACCTGACTCTCATCATCCTCCTCTGTTAACATCATTGCAGCTTAATGTTTTTGATAGGTCAATTTCTGGTAACGAATATTATTATGATTTCCGTAATGCAAACTTTCCAGCAATTCACCAATGTCTAGAATATATAGAATGGGATAACCTGTTTCGTGGTAGAGATCTTTCCGATATGATCGCTATGTTTTATGACATTATTTACTCTCTCATTGAACATTTCACTCCAATTAAATATTTTAGTACTAAGAAATTTCCTTGTTGGTATTCTTCTGAGCTTAAGCAATTGTTAAAGGAAAAAATAAAAGCTCATAAAATTTATAAAACCTTAAAGACTCCTGAAAGCTATGCTGATTTTTGTCATCTGAGAACAAATTGTAAAAATCTATCTAAATGCTGTTATGACAATTACATACGTTTCACCGAATTTTCTATACAAAATAACGCAAGGCATTTTTGGAAATTTGTAGGTAGCAAGCGTGAAAACAATTGTATACCTGACTCAATGTCCCTGAATGACTCTGTAGCTTCATGTGGCAATGATATTGCCAACTTATTTGCAGATCACTTTTCATCACTTTATAGTGATATTACTTTAAATTGCAATGTTGACCATATTCAGTCTCAACTCAATATCTCATCATATCGTATCCAGATTTCCAAAATTTACGAAAAGCTTTCATCATTAAGTGTCAACAAGGGTCCTGGGCCTGATGGTATACCACCTAATTTTCTTAAGGAATTCAGTTTTGTACTATCGCGACCTTTGTTTCATATATTTAATAAATCTTTGGATGTAGGTCAGTTTCCAGACTTTTGGAAACTTTCATATGTCACACCAATATATAAATCTGGTAATAAATCTAATATTAGTAATTACCGCCCTATATCTATTCTTAGTGTTATACCAAAGGTTTTTGAGAGTATTATAACTGATTTCCTCACCTTCGATAGCTCCGGGATCCTAAACTCTCAGCAATTTGGTTTTACTACAGGTAAGTCTGCTGAACTGAGTTTGTTGACCTATGTTGATTTTCTGTCTGAAGCCTTGGAGAAGGGACTTCAAGTTGATTCAATTTATACTGACTTTTCCAAGGCCTTTGACAGAGTAAATCATGAACTCCTGATTCAAAAGCTTAGCTCCTATGGCATAAGTGGACCTTTGTTGCAGTGGTTACAGAGTTATTTAACCGAAAGATTTCAACAAGTTCGAGTAAACCACTTTTACTCACAAACCTTTCCAGTTAAGTCAGGTGTACCACAGGGGTCCCATTTGGGTCTATTACTCTTTAATATATTTATTAATGATATTACCAACTGTTTTCACGATTGTAACGCCTAGCTATTTGCTGATGACTTGAAGTGCTTTAAAGTTATAAAAAATCATTATGATGCTGCCATATTGCAATCAGAACTGAATAACCTCTCTGCATGGTGTTCACTTAATGGTATGAACCTTAATTCAATCAAATGTCATGTAATTAACTTTAACCGTACTCACCACCCAATATTATCAAACTATTGCATTGATGGCCAATTGCTCAACACTGTTAATAAAATCAAGGACTTGGGGATTACACTGGAAAACTCTCTTTGTTTCAATACTCACATCATCAATGTCATTCAAACATCTATGAAAATGCTGGGTTTTGTAAAAAGAACAACTCGTGATTTTACAAACATATCCAGTATTAGAGTTCTTTACTTCTCTTTGGTCAGGTCTCACCTCGAGTATTGTTCTTCAGTATGGTCCCCACACTACTTGGTCTACATTAGGAAACTTGAACAAGTCCAAAATAGTTTCTTCCGTTACATTGCTTTTAAGCTTCATATCTATCAAGATTACGCTGTATGGCAGCATCAACTGCAGGTCCCTTCTCTTGCAAGCAGGAGAAAACAAAGGGACCTTTTGCTATTATTCAAGATCTTAAATGGTATATGCAGTTGTTCTCAACTACTTAATAAGATCGCACTGTTTGTACCACCTCGCACCTCTAGACAAGTGCGAACATTTTATGTACCATTCCACAGGTTTAATTATTCACTTTTTTCGTTCGTATCCAGAGTCTTGAATTTAGCAAACTCCCTTTACAATTTACAACTGTTCGACAACTCCATCAGTCGTTTTAAAAGAAATTTACATGGGATCAATATTTGAGTGAAGCGTCTGTAATTTGTTAACTTGGTTTTATGATATTATTTCATAGTACATATTTACTTCTAATATTATATTTATATTTATATTTCTGTATGTCTGTTTTTTATATTATATTATGTTATTGTTTTTTTTTCTGTACACTATGTATTTTTGTAGAATTGGGCTTGCCCGTAAAATAAAAATAAATAAATAAATAAATAAATAAACATCATTCAATCACTATGTGTTTATAGCTTTGTTTAACAATAAAAAAATTAATTTTTAGCAATGAAAGTAATCAAAACCGATAGAATTTGACTTGAACTTTCAAATGCGGTAAGTAGAATTGCTATTTTATTTTTCAATGAAAAGTTATTAGGGTTCAAAAATTGCAATTTTTCGATTTTTTGAAAGTTCAACCGCCTTTATGTCGAAAAGTATGCATCCTACGAAAAAACTTGTAAAAACATTTTTTGCTTAGAATGACCCAAAAAATACAAAAAAATGTTTTGTTTTGCGAAAAATCGCTGTTATGTGATTCCTCAAGTTCTTTGTTTATAACAATCTTATCGACATCCGGATCGACTGTTACCCAAAAAATTCGTATTCTACGGGTCAAAATACATAAAAAAATCTTGGGTAAGTCCATCTGAATTAATGAGGCCGTTGTACCCCCACTGGCGACAGGACTAAATGCACAATGTTTTGCAGAAATAAAGATGGTATGTTGCTAGGAGACAAGACAGAAAAATTGAATAGATGGACAAAGTACTTCGGAGAATAATTATTAAACGATAAAGGCCAATCAGAAACAAAAATGCAAGAGCGAGGGCAAGAAATCGAACATCAACAAATACAAGAAGCGGATCCACAACAAACACAAGCACCGACAAAAATGGAGATAAAAACAGTAATAAAAGACCTAAAAAATTATAAAAGTATCGGAGTAAGCGGAGTGCCAGCAGAGATATTAAAGGTAGGAGGAAATATACTGCAGCAAAAAATAGCTCGACTTATAAAGAAAATATGGGGAAACGAAAAAATGCCGGAGCAATGGAACACAGCACTCATCTGCCCAATTCACAAGAAAGGTAATTAGACCATATGTGAAGCAATGAAAGCACTAGGAATATCAGAGAAAGTGATACTTACTTTCCGTGTCCGGAACACCAACAACTTTAAATTCTGTATTTCCAATGGTTGGCCACATAGATGGCCTTGTCATTTGCTATAATTAAGTCTTGTTCTGTGCAGGTCTCTCTCATCTCTGTGCATGATAGTAGATGCCGGCTGGTCTGAACCGCGCCACAGTCGCAGGTATCGTCCTCCTGGTATCCCCATTTTTTCAGGTTACTAGCACAACGTGAAACGCCGGTTCTTAGTCTGTTTAGCGCTTTCCAAGTCGGATACGGTAAATTGTGTCCAGCAGCCATTTCCTCCGAGGGAGGAAAATGTGTCGCAGTAGTTGACGCTTGCCATAGGTGTATTCGGCGCGTCTCTGGCGCTTCGGGGATGGATCTTGATGTTTTCAGGAAGCTTTTCCGAGATCTTAGTCTGCTTGGCTGAGTTTGGTGGTCATATAAGGGGTGTCTTCGGTCCGTCTCCTGCTTTTTCCGTTCTACCTCTGACGTGACCTTTCTCCTGATTGGTGGTGGAGCAATTCCAGCAATGGGGTATACCTCTTCGATAGGTGTCGGTTTCAGGCAACCCGATATTATACGGACCGTTTCATTTAGAGCCACGTCGACGTTCTTTGCGTGAGCAGAGTTTGCCCATACTGGTGCTCCAAACTCCGCGGCCGAAAAACATAATGCCAAGGCAGAAGTGCGGAGAGTGTGTGGTTGTGCTCCCCATTTTGTATTAGTTAGCTTGCGGATGATATTATTTCTGGCACTTACTTTCTTCTTAACATCTTGACAGTGGTATCGGTAAGACAGAGTTCTATCCAGACGGACGCCAAGGTATTTTGGCGTCTTGTTGTGTTCCAGCATCTGACCACGCCATTCCACCTCCAGCGACCTTCGGGCATGTTTGTTTCTCAGGTGGAAAGCACATACCTGGGTTTTGTGGGATTGGGTTTCAGATGGTTTTTATCATAGTATAGAGCTAAGTCTCCCAGGGCATCTGTCAGCTTCACTTCGACTTCATTGAAGGTTCTTCCCTGAGCTGCCACCGCTGTATCATCAGCGTAAATAAATTGCCTTGTTTGTTGGTGTATGGGTTGGTCGTTGGTGTATATGTTGTATAGAAACGGCGCGAGGACACTTCCCTGTGGTAGCCCATTTTTTTGGTCCCTCCACCGACTGTTCTTGGACTGGAGCGTTACGTAGAAGCGTCTATTCTGGAGGAGACATTTCACTAACCTTGTTAGTCGGAAGTCCTTTGTAGTTTCGTAGAGTTTTGCGAGTAGCCGTTGATGGTTAACTGTATCATAGGCGGCAGTTAGGTCTATGAACGCTACTCCTGTTATTTCCTTCCGTTCAAAACCATCTTCAATATGTTGGGTGAGATTAAGAATTTGACTGCAGCAGCACTTTCCGGGTCTGAATCCTGCTTGTTCTGGAATAATTTTAGTCTCCACATATTCTGCGATCCGGTTCAGTATAATTCTTTCAAAGGCCTTGAAAAGGTGGCACAAGAGAGATACAGGTCTAAAACTCTTTGTATCCGCCGGATCCTTCCCTGGTTTTAAGAGGGCTACCACTCTAGCTTTCCTCCAGATTTTGGGGATTTGTAATGTACGGATGCAGCAATTCATCATTTTTACGAGCCACTCTACGGTTTTTAGTCCAAAGTTCTTTATTTGCTCTGTTCGTATGTCGTCCAGGCCAGCCGCTTTATTATCTTTCATTTGATGGATCGCGCCTCTCATCTCCTCTAGACAAAAAGAGGTACCTAGAACATCTCTTTCTTCGTCGATATTCCGTTGAGCTCTCACCTTGTTCTTTCTTGATGTCGTCTTACCGTTCATTAGAAGATGATGGGCTATCTGATCGGGTGTGACGTCTGTCATGTTGACTGCCGGAGCAGCGGGATCGTTGCCAAGATTCCGAATCAGCTTCCAGGCACGTCTGCTGTTTTGTTTCATGTCCAGACTCGTGACCAGCTTGCACCACCTTTCCGTTCTGTTGGCGGATATCGCATGTAACATTTCCTCCCCAGCCTGTATTGTCGCTTCCGAGAAAGGGTCTTCTTCATATAGCTGTTCGTATCTTTTAAGTAGGGGTTTAGATTCTTCATTGAGCCCCGCTATGTACTCAGTTCGACAACCTCTAGGGATAAATTTCCGTGATACTTGCTTTACGATTTCTACAAATTTATCGTATGAATCAGGGCAAGGTTCTAGCTGGGAAACTTCTTGATCCAATGTTTCAGAGAATTTTTCCCATTTTGCTTTAGTAAAGTTGAACCTTCTCTTGAAAGGAACAATTTCGTATCTGATTGCCGCGTTGGAAAGACAAATTATTGGTCTGTGCTGTGTCTTTGGGAGAGCGCTTCCAACGATTTTTGTCACCTGGTCTCCAATTCTGTCGCTGACAAATATATTGTCTGGGTTGTAACCTCTGCGCCATCTTCCGCTGTTGAACGACGCAGGCTGCTTTGGATCGTGAATAAGTTTTAGGTTCATGCTTTCAGCCCATTTTTCTAGTTCTTCGCCATTGGAATCTGTTTCGTTGTAACCCCACGCGACACTGTGACAGTTGAAGTCACCCAGTACGAATTTGATTTGCTGTGATTGAAAGTTATTCGGTTCCTCAAAAGCAAAGTCAGCGTTTGGTGGTTTGTACATTGACGTTACTGTACAGGAGTTTATCTCCACTGTGAGGATCTCGATGTCATTTTGATCTGTTAGAGATGTGGATGCTACGTCGATATCTGGTCTGACGAAGACTGCGCTACCATATTGGTCGTGTGGTCTCTCCAGTATGAGATTCATACCCCGAATCCTTGGTCTGCGGCTTGCAGTACCTCTATGGGTTTCTTGAACCAGTAGAACATCGACACCACGTTCTCTGCACATATTAGACAATAGGTCTTCTTTATCTGCTGATAGTCCTTCAATATTAATTGAGGTCGTCATCAAAAATGGCCTTGATAAAGACCGTTTTGATTTTGATTGCATCTGTGTTGTTGGTGCACCGGTGTTGAAAGGATTAGCCGACATTACTCGTTTCCAGAGAAAGTGATAAGATTAGTTAAAATGACGTTAACCAATACAGTCAATAAAGTCATGATAAAGGACATCGAAACGTCAAGTATATTTAGGTATAAATTAATAAAAAAAATTATGTCAAAATACTCAAAAAGATTTATTATTCATACGCAATTAAATGCGTCAGTAAAAAAATGAGTTTCGAACAAAACAGGAACAATCATTTGTTACTTGATTTTTGTCACTGCGCAGCCTAATAAATCATTTTACGAAATTTCGCTTAATTAAAAAGTACTTCAAGTCATTTTACTGAATTATTAAACCGAGATAAATCCTTCCAATTGTGACTGCAAATGTAATTACCTATCACTTGCAGCGAGAATAAAAGAAACTGGAGATAAATCTTGGCTTTGAGCTATACAATGAAGAAACTGATATGTTAATGTTTTACAAAAATTTTAACCAGATGTTGGTTTATTAAATAGAGTTCTAAAGGTAGACATTTATTTGTCTAGTTATTGTGCAATTAACATAAATAAAGAGCACTTATAATGGTAACAGAAATTACGCCAATAAATAGGTATAGATTTCAAAGTAAGTTATCAATCGAAGCAGCACAGAAAACGACAATAAATATCGTTCCCATACCACCAGATTGACAACAGGTGAAATACTTTCTTTGGTTACAACCTCCCGAGATTTTCAAAAATTGTAAATCATACAGGATGGCGAGGAAATTAAGATGAGAGAATTTTAAATAATTCTGCTCATCGTGGTAAAAGTTTTAACAAGAAAGATTCCTTAGTACTCAACAAAAGAGTAAATTAATGTCAAGTAAATGAATTAATTTATCCAAAATAATTTATCCAAAAAGCTGTGAACACTTACAAAAAACACAAAACGTTTTCGGTCTAAACTGAACATCTTCAGTGTGAACGTCCAGTTTACACGTACTTTTTTTTAACTAAATTAATGGCACTGGCATAGCCAAAAGGCCAGTCATGTTTTCTTATAGTTTTATCAACCATTGCTTACTTACATTTATATACGTGGTACATTGAGTAACAATAATTTGTAATGTGTTAGTAAATGCCTAAGGATTTTTTTACGTATTTATATTATTACTTTTTTTTTATATGTATTCTTTTTCTTTTTTTTTATTTTTTTTTATTTCTCTTCGTTTTATTAGGATTTATGTATATTTTTTTGATTGTTTTGTTTGCTTTGTTTTTTTTATTATTATTATTTTTTTATTTTGTTAGTACATATTTTTTTTTGTTGTTGTTTACTTCCTCTTTTATTTATTTTTTAAATTATTTCTTCGTTTTAGGCTTACAATGAAAATTTTTTTGTCTGTCGCAATACTGCTTACAAAGTAATGTTAGTAGATTTTACATACTGATATATAATATTATAAATACAATTTGTGAATATAACAAATTTATCATCTTCTTGCTCTAAACACATACTAATTGCTAGTTTTATGGCAATAAGCTCTGCACTGAAAATTGACAACATTTCTGGTAGTTTTTATATTAACTTAATATTTTTAGAAGGGTAATAAACGGCACAACCAACTCCATGTTTTGATTTCGATCCATCAGTATAAATTTTTTCATACTCCTTCCACTTAGCTGTACAGTCCCGATAATATTCTTTTCCACCTACCTCTACCGAAAGTATACTTTTCCGGACCTGATTGTAGGGAGCAAAGTTGTACTTTTCCTCCCTAGGGAGGAAAATATTTTTCCTCCCTAGGGAGGAAAAGTAAAAGTGACGTCATGGTATTTCATTCATGAAATGTAACTTATTGACGCCCTGTACAATATCTATTTTCTATTACGTAAGTTTCTATACATTTTAACGTTTATTTATAAAACACTCTGTATTTTGCAGAATGGTAAAAAACAGTAAATTGTTATTTTGATTTAACAATGTTTACATTATTAATTTGACTTATATTTGACAGTTGACAGTTATATTGTACGTACTTGTTAGTTTTAGTTCTAATAAGTTTTGTTGGTTAGTTACATAAATAAATTAAGTAAAAATGAAAAAATGACTTGTTATTTGAGGAAGGTGGAAAAACCATATGTATAACATGGGAGTAAAGTGCCTTTTCCTCCCTTGAATGATTACTGCCCTCCGCTACGCGTCGGGCAGTAAACTTCATTCTCGGGAGGAAAAGTAGCACTTTCCTCCCTTGTTATACAAATAGCTATTTTGTATAATATCACTGTTTTGACACAAGTATCTAACATTAATACTATGAGTCTTTACTGGATATACATAGAAACATTTCATAGGAATAATTCCATAAAGGGATACCATTGGATTGATAAAGTTGTTCATATATGTGTACATGTACTTGGAACCAGCTACTGTGAAATGTGTGAAAACCTTTAAATTACATGGTTAGCTTATTTAACAAAATGAAATATGTGACATTAAGTCGATGATTTCGGATTAATTAAACTCCAGGTTTTACCCCTTTTAAAGTTTTAAAAATTTTTGTTAGCCTTTGAGTGCCGTCGGGGCTCATATTCGGTGTTTTCATATTTTTTTTTTGAAAATGTTTTATTTACAATATGTCCTTAACTGAGAAAAATAGGTAAATTATTTGACAAAAATTAAAAATTTGACCAGTAGAGGGAAATCCAGTGATCACCCTCTTTACATAAATTAAATTAAAATAAGTTTAATTATCACAGATTATTAGAATCTTCTTGCTAGATCCAGTACTTTGAATCTCTTCAGGCGTCGTACATCATTATGGTCATCAGTGAGGTTGCTGGCTAGCTCGTTTGGATGAGATTCTAGTCTCTTGGTAAATTTCTTGTAATATTCTGTTATTACTGTTTTTGTGGATCGTACATTGAGGTCTTGCTCTATCACATAGTTTGGCACGTACCAAGGGGCATTCAGCATTGTTCCAAGGACTTTGTTCTGGAATCTCTGCAGTATTTCTATGTTTGTTTGACTGGCTGTCCCCCAAAGTTGGATACCATAGATCCACACTGGTTTTAATATAGCTTTATATATCAGCATTTCGTTTTCAAGTGATAGTTGAGATTTACGACGGATGATCCAGTACATTTCTCGGAATTTTATTCCTAGTTGTTTTCTTTTGTGAAAATGTGCTTTTGCCAAGTTAATCTCTTATCAAGGTGGATTCCTAGGTACTTGACAGTATCGTTTTGTGGGAGTTGTGTTTCATTCAGAGTTACAGATGGACATGTTTGTTTTTTCATGGTGAATGTTGCTTGTGTGAATTTACTCTCATTCGCCTTTATCTTACATTTTTTAAGCAATCCTTGGATGTTATTAAGGTCTTTTTGAAGGGTTCTGGATGCTGTGATTGGGTCATGGTGAGAGGTAGTACAGCAGTGTTATCAGCAAAAGTTGCACACGTTGTTCTGTTACTTGTGGGTAGGTCAGCAGTGTAGAGCAAGTACAATATCGGTAATACACCGGCTTTTATTGGTCTTAGGCTTGTTTATTCATTATCCTGCTTGACTAGGAAATGTCGGTTGGAAATATAGCTTTTTAGGATTTGATAAAAAGGATGGGGAAGGTTTTTCTTTTTCTTTCCTTTTTTTTATATTTAATGACTTACAATTAATTAGATGTTTAATTCTGAAGCGTAGTGCCCTTTTCGTATATATTTTTGAAGCTTAAATATATATACTGAATGAGTGACTTGTCTGTTCGTTTGATTGATAGTCTATTTTACGCGGTTGAGTTTTCACGCTTTGTCGATTTTGGTTGTCCGCCAATCCATGAAATGTTTAAACTCATACCAATCGTTTTAATGACTAATGATTATTCTCTGGAAATAATTATTTGCTAGTTGTAATTGTATACTGTATAATGGTAGTCGTATTTACCGTTTACACTGGCATTTACCACAAGCTGAAAAGGTAATTGATATTTATTTGAAATAATTATAGGTTTTATTCATTGAAGAATTAAAGCACAAATAATTATTTCACTGTATATTGAAATGAGTGTAGACGAAATAATGTTTGTCAATCGAATTTAAAGCTGTATGCAATAGTTATTTTCCTAACTAGTGCGGAAAGTGATACTTTCACGCACGATTCGGGCAAGCAGTCGAGTGCGGGGAAGACACTTTCCGCATGAGTTAGGAACAACATGTTTTCTAGGGCCGTACGTTTGGAAAAACTCCACAAAATATAGAGTCATATCAATTTTTATTTAGGAGTGAAAATACACAAATTAATTCTTTGACAAGGTTGTCAAAACCAAACTTTCAATAAAATGGGTTACCACGACGACGATATTGGTTTTCATGAAGACGATTTAAAACCATTGTAATTGCCTACTGATTTTACTTTTAAATACTATGTCAAAATAATTTTATTTCATCGAATTATTTGCGTTAATTTCATTAAAACATGAACACAATAAGATACATTTGAAATAAAATAGTAAATAATATCTAAATATTAGTTTAATGCATGTATTATAGTATATTATAATGCCATATTAGAAGGTATTCTACTTTCCCGCACGCTGTGCGGGAAAATTTACTTTCACGCACGCCGTGGTGCGGGAAAGTGCTACTTTCGGAAACGAAATGCGTGCTAGAAAGTGGCTGTTTAAGCACGGCCGTAGAAAAAATTATTAGAGAGTTATTGCCAACGTCTTTTAAGTCAACCTGTAATAAAAGATCCTTTATTTTGACATATAAGCATGCGCAGTATTGCGTCTTTTATTTTTGTCTTTTAATAAAATTTTAATAAATGCCTGTATTTAAGGAAAATTAGAGGACACCTTTATTTTAATAAAAGTTCCTTTATTTTGACATAACGTGTCAAAAATGAGAAGAAAGGTCTAACTTCACTTGTATTTTGAATTTATCTTGTCGCTTCTTTGGATTGATAATTTATGTATTGTGGGATTGATATTTGATTAGACTTTCATCATTAAAGTTGTATGTTGAGTTTTATTTATTAAAAACAACTCTAAGTAATATTCTGAGATATAGATTATTGATGTTTTGACCCAAACTAATATAGAAAAGAACATTTTATTGAAGCTTGAGTTATTACAAGAAGTTGTAAAAAGGAATATTACGTAAATAATTTTAAATTGTTACTAATTACAATGATCAAATGATCAGACTAAAAATATCAGTAACTCATTTATTAAACTCAATATATTTTACATTTTTCTATAGAAATAAATATTTATTGAAGATATAAGAGATTGAAGATATAAGATCAATAAATTTTAATGAAAGTTAGGATTTGTTAAAATTCTAGATTCAAAATAGAGTTCTATTCAACAGATATATAACAACAGGTTAACAAAATAAAACAAAGGTTCAAGTATTTATTTTTGAAAATTTAATCTTTTATAGATTAGAATCTATAAAGTTTTTAATCAAAAGTATTAATACACTTTCATTTTCATGCCATCTTCTTCTTTTGGTTCTTATCCGTTTCGAATGTTGGAAATCATATAGCAATCGTAACCTTGCTAGCTGCGATTCGAAACAGTTCCATTGATATTCTCCCTCTACCAGGTCTTCGCTTACCTTTGACTGTACCTTGCAATATGTACTGCAGCAGGGAGTAACGGTGCTGATTTCTCATATGTGTCCCAGATACTGCAGTTTTATGCGTTTAATGGTAAACACAATCTCCAATTCCTTCTTCATTCCTCCTTGTTCGTGATCCATTTCATGCCATCAGTATTTGTTTATTTAAACATTGCCAAAAAAATTAATAAAAACCAGCATAAAGCTTAATTCTTCTATTATCTTTTTGTATATCGGGAAGTTTATCTGACAGATTAGAGGTCTTTTCATTTTCAGATAACTAATTATTGGGAAGTTTATATAACAGTATCCTTTTTTTTTCCTTCCTTATTGGCTTTGGATAACAGTATCCTTGGTATCTGTCTTTTCAGCTCCGGATAACTAGTTAACGGGAAGTTTTTCTCTGTCAGATATCTATTAGTATCTAATCTGTCAGATAAACTTCCTGATAACTAGTTATCCAGAGGTGAAAAGAAAGAAAGAGAGGGCCATAATGGATAAAAGATCAAACGCCAATAGCATGTATGTATATATTTATAAATTTATTATTTAAAACCTGCTAATGATCATAAAATACTTAAAACCAGTCACCAATATAATATTTATATTTATTTATAAATTTATTAACAAACTGCAGTCCAATAAAAATAAAATTAGTTTAAGCGCTAGCTTTAAATGTCGAACAATAATTTTAAACAAACACACACAATTCGATGGCTTAGAACCATAGTGACGTAACTACAAAAAACACAATTTCTAATAAAGTGAAATAAAGGTTTTTAAAACAGGGTAAACGCAAATTACTAAATATTTAATGGAATTATACCAACCTAAAGTATTTTTTAGTACAAAATAAAGGTATGAGAAATAGAATTTGTAGTAAATTTTATTATTTTATGTTTTTGGTAAAAATGATATAGGTTTTAGTTACACCTATATGTAGTTACGTTTTTGTTACACTAAAAAATGTAGATACGTTTAATCTTAAGTGATCGTTTTAATAATAAAAATAAAAAAAATTAACAGTATTTATTAAGTCAAATACTAAAAAATACAAAAAAAAATAATATTAATCACTATCTTCTTGATCGGATATGTTTTCGTTCCCATCTGTTCCATGACACTCGTTTAAAGGAGCATAAAAAACATGATATGTTTTGGGAATAACATCTTGACAAAGCTCCAGAGATTTTTATGTTTTTCAGAGGAGATAGCCATGATACTTGTATACATTCTTTCCAGATCAAATTCTTACTTTTTGTTCTCTACGTAAGCTTTGTCTTACAGAAATATTAGTTAAAACATCAAATTCTAGGAAAGCTTCTGAATCCATTTCGTATTTAAAAAACACTGTGTTTGGGCTTTCTTTTTTAAACTGAAACCAAACGACTTTAAGCCAATTTATTTTGTTGCCATTTGTATCTATTTTTTTTTATTATGTATAGTTTTCTGTGTCAAGCTATTAAAATCGAAAAACGCTGTTTGATCCATTTCAATCACCCTGTACTTTATATTTCTGGATGCTGTTATTATAATCGCATACCAACCAGATGGATCAAAAATGTCTACATTTCGACTTTTTTTTTCTATTTGCGCATGGACAGAATCACATTCCATCTTGGAATGGCCAGGTTCGAAAAAATATGGTTAATTATAAAAACACTCTCTAAATTTTTAACGGCATAGAGAAACATTGAAACCATATTATCATTTCGATTCTGTCCACTGCACGTGTCTGAAAAAAAATTATGCTCCTGTGCAGCTGATTTTCGGATAAATGTTTCCAGATGCATGAAGCAATCTCGACTGAACCGCGTTTATCCATTCCTTCCTGCCAAACATAATTATAGGCATCTTTGGAAGCAACATTAAAAACTGTTAAATTATAGACAGCTAATCTGCGTTTGTAAAAAAGTTTTTCTGCACTAGTTTTTGGGCAATAGCGGACTGCTTCTAGGTCGAATTCAGCTAAGGAACAATCACCAGCAAGTGCCTTTTCCTTTATGGAATTCTTCATATTTCTGGCTAATGTTTTTCTTTTTAAATGGCTTTCGCGCTCACTCTGTTTTTTAGCTTGTTCGTTTGCTGACAAGTGATCAAATGCGAAACATTTGTCGCACAAGTCCTTCCTGGGAGTATGAAATGACAAGTTACACTCCGTATTAAAATATTTCTGTAATACCACAGCTTTTCTGGATTCAATTTTTTATTTAAGCTGTCTTCTTTATAGAGGTAGTACATTATTTGAACATTTAAGTCGGATGCCAGATATTGCTTACCGGTATCTTTTCGTCAGTAATGAGACGGTACTCGAGGAAATAAATTTATGTGATCAATAATATTGTGTTTAGCAATTTCAGGACGTTTATTTGCAGGTAGGTGATGACGTCTTTTGTCAGATTGTATTAGATTTCCTGAGTGCGTTTAGATAGAATTCTCCTTACAAAAGTTTCAGATATGTTTAAAGTTTTAAGAAAAAATCCTTGACATACTGAAATTTTTTTCTCTTCTTTAACTAAACTGTATATGACGGTGTTATGTCGCCTAGACACTTCTGCTTCAGTTTGTTTCGATTTTTTCTTAATAATGTCTATCAATGAGCGGATATATTGACGCTGTTTTTCAATATCCCCAATATGCCAAAAAGCTCTATGAAGTTCATCTCTCGTTTCTGGATTAAAATTTTTACTACACTTTTTTGGGCATTTACTGCAGTCTTCCTCCTTCATTTTTTTTCTCAGGCACCTTTTTACCACGAACAGAAATATAGGCTTCACCATTCTGTCTACTTGTTGTTCTTTGATTTTTTTTCCACATTATAGGATTAGCAACTCTTCTTCTTTTTCTTTGTTCCCCTGTAGTTAGAACTGCGTCGCAAGGTCAACATTTATAAGAGACGGTTAGTGCCAAAAGAACGTATTGCCCGTTGCGAGTTTACTTTAAAATATTTATTTATGAACCCAAATAACGTAAGCGCTCTTACTTTACTATGGGAAAACAATAATGTTTTTTTGTACTTACGCGTAATGCCATCTTCTTAAATATTGATAGTAGCTATTCCGTTTCTTTGGCACTAAATTTTTACACCTTAGACATATTTTTGGCTATCTTAACTCAATTTCACCAATTTTGTAGTTACGTCACTATGGCTCTAAGCCATCGAATTTAGTCGCATTAGATTAGCTCCTGGTTGAAAATGTACTGCCACAGCTTCTATATCAATATCAACAGCACACTCATTTGCCAGTATTTCAACGTTTTCTCTATTATGTACTACTGCAATATGTAAAACTGAACAAGCTGATATTATTCTTTGAATAAAAGGTAACTTGCATCTCATTACATATGGTAAAATGGGAAATCTCTTCACAATACCAAATGTTCTTTCAATAACAATTCTTGAAGGGATTTGTGATGGATTATAAAAACACAACTTCTGTCTGAAAATTCTGGAATGGTGTCATTCGGTAGTTGTAGTTGAGGAATGGATATCCACTATTCCCTAATAATATATTCTCCAGAAATTCCCCATTACATATACCCATAATGCAAAAGTATTTAAAAACTCCTAAAATAGTATTTCCAATTTATTGCACTTCCATATTATTGAACGATGAGTATTATGGGATATATTATGTTGTTCTCTAAATATCTTTAAATGACAAAATAATTAAATTTAACGTTTTACTCTTCAATTATCTTATTTTAATTTATATCGACAAATGGAATTTTATAGGTTATTTTTATATTTACAAAAATATTTCATGTCATTTGTCAAAATAAAAGATTCTTTAACTGCGTTTGCAATACCACTCTTTTAGACCCGTCCTGTATTTGTCCTTTATTAAAGTATCCTGTAATAAAGGATCCTTTATTTGCCGGTGGCAATAACTCTCTATTATCTTGCGTTGTTCTGTTCTTGCAACTTGTCATTGCTTCTTCTTCTGCTTAACGTGCCCTATCAAGTCCACTCGACGTTGGCGATTAACATGGCGAAACTGTCTCTACCTCGAGCTATTCTAAATAGTTGTTCTGCTTTCTTTATTCCTGTCCACTCCCTGATATTCTTCAACCAAGAGGCCTGCTTTCTACCAATTCTTCTGCTTACTTTCAAGTCATTGCTTACTTTATTTTATTGTGTCCGGACGTGTCATTCGTGTAACTTCGGCCCAGTATCAGACTGTGTCGATTCCGTCTTTGTTGATAAGCCACTAATTTTCGAGGGTACACCAATGAGGACAGTTTCTGCATGTAAGAAGATGTTCCATATTCTGTATTTCTTCACAGTCACAGTTCACATCATCTTGGTAGTATTTTCATCCATTTTACCTGTCACTACCTTTCTGGATTTTAGTCGCGTTCGTGGTATTTGAGCTTTGTATAGGGCATGCCGCTCATCCGCAAGCTGTTTAATTTTCTCTATGAGTTCTGCAACACCTCTACGTGTTGAGGGTTCTACAAAATATGTAGATTTGATTGTAGCGTCGCGCGTCGGTTTCATGCACCCCGTTACCATCCTGCATTTCTCATTTAGCGCAGTATTAACTTGTGTTAATATGGGCAGATCTGCCCTAAACGGGGCACGCATATTCAGCAGTTGAAAAACACAGTAGTTGTTCTTGAGACGCCAGAACATGCACCTCATTTACTTCCCGTTAGCTTTCTGAGTATGCTGTTCCTAGTTGTTACTCTCCCTCTCGTTTTTATGCAATGTTGTCTATAGTTATCCATAGTTGTCTGTATTTAGTAACTAAAAAGTATATATCAGAGGAAGATTCTTTACAAGGTACACCGATTCCATCATCGTAACCATTAAAGTTTCACCAGAATGTAAAAACATCTATTGATGAGTAAAAATAAAACAAATTTTTTAACTGAAAACAGAGAAAACAGAGAAAAACAGATAAACAAAACAAAAAAAGACCAACAGGAGAAGAGAAGAACAAGAAAAGACAAAAAGGAGAAGCTGCAGAGGACAAGAAGAGATGGAATAAATGACATAGAGATTAAGAAAAGAATGAGAATGAACTCAGATATACTTAATAGACTACATAGAAAAGAAGAGATTAAGCTGATATGGACATGTCAGAAGATCAGACCAAAATCGTTGGATAAATAGAATAACCCGGATAAATAGGCCCGATAGGAAGTAGGAAGAGAATCAGACCCCAAAGATCTTCCAGAGATGAAGTGGACGAAGCAATGGAGAGAAGAAATCTACAGGAAGGGGACTGGCAAAACAAAAAGGACTGCAGAGAACGGTTGAGTGAAGGAATACAATAAAAACTGTGAAAATCCTCAGTATATATTATATAAATCAAAAAATAAGCATTTTTTTAATTTTTGTTAATAATATAAAAACCTTAACCATATTTTAGAACCATATGAGTAAAACTGTAGGCTTTTAGAAGTTATAGCTGCTAGAAGTGGTGTCCTGAAGAAAACCTCATATCCCTGGAAAATAATTTTACGGGTTTTGGAATCTTTCATTATATTATGTGTACTACATCCTATACCTAATAAAATACTTGAATATGAAAGGATACACTAAAAGGAGCCATGAGTAGTCAATAATGATTAAAAACCGTGTTAGTATTTTACTTCTTTTGCTTATACTCTGAGGCCAGATGTTTAAGTCTATATAATAAAGTATTCAAGAAAGCCATGATGAAATATGTCATTCCGTGAAGTTTTATTATGCATCGTGCTAACGTTTACAAAATGGATTCCTTTAATAGTTCTTTAAATATCGTGACCAATCCCTGTACAGATAAAAAACAAGCTGAATATTTCCTTCTAATAAAGATGGTGACAAAATTGTTCAATATACACATACTAGTATTTTAGTTGACAAAAGTCTTTTTAAACTTTTATACCCTACTTGATATTTTAATTTGTTCACTCATCCTTATACACTTATACTCCTAAAAATAGTAAGGAGTGGATAATCCCTTAATCAAAGTTTTCAATAGATAGCCTAACCGAGATATGGCCAACTTAGGACGTGTATGCTACGGCGTCGTTTAAAAAGTGCCATACCAATTTAAAATAATAAAAATTGATTCCCAATCGCGCCTAAAGAAGTGTAACTTCAAAAAGAAGAAATTATTAAATAAAAAAAGAAAACTAATTGCTTTTTCTTTTGCATATTATAATTAGGACAACTACTAGTCAAATTAGTATCCGAAATGAAATTAATCATTACCGCTTCACAAATTACTTTACTTATGTATTGTTTATAAGATCTGTAAGATTCATTGGTTCAAAGTGTTTATTTTTGAAAAGACTGTAGTTAAATGGGCTTAAACGAGTCACTAATCACGAATGTAGATATCCAAATCAAATTTGGTGGGTTTTAAGACGTAGTTATTACACATTTTTTGACATACAATTAAGAATTTTATATTCACCATTGGCGTGCATACGGGTAATATGATCGGCCAACTTTTTTATTATCCAACATAAGCGAATGAATCTAAAAACACAATGTTAAGAACACCTGAGGCTATAGTTGGTTTTTAATTTCAGTATTTTATAAACGCTAGAATAGTTCACAGGGTGATGCGAACTTTGAGAAAAAAACACAGTTTAATTCGTACACCCGGTATACAATGACAGTGTACCTGTCTAGCAACAATATTATTACAGCGATATTGTTAATGAATAAGGCTATAACATGGTAAAAAAATCACTTAAATCGGACAACAGGTTTAGGAAATTCGAGACATCAAAAATGACATCAATTTTCAGTGGATCGATTTTTTTGCACCCGAGTGTAGTATTGAACTAAAAGCATAACTGATATAGAATGGAAATACAGGTTTTCTCCTGTTGAAACTTTACTTAATGACGTAATTAAGAATTTATAGCCAGCATTCTATTAACTTCATCCTAACGTCTTGATTTGCAAGATCCAATTAAGTTATTTTAGTTTAGCCACAAGCAGCAAATAACTAACATCACCTACGGTTACGGTTATTTTTAAGTTCGTAAAAGAACAAGAAAGAATGGTACCGATTTAAATCGACTTCTACGAAAAAGTTTAGTTGACCATTTAAAAATGGTAGACAAAGAACAAACAACTATGTAGTTCACTTGATTTATATAATGGCGAGCTCTTTTAAATTGGTCAATTTATCTTTCGTTGAAACGCAAAAACATAATTAATGAAGTAGTAGAAAATATGTAGATTTAAATTTTATTGGTGGCGTTTTATGGTGCTGATGTATTTATAAAAAAATGAACTATATAACATTTGCATTCATCTACATATTATTAATTTGTCTAAAGTAGTATAATATAACAAGCAAAACAAAACTTCTAAATAAACTTATTGTCAATGGGATTTGATCTAAGATCTTAACAACCTTTATTTTTATTGGTGGTTACCTATTCTTTATGTGTCCTTTAAATTACTTCTTCTTTAAGTTCCATCTTCTATCGAAGGTTAGAAATCACCATAGCAATGCGGACCCTATTGACTGCCGCTCTAAATAGCTCTGCACTACTTCATTCGAACCATTTCCGTAAGTTCTTAAGCCAGTATGTTCTTCGTCTTCCCACATTTCGCTTTCCTCGGATTTTGCTTGCATAATAAGTTGTAATAATGAGTATTTTTGCCCTTTCATCACATGTCCTAAGTACTCAAGTTTTCGTCTTTTGATAGTTAGTATTATTTCCGGTTGATTTCCTATCCTTCTAGTTACTTTCACGTTTGACATTCTTTGAATCCATGATATTCGTAGGATTCTTCTGTAACACCAAAATTCAAAGGCGGCCAACTTATTCAAATAAACGTGTTTCAATGTCCACGCTTCCAAGCCGTAAAGAAGAGTAGAGAACACGTAACATCGAAGCATCCTTAGACGTAGTTCTAACCTTATATCCCGACAACAAAGAAACTTTTTAAGTTTAATGAATGATGCACGTACTATTTCAATACGTGTCTTAATTTCTTTGGTTTGGTCTACATTTGATGTTATCCATGTTTCTAATTATTTTTAGTTATCCACACTCTCAATTAGAGTATCTTCAATAGTTAATTGGATGTTTGCGTATGCTGATTTAGTCATGATCATGCATTTAGTTTTCTTCAAATTCATCTTCAGTCCGTACTTATGACAGCGTTCATTAAGGCGTTGCATTACGTTCTGTAAATCATTGTTGTTATCCGTTACTATTATTGGATCGTCTGCAAAATTTAAGTTATTCAAAAATTCTCTATTGATAGATATACCTTCTAAATTACTGAAGGGTGGTAATCCTTGGGTAAAACTGACCTACATAATATATCTTAGCAATGTCTGCTGTTCTGAGCAGTAAGATGTGTACCCATTCATTGCTAAGATGTACCTATGAGCTTTTGGCCGTTTCGATCATTTACATTATCATTTTCATTCATCGTCTTGCCTGACTCGGTTTTGTTTTTTTTTTTGTTCATTTATTTCATTGATTTCAATTTAATCATGGATGAAATCGTCAAAAGTGTCAACAAAGGAAGGGATACAGAATCGGAAACAAAGAAGTAAAGGTACTCTGTTACACAGACGATGCAATGTAGCTCAAGATGAATATAGTCTGCAAAGACTAGTCCACATCTTTAATATAAGAGCAAAAGAATCTACTATGACAATGCCATCTCAGAAAACTGAAACAATAGTAATCAGCAAAGAACCCATCAGAATTTGATGGCATCAGTATTAAACAAGTAATGGCAACAACATACCTTGCAATTACAATGTACAGTTATGGAGACTTGGACAAAGAAGTGATAGATAAGAACAAAAAACATAAACAGATAAAAAGATAAACAAAATATCAATTTAACTCGATAAAAATATAGGGGGTTAATAATGTATCAAATTGTATAAATATGCCTGTGATTGTTTTTTTCAATTTTTTCGTAATCATTTAATTCGTAATTTAATAATAATTTAATCTATTTTTAAGGTTTGAAAATTAGGAGCGTAAAAATATGTAAGGTAAATGCAATATTTGCCAATTTGACATAAATAAAGCATGATAAATTCACTAAATGGTTTTTTTAATGTTTAAATTAACATTTGAAGCTTATATGGGTTAAAATAAATCAAAAAGGATTAATAAATAATAAATTGTATCTAACAGTACCAAGCAACCTTAATTAAAAGCCTATCTTTTTCTTGTGGTGTTGTCTCCGTTAGTGGAGAGTAGCGATTACACTATCAAATGTGTCTCCCTCCAATGCCGCTCTAAACAAAGGTGTTGAATCAAGGCCGGTCCAGTCTTTGATATTTTTTAAGACATGAAGTCTGGCGCCTACCGAGACAAAGTTTTCTTTCAATCTTTCCCTGGATGATCAGTTGCGCGAGGCGCTCATTTCCGTTTCTTATTGTGTGTCCTATGTAGCTTTTCTAACTTTGATGATCTTTAGCAGCTCTCTGTCTGTACCCATTCTTCTCAGAACATTTTTGTTGGTGGTGTGGGTTATCCAAGATATTTTCAAGATCCAGCCATAGTTCAAAGGCTTCTAACTTCAAACCCCATAAATTTTATTAAACTATTTAAATGCTTCAAATTATAATTTTATTGAGCTTCTGCAATAAGGGGTAGTTTTCACACCTCAGAATAATAAGCACATATCGGCATAGGGTAGATTTTGAAATCGGTCGTTATACCATATTCTTACCATGGTGTACTGGATTATGATGGTTTTAGTATTTACTAGTTTACTAGTACATTGGTTATCTTTTAAAACAATCTTTTGACTGCAATTTTCGTAGACCAGGGCATTTAGAACAAAAAACACCGGAATAAATCGATTTTTAAATACAGCACGTCATTTATCAGCACGTTTAAATAATACACGTCATTATCTGGAATTTTAAGGCTTTTCGACACTAAATTGATGCAAACAGAGTACTCGGGGGTTTTCAGTAAACTCGAAAACCCCCAACTAATCTGTTCGCATCAATTTAGTGCCTAAAAACCCAGAAACTTCAGAAGATGACGTTCCTCAGCAGTGACCATGAGCACCAAGTGCTCTAGGGTGCCAGTTCTGATGACGTATTCGTGTTCAGCGATCCCAAAATCCCATGAGTAATCTGCTTGCATCAATTTAGTATCGAAAACCCTCGAAACTCCAGATGATGTACTTTATCAGTAACCGTGGGCACCAGATACTCCGAGGCAAGCGCGGCTGCAGGGAGGGGGCCTTGGCCCCCTCCGAGAATTAAAAAAAAAATATAAATTTAAATATTTGCAGTTCAAATGTTTTTTTCCAACACGTATGTATGTACAAAACAGGCTATAAATATGTCTTCTGGACTAGAATTGGACAAAAGCAAAAGCATGAACGGAAACAGCACTTAGAACAAAGGAGTTGGTTGGTACTTTCGCAAATTCAAAAAGGGATTGTTTTGAAAATATTGCGTTTTATTTTTCTAATGAAAAATATGGTCACAATAAAAGTTGGTACTTTCGCAAATTTAAAAAGGGATTGTTTTGCAAATATTTATTTTTCTAATGAAAAATGTGGTCACAATAAAGGTACCTTATTACGAAACTTTTAACATATTTTGTTAAACTCATGGGCAAAGACGGATCCATACAAACCGATGAAAAAACATCATACCGCACAAGGAGTGTGTTCAGGTTGAACTGGATTTTCTACAAAGTTATCGCAACCCGCAAAAGTCAGTCATTATTAGTCATTAACCAGATAGATTCTCAGAGGTCTAAACAGATTCAAGAAAATAGAAAAAGACTACGACCAATAGTAGAGTCTATAGTGTTCTTAGGTCGACAAAATATTCCTCTAAGGGGCCATCGTGACGATGGCCTTCTGCTTCTGGTCGAAAATGTTGGACCTAGCAATGAGGTGAATTGTTAAGGTTTAAAATCGCATCAGGAGATAAGACTCTTAAACAACACCTATTCACAGCATCTTCCCGAGCAACATACATTAGTAGCAACAGTCAAAATAAATTGATAACATGTTGTGGTGAAGAAATAATTGAACCAATAATGAATCAGGTTCAAAGTGCAAATTATTATTCTATCGTCATTTGCCTTCATATTTGACGAAACGACCGACGTATCCCAAGTGGAACAGCTTTCTCTAAATTTGAGATGCATACACAATAATTAGTGAAAATCAAGAAAGAGGGGAAAACCTGACAGGAGAAGGATGGGAAAATTAGTATTAAACCATTTTTCCCAAACTATGTTTGTTGAAATAACTGCACTTGGATCCGAAGAAATAACGATAAGTTTTGAATGTGTTTATGGCACTCAAAAGTGTGTGAAAAGTGCCTTAAAACTTACCATTGTACCCTTATTTTTAAAAATTATCCCTAGACCCCCTCCCCAAAAAAAGTTCATGGCCCCTCCGAAAATCGGTCCTGGATCCGCCCTTGCTCTGAGGGTCGGTTCTGATGGCATATTCCTGTTCAGCAACCCTAAAAACCCCTCAAGTAACATCCCCCTTCAATGCTTATGCAATTGTCGATGTATTTTAGCACTGTAAATGCAATTATGAATTTCCATACATTTTTCTATTGTAGACTTTTTCCTGAAGTCATCCCGAACACAATGCAAAAGGTACTGTATTTAAAAATTGATTTATCTACCATATTTGTGATCTATCAATATTAGAGCATAAATTTTTTTTAGTAAGATACATAGTCCAAGTAATGAAGCTTAAAGTAGGACAAAACCTCGCAATTTTTACAGAATGGATCGATTTGCTTGAAAATTTGAGAATAAGTAGTGGATAGTCCAAGGATCAAAATCTATATGATGCCGAAAGGCGCTTTTACCATGGCGGTGGTTGCCACCCCATCTTGGGGATGGAAATTTTTATTATATTTTGACCGCAAGAGTTGGTAAAAACATTCATTATAAGCAAAAAACGTTCTATACATTTTTTTGATAAAATTAATAGTTTTCGATTTATTCGCTATCGAAAGTGTTAATTTTATATCGAAAAAATCAATGTTTTTAATCAGTTTTCTGCTAATAACTCAAAAAGTTTTCGTTTTATCAAAACAACTTTACTTAACAAAAATGTACCTTTTGGAAGAATAAACAAAACCGTTTTTTTTATTTTTTTTTAAGACCAATAGTACTCGAGCTATACTTTATTATAAGTTGGCTCTTCGTCGTCAAATGCTACAATATTGTAGTTTCAAAATCAAAGGACGGAAAACTATGCATTTTTCGAGGATAAATTGTTGAAACTAAATTAAAGTTGAAAGATGAAGTTAGTTTTCAATCCTAATAACAAATTAATAATATTGAAAATATTAAAAATATTACTAAAATATTTTTAAATTGAAAACTTATTGGTACATTTCCCTGGTGACACCTCCAACGCTTCTACAATTTGCAAGCCAAATGGATACTGCAGTGAAGACAAAGGGAAGGAATTCTACACTATGCAATTCACATCCCCCGTCTGCAGCTCGGTAAAGTTCCAACGGAAAATGCACCTGGTTACTCTACGGAGTAATACGACTATAAAATAAAAATGTATACATTTTTACTTTCTAAAATAAAGTAGGTATTTAAAAATATGTATCTTTAGAAATAAAAAAAATCTCTCGCTAAAAAATTAAGTGACTTATAATGAAAAGAACGTGAGTCCCTATTTTTTCAGCAAAAAAGTGATCGTAAACAACCCCCATATCACCACCCTAATTAAAATTGATCATTGACCTGATTTGGTTTTCTTGATTTATGTATTGTTAATAAGTTCTAGAAGTTTGATCGGCTTAGAATGATTAGTTTTAAAAAAAAATGTAGTTAAAAGCGAATAACAAGTTTTTGTAGTTTGGTAAAAAATGCCCTTTTCTTCAGAATAGAAATATTAGCATCAGAGATACGAAAAAATATTTCAATATGAAATTGTAGCTTATTTAATTCCCAAGAAATTGGTTTGCAAAAACTTTTTTACGGCAAAAACTGAGTGAGCTATTGACAATTAAAACTTGTAATATCATGCAAAAACCACCTTTACCAACCTTTCAATGCCACCTCTTTTTATGACTGAGAATTTTAAAAGGATTTAATATTAATAGCCTTTTAGATCTTGTAAAAACCTGCAAAATTCTTTTTTAACGAACTTTCTAAGATAAGAAATAAAAAAGTTACGGTTAAAAAATCAATATATTTTTTTGGAAAAAAAAAGGAGAAATCCAATTGGAAGCGGTAATGTAAGTTAGCGGTTTTTTAGTCATTGGCCTTATTTATTCTTCTTTATTTATGTATTAATAATAGATCCTAGAAGTTTGACGGGCTTAGAATGATTACTTTTTAAAAAACTGAAGTTCAAAGCGAATAACGAATGTTTGCAATTTGGTAAAAAATGCCAATTTCTTCAGAATAGAAAGATTAGCATCAGAGATACGAAAAAATGTTTAAATAGAAATTTGTAGGTTATTTAACTCCCAAGAACTTGGTTTGATAAAAACATGATATCATCGAAAAACATTGATTTTTAAATATAAAACTAACACTTTCGATAGCGAATAAATCAAAAACTATTAATTTTATCAAAAAAATGTATAGAACATTTTTTGCTTAGAATGAATGTTTTTATTAACTTTTGCAGTCAAAATATAATAAAAAAATTTCCACCCCCGAGATGGGGTGGCAACCACCCCCATGGTAAAAGCACCTGTCGGCATCATATAGATTTTTATCCATGGACTATCCACTACTTATTCTCAAATTTTCAAGCAAATTGATCCATTCTGTAAAAATTGCGAGGTAAAAAGCTTTGGTTCCTGGACTAACACTTCGCATTTTGATTCGTATTTTCAGTTCGCTCCATCGCCCGATAAATTATCTCAATGCCCTGTGTTATGAGTTTTAATGGTTTTAAATACCCACGTAGATCTCCATGTCCACCACACTGCTTATGTCTTACGCATCATCACATCACCATCACCAACAAAACAGAAATAAAGCGGTGTGCGGTGTTGGTCGCAAGTCGCAAGGCGCCAACCTCACACATGGTCGTCTTTGATTACTACTTGACTTGAGTGTCGTGCCATAGCACTCTCGATCGATTTATTTAAGATACTTCACCGCCTTGGACTAATTCCTCCAAATTTGGAATTATTTTGCACTTGCACAATCGCAACGCGACCACTGTGAGTGTCGGCTATCGACAATCGTTGGTTTCTAGACTAATGCCAAGAACTGTTTATAAACTATTCAATAAAAATCTACACAATATAATTTAAAACGTTATGGTACTAATAGAAAAATATCAACAACAGGAAAAAAATATGTTTATGGAGTATATGGACCTTGAAAAGGCTTTTGACACTGTCCAAGGCAAGAATCATGGGAAATATTAGAGAAGAGAGGTATTAGTAACACAATGATAGGGGTAAATCAGAACACTTTCAACAATATCAATCATTATGTCATCAGTCAAAAAAGACCATCAAAGCCATTTACTAAACACGAGAGTCTAAGAAAAGGAGGAGGATTAAGTCCAACACTATTTATAATAAACATAGATGAGATAATTAAAGAATGCAACGTAAAAGTGAAAAAAAATGCATTTGGGTTATAGATATTTAAGAAGGGTAGACATTTCAGAATAGTTCAGAGAAATAAGGAAAAAATATCCTGTTGGTGACACATCCCCCTCCAGGCCGAAACTAAATTTTTGAGTAGTATGGACATCTGTATTATTAACCTATATTATGTTTCCTGCAGCCGATTTTGATGATATACATAGCTATAAACAAATAAAGATCAAAAAACGGTAAATTTTCGCTTTTTTCGTCTATTACCAAAAAGTTAAGCATTTTAAACAAATTTGAGAGTAAGAATCTTATAAATCGTATAAAAAACTAAAATATGGCGTTCGCTGAATATGTCTATCCTTATTGGTTACTTAGAAAATTACAATATAAATAATAATTTTTGAGCTTTTATAAATATTCATAACTTGTGTAAAAATTAACTTAGAACCTTCTTATTACACGGAATGCTGAGACTTCTGGTGCTTAAATGATACCCTAAATTTCAAAGCAATTGGTCAAATAGTTTAATAAAAGTTATTTAATTTGTTTATCCCAAATTAATTTTTTTGCAGCACTATAAGTCAGAAAATGATGAAGTTACAGTAATACTTTGGATAGTCTATGAAAGAAGAAGATTTACACTATTAATTTATTTAAAAAAATGAAAAAAATAATTATATTGCAAAATTATTATGCAATAACATGTGAATTAAAAAAGGGGGGCTAACTTTGTCCCTAATTGTCCTAGGACAATTGTTTTCTTTCTAAATGTATATAAAAATTCAGTCTTTCTAAATATGAAAAAATAATTTTTCTACGGGTAACGGTTAAAAAGTTATTCTAATTGTTTATAAGTAAGCAAAAAATCGGCATGTTTTTGCAAAATAATTTTACACAGTGTAAAATTACTTTTTGTCATTTTTTTTAAATTAAGTTAATAGTGTAAATGTTCTTCTTTCATAAACTCTCCGAAGTATTACTGTAACCTCATAATTTTCTGACTTACAGTGTTGCAAAAAAAAATGAATTTGGGAGAAACAAATTAAATAACTTTTAAACTATTTGACCAATTGCTTTGAACTTTAAAATATAATTTAAGCATAAGAAGTCTCAGCATTCCATGTAATAAGAAGGTTTTAACTTAATTTTTACATAAGTTATGAACATTATAAAATCTCAAAATTTATGACAGCTTTTTATATAATTTATGAGTTTCTTATTCATATTCTCAAATTTGTTTAGAATGCTTCACTTTTTAGTAATAGATGAAAATAGCGAAAATTTACCGTTATTTGATCTTCATTTGTTTATAACTATGTGTATCATCAAAATCGGCTACAGGAAACATATCAATTATTAAGGTACCAAGGGTATTATAAGGATAATAACGCTTGAGGTCAATGGTGTATAGACCGCGGGCCTTCGGCCCGAGGTATATAGGTTGACCGAAAGCGTTATTATTATAATACCCGTGGTGCCTTCAACGTTAATGTCCGACTAAATTATTCTTTATATGCAAAAAATTTGAATGAATTTTGAATTAATTAGTTTTTAAATAAGTACATTTACCAGAAATAGTCGTAACGTAATTTTGTGGTAACCATAGTTTTACTTAGAGTTTTATTTGTCAACTTGACAGTATTTAACTCGTTATTTAAATTTAATAGGCCCTAGGGCGTTATATCGTACTTAATAGACTTCGAAATAATGTCATTATTTGTCAAATAATAGACCAGTCGGACATTAAGGTTATTAAGTAAAAAAAAAGTATAAAAAAATGTAACAACAAGAAAAACAAACATTAATGTGTTTAAGTCAATATATAGGCCTGTTTTAATAGGCCTCTAATACTTAGGAGTAGGATTAGAAGACAACGGAAGACAGGAAATAGAAATTAATAAAAGAATTTAATAGATGAACAAAAAAGGACGAACCTGCACCATGCAATGAAAAACAAATTCATAAAAAAATGAAATAACAAGAAAAACAAACATTAATTTGTTAAAGTCAATATAGAGGCCTGTTTTAACCTTTGGTTACGAGTTGTGGATTCTAACAGAACGACAATAGAATAAAATATAGGCAATGGAAATTAAATACCTGAGACGAGTTCGGAGTTCGAGGAATTACCAAAAGAGATAGACTACGAAATACTCAAATAAGGGAAGATTTGGAAATAGAGTCAACACCAGAATATATAGAAAGAAGGCAACTCAGTCGGTGGGGTCATCTTCGGAGAATGGAGAATACAAAACCGGTGAAAGAAATTTGACAGGCAAAAACGCAACAAGAAAGAAGGAAGGTAGATAACGACAAACATTGAATAGAGCCATAGGAAACATAATGAAGGATGAAATAGGAAAGAAAATTTGTACATAATGTAAATATATAGTAGAATATTAGTTAAGTTTAAGATTAAGTTTGATATTAATACTAAGTTGTTTTGCATTGTATTATAATATATTGTGG
Source organism: Diabrotica virgifera virgifera (assembly GCF_917563875.1). Taxonomy (NCBI): domain Eukaryota; kingdom Metazoa; phylum Arthropoda; class Insecta; order Coleoptera; family Chrysomelidae; genus Diabrotica; species Diabrotica virgifera. The sequence goes on along the minus strand of NC_065448.1, from coordinate 249,065,117 downwards.
CCCTACGCCACTATGGGATAACAGGGTCTTTGAAAATTCATTAAAAAATATTTTGGTCAAAAAATGACAAAAAAGTAATTTTAAACAAAACTTTTCATAACCCTTAATGCCGAAATTCTTTTCGATCAATAACTTACATAAAAGCTCCCAAGCTTGAACAATGGAAGTGAATATAATAATATGTGACCAAACTCTCAGCCAATTTTTTTATTCTGCGGAGTTTTGTGATTTAAAATTTATCTGCGGTGTAAAATGTATGGTTAGTTGTGCCCTAGTTTTAAATTCATGAATCCTTATAAAAGTTCTTTTAATAAAAATTACTTTCATTAAAAATCAAAAAATATTTAAAAAAAATTTACCAAATTTTTTTTTAAATTTAATTTTAAACTCGTCCAACTTTCTGAACATATGTAGAAATAACACTATAGTAAAATGTATTTACGTTTTGGTGGATGAGGGTTAAAATTACTTCTCATTTTTTCTTAAAACACATTAGTTATCAATTTTGTTTCCAGCATATCTCGCTTAGTTTTAATATAAGGGACCTTTAATATAGCTCGTTTTAAAGGTCTTTTCAAGCAATAAAAAAGATATTGGTAGCATTATACACCTAAAATCGACCGTTTCTCTGTTATTTCAAGTTGAATACACCAATTTGAGAATGTACCAAAAAAACAAACTATTTTCACCTACCATATCTCTTTTTGTATTATAGCTAGAAGAGTTATGGAGACAAGTGTCTCTTTGTTTTTTTATAGCTACAAAAATGTTGAATATAGTTTTTTTCGTTAGATGCATAGTTTTTAAGGTATTCGCAAAAAGCCGTTCGAAAAGGTATTGTTTTAAAGAAAATGGCCAATTTTCAACCACGAATAACTCGAAAAGTAATAAGTTTTCAAAAAAAAATTATAGAATATTTTTTGCTTAGAATAAGGTTCTCTAGTGAATTCCGTGATAATTTTAACCAAAAAATTTTCCACCCTTGACGAAAGGGGTGGAAACCACCCCCAAGATAGAAGCACACATCGGCATAGGGTAGACTTTCATTAAAATCCATGCAGTAGGATAGAATTCGGAGGTAATATCCTATTCTTGCTCCCATTGACTGGCGCATTTGTAGCAAAGTCCCTTATACGTTCCTCTCGTAAGTGTACAATGCATCCAACTTTTCCTGAATTTATAATATGTAAATGTATTTCCCTTTGGACGGACTGACATAGAGTCTGACATAATGTAAGTCTAAGATCTTTATAAGTCTAAGATCTTTATCATCTAAACCAACTTTTTTCTTATCGACATTAGTTTATTATGTTTTATTCTATCGAAAGCCTTTTGGTAAATTATACAACAACATTGTACACAACACAATTAATAAATATTTTTGCATCTTTGAATATTTTGACTATTTTTAATTATTAAATATTTTGCAATTAAGTATTTTTAATGGGAAATAAGTCACAATTTTACTAAAAAAATGATTTTATTAACGTTTCGACGTCCAAATCGGATGCTGTTGTCAAAATACAAAAAATATTAAAAATGATTAATTACAAAAATGCCACAAGCAAATAGCTTCAGAACAACATAAATATTTTGTATCAAGAAATTGACTTTGGTATTTACAGAATTTTTTATTTTTTTTTAAGTTATATTTCTTTAGGCGCGTTTGGGTGTAAATGTATATGTGCGCGAATTCATCAAAAGTCTTGGTTCTGGGCGCAGCTGAAACGCTATACGTTCTTTAATTGGGTAATTGCAGTGACCTGTCAAAAATTGTTCAATATGTCGGCTATGGGTAAACAAATGTTATGTATATTAGTTTTTATTGTTGTGAGTACAAAGACAAAAGCAAGTTTATAATTGTAGTGACTTTTTAAATAGTTTTAAAAGCAACAGGTACGTAATTGTAAATGTTTCAGTATCGTAATAAAAAATTACATAGGTACCTACCTATTTAGAAAATATAAAATGTTTAAATGTACCTACCTAGTAGGTAATGCTTTGATTTACATAATTTGGTTACCAACAAAATTTCTACCAATATTTATCTAATATATTATTTTCTTACTCTATATTTTGTTGTATTTTAATATTTTAATTCCACAAAAATCAAACTAATTTCATTAAATTCAGAACTGTCAAAACTTTAAAACGTTTAGTTCGTATATCTTCCCACATAACGGCTGTAGCTAAAATCTAAAATGCTTGAATTTTAAATCTAACCGCCCTAACGTACGTGGGTTCGAACCCCAATGAAAATTTTTATTTTTTTATTTTTTTTATCCATTTTATGATTGTAAGTATATTTATTATACAATTTTTTTCATAAAATGCGTATTTACTTTCAATAATTATTGTTCAGAAATCATTTGTGGCATTTTTCAATGTGTTTGTGTGTGTTTTATTCTTTTATTTTCTTTATTTTTGGTATTGTTTTAATAAAAAATTTTGGAAAATAGTAAGTATTAAAATTAGTTTAATATTTAAATAAAATATAAATAAACTGTTTAGAGTAGGTATATTAATTTCGTTGAAATAATATAATAGAAGTATATCTTCTTACGTGCGTACAAAGTACACACACATTCTTTTTTTGGAATTGTGTGAAGCTGTTTGGTAAAAGAACAAATGGTTATAAACAAATCCTTAATTCAAGAATAAAAAACAGTTAATAATAAATTATACATTTATAAACAAACTTTTCTTGTACATATTTCATACAACCTCTATTTGTTGAGGTCAGCAACTACTCAGAATCGTACGCAGGCTCCATATTGTCGCGCTTTAATGAAAACCGCAGAATTAAAAGACGATAAATTGTTGAAATAGAGTTTAAGACTTTACCTTCGTCTGCTAATTCAACAATAATTTCATTTAAAGTTATCTTCCATATTTGGTGCATTCAATACTCGCCATATCTTTTCTATAGCTGCAGTAAATAAAGAACGGTGAATTATTGTTTAGTTGTGTTTGTTACTTGTACAAATAAAAACATTATCGCCAAGAATAAATACAAAACGACCTTTCTAAAGGACGCTGAATGATACGAGGGGATCCAAAAGGTAACCAAAAGGTAAAAGGATATAACCGCCAGAAAAGTTAACATGTCAATTTTCCCAAAAAAAAGGCAAAGTACATGGCTGAAGGGTCAGATAATAGAAGAAGCAGCTGAGTTTAAATATCTAGGCATCACACTATCTAGCTACGGAAAGCTCGAAACACAAGTATACGATCAAGTAAATAGAACAAACAGAGCCGCAGGTTGCCTAAATGAAACAATATGGAGAAATAAAATATCGAAAAATAAATGAAAGGAAAATTTACAATTTAGCTCTTAAAGTACGCCTAACAAAATGTTACGTATACAGTGTACTATACTATAGTTGACTATAGTATGGATTTGAATCATGGACGTTAAACCTAGAGACAATGAGACGACTTAACGCCAATAACGCCTTTGAAATGTGGACCTATAGAAAAATTATGAGGGTTTCCTGGGCAGCTAGAGTTACGAACAATGAAGTACTGAGAAGAATAGGTAAATAGAAAGAAGTTGAACTTACAATTAAAGAAAGAAAGCTACAGTATCTCGGACAAGTGATGCGGGGCGAGAAGTATGGCATCCTACTACTCATAATGCAAGGAAAGATAGATGGCAGAAGAAGCATCGGAAGAAGACGAATTTCATGGCTGAGAAACCTGAGAGAATTTACCTAAAACAAAATTATTTAATTTTCGTTTTTAACATTTTATGAACTATTAATGTAAGTAAGACATAAAAACCCTATAAAACAGTAGTTGTAGTTACAATTGATTGAAAAATAAACAACTATTATAAACGCCTATAAAAATCTGTGTATTTCTACTTGTTTATTGCAATGTGGCTTCCGTTGTAAATAGTAAACCTTTAATAATGTTCATAAAAACGATATAACTAGGCTTGAAAATCTGAATTTGTTTAAGTGCAGTTCTAAAAATATACGGTTACTTGATTGAAATTCATTTTATCTAACAATGAAACACTGAAAACATTTGTTTTCAATATACTTCCACAAAATTTATTATAAATTACTGTCACTAATATAAATACTTTTAGTAGGGCAGGAAAGTATGCTAAATTTGCAGTTACTCGAGCGTTGTTCTAGTGGGTTGCCTATAGGTAGTACCTATTGGGTTGTGAAAATCAGGTCCTAAAACCAAAAAAGTTAAGTTTTCCATTTTAGTAAGGACTTTCCATTTTTTAATTTAATTTTCCATTTCCAACAATCGTTTTTCCGACTATAGCGCCATCTTTCCATAATTCGAAAAATTGTCTCGAATAAAAGTTACTTATTTTGACGTAAGGAATCCAAATCTTCAATAAAAATGGGGGCTCTTACTTCAGATTTTAAAGTTACCCCCAGCCCCACTTCCATGAGGGGTCGTGTTTGGTGTCATTCGATAGATATTTCAAAAATATTGAATACGTGTATTTTTCAGTTTTTCGTTCTGATGTTCATTTCGCGAAATATCGCGGGGTTCCTATTTACAATTTTGAATTTACCCCCACCCTCTCCGTGGAGGGTCGTGTTTGGTATCATTCGAAAGGTTTTTGAAAAATATTGAACACATTTTTTTAGTTTATTGACCTGACGTTTATTTTGCGAAATAAATATTCGCTTTTTTGTGAAACTTTGTGACTTGCCCGTTGCCCGTTTCCTTACGCCCCGCTCAAATCGTCAGATTTTTAAAATATACACTCTCTTGCATGTACTTAACTTACCTAATCTTAATCTGACAATTTCGAGTATTTTTAAGGATAGATTTTTTTTCGGGTCCCCCTTAACGAACTCCCCTGTATTAAAGAGCCAATATATGGTAGGGATATATTTACAGGGTAGAAGCGTGAACAAGGTTTCTCCCCATGTGATTTTCGGACGCGCTCCAGTAACTGCAAAAATCCCCGGTTGGGCTCCTCTACCATTGCAAAATGACATGTAATAACTTATGACAATTAATTAGTTATTAAAGTGTGCTAAACTAAATATCAGCTAGATTGAGCAAATAGTTTGTAGGTTATTCAATTTGTTTATCCCACAGGGCGATTATTTACAACTCTACTTGCTCAAAAACTTGATTTTTGAAGTTTCAGTTTTAAGATATATTTAATAATTTTATCAAAATTGTTATTAAAAAACTGTTACAAAATTGACTTTTCTATGATCTTTTAGGCACTAATGTTTAGTTTTAGTTGACTTTATTTATTTTTAACTTATATATTTTTAACTTTATCTATTTTGACTTATACCTAAACAAATAAAAAACACTGAATTTATATCCTTTATTTTACAAACTACGATATCTAATTTATTTGTTACACTAAATCTAATACTTTATCTACATAATTACAAATTCAAAAATATACCGCGGCCGTTACATATCAAAGTACGCTGACGTTTTCAAATTCAAAACTGAACTACTAATTACAAAAACCTACTATTTATACAACATTCAATGTTCAAGAAATAAACAACATCTCGAATAGTATTTACAGGAAACAAGAAAGAATTTACTCCAAAAGTCGATAAGAAATAGAACATCATATAAATCATAAAAAAGGTTACTTGGTAAACAACTCGGGTCTGTTAGGCCGGGAGCTGAAAACAGTCTGTGACATAATTATGTCACAAAACTGTTTGAAAAATGGCTGACTTTTTAGCATATAAACATTTATAATAACTTTAATATTATTTATGTCACGCACTTGTAACTAAGCTTACTGAAAAGATGGTGAAAAAACACATCTTCAAAAAAAAGAACCTTCTTTGACAAATAGGAACCAAGATGGCAATTTTACTGACATTTTCATTCTTTATTAACATTGAGAGCAGAAAATTCAACAAATTATAACCGAAGATCTATATTTTATTATTCATTTTATAGATGGCATATATCGAGAAGGAGCAAAATGGTATAATCCGTTAAAGTGATCACCATCATCATCAATCAGCCAGTCGCGTCTCATACTGGACATAGGCCTCCCTCAGTTATTTCCAGTGTTCTCTACACTGGACTGATTGTAGTCAGATTCCCGCTACTTTTATCGTCGGTCTATCTAGTCCTAGTCGGTGGTCATCCTCGGCTTCTTTTGTAGTTTCTGGGCCGCCATTCCATGGTTCGTCTTGTTCACCGTCCATCTTGTGTTCTTGCTAAGTGTCCTGCCCAGTTCCACTTACGCGTCGTAGCTCTTTCGATGACGTCTTGTTGTGTAACTCATTAACATGGCTCGTTGTGTAGCTTTGAGTTTATTTGCGGTTTTTTGCGTCAGTGTTAAAGTTTTGGTACTCATAAAATACCTCCTGTTCGAGCTCCGTTACTGAGATCTCGAGATTTTTAGGTGAAATCGATGATTTTTTTCATAAATAGATTGGGGTAATATTTAATTTTTAAAGTCTAAGTTTTTCAAGTCTAAAGTCTAAAAAATGGTATACATTTTTATTTTATTTTTATTATGGATCTAAATTTTAGATCGGTTTAGCAATTTTGATTTAATTCCTACTAGGCCAGAAACCGAAGCTTTTCACCTCGCAATTTATATCAGACCGAGAAGCGCTTTGACCATGGAGGTGGTTGCCACCCCATCTCGGGGATAAAATTTTTTTATTATATTTTGACCGCAAAAGTTGATAAAAACATTCATTCTAAGCAAAATCTATACATCTATACATTTTTGTGATAAAATTAATAGTTTTCGATTTATTCGCTATCGAAAGTGTTAGTTTTGTATAGAATAACTCAATGTTTTTCGACATACATACTAATTTACGATTCACTCAATTTTTACCGTAGAAATTTTTTTTTCAAACCAAGCTCTTGGGAATTAAGTAACCTACAATTTTATATTAAAACTTTTTTTCGTATCTCGGATGCTAATCTTTCTATTCTGAAGAAAATGGCATTTTTTACCAAACAACAAAAATTCGGTTTTCGGTTTTAACTCCAGTTTTTTAAAAACTAATCATTCTAAGACAGTCAAACTTCTAGAATCTATTAATAATATATTTAAATAAATAAGAATAAATAAGGCCAATGACTAAAAACATCGCTAATTTACATTATTATGCTTCCAATTGGATTTCTCTCTTTTCTTTCAAAAAAATATATTGATTTTTTAACCGTTTTTATTTTTTATCTTAGAAAGTTTGGTAAAATATATTTTTGTAGGTTTTTACAATATCTATAATCCTATTAATATTAAATCTTTTTAAAATCCTCAGTCGCAGAAAGAGGTGACTTTGAAAGGGTTGGTAAAGGTGGTTTTTGCATGTTATTACAAGTTTTAATTGTCAATAGCTCACTCAATTTTTGCCGTAGAAAAAATTTTGCAAACCAATTTCTTGGGAATTAAATAAACTACAATTTCATATTGAAACATTTTTTCGTATCTCTGATGCTAATCTTTCTATTCTGAAGAAAATGCCATTTTTTCCAAACTACAAAAATTAGTTATTAGCTTTAACACCATTTTTTTAAAAACTAATCATTCTTTGCCGGTCAAACTTCTAGAACCTATTAATCTATTAATAATACATAAATAAAAAAGACCAATCATTTTAATTAGGGTGGTGATTAGGGGGTTGCTTGCGATCACTTTTTCGCTGAAAAAAATTGATACTGACATTCTTTTCATTATAGGTAAGTCATTTAATTTTTGAGCTGGAGACTTTTTTTATCTCTGGAGATAGATATTTTTAAGTTCTTTAAATTAGTTTGAACAAGTTGTCCTTGAAAAATGCCTAGTTTTCCCGTCTTTTGACTTTGAAACTAAAATATTTAGCATTTGACGAAGAAGAGCCAACATATAATAAAGTATAGCTCGATTACTATTGGTCTTAAAGAAAATTAAAAAAAACGGTTTTGTTTATTTTTTCAAAAGTTGCTTTTTAATTAAGTAAAGTTGTTTTGATGAAACGAAAACTTTTGGAGTTATTAGCAGAAAACTTATTAAAAACATTGATTTTTTCGATATAAAACTAACACTTTCGATAGCGAATAAATCGAAAACTATCAATTTTATCAAAAAAATATATAGAACGTTTTTTGCTTAGAATGAACGTTTTTACAAACTTTTGCAATTAAAATATAATAAAAAATTTCCACCCCCCGAGATGGGGTGGCAACCACCCCCATGGCCAAAGCGCCTTTCAGCATGATATAGATTTTGATCCTTGGACTATCCACCATTTATTCTCAAATTTTCAAGCAAATCGATCCATTCTGTAAAAATTGCGAGGTTTTGTCCTATTTTAAGCTTCATTACTTGGACTATACTCAATAACTTGTTATCCTAAATTATAGTGATTAGGAATGTAATATATTAAATTAAATATATATTTTACCTGTGTTGAAGATATTATTTTATAATTTACATCTTATTTATCTCAATAACTGTCCGCCCCTTGTACCAATCAATTTGACTTCGTTTAGTGGACAGAGCCGATAATTCCCAGCATAAAAATCAATTTTAAATAAATGCACTACCCACACTTATACAAAAATGGTAGGCAGACGTCAACCGTCTATCGTTTGTAATACTGTTTTTAATCAAATAACTACAGACCGGTCAATAATTAACAAGACCAGAGCAAATTACGGCGGTAATCATATTAAAAATCGGTCTTAGGTTCAGTGCCGGCTTCAGAGTTTTGTATAGCTTGAAGAAATGGATTAAATATGCGTCGTTCTCTTACTTACTTACTTATTTATTCGTGGCTTTACACAGGATATTCTTTTTGCTGTTCGAACATCCCCATCGAAATTTCTTCTCCTGTAATTTAGGATGTGTAGATCTAGATAGATAGATAGATATTTATTTATTTATCATAATAGATAATACACAAAACAAAAACATTGCACTCCACACCTGTACAAATTACATAAGAATTGTCAAGGCAAGGAGCGCTGTATAATTATCATAAAGTATTACAAAAATTAAAAACATGAGACTAAACAAATAAAGAAATAAGCATTGTCAAATTAAATTAATCAGAAACATTCAATATATAAATAAAAAAAGAAAAAATAAAATAAAAATAAAAACACTGGAAGTACAACAAACATTGCCAATTGGTTTCTAGGTCTTAGTTTTAATATAATGGATTAATAATCTCTTAAAGATAGTTGCATTATGGCTATTTTTAATGTGATAACCAATTTAAAGTTTTCAGCATATCTTGAATTCGAGTATATCGATTGCATCTCAATATTACTCGCATAGCGTTATTTTGGAGAATTTGAAGCCTGTCATAATTAGAACATCCTGTATAAATCAATGAACAACAATATAAAAAGTGAGGTAATATTAACGAATTAGAAATTGTTAATTTAGTTTGAAATGTCAAAAATGGTGATACTCTTCGAAAAAAACCTATTTTTTCCCTATCTTTCTGCAAATGTAATCAACATGTTTACTAAAAGTTAGTTCCCTATCCAATATGAATCCCTAATACTTTATTTCCTAAACCATTTCAATTTTTTCATTATTTAATTTAATGTGAACATCCAAACTTAAGAATTTCCCGAAAAGAGTATTATTACCAATAAACATGTATTTGGATTTTAACTCATTGACTTTCAATTTGTTTAACTTAAATCTTTCAGTTAATAAATGCAATTCACGATTCATCGTGTCCACTACATCAACAAAATCTTCCCCATAAAAATATATTAATGTGTTATCAGCAAAAAGATGAATTTTACATTTGCTTAATACGTTTCCCAAATCATTAATGTATAATATGAAAAGTAGAGGTCCAAGTACACTGCCTTGCGGCACACCAATATCATTTAACTGTGGATTTGACATTTCACTATTTAATTTAGTCCTTTGGTACCTCTTTGACAGATCATTTTCCAGCCAATTAAAAACTGTCCCGTTAAAACCATATTTCTTTAATTTCAAAAGAAGTATATGACGATCTATTGTTTCAAATGCTCTTTTGAGATCTATAAAAACTGCGCATATACCGACCACTGTCGTATCTAAAATACTTTTCATATCTGAGACAACTAACTGTAATGCGGTCTCACATGAATGAGAATTTCTAAATCCAGACTGGTAATTATACAGGGTATTATTTGAAGTAATAAATTTAATCAGCTGATTGTACACCACAATTTCTAAAACTTTTTCACAAAATGGGAGCATATTTATTGGACGTAATTGATCAAGTTTATTAGTATTAGGAACTTTTGGAACAGGAACTATAGTTGATATTTTAAATTGCTTGGGCACCAGGCCCTTCTCTAAACTCATATTAATTAAATTTAATAAAGGATAACCTAACACATGAAATAGATTTTTGATAATATCAAGACCTACTTCATCCGTACTATTTTTTTATATTGAAATTTGATTATATCATATAGTTGGTTTAGTGATATGCTCTCAAAAGTTTCAAAATTTACATCAGATGAAACAACTGTCTGCAAATTTAAATTAATATCACTATTTTGGTCAAAACTTACAATAATATCTTTAATACTATCAACATAATATTGATTTAATATGTTTGCCAAATTTACACTATATGTTACACCTTCATGTTCAAGACTTTGAAATTGTGATATAGATTTATTAGTTCCTACTAACTGTTTGAGATGTTTCCACATTTGTTTAGAATTACCCCTATTCCTATCAATATTTGACTCATAAAATCTAATTTTAACTTGTTTTAAAATTCTAACACAGTTATTTCTTTCAATTTTATAGTTATTCCAATCTACGCAATCGTTTGTAAACAAAAACCTTTTATAAGCAAGATTTTTATTCTTAACTGCCAATTTACAAGTGTTGTCAAACCATTTATTACCAAAGTTCTTAACTTCCACAGTTTTAACTGGTGACACTCTATTCAAAACATCTACGATATTATTGATGAAAGTATCAGTAACTTCATCGATGTTTACTGAAGAATATGCCCAATCTTTTTCAATCAACATGTTTACCATATTATCATATATTATTTTAGAACGAATTTGTTTTGTTTCAATGACTTCACTTTTAGTTACTTTATTATTGAGCACATGTACAATACAGTGATCAGATATTATGTAATTTTTTTCTACATGAGCAGTTAACGTATAGTCATTACTTATGACAAGATCAATCATAGATTTTGAATCTTTAAAAATTCTTGTATATTCATTTACAAGTTGCTGCATTCCATTATTTTCTATATATTCTTTCAATTTACTTTTACCCTGACAATTTTTATCATAATGTATGTTGAAATCTCCAGCAATGACTATACTGATTCATAATAATCATCCATCCACTTGAAAAATACATCAATGAATTCACTTATACTACCACTTGGCGATCTATAAATACCCACTATTCCATAATATGATCCATTAATTACAACATCCAAAGACAAAGGTCAAGTCTAGCTGCCGGTCCAGGTAGTATCCTTGCTGAAATGCTTAAGGAAGGTAACCAAGCTATTATAGAGGAGCTAAATCTCCTATTTAATCTATGTCTACACAAGGCAGAAATACCTCACGACTGGAATGAGAGTATTACAATATTGCTATTCAAAAAAGGATACAAAAGAGACTTAAAAATCTACAGACCTATCTCACTACTCTCACGAATGTACAAACTCTATTAGAATTATAACCAATAGACTAACAAATAAAATGGACAGTTATCAGCCAGTTGAACAAGCAGGTTTCAAAAAAGGGTTTAGTATCATAGATCATCTCCTCACTATGAAAATATTGATAGAGAAGGCAAACGAATACAAGCTAGATTTATGTTTAGCCTTTGTAGACTATGAAAAAGCGTTCGATAGTGTCGAGATATGGGCCATAGAAAAAGCTCTAAATAACAGCAGAATAGACTCCAGGTACAGGCAACTCTTATATAACATCTATAAAAAGCAACTTGACAGTCGAATGGGAAAATAAAACAAACAAAACTAATCCCATAGAAATACGTAGAGGCGTAAGACAAGGAGATGTAATGTCCCCAAAACTCTTTACCTTAGCTCTGGAAGACGTCTTTAAAGAACTGGAATGGGAAGACATGGGTATCAACATAAACGGGAAGAATCTCAATCACCTCAGATATTGCGATGATGTTAACGTTATTACAACCAACCAAGAAGAAGTAGCCCCAATGCTGACTCAACTAACACACGCATCAGAGAAGATAGGATTAAAAATGAACATGAGTAAAACCAAAATCATAACAAATATAAACGACAGAATAAATGTAAATATAAATAATGTCAATATTGAGGTTGTTGACGAATATATATACCTGGGTCAAATAATCAAAGCTAATAAAGAGAACCAAACAATTGAAGTACAGAGAAGAATCCGATTGGCGTGGGCAGCATTTGGAAAGTTAAGATGGATACTAAAAAGCACAAAGATACAACAGTACCTATAAACCCGTGTATTTGACCAGTGCATCCTTCCTGTTCTGACGTATGGCTCAGAAACATAGACATTAACAAAGGCCAACATAAACAAAATTGAAATAACTCGGAGAAAAATGGAAAGATCCATGTTGAGAATAAAACTACAAGACAGAAAATCAAACAAATGGATAAAAGAGAAAACAAAAGTAAAAAATGTAACTGAACATATAACAGGGTTAAAATGGAGATTTGCGGGCCACAATGCGAGACAGGAAGATAAAAGATGGAATGCTGAAATACAAAACTGGAGACCGTGGACAGGAAGAAGAGGAAGATGAAGACCTCAGATGCGATGGAAGGACGATATTGTAAAAGCTGCAGGAACTCACTGGAAAAGCGCAGCCAAGGACAGACGGAAATGGAAAGATTTGGGGAAGGCCTATGTCCAAAGTTGGATAGAAATGGGCTAAAAGAAGAAGAAAGAAGAAGATCTAGTCTGTAGTTAATCTAGATCCACTGTAATCTAGGACGTCTTCTATTCCTCCTTCTATTTGGTATCCATTTCCAAGCTCTTAGAAGCTCTTCTTTCGTCCATTCTTCGTAAATCTCCATACCAGAGTAATTTTCGTCTTTCTATTTCGTCATTTAGTGTCTCCTAATTCATTAGTTCTCTAATTCGTTCATTTCTCAGTTTGTCCATTCGTGTTTATCTGCAGCTTCTTATTCAAAATATCATTTCCACTGAATTTCTTCTGTTTTTCAGTTTTTGAAGATATTCTTCTTTAGCGGCGAATCGATTGAGGGTAAAATTTGATTGATCCGCGCGCATGCGCACACCGACAGTATGGTATTAGTTGTTATACGGGCTCTGATTGGGTGTTGAAATTTTGAAATGATCTGTCAATAATTGTTCAATATGGAGGTTATCGGCAAACAAAAATATTGTATAATATTAGTTTTTATTGATGTGTGGACAGAAATAAAATCAAATTTATAATTATAGTGACTTTTTAAATAGTTTTGAAAAGCCGCAGGTACGTAATTCTAAATGTATCAGTTGGAAATACCTAATAGTTTCAATACCTATCTATTTGGAAAATGTAAACAAAATAATGTAGTTACCTATTAGTAGGCAATGCTTTAATTTACATAATCTGATTACGAACAAACTTTCTACAAATTTTCATCTCATATAGCGTTTTCTTACTCTATATTTTGTTGTATTTTATTTCGACAAAAATCAAACTAATAATTTTATTAAATTCATATAAATTTATGGTGTAAACGTTTAGTTTGTGTATATTCCCACATGACGTATACGAGAGTTTGGTGCAGTTTGAAATGGTGTCAACTTTCGTACGGCGCGGTAGACGTGAAGTGGGTTCAAGCCCCAAGCAAGTTATTATTTTTTTATTTTTTTTTATAGATTTTATGATTGTAAGTATATTATTATATAATTTTTGAAGATATTCTTCTTTTTTGAAAGTGGTAGATAAGAAAGTTAGTTTGATTTTTAAATAAAATAAGTACAAATAACCTTTTAAGTATATTTACTTCGTTTAACTTACCTATTATATAATAGAAGAATATCTTCTTACGTGCGTACAAAGTACACACACATTCTTTTTTTTTATTTGTCACTCACGTGTCTCTGACTCATACATTGAGCAGCTTTCTACTAGTTTTTCTGCAGCTTCTTCTCCAAAACATCATTTTCACTGCATTTATTCTATTTTTCATTTTTTTTTTATTTGTCACCCACGTCTCTGAGCCATACAGTGAGCAGCTTTCCAGTATTGTTTTAAAGATTTGTTTTATAGTTTTGCTTTTAATCGTCGCTCCATATAATCGAGTATAATTATTGTCAGGTTAGTGTCTTTTCTTTTTTATTTTATTTATTATATCCAATTCATATTATCCTGTATTTGTTTAAGTTACCTCCAAGTATAAATTATATTCATTTTTTTTTGCTTTATGGAGTTGTTATTTATCTCCAGTAGTCCAGGGCTCATCTGTTTTGAGATGGACGTTGAGAGGTGACTCAAATTTTTTTGCAGAAATTGCTTGAAAATAACTCATATAATAATATGTGAGTTATCCTCCCACTCAAAATGGTCCGGAACATTGTTTAAATAATCAAAATGTCAAAAAATTAAGGAAAAATTCGATTTTTTTTATTGGTTTTTTGATTATTGATTACTGTTCATTTCTGAGAAAAGTTTTGCTGAGATAAAAGTTTTATAATTAAATTTCCTACAATATAAAATTAGTTAAAAATTTAAAAAATAGTCACCCTTGTTGCAAAATAGCAATACTTGCGAAAAAAACCATACCAAAACAAGTATTCGCATTTTACGTTTTTCAACCATTTATGCTACACTTAGGACCTTCATATTTTACCCAGAAAAACTTTATGATATCGTAAAACAACACTGTAAATTTCATTAAGATCGGTTTAATAGATTTTGCAAAATAAATTTTGCAATCCAGCTTTCGCAAAAAAAATTCATTTTTTAAAAATGTTGCAGGACTGAAAATACAGCAGATAGTAAGTTGAATTTAGTTAGTTTTAGAATTTAGTAAGTTTTTTGCTTATAGAAGTGTACTGTACCTTTCATTTGCAATTTGCAAAATTAAAATCGAATAATTACCACGGCGTCAGGAAATTTTTCAAATAAACATTAATTTTTGGTGCTACGCGCAGGACAGCGGTGTTCGATTCACACAAGTTGATTTCCACCAAAATTTCTTCTAATCTTTATCTAATATATTATTTTCTTACTCTATATTTTGTTGTATTTTAATATGTTAATTCCACAAAAATCAAACTAATTTTATTATTGTTTGTGAAATATTGTTTAAACAATTGCATATGTTTAAAAATAATAAAATTTTATTTTTTAAGTTAAAATATATGAACAAAGAAAGTTTTTGCTAAAAATAGTGTTATTTTAAAGGATAAAGTATGTGTTTTTATTTTGCAATAAACAAATTTATTTATTTATATCGAAATGTAATAAAAATTAAAATGTATCAATCATTATTAAAGGTCATTGAAATGCCCAATCAGAGCAAACTATCCGCTGTCCTGCGCGTAGCGCCAAGAATTAATGTCTATTTAAAAAAATTCCTGCCGCCGTGGCAGTTAATCGATTTTAATTTTGCAAATTGCAAATAAAAGGCACAGTACATTTCTATATGCAAAAAAAAATTCAACTTGCTATCTGCTTTATTTTCAGTCCTGTAACATTTTGAAAAAACGAATTTTTTTTGCGAAAGCTGGATTGCAAAATCTATTTTGCAAAATTTATTGAACTGATCTTAATGAAATTTACAGTATTATTTTAGTGTATCATAAAGTTTTTCTGAGTGAAATATGAAGGTCCTAAGTGTAGCATAAATTGTTGAAAAAACGTAAAATGCGAATACTTGTTTTTGTATAGTTTTTTCGCAATTATTGCTATTTTGCAACAAGGGTGACTATTTTATAAATTTATAACCAATTCTATATTGTAGGAAATTTAATTATGCAACTTTTATGTTAGTACAACTTTTCTCGGAAATGAATACTTTTAAAGATATAAATCAAAAAACGAAGAAAAAAATCGAATTTTTCCTTCGTTTTCTGACATTTTGATTATTTAAACAATGTTCCGGACCTTTTTGAGAGGGAGGATAACTCAAATATTATTATTTGAGTTATTTTCAAGCAATTTCTGCAAAAAAATTTGAGTCACCTCTCAACGTCCAAATGTACTAATATTTTTACAGATCCGCCTTGGTCTACAGGTCTTCTGCAATGTTTCCAATGGCCATGTGTTGCGTTTTATCATAATTATTTTTCAAATTCTAGCTTTTTCATCATGTAGACGAACATCTTTTACTTCTGCTAAAATTATTTAATCATCGACAAACAACAGGGTTAATTGTTAATTTTTTACTCTCATCTGTCCACACTTCTTGTTCCAGTTTTTTAGTGTTTCATCTATATAAAGGTTAAATAAGGTCGGTGACAGGCAGCATCCTTGTCGAAGTCATTTCTCGACTTTAAACGGTTCTGAGTAGTTTTGTCCGACTTTAATTACACATTCATTGTCTTCGTAAAGTGATTTGACTGCATTTATGTAGGTGTTATCTACTCAGTGATTTTCCATTGCTTTCCACAGGTCTGGGACAGTATCATAGGCCTTTCGGATGTCCACGAATGTAATGTGCAATTCAACGTTGAAGGCTATTGTTTTTTCTATGAGCTGTTTTATAGAATAATATATTATGAAAAGAGCATTTACTGATGGTCGTTATGATGCAGGTACGAGGGATAAGACACGAGCCGCAAAGCGGCTAGTTTCGTATAGAATACGAGCATCATAATGACAATTAAATTTAAGTTGTATACATGATTTACCCTTGCAACAGATGTAGGACTACGAGTGGGAGACGATGTGGTATCTTTTCAAACGTAGCTACTGGAGAAGATTATGAGATATGCCGACTATACAAAAGAATAACTGCTTTTAATAAACCAACACAAATTATAGCACACGCTGATGATCTTGACCTTATCATTTGTACCTACCCACAAAAAAAAATACTTAAAAGAGCTTACTTATATATCCATTCCTGCTTAACTATCCGGAGAAAATATAGATCTCATAATAAAGGAAGGGAAACTAAAGTAATGGTGTCAGCACAAAGTACAAAAACTGACCAAAACTTTAGCTATATAAAATATATGATATATTTTGTAGCCATCACAACACAAAGAAATAATAGACTGGGATCTTATTTTCCTCTGAAATTTTTATATTATTAATTATTTATGTCAATTATTAATTTTTTTAACGGTTAATCTTTAACGAAACTAATAATAATGCTGTTATACACTAATTTATTCATAAAATTTATTGGCTATTTTTGAAACGGTTTTGAAAATTTCCATTTAACGTATTAATAATGAAATGTCCTCGGACTGATCTATTAATTAATATTCTTTGCAACGTAATTTATTTTTGGACAATATGACAATTAATCATATTCATTTTGATTGTTAATTTAGTATTTGTAAAATAATTGTAAGTGATCCTTAGTGAATTTTATTTTGTAACTTTAAAGGGCTGTAACTTTTATATGCTTTTATTAAGAGCATATATTTGTACTAAGTTAAGTTAGGTTCAATCGAACTATTTTTGGTTCCAGAATATTTGATGTAATTTATGACCTGTGCTTTTGTTACATCCTGTATAACTATTATATATTATACAAAATCATCTATACCCATATCTGTAAATCATCCATCTATTTTAAAATTATTATAGCTTTAATAAAATCATTTATGTCCATATAAGACATGCTGTCAGCCTGCTACAAAAATGTACTAAACGTTCGTTTAAT
This sequence comes from Diabrotica virgifera virgifera, assembly GCF_917563875.1. Taxonomy (NCBI): domain Eukaryota; kingdom Metazoa; phylum Arthropoda; class Insecta; order Coleoptera; family Chrysomelidae; genus Diabrotica; species Diabrotica virgifera. The sequence continues at coordinate 249,047,319 of NC_065448.1, read as the reverse complement.
TGCTGAAATAATAAAATAAAATTGAAACAACATCCGAATGACTTCCGGACTTAAATCGTATTGTCAGTTTAGAACATAAATCTTATTATTACAGTTAACAGAAACCAGTTGCTTGTTCAGTTGTGTTAATGAATACCGAGAACAATTCTACAAGATGAAAATGGAAACCTATAGTTTATCTATGAACGAAGGTTCATTGTAAATGTCATTTTTCTAAATAATAATAGGGGTAGTACCATTGTATAACTAGACCAATCTACTTGTGTAGATAAACAATGGTAGTACAAAAACCAAAAAGTCAAACTATCGTGAGACAATATTAATAATCGTATCTATAGTCAATATTTTAATACCAGATGAAAGAAAAAAAGAAGACTGGATGAATGCAGAAATACTTGACATGATGGATGAGAGACGGCTATACAAAGATAAAGATACTACCAAATACCGTGAAACATATAAGAATAAGAGCCGAGGTAAGAAAAACTAAAGAGAATGGTTCTCGGAGAGATACGAAAGACGTACAGCAGGGCTGTATCTTGTCTCCTATTCTCTTTAAACATATACTCGGAAGAAGTATTTAAGACAGCGTTAGGGGAAGAACAGAACAAGTAGGTCGAGGTGGAGGTGTAGGTCGCGGTGGATGCTACTAGTTAAGTCGCGGTCGATGTCGACAGCACATAGCAAGGAGGTCATCTACGCTGTCAGTCGAGCTAGAACCACTATCAAGTGAAGTAGTTTAATGAAATTAGAAGAAATTCAAAAATAAACTGAATACAAAAAAGGGATTATATAAAAAGTATCAACTCAGATAGCGCAGGTAATGACAACTTGGCTTCGAACGGAACAATTACAGGGAAGCATCCTTGTAAGCCGCGCAGTAGACATCCATGTAAAACAAACTCATTTTATTTTCAAAAGCATCGATGTAAACCTCTTGGATGGCATCACGCTAAACCTCCACCGCGACTTACCTGCTCTGTTTGCTTCCATTCATTACAATGTGTTTGTTTTACATGGATGTCGACATCGACCGCGACCGACACCTACACCTCCACCGCGACCTACTTGTTCTGTTCTTACCCTTAGAGGAAAGCACAGAGGGCTTAAAGATAAATGAAGAAATAATTAATAACATGGGGTATGCTTACGAAGCTGTGATTCTCGCGAGTAGTATGGAGGAGCTGAGTTGCCTGATGGGTAAGATACAAAGAACAAGTACACAATACGGACTCAAACTGAACATCACAAAAACCAAATGGATCCTAGTAAGCAAAACCCAACAACACGCAAGACAAAAGACAACTGATTAAAAAATCAAAGAATTGAACACGTGAATTCGTACACTTACTTAGGAACAACAGTTAATTCAGTTAGGATCAAGCGAAGGAAATACGTATAAGAAAAGAAAAAGCAAGAGCGTGGTTCACTAGTATGAAGCAAATTTTTACCTTAACAGCCTCACCCTACCTCTCAAAATCTAACTTCTTAAATGTTATGTATTTCCGGTTTTGTTATATGGAATGGAGGCGTGGACAATGACCGCCACATGAATGGAGAAAATAGAGGCCCTCAAAATGTGGTTCTACCGACGTATATTACGTATACCCCGGACCGAGTACGTGACCAACGAGGAAGTACCTACTGTGCCGGATAAGTAAGGAGAGAATGGTAGGAATAACTATCAAGAAAAGAAAGTTGGAATACTTGAGTACTTGAGTCACGTTATGATGAGGCGCAGCAGTAAATATAGAGTACTTCAGCTAATTATTTAAGTGAAAATAGACATCAGAACTGGTTCAGGGAGGAGAAGACACTTGCGGCAATGATTCGGATTGTCATCTGCCGAACTATTCAGATCTGCCATAAACAAAGTCAGAATAGCCCTGTTAATTACCAACGTTTGGAACGGAAAAGGCACGTGAAGAAGAAGATAATTTATATCTTTCTAATAAGTATCTAGTAATGTAATACTAGTATCTCTGCTAGTATTTCTCGCTAAATTTGTAATACCCACCATAAAATTTTACCATCCCAGAGAACGGCAATTCTCGCCAGTGGTGCACAACTCCCGTACATGCGACACTATTTACACCAAATGTTCGATTTTCTAAATCTGACTGAATTAATAATTGGGCCAAATGCTATCTTAAAGTATAGGAAAAGACTCGCCCATCCAAATGTCAACCACCTATTTGGGTTCAAGGGTGTGGATTTTACGACCCTTCCCATTTATTGTGTGTTTTTCGTTCTCGTCCCCAAAACTCCCAAAAATTTCGAAAATGTATGTCCGACCTTTGCGGCTTCTGATAGTGCTGATTATTACCTTTCCAACGCATGTTTAATTTTTAAAATCGTTTATACCTACCACTCAAAAGTTACCGAGCTAAGAAATTTTATTCAATTTTTATTTAAAAAGGGGAAAATATTTGTATGTATGTATGTATGTATGTGGGTATGTGTGTGTATGTTTGTAGAAAAGTTACACCGATCTGAATTTTTTTTCTGTGTTTCAAGAGGGAGTCAGGGCCGATTCAGAACCGGTGTAGTTTGTGACACCCATAATCCGGCTATAGGACTGGGTAGGTACAAAACAGAAAATTTTTGGGGGCATATATCTTCGGTTCAAGGAAAGACAGGAAAACCGCAAATACACCAAATCAATAGCGTTGAGTTAAGGTTTCAAATGGTGCCTAAGCGGTTATGATCAGACATACACACGGCTCAGTATAGCCGAAAAACTAAAAAACTAAACTTTGAAAATTTTGGTTTTTCGACAATTACTCAAAATTTCAACCTACGAATTGCGCCAATAATTGAACGTTTGTAGTATGACTCTAGTTACGTCTAACGGTGTATTGTATACCTCATATCTGGGAAAATTCGAATTTTTAAGTATAGGCTTTATACGTGTGACCAAATCTATTTCTTATGGGAAAACCGGTTTTTCAAGCTCAATAATTACTGTAATACCTTCAGTTATCATACTTGACCTTGGATGCATCAGATACTACTTGTTAATACTTTCAAACCCATGTTTAGTGATCAAAATAGGTTAAGCCGTTTCGAAGTTATCAAGCTTTAAAGTATAATTCATTTGACCATTATCGCCGAAATGGTTTATGTAGTTGTAATGGTTACGACGCTAAATTTGATTAGGCAATCCGAGTTCATTTACAAGCCGTCTCCCAATATTTTTTTCAATCTATTTCGAATAGAAAAAAATCCAGTGTACATTCGATGGACACTAGATCATTTGAGAGATAATTTTAGAAAGGCGACCATTTATAACGCTTAACGTGGAATCGAGAAACATTGCATTCAACTTCATACATTTAATTTATAAATAACTTTGAAAAACTCCTGATACAAGAATAAAAACCGCTAAACGCCGTAAAGATGAGTGACGCATACAATATTCCAGCTACAAAAGAGCTGACATGAATATTACGTGGCGCAAAAACGTATTTTCATTTTGATGAAAAATAAAACTCTAGTTTTATTTTAAAAGATGTTTCCATAATATTTGCTAAATTTGAAGTAAAACGCACCACAAAAGAGTAACTTTGATAGTGTTTGTATTTTATTAGAATTTGTTAGAATTTTATTTTCCATCAAAATGAAAATATATTTTCACGCCACGTCATATTCATATCAGCTCTTTTGTAGCTGGAATATTGTATGCGCCACTCATTTTTACGGCGTTTAGCGGTTTTTATTCTTATCTGTATTATATTCGTTATACTTGCAAAAGACGATGTGGCTTCCGGTTATTTGTACCTCCTTAAAGAGCAAATTCCGCCCACGGTAAATCAACATTGAATAGAAATAGAATATAGAATTCTAATTCTGGTCATTCTTTTACCATAGATATTACATTACGCAGCTACTAACTATTCTCCGAATAGAGCCCAAAGGCGATTTAACAATTTAACAATGTGTGCGTTCACTTCCTTACTGTTTCCTTTTTGGGACTTCATTGTTTTATGTGTGTGTATGTGTTTTTAAACAGGATGCCAGTCCATTTATAATAATAATATTAATAACTTACTGTTGCTTACCTACTGAAAGTGCATTGAACTTTTTTATTGTTTCAGATCCCTTTCTTAGTTATGTGAGGCAAAAAATCGCCACCGGTAAGTGACCACTCAATAAAGATAAATAATATAATAGTCCTGGATCCCGCGCACCAAAAAAAAGTTTTTTAATAGTAAGCTGAAAAAATAGCTTAACGGTGTCTTTGTCAGAGTCGGACAAACTTTGATGTACGGGAACACTCGAACAGACGAAGTTTTAATTGTGGAACAGGTTTCAGGTTTCGAACGTCAGACTACGAAAATGTTTCATGTATTTTGTCGGACAAAACTTCCAATTGATTTATTACCCTTTCATTAAACTCTCATGCAATCGTATCGGACTTCTTAAAATGCTCAACATACTAGGTTTTTCAATAAGTTTTGCGGTTCGATAAGAAAAACATAATTTTATGACTTGAAATATCCTTTATTATTCAGTGTAGTCTTCCAGAACATCAATACACTTGTTTCAAGGAGATTTCAATTTATCAATTTCATCCCTTAGGGATAATCAGGAAGGACTGCCAAATACGCTTCCACAGCTGTTATATACTCATCATTTGATGAAAAACGCTTTCCACGCATAATTTTTTTAGGTATTGAAAGAAAAGGATGTCGCCAGGAACCAGATCCGATTAATACTGTGGAAGCTCCAAGAACTCGAACTTAACTTCATGGATTTTAGCAATTGGTAAAATGCTCATATGACACGGTGCATTGTTCTGATGAAAACGAATTTTTTTCTTTTGCAAACCGGGTCTTTTTTCACGATGTTTTCCTTCAGCTGGTCTAAAAGGTTACTATAGCATCCAGAATTGATTGTTTTGTCAGTTTGCAAGTAATCCACAAAAAAATTCCTCTAACATCTCAAAAAATGATGCTAGCATCTTTGTGGCCGATTCCTGGACAAAAACTCGTTTTGGAGCTGAAAAACCAGATTCTACCGCTGTTTAACCTCTTGTTTTGATTCAGCATCATGGTAATAGACCAAGGTTCATCCATTGTGATAAATCATCACACAAAATCTACTTTATCCTTTCGGAAACGCCCTAAATATTGCTGAGAAAGTCGCATTAAAGTGTGTTTGGGTTCCGTTGTCAGTAAATGCGGCACCCATGGTGACCACAGCTTTTTGTAACCCAATACTTCGGCCAAAATATTGCTTACACTGCCCAATGTAATGTCTAGGGATTCTACTAAATCACTTTCAATTAGTCGACGAGTTTCCAATACGATATCCTTTGTTTTTTCTACGATTTCTGGTGTTGTTGCTGTTTTTGGGCGTTCCTGACGTGGATCGTCTTCAAGGCTTAAACGACCGTGTTTAAATTGAGCAACTCCCTTTCTACTGTAATAGTTGAAGGCAAAGAGTCCTTATACACTTTCAACATTCGGTCATAAATTTCCTTTGCTTTTAAACCTTCCAAAAATAAAAATTCAATTACTGCAAGATACTTGATTATTTCCATTGTAAAAAATACTGTGACCCATCGATACTAATCGAGAGTTATCAAGTAACTCTATGAGAATACGGTAACGTTATAAATAACATGTAAAGTATACAGTAAAATAGCGTTACCGTATTCTCCTAGGGTTACTTGATAACTCTCTAATAGTCCGTTCTTTAACGGTAAAATATTGCAAAATCTCTAAATTTTAAAGAACCGCTTGGATTGACATGAAATTTGGCATACACATAGCTAACAAGATAAAGAAAAAAAGTGATATTGTGCCGATATGTGCTTTTGCCCTGGGGGTGGTTTTCATCCCCTCTTGGGGGTGAAAAAATATTCGTCCAAAGAAAGTCAGGAAATGGATAAACTGGCTCATTTTAAGTAACTTTTGTTCTATAGAGTTTTTTAACGAAGTCAATACTTTTCGAGCTATTTGGCAGTGAATATGTTCATTTTTTCAACAAAATAACAACGCTTTTAGACGGTTTTTCGCAAATAACTCAAATAGTAAGTATTTTGTCGAAAAAACATTCTTAACAAAAATATAGCCTGTAAAGAATTTTAAAAAATGGTGTATACATCACGTCTCTACACCTAGTAGAAGCAGAGTTATAGCTAATGAAAAATAGTTTCATATTCGTCAAATTCCAAATGGAATACTTTAACGTGAAAAAACCAAAAATGAAGCACATTTCGGGGAAAACTTTATTTTTGTTTTATAAAAAAATTTTTAGCATCAAAATTAAACAAGTTACGCTCAAAATAAAGTTAGTCCCTTTTGGTTTTGGTAAAAAAATCGAGAAAATCACCCCCTAATAAATATCTTAAATGAACTTAACCGTTACGACTTCACAAGTTTCTTGACTCGTATATATATTGTTTATATGATCTGTAAGTTTCATCAGTTCAAAGTCCTTATTATTGAAAGGGCTGTAGTTAAAAGGGGTTGAACGAGTCACTGATCACGAATGTATGCAAATTTAGAAACACCAAATCTTAATCAATTTTTGTCTAACAGAAAAACAAAAATTACATGATATTCAGAAAAGCAAATCTGACTTTTTCTGTTTTTCTAGATTTTTGGTATCTCTAACAATTTTTAAGTTATTTTGAAAAAAATCATATTTTTCAAAATTTAAATTTTTAAAAATTTTACTTTGAAACCAAATTTTTTCAAAAATAAGCACTTTGAATCGATGAAACTTACAGATCATATAAACACAATATAAATAAAGTAACTTGTGGAGCGGTAACGATTAATTTCATTTAAGTTGCTAATTAGGGGGTGGTCTTCCCGATTTTTTGTTGCAAAAACAAAAGGGACCAAATTTATTTTGAACGTAACTTGCTTAAATTTAATGCTAGAAACTTTTTGTAAAAACGGAAATAAAGCTTTTTTTAAACACTTTAAAAAAGTTTTAATGAGTTTTCCCCAAAAAGTGCTTAATTTTTTGAATATTTCACGTCGAAATATTCTATTTGAAATTTGGTGAATATGAATCTATTTTTCATTGCCTATAACTCTGGTTCTGCAAGATCCAGAGACCTAAAGCGTACACCATTTTTTTTTTTACTTTTTTATAGGCTATATTTTTGCTAAGAACATTTTTTTCGACAAAATACTTACTTTTTGAGTTATTTGCGAAAAACCGTCTAAAAATGTGGTTATTTTGTTGAAAAATGAACAAATTCACTCGCAAATAACTCGAAAAGTGTTGACTTGGCGTAAAAGCTCTATAGAACAAAAGTTACTTAAAATTAGTCAGTTTACCCATTTCCGGATTTATTTTGGACATATATTTTTTCACCCCCAAGAGGGGGTGAAAGTCACCCCCAGGGCAAAAGCACACATCGGCACAATATCACTTTTTTTCTTTGACATGTAAGCTATACGTATGCCAAATTTCATGTCAATCCAAGCGGTTCTTTAAAATTTAGAGCAAAAACCGTGAAAGAATGGACTATAAATGGTTTTTAAAAAAATAATGAATTGACAGATCGCAATAAAACTTCACATACTACGTTCATATGAAGAGTGTACCAACAAAACAAAAAAAAATTAGGCTAGTAACAACGCCCTCTCTTATCGAACCCCAAAACTTATTGAACAACCTAGTAGTTGTCGGACAAATATTTTTTCATATAAAAATTCACAAGGAAAAAGTTTTCCTGTGGTTGGCTGTATACCATGTAATACAAAAAACGGTAAAATCCTGTATAAAAGGTATATTTTTTTTAATATATCTATTTTAATTATATATTTTTTTTACATATTTAAATATACCTTTTATACAGGATTTTACTGATTTTTTCATATATTATTATTATATAAAGTTTGCTATTGAATAAACTTAAAAACAACCTGCTAGTTTTCACAATCATAAACTTGTCAGGATGACAAGTTCCACAATTAAAGTCACGTTTCACAATTAAAACTTCCCCTGTTTCAGTGTTCCCATACATCAAAGTTTGTCCGACTAGATACCGTTAAGCTATTAACAAATTTTCAGCTTACACAGACCTTTTTTTGATACGCGCGATCCAGGCCTATAAATTTATTAGACCAGGATATTTAGAACCAAAAACACCGGAATAAATCGATTTTAAATTAATACAGCACCTATCGACTTGCAACTTTTTGCATTGTGTTCAGGCCCACGTCAGGAAAAAAGTATATAATAGAAAAATGGATGTAAATGCATAATTGCATTTTAAAGTGCATAAAATGAGTGTGAGACTATGCAACTTATAAACAAGACCTGCATATGATTTGCATGTATTACGGATATTCTTTAAAAATGTTTGCATATTTGCGCCAATTTTGTGCATATATATACACTTGTTTGCTCTGTTTTTGTTGCATATATTCCGGTCTATGATAATAATTATAACTGTGAAGGATTTTATACATGTTTGTTCTTTATTTCAAAGGGATACTATATTGGTTCATGTTGTTTATGATTATTTATGTTACCAGACTAAAAGCACGAAAGCATGAATATTGTACCGTAGGTAAATCGCTACATTGACCTTGAAATTTTCGTTTTATCCTTACGGAAAATCGGCAGTTGTGACAATTTTGACTAATGAGATGAAAAATCCATTAATTCCTTTCTATTACTTCGGACATAGGCTCACCACTATAACCTTCTTTAAATAATTTAGCTACTATTACTGGATATTTTATGAAACATCTTAACAAAATCTGCATAATTGTCCAACAGGGTGTACAAAATTTTCAACGAAAACTTTTCGTTTATAAATTTGCAAAAGTCTGTGTGTTATTGCATTGCCGCTCCTGCAATACTTAGAGCAGGTGTATCGATGGATTCTTATGTAGTTTTGCCTTCTGAATCCAAATCTGAAAACGGCATTTCGATATCTCTAACCGTCTTCGAGATAATCGACCTCAAAGTCTAAAATGTGACGTCACAATCCGGTTATTTCCTACCGACGACGCACTAAACGTCAGCTTAAATGGTTGATTAGGAAGTAGGCTACTTTTTTAATCTCAATTTGTTCAGCAAAGCATAGTTTATTTACATTTGAGTTTGACACTTCGTGAATGTCAAACTAAATTTTAAATTAGTATTAATAAAACATCAACGACATTTGATAGTGAATTTAATTATTATATAAAATAAATAAGATGTTCAAAAATACAATTTGAGTATATTTTAAAAGCAATAATTTATTAAGTAGGTATATATTTACGAGTATACGGCCTACCCTTTATAATAAATGGAGTGTTCCATTTGTTATGAAATTAAAATAAAGGGTGTTCAGAAACTCTACCGACAAACTGAGGTTCCTTAGATAATTTTAAGACAATTTAATCCAGTTCATCTAGTCCGAAAATGCTTCCTAAAGAAGCTAGAGTTATTTGAAGATGGCGTCTGGTAATTAGTTTATCTTAAATATCTCCAAAACGCTTCTATTTAGAACAACTAAAATTGGTACACATATTTATCTTCCAGGGATAAATCGATTTCATTGATTTCAAATTTCTAGTACCGGTCATAGGCGTCCGTTTGGGCAGGGCATCAGTTATATTATCGCATAACTTTTTTGTTTTAAATTTTTAAGCACTTTTGAGTCTGGATTATTAAAATATAAGGTATTATAGTACTAAAAGGTACTCTTACTTTAAGTCGATAGGATACACCGTTTTCTAGAAAAATCGATTTGAAAATTTTTCTTTGTTGGGATATCAAAAAAATTCAATAAAAAAAATATTTAGAAAAACCAAAATTGGTACATTTATTTATATTCCAGAGATGAATCGATTTTATTAATTGTGAATTTCTAGTACCGGTCTAAGCGTCCGTTTTGGGTAAATCAACGGTTATTTTTTTATCGCATACCTTTTTTGTCTTTAATTTTTAAGGATTTTTGACACTAGATTATTAAATTATGAGGTATTCTAGTATTAAAAGTTACTTTTGCTTGAAGTTGGTAAAATACACCGTTTTTTTTTTAATTTTCAAAAAAAAATTTCAAATTCAGGAAACGAAAAATTTTAAAATTGATTTTCTTAGAAAACGGTGTGTCCTACCCACTTAAAGCAAGAGTACCTTTTAGTACTAGAATACCTCACAATTTAATAATCCAGTATCAAAAGTGCTTAAAAGTTAAAGACAAAAAAGTTATGCGATAAAATAACCGTTGCCCCACCCAAAACCACCACCCAAAGTCACCATAGATGGAATCGATTTATCTCTGGAAGATAAATATGTGTACGAAATTTTCGTTTTTTCTAACTAAAAGCGTTCTGGAAGTATTTAAGAAAAACTAATTACAAGACGCCATCTTCAAAGAGCTCTAACTCCCTTAGGAAGCATTTTCGGACTAGGTGAATGTGGTTAAATTCTCTTAAAATTATCTGAGGAATCTCCTGTCTTCGTTTGTCGGTAGAGTTTCTGGACACCTTGTATAGTCGGTTCGCTAAACTCGACACAACTGGCTAGTGATTTTAATAGGTAATTCTTTTGTTTTTGCGAATTTTGCCGAAATTGGCAAAATTACTAATTATTTAGTAATTATTAACTAGGTGATTAGTAATTATTTTTTTTGCCAAATTGGCAAAATTATTGACTAAAATCACTTGCCAGTTGTGTCTGAGTTTAGCTAACCGACAGTATATGAAATAATATTGTTTGTTATAAAAAATTATGGTCTGATATGTGCAATTCTAATGGAAAAAAATATTTGAAGATTTTTCTCAAATTATGGATACCAACATTTTCATTTATAGCTCTTTTATTTTTAATTTGACGAAGGAAAGTTATTCTTCATAAAAAGCTATTCATGTTCTAAGATTTCTGATGCAACCAACATATTATATAAAGTTTTATTAATTTTATACGAGGTATATAAAAATATAAATTTAGATCAAGAGTAAACTAACTTTATAGTTCATAACATTTAAATTAGAATGATATAATTGCACATTAAAACATAATTATTAATTCTAAACTACTTTTCATGTTAGCAATTTTCCATATTACGAATTAAAATACGTATTGTAAATAAACAAAGTTTTCGTTAAAATAATGATCGCATTTTCAGCTTGTTTTTTATTAAATTAATTTACACAAAAAGAAGAATGTAAGCAATTTATTTATTTCAATATACATTGCTTTTCGCTTAAATTCAATGTTCAAACTGCTAAGAGACATATGGGTGGCAGTTTTAACATTGAATTTAAGCGAAAAACAATGTTTATTTGTCAAATAAACATTTCTTTCTGTTTTCTGACAGAACTTAAATGTATTTTGAAATAAATGAGTTAGATACATTCTTCTTTTTGTCTCAATTAATTTAATTTAAAAAATGACAGAAGAAAATGTAACGTACAGTGTATAAGTGAATGGACGCCAAAAGAATGGAATAACCACGTAAGCAGCCACGTGTGGTGAAAATACCAAGAGATCAATCACCAATCAGTAGAAGAAGTGTTGGCTGATCACTCAAAAGATGGAGTGACAACCTTCCATAGAGGTATCAATCCGCCAATGAACAAGCAGAATTGCCTATAAAAGACGAAGAAGACTTAATAGTCAAAAAGCAAATTTTATTACTATTCAATATTCTATTTATTTATTCTTGATCGGGCATATAGGTAAAGTGATTTAAGGTGTGGACACAAGTAATTTAAATTCATTAAAATCGCGATACAACTATTTTGATAAATGGTGGTACTTCTCATAAAAGTTTTGAGTACCGATTCAGCATAAGTACGCAGTTTGTACACAGCGAGCGGGTACCACCTAGTGAGAGTTTTATTGCGTTTGTAAATAAATGTCTTGATTAATGCATGATATAAACAATGTTGAGTAACCACAGACGTGTGCTTTCATTGTTATAATTGACGGAACGACATGCTTTAAGGAACTTTATTCATAATAATTGTGTTAAATGTTGACCTTGTTAAATGTTTTATTTTGCTTTTTGTTAATATGATTCTCAAACTGTTGTATATATTAATAAGCGAGTCTTCTACAGCTGGCGCCTCTTCTCGCATCCTAATTTCCAGCGTTTTCTGTCGAAGGAATCTTCAGATTTTAGATATCTGGCGGTCATTGCATCTTCGACATCTTCTCTCCAGGATCGTCTGGTCTATCTCGTTTTCTTCTAGCGGGAGGAGTCCATTTTTCTATTTTTTGGTCATCTATTTCCAGGCATTATGTGAAGGTGTCCATACCAGTTAAGTCTTTTGCCTTCGATTGTGTCTATTATGTCTAGATCAATTTCTATTTCTCTCCTAATATCTTCGATTCTCACCATATCAAGTCTAGTGAGCCGTCAACATCGTCTCCAATAATTCATTCCCATGGCCTTCATTTTTGATTTGTTTCTTTGGTTATAACTTTAAAAGTATTCACTTCCGAGAAAAGTTGCACTAACGTTAAAGTTGAGTAATTAAATTTCCTACAATATACGATTGGTTAGAAATTTTAAAAATTGTCACCCTTGTTGCAAATTAGCAATAATTGCGAAAAAAGCATAAAAAAAAGTAGGTATTCGCATTTTACGTTTTTCAACTATTTATGCTACACTTAGGACCTTCATATTTTACCGAGAAAAGCTGTATGATACAATAAAACAATACTGTAAATTTTATTAAGATCGGTTCAATAGATTTTGCAAAATAAATTTTGCATTCCAGCTTTCGCAAAAAAATTCATTTTTTCAAAATGTTTCAGGACTGAAAATAAAGCAGATAGCAAGTTGAATTTTTTTACATATAGAAGAGTACAATTCCTTTCATTTGCAATTTGCAAAATTAAAATCGGTTATCTACCACGGCGTCAGGAATTTTTTTAAATAAACATTAATTTTTGGTGCTACGCGCAGGGCAGCGGTGTTCGATTCACACAAGTTGATTTCCACCAAAATTTCTTCCAATCTTTATCTAATATATTATTTTCTTGCTCTATATTTTGTTGTACTTTAATATTTTAATTCCACAAAAATCAAATTAATTTGATTATTGTTTGTGAAATATTGTTCAAACAATTTTATATGTTTAAAAATAATAAACTTTTATTCTCTAAGTTAAAATATATAAACAAAGAAAGTTTTTGCTAAAAAAAGTGTTATTTCGAAGGACAGAGTATGTGTTTTTACTTTGCAATAAACAAATTTATTTATTTATATCTATGTACTAAAAAATTAAAATTTATCAATCATTATCAAAGGACATTGGAATGCCCAATCAGAGCAAACGTGTCCGCTGTCCTGCGCGTAGCACCAAAAATTAATGTTTATTTAAAAAAATTATTGATGTCGTGGTAGTTAACTGATTTTAATTTTGCAAATTGCAAATGAGAGGTGCAGTATTCTTCTATATGTAAAAAAATATTCAACTTGCTGTCTGCTTTATTTTCAGTCCTGTAAGCTTTTGAAAAAATGAATTTCTTTTGCGAAAGCTGGATTGCAAAATTTATTTTGCAACATCTGTTAAACCGATGCTAATGAAATTTACAGTATTGTTTTATTGCATCATGAAGATTTTCTGGGTGAAATATAAAAGTTCTAGGTGTAGCATAAATGGTTGAAAAACGTAAAATGCGAATACTTGTTTTTTTATGGTTTTTCGCAATTATTGCTATTTTGTAACAAGGATGACAATTTTTAAAATTTTTAACCAATCCCATATTGTAGGAAATTTAATTATGCAACTTTTATGTCAGTACAACTTTTCTCGGAAATGAATACTTTTAAAGTTATAATCAAAAAACTAAGAAAAAAATCGAATTATTCCTTCATTTTTTGATATTTTGATTATTTAAACAATGTTCCGGACCTATTTGAGTGGGAGGATAAGTCAAATATTATTATATGAGTTATTTTCAAGCAATTTCTGCAAAAAAATATGAGTCAACTCTCAACATCCAAATGTATATAAATTTTTACAGATGGGTTCTGGTCTAAGTGGATCAATATGGAATATCAGAAGGGGGTAGTGTCAATATCACCTCGCCAGGCATGTCGCTAGTTTTTGTTTTTCAGTATGCGATGGTCGTAGCAATCTGCCTGGCAAGGTGCGATGCTTCACTTCAGTCGAACTATTTTTGTTTCTAGAACAGGGTTGTCCAACTGGCGGCCCGCGGGCCGCATCCGGCCCGCGAGGCTATTTGTTGTGGCCCACGTAAGATTTTCGAAAAGCATATATTTTCTTTAAATGCTGCCACTGTGAAAAAAGATTTTTTAATTTATATTTTATGGTTTAGCAATGTTTTTACATCACAAGTACTGTACCGCGTGCCGCTTCGCGGACGTGTAACGAACACAATCGTCCTCCACCACTATGAGAACTGCACTGATTATTGCGCATCACAGTTCACGCAGGCCACACCTCCCACTGCTTACCATCCGTCGCCAGCCGCCATCGTGCCAGTGTGCTACTGACACGTAGGCTAGTCGGCTAATCTATTACGTTGCTAGTGAACAGTGAACTTGATTAATTCTTTGTCTTGATTCCTCTTATACAATAATGAGTGTGAAACCAGTAAAACGGAAAATTGATAGTGAGAACAGAATTTACAAAGAAAGTTGGGAGAGTGATTACTTGATTGCTAACAATAATGGAAAATTGCAGTGCTTAGTGTGCATGAATGTCGTTTCAGTGCCTAAAGAATATAATGTGAGAAGACATTACACAACAGTGCATGAAAATAAGTATGCTACGTACACAAATGAAAGTCGGCGTGCCCTAGTTGCAGATTTGAAGAAAAAGCTTAAACAGCCAACTGGTATGTTCAGTAAAATATTACACTCTCAAACGCATTCTTTGCATGCATCTTATGCCGTGTCGCTTGAGCTGGCAAAGGCAAAAAAACCTTTCACTGATGGCAATTTGATAAAAAAATGTGCTGTTGAAATGGCCAAAGCTTTCGGTGATTCTAAAATAGCGGAGAAATTTGAATCAGTGCCACTTTCACATCAAACCATACAAAGAAGGATTGTTGCTATGGGTGAGGAAGTAGAAAAATCTATGCTTAGCCTGGTTAAGAAAAATTCATATTTCTCACTTTGTTTGGATGAAAGCACTGATCAAACCGATGTTAGTCAGCTGTTAATATTTGTGCGCACTACTTTTGATGATTTTACCAGTAAAGAGGAGTTATTTGATATTTGTCCTCTTTATGGAACAACAAAAGGAAAAGACATCTATGAGGCTGTGAAGAAAACAGTTGACAGAATTGGAGGCTTTGATAAATGTTCAGCCATAGCAACAGACGGGGCCCCATCAATGACAGGTAAAAAAATTGAATTAGTAGGTCTGCTTCGAGAGAATGGTGTCACTTGCCCAATAATTCATTGTATTATACATCAGGGAGCTTTATGTGGAAAATCAGTCAAGGAAGATCAAGTTTTCCAAACCGTGATTAAGATTATAAATATGATTAGAGATGGAAATCGATATCTTTTACACAGGCAACTTCAGCAGTTTTTAGTGGAAACAGAGGCTGAGTATGGAGACATGCTAATGTACAACAATGTAAGGTGGCTGAGTGCAGGAAAGTGCATGGAACGATTTTTTGCCATAAGAAAGGAAATCCCTGCATTCCTCAACAAATACGTTTCATCTGACACAACTGAACTGGAAGAGAAGTTTAAGGATCCAGAATTCTTAAGACAGTTAGCTTTTATAACAGAACTGACTAATCATCTTAACATGTTAAACTTGAGTCTTCAAGTTAGAAACCAGACGGTTTCAGATTTGATCGGAATGATAAACGGATTCCGGAATAAGCTGAACGTGTTTAAACGTGCTTTGGAAAAGAACAACCTGACACACTTCCCTAGCTGTCTGCAAATAGCAGAAGAATTCAACGGTGAGGAAAATATTGAGTTTTCATCCTGCATTTCACAAATTCAACAAGTTATTGATGAATTCAATACAAGATTTGAAAAAATTGAAAGTCTCAAAAGCAGTGTACTACTTTATAATAACCCTCTTGGAGCAACCATTGATGATCAACCACCCAACTTACAACTTGAGTTATGTGATCTTCAAGCAGACATGTTCCTAATCACCAGACAAGAAAAGGGACCTGAATTTTTCAAATTACTGTCAAAGGAGAAATTCCCAAACCTGCGAGATTTTGGACTGAAAATGACGTCAATGTTCGGAAGCACATATACATGTGAAAGTGCCTTTTCCTCCATGAAATACATAAAAAACAAAAACAGAAGCAACCTTACCGATTCTTCCTTACGTCATCTTATGAGACTGTCTACAACTGAACTGGAGGTGGACATTTCTTCATTGGTGGATGAAACCGATCGACCACAGGCCTCACACTAATTGGATACATATTTTTCGTTGCTTTTGCAATGTTTGTCTTGATTATTGAAAAGTGTTATCAATAAATTTTCCGTTTATAAAATGTAGTTGTTGAGCAATAAAAGAAATAATACTCTTTTTTGTTTTAATTATTTTTATACCTTAATTTATTTTGTTATTACTTGTAAAAATTATTATATGGCCCGCGACAACATCAAAGGTTTTAGTTTTGGCCCTTGAGGCATTGCAAGTTGGACACCCCTGTTCTAGAATGTGATTTATTTTATGGCCTGCCTTTTTGTTTACACCCTGTATATCTTGGTTGTTCTAAATACAAAACATTGGTCGTTTGTTTAATAGTTTTGAAAAAAAAATTAGGATTTATAATAAATTAAGGTTTATATGAAGTTTACATTTTTCTGGTTGTTTATATTTCTTGTTTCTAGTTATGTAATAATACCAACAATGTTAAAAATAGACAAGGTGTCTTATTCGTTTATGTAAAAGTGAATGGTGAATATTTATTCATAGACAAAACAAATAACTATAATATAATTAAATTAGAATGAGATAAAATCTGCATTTGTCGAATTAATGTTATTAATGTTTTTTATCGATGAATATCTTTCTTATGACTTACTCTATTGCTAATCACGTGCAGCGGTTTTATTTAAAATTGACTTTGATTAATTTTAACAATATTCTATTGTTAAATGTCTATTATTTATCAAAAAATGACCTAATGCTTTTTTTGTTAATATTTTTTTAAATAAATATCAAGTGGTATCGTTCCAAAAAAAGCAAATGAGAATTAAAAAAATCTACAAGGATACAGCCGTATAGCCCAATGTGTTATTAATTTCGTATGTAGTGATAATAAAAGGTCTGGATGGTAATTCTGTATATTCTAATATACAGTTCTCCAAAAATTAGTGGAACAATTTTTGAAGACCTGTTTCTTCTCTTACAAATAGGTATTCTTTTTCTGTTTTAAGTTTCTGATTATCTCGAAGTCGAAGCTATTGTCTTCTTCACTGTAAGTAGCTCTATGTTGCTGCAGTTGGACAATTCATTCACTTAACTTACCTTAGTACAAATGTGCACATAAATAAAGTTATAGCTATAGCCCTTTGAATTTACAAAATGAAAATCGGTTGTTTCCAATCTATCGAAAACTGTGAGATTTTTTATTGAAAATGGACATGTGACATACTTATGGCAGGAACATCTTTAAAAAAAATTAACAGTGAAATTTGTGCACCACATAAAAATTATATGGAGGTTTTATTCCTTTAAACACTCCAAAATATTTGTGTAGGTTTAAATTAAATTATTATTGTGGTACCATTAGTTAACACATAGTTTTTATACCTTCTTTGCCTCTTAGTAGTTTCTCGATAAGCCAGTTACCAAAATCCAACACACATTTTTACATGGTAAAATATATTTTCGATATATTGGAAAAATCGATTTTCATTTTTTAACTTCAAAAGGCTATAACTTTTTTTATGTTGTACTAAGGAGTCAGGTTTAATCGAACTATTTTTGGTCCCAGAATATGTGATTTAATTTATAGTCTGCATTTTTGTTACACCCTGTGCATTATGCGTGTTTTATTATCTATAGTAAAACATTCGGTACAACATAAAGAATTGATGAATGATAACGGGAACCATCTAATAAATGGAACCAATGTCGAAATAGGGTACAAATATTCATATCTTGGAAAAATGAGTAACTCCAAAAATGATTTCTTCCAGGAAATCAAAATCAGAATAAAAAAGCTGAAAATGCGAGCATTATCATAACGAAAACTTTTTTGCTATCATGAAAAGTTGTTTAGAATTAAAAATTACGTTTTAATGTGCAATTATATCATTATAATTTAAATGTTGTGAACTATAAAGGTACTTTACTCTTGATCGAAATTCATATTTTTTATATACCTCGTATAAAATTAATAAAATTTGATATATGATGGTTGCATCATAAATCTTAGACCATGAACAGCTTTTTATGATGAATAACTTTTCTTCGTCAAATTAAAAGTAAAAGTGTTATAAATGAAAATGTTGTTGGTATCCATAATTTGAGAAAAATCTTCAAATATTTTTTTCCATTAGAAGGATATAATTGCACATATCAGACCAGTTCTGGCTAGTTCTTTTAGTCAGTAATTTTACCAATTTGGCAAAAAAAATTACTAAACAGTTAATAATTACTAAATAATTAGTAATTTTGGCAAAATTTGCAAAAAATAAAAAAATTACATACTAAAATCACTAGCCAGTTGTATCTGAGTTTAGCGAACCAACTATAATAACAATTCTCATGTCATAACAAATGGAACAGTCCATTTATCATTAGGTACTCCCATTAAAGCGGAAGCCGTATACTCGTATAAACCTTCTTAAAATTGTTAATAAATTATTGCTTTCAAAATATACTCAAATTGTATTTTTGAGCATCTTATTTATTTTATATAATAATTAAATTTACTATCAAATGTCATTGATATTTAATTAATACTAAATTAAAAATTTAGTTTGACATTCACGAAGTGTCAAACTCAAATGTAAATAACCTATGCTTTGCTTAACAAATTCAGATTAAAAAACTACCTACTTACTATTCAGCAACGATTTCAGCTGACGTTTAGTGTGTCGGCAGAAAATATAAGGATTGTGACGTCACATGTTAGACTTTGAGGTTGATTATCTCGAAGACGGTTAGAGATATCGAAATGCCGTTTTAAGATTTGGATTCAGAAGACAAAACTACAAAAGAATCCATCAATAAATCTGTTCTAAGTATTGCAGGAGCAGCAACGCAATAACACACAGATTTTGCGAATTTATAAACGAAAAGTTTTCGTTGAAAATTATAGAAAATTTCAAGAAAATGAGAAGATTGCTCTGCACAAGAGATTTAAAGTTGTAGCCAAGAGTCAGGTTAGCTAGGTGCTACGTCTTCTCGACTTAGTGTTATGGAATGGAAGCTTAGGCTGTGGTCTCCAATAGACGCTGTAGGCTGCGTACAACGTCAAGTATAGTTTCCACCAGAGGAACATGAAGGAACTTTTGTGTTTCTGTTGCGTGTTGCTTAAAAATGTTTCGCAAAGTTCCTCAAAGTTCCTAAAGTGTTTCTTCTTGTTTCGACAACAAATGTTGCATGTTTGCGATTGTTGGTGGTTTCCAGTTTTAGCGGTAAACTTCAAAAGAAATACGGCAACAACAGGCAACATAAACATATTGTTGTCTGAGTGGAAACAGATACAGCAACTTGTAGTGACTTGTTTTTGTCTAGTGCAGCTCGACGGCGAACGTGGAATAATTTATAGTCGGTCGGACGTGTGAAAAAATATAAAAATGCCGTTCATGTGGACACATGAGTTAGTACTCGAATTAATCGAAAACTATAAGCTTTGTGAGTGTTTATGGAATACAAAGCACGCCCAGTATAAATGTAGAAATGCGAAACACGATGCTTGGACAACATTGGCAGAAAAAACAGGCTCAAATATAGAAGAAGTGAAAAGAAAAATGAAAAATGTTATTGCACAATTCTATAGAGAAAGAAAAAAATATCGTACGTTAAAAAAGTCGGGAACCGGCGCCGTATTTATTTCAAAGTGGTTTGCTTATGAAGTCTTGTTGTTTCTTGCGGGCAGGAACAAAGTTAGAAAATGTACTGAAAAAGGAATAACTACAAGTGAGGTACGTATTTTTTTTGTTTTATTTGTAATTTTTATACAAAGTTAAAAATTATTTTGCCATGGAACCATTCCTTCGGGTGACATAAAATATTGAGCAAATTCATCTCGAACTTGTTTAGCTTCCAACGTTGAATTACGTGCTTGTTTTTGCAGTGATGCAAACATATTGTTGTTTATTTCGTTTCTCCAAGAACCTGGGATCCTTTCGCCCGTATCTTTGTCTTCTGAATCAAAGGTGCCAGGAGGTGAGTATGACTTTCGGGAATGTAAACTGCTTCTCAGAAAATTATGGAGATATACACATGCAGCAACAACTAATTCCACTCTGTCGGGTTCAAGTAGCATGGGTTTTCTTAATACCCTGAACCTAGCAGACATGATTCCAAAAACGTTCTCAGAAATACGCCTAGCGCGTGACAAGCGGTAATTAAAAATTCGTTTTGAGGAACCTTTCTCTTGAGTGCCAGAGTAAGGTTTCAATAAGTTTGGTGATAGGGGAAAAGCGTCATCTCCTAGAAAAACAAACGGAACAGCTTTTGTTCTTCCTGGCAATGGTTCTAATTCAGGCAAATTGAGCGTGTTTTGATATAACATTTTTTTGAAATGAGTACTGTCAAACACTCCACCGTCGGATATACGACCTTGGCTGCCCACATTAAGATACATCACCTCATAATTTGCGTTGGCCACAATAAATAACACCACACTGAAGAAGGACTTATAATTATAAAATTCACTGCCACTATGTTTTGGTGCTTGTATCATAATGTGTTTGCTATCCATAACCCCGGCACATTTAGGAAAATTCCAAAGATTAGCGAATTGATGTCCCGTAATAAGCCACTCCTCTCTACTCTGAGGCATCTGAAAAATAAAAAACCGGTAAATTTGTTTAATCAAAACTTCTCTCGCTTTAAATATAATTTGTATTTCATATTAAAAGAGTAAGAAGTAAAAATATATTTTTAATTTTCAGGGTGAAGATGATGGGTCAGACAGCAGTGCAACGGACAGCGGGGAAGTTGAATCGCAAGATTCCAATATAGCAGACGAGGCAGATGCAGTAACTGATTCTTCTTTTATTGTTGGAGAGGCGAACAATGACGTCGACACTCTGAACAAAACTGTTGCTGCTATTACTGAAACACCTACAAAGCCTAATGAAAACAGAACCAGATCTCCAACGCCTTCCACAAGCAGCACTACAAAAAGTAAACAGGGACCTAGGCTCTTTAAAAGTCCAAAAACAATGAAGAAAAGACAAGCTGATGTGACAACTGACGAACGACAGGAAGAGGCATATGTATTGCTGAAGCAGCTACAAAATAAAAAGCCACGTAATCGGTTCCAAATTTTCGGCGAACTAGTTGCCTGTAAAATCGAAAATCTTCAAAATGAAAACGCTAAAAACACGGTAGAGCATTTGATCTCTAATATTTTGTATGACGCATCTATGGGTAAATACGATCGGCCATTTCCATGTTATCAAAGTTGGCATACACCTTCGGCCAATAACAACACAGCAAGATATTATTCAGATAACCAGAACTATTACTCATCCAGTACCAATGATTCTGTAACATCACCAGCCTCAACAACACACACACCTATGCCATCCCCAAATAGCTCTTGTTATGAAACTAACTATCTTCCCCAAACAGAGACAAACAATTCGACACTCTCAAAAGAAAAGCAGCCTTGTAGAAATCTTCAAGAATCATCTATATCTGATGCGATACGTCTGGCCATGTCAGATGCAGGACTTGATGTAAATTACTGATAAAATATTATTTGTTAAAAAGAATATCTCTTTAATTTTTTAATTAGATTTTTTAAATTTTTTATTTAGAATTTAAATAGAATATCTTGTTAATTTTTTTCTCACACTTCAAAAAATTGGTTTTTATTAAAATTTAATAAAATGTCTACTACTAATTACATTATGTCATTTGATTGAAAAGCTGTATATCTACCGAGGTATCTACTTACCTTAAGTTTATCCTTCAGAACTTCAGCGATTACTTTACATACTTCTGGTATAATTCTACTAATTGATGATACCGAAATTTTGAACAAGTAGATCAAGGAATGGTAAGAATCGCCTGTTGCAAGGAATCGCAGTGTGAGCAGTAGTCGTTCCATTGGTGAAATGGCTTGTCTATAATTTGTATCTTCTTTCTGTATTTTGGGGGCAATTTGACATAATAACCATTCAAAATCGGTGCTGGACATTCGTAAAAAAATTTTGACACTACCATTATTTTTATTATTTCCTATGTATACATCGTCTTTTTTTAATACATTGAGTAGATGCATGCCACCATATTCACTTCTATCACAGAGACTTGGTTTCACCCAACATTTGTGCTTTCTTTTTTGCCGACAACACTATATAGGCTGCCGCTGCTGCAGCTATTTCATCATCTTGATCCATGTTTACCAACCGCGGTGGAAACACTAAGTTGCTCTCTCTCAGTTATCAGAAACGACCGGAAACAAAAAGTTCTGTCAGTGGAAATAAAAAGTTTACATTTGTTGCTAATAAGTTCCTAAATTTACAAATAAGAAGAAACACAGGCAACAAAAATGTTGCTACATGTTGCTATTTGTTCCTCCGGTGGAAACAATGCTTCACGCCGGAGGAAAATTGTTCATTTTCGTTATTTTTAATAAACTTTGAAGGACAAAAACTCTTTTACAACAGGAAATAGTTAAAAAAAGGGTAATTCTAAAACAAATTCAAATTACGGTGTGAATTGAAGTGGCCACCGACTTAGCCGGTGGTATCCAATAGACGCCGTAGGCTGCGTATAGCGTGTATTGGAGACCATCGACTAAGAGCTTGAATGCGACATAAGATGTGTATTAACCGAGAAGGCGAATTGGGTATCCTGAGACCAACAAAAACTGGGACCGTTAATTTAATGAATTATGGAAAAACCACTTAATAGATAATGGTTGTGAAGCATTGTCAATTGGACCAGTGCAAAACTTTAGATAAAACCGGTAGATACATTTAGAAAGAACGTTTTAAACTTATTTCCTTCGCAGTACAAGAATTCTTCCAAAATTATATTAAAAACATACAAAGATGCATTTTTTATCTTGACCAAAAATAAATCTGTTTTTTTTCATAAATGTTTATTTTTATTTTACTCGTAATAACAGGAAACTACGCAATGTAAAATCTGCAGAAGCTACGCTAAAGATAATAATTGGTAATTAGTTAATTGGTCATATAATTGATTATTCAACTTATAAATAGCAATATCTCGTAATGATAGACTTCGGAATAGAGAATCTTCGCAAAGAATTAAATATACTTAATAATATAATGGGTTAAATATTATGTTTATATGGGATTAAGCTTGTAAACAGTTTCAGAAATAATATAATTAGTCATATAACTGAGTTTTTATGTTACTAATTACAACTTTGAATAATAAACATAAGACAATATGAAATTAAAATTGTTAAAACCATTAGTTTTAGTGATGGTGGATCCCGAAAAATGATATTTCTTACTATTACTATTCTTGAAATCCTAATGATTCAGATAAAATTCAGAGGAGTACCTACACCTGTTCCATGTATTTTTGTATACATGTATTTGCAAATAAATATATATTGCAAATGTATTATTTTTGGTAGTGGCTACGGTTACGAGAATTTTTGTATCCACTTTTGCAGTGGCGGTTTCTCCAAAGTGCACATGTGCACGTGAACCCCCAAAATTATTTTCAGACCAACATTCATATATGTAATATTTATCATTCTATAAATAACATTTTAATCTAACTATACAGTAATTGAAATTTGAAATAACAGATCCAAGGAGTTTATAAGTATCTAATAGGTAACATTTAATTATTTTTTATTCTATTTCAAAGGAGAAAGTTCACGGATGCGAGGCCTTAGACAGAACCCCGCGTTCACCGCTCTCACAGTGGTTCCTATACCAATGACTTTTCATACGACAAAATACAACTCACCACCCACCCCGCTACCCGCTATAGCCCACAAGTTTAGATGGCCACAGGATCACAATCACATTTACATCGATATAAATGGTTTACATAACAATTAAGTGATATTTGTAGCGACTCCAAGTCGATGTTACAAGATGAAATGTGCTAGGAGTGCTCAAAGGGCAACATGGTTCCCTGCTCGTTAAGAACTCGTGGTTCTTGCCAGTTCAATGGACACAGACCAACTAAAGTGAAGGAGATGACAATCCAATTATCAGACCGAAGTGACATGACAAGACAGGTAGTCAATTTTTGGTTATGAATTTCAAATTATTATTGTTGTTTAAAAAATTTTTGGATTATATATTAGTAACTGTATAATACTGAAATTTAAATTATAATAATTAGATTTTATTGTAAAAGTATATGAGCCAACTCTCTACTCTCTGTTACAGAAAGAACTGTTGTTAGTGTTAGGTAGATAAAATGCAAGTCAGTGACGTCATCGGTGATTAAATTTGAGAAAGAAGGCAAACAGTTTTATTTAGTTTGAAAGAAAAGGAAAATTAGTTCTATGTACGCCACCTATATGATAGGTACCAAGATAAGGTATATTTAATGTTGTAAAAATAGCTAGGTGATGTTGGTTGCCTATGTATATGTTTGTAATGTTTATTGACAAATTGAAAATATTATAATTTAATTGGTTGTCTGAAGTAGAGAACTAAAAACTAGAAAAGATAATGGAGCAAACAGACTGATATGAAAGTAATGTATATCACACGAAGCTTCACAATGATATACATTACTTTCATATCAGTCTGTTTGCTCCATTATCTTTTCTAGTTTTTAGTTCTCTACTTCAGACAACCAATTAAATTATAATATTTTCAATTTGTCAATAAACATTACAAACATATACATAGGCAACCAACATCACCTAGCTATTTTTACAACATTAAATATACCTTATCTTGGTACCTATCATATAGGTGGCGTACATAGAACTAATTTTCCTTTTCTTTCAAACTAAATAAAACTGTTTGCCTTCTTTCTCAAATTTAATCACCGATGACGTCACTGACTTGCATTTTATCTACCTAACACTAACAACAGTTCTTTCTGTAACAGAGAGTAGAGAGTTGGCTCATATACTTTTACAATAAAATCTAATTATTATAATTTAAATTTCAGTTTTATACAGTTACTAATATATAATCCAAAAATTTTTTAAACAACAATAATAATTTGAAATTCATAACCAAAAATTGACTACCTGTCTTGTCATGTCACTTCGGTCTGATAATTGGATTGTCATCTCCTTCACTTTAGTTGGTCTGTGTCCATTGAACTGGCAAGAACCACGAGTTCTTAACGAGCAGGGAACCATGTTGCCCTTTGAGCACTCCTAGCACATTTCATCTTGTAACATCGACTTGGAGTCGCTACAAATATCACTTAATTGTTATGTAAACCATTTATATCGATGTAACCTTTCTAAATAAGTTGCTAGTTTCTTTTGTGAAGCAGAACGTAAGTATTGCCACATTTTTCTTTAACCTAGTCACAATTTTAAACCTTTTGTATTCATTTTAACGTGGAAATACTTCGTTCTAGGCACTGAGGATGATCTGATTCAGATTGAAAACGTTTTGCAAATCCTTTTGGAGGACTTTTATGTTTTTTAATAAAACTTTTTATACCAATATACAAAAGAAGTTTTTACTTCAGTATGGTTCATTTAAATTTTCTTCATTATATTTAGAAGAAAAATTAAAAATGCCGAAACCAAATTTGTTAATTAAGAATGTACCAAAGTGCAAACGTCGGGATTATAAATGATTATTTAAAATGGAGATTTGTGTAAAAACTTACAAATTGTTAAGGTGTGAAACATATATTTGGAGAAGAGGAGGCATAATGAATAAAATAGAAGATACGAATTTAACTATCCAGTTGGAATTCCAGATTGGAATTCTCCAATTATGTACTTGTTACGATGACAGTGACAACTGCAGAAACAGAACGATGTCTCTCTGCATTGAAACGTATCAAAACTTTCCTTAGAATAGCTATGGGCCAGGATCGATTAACTCAGTCATGTCAAAGATACGGCCCGCGGGCCGCATCCGGCCCCCGGGCCATACCAATACGGCCCGCGATCGCAATGTGTCACAGAAAGAAGAATAATGTTTTTTAGAGCTTTTAGACTTCACTCGATTGCTCTACGGAAGTTTTAAAATGCGTACACTACACTACATTTATAAGTCATTTCAAAGGCAGCGCGTGCCTAGACAAGCGAGAGAGATAGACAGTAACACCATCTCTTAGCGGAAACACCCTATTATTTTTGTTGAGAACAATAGAATCTTCCATGCGCTTCGAGTCTAGACTAGAACCTTCCTTATCGATATAAAAGAAGTGCGTCGACGTGTCACGTGAGTCAGTTGCGAAGTAGTGGTTGAGAAGGTATTGTACATTTGTTTGTGTCGTGCGTGTGCGATATCCATAATTGTGTCGAGTTCCATATTTGTTACGATTTCGGCATAATGTCACAAAAACGTAAAGTTGATAGTGAACGTAGAGTTTTTCAGTCTAAATGGGAAAATGCATATTTTTTCATAGAATGGAAAGGTAAACCACTGTGTTTGATTTGCAATCAAACAGTTGCTGTTTGTAAGGAGTTTAACTTGAAGAGACACTATGATACGAATCATAAATCAAAATTCGATTGTTACACTGAAAAAATAAGAATGGACAGATTGTCATCTTTAAAATCTAAACTTCAAGGTTAACAATCGATGTTTACTAAAGCTAATACTGAGAGCGAAGATGCCCTGAAATCAAGTTTTATTATTGCATTAGAAATCGCGAAGAGATCAAAACCTTTCACTGATGGTGATTTTATTAAAGACTGTATGTTGAAAGTTGCCGATGTTTCATTTCCATTTCAAAAGTCAATAATTCAAAATATTTCGCTGTCAAGAAACACTGTTGCTTCAAGAATAAATGATTTATCTCAAAATTTGGTTCTTCAACTGAAGGAGAAAATTAAGGAATTTACAAACTTTTCACTGGCTGTTGATGAGAGCACTGATACTGTTGATACAGCTCAACTTGCTGTTTTTATACGAGATATTAACAGTAACTTTGAAATAACTGAAGAACTATTAAAGTGCGTTCCATTGACAGGTACTACAACAGCAAATGATATTTATTCTGCATTGGAGCATTTGATGGCAGAATATGGACTCGATTGGAATATACTTAGCAGCACAACTATGGATGGCGCTCCTGCCATGGTTGGCCAACATTCGGGCGTTGTAACTAAATTAAAACAGAAAACATCAGGAAATTTTGTGGGATTTCACTGTATAATTCACCAGGAATCATTGGCATCCAAACATTTAAAAATGGACCATGTCATGCAACCTATAATTAAAATAGTAAATTTTATAAGGAGCAGAGGACTAAATCACCGACAGTTCAGGCAGTTTTTACAAGATTTGGACGAAAAGTTTTCTGATGTCCCTTATTTCACCGAAGTTCGTTGGCTCAGTCGAGGAGTAGTTTTAGAAAGATTTTTTGCATTACGTGACCCTATTCAAGCTTTCATGTTAGAAAAAGGCAACCCAATTGATTATGACAATGACTGGTGGGTTGATTGTGCCTTTTTGGTAGATATGAATAAACACTTGACTGATCTGAATGTAAAGTTACAGGGTAAAAATCTGATTGTCACTCAAATGTACTCATGTATTCAAGCCTTTGAAACAAAGTTGAGGCTGTGGGAAAATCAGGTAAAAAATCAAACTTTGGATCATTTCCCTCATTTAAAATCATTTGGCACAGTGGATCAAAAAAAATTGGATCAATATTCTCAACTTCTGCAAAATCTTATCACGGAATTCAACAATCGTTTTGAAGACTTCCACAAAATGAATGAAATGGAATTCCCAATTTTCAACAATCCATTCAATTTTGAAGCTTCACAGGCACCAGTTTATTTGCAAATGGAGTTGATAGATCTTCAATCGGACAGTATTTTGAAAGAAAAATTTAAAGAGGTTAACGCACTTACATTTTATACACAATATTTCAAGAGTTTGGATAACTACCCGGAATTAAAAAAGCATGCAGCACGCATTCTGTGCATGTTTGGTAGCACCTATTTATGTGAGCAGATGTTTTCCGTCATGAAAATAAATAAGAACAAACATCGCACAAGACTTACAAATGAACATCTCCAATCAATTCTTAAAATAAATACAACGAATATGATACCTGACATCAATGAGCTTGTCAAAAACAAGAGAAGTCAGGTATCTGGATACTCGAGCTCAAAATAATTACCCTCTTTTATAACTTTGATATGATTTTTAACAACCGTATATTATAAGTATACTATTAAATAAAATGTTATAATAATTCAGTACATTTTTTTTTATTTGAATCTGGCCCGCCGACACATTCTGAATTTAATATATGGCCCTCTGCAAAATTGAGTTTGACACCCCTGGATTAACTGCACTCGCAATGTTTTCAATAAAAAAAATGATTCAAGAAATTCCAAATTTTACTGAATTTGGTTGTGAATAATTTATCTAAAAAACAACAGGCGACTGACTTTCGTTACAAAACTTGCTTGTAACATTTAAACACTAAATTATAATTTTAAGTCAATAAAATACATTATTTATTGTAATTTTTAATAAGGTCCTTCGATTTTTACAATTTGAAGACACTCAAAAACCTTTACCTACGGAAATAGGGTCTCAAGGTCTTTTTATATGTTAACATTATTTGTGTACCCCCAATATTTTACACCAGGCGCCGCCACTGCACTTTTGTATTTCCCAATAATACATATTTTAGGTTTATTGCACATGTATTTTTCCTTTCCTATCTAAGACTTCTAAATAATTCCTTAACGATTATGCCAATGTTCTTCTTTCTTAGC
Organism: Diabrotica virgifera virgifera; assembly: GCF_917563875.1. NCBI lineage: Eukaryota > Metazoa > Arthropoda > Insecta > Coleoptera > Chrysomelidae > Diabrotica > Diabrotica virgifera. The sequence goes on along the minus strand of NC_065448.1, from coordinate 249,018,351 downwards.
TTTTCCCTTCCTAGTCTTCTTCGTCACTCATTTCTATCCATCGTGTATTTTTCACCTAAACCTTTCTATGTCAGTTCCACTGACCACACAGTTCTTTTTCACAACAGTAACATTTTCATTTCGCCTACATCCATCTTCTTTTCCTTAATCTTCTTTATAGGTCACACTTCAACGCTGTACACCAACGCAGGTCTCACCACACTCTTGTATATTTTTCTTTCCAGCCCTTCCTCAATTTTTCGATTACAGGCTCCCCCGCTCATTCTCTTCCAATTCTACCAATCATACTATGAGCAATTTTCCAATCTACTGTCCCATTTAAGAGCCAAGATATCTAAATATTCTCCTCCTTAGCCTAATTTTTCTCCAAGCAATTCCATATCCTCAATCATTCCTGTTCCCCCCAACGATACATGCATCCTTTTCAACCTGCTAACTTTAAGTCCTTCCCATAGGCGTAACCAGGATGATCCTAAGGGGGGGTTACAACTACTGGAAAGGGGGGGGGTTACAACTACTGGAAGGTCTCTGAGGGCTATGGTGGTAAGCGTAAAAGCTCAAAGTACATCCCAATGGGGGGTTGCAACCCCCAAAACCCCCCCGGTTACGCCTATGGTCCTTCCTCGTCAATAGCCCTTCTCCAACATTTCTTTGCTCTCCTCTACTAACACGCTGTCATGTATTGCTTAAATCGATGAAATAAACTTAATACTATGTTTTAATTTATTATTTTACCATATTCTATCAATATTTATAACCTACAATGATAATGACATTTATTATCATAGTAGCATAGGAGCAATTTGATGCACTAGAGATTATAGACACAGGATCTATTATAATAGGTGTTCTAGCCACTTCCTAATTTTTATTGTGAGTGGAAGTATAAGCTTGTTACCCACCTTGTTAGGCCAGTAACAGTAAATGAAAGTGAAATACGGAGATACCATGTAATTTTCCGTGTCACCACCAAAGTGCATGAAAATTTGGATGTAGGTTTCTCTTAACATCTACTTCATTATTGGACTTGAGCCCAGGACTGATCTTACTTGGGGGAGGGTAAAAGCCATCCCTTCTCGTGGGTGAAATAACATACGTTCCATATAAGTCTGGAAATATTTAAATCGACTACGAGTCAATACATTTTGAGTTATTTGCAAGTGAAAGTGTTCATTTTTCAACAAAAAAAACACGTTTTCAGATTTATCTCGCAGGTAACTCAAAAGTGAAGTATTTTACCGAAAAAAATATTCTTTGCAAAAATGTATATCATAAAAAAACAAAAAAAAAGAATGTGTGTGTACTTTGTACGCACGTAAGAAGTTATATTTCTATTATATGATTATATGATTATAAACGAAATTAATATACTTTTTATTTATATTTTATTTAAATATTAAACTAGTTTATGCTTACTATTTCTCAAACATTTTTATTAAAACAGGGCCAAAAATTAAAATAATAAAAGAATAAAACACACACAAACACATTAAAAATGCCACAAATGATTTTAAACATTAATTGTCGGAAAATGTTTTAACTAAATACGTATTTTCTGAAAATAAAATTATATAATAAATATACTTACAATCATAAATTGTATACAAAAAATAAAAAAATAAATGTTTCTATTGGGATTCGAACCAACTTATCAGCGCGGTTGGTATTGGCGTTGTATTGGGGTTCATTCGCATTAAACGCTTCGCCACGTAGACAAGGTGTCATTATGTGCGAAGATCGACTAACTAAACGGATTAAACTTTTGACATTTTTTAATTAAATCAAATTATTTTGATTTTGAATTGAAATGATTTAGAATTGAAAAAATACAACAAAACATAGAGTAAGAAAACAATATATTAGGTGAATATTGATAGAAATTTTGATGTTAATCAAATTGTGTAAATAAAAGTTGTATTACATACTATGTATTTTGGTAGGTTCAAATAGGTAGGTACCTATGATACATTTACAATTATTACGTACCTGTTGCTTTAAAAACTATATAAAAGTCACTACAATTATAAAAATTTTTGTTTCTGTCCTCACAACAATAAAACTAATATATTATACATTTGTTTACCTTCATATTGAACAATTATTTATTATTGACAGATCATTTCAACACCCAATCAGAGCCCGTATAACGACTAATACCATACTGTCGGTGTGCGCATGCGCGCAGATTAATATAAATTCACCCTCAATCTCAATCGCGCCTAAAGAAGTATAACTTCAAAAATGGTGTATTTATGAAGTCTGTAGACCCAGTAGAAACAGAGTAGCTCAAGAAAAGTAGGTTCCCTATGTATATGTATATCTTATCAATGCTTCAGTATACGCGTTCTGATATCTCCTAAGATATGTTATTGGTTTTTTTTTACTCATGACTCGGTCAGATTTTAAGCTATGATATGCTTAAAAAACATTTTGTAGGTTTTTTTAAGATCAATAAAATCATTTAAATTATTATTTTTTAAACCCTTATTTTTGAATGGGTTTTAGTTGAAAAGGCTTGAACGAGTCACTAATTACGAGTGTATGCAAGCTTTGAGCAGCCATATCTCAACAAATTCTTGTCAGAAAAACAAAAGCATCCAAAATATTCAAAAAAGCAAAACCTAGATCTTCTGACTCTTCGAGATTTTTCGAATCACTAATACTTTTTTTTAAGTTATTTTGAAGAAAATGCATGTTTTTCAATAATTAATTTTTTTTAAATATGTCATGGCTTATGGCATATTCACATTATTTTTTTAAATTTCTACAAAAAGTAAATTGTAAAGTGGTAACGATTAATTTCATTTGGGGTGCTAATTAAGAAGAGATTTTTACGATTTTTTTTTTTACCGAAAAAAGGGGCCAGCTTTATTTTGAGCATAGCTCGCTTAGGTTTTTATGCTAGAAACTTTTATAAAAATCAAAATAAAGCTCGTTTTAAACTCTTTAAAAAGGTTTTGATGATTTTACCCCAAAAAGTTGTTCATTTTTTGTTTATTTCATATTGAAATATTCTATTTGGAATTTGACGAATACGAACTTATTTTTCATAAGCTACAACTTTGCTTGGAACTAGCGATAGAAGTATAGTAGGTAATCAATGAAAAAATTCAGGCAGGAAACAGAACTTGAAGATGAGAAGCATGCTCAAAATACTAAACTGAAAATTTACAGAGCAGCAATTAGACCAGTAATCACATATAGTACTGATGTAATGTGCTTGGCACAGAAATATAAAGAAAGATTGAGGATTCTAGATAGAAAAATAATTCGGAGAATAGCAGGCCCACTAAAATTGGGTAATAACAAAAATTAGAAAAGTATATGACTACGAAGTAAGAGAACTTTTGAAAAGAGAAGATATCGTCAGATTTATCAAGGCACAGAAACTCAGATGGATGGGACATATAGAACGGAGAAATCCAGAAGCAGTTATCAAGAAAATCATCAAATGAAGAGCAGCATTAGGCAGACCAAGAGGAAGACCCAAAACAAAAGGGAGAACCAGATAATTGCTGACCTTAATGAGAGTTAGAGAATGTAAACTATAAGCAAAAACAGAAACGAATTGAGAAATATTGTAGAAGATGCCAAGTCAAACAACCAATTGTAAACCGACGACAAATGAATCGGAAGAGCCCAAAAAGAGCGGAAATTACTCCCTTAAGAGTGTAGATGCCATGATGATGGTCCATTTCCAGACTTATCTTGAGCGTGTGTTTTTTTTTTCAGGGGAATGATGTAAGAGGGTTAACAGGAACTGTTCAAGCAAGTCCGTCACCAGGAAGATTCTCTCTAAAACGATCATTTACTGGACTATGTATACATTTCGCGTTCTCTAAACATGATTGTGTATCCAGTTCGCCTACTTTGTTTCTATAAACGCGAAACGGGCTGGGACGAAATGCTCATTTCGAGTTACAGGGTGAGTCATTTCTTTATGATCGAATTAGTTATTGATTCTTATCAAGCACAGGACAGGTGATGAGTAACACTAATATTGGATTAAGACAAATACGTAGGCAATGGATATTGCTTCCGGTACTTGGCTATATCTAACTAATAATTTACGACCGACAAATTATGCAATAGAGAAGTTGAAATAAACCGCAGCCATCTTGAATCAAGGACAAGACCATACCACGTAAATATTTAAACGTGCTGTTAGTGTTTTAAAAATTATTATTTGTCGATGGTTAGGGAAATTATTAATGATTGTTGAAATAACATTGCAAAAAGTGTTTTTCAGACTCCAAAAACGAATCAAAAATCGAAAATTTCAAGGTAGTCTGGGCAGATTATCGGAGAGTAGGCCATTTTTGGGAAAAGTTATTTACCAGCAATAACTTTATTATTGCTGGAAATGAATCTTATGATTGTATTTATTAATAATATAGGTATGCAAAGTCCGCAGATAGTGTCCTACTTTTTATATAAACAAAATGGCGCCCAAAAATCGTGTTTTTTTCAATTTTTACGCATTATTAAATGTCAAACTTAAAAATAACAAATAAATAAAATAGATTTATTATAACAAAAATTTTTAATTTGTGTAAATAAAGATTGTTTAAATAAATTTATAGCTTTCAAATGAGAATATTTGTGTTTTTAACGTTAAAAGGTACACTTGTAGTAAGTTTATCTAAAAAAAGTCTACAACTCGAGAAAATATGTAGTTTTCTTTTCTTATAAATAAATTTATCTATTATAACAAAACAAAAGCAAGTTTGACATTTAATAATGCGTTAGTTAGATGGCTCTACTCGAGTTACTTGGGGACAAAAAAAGAATGAAGAAAATTGCTCCTTGGGAATCCGAGAAAATGCATTTTTTTAACGTATACCGATTTTGAACTTTGATATTACATTTTCGCCAACATAATTTTTGATTGGAATTTTGCGATTTTTGGCAATTTTCACTCGTAATATCGATAGTTTTTATTATAATATATGTTATGTTATGAGTATTTTAAAGATATGAAAATTGGTGTGAAGAAAGAGGACAAAAATAAAAAGGTGATGGTTCGAAAATTATGATCCTATTTTTTATATCTTTGCCATAAATACCGGTCAACTTTGACCGGTTGTATCTCAGGAACCACTCATCACAATTAAACGTTTTTTCTTTTAAAAGAAGCGTCCTGCCACTTCTTTTCCAATACCGTTTTCATTATTTAATTTAATATTTCCCCAGAATTCTATTTGTTTATAAGCCAAAAAATTGTTTATAATTTTAAAATATTCCTGATGCCGCTTAAATAGTCCAATTTTAATTCTGTAAAGTACATTAGATAGGTACAGTATCTTTTTATACAAAAATCATAGTTATTCTTATGTATCATAATTATCGTGGTTATTATAGCAACGTAAATTTTTAATTAACAATTCAATTGTTGCTAAACTGTTCATTCAATTTCCATGGGCTTCTGGAATTATAATCCATACGAAAAGAGCCTTTATATTACCAAGTTATTTAATTATTGATAAACAATTACTTATCTAAAATTTTAGTTGAAAATTAAAGATTTTGTTGGAAAAACCCATATTTTCCGAAAAAAATTTTCGGCGAAGTAAATCGGGAAAACACGTCTCTATGCAGAATTTAATTACGGTGAATTTTTAGTTGGGTGTTTTTGGTGTAAAGTTGAAATCTTTGAAGTTATAGAGCAAAAATTGAAAAAAAACACGATTTAGGGGCGCCATTTTGTTTATAAAAATAGTAGCACACTATTTGCGGACTTTGCATACTTATATTATTAATATATACGATTATTAGATTCGATTCCAGCAATAAAATTGCTGGTAAATAACTTTTCCTTGTATTTTGCTAATTAGCCAAGAGTAAGGGCAGTTGATTATGAATGCGGCAAATTTATCAAAAGGACCCTTTTTGAATTAAATCACAGAAAGTTTTCGAAATGAGTATTTCATCTTCAGTGCTGCTACAGTTATACATGTTTAAAGCCACTAAATACACACTATGTTAAAATGTTAAGTAGATTCACTTCATGTATTTACTTGTCCAATCATGTATAAAATTATCAGCAATCATGTAATCTAGTACCAATTTAATAACTTTTAAAGGGTTTTCACCCATATATTTCTTCTTTTGGCATCATAACTCCGGTTGGGTCTTTACCTGTCTGGCTATGTCCTTCCATTCAGATCTCTTTTGTAACCTTCTCCTCTGTTCTCTTATATTCATAGTTTTCAGGCCGTCTTGCACGCCATCCGACTTCATCCACATCATCCAACCATCTCGTTCTTGGCCTTCCTTTTTTTTCGCCTTGTTTCTTATTTTTGCGTATCCTTATTTCTGGACATGTCCCAGTCATTACACTCTTTGTCTCTTCACAAGCCTTACAATATCATACCCTTCATTCAACTCATTAATCTCGTCGTTTCCCTGATTCTCCATCTACCGAGCCTCTTTTTCTTGCACTGAGCCATATACTATTGTCAGTATCTACCTCGTATGGTTATTCAGAAGAATAATAACAAGTATATATCCAATCCTGTTACTCCGTGAAGGAGCATATGGCATCCACGAAGCTTCTTCATTCCCCTCTATTTCTGGCCATTGTTGCTATTTCTTCCCAGGTTTTCTTGATACTCTTGTTGTCTTCGTCAATGGCACTCCTCCATGTTTTGGTCGGGCGTCCTCTGCTTCTTCGTCCTACCGGACTCCATTTGAGTGCTTGTTTTGTTATGTCTGCATTTTCTTTCCTCAGGGTGTGTCCCAGCTAGTTCCATCTTTCTCTGTTTATTGTTGTTCTGATGGGTTCTTATTTGGTTTTCCGTCATAGTGCTACATTTGTTATGGTATTGGGCTAATATACCTTTAGAATTTTACGTAGACATCTACACTCACCGGCAGAGAAAACGGGCACCCCAAAATTTTTAATGTCTTGTATTTCCTAAGCCTGATGTCCGATTTAAGTAATTTTTTTAATATGTTATATCCTTATTATTTATCAATATCGCTGTAATAATATTGTTGCTAGACAGGTACATTGTCATTGTATACAGGGTGTACGAATCAAACTGTGTTTTTTTCTCAAACTTTGGAACACCCTGTGGAATGTTCTAGCTTTTATAAAATACTAACATTAAAACCCAACTATAGCCACAGATTTTCTTAACATTCTGTTTTTTTATTCATTCGCTTATGTTGGATAATAAAAAAGTTAGGCACTTTAACAACTACCCCAGTTTTTCGTCAATACAGGGTGTTTTTCAATATGTACGGCAAGCTTTAAGGAGTAATTCTGCATGATAAAATAATGACAGTTTGCTTTATAAACTTATGCCCGCAAATACTTCGTTTCTGAGATAGGGGGTGTTGAAATTGTTCTTACAAACTGACGATTTATTTATTGCTCTAAAACGGTTTGTGATATGCAAATGAAATTTGGTAGATTTTAAGAGCTAGTTATTGCGCATTTTTTGGCATACAATTGAGAATTTTATATTCACCATTGGCGTGCATACGGGATATATCTAAAATATTTATACCCGTATGCACGCCAATGGTGAATATAAAATTCTTAATTGTATGCCAAAAAATGCGCAATAACTACCTCTTAAAATCTACTAAATTTCATTTGCATATCCCAAACCGTTTTAGAGAAATAAATAAATCGTCAGTTTGTAAGAACAATTTCAACATCCCCTATCTCGGAAAGGAAGCATTTGCGGGCATACGTTTATAAAGCAAACTATCATTATTTTATCATGCAGAATTACCCCTTAAAGTTTGCCGTACTTATTTAAAAACACCCTGTATTAACGAAAAACAGGGTTAGTTGTTAAAGTGCTTAACTTTTTTATTGTCCAACATAAGCGAATGAATCAAAAAACAGAATGTTAAGAAAACCTGAGGCTATAGTTTGGTTATAATTTCGGTATTTTATAAAAGCTAGAACATTCCACAGGGTGTTCCAAAGTTTGAGAAAAAAACACAGTTTGATTCGTACACCCTGTATACAATGACAATGTACCTGTCTAGCAACAATATTATTACAGCGATATTGATAAAGAATAAGGCTATAACATATTAAAAAAATTACTTAAATCGAACATCAGGTTTAGGAAATACAAGACATTAAAAATTACCCATTTTTTGGGGTGCCCGTTTTCTCTGCCGGTGAGTGTATTTACAAAAACTTGGATTTTATTTACATTTCCGTCAGTTATTGCCCATGTTTCACTCCCATAAAGTAGCACACTTTTCACGTTACTATTAAATAGCCTTATTTTAGTATTTTGGCTAATCTGTGTTGATCTCCATCTATTTGCGATGGTTCCAAAAGCTTGTTGTGCTTTTCGTATTCTCTGTTTAATATCTGCTTGAGCTCCACCTTTTGCACTGATTATACTGCCTAGGTAGCAAAATTCTTAAACCTGTTTTATTTCTTGTTGGTTGATGTAGAGTTTGTCACAGTTATTAGCTCCTATTCACATCTCTACTATCTTGATCGTGTTGATTTCAAGACCCACTTCTGCCGATTTTACCTCTAGCTTACTTAACATCCTCTTCATATCATCTATTGTGTTCGCTACGAAACAGATATCATCTGCGAATTCCTTATTTATATATAACAAATATACTGGAAATAAAATTACATTTTTACTAATCTAACGTAACCTATCTACATTGACTCCATCTACTGCTGCTCTGAAGAGTTCTATGGAACTGCATTTAAACCAGTCTCTTTAATTTTTCAACCATGACACTTTCCTTCTTCGTGTACTTCTTCCTCCTCTTATCTTTCCCTGTATTACCAGTCTTAGCAATTCATATCGCTGTCCCCTCATCACGGGTCGCAGATATTGCAACTTTCTTATTTTTATTTTTCTCCAGATTTAGCCATACGACTTTTACTCAAAAGGATTTAGCTTTGGTGAGACCAAAGCTAAATGGTGAGCTTTGGTGGTGGATTTAGGTTTAGCTTTCCGTGTTATTTTGACTGGAGCTGCTGGAGCATCTCCCAAAAATTTTCTTACACATCTTGGCCATCGACAGCTTTCTGTATGGCCTTATAGAGATGTTCATTCAGTACCGGGACTCTGTAACTTTTATAGCGAAAGCGTAAGCGTGATTTCCGAACGCTTTCATCAAGTAAACTGCTGTCGGATGACGCCGGCAACACCGAATGGAGTTCGGAAGTAAAGCGAAACGTGATTATTTGTGGTTTCGTTTCACCACGTTTAGCGCTTAGAGTGACGTATTAAAAGAAGAAATTGACAATTTTACTTGGTTTTGAGGTTGTTTTTTACCACGTTTCGTTTTTTGGCCGTTGTTGTTTACAAATACATAGTGTACTATGTCTATTAAGCTAGAAAGACCATTTCATAAGGGAGCCATGAGACACACCCCATATTTTTTTGCTATTTTATTGCTAATTTATTACGCAAATTAAAAATTTATTGCTTCATCCCCTTCAGAGAAACAGGTGGCCATTCCAGCTTAATATTAAGCTAGAAAGGCCAACATTCATATATCCGGAACGAAAGTAGATAGAGAGTTGCTTCCGGCGGCCTATTTTATTGCTAATTAATTGCTAATTTATTACGCAAAACAAAAATTTATTACTTCATCCCCTTCAGAAAAACAGGTGGCCATTCCAGCTTAATATTAAGCTAGAAAGGCCAACATTCATATATCCGGAACGAAAGTAGATAGAGAGTTGCTTCCGGTGGCCTATTTTATTGCTAATTAATTGCTAATTTATTACGCAAAACAAAAATTTATTGCTTCATCCCCTTCAGAGAAACAGGTGGCCATTCCAGCTTAATATTAAGCTAGAAAGGCCAACATTCATATATCCGGAACGAAAGTAGATAGAGAGTTGCTTCCGGCGGCCTATTTTATTGCTAATTAATTGCTAATTTATTACGCAAAACAAAAATTTATTGCTTCATCCCCTTCAGAAAAACAGGTGGCCATTCCAGCTTAATATTAAGCTAGAAAGGCCAACATTCATATATCCGGAACGAAAGTAGATAGAGAGTTGCTTCCGGTGGCCTTTTTTATTGCTAATTAATTGCTAATTTATTACGCAAAACAAAAATTTATTGCTTCATCCCTTTCAGAAAAATAGGTGGCCATTTCAGCTTAATATTAAGCTAGAAAGGCCAACATTCATATATCCGGAACGAAAGTAGATAGAGAGTTTTTTCCGGTGGCCTATTTTATTACTAATTAATTGCTAATTTATTACGCAAAACAAAAATGTATTGCTTCAACCCCTTCAGAGAAACAGGTGGCCACTTCAGCTTAATATTAAGCTAGAATAGCCAACATTCATATTTCCGGAACGAAAGTAGATATAGGGTAGCTTCGGGCGGCATATTTTATTGCTAATTAATTGCTGAAATATTGAGTTTGCAAGAATTTACAAAATCACCCCCTTCAACCCCTACCGTTATCATCATTCCCGGAATCCACAAAAAGTGAAAATAACCAGTTTAAAGAGCTAAAACCAAGTACGTATTTTTTGCTCATTAATTACTACATGTCTAAGCCAAAAATGAATGTTTTGCTTCCTCCCCTAACGAGCCACAATGGCTGCAGCGGTTTAATACTTAAGGCTGCAATACTCAACACTCCTATTTCATGAAAGAAATCAGATAGAGGGTCGCTTCTGGCGGAATATTTAATTTTTAATTAATTGCTGAAAGATGGGTTATACTAGTATTTACAAACTCACCCCGTCCAACCCCTACCGTTATCATCGTTCCACGGATTTCACAAAGCGTGAAAATAATCAGTTAAAAACTTAAAACCAAGTGGGTATTTTTTTGTAATTAACGGCTGCAGGTCTACGCCAAAAACCAATTTTTTGCTTCATCCCCTAACGGGAAACAATGGCTACTGCGGTTTAATTTTTAAGCTACAATACCTAACACTCCTATTTCAAGAACGAAAGCAGATAGAGGATCGTTTCCAGCGGCATATTTTATTGCTAATTAATTTCTGAAAGATATGGTATACAACAATTTGCAAACTCACCCCCTCCAACCCCCACCTTTGTCATCATTCCCCGGATTTCACAGAAAGTCAAAATTACCAGTTTAAAAACCTATGACGAAGTGGGTATTTTTTTCCTAAGCAACTGCTGCAAGTCTACGCCAAAAACGATTGTATTGCTTCATCCCTTAACGAGCAACAATGGCTACTGCGGTTGAATACTTAAACTACAACACTCAATTCTCCTGTTTCAGTAACGAACGCAGATAGAGCGTCGCTTCCGGCGGCCTATTTTATTGCTAACTAATTGCTTATTTATTACGCAAATTACAAATTTATAGCTTCAACCCCTTCAGAGAAACAGGTGGCTATTCCAGCTTAATATTAAGCTAGAATAGCCAACATTCACATTTCCGGAACAAAAGTAGATAGAGGGAAGCGGGTATTTTTTGCTTATTAATTGCTACAGTTTTAAGCCAAAAATGAATGTTTTTCTTCATCCCCTAACGAGGAACAATGGCTATTGCGGTTTAATACTTAAGCTACAATACCCAACACTCCTATTTCAGAAACGAAAGCAGATAGAGGGTCGCTTCCAGCGGCATATTTTATTGCTAGTTAATTGCTGAAATATGTTGTATATAACAATTGACAAACTCACCCCCCAACCCCAATCGTTATCATTCCCCGGATTTCACAGAAAGTGAAAATTACCAGTTAAAACCTTAGACCAAGTGGGTATTTTTTTTCCTAAGTAACTGCTGCAGGTCTACCCCAAAAACGCTTTTTTTGCTTCATCCCCTGAAGGGCAACAATGGCTACTGCGGTTGAATACTTAAGCTACAACACTCAACCCTCCTATTTCAGGGGCGAAAGCAGATAGCTGGTCGCTTCTGGCGGCCTATTTTATTGCTATATTATGCAAAATAAAAATTTATTGCTTCAACCCCTTCAGAGAAACAGGTGACTATTTCAGCTTAATATTAAGTTAGAATAGCCAACATGCATATATCCGGAACGAAAGTAGATAGAAAGTTGCTTCCGGTGGCCTTTTCTGTTGCTAATTAATTGCTAATTTACTACGAAAAATAAAAATGTATTTCTTCAACCCCTTCAGAGGGGCATTTTTTTCTTATAAGCATAAGCTCTGTTTCCTTGTTCACCCTCCGAAAGACTTCCGCATTTGTCGTATGGCTCATGTAGGACATTCTGGGCATTTTACGGTAGCACCAGAGTTCGAATGCTTGGATTTTTTTTGTGTTACTTCTGTCATTGTCCAGGCTTCTACCCCATAGAGGAAGATGTAGAAAACATAGCACTTATGTATTCTAGTTCTCAATGAGATATCCAGCTGGAGGTTGCATAGAACTTTATGCATTTCGTAAAACACTGTACGTTCCTTCTCCAGATGTGTTCTTACTTCCAGTGAGTGGTACGAAGTTTCATCAAGGTTGCTTCCAAGCCACGTTATTCTTGTTACTCCTTCACTCCTTCCAGATCTTTGTTTTGTCACAGTGTGAAGGTCAATGTTTTGTCGACATTGACCTTCACACTTCTGTTTAGGTGCTTGCTAATGACCACGCTTTTTGTCTTTTTTGTACTGAATTTCATTCCAAAATCTCTACAGGTATTTTATAAAAAACAAAAGTTTATTAATTTACATTCATTGCAGGGGATGTTGTGGTTTTTCAAGTCTGTAATGAACATGAAGAAATTAAAACCATACCATTAAAGACACTCCATAAAAATTTAAACATACTTCACGACGACGATCATCAGCTAGTATTAATGGGTGCTATCGGATACACTGGTGTAGGAGGAACCAGTTTGTCTGATTTTAATGAAAATCGAGGTGTTCACTACATAACCTATACCTATCGAAGAGGAAACACATCTTGGATGGGCTTCGATGATTTACTAGAAAAATCATTTTTCGTTAAAGAAACAAAAAAATAGCGCTCAGATTATTAATGTACATTAAAGATAAAATAAATTAAAATTAAATAAACAACACTTGCTTTAATTTTTTGGTACCTATGCTTAAATTCTTTCGCAGCTTATTATTAGCACGCATAAATGCAAAAATTATGGTCAATTGTCTTAGTATATTCGTTTTTTAAGGACGTTGCATACTTTATTTTAAATGTACAGATTTTAGAGAATCTGATAATATTACCATTTAGTTATTAAAAAACGATATACAAAATCTGAGCATTGGGTCACGTGCTACAGATATGTGATAATGGATATCGACAATTTAACATAGACTCTAAAGTATAAAAAAACTCTACAAATCAATATTGAACTGTACAGATATTCTTAATGAACATTTAAGAAAATTATAAATGAAATATGAGTGTTGGGTACTGTGGGTTTATTATAAAACTGCAGTAGCCATTCTTGCTCGTAAGGGGATGAAGCAAAAAATTCATTTTTGGCGTAGACCTGCAGCAATTAATTAGCAAAAAAATGCACACTTGATTTAAATCTCTAAACTGGGTATTTTCACATTTTGTGAAATTAAGGGGATGAAAATAACAGTAGGGGTTGGAGAGGGAGTGTCTGTAAATGCTCCTATACCCCACCTTTCAGTAATTAATTGGCAATAAAATATAGCGCCGCAAGCGACTCTTTATCTACTTTCGTTCCTGAAATATTAGCATTATATTAGTGTTGGGTATTGTAGCTTAAGTATTAAACCGCAGTAGCCATTGTTGGCCGTTACGGGGATGAAGCAAACAATTCCTTTTTCGCGTAGACCTGTAACAATTAATAAGCAAAAAATACCCACTTGGTTTTAGGTTTTTAAACTGGTTATTTTCACTTTTTGTGGATTCCGAGGAATGATGATAACGGTAGGGGTTGAAGGGGGTGAGTTTGTAAATTCTTGCATACCCAATCTTTCAGCAATTAATTAGCAAAAAAATATGCCGCTGGAAACTACCCTCTATCTACTTTTGTTCCAGAAATATGAATGTTGGCTCTTCTAGCTTAATATTAAGCTAGAATAGCCACCTGTTTCTCCGAAGGGGTTGAAGCTATACATTTGTAATTTGCGTAATAAACAAGCAATTAATTAGCAATAAAATAGGCCGCCGGAAGCGACGCTCTATCTGCTTTCGTTACTGAAACAGGACCTGCAGCAGTTGCTTAGGAAAAAAATACCCACTTCGTCATAGGTTTTTAAACTAGTAGGGGTGAGGTAAAACATAGGGTGAGTTTTTAAATTGTTGTATACCATATCTTTCAGAAATTAATTAGCAATAAAATATGCCGCTGGAAGCGACCCTCTATCTACTTTCGTTACTGAAATAGAAGAATTGAGTGTTGTAGCTTAAGTATTCAACCGCAGTAGCCATTTTTACTGGTTAGGGGATGAAGCGATAAAATCGAATTTGGCGTAGACCTGCAGCAGTTGCTTAGGAAAAAAATACCCACTTGGTCATAGGTTTTTAAACTAGTAATTTTGACTTTCTGTGAAATCCGGGGAATGACGATAACGGTGGGGGTTGGAGGGGGTGAGTTTTTAAATTGTTGTATACCATATCTTTTAGAAATTAATTAGCAATAAAATATGCCGCTGGAAGCGACCCTCTATCTACTTTCGTTACTGAAATAGAAGAATTGAGTGTTGTAGCTTAAGTATTCAACCGCAGTAGCCATTTTTACTGGTTAGGGGATGAAGCGATAAAATCGAATTTGGCGTAGACCTGCAGCAGTTGCTTAGGAAAGAAATACCCACTTGGTCTTAGATTTTTAAACTCGTAATTTTCACTTTCTGTGAAATCCGTTGAGCGATGATAATGGTAGGGGTTGGAGGGGATGAGTTTGTAAATTCTGGTATACCCAATCTTTCAGCAATTAATTAGCAATAAAATATACCGCCGAAAGCTACTCTCTATCTACTTTATTTCCAGAAATATGAATGTTGGCTCTTCTAGCTTAATATTAAGCTAGAATAGTCACCTGTTTCTCTGAAGGGGTTGAAGCTATAAATTTGTAATTTGCGTAATAAATAAGCAATTAATTAGTAATAAAATAGGCCGCCGGAAGCGACGCTCTATCTGTTTTCGTTACTGAAACAGGAGAATTGAGTGTTGTAGTTTAAGTATTCAACCGCAGTAGCCATTGTTGCTCGTTAGGGGATGAAGCAATAAAATCGTTTTTGGTGTAGACCTGCAGCAGTTGCTTAGGAAAAAAATACCCACTTGGTCATAGGTTTTTAAACTAGTAATTTTGACTTTCTGTGAAATCCGGGGAATGAGAACAACGGTGGGGGTTGGAGAGGGTGTGTTTGCAAATTGTTGTATACCATATCTTTCAGAAATTAATTAGCAATAAAATATGCCGCTGGAAACGACCCTCTATCTGTTTTCGTTCCTGAAATAGGAGTGTTGTGTATTGTAGCATAAGGATTAAACCGCAGTAGCCATTGTTTCTCGTTAGGGGATGAAGCAAAAAATTGGTTTTTGGCGTAGACCTGCAGCTGTTAATTAGAAAAAAATACCCACTTGGTTTTAAGTTTTTAAACTGATTATTTTCACTCTTTGTGAAATCCCCGGAACCATGATAACGGTAGGGGTTGGAGGGGGTGAGTTTGTAAATTCTGGTATACCCCATCTTTCAGCAATTAATTAAAAATTAAATATGCCGCCAGAAACGACCCTCTATCTGCTTTCTTTCCTGAAATAGGAGTGTTGAGTATTGTAGCCTTAAGTATTAAACCGCAATAGCCATTGTGGCTCGTTAGGGGAGGAAGCAAAAAATTCATTTTTTGCTTAGACCTGTAGCAATAAATAAGCAAAAAATACGTACTTGGTTTTAGCTCTTTAAACTGGTTATTTTCACTTTTTGTGGATTCCGGGGAATGATGAGATCGGTAGGGGTTGAAGGTGGTGAGTTTGTAAATTCTTTTAAACTCAATCTTTCAGCAATTAATTAGCAATAAAATAGGCCACTGGAAGCAACTATCTATCTACTTTCGTTCCGGATATATGAATGTTGGCCTTTCTAGCTTAATATTAAGCTGGAAAGGCCACCTGTTTCTCTGAAGGGGATGAAGCAATAAATTTTTGTTTTGCGTAATAAATTAGCAATTAATTAGCAATAAAATAGGCCGCCGGAAGCAACTCTCTATCTGCTTTCGTTCCGGATATATGAATGTTGGCCTTTCTAGCTTAATATTAAGCTGGAATGGCCACCTGTTTCTCTGAAGGGGATGAAGCAATAAATTTTTAATTTGCGTAATAAATTAGCAATAAAATAGCAAAAAAATATGGGGTGTGTCTCATGGCTCCCTTATGAAATGGTCTTTCTAGCTTAATAGACATTAGTGTACTTGAGTTTTCAGTTTTCACAAATACATTTTTTTAACATAGAAATATATATAATGTTATCCATCAACGGTTGCAATTCATTAAAAAGGTAATGGAATAAATCTTTATTTAATCTAAACAACTCTATGAATCGTAAATCCGGCAAACCAAAATAATCACTTCTATCCCTTAAAAATCTACCTTCTTCACGAAGCAGCCGTAACTGATCCCTACGTTCTTGTTCGTCGAAAATTATTAAATTTATAGGCAACATTTTATTTAATTTCAACAATAAACACTTGTTTTTGTTTACCTTATGCTTTTTTGGAATTATAGGTTAGTTAAATCTGTCAAATATGTAGAATCACATCACATTTCCACAGGACGGAGTTTATCTATGGCATAGAACAAGACAATTATTACAGAACTCTAAAATCTTGAAACGACGTGCTGTGTTGCCGTTAATTTTTACCCAATCGTTCGTTTCAATTCGGTCCAGTTCGTAGAGTATTGCGATAGTATAGCGAAGCGAAGCCACACAATACAGAGTACGATTCGAACTGAACCGTTGCTTTGCTACGCTTCGCTACGACTTGCTTACGCTTTCGCTATAAAAGTTATAGAGTCCCACTGCAGACCCAGCTTTCTTATGTTTTCTAGGTTTTTCGGAATGACTCCAGTAGTAAAAAGTATAGTAGATATTTTCTTGGTAGTTTGCATCCGCCATTGTCTTCGTATTTAAATTTCCAGATCTCTGTACTTGGCGATATTTTCAGTGTATTTAGTACGCAGATTATTATTGTTGTTAGGTATCGCCACATCAATTATTTTTGTTAATTAATTAACTAGCATAGCTTGTAGTTGTCATTCTCAAGCATACTCTCAGGAACGTATTAATAGTATGGGAGATGGTTTGTTTGGAGGAGTCCCAGTTTTGTGGTTATCTCTTGATGAAGGATCTTGCCTAATAAGTCATGCCGTTCCTTATACTCAGTTGTAGCAAATTCCTGGCAGCCCCCAGTAAGATGTTGGACGGCTTCTTGGGCTTGACATCCATATCGGCATTTGTTGTTTTGGAACTGAGGGTCTTTGACGATATATTTCAGGTAATTTTTGGTTGGTATAACCTGATCCTGAATGGCTAGTTATAATCTTCTGCTTAAGGTAACATCTTTCCTGATTTCAATCAATAGTTCCACGCTGTATTATCGACATAGTGTTGGCTGACCTCATTGGGATGTCGCCCGTGCAGAGGTTTACCTTCTAGGTGAGCATTTTTTCATCCTTAGTAAAGTGGTTTATGCGCATTTCCGGTTCCCTCAGTTTGATCGGTATTGTGTCATCTACTGCGCAGATCGCGCGATGTGGAGAAGATGTCTCAGCCTACATCTGAAAATAAGTTATTAAGTTAGCAATCTGTTTATCTAATTGCTCACCTATATCCAGAAGTCCTCGTCCTCCTAAGTACCCGGGTAGTGTCGTTCTTTCTACTGCACTTCGAGGATGGTATTTTTGTGCCTTTGTGAGGTGTGTTAGTACTTTTCGCTGAAGATTTTCTATATCCGGTTTTGTTCACTTAACAATACCGTTGATTGATAAATTATTGGATATAACAATACCCATATTAATATTTCAATCAACGACAATACCAAATGAATAGATAAGCGCGGAACAAGCGTAGGTGTTTAGTGCCTTAAACAAATTTTTACTGTTAAGTTGTGAACGAAGCAGCTGTTTTGCCCTTCTTATAAACTCAGTAGTTATGTCATTTTTCGTTTACTTATGGTGAATTTTTAGTGCCTGCTTTACTCCAAGATATTTGTATACAGTGTGTCAATTTGAAAAGTTGCCACCCCCTATAATTTGGTTCCTATAGAAAATCTAAAAATATGCAAAAACAAAAAATATGGAAAAATCTTTAGTAGAGAGGGGGGTTGAGTGATACCTCATTTTAAAGGTCATATCGTTTTCACCTTTGGCCATTGCTTTGGCCATTTTGCATATCGAATCCACCGGGCTGTACCTTTCCTCTGCCTATATTTAAAACAAGGCACTTGTCTAGTCTGAAGTGTATACTATTATCAGTAGAGAATGTTTCTACAGTCTTTAGCATCTGTTCTAGGTTGTCTCGAGTGGACGCCATTAATTTCAAATCATCCATATACAACCAGATGATTAAGCTTCTCTACTACAGTATTGTTGTTTTTAATGCTAAAACCTGAGTCAGTGGAGTTTAATAGCTGGGATAGGGGATTCATAGCTAAACAGAACCACAATGGAGTCAGCGAGTCTTCTTGAAATAGTCCCCAGTTGATTGCGATATTTTCCGTTTCGATATTGTTTTCACCAGGTATTTGGTATTTGGTGAGTTTTAGTCCTCCAACTTGTGATTATATTATGCCTTAAAAAGGTCACTATGTTATCATCGACTTTGTATATTCCTAATATAGGTATTTATAAGCCATTCATGCGGCACTGGATCAAAGGCCTTTATGTAGTCAATAAAAGCAGTACAGAGGTTCCTTTTTTGGTGAATGCCTGGTTAGAAATGGCTGAGTCAATGATAAGGTGTTATTTGCACCCTAGTGCAAAGTTCACCTTATTTGCACCCTAGTTCATTTGGAACCCTAGTACTTACATATCATTAGTATTATCCTTATTTTTATTGTCTATTATTTCGTATTGCCAGATATATGTAACTGTTTTTAATTCCAACCTGGTTTTGTTTTTCTATAATATGTATCTCGTCTAAACAACTTCTTATCGTAATTGCCGGTCATTCGCCAAAGATTTAATAGTTGAGTTAAGACGGATCCAATTTACATTTTAGCTGGATAATTATTTAAATCGAAATGTCAATTGATTGTAACCTGTCAATATTTATCGATGGGATATTAATAATACCTTGATTAAATATTACCTTTTCAATGTTCTTTATTAGTATTGATATATCTGCTATCTGCTGACATCGAAAAAATTAACATGACTAGCACAATTAGATATACAAAGTACCCATTAATAGGTCAGGTACTTATTAAGTTAAATGAAAAGCAAGGTCAGAATTGTTGTTTGAATTTTTACATGGTCCTTTTGGTTTTTTTTTGCGAAACATTACCATTCCATTTCATGTAGGTATTTATTATTTGAAACTAATGAATATTTTTGATAAAAGTATATTTCATAGTTATATGATCATTACTAACTTTGTTTTTGTTGTAATACTAAGCTGTTTTGTGGTTTTTAAGGCTATGGGTACATAATTCGCAAATATTTTACGTGTATCCCTACTTTTTCTGTCTTTACACGACAAATTACGTGTAGTAAAATTCACACTGGTGTGGATATGTAAACATTACTAGAATGTCATTCTACGTGAAAATGTCATCATTAATTTAAAGAGATGGCTTTTAAATGTTCTTGGATAACTGTTATTTTTATAATTGCAAATTATTAATTCAGTTAATAAATGTGATAATTTTTTCACTAACTATGTATTCAGTGATTGCAATAATTTATTTGTACAACAAAAACTAATACTCAATCGAGAAAAGAGGAAAAGTGTTAAAGTTATTTTTTAATAATATATTGTTCTTATGGAACGCTTACAATTTTGAACATCTTTAACAACAAAATACTTGGATCACAGAATATATTATCCTGATGTATTCTCTGCTTGGATCTTCCATAAATAATAGGTACACAATAAATAACTTTTTATTAAGTTCACGTCTTAAATCAATTATTTATCAAATACACTATATATCAATACTATTTAATCTATAACTTAAAATATTCCCGATGCAATGTCAAATATTTAAAATTGTCACTGATTGTCAGTGTCTGACTGACAATATAATCATGCTGACAATATTATATTCGGCTGAGTGCGTTGTAAGACAAAGATAGATTTGGAAAATATTACCACGGCATTGTGTTCATTTTTTTCGAATCCTGAAAAAACCACTAAATATTTTTGAAAAATTTAAACGCAGAATGAAAGACTAAATTATTACCGAGGGCCGAAAGTCCCTTAGAATAAATACGATGTTTATTTTGAATGAGATATTTGAAATTAAAAATCACACTAAATTTTCTCTTAGTTTTTCACCCCTGTAACTTATTAAAATAAACATTATAGAAGTTCTCAGGGACTTTCGGCCCTCGCTAATAACGTAATCTTTCATTCTGCGTTTAAATTTTTCAAAAATATTTATTAGTTTTCTCAGGATTCGAAAAAAATGAATCCTCATTTGAATAGCATTGCAGCCGAAAATACGTACCGATCCTCTTAAGGTTTGAAATAAGCTTTCACAGCTGTTATAACCTCATCATTTGATGCAAACGCTTTCCAGGTATTAAAACATATGGAAGTCGCTAGGGGCCAAATCTGATGAATAAGGTGGATGTCCTAACAATTCGAACTTGAATTCATGGATTGTATCCATTGTTTAAATGCTCATAAGTATGACATACATGACATTGTCCTGATGGAAAAGGAACCTCCTCTAATAAATTCATCATATATTATTATTTGTCCGATACACTCTTCTTTATTGTTTCAAATTGTCAGGATTTAAATTATTCGAAGAATTAATTTTTTTTGTTTCCAACACCAAAACCATAATAACATCAGATGAAAGATTTGTTTGTGATTATAATACATCAAAATAGACACAATGGATAATAGGCTAGGGTAATAAGACAAAAATATATCTTGTTCATGACACTTCAGCAGCCCGGTTACTGAAGCGTTTTTTCGACAGGTAATTTCGCGGTGTGCAAGTACTTGGAAAGGGAAACGAGAAACGACCGTGCGCGAGTCGCGTACAAATATTGCAACTATCTTAAATAATTCATATTGTCAATTGAAATTGTCAAATTGACGTATATTTCATACCTTCTGTCATTGACGTAGAAAAATTATAGATTGTTCCACAATATTGATATGATATGCAATTATTATGTAAAGGTAAATTTAATTAATTGTATTTTGCTTGCAGTACTGCATTTTAATAACTGATTTTATTTACTACATACAATTGTTTACGTTTGCTAAACATAACCTGCATCTTATTTTTTCTTCTTATTATTTTTTTGGACTATGGTCTTGACAATTATCCAGCAACCAGGACTAATATAATTGGCCAATATAATTAAAAGTGCGAATAAAAGTACAGAGCGTAGAAATAGAGGTCGCTTTGCCGAACTTGCACGGTCCCATAATTATAGGTAACTATTTCCTGCGTAGGATCTGGCGGCCATTTTTATTTATAAACAATTAACTGTCAAAAAATGGCATTTCCCCCTTTTTCTTCAAATCAACGGAAAACAGACAAACTTATGATTTTTTTAGTGCAAATATCTTCGAAATTATGGAAAAATCTTTAAAATGACGTATTACAAAGTTTGATATACTCATTTATTGTTAATATAATTGCGAAAAAAGGTCGGAATTGCAAAAAAAATATTTTCTCAATAACTGTTGTAAAAATTAGTCTACAGCTTTGAAATTGTTGTCAAATGAGGGTTCTTTGGTGCTTAATATGTGATAAAAATTTCAAAGCGATTCATTCAATTGTTTAAATTTTATTCAAATTGTTTATCCCAGAGAGCATTTTTTGCAATAACATAAGTCAGAAAAATGACCTTAGAACAATTCCACGGGTGTCAAATGAAAGAGCATGAGCTACATTTTCAACATGGTTTAAAAAAGTAAATAAAAAATGCATTTATTAGTAATAAATAATTATGCAAAAGTATCGTCAATTTTTCTTTATAAACTTTTTGAATAACTTTTTCCAAAAAAATTAACTTTTTTACCCTTTTTTAAGTGCACAACTACCAAGTAATGTTATCTATATCATAATTGATCAAAAATTGTAATAAATATGTATAATTTCTTATATAACAAAATAAAAAGATTATAAGAAAATATTTACGATACTTTTGCATAATCATTTATTACTAATAAATGCATTTTTTATTTACTTTTTTTAAAACAAGTTGAAAATATAGCTCATGCTCTTTCATTTGACACCTGTGGAATCGTTTAACGTTATTTTCTTCTGACGTTATTGCAAAAAAATGCTTTCTGGAATAAACAATTTGAATAAAATTTAAAGAATTGAATGAATCGCTTTGAAATTTTTATCACATATTAAGCACCAAAGAACCCTTATTTGACAAAAATTTCAAAGATGTACACTAGTTTTAACAACAGTTATTGCGAAAATATTTTTTTTTGCAATTCCGACATTTTTCGCAATTATATTAACAATAAATGAGTATATCAAACTTTGTAATACGTGATTTTAAAGCTTTTTCCATAATCTCGAAGATGTTTGTATTAAAAAAACCACAAGTTTCCCTGTTTTCCATTGATTTGAAACAAAAAGTGAAAAATGCCATTTTTTGACACTTAATTGTTTATAAATAAAAATGGCCGCCAGATCCTACGCAGGAAATTGTTACAATTTGCTCTTATAGGTATTACCTGTCGAAAAAACTCTTCAGTACCCTCTCTTTTAAGTGTCATGGAAAAAACCTTATTACCCTGGACTATAATAATAAATATGATGTTTGAATATATGTTTCATGTAATTTTATAGAATTCATTAAAATAAAATTTTATTTTAGTTAAAAATGTTGCTTTATAGCACTCAATAAAACTAGAAATAAAATAACCTACTATACAACAAACATATTATAGTTTTTATTTTAAATGTTTATTGCGTGTTAATAATTACTTTCATTCGAGAAATTCATTCATAAAATGGCGAACACGAGATTACCTACCTATAAATATTTTATTTCAGTCGTAAATCTGTAATGTACTTAAATATAAGACCTTTATTATTTCCTCAATGTTGACATAAAATTAATAGATTTCCTTTATTTATTCTATTGTTGTTCTGCACATTTTTTCTAGACTTCAACTTTTGGTTAAAAACATGAGATGTAGATCCTTGAAACACACTCAGTGATCAAAAGATCCAAGGTTAATGGTTTGACGACCACTCGTACGAAATCAAACAGATGAAATAGAGAATGTGGAAAAATCCCTTTACGAACAATTCACACATCCACCATTTCGGGTTGGGAAAAATTTTTTTAAATAGAATCAAAGATCCAAACACCAGTTCTTAGAAATGTGTTTCGCCCTCTTCAACCTCTCTGGGCTTATCAATAAAGATGAGAGGTTGAATATCTTTAGACACATTCCAATCAAAAAACAACATTCGAGACCTAGACATAGAAGGTGCGTAAATCTACGGCAAGTCCGACAATGACAGTCTCAAGTTTTAATTCCCTAATTACCTAAAGTAAGTAAAATATATGTTTAAAAACATGAGATGTAGATCCTTGAAACACACTCAGTGATCAAAAGATCCAAGGTTAATGGTTTGACGACCACTCGTACGAAATCAAACAGATGAAATAGAGAATGTGGAAAAATCCCCTTACGAACAATTCACACATCCACCATTTCGGGTTGGGAAAAATTTTTTGAATAGAATCAAAGATCCAAACACCAGTTCTTAGAAATGTGTTTCGTCCTCTTCAACCTCTCTGGGCTTATCAATAAAGATGAGAGGTTGAATATCTTTAGACACATTCCAATCAAAAAACAACATTCGAGACCTAGACATAGAAGGTGCGTAAATCTACGGCAAGTCCGACAATGACAGTCTCAAGTTTTAATTCCCTAATTACTTAAAGTAAGTAAAATATATGTTTAAAAACATGAGATGTAGATCCTTGAAACACACTCAGTGATCAAAAGATCCAAGGTTAATGGTTTGACGACCACTCGTACGAAATCAAACAGATGAAATAGAGAATGTGGAAAAATCCCCTTACGAACAATTCACACATCCACCATTTCGGGTTGGGAAAAATTTTTTGAATAGAATCAAAGATCCAAACATCAGTTCTTAGAAATGTGTTTCGCCCTCTTCAAATGGTGGATGTGTGAATTGTTCGTAAGGGGATTTTTCCACATTCTCTATTTCATCTGTTTGATTTCAACTTTTGGGTTTCAACTTTTGATAATTTTATCGGCCTGGATAATTATATAAGAATTATTTATACCTACTCGAGAACGCAGTATTTTGACCTTTTATATAGCGCCATGTTTCCTTTGCCAAACCATAAAAATCATGTTCTATTTTTTTTTTTTTTTGAAAAACTTTCCCAGTGGTTATTTTTGAAGTTATACTTCTTTACGATCGAGAGTGAAATTTTATAATACTGGGCGCATGCGCACACAAACAGTATGTAGTTCGTTGCTAATCTTTCAAGACATGTATTTATCAGCGCTGCCAGCGCAAATAAGTCATTAAAAGGATATATTAGTGTTTTTAGTAAATGTATTATTTATTATAATTTTTGTGTCTTTGGATTTGTCTTCCTCTGGAATAAAGTATTTTATAATAATAGTAAGTATATTTAAAGTATTTTTGTATACTTCACTTGGTCTATTAAATTTGTCAGTATGCATGAGAAATCTTGTAACCTGTTGTAAGCGAAGGGAATATAGCTCAGTGGGAGAGCGTGTGACCGGAGATCTAGAGATCCCGGGTTCAAATCCCGGACGATTCATATTCTTTTTTTTTTAATTTTTGGTATCGTTTTAATAAAAAAAATTTAAAAATGGTAGGTAAGAAAGTTAGTTTAATATTTAAATAAAATACAAATAACCTGTTAAGTATATTTATTTCTTTAACATTTTATAATAGAAGTATAACTTCTTATGTGCGTACAAAGTACACACATATTCTTTTTTTATTCTTCTTACAAGTGCGCGTGTTTCGTTTCTTATTGTCTTGTAAAATTATCGTGTGCCTCTTGTGTCTTGGTCTCCCTATTTCTGCTGATGTTAGTGCTCTTACATTCAAGATTTTAGAGGAGTTGAGAGGTCCGTCGGATGGTCTCCGTTTTCATTTCTGATATTTTCATTATGTGTCTTTCTTATCCTGTCCAACAGTTTAGTGTTAAGACTTAAAGGCATATTTTTATCTTTCAGTATAATATGAAAATCTTCTGCAAGTTGGCGATTCCATCCTTACTCATCTGCTTATTTTGGTAATCTGGTTTTTGGTGACTGTCACACCATGTATTTTAACCTGTATGTAATTTAACCTGTAATACGCCAGTCAGTGGAAGCAACAATAGGATATTACCTCCGAATTCTATCCTACTGTATGGATTTTAATGAAATTTTGGGAATAGCCTCTACTTATCTCCTAATTCAAAGTCTACCCTGTGCCGATGTACGCTTTTATCTTGGAGGTGGTTCCTACCCCTTTTCGGGGTGGAAAATTTTTTGGTTAAAATAGCGACGGAATTAGCTAGGGAACCTAATTATTCTAAGCAAAAACTGTTCTGCAATTTTTTTTTTGAAAACTCAATACTTTTTGAGTTATTCGTGGTTGAAAATTCGTCATTTTCATTGAAACATAACACCTTTTCGAACGGTTTTTTGCGAATATGTACCTTAAAAACTATGCACCTAACTAGAAAAACTATATAAAACATTTTTGTAGCTTATAAAAAAACAAAGAGATTCGTTCCTTCACAAATCTAGTTATAATACAAAAAGGTAGGTGAAAAGAGTTTGTTTTTTTTTTGTGCATGCTCAAAGCACTGTATTCAACTTAAAATAACAGAGAAACAGTCGATTTTAAGTTTATAATGCTACCGATACCTTTTGTAGTGCTTGAAAAGATATTTAAAATGAGCAAAATTGAAGGTCGATTATATTCAAATTAAGCGAGATATGCTGCAAAAAAATTGATGACTAATGTATTTTAAGAAAAAATGAGAAGTATATTTAACCCCTCATCCACCAGATGCATCGTTTTCCTTCACACTACCTTTTACTATAGTGTTGTTTCTATGTTCAAAAAGTTGGACGGGTTTAAAATGAATGGTTTTTGAGAAAAAATAAGATCAAATTATAGAGCGCATTTTTAAATTTTCTTAAAAATCTTCCTTTTTCTCCAAGTTACTTGAAAATGATAAGAGATACAGTAATGAAAAATAAAAAAGAAATTTTATCTAGCAAAACCCTATATTTTTGTGCTGTACCTTTACTGTTTTTTCGTATCTCTTATCATTTTTGAGTTACGTGGAGAACAAGGAAGATTTTTAAGAAAATTTCAAAATGCGCTCTATAATTTGATCTTATTTTTTTCAAAAACCATTAATTTTAAACCCGTCCAACTTTTTGAACATAGAAATAACACTATAATAAAAAGTATTGTACATCTAAAACGATGCATTTAAATTCTGATGGATGAGGGGTTAAAATTACTTTTCATTTTTTCTTAAAATACATTACTCACCAATTTTTCTTTATAGCATAACTCGCTTAGTGTGAATGTAATCGACATTTAATATTACTCATTTTAAAGGTCTTTTCAAGCACTATAAAACGTATTGATAGCATAATACACCCAAAATGGACCGTTTCTCTGGTATTTCAAGTTGAATACACCGATTCGAGCATGCACCAACAAAACAAACTTCTCTTGCCTACCATATCTCTTTTTGTATTATAACTAGAAGAGTTATGAAGGAACGAATCTCTTTGTTGTTTTATAAGATACAAAAATATTTTATATAGTTTTTTTCGGTAGATGCATAGTTTTTAAGGTATTCGCAAAAAACCGTCCGAAAAGGTGTCATTTTTCAATGAAAATGGCCAATTTTTAACCACGAATAACTCAAAAAGTATTGAGTTTTCAAAAAAAAATTATAGAACTGTTTTTGTTAGAATTAGGTTATCTAGTCACTTCCGCGGTTATTTTAACCAAAAAATTTTCCACCCCCAAGAAGGGGTGTGAACATCCCCCAAGATAAAAGCTCACTTCGGCATAGGGTAGACTTTGTTTCTTGAGCTATTCCCTACTTACTGTCAAAATATCAAGTAAATCGATGTAGTAGGATGGAATTCGGAGCCAAATACCCTCATTGACTGCCCTATAACGACTAACGTCGTTGTTTCAGAAGGTAGACTGTGACTTGCGGTATGCCATGCCGCTACGTACTCCCCTTTGTTTTCAATATGAATTTGTCATATATCACTGTATTATTTGTTTTTTACATTAACTACGGAATGATTCTTCACACTGCTGTAGAATTTAAAAAATGGTGGAGGTTCTTACAAAATCCTTTATAAACTGAATTACAAGAAAACTTGAGTAGGTACCTATTTGTAACTAAAAAATAGTAAAATAATGTTGATATCAATTAGATAGAACAACTGGATGGACTTGCTGCCATACCAATAGCGAAAGAATACACTAGACTGCTTTTAACTATAGAAACGCCAGAAAACTTTATAAACATAAACAGGCAATGGGATCACTCCAGTGAAATAAAACAACGCATAGGAAAAGCGAGATCAGCGTTCATAACGATGAAGTCTCTTTTCAGAAATCACGATTTACCTCTTGCTACCAAAATCTCTATCGTCAGATGCTATGTATTTTCTACGTTATTATACGGAGTAGAGGCCTGGACACTTTTCGAAGCTTCTTTAAGAAAACTCAAGGCATTCGATATGTGGTGTTACAGGCTCATTTTAAGAATTTCGCGGGTGGATCGTGTGACTAATATTGAGGTCCTACGTAGAATGGGCAAGGAATGTGAGATTATTAACACCATCAAAGAGCGCAAACTAGAATATCTTGACCATTTTTTGGGAAATGAACATATATATTATGGTTTGTTGCAACTCATTCTTTAGGGCATGGTATTTGCAAAGAGAGGACCAGGGAGAAGAAAAATATCTTCGCTTCAAAACTTGAAAAAGTGATTTATTACATCGACAACCAGACTATTCCGAATAGCAGCAAGCAAAGTTAGGATAGCCATGCTGATCGCCAACATTCGGAACGGATAATCACCGTGAGAATAATAAAGGCCAAAAACCAAATTGAAAGCTGGCAATGGGCTCAACGATGAAAATGTTTGCCTAGAGCCTAGATGAAAACGTAATTTTTATAAAAATATATAAACATTCTCAATTTCTTTGCAACACGAAAATGCAGCAGCTGCATAATACTATGGTCAAATCTGAGAGTGCAGGAAGAGTCTATACCGGTTTTGGGGGTTGTTTCCTCCTCATCAGTAGTCCCATATCCTCTTCTCTCAGATTCTTCCACGCACCACACTTTAGGCCTTTCCGAATTGCAAAGAGAGAAATGTCACGGATAAACTAGGGCCATCTACCGAAAAACAAAGTAAGTTATCAATCGAAGTAGCACAGAAAATGACAATAAATATCGTCTCCATACCACCAGATTGACAACAGGTGGAATAATCAAAGAAAGTATTCCACCTGTTGTCAATCTGGTGGTATGGAGACGATATTTATTGTCATTTTCTCTGCTACTTCGATTGATAACTTACTTTGTTTTTCGGTAGATGGCCCTAGTTCGTCCGTGACATTTCTTTCTTTGCAATTCTTCTTCTTCTTGTGCCACTCCTATCGGAGATTGGAAATCATCAAGGCTACCCTGACTTTGTTTACAGCTGACCTAAAAAGTTCATTAGTGGTGCAGCCAAACCACTCTCTCAAATTCCGCATCCACGACATTCTTCTACGGCCTGGATTCCGTTTTCCTTCTATTTTTCCTTGCATTATATTTTTTATATTTTTATTTTTAGAACACGATAGCAGAAGCAATCAGAAATTATTTTATAAGGTCATAAAAGGAATAAGAGGTAATAAACATAAAGAAGTAACATCACTAAAAGATCAGAACGGAGATCTACTGACTGATGAAGTGAGCATTATGAAAAGATGGAAAGAATATTTCCAGAAACTACTACAACACGAACCAAACAGCACAAGTGAAGAAGATGAAGAAAGAACTGGCGAACAAGAAGTTGAATTTATACCAAAAATTACAATGGATGAACTAACTGACGCGATTAGGAAGCTAAAAAATGGAAAGGCACCAGGTCATGATCAAATTACGGCGGAAATGATCAAAAACATGGGTGATATGGGACTACAAAAGTTATTAGAACTATTTCAAATGATTTGGAGAGACGAACAAATACCTACAGACTGGGAGATTGGCCTGATTGTACCTATACATAAAAAGGGTGACAACAAGAATTGCAATAATATAGAGGAATAACTCTGTTAAGTACAGTGATGAAAGTTTATGAGCTAATAGTAGAGAGTAGACTGAGAAAAATAATAGAACCAACTTTAGAAGAATCGCAAAGTGGTTTTAGACCTGGTAGATGTACACAAGATCACATTTTTACGTTAAATGATATAATAAATAAAAGATTATCTAGGAAGAAAAAAACGTACCTCAGTTTCCTTGATATGGAAAAAGCATTCGACAAAGTACCTAGATCAAAAGTATGGAAAAGTCTGAAGAACAGAAACATACCAGAGAAGCTTATACAGGTAACTAAATCAATATACAGAGACACTAGAAACCGTGTGATAAGTAAAAATATGATATCTGACCAGTTCAGAACAGCTGAAGGTGTAAGACAAGGGGGAAGCTTGAGCCCGTTACTATTTATTACTTTTATGGACGAAATAATAAAAGAATCAAAAACAAAAGTCAGACCATTACACATAGGGTATAGAAATCTGAAAAGCACGGAGATAGCAGATTGTACATTTGCCGACGATGTAGTAATTTTAGCAGCGACTG
The DNA here is from genome assembly GCF_917563875.1 of Diabrotica virgifera virgifera. Lineage (NCBI taxonomy): Eukaryota > Metazoa > Arthropoda > Insecta > Coleoptera > Chrysomelidae > Diabrotica > Diabrotica virgifera. Next base: position 248,988,374 of record NC_065448.1, on the reverse strand, counting down.
AAGACGAGCTACAAAGAAGCGTAAAAACATGGAACACAGTTTTAAGAAAGTATGGTATGACTATGAACAAAGAGAAATCGAAGGTAATGGTAATAGCTAAAGAAAGAGAGGATGTGCATGTCCAGGTAGATGATACAGAGATTAGACAGGTACAATCATTCGAGTACTTGGGAGTAACCATTGAAGAAACAGGTAGACAGGGAGCTGAGATCAACAAAAGAATTGATAAAGTGAATAGACTGTACCACGCAATAGGAAAAACAATTATTAACAAGAAAGAAGTATCGAAACATACGAAAATCAAGGTATTTAAGGCTATATACAGACCAGTACTTACATACGGATGTGAATCCTGGGTACTAAATAGACAACAGAAAAATAAGATACAGGCAGCAGAAATGAGATATCTACGCAGAGTTCAAGGAGTCACTAGAAGGGATAGGGTAAGAAATAACTACATAAGAGAAGAACTGAAAATCGAGACAATGATGGAGTATGTTGAAAAAAGACAATTAAGTTGGTGGGGGCATCTACAACGACTACAGAAAGAAGTACCAGTTAAAAAGATATGGGAAACGAAGGTGCAGGGAAAAAGAAGTAGAGGAAGACCGAGAGAGACATGGAACGAAGCGATGGCAAGGATTCTGGACAAAAAAGGAATAGCATGGAACGAAGCAAAGGCGATGGCACAGGACAGGAAACAATGGAAGAGATTTGTGCACTGTTAACAGAGCACACGTTAATACCTACACCCGAGAGGGTAGAAGGTCTAAAGATTATATATATTATATATATTTTTATTTTTATTTTTTGCAATTCGGAAAGGCCTAAAGTGTGGTACGTGGAAGAATCTAAGAGAAGAGGATATGGGACTACTGATGAGGGAGAAACAACCCCCGAAACCGGTATAGACTTTTCCTGAAGTCTCAGATTTGACCATAGTATTATGCAGCTGCTGCATTTTCGTGTGGCAAAGAAATTGAGAATGTTTATAAATTTTGAATTAATTTACTCTTTTGTTTGAGTATTAAGGAATCTTTCTTGTTGGAGCTTTTACCACGCTGAGCAGACGGGTTGTGAATTATTTAAAATTCACTCATCTTAATTTCCTCGGCATCCTGTATGATAAAAAAGTATTCCACCTGTTGACAATCTGGTGGTATGGACAGATATTTATTGTCATTTTCTGTGCTACCTCGATTGACAACTTACCTTGTAAAATATTGTAATTAATGTAGGTATCTAATGTTGATAGTTAAATTTAACTGTGCTAAATCTAAACCGTTTTATCTTAAGTTTTGTCGAATTCACTACCACAATGTTAATATCTACATTTATTTCAAATATAATTAAAATCTCTTGTCATCTAGAAAAGACATTACAAGATGCATGTCCATGTCCTACAAAAGTAATCTTGAAAAAGTTAGTCATATTTCTCATTTAAAACTAATATGGTCAAACCACTTTTTCAAAGAGGTAATAAGCTAGTTAGCAATTATTGTAGACAATTTTGGATTAGTATTAATACTGAGCGACACGTTAAAACTTTAACAAACTAATAAGAAAGACATAGTTTAACTTTAAATTTTCAAATTAGACAATATTTTAAGTTTCTTTTTTTTTCTCCTTTTTTATTTTTATTTTTGAAGTTATACTTCTTTAGGCGAGATTGAGAGTAAAATTTCATAATACTGTGCGCATGCGCACACAGACAGTATGGCGTTTAGTTGCTAAATCTTTCTAGTTATGTATAAATATATCAGTGCAAGAAAAGGTGTGAAAAGAATATATTAGTGTTTGTTTTTAGTAAATATATTTATTATAATTTTTGTGTCTTTGGATTTGTCTTCCTCAGGAGAAGATGAGTATTATTAAAACATTTTATTGTATATTTATTATACTTCACCTTGTCTGTTTGTTACCGTGAATTGTCATTAGGTACGTCCGAACCGATACAGACACAGTCCTCGTAGCGTATTTGGTATAGCATTCGACCAGAGATCGAGAGGTCTTGAGTTCGAATCCAGTGCAATCCTATACTTTTTTTATTTTTTTGAAAGCGGTAGGCACAAAATTAGTTTGGTGTTTAAAAAAAATTAAAACAAACTGTTTAAAGTATATTTATTTTTAAAAAATCATATAATAGAAATATAATGGGGGATTAGGCTTTGGAACTAGAAATGAAGCTGGAGATGACATGTTGTTAACACATTCTTTAAAAAGAGAGGCTCTCAACTTATTACATACAAAAGTGGACAACATCAATCCCAAATAGACTACTTCATGATAAGGAAAGAAGACATATGTGAATGCCAGGACTGCAAGGTAATAGTTAATGAGACAGTAAGCCAACAACATAAGCTGCTTGTTCTGGACATCGAAGTAAAAAGCGAAACTAAACAAAAATATCGGAGAGGACCACAAAAAATCAAGTGGTGGCTGCTGAAAGATAAGAAAGAAGGTCTATTCAGAAGAAGAATAGTAGAAAAAATTTGTTGGAACATGAAAGGAAGCCCTAATACAATTTGGAGAAAAATGGCCAGTAGTATTAGAGAGACTACTATTGCAATACTTGGGAAAACGTCAGGAAAAAAGTTTGAGGATAAAGAGACTTGGTGGTGGTCAAACAAAGTACAAGGAAAAATAAAAGAGAAGATAAAATTATATAAAAAGTGGCAAGAAACCAGATCCGACACAGTTATTCAAAACTATATGGTGGCGAAAAAGGAAGCGAAAGTAGCAGTAGCAAAAGCCAAAGCAGAAGCGTATTCAAACCTATACGATCAACTTGATACCAGGGAAGGCGAAACGAAGATATATAAAATAGGCAAACAGAGATCAAAGAAAGCAAAAGATTTTATTCAGATTAGATGTATCCGAGACGAAAATAATAAAATACTAGTTCACGAAAGGAATGTCAAAAAGAGAGAAAGTACTTTGACAGCTTATTAAATGAAGAAATTGACAGACAGCCTGTAGAGTCAACGGAGACAGTAGCAGCAATGGTCACCAATATAACCAACGAGAAAGTGGCTCAAGCGCTTCAAAAAATAAAGAAAGGCAAAGCGGTAGGACCAGATGATATTCCTGGGGAAGTATGGAGAGCATTGGGAGAGACAGGAACAAGGTGGCTAGCAGGTCTATTTAATAGAATTATGGAAGTTGGACAAATGCCAGACGAATGGAGAAGCAGTATACTGGTACCTGTTTACAAAAACAAGGGAGATATACAACAATGTACAAACTACAGGGCTATAAAACTGCTTAGCCACACCATGAAAATATGGGAAAGAGTAATTGATAGACGGATACGTGAAGAGACCGAAATATCCGAAAATCAATTTGGCTTTATGCAGGGTAGATCAACAACAGATGCAATTTTCATTATAAGACAATTGATGGAAAAATACAGGAGTATAGAAACAAACGCTCATATGGTATTCATTGATCTTGAGAAAGGCTATGATAGAGTTCCTCGAGAGATTCTGTGGTGGGCTCTCAATAAGAAAGGAGTCCCTGGTGAATATGTAAAGATTGTGAGGGATATGTATGAGGGAGTAACGACTAGTGTTAGGACAGGTGTGGGAGAGACTGATAAATTTCATGTGAAAGTAGGATTGCACGAAGGCTCTGTGCTTAGTCCGTATTTATTCTAATTAGTTTTGGAACAGATAACAGCGAAACTACAGGGTAACATTCCATGATGCTTAATGTATGCTAATGATGTCGTGTTAGTAGGAAATAGGGAAAGAGACTTAGAACAAAAACTGGAACAGTGGAGAAAAACTCTGGAGGAATAAGATTTAAAAGTTAGTAGGACAAAAACAGAGTATTTGGAATGTTCATTTAAAGACGGAGCTACTACAAATAAAATGGTATCTTTGGATTGTGAAATGATTGTGAAAAGCAATAGTTTTAAGTACCTAGGATCGGTATTACAGGGTAATGAAGAAATAGATGGAGATGCATGCAGTAGAATTAGGGCCGGATGGATGAAGTGAAAAGAAGCGAGTGGTGTGTTGTGTGACAGAAAAATTCCAATGACGCTGAAGGGAAAATTCTATAAAACAGCCATAAGACCGGCTATGATGTACGGAACTGAATGTTGGGCAGTTAAAAAGAAAGAGGAACAACGAATGCATGTGGCGGAAATGAAAATGCTTAGATGGATGAGTGGAGTGACAAAGAAGGATAAAATTAGAAATGAGTATATTAGGGGAAGTCTAGGTGTGGCACCAATTGATGCCAAAATAAGAGAGCATAGGTTAAGATGGTTTGGTCATGTTCAACGTCGAGACGTTAATCACCCAATACGAAGAATAGCTGAAGTGCAGATTCCTGGAAGGAGTAGGAGAGGAAGACCAAAGAAGACCTGGGGGAGACGATGAGACAGGATATGTTGGTAAAGGGGATTAACATTGATATGACCCAAAATAGAATTTTGTGGAGAAATGCAATTAGGGAAGCCGACCCCGCATAGGGATAAGGCAAAGAGAATGATGAATTATAGTAAACTTTGTATCTGGGGCTTTTCGTCTTCCTCGTTGAACTTAGATACTTGATGATTACAAAAATAATAATAATTAATTATAATAATTTTACTTGTGTTTTTAAGTATTGAAAATCGTCATTTTTCGTATTTTTTAGTTTTAAATTGTTTATAACTCGAATTGGATCAAAGAGAAAAATTAGAAAAATTTTTATAACATAAATGAGTCAGATTAAATAAATTATTAGAAGAATTTTTTACTAAGCAACAACATTTTTGTTTATTTAGTATTATTTTGTATTTTGACAACGACACCCGACTTGGGCGTCGAAACGTTAATAAAATCATTTTTAGGTAAAATTGTGGCTTATTTCCCATTTGAATATACTTGATTAGAAAAATTTTTGTTAAATAATATCTACCCGGGCCGAATTTTTTTTAATGTATAAAAATAGTATTTTTTTTTTTGTTATTAATTAATTATAGTCAGGACAAAATTATATCGGTCGTCCCTTATGTTTTATAATTTTTAACATACTAAATTACATATAGACTAAGAGCCGCTATAGGTGAAAATTCTTAATCATTTTAGGCACGACGGGACCCTATAACTTAAATAGTAGAACCTAAAAGAAAACGTTTGAACACTGTGCCGTTACTTTTCAGTAGCACAGGCGTCTACAGTGGCGCATCAAACTTTCCACTTATGGACGGGATACATAAATTAAAAAATATCCTCCCTAATTACCAGAATTTAATTTTTTTCATTTTTTTAAGTTTTATGTGATTAAGACATAAGATTCATCGTAATTTTAACCCACCACCCCCTTCTCCCTGCCCCCACCATCAAAAACTTTATTTTTCGATTTTATTTTTTTTGGTGGGATGCAATCAATTTTAAAATTTCAAAAAATTTACACGCATAGTTAAGGGTTTTATAAAACACGTCTATTTTTTATAGACCTGTAGGTTAAGTGTACATAACCTCAAAAAAATTTAAAAAATTTTTTTTTTTTTTTGAAAAAAAGTATATAACTTTTTTTGGGGATAGCTGCAGATCTAATTTTTTCTTAATCTTGTGTATTTTATCAAACACTATATTTTTAATTTTTTTCAGATTTTTCTGTAACGTTGGTCACCTTCAAAAATCCAAAAAACTGTTTTTAAGGGGGTTTTGGGGGGTTTGAACGTGTTTTTCTGATTTTTAAATATTCTAAAGAACTCAGTTACTTCAAGTTACATATAACCTATAAAAACAAAATTGATTTGATATATTATGAAGTCTATAAAATAGGGAAAATCCCCCAAAACCCCCCAAAAAACAGTTTTTCGGATTTTTGAAGGTGGGGAGACTTACGGAAAAATCTGAAGAAAATTTAAAATATAGTGTTTGTAAAACACACAAGATTAAGAAAAAATTAGACCGGCAGCTATTCCTCAAAAAAAGTTATACGCTTTTTTGAAAAAAAAATTTCTTTTAATTTTTTGAGGTTATGTACACTCTACCTATGGATCTATAAAAAATAGGCATGTTTTATAAAAGCCTCAACTATGCGTGTGAATTTTTTGAAATTTTAAAATTGATTGCATCCAACCAAAAAAAAAATAAAAACGAAAAATGAAGTTTTTGATGGTGGGGGCAGGGGGAAGGGGGTGGTGGGTTAAAATCACGATGAATCCTATGTGTTAATCACATAGAACTTAAAAAAAATAAAAAAATTTAATTCTGTTAGTAAGTTCTGTTAACTTTTAATTTATTTATCCCGTCCATAAGTGGAAAGTTTGATGCGCCACTGTCGACGCATGTGCCACTGAAAAGTGACGGCACAGTGTTCAAACGTTTTCTTTTAGGTTCTACTATTTAAGTTATAGGGTCCCATCGTGCCTAAAATGATTAAGAAATTTCACCTATAGCGGCTCTTAGTCTAATATCAAATAATTTTTATCCATTAAACAGATCGCTGCAGGTCGACCTATGAGTACCTACTATGAGTACCTATATGAAATAAGTACTCTATTTGAGTTTGATTTTCCATTTAGTACGTCGTATGTTTGTTTTATTGTTTATAAACAATGGCTATTGGTTCTATCACCTGTACTAAAACATTATTCGTCGATAATTGGTATAAGAAATATTTGCATAAAAAGTGTGACAATATCCAACACAATAATATTTTGTAAACGTTTGTTAACGTAGGTGTGTTAGAAACTGTACATTTTAACATACTTCAAATGTATTATGTTTATTCAATCAGTATGATCATATCCCTGAATGAACTTTAAATCTATGTTTGCATTGTCAATGACATATTTAACAGGAGAAAATCACAAATATGAATTAATAAAACCTAAATTTTGATACTGAATTATTATTTTTCTATTCTCATACTATAATATATCAATTATAATGTCACTAAATACGTGTATGATCCTTTTCATGAGCATTTTTCAGTGCGTCACAAATGATAGAAAAAAAGGTAAGTCCGTGATAATACACATTTATAACATTTATTCTAACATGACATTTTAGGTAAATCTGACAGTTGTCAATTTTTATTTGCAATTTGGTATAAAAACAAATCAATTGTCTTTATTGCATTTATAAAATGGTATTTTCTTTGATTTGTATAGTCTTATAAATTGTACAGATTATATTCGTAGATATATTGTATAATTCGTAAATAATTTTTTTTTCGATTATAGCGCCATCTATGGACAACTAGAATAAATGTTATAAATGTCTGTAATCACCGACGTGCCTTTTTTTCTGTCACATACAATTTAATGCGTTAGAAAGAAATCGAGAAATTGTGACGCACTGAAAGATGCTCATGAGAAAAAGAATATCATAATGAACTTCATTATGATACAGATTTTCATTACGATACAGATTTTTAACCAACAGAATCGCGATAAGGCATTCGCGATAAAGGTGGTGCACGCGCAGTGACCAATAGCGAGTCAAATACATACGCTTTGACAGTTCTCAATATGTAAACAAATTCACCGTATGGCCAATGGCCATTAGTTGTTGAGGCATTAACGAAATAAAAAAAAATTGAATATATTTTTTGTTGCGAATGATCATAGAAAAAATCATGTACACAACTTGCATTTAATTATCATTATGAAGCTCGTACTCTATCTCGTACACAACTTGCATTTAATTATCATTATGAAGCTCGTACTCTAAACTCGCCGCTAGGCGGATCGTTTCGTATCCCTCATGCTCGCTTCATAATGACCATCATTAAGGCCATCGGTAAAGTCGGGTCCATAGATATTTCGCCCGTCGGTAAATTCAAACAGATAACATTTGTATGTTATGAAATTTGAGTAAACCGATGTCGCTTTGTTAAGGCACATGCCGGTATTTTTACAACCGGGTTACTCATCGTAAATCAATCAGTTTAACACTTGAAAATGTATACTTGGTCATTAGTACAGTTAAAATTGATAGACGATTATATTTAGATGAAATATTAAGTAATAGAATTGAAACTTTTTTTCTACTTTTAAGGAAAAGAAGCTAGTTCATTAGCGGAACGTGATTCAAAATTATTCTGCAGATTATAATTGAAGCAATATTTGATTAAAACATCTCATTTTTGGTAGTAAAAATCTATTAAATACATATATTAATTTGTCTGGACTAAAGGTGGTAAAAGATGGTCTGGAGTTATATTTTTGTTTGAATTTGCCGACGGACGATAGATAGATAGATAGAATATTTTACAGCTATCCCACTTTTTCCGTGGTCGTCCTCTTCTCTTCTTTCATTCCCCTGTCAGCAGCATATCCTTTGCCCACCTTCCCAGCCATTCTCGCAAGTTGTTCTAACCATCTAAGTCTCTTTGTTCTGACGATCTGGCTAATTTCTGGTTTCTGGTACAACTCTCTAATCTCTGCATGTGTTCTCCTCCTGAATATCTTCCATATGTTCCCAGAAGTTCAGCATATTTTCTTGATTTTTGTTCATAACCCATGTTTCGCTTCCGTCTAGGACTGTGGGCTGGAACACTGTTCGGTATAGTCTAAATTTTGCCTCTCTGGAGATGTTTATTGCTTTTAGTAGTTTGTGTGGGGCTCCGACAGTCTTCCTTACTCTCTAAATTCGCTTCTGAATTTCTTGGTTTTCTTCCCCTTGTCTAGTTGTAGTTTTATACAAAACTCTTAATTTTCAATTTAAAGTACTTACATTTAATTAATAAAGATTGTCGATCTCTTGTCCGATAAAGGACATCGCACACATCTTATGGAAAATATAATGTCACTCAAATTCAATAAAATTTATACGAATAGATTCGTTTTAAATTAACGGTCAAATCTTATCATTGCGCCAACTCTTAATTATGATTAATTACGGCGCAAATTGCAAATAAAGTTTATCGAAATCACATTTTTGGAGTCAGTAAAACTGTCAGTTACAATTACTATTGCTCTGGGTGCTATTCAAAAGAGCCTTAAATCCCGCTGGGCCTAAGCGGATTAGTGAAACTAATCCGCTGATTTATGGAGTACCGACAATTTGGGTATTATAAAATATTTTTTCTCTCTCTAACTTATATACGTATCCATTTGATTTCAGATTTATTTATATCAATTTCTGCTCTTATTATTGAAAATATGGAGTTGGCGCAATGATAAGATTTGACCGTTAATTTAAAACGAATCTATTCGTATAAATTTTATTGAATTTGAGTGACATTATATTTTCCATAAGATGTGTGCGATGTCCTTTACAGCCGCGTTCCGTTAGTCCGACAACGTAAATATTGCACGGGACGCGAAAACGCGTCCAACCTGCACTCTGAAATTTTTCAGAAAGTGGTAGACTCGCTCAAACGAAGCAGTTAAGACCATTTTTAAGACTTTTGTAAATCACCTTCTAAAAAGGACAATGTACTGTGGACTAATACTACTAATTATAAATATAATATTCACCTTAGTGTACTTATCTACAATTCCTATACAAAACAAATAAGTTCTTCCAGGTTGAATTGAAAGTCCCTTTGGTGCATAACTTCCATTTAAATCAAGCTTAAATTTTTAATCACCTGCCTCAATAGATTTATTTTATGCGCCATTTATATAAATCAAAGATAATCGATATAAATTTATACAGACGTTCGTCTTTCTGTCGATATGTTAGAATTCAGTACAAGCAAAATGTTGCGATTTAAATTTCAAACGAAACATCAGCATTGAATGTTAAGTAGCTGGTGGTTTGTGTCCTACGACTCAATTCAACATGCGGAATCTTATGTATAATATATTGCATTATTTATATTGCAAATTCAGGTAAAATATAAAACAAAATTAGACGAAAAAGTAACTGGAAAACTACACACTATGGATATTATCAATTTTAAATATATTATTTGTTCGCAAATTAATTCCTTTGGGAAATAAAAATGTATACCATTTTTATTCATTCATTTGTTCTTATCTTTTTGAAGATATTCTTCTTTAGCGGCGAATCGATTGAGGGTAAAATTTGATTGATCCCCGCGCATGCGCACACCGACAGTATGGTATTAGTTGTTATACGGGCTCTGATTGGGTGTTGAAATTTTGAAATTATCTGTCAATATTTGTTCAATATGGAGGTTATCGGTAAACAAAAATATTGTATAATATTAGTTTTTATTGATGTGTGGACAGAAATAAAATCAAATTTATAATTATAGTGACTTTTTAAATAGTTTTGAAAAGCCGCAGGTACGTAATTCTAAATGTTTCAGTTGGAAATACCTAATAGTTTCAATACCTATCTATTTGGAAAATGTAAACAAAATAATGTAGTTACCTATTAGTAGGCAATGCTTTAATTTACATAATCGGATTACGAACAAACTTTCTACAAATCTTCATCTCATATATCGTTTTCTTACTCTATATTTTGTTGTATTTTATTTCGACAAAAATCAAACTAATAATTTTATTAAATTCATATAAATTTATGGTGTAAACGTTTAGTTTGTGTATATTCCCACATGACGTATACGAGAGTTTGGTGCAGTTTGAAATGGTGTCAACTTTCGTACGGCGCGGTAGACGTGAAGTGGGTTCAAGCCCCAAGCAAGTTATTATTTTTTTATTTTTTTTTATAGATTTTATGATTGTAAGTATATTATTATATAATTTTTAAAGATATTCTTCTTTTTTGAAAGTGGTAGATAAGAAAATTAGTTTGATTTTTAAATAAAATAAGTACAAATAACATTTTAAGTATATTTACTTCGTTTAAATTACCTATTATAATTATATAATAGAAGAATATCTTCTTACGTGCGTACAAAGTACACACACATTCTTTTTTATTAGTATTACTCCTATAGAGTAACTAGGTCCATTTTCCGTTGGAACTTTACCAAGCTGCAGACGGGGGTTGTGAATTGCATAGTGTAGAATTCCTTACCTTTTGTCTTCACTGCAGCATCCATCTGGCTTACAAATTGTAGAAGCCTTGGAGGTGTCACCAGGGAAATGGACCAATAAGTTTTCAATTTAAAAATCTTTTATTAATATTTTTAATATTTTTCAATATTATTAATGTTGTTATTAGGATTGAAAACTTTACCTTTCCTTTGGGAAACTTTAAAGTTATTTTGAGGCAATCTTTATGGAACGCTTTATTTTTATCAAAAATGAATAACCATTTTTAATTTCGTTGCAACACGAAACTACAGCCGCATTATATTCTAGTTCAATCAGAGAGTGCACCAAGCACCTCTATCGGCTTCGAAACTTATTAGTCTCTCATCAGGAGGCACAATATGCTGCTCTCTCTCTCTCTCTCTGACCCTAGCAGGACAAACGCAGGCGTGCAGTTACGGATTGCAACGAACGAAATTGCAGGGATGCCCTAGCAGCAACTACTAGCAGAAGACTAAGTTTTCAATCTAATAGCACATAAAATAATAATAAAAATATTACTCTACATCCCACCAGATTGAAAACAATGGGAACCTTCTCTGGTTACACCTCCGAGGCTTCTAAAAGTTGCAAGCTAGGGCATCCCTGCCATTTCGTTCGTTGCAATCCGTAACTGCAAGCCTGCGTTTGTCCTGGTTGGGTCAGAGAGAGAGAGAGAGCAGCATATGTGCCTCCTGGTGAGAGACTAATAAGTTTCGAAACCGGTAGAGGTGCTTGGTGCTCTCTCTGATTGAAATAGAATATAATGCGGCTGTAGTTTCGTGTTGCAACGAAATTTACTGATAGGTCCGAAAACGTTTTGAACATATTTTATTCAATCCATTGGGATTTTTTAAGATTTTAGTAAATTATACCGATTACATAGAAGTGGTTTTACTTCATGTTAGAGTTTGTTTAACTATATGGTATACAGCCAACCCAGGGAACTACCCTTTTTAATTTATTGGTATATTTCTTAAAATTAATTGTATACTTATCAATGATTTCTTTTGCAGGCCGTCAGTAAGGAGGATCTCGGCATGGATTCGTCCAGGATAGGACTGGACTTCATCGTCGAGAACCCCGATTATATTCGAAAGTTAGCGGCAGCGTTGGACACTCAAAATGCTACTGTCAAGAAACAAGTATTCGAATTGCTGTCAGCACTGTGCGTCCACAACGAAGATGGCCGAGCGAGGGCACTTGATACATTAGATCATTTTAAGGTAGGTGTACAATTAGGGCCTGTATACATGTGAAATTATTAATATAATTTCAGAGTTTTGTGGACTGTATTAGGTTGTTGGTTGAAGGGAGCTTCGAGAGGGATTATAATATACAGACAATATCTTCTTCTTCTTCTTCTTATAATAGGCCTCTTGGCCTGTTCCTTACCGATTTTGAGCTTGAATTCGTAGCTGTATCCTCTCCCTTTATTCACGTTTTTGATGATTTCATCCATGGTTAAATTGAAGAGCATAGGACTCAATGAGTCTTCCTGCCTCATTCCATTGCCTATGTCTACAGTTTCTGTAAATTGTCCATCTATTTTGACTTCCATTTTGTTGTTTTGGTAGATGTTTTCAATACTTTTTATATCTAGGGGGACTTCTATATTCTACAGAAGATGGATTACTATTTGAGTCTTACTCTGTCAAATGCTTTCTGTAAGTCAATCAGACATAGAAACGCTGGTCTATTATACTCTATAGTTGATTTTTTAACCAAGAGGAGTAAACTAAAAAGACAGATTAACACCCAAGAAAGTTACTAGAAAAGTTACCAAATTCATCTTCCTTTTTCGTTGATCATATCAGCTTTTGATGATAATCCATACATATTATATTATACATACTAACACATCGCTAAAGAGTTCTAAAAACAACTGTTTTTATAAAAAAGTAGACTAAAAATCTAAAAATTAAAGGAATAATGCAGAAAACACAAAAAATCTCCGATATACTTAATTAACCTATAAAATGACAGAAGTGCCAACAACAAATGTCATTAGTGTCAAAATTTAATAACAGTGGAGTAAACTTGCCTGCGGTTGGACCAATTAGAAACAAGCATTACGGCGCGGTAAATTTGAATCACTCCTCTTGGTTGAAAAACAAATAATAGTGATTTCTCAGTAATTTGGTTTATGACGAATATTGCATCTGTACACGATCTTCCAGTACGAAAACACTGTTGTTCGTATGCTAAATTTTATCCTCTGATTCATGAGTTCCTGTAGAATCTTAGTTGTAAGTTTTAGGGTAGTATTTAACAAGTTGATAGGTACCTCTGTAGTAGTTTTCTGGCTGCTTTTTATCTCCTTTTTTGAATAGTAAAATTGGTTCGTTCTCCATTCTTCCGGTATTTTATTGTGTTTTATGATTTTGTTAATTACAGTTGTTATTGTTCCGTCATTGGTATTCCGTCCTCACCTGCAGCTTTTCTGTTCTGCTGTGCTTTTAAGTGTTTTTCTTTTGTGCTGTTCTGGTAGATATTTTTCATCGTTTTAATAATTATTCTTAGAGTACCTATACTGTTGCCCTGTAAAAATAACAATTATATTTAGGAAAAATCTTAGAAACTCCTTTAAGTAAAGAATATAGCCTTCATATAGATACTTCGGCCTCTTTAAGATGAATGAATTAAAATAATCGATTTTCGCCTTTTTCGATAAATGTCTTAACCTAGATACTGATTTGTTTGTACTTTGATTCATACAATATGTTTACTATAGATAGGTACTTGAATTAAAATTAATGGAAAGTAAAACGTACCGTATAATGTGCGTGAATTGCTGTACTAAATAGATTATTTCATTATTTGATGTCTGTTAGATAAATAAATTGCAGTTATATAACCAACTATGTATTCGTAATGGTTATTGGTTATTATTCACGTGCTTGTCAGTGATATGTTTATTTTTATTTATGTAAATATGTTACATGACGTCCAGCTATTGGTCAATGATACATTAATGCTGATAAGGAGTGTCAAAATTAAATTTTTATATTTAATTTATATATTTATTCTTCTTCTTCATTTTGTGTATATGTACATCACTCTATCTGTTTTTTCAATGGGCTTCCAGTAAGTTATTGTTCCATTATTTTCGAGGTCTTCCCACTGATCGTCTTCCTATTACGGAACCGTTTCTCGTTGTCCTTACTACTACTCTATTTGTTGTCATTCGTCTTATGTGTCATGGTTCCATTCTACTCTTGTTTCTTATCCAGTTATTAATGTTCTCCACCTTGCATCTCCGTCGTATATGACCAACTATGAATTTTTACAAAAATCGACTATTCCACTAGGTTTTGTTTAAAAATGATTTTTAAATTTAATTTTGTTATGTAATGTCCATGTTATACATTAACTATATAGTCGAAGAGATAGAAGCGGATTTTGTGCGTGATAAGTAATATGGAAAAACTATACGGGGATATGTTGAGTTAGTTGTGTACATGACTTTCACCAACGGCCGGAAACCAGAGTGGGGGCCGAGGGTAGTTATAAGGGGTCAAAGTAGCGGTTTTTATTATTTTTTTTGTGACGCTCATGATCGAGATAGTGCACCAAAATTTGGGAATAAGTAGGTCATGGCGTAACTAAGTAAAATCTCTAGGGGCGGAACGCTGTGTGGCTGACAAAGGGGTGGGGGTAGGGGTGAATATAGAAAATATAAAGGGTTTTTTGCGACGTTCGTGATTGAGATAGTGGACCAAAATTTGGGAATAAGTAGATCATGGCGTTACTAAGTAAAATCCCTAGAGCCGGAAACCAGAGTGGGGGACGAGGGTAGTTATAAGGGGTCAAAGTCGCGGTTTTTATTATTTTTTTATGACGCTCATGATCCAGATAGTGCACCAAAATTTGGGAATAAGTAGGTCATGACGTACCTAAGTAAAATCTCTAGGGGCGCAACGCTGCGTGACTGATAAAGGGGTGGGGGTAGGTGTGAATATAAAAAATATAAGGGGTTTTTTGCGACGTTCTAGATTGAGATAGTGCACCAAAATTTGGGAATCAGTAGACCATGACTTAGCTAAGTAAAATCCCGAGAGCCGGAAACCAGAGTTGGGGATGAGGGTAGTTTTAAGGGGTCAAAGTTGCAGTGTGTATTATTTTTTTTTGTGACCCGGCACAACATTTGTCCCCCACGCAGCGTTCCGCCCCTGGAGATTTTACTTAGTAACGTCATGATCTACTTATCCCAAATTTTGGTGCACTATCTCGATCACGAACGGCAAAAAAAAACCATATACTTTTATACTCACCCCTGCCTACCACCCCTTTGTACCCCAAGCAGCGTTCCACCCCTGGAGATTTTACTTAGTTACGTCATCACCTACTTACTCCCAAATTTTGGTGCTCTATCTCCATCATGAGCGCCACAAAAAAAAATAATAAAAACCGCGACTTTTACCCCTTATAACTACCCTCATCTACCACTCTGGTTTCCGCCTCTGGGGATATTACTTAGTTATGTCATGGTCTACTTAACAATAGGTCCCCATAACGCCCGAGTAACTGCAAATTTAGCATACTTTTCTCTCCTACTATTAGGGATAAAGGCTTCACTTAAACGGTCCACTGTAAATAGAACAATCCTATCAAAAGATATCTAATTGTTACCATAGAAATAATACAAATTTTATTTAAAAAATTGATTTTGCGAAACTAACTTACGTCTAAAATCGTCAGTCGCTTCAATCGTTGTTTCTGAGAGAACGGTTTATTCTACACAAAAATGAATAAGTTTGTTCAAAATTATCTCAGCTATATTTCTTGTTTGAAACATATTTTTCTACGGCGAACAGATTCTTTATAAATCGATGTTTTTTATTTCCTCCCCTACTAGGGGGGTTTTAGGGGAAAATTCGGTGTAGGAGTGGAAAACTTTTTTACGCTTTTTTAGGGTTCCAAATTCGCAGCAAAGTACCCCGCACAAACCTTATGGAAATTAGGTCCCAGTGGATTTCGTTCATACTTTGGAAAAATACTCCTTTAAGCATCCTGATAAAAAGTTCTCATGGGCACAACTCAATCGTATGAAGGATTTTCAAAATCCGATTTTCCGAGGCACAAACTCGGAAAATTATAAGATTTACTGGCTATTCCAATTCCCTGAGTTACTGCTTATCTGGCAACATGTAGAAGTTTGGATCAAAGAAAAGTACTAGTAGTCTAGGATTTTTTCCTGGCTATCCAGTGGCGACCTTTACTTTGACCTTGACCTTCAACGGATGTCATCTTCTAGAGTTTCGAGGGTTTTCGGCATTAAATTAATATAAACAGATTACTGATGGGTTTTTGGGATCGCTAAACACGAATATGCCATCAGAATTGACCCCCGGAGGACGTGGTGGCAAGTGCCACTGCAAGGGACGTCATCTTCTAGAGTTTCGATGGTTTTCGGCATTTAATTGATGCAAATGAATTACTGGAGGGTTTTTTGAGGTCGCTAAATACGAATATGCCACCAGAACCGACTCCCGGAGCAGCTGGTTTCCAAGGTCAATGAAAGGTGCTCCTGGAGTTTCGAGGGTATTTGGTACTACATTAATGCAAACGGATTAGTTATATGTTTTTGGGGTTGCTGAACATGAATACGTGATCAGCACAGACACAGGAGCACCTGGTGCCTAAGACGATAACCTGTTTTCAGTTAAAAATCTAAGACTAATCCATTTGATTCCTCCATCTGATTCCTCCGAAACTCCAGAAGATAACCTGTCTTAGGCACCAAGTGCTCCTGTGTCTGTGCTGATCACTCATTCGTGTTCAGCAACCCCAAAAACCTATAAATAATCCGTTTGCATTAATGTAGTACCAAAGACCCTCGAAACTCCAGGAGCACCTTTCATTGACCTTGGAAACCAGGTGCTCCGGGAGTCGGTTCTGGTGGCATATTCGTATTTAGCGACCTCAAAAAACCCTCCAGTAATTCATTTGCATCAATTAAATGCCGAAAACCATCGAAACTCTAGAAGATGACGCCCCTTGCAGTGGCCCTGGTCACCACGTCCTCCGGAGGTCAATTTTGATGGCATATTCGTGTTTAGCGATCCCAAAAACCCATGATTAATCTGTTTATATCGATTTAATGCCAAAAACCCTCGAAACTCTAGAATGTCTAGAAGATGACGTCCGTTGAAGGTCAAGGTCAAAGTAAAGGTCGCCACTGGATAGCCAGAAAAAAATCCTAGACTACTAGTACCTTTCCTTGATCCAAACTTCTACATGTTGCCAGATAACCAGTAACTCAGGGAATTGGAATACCCAGTAAATCTTATAATTTTCCGAGTTTGTGCCTCTATATCTTGAAAATTCTTCATACGATTGAGTTGTGCCCATGAGAACTTTTTATCAGGATGCTTCAAAGAATATTTTCCCAAAGTATGAACAAAATCCACTGGGACCAAAAATTTCCATAAGGTTTGTGCGGGGTACTTTCAGGTTGTTAGCATGATTTTTAGAGGTGGACTAGAAGACAACTTAATATTTAGACTAGATATGTATTTTTCAATTGTGCATTTGTTGTTTCAGAAATTAAAAAGCGAGAGATATAGACTGAGTGTGATAGTTCACGAACTTGACCGAGCCACCGCCGTGGACTATCAAACTGCCTTGGTGGCCTTTATCAACTGTCTGATCATTTCAACACCCCGGCTCAACGACAGAACGAGGCTTAGAAACGAATTTATAGGTGAGTCCAAATGTCCAAATTTTTCTTATATAATCAATTGTGTAATTAATAGTATACAGTATTACGCCTTAACGTGCACGCTCGAATTAACTCGAGCGCGCTAAACTGGCCAAACTGTGCTTACTCGAAATAATTCGAGCTGCGTTGTACTTTTTGTTGGTATAATTTTTCACAGTCGAATGCAATCGAGAATTGAAAATAACAATATGAAAGCAGCAAAAACAATCGTTTTATTGATATTAGTCATTTACATGGGATTGTGCCGACCAGAGCCAGTACTAGGCATAAATCGCCTGTTTTTATATTACATTAAATTTTACAAGAAAACCAAGCAATGCACACAAGGATACATGACAAGAACAACAGTTTGCAAGGACAAAAATGGGGCAATTATCAGCGAGAAAGAGGAAATAATGAAAAGGTGGAAGGAGCATTTTCAAGAGCTCTTAAATCCAGAAAAATAACAAAACCAAGATGAAGAAATAATTCACCACACAGCAAAACCAACACAGCAGTTGAGCACCAACATTGAAAGAAATTATAAACGTCATAAAACGTCTAAAAAATAACAAGGCACCTGGCAGAGATGGAATAACTGCAGAGTTGATAAAGAATGGTGGACATGTGCTATGGAAGCGTATCTATAATTGACCGTATATGATTGACAGACACTATGACAGAAGATTGGAAAGTAGGAATCATACTTCCTATGTACAAAGGGGGGGACAAAAGACTCTGCGAAAATTATTGGGGCATAATACATAGTTTTAAATGAAGGGATTAGATGCTAAGGGGTACAAGTGACAAAATGGTTTAATTGAGAAAAACGAAGTCAAAGTTAAATTTACATAGTAAATTCTACAGCGAATTAGTCACTTATGGACTTATTCTGAATTAATTTTATACCTTTTATTTATCTGATTGTAAAAGCTTTTGTAAAGTTAGTATTGATTTTCATTCAAAATATTTGAAATTTGGAAAAAAACGTTCTCACTTATTTCTCTTTGCCACCTAAGTACCTTACGAATTTTTTAAATTCTTAAACTAAAATAAAAGAAAAATTACGTAACAATTAAACGTTTTTTTCTACGACCGTTTAATAACATGCTCATTATTCGCTATTTTTTCATAGATAATAACACCCATTACTGTACCCGTGAGTAATAATTCATTACTCACGGGCTGAAGTTACTCACGGGTCATTACTCACGATCTGAAGTTAGATTAAAGTGACGCATGCCACTTTTAATATTAATCATATATAAACTGCAAATAAAATTACTTAAAGTTGTTTATTTAATACAATAATTATTGTAATTTATATCAATAATTAACTTCGAAAATTTTTTAAAGGAATTTTATCTGTAACAATGTCAGTATATTTTTTACGTTTATATCTTGTTTACTAAAAATTTTGACGTTTATCATTTATTTTAGTGACAGTGACATTGTCTCATTTTGTTTATGTTAATTGCAATTTATAACTAATATTGTATTTATTTTTCAAGTTATATTGTGTTAAATATGTTATAACATATTATGTATAGTGTATAGTTATATTATTATATTATATATAGTTAAATGTAAATATGCATTATAAATGTTGAAATACGTCCACCGACAACAGCCATTTCCTATTTATTAGATTAATTGACAGTAGGTACAAATTTAAGCTTATAATATTTCTGAAGCGAATAGAACCATAGAGGTATATATTAACATAGAGGGAGCCTACCGCGCTTCCTGACGACAAGATCTCATGGACTGGTTTGCTGCATCTCTTTCTAACACACTGTATCGAAAATCTATGATGACATTCAGTGTGAATATAGGCACGGAAGAGGAGGACAACTGTAGCAGCTTTACTATGCGTAAGAGTGAAACAACACTAATCCAAATAAAAAAGATGGTGTCGTCACTTCGCTCTGAATGACACTCTCTCTATGCTAATATGTAACTCTATGAATAGAACTTATATTGACTATTTCTAGTTGTATTTTTACAATAAATAATAATTTGGTAATAGTAGGCAACCAATTATTCAGCCACGTACTAGGGGTAAATAGCATTTAGGTGTTTTTGTAAATTATTATAATTTAAATCTCGAGTAGTTGATAATTAAATTTTTTACTAATTAAAATAAAAAAGAGGTCGTAGAAAAAGTATAGTATTCTACTCGCATGTAATGGCTATTACATGCTCGTTGAATAATATACTATATATCAGCGATTTTTTGTGTTCTCTGAGTTATTACATTAATTTTTAGATTTTTAGTCTGTTTTTATATAAAAAAAACCAGCTGTTTTTAGAACTCTTTAGCGACGTATTTGTATAATATATAATATTTATGGATTACCGTCGAAGGTCGATATTATCAACCAAAAAAGAAAATGTATTTGCTGATTTTTCTAGTGACTTTCTTGGGTGTGAATCTGTCTTTTTAGTTTACTCCTGCTGGTTTAAAAACAAAGTCATTGTAAGCAATGAAAAATTCCAGTCGCATTTTAATTTGTAAATTCCAACCGACAATTAAATTAATTTTTTTATTGAATTAATTAATTCGATCGGATTCGATAAGAGAGGACCACCATATTCTCTAAATACATCCGTTAAGTCCAAAGTAATTTTTTGCCCGGATGTAACTAACGCAAATGGTAAAAGCAACTTATTATAAATGCGATTAACGTACCCACAACCACTTATAACGACCTCCTAAAAACAACTCGGCCATTAGCATTCAATGTACAAGAGGAAATTTAATATGCACGAATATATGCAGCAATTTGAGAAGTTGCATTCATTTAAATAACTCTAGAGAACAACAACAAAAGATTGTGCATTGGTGCAGAAACGAGGTATTTTATGGGATGTTGATAAACATAAAAAAAAATTAAATATCGGTAAAGTATTAACAATTTTTTAATTCTTATACAAATAATGCGATAAGATATACGAGTATTTACGTGTTGAGATTTTAGTTTTCTGTATATTTACACGTCTTCTTCTTTTTGTGTGACTCTGTCTGTTTTTTCAACGTGCCTCTAGTAAGTTGTCGTTCCATCGTTTTCGTGGTCTTCCCACTGATCGTCTTCCTATTGGGGAACCGTCTCTCGCCGTCCTTACTACTCTATTTGTTGACATTCGGCTTATGCGGTCATTCCATTCCACTCTTCTGTTTCGTAACCAGTTGTTAATGTTTTCCACCTTGCATCTCCGTCGTATATCTGCACTTCCAGCTATGTTCCATAGTATCTTACCATCGGTTTTTCGAATGATTTTCATAGCTGCTGTTTCTAGCAATATTTTTGTCCCTTCTGTGTCAGGTTGTGTTTCTGCCGCGTATGTCATTATTGGTCTGATGACTGATTTGTAAATTCGGCCTTTCATTTCTTTTCCGATATTTTTATTTCTTCATATGCCAACATGTGGCTCTGTTTGCTCTATTCACTTGATCTTCTACTTCTGTTTCGAGCTTTCCGTAGCTAGAAAGTGTGATGCCTAGCTATTTAAACGTCATCACTTCTTGTTCTATTATCTTATCCTCCAGCTGTATCTAATATACATTCAGCGCCGTGCGGTGCTATGATGCGGTGAGGCGGTCGCATCAGGCGGCATCACAAGGGGGCGGCATAAGTAGTAAAATGAAAATACATCAAAATAATCATATGGATAACAAAGAGTGTGCAAAATAGAATATTTGAAAAATATCCGATGGCTTGTGTCACTCGAGTTTAAAGAGTAACCATGCCACTTTGCAAACTTAGTTTTAAAAGTAAAAGCATCTTCTTCTACAGAAACAATAACCTTTTTTGTATTATACAAGAACTTTACACTTTTTTCTGGTTCCACAAAGTGTTGTTAAGTTCTGAAAAACCATGTTTTTCAACTAACTCTAAAACCGTTAAGCGATACTAGATGGTCAAGTCGAATAGATGCATTGAAACCTTTAAGATTTCAATTTTGTGAAATATATGATGCCGTATTCGAAATAATAGAAGAAGTCAACAATAGTACAGAAACTAAAGTGAAAGCACGAGGATTAGCAAAAAATATTAAAAATTATAAATTTATATGCGGTGATCTTGGGCATGATATTTTATTTCATATAAATTCAGTCTCGAAGATGTTGCTTCATGTAACTATAAATCTGGCTATGACCAAACGAAAATTGCTGCAAATGAAATTGCAGAAAATTTTGATATAAGTTCCGAATTTCCAGCGGAAAGTGAAATTCAAGCAAAGAGAAAAAAGCGTCAATTTGGTTACGAAAAATCTATGGATGAGCTTTTAACAAAAGAAGATAAATTTAAAATAAATTTTTTCATCTATATTTTAGACATTTCTATTAATTCTTTGATTGGTCGATTTTCGCTCCTAGAAATTCATAAATAAATAAATTTTTAATGTTATTTTTAAATTGACGGAAATAAATTATAAAACATTAAAAAAATATTGTATGAATCTTCATTCAATACTTTCAATATGGCTTTTCATCGATTGTCATTTGTTTCGAGCTTCTGTCATGTGTCACATAATATTAATATATCTACGTCGTACGTTATTGATATATACCCATAGTACAAACCAAAGACGTAATGATAGATCTTTCTTTCAAGTATCAGAAATTTTGTCGTTTCCCGCTGGTTCAGAGTCCATGTTTCGCTTCCATGTTTCGCTTCCATGTTTCGCTTCCATACGTTATTGTGGGACGAATTATTGTCTTATATACTCTTATTTTTGCTGGTCTTGAGAGTATTTTTGATTTAAGTAGGGTCCTTAACGAGTAATATGCCCTGTTTCTTGCAATGATCCTGGCTGCCACGTCCTTTTCGTATTTATTTTCAGATGTTATGATCGCTCCCAGATACTTAAATTCTTTGACGACTTCAAACTTGTATTCATTAATTGTTACGTTTTGTCTAACCCTTGGTCTTAGGTTCTTCGTAACCACCATGTACTTGGTCTTGTCCTCGTTGACCTTAAGACCAACTTCCTTGGCTCCGTTCTCGAATAGGGTGAAAACTTCTTTTGCATCTCTGATGGATTGTTCTGTGTCCACGTAATCCGCAAAGGCCAATAGTATTTTTGATCCTTGGGCGGCAAATCCGTTTGTTAGTTGTGGCTGAGCTTTCCTTACTGCATGTTCCAGTGCGAAGTTAAACAGCAGGGGGGCGAGAGGATCTCCTTGTCTAAGCCCGGTGTCAATGAGGAATTCCTCCGACGTGGTGCTGCCAATTCTGATTCGTGCAGAAGCGTTCTCCGTGCTCACCTGTGCTGATCGTACCAGCTTTCCAGGTATTTGGAGGATCCAGGTATTCCAGGATTGACGAATTTGCCAAAATTAAAGTCAGAAGGGTAAAATTGTAATTTTTGTAAATGTTAAAATTATGTTTTGTTTTTAAAATAAAAGTGTGTTCAGTTTGTGCAGTTGCATTTAATAAAAAAAGTTAAGTTTTAATTATATTTAAGGGGCTGCATTTTGAAAACTTGCATCATATTGAAAAGATGTACGGCGGCACGGCTCTGTATACATTTTATTGGATTTGCTATTATAACCGTGCATTTTGTATTTTTTGAGGAAATTAATATGTTAAATTTTTTGGCGGTTATATTAAATTGGTGTAGCATAAGTTGTATGCAAAAGCGGCAACATTGTTTATGAGAATGAGTCGCATTGCCACTGTAGAATCGACAAATGACTGCGAATGAATAAATCCGCGCGACTCAGACGTATCAGAGGAGTATGTCAACTAAAACTGCCACTGTGACAGTGGTATTTCTCAAACTCGTCCGATACGTCTAAAGGTGGGAAACAATCAACATAATGTCAATTTTTAAGTTACTATTGCTAAATTTAACACCCCCACTAAGTTCATCCCTTTTTATCTCACAACTTAATATGTTTTCGATCTTTTGCGTTATTTTGCCGGTTATTAGTGTTCTCATCACTGTATATGTTTTATTTACAATAATGGAATGTATTATCATGTGAACCAAAATCACATAACTCTAAATGAATTAATATTACCTAAATCGTTATGAGTAAAGAAATAAAATGTTATGTGTTATTGTTTGATCGAGTATAATTTCGCGAGTGGCGCAAAATTTCGTGCCAATGCTTTACAAATTTTTTTCAAATCCTGAAAAAACTAATAAATCAGGTGTGAGAAGCGGAGAAACAGTGTTGCCATGTGTTGGATGTACTCCTACGCATATAGTGAGTTTATTTTTTAATTAGATATACCACAGTGAAGGAAGCGCTGAAAATCGGCAACATTGCTTATTATTCCACTATAGTATCGGTGCGTAGTCATCCTTCGGTATATTCAAACGAATGCCACATTTAGTCCAGACAAATATATTTTTTACCATCAAAAACGAAATATTTTAATCAAATATTGCTTCAAATATAATATGCAGAACAATTTTGAATTCGGTTCGCTACTGAACTTGAAACTCTATGACTCTATGTCGCCTACACTTTTAATGTTTACGTGTCTATAAATTATAATAAAAAAGCATATGCTTCTTTTCATGAGAATTTTTCAGTGCGTCACAAATGATAGAAAAAAAGGTAAGTCCGTGATAATATACATTTTAGTGACATGACATTTTAGTTAAATCTGATAGTTGTCAAATTTTATTTGCAATTTGGCATAAAAACAAATCAATTGTGTTTATTGCATTTGTAAAATGGTATTTTCTTTGATTTGTATAGATAGTCTTTTAAATTGTTCAGATTATATTCGTAGATATATATTATATAATTCGCAAATTATTGAAGATATTCTTCTTTAGCGGCGAATCGATTGAGGGTAAAATTTGATTGATCCGCGCGCATGCGCACACCGACAGTATGGTATTAGTCGTTATACGGGCTCTGATTGGGTGTTGAAATTTTGAAATGATCTCTCAATAATTGTTCAATATGGAGGTTATCGGTAAACAAAAATATTGTATAATATTAGTTTGTATTGATGTGTGGACAGAAATAAAATCAAATTTATAATTATAGTGACTTTTTAAATAGTTTTGAAAAGCCGCAGGTACGTAATTCTAAATGTTTCAGTTGGAAATATCTAATAGTTTCAATACATATCTATTTGGAAAATGTAAACAAAATAATGTAGTTACCTATTAGTAGGCAATGCTTTAATTTACATAATCTGATTACGAACAAACTTTCTACAAATCTTCATCCCATATATCGTTTTCTTACTCTATATTTTGTTGTATTTTATTTCGACAAAAATCAAACTAATAATTTTATTAAATTCATATAAATGTGGTGCAGTTTGAAATGCCGTCAACTTTCGTACGGCGCGGTAGACGTGAAGTGGGTTCAAGCCCCAAAGCAAGTTATTATTTTTTTATTTTTTTTATAGATTTTATGATTGTAAGTATATTATTATATAATTTTTGAAGATATTCTTCTTTTTTGAAAGTGGTAGATAAGAAAGTTAGTTTGATTTTTAAATAAAATAAGTACAAATAACCTTTTAAGTATATTTACTTCGTTTAAATTACCTATTATATAATAGAAGAATA
Organism: Diabrotica virgifera virgifera; assembly: GCF_917563875.1. Taxonomy (NCBI): domain Eukaryota; kingdom Metazoa; phylum Arthropoda; class Insecta; order Coleoptera; family Chrysomelidae; genus Diabrotica; species Diabrotica virgifera. Next base: position 248,963,214 of record NC_065448.1, on the reverse strand, counting down.
TCTTCTTACGTGCGTACAAAGTGCACACACATTCTTTTTTTTTATTTTCGATTATAGCGCCATCTATTGCCAAGTAGAATAAATGTTATAAATGTCACCGACGAAATGTAATCACCGACGTGCGTTTTTTTCTGTCACATACAATTTAATGCGTTAGAAAAAAATCGAAAAACTGTGACGCACTGAAAGGTCCTCATGAGAAAAAGATTAGCTTATTGCATTTTAGTATGTGGGAAGCCGCTAGCGTTGCCATTTTAAGTCCGTATATCTAATAGAAAACTAAACGCAGTGTATGTCATTAATATTTTTCGAATTTTTCCCTAATTCCCATTTGTCTTGTTTGTACTTATGTGTTAGTTGAAATTTTATAACCTTAAAGAATAAATGGGAAACGGGAAATTATTATTTAATCACCACATTACCTTTTGTCCATTAATTCAACGTCTATGGCAAGAATAACAAATAACACGAAAAGTAAACTACAATATACTTATTATGGCATGGCATTCGGCTTCGGCTAAATGAACTTTTCCTTTTTATTGATCACTTTCGTTTGTGTGTCAAGTTAAAATCGTGTTCAAGAAGCAAAAATGCATGTTGATGTTGGGATTATGTAACTGGCGTTGTTGGAATTCCGGCAGCATGTTTAGTGAGAAGATTATCTTCGAGGTTATTAATTCCAAATTGTCAGATTTTTTTAAATTGGTTCGTTTTTAAAAATAAATTATGTTTCAAAACTAGCAGCATAAGATTAACATTGATCTCTGCGTATTTATATAATATTTTGTTGGCAATTTTTCGGAATTTATGAGATGGACTTGTCTATCTAAAGGCCGTATGATATTATGCATTTTCTTGTATCATTACTTATATCGGTTCTGATATAGCAAGAAAATGGATAGTGTCTCACATGGATATAGTTTCTTATATCAGAAACGATACAAGAATTTGTGTTCGCTACAGTTTCTTGTACAAGAAATGCGCCAATTTCTGCGCAAAAACGTAAATCTTCTAATATCATAATGGCGGCTGAAAATGCGATCATATGATTTATGTCTTGATGATTTTATTTGTGATTTTGTAGATATTATTTGTAAATTTTTTATTGATAATTAATAGGGACTACTGTTCTATTAATAATCATAAATTTAGCTCCTCGTAAAGTTCAAACTATAACTTTTGCTAGCTTTGTGTTGCATAATTTTTTAATAGAGGAAAATGCAATAGTTCCCTATTTGGATCCAAATGAAGATAATTATAATTTATAATGCAAATATTTTAGGACAAATATAAAAACAAAATAAAAACACAAATAATCAACCGTATCAAACAGTCAACGTAAAAATTCTGGTTAACAATTATACATATTATGGTACTCGTAAAATCCTTAAAATCATCCATAGGGTGTTGTTCTGAAGCTATTTTCTTGTGGCATTTTTACAATTTTAACTATTTATAATGGGAAATAAGCCACAATATTATTAAAAAATGATAGTAGTAAAAAAGTAGTATTTTGTATTTTGACAACGGCACCCGATTTGGGCGTCGAAACGTTAATAAAAATCGTTTTTTAATAATCTTGTGGCTTATTTCCCATTATAAATAGTTAAAATCCATAGGGTGGCAAACGAGATTTCGACCAAGTACGTATTTACCGAATTACATACAATTTTTGGTAAAAGAACTTGCATAGTGTAATACAGGGCACAAATGTACGTGCAAGAAACGATACAAGAAAACATAAATAACTTTCTATATCAGAAACGATATAAGAAATAATACAAGAAAATGCATAGTGACATACGGCCTTAATGTTCTAATGAATAGAAAGGAAAAGTCCCAGATGTAAACATTAAATATTTCTATTAGGTTGAAAACTTTAAAACTTTGAAAAGACTGAAATAGTTTTGTACACACTTATGACAACAGGTAAAAGGGGGAGAAGTGTACTTTTGAATTGTGTAAAATAAATAATTCTTAGCTGAGCGCTTTCGGCCATATAAAGCCATCTTCGGAGCTATGGTCAAAAAGGTCAAAATACCACTATGAAGAGAGATGGGTTCCATTTATGATATAAAATACTTCTGTTTCTTATGTAGTTTTTTATTGGTTGGAAAAAACCTTGTCTGTCTGTTTAAAAAATTGTTCAATTTGCTGTTGGTTATTTTTGTATCCAGAAAAGTTAAACATCAAGAACGAGCACAAAGGACTTTCACACGAAAAATTACATTACATATAAATACATATAAAACGAATATTAGATCATGGTAAGGTCAAAAAAACCCTACCATTTGAATAGTACGGTGTCAGATAGCAGAATGCAAGAATCGTCGCATGGAGGATTTTTAAATTAAAATGGAATTAAAAATCCTCCATGCGACGATTCTTGCATTCTGCTATCTGACACCGTACTATTCAAATGGTAGGGTTTTTTTGACCTTACCATGATCTAATATTCGTTTTATATGTATTTATATGTAATGTAATTTTTCGTGTGAAAGTCCTTTGTGCTCGTTCTTGATGTTTAACTTTTCTGGATACAAAAATAACCAACAGCAAATTGAGCAATTTTTTAAACAGACAGACAAGGTTTTTTCCAACCAATAAAAAACTACATAAGAAACAGAAGTATTTTATATCATAAATGGAACCCATCTCTCTTCATAGTGGTATTTTGACCTTTTTGACCATAGATCCGAAGATGGCTTTATAAACCGAAAGCGCTCAGCTAAGAATTATTTATTTTCCACACTTCAAAAGTACACTTCTCCCCCTTTTACCTTTAAGACTTTGACTTTCAGTTACCAGATGTCGTTAGACACCTACTCCATAAACGTCAGTTGCAATGCGGAGATAAGCTCTCGGAGATTGGTCACTTGGAGCAGACGGTCAGGAAAGTAGGTACAGAGCCAAATAAAGTACCTACAGAAGAAGGCGTCCAGGACACAACAAGAGAAGAACCAACACCGAGAGGATGAAGATCAAAGGAGATGGTGCAATCGCGGAACTTCTAAGAAGAAAATAAAATATCTTAAGGTTGAAATGTACATATAATTTAGGGCAATAAACGTTTTTATTTTTTATTTTTATTTTTATTTTTTATTTTATTTTATATACTTGGAGCAGAGAGCAGCAGGCCTACTCCTCTCTGATGATGACTCCAAATAGAGTCGAAAATCGTCGATTTAGAGTGCTGGTTTGCGCTCTCTGTTCTAAGTGAAAAATAAGACAGTTTTGCCTTCGCATTGCAACTGAATAAAAATGGTATACATTTTTATTTTCTATTAGTATTACTCCTATCGAGTAACTAGGTCCATTTTCCGTTGGAATTTACCAGCTGAACAGACTGGGTCGTGAATTGTAAGTTTTTGAATTCCCTGTTGTCTTCTTCGCTTCAGCATCCATCTGGCTTGCAAATTTTAGAAGCCATGGAGGTGTTACCAGGAAAATGGTCCAATAAGTTTTCAATTAAATATCTTTTAGGAATATTTTTAATATTTTTCAATATTTTTAATATTTCTATTAGGTTGAAAACTTTAAAACTTTGACTTAAACTTTTATTGAAGTCAATATAGTCACTAAATTTCGAACACTTCCATGCTATAAAACGTAATCGATAATCATACTTCCTCCCCTAACAATTAGAAATGCATTGTGCATCCACTTAATATTCATGACTTTTCTTTTTACAGGATGTCACCTTCTTCCGGTGCTGAACAATCTCAGGTATGTACATACTTCCAAGAATATTTGAACTCGCTAGATTATCTATCGTCTAGAAATATTATGCTGTAATGTACTAGTCCAGGTCGTATTGTCGCTCTCGTTAGGTAAATTATTCCGATTCGATTTTTTGCACAAACTTACTCAAAAAGAGGTCCTTATAGTCCTGTCGCCAGTGGGGGTACAACGGTCTCCTTAATTCAGATGGACTTACCCAAGTTTTTTATGTATTTTGACCCGTAGAACACGAATTTTTTGGGTAACAGTCGATCCGAATGTCGATAAGATTGTTATAAACAAAGAACTTGAGGAATCACATAACAGCGATTTCTCGTAAAACAAAACGTTGTTTTGTACTTTTTGGGTCATTCTAAGCAAAAAATGTTTTTACAAGTTTTTTCGTAGGATGCACAGTTTTCGACATAAACACGGTTGAACTTTCAAAAAATCGAAAATTGCAATTTTTGAACCCGAATAACTTTTGATTGAAAAATAAAATAGCAATTCTGCTTACCGCATTTGAAAGTTCAAGTCAAATTCTATCGGTTTTGATTACTTTCATTGCTCAAGATTAATTTTTTTATTGTTAAACAAAGCTATATACACATAGTGATTGAATGATGTTTTCAATGCATTTCCCATTTGAAATCGAACGAGTAGGCGCATACAGACAATTTCTACGTAGATTACGTACATTAAAACGCATGCATTTGCACGGGAAACACTATGTGTTTATGGCTTTGTTTAACAAATAAAAACTTAATTTTTAGCAATGCAAATAATCAAGACCGATAGAATTTGACTTGAACTTTCAAATGCAGTAAGCAGAATTGCTATTTTATTTTTTAATCAAAAGTTATTCGGGTTCAAAAATTGCACTTTTTCGATTTTTTGAAAGTTCAACCGTGTTTATGTCGAAAACTATGCATCCTACGAAAAAACTTGTAAAAACATTGTTTGCTTAGAGTGACCCAAAAAGTACAAGACAATGTTTTGTTTTACGAAAAATCGCTGTTATGTGATTCCTCAAGTTCTTTGTTTATAACAATCTTATCGACATCCGGATCGACTGTTACCCAAAAAATTCATGTTCTACGGGTCAAAATACATAAAAAAACTTGGGTAAGTCCATCTGAATTAAGGAGGCCGTTGTACCCCCCCCCCCTGGCGACAGGACTATTATAACAAATCCACATAGTGCCAGACGGTACCGTTATTATTCACAAAAATAATTTTTTCACTTCGAACAAATTTTTTTTAGATAATTTGGTCATTTTGAGCAAAAAAGGTATTGTGTGATTTTTCTCTAAAATTGATTGTTGTCGAGTTATACACGATTTAAAATTTGAAAAATGCGAAAATGGCCATTTTCAAGGCTTAATAACTCAGTTAAAAATAATAATTATTATGAAAGTCAGAAATTTTTGTCATTATTATTTTACTACTAAGATGTTATTTTTAATTATCAACAATGAGCGCTAAGCGTGTATTGAGGCGGCCGTCAATGTGAGTGCGAGTGAGATTCACCATTGGACGGCCGAAATGGTGCATCTCTTTCGTACTCACCATTGACGGCCGCCTAATACGTACTTACTTAGCGCTCATTATTAATAATTAAAAATAACAGCTTAGTAATAAAATAATGACATAAATAATATCTTCTGAATCTTGTAGCTTGTGGCTTTAAACTTTAATTTGATCATTTTCTTCTTCGATTTCTTCTTTTACTTCTTGGAGATCTTTCGATCTGTTTAATTCTGAAGCTGCCTCTGGTTAATTTCCTGGGAGGTAGATTGCCAACTATCCCTCCATCTTTTAGGTGGTCTTGAACCGGGCGGGTTGTTTTCTAGGGCAATTTTTGGGAGTCTATTCTCATCCATTCGTCTTACACGGTTGTACCACATCCTCTTGCGCTGCCTTCCTTATCTTACAATATCTTGAATTTTGCATTGCTCTCTGTCTGTATTTTTTACTCTGTCTCTTCTTGTTTTCCCCACTATTGTTCTTAGTGTTTTCATTTCGGCAACTCTTAGCATCTGTTTCGTTTTGTTGGTGTCTTCGCGCACTTCTATGCCATATGTCATGATCGGTCTTATGCAAGTCTTGTAGATTCTAATTTTACTATCTGTGCGCATATGCGAATTTGCCATATTATGTCATGTATTTGGACTATGCCATAATATGTCATGATATCCCCCGCAGACATCCTGACAATGCAGATGCTTTGTTGATCTGACTCCTCGGGTCATGATCATTTTCTGACTTTTAATAATTATTTTTAACGGAGTGATTAAGCCTTGTAAATGGCTATTTTCGTATTTTTCAAATTTTAAATCGCGTATAACTCGACAAGAATCAATTTTAAGGAAAAATCACAACATACCTTTTTTGCTCAGAATGACCAAATTATCTAAAAAAATTTGTTCGAAGTAAAAAAATTATTTTTGTAAATTTGTTTAAAAAAAATTGTTTAAACAATTTTTCGACCACGGTGGCACCCGCCTGGCACCCTGTGGATTTGTTATAAGGACTTCTTTTTGAGTAAGTTTGTGCAAAAAATCAAATCGGAATAATTTACCTAACGGGGGTGAGGATACAGCCTGCACTAACGTGTTTAGTCAATATTTTAGTACGTTTCACTCGAACAAATTTACATTAGGCAAATAAAGTTGTGTGTAAATACATATTACGAGTATGTTAGTTATGTATATTATATTAGTTGCAAATTTTTACAATGTCAAAACATTTGGAAATATAAATAGCAGGTTCTATGATGAAAAATGAAAATAGTTGAAGGATTCGACCAGGAACAGAAACGAATCTAGAAATTTACCTTGGGAGGGGAAATTTATCTTGGGGAGGACTTCCAATGAAAAGCAATCAAAAGACCTAAAAAGATAAACCCAAACTAAGTACATAAAAGACATAAATAATAACTTATTATGCATTAAGTTCCCTTAATTTTTCTAACCAATTGAGTTGAATTTATCTCTCTGTGGGTTAAGTTTCATGTTTCAACCAATTTTTTTCTTTAAATTTGGACCTTGTTAGGGGGGAGTTTCCCATTTTCCCTCCCCGTAGATTCGGCCGTTTCTTGATGGAAATTCATTTTGTCTAACAATCAAGCACTGAAAAACTACGTCACTACGTCAAACTAGCTACGTCACTCTGTGAGTAGATCAGCATTATATGCAGTGTTGTCGTATAGTAAACACTGTTTATTTTTGTGTTTAAGGTGAATTTTACTTATAATTTGTTACACTTTTATCAAAAATATATTTAGTTAGATTTGAATAGTCCTTAGGAGGTGTGATCATAAATATAATTAATGAATAAGAGAACTTTGCGATGACTATCGCAGCTTTAACTTTTTTTATCATTTAACACATTACAATTTTATTGTTACCTTTATTTCATCGTCAGTACATATATTATACAGGGTGTATAATACATGTATTATATATAGGGTGGAACGCACTTATGGAATAAAATTATTTCTGTCCTTGTTTTAAAAAATTTTAAAAAACGCTGAAACCCGTTCATTTTTATATATAAATGTAGGCTTTTTAAACCTAAATTTAAATTTAAACAGGGTGATTCACGCAAGCCTAGTATAGTTCATAAGCTTTATTTTTAATGGAACACCCTATATATTTTTATATTATTAAAAGCTACTTAACGGCCTGATTTCAACGACCCATTCATGTATGGTGTATTATGAATAATACAGGGTGAAATTTTGAAATTACAGTGTATGGAAACCACTTATGGAATAAAATTGTTTGTGTCCTTATTTTAGAAAATTATAAGAAACGCTAGGATACGTCAACTTTTAAATTTAGATATGCTCTCTTTAAACATTAATTAAAATATACGGGGTGATCCACACAAGTCTATCATAGTCCATAATCTTTAATTGTAATGAAACACCCTGTATATTTTTATGTTTTTCGAATATGCTAAATAACTTCATCACAAAAAAGTGTATTCTATAGGGCCTATTATGAATAATACAAGATGAAATTTTAAAATTATATAGGTTAAATTTTCGTCAAGATATTAAATTTTGAAATTATCTAATAATTTATCATACTTTAAATAATAGTAAAGTATGTATATAATAATGGTATTTTAGCTAAATAAACACATATATTTTCTAAACTAAGTATAAATAATATTTATTTTTTTTTGGTTTTGTATCTTTAATGTCTTGACGAAATTTATGAATAATTTAAAAATTGCACCTTTTCAAAATTTTACCTTGTATTATTCATAATGAACCCGAATAATACATTTTTTTTGAGATGAAGTTATAAAGTAGCTTCTAAGCACATAAAAATATACAGGGTGATCCATTAAAACTAGAGATCATGGACTATGCTGTACTTGCGTAAATCACCCTGTAAATTTAAATCTATGTTTGTAAAGCGCCCATTTAAATTTAAAAGTTGACCTGTTCCGGCATTTTTTATAATTTTTAAAATAAGGACACTAACAATTTTATTCCATAAGTGGATTCCATAGTTAATAATTTCAAAATTTAATCCTGTATTGTTCATAATTCACCCTACATGATATAGTTAGTTGAAATCAGGTTGTTAAGCAGCTTTTAAAAATATAAAAATATACAGGGTGTTCTATTAAAAATAAAGCTTTTGGACTCTGTTTGAATTTTATGAATCACCCTGTAAATTTAAATTTGTGTTGAAAAAGTGCAGATATTTATTTAAAAATCGGCGAGTATCGGCGTTTTTTATAATTTGTCGAAACAAGGACAGAAATCATTTTATTCTACAAGTGCCTTCCACACTGTATAATTAGACGTATGTTGCCTAATAATAAAAAAATCATGTTTCATTAATTATTACAATATGTTCTCAATAATTATATTTAATCATACTAAAGAAAATAGCACTTCTAGAAAGTTTCACAATTGATATTAAAAGCTAAAATCTCCAAATCATATTGGCAATGCATTCGAAATTTAAAGGATCTACTCACAACGTGACGTCATGCGCGACTTGAACGAAATTAGGAACGCTCCATATCATATCTTATGTTATTGTGGGTTATTGTATCATGAGCCAATGTCACTAGCATATGTCAGTACAGCTGTTTCGGTAAAGTGCCTTCCTCAAGTGATGTATATTTGATGTTAACTATTTGTCTGAACATTCAAGTCACTAACTACATAGATTGAGGAGTGAGGGGCTGTTTTTTTCAAATTGGCCAATCAGAATTATATCTGTATTTTTTAATTTATTAATTTCGATAGATTCTAATAAAGATAGCTTAAAGCCTTTATTCTGAATATGAAGAATTTGAAATTATTCGTTAAAGGAATGATTATAATCCAGAAGGTGAAGTGCGTATCTACGTAAAATCGGTTTTTATAGTATTGAAAGCCCTTTTGTGTTCTGATATATGTTTGTCAATGGTTCTACCAGTCTGATCTATGTAAGTTTTTGGACAATCATCATATGTGAGTTTGTATAGACCACTCTGTAATTGCTTGTTCTTCTGGCTGTTATTGTTCTTAATGTATTAGCTTAAATTGTTGTTTGTTTTGAAAGCTGGCGTTATTGCTTTCTTGTATGTGTTTGGTTGGAACAACAACTTAAGCAAATGCATTAAAAACAATAAAAGCCAAAAGAAAAAGCAATAGAGAATGGTGTATACAAACTGATAATATGTGGTGACTATCCAAAAACTTACATCGGTCAAACAGACAGAACCTTTGACAAAAATATAGCAGAACAAAAATGGGCTTTCAATAATAGAAAAACAGACACTTCTACATACGCACTCACCTTCTAGATCATAATTATTCTTTTAATGAACAGTTTCAAATTCTTCATATTCAAAATAAAGGCCTTAAGCTATCTTTATTAGAATCTTCTTCTTCTTCTTCATGTGCCATCTCCTCTAAGAAGGTTGGCAACCATCACGGCAATTCGCACTTTCGATACCGCTGCTCTAAAGAGATCAGCAGAAGTGCAATTAAACCAAGCTCTCAAATTGTTTAACCAGGAGATGCGTCTTCTTCCGCGACTCCTTCTACCCTGTATTCTTCCTTGCATTATCAATTGTAACAAGTTATAACGCTCGCCCCTTATAACATGTCCCAGATATTGCAGTTTTCTGACTTTAATTGTATTTAAAACCTCTTTATCTTTTCCCATTCTTCTCAACACCTCGATATTCGTGACTCTATCCACCCAACTTATTCTTAATATTCTTCTGTAGGCCCATAACTCGAAGGCTTCTAATCTGTCCGAAACATCCTTCTTTAATGTCCAAGCCTCCAACCCATAGAATAATACGGAGAACACGTAGCATCTCAGAAGACTTATCTTTAAAGAAATTGTAATGTCCCTGCTACAGAGTACTTTTTTTAGTTTGTTGAAAGCATTTCTTGCCTGTCCTATTCTTGCTTTAATCTCTTCTGTGTACTCATTAGTTTCATTAATTATTGTACCCAAATATTTATATTTTTCAACCTTTTTAATTTGTTCTCCATGTATTGTTATGCTAGAATATTAGAATCTAGGGAAATTATTAAATTAAAAATACAGATATAATTATTCTAAATGGCTAACTTGAGACAAACAACTTCCCACTCCTTATACTATTCAGTTAGAGCCGTTAAAGCTCAGACATCTAGTAAAATAATACATGACTTAAGAAAGGCACTCTGCTAAAACATCTATAGTGACATTCTTCTTCTTGTTTACTGCAGCGCGGAACAGTTCAGTGGTAAGTGGTGTTATACCACTTTCGTAAATTTTGAAGCCAGGAAATGCGTCTTCTTCCCGGTCCCCTTTTACCATTTACCTTCCCTTGGAGAATCAGTTGGAGAAGGCCGTAACGTTCTTGATTTCTCATTACATGTCCTAGATATTCTAATTTTTTTTTGTTTTGATGGTTATGAGAATTTCACATTCTTTCCCCATTCTACGCAGGACTTCCACATTAGTAATTCGGTCAACCCAGGATATACGTAAGATTCGTCTATAACACCACATTTCGAAAGCTTCGAGCCGATTCATAGATGCAACAGTTAGTGTCCACGCTTCCATTCCGTAGAGCAGAACTGTGAATATGTAGCATTTCAACAGAGGGTATTTTGTTTTTAATGATATGTCTCGACTGTTGAAAATGGGTCTCATTCTAACGTATGCTGCTTTCGCTTTTATTATTCGCTGTTTAATTTCTGTTGAGTGGTCCCATTGGCTATTTAAATTCGTACCCAGATATGTATTTTGCTCAACTCTTTCGATATTCTGTTTGTTGATTGTAAGTTGAGCGTTTAATATTGGTTTTTTACTAATTGTCATTTTGGTCTTCTTTATGTTAAGAGCTAGTCCGTATTCTCTTGCCGACTTCTGTTATACGATTTGTTAATATCTGTAAATCATTCAGATTATTTGCAAAAACTATGGTGTTATCTGCATAACTAATGTTATTCAACCATTCACCATTTATTAATACTCCTTTCTCACAACCGTCTAAAGCTTCCTTAAATACCCATTCAGAGTAAATATTGAAGGGAATGGTATTCTCGTGAAACACGGAATACCGCACAACACACACACATTCCCACAAAATTTTCGTCCACCTGATGTGGACTTCCTGGCAATTGACGTGCACATCCCCAACAACGAAACCCTCACGATAGTCTCTTACTACAAACACCCGGGTCAACCACTCAACAGGCATTTGCTAGAGTACTTTTCGAGGCTCGGCAAGGCTGTGTTGATGGGTGACCTAAATTGTAGACATACACAGTTTGGTGATCACCATCAAAACCCAGAAGGCATCCGCCTCACGGATTATCTACTAGACCTTCCCATTTCAAGAATCACCAACACTGAATTCACGTTTTTGAACGCCAATGGGGCCTCTATTATCGACCACATCCTAGTTACTAGTAACATTCTGGATCGGTTCGGGGATAGATGCCACATAGGCGATTCGATAACGTCAGACCACGTACCTCTTCTTGTCGACACCGACATTCTCACTCCAAAACAACCAAACCCTCCAAGATCTATAAGAGACTATCGTCACGCTAACTGGACTGAATTCCAAAACTTCATCACACAAAATCTCCCAATGTTAGGCGAACTCGATACTAACGATAGTATCGACACCAGTGCAACCAATATCGAGAACCTCATCACTGAGGCGATCACGCACGCAATTCCACTCAAACAAATAACTTATACATCACCGGCACTTCCACAATACATCATTGCCAAAATTCAACAAAAACGACGTCTTCTACGTCAATACAAGGCCAACAGAAACCCACTAATCAAAACAGAGTACAACCGAATCTGTGCCAGGATAAAGAGGGAGATATCTGTCCTAACGGCTCGCCGGTGGGAAGAGACTACCTCAAAACTGGACTACAGAGACGGAGGTAAATTCTGGCAAAAATTCAAAGTCCTAACAAAACAAAAATTATCTCAACCATCTCATCTGTTGGTCAACAATCACATAGTCAATTCCCCAGAAGGGAAAGCCGAAGCATTCAAAAATTCGCTTCAAAACAATTTTCAAACGCCAGATAACCCGAACTTTGATCGCATATTTAAATTCAACACAGAATACATTGTAAATGTTACTCTCAACCACCACATTCCAGTCTATGATCCTATCATGGACCCCCTCACAGACAGGGAAACGGAGAGCTTTTGCCAAATCGGCAAAAACAGCGCTCCCGGACCTGATGGCATCAACCGAAGGTGCCTCAAAAAACTTCCAGAGAGTATCATCCCTCTTCTAACTAAAATATTCAATGCATGTCTCAAAAACAGCCATTTTCCTACTCCTTGGAAAGTGGCCAACACCATCATGCTTTTGAAAAAAGGCAAACCCCCAACCGACGTGGAATCCTACAGACCAATTTCATTAATCAATACTCTGGGTAAAGTTCTTGAGCTAATCCTAAAGGAGAGGCTCAATAACTTTCTCGAAAACCACAATATCATACCAAAATTCCAATATGGATTCCAGTCAGGTAAATCTACCAAACATGCATTAATAGATTTCACTACCAAAGTCACTCAAACCATCAACGATGGTTCTATCGCCATAGCCACATTTCTGGATGTGCAGAAGGCTTTCGACCAGGTCTGGCACGACGGGCTTGTTCGGAAACTTCTGGACATCGGGCTTCCATTGCAATTTACCAAAATTGTACACTCCTACCTCCACAACCGTACTGTCAGAGTGAAAATATGCGATCAAAAGTCCACCCCCTTCACTCCACAAGCTGGAGTTCCCCAGGGTTCAGTCCTAGCGCCGCTGTTGTACATCATCTACAACAGCGACATCACTAACCAAAATATCCCAGGTGCTCGGCTGTTTCTCTATGCAGACGACACGACTCTGCTCTCAACTACCTCTCGATACAACCCAAGACTCCTCTTCAGAAGAGCACAGGCTCTGTTGGACGGTGTCGGCGAATGGTGTTGTAAGTGGAGAGTCACGCTCAACGCGAACAAAACAACAACAATTGTGTTTCGCGCCCCTACTGTGTCAAATAGAATCATTCGCAATGAAGACGACCAATATCCTCTGAGTTTGTTGGGAGAAAGGCTTGTTGTTAGCCCGACTGTGAACTATTTGGGAGTACTGTTTACCAGGACTCTCAACTGGGACGCAGATCTAAAGGCAACTTTAGATAGGGTAAGGAACAGGGCCAGACTTCTCAACGCTCTCTCGGGAAAAATTGGCAAGACACACAAGAAGACTCTCATTCACACTTACAAGACCTTTATTCGACCCGTCATGGAGTACAAATCATGTATCTACTCTCTTTGCTCAAGACAAAAACAAGAGAGGTTGTTGAGGACGGAGCGCAGAGTCTTGCGTAGATGTAACTATGAGCACTGGCGATATCCCTCAAACGAAATCCATAACATCTCGAACATCCCCAAAATCACCGAGAGAATAAACTCTCTGAACAGGAACTTCACAATCAAAGTAATCAACGGCCCCCCTTCCGACACACAAGAATCTCTCAAATGTTCCTGTTCATCTTCCGGCCACGTACTCTACCGAAAGCCCAAACGCAAAAAGATTCACGTACCGTCCGCTCTAATGCAAACATGCATTGACGAACTCCCGGTAGAGTACGAAAACATCCTTGAGGCTACCCCGTTAGCCTTCCGTACCCACCTCTAACATTTCCTCTTCCTTACCCCGAACAGGGAGAAGTTGGTTTTTTGCGGTTTCCCAACTTCATTGCACAATTATACCTGTTCGTCCCAAGAAAATAGCCGCAACTATTTTCTCCACTCGAACGCTCACTGTCCACGCTGCGCTCAAAGCCACCTCCTGACCGCCGACGAGGGACGCAGGTTCGCCTGTCGTTGTACAATGGTTTCTAGGGAGCTTGGTCGAAAGCAAAGCACGGACAGTACACGTAAATGTCTATGGAACCAACACCAATCCATCAAACTTTCTTCTCTGTTGACTTCTGGCCTTCTGGACAACACCGTCTGGCATAACCCAGGATCCAAGAACACCAGGACACGGCGCTTGCCCCGGTGTGGTTTTCGGACTGTTTGCTTTGCTGCCAACACAATACATTCACCTCAAACCCTGAAGAGGACAAAATCCTAAACGGGGAAGCACATTGAACGCATTTCTTCTAAACATTATCTAGACAAGCAAATCAAACAATGTGGCATGGCAAATATTGAATAGTAGTGGAGATAAAATACAGCCCTCTCGTACTCCTCGTTCTATTGCAATTTTATCAGTTAACTGGTCTTCTATTTTAATTGTGGCCGTTTGATTGTAATAAATGTTTCTGATAATTCTTAGATCTTTGTTGTCAATTCCAATTTCTTGCATTAGAGTTAATAATTTGTCATGTTTTACTCTGTCATTAGGTTATAATAAATTTTGTGGAAATTGAAAACAAAAGTTTTCAGTGTTTTATTGTTAGATAAAATGAATTTCAATTTTCAATCAAGTAACGGTCAAATTCATCAATTATTAGTAATTCTAGATATAAAATTTGTATTTTACAGGAAATGTGCGGAAGCGGAACCAGAACTGGCGGTCCAGTTGGATGTTTTCGATGAGCAACGAGAAAGCGACGACGCTCAAAGTCTCCAGGGACCCCATGGGGTAGATCTCAATTCGCCTTTAGACGTTTTTTACGCAATTCTCAAACAGGTAGATATTTTAATGTTTCCTTATACATCTTTAAACATATTTATCTATGCGAAAACATTAAAGGTTGGATAAGAGTACAGTTTGGTTATTATTTGAGGAAGAAGATAAAACTACGGAATGACAGAAAAATTCGGAAGGGAAAACTACCAATTTTCTTGTGAAATTTCAAAGGGCCCCACGTTGGGAGCCAAGTTTTTGTTTAAGTGTAGATACTCCTTTTTTACGATGTTGTTACTCCTCCCCATCCTTCGTCATCTCTTGGATGATAAGGTCCCAGTCTTGAGACTGGTATAACGAAGTTAAAAACATAAATAAAAACAAAAATACTCCCAAGATATAGGAAGAATATAATGATTAGAGCAAATAGTCTGGGCTAATTATCGGAGAATAGGCCATTTTTGGGAAAAGTTATTTACCAGCAATTTTATTGCTGGAATCGAACCTTATGATTATATATATTAATAATATAGGTATGCAAAGTCCGCAGATAGTGTGCTACTTTTTTTATTAACAAAATGGCGCCCGAAAATCGTGTTTTTTTCAATTATTGCTCTATAACTCCGAAGATTTTAACTTTACAACAAAAACACTCACATAAAAATTCACCGCAATTAAATTCTGCATAGAAATATGTTTTTTCCGATTTGCTCCGACGAAAATTTTCCTCGAAAAATCCGGGTTTTCCTAACAAAATCTTTAATTTTCAAATAAAATTTAAATAAGTAATTATCTACCAATAATTAAATAATTTGGTGACTTAAAAGCCTTCTTGGTTTGGATTATAGTTCCAGAAGCTGGTGAAAATTGAACTAATATTTTAGCAACAATTCAATTGTTAATTAATAATTTACGGTCGCAATAATAACCAAAATAATTATGATACACTGATCAAACTTTGAAATCTTATAAAGATGAGATGCCTATTTAACATTTTGTCGACAAAATATAAATTTTTTTATTTTTTTGCATAATCTTTAAATGTTTAAAAAAAAGTTATAAATAAATTAACGTTTATCAGAAAGTTTTTATTATATTCTAATTTTAAAAAATAGGTAAAATGCGTATTTCAAATATCTTGAAAATGAATGTTTTAAAACTTTTTTGCAACCATTTGCAAAAAAGTTATGAAACAGCGAAGTAAACATACGATTACTGCGTTGTTTATAATTTTTTTTAATTCTTTCAAAGCGTAAAAGTGAGTTTAAAGTACAAGCTAATTACTTACAAAAAATGTCGATTATTAGTTTAATGGTTATGTTTTAATTAAAGATTATAAATATTTTTTTTGTAATTTACACGCGCGAAAGTAGACTAATACAGTACCGTAACTATGTATTATGTATTATACCCGTCCACATACACAACTCGCGCGAGTTTAAAGCGTGTCAGTCGCTTTGAGTGAACATCTCCGGCTCTGTATCAAGCCTACTTTCGCGCTAAAAATTACAAAAAAAATATTTTTAATCTTTGATTAAAATAGAGCCATTGAACTAATATTTGATATTCTTTGTGAGTAATTAGATTGTACCACAGACTCATTTTTAAGCTTTGAAACAATTAAAACAAATTAAAAACAACGGAGAAATCGTATATTTACTTTGCTGTTTCATAACTTTTTTGCAAATGGTTGGAAAAATTTTTTAAAGCATTCATTTTCAAGACCTTTGAAATACGCATTTTAAGTATTTTTTAAAATTAGAATATAATAAACAATTTCTGAGAAATGTTAATTTGTTTATAACTATTTTTTTAAACATTTAAAGATTATGCAAAAAAATAAAAAATTTATATTCTGTCGACAAAATATTAAATAGGCATCACATCTTTATAATCTTTCTAAGTTTGATCAATATCTCATGATTATTTTGGTTTTTATTGCGACTGTAACTTGTTAATTAACAATTGAATTGTTGCTAAAATATTCGTTTAATTTTCACCGGCTTCTGCAGTTATAATCTATACCAAGAAAGCTTTTATTTCACCAAGTTATTTAATTATTGATAAATAATTACTTGCCCAAAAAATTTATTTGAAAATTCGAGATTTTGTTGGGAACACCTACATTTTCCGAGGAAAATTTTCGTCGGAGCAAATCGGGAAAAACATGCCTATATGTAGAATTAAATTGGGTTGAATTTTTATTTGAGTGTTTTTGGTGTAAAGTTAAAATCTTCGAAGTTATAGACCAATAATTGAAAAAAACACGATTTGGGGGCGCCATTTTGTTAATAAAAAAAGTAGCACACTATCTGCGGACTTTGAATACCCATATTATTAATATATAGGATCATAATATTCGATTCCAGCAATAAAATTGCTGATAAATAACCTCTCTTTGTACTTTACTAATTAGACCAGCGTATTATAACTATTTTTTTTCAATATTTAATAATTATGCAAAAAAACGAAAAATTTATATTTTGTCGATAAAATATTAAATAAGCATCTCATCTTTATCTTTATAAGTTTGATCAATGTATCATGATTATTTTGGTTATTATTGCGATCGTAAATTGTTAATTAACAATTGAATTGTTGCTAAAATATTCGTTTAATTTTCACCGGCTTCTGGAATTACAATCTATACTAAGAAAGCTTTTATGTCACTAAGTTATTTAATTATTGATTAATAATTACTTACCTAAAACTTTATTTGAAAGTTAGAGTTTTTGTTGGGAAAACCCGCATTTTCCGAGGAAAATTTTCGTCGGAGCAAATCGGGAAAAACATATCTCTATGCAGAATTTAATTGCGGTGAATTTTTATTAGAGTGTTTTTGTTGTAATGTTAAAATATTCGGAGTTATAGAGCAATAATTGAAAAAAATACGATTTGTCGGCGCCATTTTGTTTATAAAAAAAAGTAGCACACTATCTGCGGACTTTGCATACATATATTATTAATATATAGGATCTTATAATTCGATTCCAGCAATAAAACTGCTGGTAAATAACTTTTCCATGAATTTTGCTAGTTAGCCCAGAGTAAAAGGGTAGTCATTTCGATAATACGATACTAAAAACATTGAAGGCAAAGATATCTATTTATACATAACATATATTTTTTTACTCTCATGAATTGCACGAACCGCTTTAAAATAATAAATATCTTTAACAAATGATCTATTCTCATTTGTTATATTAATTCTAGGTAGCTGAAACACCTCAAGAAATCCCTTTTCTTAGTATTCTTCAGCACCTGTTGCGTATCGATACTAAAGAACCGATCAGCGACATCATATGGGACACTGCAGAACGACTTGTACATCGCGCCACTCTACTAGAAAATCGCGAGGACTCAGCAAGGCTTCTGAGAGCTCCCAGTACGCAATCCAAGTTCTTCTGCCACTGCCAACACCGGATCGAAAGTCCCAGTAGGAAACAATCGCTGAGTACTCCTTTGAGTCCGACGCCACCTTCTATAATTGGACCACCGCCACCACCTCCATTAGGTACAGTTTAGTTAACACCTTTTTAATGAAACAGGAGAATGAAATGATGTCTTTACTTAATTTATTAAACTTTTTGATTTATTTACACACACTTATTTATACTAACACATATATTTATGTAAAATTATTTAGTGCAATTTATTTTTCGACATTACAATACGCGCGTTACTTCATACTATATACCAAAAATAGTTAATGAGTCCTTTCAACAAAATTGAACTATTTTATATTAGTCCTGCACGAAGTATTTAGCATTAAAAAGTACAAAACTTTTCAAAAGGAAAAAATATACGTCAAAAACAGACTCAAAATAAAATATAAAATGTTTTTGTCTGTGAGTGTATACCTAAATAGAATAAAATATTTAAATATTACACACCTAGTTTGTTCACTTCAACAGAATGTTTAATGTTCAACAGAATTAGAAAAAGACAGTACAGATAAACTCCAGGAATAGCTAAGAAAACTCTTCCAAGACTGCTTAAATGGTACCTAATTACCAAAAGAATGGAAATTATCTATCATGTCAACCATCCACAAAAAGGGGGAGCAAAGATCCGTGTGAAAATTACAGAGGAATTGCGGTAAACAGCACAATATGTAGGATGTATTATTGGAAACTTATTAAGAACATAAATGAAAATGACTATAGATATTACGAAGCAGAGGAGCAAGCTGGCTTTAGAGCTGGGCGGTCACCTGTACTCTACTACGCAAGTTATTGAGAAAAAACAGCCGTCAATAAAGAAGTTCACCTGGTATACGTAGTCTTACAAAAAGCATATGACAGTATACCCCTCAGCAAACTATGGTCAATCCTACAGCAGACCAACATTAAACATGGTCTTATCAAAGCAGTCCAGAGTCTGTATAATGGAACGACTGCAAAAATTAAAACTGGATCAAGGATGTCTGAGGGATTTAAGGTCACGAAAGGACTGAAGCAGGGTTGCTGTATTTCGCCTACCCTTTTCAAAATTTATCTGGAACAATCACTCAAGCAGTGGAAAAGAAAATGTAATGGCAAGTGAATCACTTTCAATGACAAGATAACACTATACGCTTTATGTTTCGCTGATGACCAAATTCTGATTTCTCAGGATCATGAGGACTTGAGTTACATGACATGGAAGCTAATAGAAGAATAAAACCAATCGGGTCTTAAAATCAACATTAAGAAAACTGAAGCCATGTATATTGGAGGGACAGTGCATTCCATTACATTAAACTATGGGGTACAAATTAAACACTGTGATGAATAAAACTACCTGGGCATAAAGATAAATCAAGATGGAACGCTCGATGCTGCTATAAAAGACAGAAACATACAGGGTAGAAAAGCCATATCCATGATGAAGGGCATTTTGTGGGACCAAACAATATCTAAAATGAACAAACAGCTCATATACAATACCATACTTAAAAGGATATTCACATATAGCAGTGAAGTTTGGCCACTGAAACAAAGAACAGAGAAAATGTTACTAGTAACAGAAATGGACTTCTGGAGAAGAGCAGCTGGCAAATCAAGCAGAGATCGGATACCAAATGAGAGAATATGAGAAATGATGGAAGTCACACATACAATAATTATAATTATTGGTTATAATCAATATATTATATCAATTATAATCAATAATAATTATTGATTACATAAAAACAAAACAACTCATATGGTACGGCCATGTACAAAGAATGCCAGATAACAGGATCCCTAAACAGATTTTGACGTGGATACCACAAGGCAGAAGGAAAAGAGGAGGGCCAAGAAGAAGCTGGAGGGAGAGAATTGAAAAAGAACTAGAGTAAAGAGAAATTCCCTACAGGTATATGGCTAAACAGAGAAGAATGGCGGTTAGGAGTCGGAAGGTGTTGAAGAATCCTGTAAACTGATGTAGTAGTAGTAGTAGTTTGTTCAATTGTATGTATACTGTATACGTCTGTATATTCTTTATTTCAGGACCCGCACTACCTCCACCACCGCCTCCACCGCCCATAATACCCCCACCTCCATGTATACCACCTCCCATTCCCGCTCCTCCTCCTCATCAATTAAAAACCAAAACTCCAGCTGCCTCACAAACTGAAACTGATGCTGTGATAGAAAAATTACCCCAACAAGAAATACCCGCACCAAAAACGAAGATGAAGACCATCAATTGGAACAAAATACCAAACAATAAAGTAAGTTTGACTATATGAAAATAAAATCTCTATTATAATGAGAGTCAGCTTAAGATTTACTTTGTATCGGATATCACCACCTTTCGTTTACGTACGTTTCTTCCTCTAGCAGTCATCAGAATAGCTTTGTGGTGCGCTCTGAATCAAACCAAATCCAGCTGACTAGTAAGCAAAATAATACAAAATTATTTGCTAATGGGCGCAATGAAGCGCTACAGAAGCACTGTAGATCTCTTCACTGGAAAGCAAATATTCTGGTAACAACCTAAAATCAATTCGCAAGGAGCAGGTCCGTGCCGTGCTATGATGCGGCGAGGCAGTCGCATCAGGCGGCATCACAAGGGGGGTGGCATAATCAGTAAAATAAAAAAAATCTCAGATTGTGTAAAAATGTTGTTAGAGACTATAGAAAAAATGAAAAGTGACATACAATACGGCTAATGACCAAATTAAATAAAAATTTAATGAAATTGGACAAAATCTTAATATCTATAAGTTCCGAATTTCCAGGTGAAAATGAAATTCGAGCCAAAAGAAAAAAGCGTTTATTTGATTACGAAAAATCTGTGGACGAGCTCTTTTGTTCATCTATATTTTAGACATTGCCGTTAATTCTTTGATTGATCGATTTTCGCTTCTAGAAACTCGTAATAAAGATTTTAAATTTTTATATGATATTTTCAAATTTAGGGAAATGGATGATAAAACACTCGAAAAATATTGTATGAATCTTCATTTAATACTTTCAATAGAAAAATAAAAGGAATCTGATATAGAGACAAACGATCTTCTAGAAGAATTGCGTGATATATCCCAAATGATACCTTTAGAGGTTTTGAACTATTTCTGCTAAAATGATCTAATTTCTTTATACCCGAATGTAGTTGTATCACTGAGAATTTTATTCTCGGTAGTTAGTGAAAAAAGAAGTTTTTCAAAATTAAAAATTATTAATAACTATTTACGAAGCTATTACTATGCTACACCTATCTATCCCCACTCGGCTGACGAGTTTGTCAAAATTAAAGTCAGAACGGTACATACTTTATTTAATTTAAAGTATGTTTTGTTTTTAAAATAAAAGTTTTCGTTTATTTTGTATAGTTTCATTTAAGGGAGTAGGCGGTTGGCGCAAAATCTTGGTCTAATGCTATTTAAATGGATTCGTTTTTTTCGAATCCTGAGAAAACTAATAAGTATTTTTGAAAAATTTAAACGCAGAATGAAAGATTACATTATTACCAAGTGCCGAAAGTTACAGAGGTGAGAAAAAGAGAAAATTTAGTGTCATTTTTAGTTTCAAATATTTCATTAAAAAAAACTTTTTGTGTTTTTAAGGGATTTTCTACTAAGCCCTCTGTAATAATGTAATCTTTCATTATGCATTTAAATTTTTCAAAAATATTAATTAGTTTTCTCAGGATTCGAAAAAAATTAATGCATTTAAATAGCATTGGATTCCCTTGGGCGCAATAAAGATTTTGCGTCTACCCTTTAATAAAGTTTAATAATAATATCTATGTAAACAGAACAAGCTTATAAGGGGGCAAAAAGTAGATTGGTTAAGATGTATAGAAATTATTGTAATTGAAATAGGTAATAGCAAAATTAATAAAACGGCGAATGTCACTAGAAAAGGGAAGAAAAGAGAGACTGCGAAAAAAATTACTAAATATCTAATGATTTAAAATGATGATAATGTTAATCAGTTTAAAAATTATAGAGCCAGAATGCTATAAATTGAAAGTAATGTAGAGGGGAACCTTATAATAGAATACCTTGTAATTTTTAAATTGTAGAAATACATTTTGTATTTAAAACCGTTTTTGTATTTTGTATTAAAATTTAGAAATAATTATTAGAAAAATAATTATCTCTAAAGCTCTAACCGTTGGTGGAATATTTACTTCAAAGTCCCTTAAATATATCGATAGAGGAACACCCTGAAAATATCGAGATGACTGGCGAGATGAAAGTCTTCAGTATATTCTTGCACTTAAACTGTCTCTCATTATAGTACCTTAGTTCGACTCATATTTTGAGTACTAGGAAGCCAAAAACCCGTTGGATTTTTACCTAGATAAATAGACGGGTTGTGAAATGCACCTTGTAGATACCCCCAGGTCTATTATTTGTATTTATGAGTTTGTCTTGCAAATTTTAGAAGGCTCGTATTCTAATTTGTTACAGGAATATTTGCTCTCCGGCGTAAGAGATCTGTTATGCTTCTGTACATTAGATTTCTCGTCGTTTAAAATCTCTATTTTTACTACAGTTGTTGCCTTTTTTTATAATTACTGATTGCCTACAGGTAGTAGGAAAAAAGAATATTTGGACACAGGTAGCGTACTCACATCAACACTCTCCCATGGCTGACATGGACTGGTCAGAAATGGAAGGGTTATTTTGTCAGCAAGCCCCACCATCAGCACATTCATCGCCAAAGTTAGGACATAGAGACTCATCTGATAATTTGGAACGAAGAATGCGCAAGGATACGACAGAGGTATATTTTTTGCAGTTTTTTAATTCTTAATTTTAATTTTAATCAAGACTCACAACATTTTATCATTGCGAAAATATATTAATTAAAAAAACAGTATGTTTTATACTTTTTTTATTTGAAATAAAAATATCGAAATATCTGTTTTGACACTTTCTTCCTCTTCTTTTTGTGTTGTGACATGATTTTGTTTTTTCAATGTGCCTCTAGTAAGTTGTCGTTCCATCGTTTTCGTGGCCTTCCCACTGATCGTCTTCCTATTGGGGAACCGTCCCTCGCCGTCCTTAATACCCTATTTGTTGTCATTTGTCTTATGTGGTCACTCCATTCTACTCTTCTGTTTTTTACCGAGTTATTAATGTTCTCCACCTAGCATCTCCGTCACTCCGTCGTATATCTACACTTCTCTGTCTGTCCCATAGTGTCTTACCAACGATTTTTCGAAGGGTTGTCATCTATACTGTTTCTAGCATTCTTTGTGGCCTCTCTGTATCAGGTCTTGTTTCTGCCGCCATATAATTAGTCTAATGACTGTTATTCAGTAAATTCCGCCTATAAATTCTGCCGTTCATTTTTTTCCGATATTTTTATTTAGAAGATATTTTTATTTAGAAGGTATTTTCCGATATTTTTATTTAGAGAAGAAACTGGCAAAGATATAGAAACAACATAGATCAACATATATACAATAGACTACGTAGACAACTTGGAGTAGCCATCAAAGCTGCAAACAACGAAACCTTCGAACATTACATTACAAACCTTACAGCAAATGATCAGACGCTATGGAAGGCGACTAAAAAACTCAAAAACCCATACACAACTATTCCTCCCCTCCATAAATCAAATGGTGAATGGGCTCGTTCCAACAAAGAAAAGCGGACATCTTTGCTGAACATCTTACGAGTGTATTTCAAACCGAGCCACCAGACCCTAATGAAGAAGTGGAAGAACTAATTAGCGCAGCTTGTCAAATGTCCCTTCCAATCAAAAGTTTTACTCCTATAGAAGTCAAGAAAGAAATAACCAAACTCAACCCACGAAAGGCTCCAGGTTATGACTTAATCTCGGCACAAGTACTAAAACAACTTCCTCGTAAGGCTATTATTATGCTAACAGTAATATTTAATCGCATGCTAAGTTTATCATACTTTCCAAAAATATGGAAATTTGCAGAAATCATAATGATCCTTAAGCCAGGCAAAGCGCCCAATGAAGTAACATCTTATCGACCCAACAGCCTACTCCCAATCGTTAGCAAAGTTTTTGAAAGATTGCTGCTATAAAGAATATACGCAGATCATGAATTCCTAACATTACTACCAGAACATCAGTTTGGTTTTCGGGAAAATCACTCTACTACACAAGTCCATCGAATAGTAAATGAAATATCAAAAATTCTCGAAGAAAAGAAATACTGCAACGCTGGATTCCTAGATATCTCACAAGCGTTTGACAAAGTTTGGCACAGAGGTCTGCTTTACAAAGTAAAATTAGCACTATCTAGTAACTATTTCCTCCTAATCAAATCCTACTTATCAAATAGATATTTCTCAGTAAAATTCAAAGACCAACAATGCAGCCTCTGTCCTATTAACTCCGGAGTTTCGCAAGGTAGTGTTCTACCAAAACAAAATCATCTCAAATAACGTTTACAAACCGTCACAACACATGCCCACCTGTAAGAATGGAAAATGTACGAATACCAACACTAACAGACGCTAAATACCTTGGCCTCCATCTTGACCAACGTCTTACTTGTAAAAAACATATACAGACCAAAAGAAGACAACTAGACTTGAAATTTCGGCAAATGTATTGGCTCCTTGGACGCAGATCAAAACTCAACATCCAAAACAAAATTCTTCTGTACAAAGCAATACTCAAACCTATTTGGTACTACGGCCAGACTACACCTCTGGGGCTGTGCAAAGTCAACATCACTCAATATCGTCCAAAGATTTCAGTCTAAAGTTCTAAGATCAATAGTGGATGCACCATGGAATGTAACTAATCAAACACTTCACGAAGACTTAAATATACCTTTCATCAGAGAAGAAGTCCATCGAGCATCTGAATAACAAAACGAGCGTACCATTCGCCATGACAATGAGTTAGTAAGGGAATTATACCATAATGGTCCTGCCACAAGGAGACTAAATTCCTGGACTAAGTCCTGGTCTCAGGACCTATTTTAAAACTTAAACATAAATAGAATACGATGAGACATCATTGGAAGTCTCCTCTTCATGCCCAAAAACATGAACAAATTTACTTAATACTCTTTTAATGATGTAGATTGTAAATAAACATAATTACATAAAAAAAATATTTTTATTTCTCCATATTATTTCATTCAGTCAACCTGCGGCTCTGTTTGCTTTATTCACTTGATCTTCCACTTTTGTTTCGAGCTTTACATAGCTGGATAGTGTGACGATTAGATATTTACTCCATGACTTGTTCTATTATTTGACCCTCCAGGTCACCTCCATACCCTCAAGTAGATTTGCTGTTATAACCAAGCATTTCGTCTTTTTTAGGGGAAATTAACATGTAAAATTTTCTGGCGGTTATATTAAATTGGTGCAGCATACGTTGTAAACCATCTTCAATTTAAGAGATTAGTATTGCATCGTCTGCATGGCAGATTATTTTAAATTGTTTTTCTCCCATTTGGTATCCTTTTTTAGTTCTTACTTTTTTTTATTATTTCATCCATGATCAGGTTCAACTGATGGATCAGAATCCCCCTGTCTTATTAATGTCAGCTTCAATTGGGTCAGTTAGTTCTTCTTCTGCTTTTACATTTATTGTGCTATTCTGGTAGATATTTTCGATCATTTTAATTATTCCTAGGGGTACCTCTCTTGCGTATAATAAACGAATAGCGTCTTTTAATTTGACCCTGTCAAATGCCTTCTTAAGGTCCACAAAACATAAATATGCCGGTTTTTTGCATTATAATGACTGTTTTGAAACTAATATTAATATTATTATTGGTAAAATATTTTCAGATCACCCTTTTGGACGGAAAGAGGAGCTTAAATGTCAATATATTCCTTAAGCAATTTAGAAGGTTAGTTCTATTATCTATAGTTTACATAAACTTAAATATTTATGACGGTTTACTTTTTAGTTCCAATGAAGATATAATTCAGTTAATAAAAAATGGCGAACATGATGAAATTGGTACGGAAAAACTGAAAGGGTTGTTGAAACTATTACCGGAAGTAGATGAATTAGACATGTTAAAGTCGTTTAATGGAGATTTTAACAAATTAGGAAATGCGGAAAAGTTTTTAATTCAATTAACTAATCTTTCAAAGTAAGTTCTCTCTAAAACTATTATTTAAATTTCAATTCAGGGTACAAAATTTGAGACGTTACTGTCCAAACTAATCGGTAAAAATACGGTACATTCCATGTCAAATCACTCAGGCAAAAAATTTTGGATCTCCGATTTGTCTGAAAATTGGTATTTAGCTTCTGCGGGACGTAAAAATAAGATATTTAAGGTAAAAAAATCTTCTTCTTCTTTTTTCTCAAAATGTTATTTTATGCGATTTTACAGTGATTTGGTGTTTATTTAAACAAATTTGCATTTTCTGTCATAAAGTATCAATGAAAAACATAATATTTTAATAGAAGGGACTCAAAAATGTTATTATATGGCATTATAACAAGTTATTTTGAATCAAAACAAGTTTTTGATAAAATTTTATAGTGTAGAAAACGTTAAAATACCGTTTTTTACATTTTCCTCCATTCCCAAAATACATCATCATCGATTTGGCTGAAAATTTGCCCACAGATATCCAAAAGATACCTAGGACTTTAAGTGGTTAGAAGGATTTGAAATATATTACAATACCAAAAAAGTTACATCCAGTAATATCAGCCTCAAAAGTATATATTAGTCCAATCGGGATAGCATTTGACCTTGAATGCCGAGCTGCCCAAAATTTTATTTTTCTGATCTTTAGAGGACTCCATAGTAGCCTAAATTTAGAATCACGAATGAATTCCTCCGTTACGTTAGCCGCCATCTTGATTTTAAAGGAGAACCTGTTTTACTCAATATCTCCGCCATTTTTAACTTTTCGACAAAAATGGTAGGAACTGAAATTGTTCCAAATAAATCGTATTTACAATTATTACAATTTCTTTTTAACAATTTTTGTCGTGAGGTCGATATTTTCGAGTTAATTGTGCTTACA
Organism: Diabrotica virgifera virgifera; assembly: GCF_917563875.1. Classification (NCBI taxonomy): domain Eukaryota; kingdom Metazoa; phylum Arthropoda; class Insecta; order Coleoptera; family Chrysomelidae; genus Diabrotica; species Diabrotica virgifera. Next base: position 248,935,937 of record NC_065448.1, on the reverse strand, counting down.
GTAGACGCCTATATTTTTGACTATAATATTGCATGTAACTTTTTTGGTATTGCAATATAATTCAAATCATTCTCTCCACTTAAAGTCCTATGTTTTGTCTATCTGTGGGCAAATTTTCAGCCAAATCGACTATGATGTATTTTGGGAATGGGGAAAAATGTAAAATACGGTATTTTAACGTTTTCTACACTATAAAATTTGATCAAAAGCTTGTTTTGAATCAAAGTAACTTGTTATAATGCCATATAATGACATTTTTGAGTTCCTTCTATTAAAATATTATGTTTTCCATTGATACTTTACGATAGAAAATGCAAATTTGTATAAATAAACACCAAATCACTGTAAAATCGCATAAAATATCATTTTGAGAAAAAAAGAAGAAGAAGATTTTTTGACCTTAAATATCTTATTTTTACGTCCCGCAAAAGCTATATACCAATTTTCAGACAAATCGGAGGTCCAAAATTTTTTTTGCTCCTAAATTGAGTGATTTGAAATGGAATGACCCATACACAGAAATGTTCATAAATCCTATTTTGGATTCTACGATTGGTTTGGCCTATATAAGATCGGAGGCAATCTGCAAAAGGAATTTCATAAACTCCGTGTTATTCATTTGGAATGTTGTCTTTGATTGATCGGACAAGGGATTAAAGATATTGTTGGGGGATAAATATTGTCTTGATTTTGAGAATTTTGTCGATTTTGTCAGGGATACATTTGATGAAAGGAAGAAAAGCTTTCGTATGTTGAGAGTCTGAGTCTTTGGATTGATAGTGAGTGATTGATTCCTGTGGATGCTCATGTTAACGTGATTTTCGCGGTACTCATTTTGGATGAGGACTGATTTTAAAGAAGAAGGCCCAGCTGATCTTCTTGCATCATCGTAAAGGCATATTGATCTGGAGGCAAAGGTATTAATGATTAATGACAGTGATGAATTAATGACAGTGGGTGATGAGTGATGAGAGTTGGCATGCAAGTAGCAGTTGGTACCTATGGGTGGGTTTTCAGTAAACAAAGTGATGAAAATCGTGGAATTGGTTTAGCCTTATGAGGACGTCGAGAAACGATAGGGATGAATTATTTTCCACCTCTATCTTGAACTTGATACTGAGATGTATACAATTCAGATGGGTTGGAAAAGATACCAAAGTATCTGTGGGGTCAAATGACAAATGTATCATCAACATATTCTAGCCAACATGTTGGCTTGAGCATTGATGTGGATACTGCTCGGGTCTTGATGTCTTCCATAAAGATACTGGCAATTTCTAGAGGGAGTGGTGAGTCCATTGGGACACCATTTATTTGTCTGTAGAATTGATTTTGGAAGATGAAATAAGTGTTGCATGTGCAATGTAACTGAGGGATAAGTGGTCTTGATGGATACTGTATTTAGTTTCCAGAATATTTAAGGTTTCGTCTATAGGAATGTCTATATAAAGTGAAACGATATCGAAACTTACTAGAATGTCTGAGGGTGAGATAGGATATTGTTTAAGACGTTCTTCTTCTTCTTCTTGACTGGCTTTACAACTCGGGGTGAGTCTTCGCCGCATCCACTATGGCCCTTCATCGTCTGCGATCTTGCGCTTCGATTTGCCATTGTTGCACCCCAATCCTAGATAGATCGGTTTCAACATCATCCTTCCATCTTTTTCTGGGACGGTCCACTGATCTTCTACCGTCTGGTCTCTCGAAGAACACTGTCTTTAGCACTCTGTCTTCCTCTGATCTTACTACATGACCTGCCCATCTTATCCGATTAGCTTTTATATGTCTGACGATGTTTTCAGTACCATATAGAGTCACCAATTCAGCATTGCGGCGTCTTCTCCACTCTCCTGTCAATTCATCTCTTTGAGGACCAAATATCATTCTGAGGACTTTCCTTTCAAATATCAGCAATTTATTTATTTCTCGCTGATGTAGAGTCCATGTTTCACTCCCATATGTAACAACTGGGCGAATAATTGACATGTACAGTCTTAATTTAGATTGTCTTTTCAGCAGCTTAGATCTTAATAATGATGATAGGGACTGTAATGCTCTATTTCCCGCAGCTATTCTTGTTGAGACCTCTTTTTCTATGTGATTGTCCTCTGTGATTACTGCTCCCAGATATTTAAACTCTTTTACTACTTCAAAGTTGTGGTCATTAATAGTTACCACCAATAGTGGTCACCAGCATATATTTCGTCTTCTCTTCATTTATTCGAAGGCCCAGGTTACCTGTTTCCTCCTCGAGCTGTGAAAACATTTAAGAAGTTCGACAAAATGAAAATAATTTTTGACGAAGAATGAAACATTTTCGGTGAGAGGTTGTTGTAAAAGTATTTTAAGCGTAAAAATATATTTTGACTTTTTCTTTATTATTAGTTTTTAGTATTTTAAGTATCACCTATTTTATTATTATTTTATTTTAGTTACAAGTTGCGAATAGAAAGTATGTTACTGAAAGAAGAGTTTGCGTCGAATATGGGATATTTGCAACCTAGCATCAATTCAATGATAAGCGCCGCACAAGGTAATACCTATGTCTATACTAAATTTACAATCAAGATGCAGTAGAAATAAATAAACCAAAACACATTAAATGCTATTAGGAGCACTCCCGAATCATAATTTACAATGTAGGTATACAGGGTGCGCCAAACCTCTGGTCTTCTTTGATTACGGCTAAACTATGAGATATACAAAAAAATGTTTATAACAAAACTAATGTGTATCAAAGGGGTCTATAGTTGAAAATTATTTTCAATTATACAGGGTGAGTCAGAACGACGGTATGAACCAAAGTTTTATTTTTTTAAATAGAACACCCTGTATATTTAATCATTTTTGAATATATTATTTAAAAATATGAAAAATTTGTATAAGGTCTTATAGGCCTAAAGTTAATAATTTTCGAAATATTTACATTTTTATTGAGAAAAATGGTAATATTTATAGGGTTGTGGATTATGTTTCCAAGGAAATAAAAATTTAGGTGATAGGTCAAAGTTTTTAAAATATAGTGTTATTTTTAAATAATTTAATATTTTTTACTTTTAGCCATAAAATATTCAGTGTGATCACTATTTGCAAATACAAAATTTTCTCATTATTTTTAAATGGGACACCCTGTATATTAGTTTTGCGTTTTGTAGTAAATATTACAACCTTTCTTTTGGTATAAGGTTGTATGTACCTAGCATGTTTCGTTTTGTAGATATTTACAAAAAACTATAGAATTTACGTTTTTGCGGATTTTTTATTTAAAAATTTTTTTGCAAATAAAATAATTATAATCTGGTTTTAGAAACATACACTAAAATATAAAATATGAAAATAAAAACGTAATTAAAGATTAAAATAAATCGTATGCTAGTACAATTCAATTGAATTTAATAACTTTAAATTATTTTACAAAAAATTATTTTACCATAATAATGAATACATAAATTAGTTACTAAATTAAATAAACAACCAAATTTTAAATCAATCGTAGTAATTCTTCTACCGCAGCAACTTTCCTGTACCAAATTAAATAATAGTTATATTGTATTTACGAGTAAGATCAGTTAATAACTTTTTAATTTACAAAGTACATACATCTTGAGAACGTATAAAGTATGCTTTGACACAAATGAACGTTATGAAAGTATATTAAGAAGTAAATAGTATCTATATACCTACTCGTGTCACAAAAGCTGGTAATAATTTCTAATGGTTTCGCCCAAAACAAATGTCATATCCAAAAATTTTTCGGTTAAAAAATTAAAATTTAAAATATAAAAAATTGTTACAAAAATTTCAACTACAAAAGTATTACCAGCTTTTGTGACACCAGTAAATACTATTTATATTAATAAATAATTTGGCTGATACATTTAACATTCATTTGTTTCAAAGCATACTTTATAATAATTTTTATATTCTCAAGATGTATGTAAGTAAATTTAAAAGGTAAATTAAAAGTTTAACTAAATACAATTTAACTAACAATTAATTTGGTACAGTAAAGTTGCTGTAGTAGAAAAATTACTACGGTTGATTTAAAATTTGGTTGTTTATTTAATTTAGTAACTAATTTATGCATTCATTAATATGGTAAAATATTTTTGTAAAATAATTTAAAGTTATTAAATTCAATTGAATTGTACGAGCATACGATTTATTTTAATCTTTAATTACGTTTTTATTTTCATATTTTATATTTTAGTGTATGTTTCTAAAACCAGATTATAATTATTTTTTTTGCAAAAAAGTTTTTAAATAAAAAATCCACAAAAACGTAAAATCTATAGTTTTTTTAAAATATCTACAAAACGAAACATGCTAGGTACATACAACATTATATCAAAAGAAAGGTTGTAATATTTACTACAAAACGCAAAATTAATATACAGAGTGTCCCATTTAAAAAAAATGAGAAAATTTTGTATTTGCAAATAGTGATCACACTGTATATTTTATGGCTGAAAGTAAAAAATATTAAATTATTTAAAAATAACACTATATTTTAAAAACTTTGACCTATCACCTAAATTTTTATTTCCTTGGAAACATAATCCACAACCCTATAAATATTACCATTTTTCTCAATAAAAATGTAAATATTTCGAAAATTATTAACTTTAGGCCTATAAGACCTTATACAAATTTTTTATATTTTTAAATAATATATTCAAAAATGATTTAATATACAGGGTGTTCCATTTAAAAAAATAAAACTTTGGTTCATACGGACGTTCTGACTCACCCTGTATAATTGAAAATAATTTTAAATTATAGACCTCTTTGATACACATTAGTTTTGTTATAAATTTTTTTTTGTATATCTCATAGTTTAGCCGTAATCAAAGAAGACCAGAGGTTTGGCGCACCCTGTATACATTGTAAATCCCAAATCATGATTTCCAAAGTTTATACATTGTAAATTATGATTTGGGAGTACTCCTAGTAGCATTTAACGTGTCTTAGTTTATTTATTTCGACTGCATCTTGATTGTAAATTTAGTATAGTTAAAATTTATCTATTTTGAAAGCTTTAAATATACAGAGTGTCATAAAAAGATTGGACATACGTTATACTAACCCCAGAACCACCTAATGGAATGAACCTGGATTGGTTATATGATATATTTTTTAATACAATTATATTTTTAGACTTAATGACGAACAAACCCTTACAAGAAGTTCTGTACATGGTTCTCATATCCGGAAATTTCTTGAACTCGGTAAGTTTTAAATATACCCAATATTTGAACAAATATTTACATTTTTTAATTATTCAAGTTTTTAATTTTATTTGAATTTTGAGTTTTATTTAAAATCAACGAAAAGGATATGATAAGGAATTTTTTGAAGATACCTAATATTATTTTGGATTACGATTTTTTGTAGTACCTACTTATGATGATACTAATTTAACTGTATTTATAAAACAAAAGTTATTATCTTATTTTTCCTGTTTTCTAGGGCGGTTATGCGGGTGGTGCTGCTGGAGTGAAATTGACTTCATTGCAAAAAATAACTGATATTAGAGCTAACAAACCAAATATGAATCTCATACATTTTGTTGCATTGGTAAGTTATGCTTATTCCTTTTTTTGTGTGTGAATTTGATGGCCTTGGCTGAGCCAATTAGCCAGACATTTTATTTTAAAAACAAACAATTTTTTTTCAATCAGAGGATTTTTTTCTGTATTTCTAATTCTAAATATATGTACATAACAAACTAACATACTAGGTACTATCTAAAAAAATACACCGTTTTGGATATAAATATTTTTTTTGTATGCAGGGTGTTTCATTAATAATTGTCCATATAGTAACTGGAGAAACCTTAGCACAAAATACGAAGATTTAACCTAAAACACTTAAATAAAATGTGGTTCCTTACTGAGTTACAGGGTGTTTTATCTAAAAATTTAAAAACTATTTTTGCTCAGCATTTTAAAACTATTCTACTTATCCTTTTCATACTTAATAGGAAGTATAGGTACTGTACAAACTACTAAATTATGTTAAACAAACGTTTATGGCTATTACCAGAGGCGTACGACGGGGGAAAGTGAATGGTTGACCCTTTCCAAATTCTACGCCACTGGCGAAATTCCTATTTTAGTTCAATTTTTGGATTCTCCAATACTTTCTATGAAAATAATATACTCTTCATTCGTAACGATAAAGTCATTAGTTTTCGAGATCTTTGAGGTTAAAAATGAAACGACACGGATATTTTGATTAATGTATTGTGTCGCTTCATTTTTAATTTCAAATATCTCGAAAAATAATCATTTTATCGTTACGAATGAAGGGTATATTATTTACATAAAAAGTATTGCAGAATCAAAAAATTACACTAAAATAGCAATTTTATCAGTGGCGTAGAATTTGAGAAGGGTCAACCAGCCACTATCCCCTGTCGTACGCCTCTGGTAGTAGCTAGAAACGTTTATTTATCTTAATTTAGTAGGGTGTACAGTACCTACACTTTCTGCCAAGTATGATAAGGATACGCCAAATAGTTTTAAAGTACTGGGTACAAATAATTTTTAAATTTTAATCATTATGAATCATATCATAAATTAATCAAAATAACTGTGCCGTTTTATATTTAACTTCAAATATCTCGAAAACTAATGACTTTATCGTTACCAATGAAGAGTATATTATTTACATAGAAAGTATTGGAGAATCTAAAAATGGCACTAAAATAGTAATTCTTCCAGTGGCGTAGAATTTGAGAAGGGTCAACCATTCACCATCCCCTGTCGCACGCCTCTGGTAGTAGCTAGAAACGTTTGTTTATCATTATTTAGTAGGGTGTCTAGTAGTCGCACTTTCTGCCAAGTATGAAAAGGATACGTCGAATAGTTTTAAAATGCTGAGCAAAAATAGTTTTTAAATTTTTAGATAAAACACCCTGTAACTCAGTAAGGAACCACATTTTATTTAAGTGTTTTAGGTTAAATCTTCGTATTTTGTGCTAAGGTTTCTCCAGTTACTATATGGACAATTATTAATGAAACACCCTGTATACAGTATAACCCCCGTTAACCGAAATAATTGGGGGGGGAGGCCGTTTCGGATAACAAGAATTTCGGTTAAAAATAACATTGATTTTTGAATTTTTCTTATATCAAATTACCTAGTATTTTTGGTCACAGTTGGTATTAAAACATACTATGAGTTGATTTCGTAATGTGTTGTATATTTAATTGCGTTCTTTAGTTGTATGAAAGCAATGTTGACGATGTTGACAAATTAACATCGAATCCTTTCCGTTTTGGGATTAAAATTTACTTTCTATTGATGAAATCAGCCGTTTCGGTTAAACGATATTTCGGTTAAAATGGTTTCGGTTAACGGAAGTTTTACCGTATTTTTTTGTATATATTTTTTTATTTTTTAATTTGTTTTTTTTTTCTTTTTTTTTTTTTGTTTTTTTTACTACGCTAAGACATAAACTCGATTCAACATCTCGGAGGTTTACGTCTTCTTAGTTTTTTTTTCTTTTTTTTTCCTTTTTTTTTTCTCTTTTTTTTTTCTTTTTTTTTTTGTTCTTGTTCTTTTTTTTTCAATTATAATATACAATAATTACTATAGTATAATAATTTGAATTTACATTATATTTAATTTTTAGCAAGCAGAAAAGAAAAACAAAAAATTGCTTTCCTTTACTGACAACACAAATGTATTAGAAGATGCTGCAAAGTAAGTAAAATGTTGTCTACGTTAACAATATTTAAGCTAAAAATAACAATTATTCTGGTTTGATAATATTAAAAAATTGATTTCGCGCGCTTAACTGACATTCAAAATCGCCGGTCGCTTCAAGCATTGTTCTGAGAGAACGGGTTCATCCTACACAAAAAAAATATTAAACATTTTTGTTCAAAATTATCTCAGCTATATTTCTTGTTTGAAACATTTTTTTCTACGACGGCGTAGAGATTTTTAATAAATCGATGTATTTGTTCCCTCCCTCCCTTACAAAGGGAGTTTTAGAGGGATCCCTATCTGCATCTTTTATGGGGGTCCCAAAATTTTGCAAAATTCAAGTTGTTCGTATGATTTTTAGAGATCAAGTATGTGACGATTGGTATCTACAGGGTAGCGAGAAAGTATGGAAGCACGGTAATTTCTCGGAAACCGCTTGAACGATTTTTACAGATTGTGGTGGATAAGGGTTTTCAAATATGGCCGATATTATAGTGGTAATTACATTGTTGTCAAATCTTCCGTTTTTCTGGAAATCTAATGAAATTTCTTATTTTAAATGAAACACCCTGTATATTTTTTGCGTTTTGAGGTTCTTAAGAAATACTAATTATTTTTTATTTTATATTCCCTATACCATTGATTATAAACTACCCAGGGTAGTTTATATTATAAACTACCCAGGGTAGTTTATAGTCAATGCCTATACGTAAATGCCATAATTTCGGAGTTATTGCTACAGTTATTAACAAAAAAACAATTTTTACAAATTATAACAATCAATTTTTTCGTCCCGGATAAACCTTACTTTAGGTTCTTTGGATCATTGGGAACAAAAAGGGTCTTTTGTAATTTTTCTCTAAAATTAATCGTTTCCGAATTTACAATTTAAACCTTCTTCTATCAGCTCCCTATAAGAATTTTTGGCACGTTTTATTCTAAAATATTGTTTTTTTAATTGTTAATGAAGCGCATATGCGAGGACTGGCGATCGGGCTTCATTAACAACTAGAAAACAGTATTTTAAAATTAAATAAGCCCAAATTACTTATCAATGACTGATAAAATAAGGTTTCAGCTTTAATTTAAGTATTTCGTAGTTTCAAAAATAGTATTTTTACTTGTGTTTTTGTACCTAGAAAATCGACATTTTTCGATTTTTTTCAGTTTTAAATTGTTTATAACTCGGAAACGATTAACTTAAGAAAAAAATTACAAAAGACCTTTTTTGTCCCCAATGATCCAAAGAAGCTAAAATAATGCCTAACATGGCCGAAAACAAATTGATTTGTATAATTTGTTTCAATTTTTTTCAAAAAATTGTAAAGTGTAAAGTGTAGCAAAAACAAAAAAGTGTAGCAAAAACTCCGAAATTTTGGTAATTAGGTATACATGAAAAATAATCAGTATTTCTTAAAGACGTCAAAACACAAAAAATATACAGGGTGTTCCATTTGAAATAAGAAAGTTCATTAGATTTTCAGAAAAACAAAAAATTTGACAACAATGTAATTACCAATATAATATCGGCCGCATTAGAAAACCCTTATCCACCAAAATCTGTAAAAATTGTTAAAGAGGATTCCGAGAATTTACCTTGTTTCCATACTTTCTCGCTACCCTGTCTGTATAATATCGATACTCATATTTTTTTTATTTTAGGACAACTGTCGAACAACTTCACAACGAAATAAATGCGTTAGATGTAAGAATAAAGAAAATCAGAAAACAGATAGAAACACCTACGACAGAAGCTGAGATTAAAGCTCAAATGACCGAGTTTTTGCAGGTAAGACAACAAATTATTGCTCTTTGAATTGTGCTTAGAAAATAATATTTTTATAAGGGTTCCCTGTACCTACATAAATACACGGTATTTTGATTTAATTAAATTTCTCTACATGCCTACACCTCAGGGTAGAAGGGATAAAGATTATATATATAAATTTCTCTAGAAATGTAGTGTTTTTGGCCTCCATGATCTCCGGGCTTGACGCCGATAGATTTTTCTTTGCTGGGGATACCTAGTGTATAACAATTACTCCAGCAGATAGCTCCACAGGAAAATAGCTTTAGAAGAAGCGTTTTATAAGACGAGTTTAATTTGCATGACAATGAAAAGCAATCGAAAAAATATTAATAGCAATACTTGGAAAAGCATAAACGAAATACAGGTTTTATAGAATATTACTTCAATTCTTATGTTATCAAAGAAATATTTCAAAAAGATTTTAGAGCACATTTAGTACATACTAGGTAGGTATTGCGACTGATGATCAATACTCCAGTGTTTATTTTTATTACAAACTTTGCCATTACATAAAACCTTTAAATCTTAAGTATACTATAAAAATGTATACCATTTTTACTCAGTTGCAATGCGAAGGCAAAACTGTCTTATTTTTCACTTAGTACAGAGAGCACAAACCAGCACTCTAAATCATAGGCGTAACCAGGGGGGAGGTTGGGGTTATAACCCCCCCCCATCGGGATGGACTTTGAGCTCTATACGCTTAACACCATACCCCTCAGAGACCTTCTAGTAGTTGCAACCCCCCTTTCCAGTAGTTGTAACCCCCCCTTAGGATCATCCTGGTTACGCCTATGCTCTAAATCGACGATTTTCGACTCTAATTGGAGTCATCATCAGAGATGACTCCAATTCTCTGATGATGACTCCAATTAGAGTCGAAAATCGTCGATCTATAGTGCTGGTTTGCGCTCTCTGTACTAAGTGAAAAATAAGACAGTTTTGTCTTCGCATTGCAACTGAATAAAAATGGTCTAAATTTTTATTCTATATTAGTATTACTCCTTTGAGTAAAATAGGTCCATTTTCCTTTGGAATTTACCAGCTGAACAGACGGGGTCGTGAATTGGCCCCGTGAAGTTTTTAGAATTCCCTTTTGTCTTCTTCGTTTCAGCATCTATCTGGCTTGCAATTTTTAGAAGCCATGGAGGTGTTACCAGGAAAATGGTCCAATAAGTTTTCAATTAAATATTATTTAAAAATATTTTAAATATTTTTAAATATTTTAATAGTAGATTATACCACGAGTCAATAATGATGGCTATTATTCCCGAGGAATATTTACGAACCGAGCCGCGTTAGCGGCGAGGGAGTAACATTCCGAGGGAATGAGAGCCATTATTGCGAGTAGTATACTCTACTTTATCTACGACAAATTAATTAATTTAAGATTTTTAATGAACAACTTTATTTGTTAAAAACATTAAAATTAGTAATAGTACAATTAATAAACTGAATTGGTTGAGAATCATCATTAACTTTAGTAGAGTTTTTAATACAAATATTTGGGATCTCGATTGCTGTAGAACAAGAAGATGGTACATTACTGTTTATCTCTTTAGCGATAGTATCTGCTGTAGTTGCCTTGTTTCTCATAGACTGATCAATGTATCCTTCAGCTACCTGTGTTGACTTCCAGCCCCCATGACGCTTTAATCCAGTTAAATCGCCTCCTCCATCAATATATAAATTGTTGTGCCAGAGGGATTAATAGCTATTAATCCCGCATTATTAATCCCTAAGGGATTATTATATGGCATTATATTGCAAACACCACAAGTATAATACATATATTATGTATCAGTCGTAGATAAATATTTTTATTAGGTTGAAAACTTAGACTTTAAGTATATCTACTTTTTAAATCCCATACCAAAGTTATTTTTGTTTCATTTTAGATGGCAGAAATCGAAGTCGCAAGCCTTCAAATAAACTTAGGAGAGTTAGAACATGTACGAAAAGAATTATCTGACTTCTTTTGCGAGGACGTCAATTCGTTTAAGTTAGAAGAATGTTTTAGGATATTTCACGGATTCTACTGTAAATTTAAACAAGCCGTTATTGAAAACGAGAGGAGGAGGATACAGGAAGAACAAGCCAACGAAAGGAGACGACAACGTGAAGAACTGTTGGCCGCAAAACGAAGGCAAAGTAAGTACTCTCTCCATCTATGCCATTTCTAGGGCCAATGATAATACGACTTATTAAGCAATAGATCTTTTGGGTAAATGGACATTTTTCTTATAACATATTCCAATTGTTACAAAACTGACTTTTCTATGATCTTTTAAGCACTAATGTTTAGTTTTAGTTGACTTTATTTATTTTTAATAACTTACTTCTAAACAAATGAAAAACACTGAATTTATATCCTTTATTTTACTAACTCCGATATCTAATTTATTTATTACACCAAATCTAATTTACCTAATTACAAATTCAAAAATATACCGCGCCCGTTACATATCAAAATACACCGACGCGACGTTTTCAAATTCACAACTGCCCTACTAATTCCAAAAACCCCTATTTATACATTATTACAATGTTCCAGAATAAGAAAGATTATTACGGAAGAATTCATCTTATTCTAGAATAACAATCGAAGGGTTATTTACATTAATATGAAATAAGCATTTTCTAGAATGAAAAAGAAATATCGAGGTGTGTACCTTTTAAAAGCATTTACGAACAAATAGGGTCCTGTTAAATTATAATAAATAGGCCAGGAGCTGAAAACAGTCGGGTGACATAGTCATGTCACAATATATTAAACAGAGTCGCAGCCAGCCCATCTCGCTGTTTTAGCCCTTTAATTATTATCTGCAAGGAATCTTCAAGTGCCTGCACTATTGTTTTAATCAATATTTAAATATCTGTAAAAATAATATTTATATCTCTGAAAATAAAGATGGTTGAGATTTGATTACAGGACAGGGCCTCTACTATGTACTTATACGTATTTTGGCTTTACCGTAGCCTCCTCAGAGCACTTGTGTAGAGGTGCTAAACTGGAATCAAATATTTTTATCTCTTCGGTGTAATTATTAAAATAAGTACCAAATATGCTACTAGCACCATCTATAAATGGTTAGTCAAAAAAGGCAGGAACTAAATGTCGAATTGTTATCTTCTGATGCATTGTAAGATGTAAATATAATGCAATGCAGAGTGATGAATTAGTCGACAAGGGGATCTATAATTGCATCCACGACCTGTCGTTCATTGTGATAACAATCTTTAGCGAACTAATTCCTTCTATACTTACAAAAGTGAATGCAAATAAAAAGAAAGTAAAGATGATTCAGATCTGATTACAGGACAGGGCCTCTACTATGTACTTATATGTATTTCGGTTTTACCGTAGCCTCTTCGGAGCATTTATAACTCTCTTTACTATTTTTAGTGGGCAATCTTATGGGAACACCAGATGCAGATTTTAGTATAGACATGCAAATATACGACACTCGATCATCATTCCGAATGAGTAAAGGCCGTAAGAATGGTTCCGAGGACGAAAACTCTATATCAGGATCTCCATCTTTGTCAAGGCGTAGACTAGGTTCGTTCAATGGAAACGGTGGTGATACTGTCGTTAGCGGTAAAGAAGAAAAATCCCCAGATATTACTCCAAACGGTAGTTTAAGACGGAGAAGAAGCAGAGTTTTATCTGAAGACGATGAAGGCAATCTTATGGATTTCCTAAGAGCTTCTGGTGGTGATAACAATAGGGAAAGAAAATCTTGGGGTAGTTTGGGTAAGTAGATAAAAACACTAAGTTAAAGTTAGCTTAATTTGACACTGAATGTGTATTAACTTAAGAATATAAATTTGTTTAACGTAAAAAGGGCTAAGAGATTAATTATATGTAAATAGATCGTTCTTGGGCAAGAAAAGCACGAGGTAGTGGGCCCAGGAAAAGGCCGGCTCTTCTTTCGGCAGACTTCTCTAGTGACCGAGAAAGACCGTCATCACCTTCGCCTTTAACGGAACAGAAGTCGATAGTCTCCGCACCAGAAGAAGAAACCAAACCAAAGGAATGGAGGCAGAAGATAGAGTCTTGGTTGCAAGCAAACGAAAACGATCAACTGAGTGATGAACAAAGAAGAGCTAGACGGTTAGCTAATAGACGGTCATTGGAGATGGATTCCGGTAAGCATACACAAATTTAAATATGTATATATTAGCAAAAAACTGTTTTAAGAGTTGCAATAACAAAATAAATAAGTAACTTTTAACGTGAAGTAAAAACTCCCTGGTGTAGTTGGTATAAAATTTAATTAAGAATTAAAATTTTAAAAATCCTAAAGGATTACTAATTCATGTTCAGAACAAATGTTTTCGGACTTATCAGTCCATCATCAGTGAACTCCGTGTTCTTGCAAAATAGCCACAATGCCAAACACTGGTTGGATTAAATGTTCAAACTACATTAAAAATATAAGAAAATAAAGCGACTTAAAGTTGATGGCAGTGGATAACCTCCAGAAACATGTGAGTACTCTACTTTTACATAGTTTTTACGTCTGCTTTGGATCACGTTAGTCTACCAAACTGTACCAAAGTCTGTCATGATCCAAAGCAGACGTAAAAACTATGTAAAAGTAAAGTACGCACATGTTTCTGGAGGCAATCTATTGCCATCGACTTAAAGTCGCTTTATTTTCTTGTATTTATAATGTACTTTGAACATTTAATTAATTTTAAAAATAGAAATAGAATAGAATAGAAATATGCTTTTTTCTACGAGCGTGCAAAAATGTTTACTTTCGGGCACGCATTTTAGTTTAGAAAGTTTCACTTTTCCGCACGCGTGTTCCTTTTCCGCACGCGTGTTAATTTAGATATGTTAATATGGCCTTAAAGTAATTATAATACATGCAATAAACTAATATTTAGATATTATTTACTAATTTATTTCAAATATATCTTATTGTGTTCCTGTTTTAATGAAATTAACGCGACAATTCGATGAAATAAAATTATTTTGACATAATATTCGAAAGTCAAATTGGTAGACAATAACAGTCGTTTTGAATCATCTTTATGGAAACCAAGATCGTCGTCATGCTAACTAATTATATTGAAAGTTTGGTATTGACAACCTTGTCAAATAATTAATTTGTGTATGTATTTTCATACTAATTAAATTAATTGTTTAAGATTTGGTAATTTTTTAAAGACTCTTAGAAAAAATATTGTTCCTAACTCTTGCAGAAAGTCTCTTTTCCGCACTCAACTGCTTGCCGAACTCCCGTTTCGCGTCGTTCGGCAAACTGCAGTCGCGTGCGGAAAAGAATGACTTTCTGCACTTGTTAGAAAAATATCTATATTGTCATGGAAAATTTAAAAATTTTATAGACAGCTTACAAGAGTCATAAATAAAAACAATAACAACTATATACAATTTACTAAAATTATATAAATCGTCAATATAAATAAAAAATAATGTGAAACAAAAAACAATAACAATATATTGCAATATTTAAAAAAATTGCAAATTGCATGAACTACCTTAAGAAATTTAATAAGTTAAGTTAAGCTGCTACATATGACACTCAAATATACACTCCTGGCCAAAAAAAATGGGACACCTTAAAAATGGGTGATTTTTTGATGTCTCGAATCTCCTAAACCTGTTGTCCGATTTTAGTGATTTTTTTAGTATTTTATAGCCTTGTTCTTTAAAAATCTCGATGTATTAATATTGTTGCTGAACATGTAAATTTAATTATATACCGGGTGTAACAATAATACTGTGTTTTTCCTCAAAGTTCGGAACACCCTGTGGAATATTCCAGCATTTAAAAAATATTGAAATTAAAACTCAATTGTAGCCTTAGCCTTTTTTAACATTCTGCTTTATGACTCATTCACTTCTGTTGGATAATGAAAAAGTTAGATGCTTTGACAACTAGCCATGTTCTTCATCAATACAGGGTGTTTCTAAATAAGCGCGACAAACGTTAAGGGGTAATTTTGCATGAAAAAATAATAACCGTTTGATTTATGAACATATGTCTGCAAATGCTTCGTTTCCGAGATACGGGATGTTGAATTTTTTCTTATACACTGACGATTTATTTATTGCTCTGAAACCAGTTGAGATATGCAAATGAAATTTAATGGGCTTTAAGGGGTAGTTATTACTCATTTTTTGACGTACAAATATGTATTTTATATTCACCATTGGCGTGCATACGGGTCATATAACCCGGTCATTTACCCTGTATGCACGCCAATGGTGAATATAAATTTTTTAGTTGTATGTCCAAAAATGTAAAATGACTACCTCTTAAAACCTACCAAATTTCATTTGCATACCTCAACCGGTTTTAGAGCAATAAATAAATCGTCAGTTTGTAAGAAAAAATTCAATATTCCGTATTTCGAAGACGAAGCATTTGCGGACGTATGTTTATAAAGCGAACTGTCATTATTTTTTCATGTAGAATTAACCCTTAAAGTTTGTCGCACTTATTTAGAAACACCCTGTATTGATGAAGAACATGGCTAATTGTTAAAGTACCTAACTTTCTTATTATCCAACATAAGTGAATGAGTCAAACAACATAATGTTAAGAAAGCCTAAGAATATAATTGAGTTTTAATTTCAATATTTTTAAATGCTAGAATATTCCACAGGGTGTTCCGAACTTTGAGGAAAAAACACAGTAGTATTGTTACACCTGGTATATTATGACATTTACATGTTCAGCAACAATATTACTAAATCGAGATTCTTAAAGAATAAGTCTACAACATACTAAAAAAATCACTAAAATCGGACAACAGGTTTAGGAGATTCGAGATATCAAAAATGACACATTTTTAAGTTGTCCCAATTTTTTTTGGCCAGGAGTGTAGATTAAAATTCTACTTATACGTAAGAATACTGTAATTTCTTAGTTATTGGTTAAGAAACTCTGCTTGGTACTGGATAATATTTTTGGTCTTTCAGATGGGATGGCCACAATGTCAGTGTTTGGCATTGGGCAAGGACACAGAGTTCACTGATGATGGACTGATAAGTCAGAAAACGTTCGTTCTGAACATGAATTAGTAATCCTTTAGGATTTTTAACATTTTAATTCTTAATTAAATTTTATAGCAACTACACCAGGGAGTTTTTACTTCCTCTTAAAAGTTACTTAACTAAATGACATTTATGCTAACCGTATTTACATCTTTGTAGAGAGCGAAAGAAGTAGTACTTTAGATACTCTTCCCGAAGGCAAACAGGTGTATAGTGGTGGTCAATCTAATTATAGAAAGGTAAACCCAGCATGGCAGCCTTCCAGTACTATTGAAAATACTGATGTTGTTAGTGCAATGGAAGCTGTTGAAGGTAATTTTCTCTTCTCTTCCAGTATTTTACAAATGTTCACTGTAATACCATATTTAAAATTTTACATAATTAGGTCACTGGCTCTGTACCAATTCTTCGTATACAGGGTGATTGATTAGTAGGGTAAAGCTCAATAGCTCCGCTATAGTAATAAATAGCAATAAAAGTTAATAACAAAAATTTTAGCCACCTTTGAGCTTCACATTACAAAATTAGTTAGAATGTTACAGGATGTTCGATAACACAGTGGCAGACCAAACTTATGTTTTTTTTAATGGAACACCCTATATTTTATTTTAAATTCGAAATCCTGTTAACTTCTCCATCACAAAAATATAAAGGTTTGTTATGTTATACAGGGTATTTACAAAGTTATAACCAATTTCATATGAAAATCGTAAGAAGTTCAACTCCATGTATAAATAAAAATAAGCACAACAGCAATGGTTTATTAATGCCATATTTTTTTATTTATTGTCAAAATTTTTAAGAGTTATTGATATTGCTAATTTTCTTTATATCAAATACAGGGTGAGTCAAAATGCAAGTACATTATTTTCTCAGTAATTTTAAATGGAACACCCTGTATTTTATATCACTATTGAAAATACCATTACCGTACTTTAATTTTTAGATAACATTCCCTCTAAATTTACTAGTTTTCGAGATATTTTCATTTTTCAATGGACCAGTAGCGTGGCCACCCAAATCACCAGAATTTAATAAACTGGACTGATTTTTTTGGGGTTACGTTAATAATGAAGTTTATAAAATACCTTCAACAACAAGGGATGAGATGAAAAATAGAATACAAAGTGTATTTCGATGTGTTAATTTACAAATGCTACGTAGAGTAAGTTGCTCATTCAATGATCGTTTTTAGGCGTACATAAATCTGTTAGGAGATAATTTTGAACACCTTATGTAATTAAATATTAAAAATATTTTATTAAAAGTAGCTTCTAATTTTTTCAAACATGTTTTTTTGCAAAATGTATTACTGATAAAGTATGTTTCGTTCTTTATTTGTTACATTGTTACATTTACATACAAAAGTAGTGTTTAATTGTCGTCACAAAATATTGTATTTTGTGTTTGTGTGTTTTTTTGTAAAATGTATTACTAATTTTCTTTGTTTATTTGTTGCATTTACATAAAAAGATAGTTTTTAATTGTTTCAAAAATGTTGGATGTAGTGGTTGTGTTTTTGTTTGTAAAATGTATTACTAATAAATTATTTTTATTTCTTTATTTGCTACAGTGTTACATTGATTACTGGATTGATAATCGGTAATCTTCAATTGTCAATTCAGTCATGGCTTACTTAAAATTTAGATAAATTTAAACACCTAAAATAATTTGCTCTGAAAAATGAAAATATCTCGAAAACTAATAAATTTGGGCAAAGGGAATTTTATATAAAAATTAAATTACGTTAATGTTACTTTTCAATAATGATAATAAACTATTTTTAATGGGAAATAAGCCACAATTTTACCAAAAAAATGATTTTATTAACGTTTCGGAGCCCAAATCGGGTTTCGTTGTCAAAATACAAAATACTACTAAAACAAACAAAAATGTTGTTGCTAAGTAAAAAAAATTCTTCTAATAATTTATTTAATCTGACCCATTTATATTGGCAATTCAGACGTATATTATACATTTTAAAGTAGAAGACTTTAAAATGATATCGCCAATATTTATGAGTTGCGTTCCTGGGACGACTTTACTAAAAGATAGTTCATTCAATTACATGAAATTAATCCCAACTCAAGAATATCCGTCACAAAAAAATCATAGCATGTAATCTGTCTTTAAAAAGACAACCAAATGCAACGATGACAGTAAAATTCTCGCGTTAGAGATTCCATAGTAAATCACGAGGAAAAACCAGGAAAAAACCTCGTGATATACATTTAATTTACTTTCAAAAAACTAATGCCAAATTCTGACTTTAATATGTTTAAATTATAAATAATATTAATAATATATAGATATGCAATAATTAATACTAAAATATAAAATTTGTACTAACCCGATATGTTATTGACGTACTAATCGTGGTATTTTCTTTCTGTTGACTTCCTCTTTCAGTATGGGTAACCACATCCTACTGCATTCTACCGAGGAATTTGTTACCCATACTGAAAGAGGAAGTCAATAGAAAGAAAATACCACGATTAGTAAGTTAATAAAATATCGAGTTAGTACAAGTTTTATATTTTAGTATTACTTATTGCATATCTATATATTATTAATATTATTTATAATTTAAACATATTAAAGTCAGAATTTGGTATTAGTTTTTTGAAAGTAAATTAAATGTAAGACCAAATACTTACGATGTCGGGATAGTATCACGAGGTTTTTTCCTGGTTTTTCCTCGTGATTTACTATGGAATCTCTAAAGCGAGAATTTTACTGTCATCGTTGCATTTGGTTGTCTTGTTAAAGACAGATCACATGCTATGATTTTTTTGTGACGGATATTCTTGAGTTGGGATTGATTTCATGTAATCGAATGAACTATCTTTTTAGTAAAGTCGTCCCAGGAGCGCAACTCATAAATATTGGCGATATCATTTTAAAGTCTTCTATTTTAAAATGTATAATATACGTCTGAATTGCCAATATAAATGAGTTAGATTAAATATATAATTAGAAGATTTTTTTTACTTAGCAACAACATTTTTGTTTGTTTTAGTAGTATTTTGTATTTTGACAACGAAACCCGATTTGGGCTTCGAAACGTTAATAAAATCATTTTTTTTTTTTGGTAAAATTGTGGCTTATTTCCCATTAAAAATAGTTTATTATAAAAATTCCACAAGAAAATAGCTTCAGAACAACTTCAATAATGATATAAAATACAGGGTGTTCCATTTAACATTACTGAGAAAATAATGTACTTGCGTTTTGACTCACCCTGTATTTTATATAAAGAAAATTAGCAATGTCAATAATTCTTTAAAATTTTGACAATAATTAAAAAAATGTGGCATTAATAAACCATTGCTGTTGTGCTTATTTTTATTTATACAGGGAGTTGAACTTGTTACGATTTTCATATAAAATTGGTTATAACTTTGTAAATACCCTGTATAACATAACAAACCTTTATATTTTTGTGATGGAGAAGTTGACAGGATTTCGAATATAAAATAAAATATAGGGTGTTCCATTTAAAAAAACATAAGTTAGGTCTGCCACTGTGTTATCGAACACCCTGTAACATTCTAACTAATTTTGTAATGTGAAGCTCAAAGGTGGCTGAAATTTTTGTTATTAACTTTTATTGCTATCTATTACTATAGCGGAGCTATTGACTTTTTCCCTACTAATCAATCACCCTGTAGTGTATGAACTCCTAAGCGGATAATAGAGCTTCAGTGAAAACACACCATCGTGATATATTTTACGCTAAGGTCTTCACCTCCTTCCAAGACTTTCCTTGATGTATCTCGTCCATTATTGATCTTTTGCAAGTTTGTGCTGGGCGATCTCTTTTTCTTTTTCCTTAGAGATTCCTCTCTAGGGCAGTCTTTGCAATACTGGAGCTATTTTTTCGGAGTGTTTGACTGATCCAACCCCATTTTCAGGACTTTATTTCATTTTCTACCCTCTTTTGTTCGGTCAGGTGTACAGATCTTCGTTGTTTCTGATGATGTTAGGGCAGAAAATACGAACAATTCTACGTAGGTATTTGTTTACTGTAGGTAGTTTTTATCACTTTCCAGGTTTCACATCAGTAGAGTAGAAAAGACATGACAATTGACTGGAATATTCGGATCTACTGGCCAGACCTCCAAACAGGCTTGAGCATGCTGAATGTTTGTTGAGCTTTTCATCTCCTCATACGAATATCGTTTTCTGTATCTTCCAAGATACGTAAAATTTTCCTCATTTTCAATTGGTATGTTGTTAATAGCAAATAATGTGTTGTTTCTTGCACTTCTTCTCATGGATTTGGTTTTATTAATACATATTGATTTTCAAACTTATTCAGTTGTCACCTAAACTCTGCCATGTAAGGTTCTACCTACAATTTCCCAACCAATATGGTTGATGTCATGTGATGCCAGGGGTTAATCTGGAAATATTTTTAACATCGTTTAAAATCAGATAATGTAATGTAACCCCAACTGTTTAATATCAATTTAAGGGTTTTTATCCGTACATTTTGGTGGCTTAAAGCATGTGTAAACCTGTGATAACACTGATGATGGAATATTGATTCCGAAAACGTTGTGTTGTGATACAGCCCTTTTTAGGGGTTTTAAATATACCTTTTACAAGATAAGGTTTTTATTTTTTTTATTTTATTTTATTGGCTTCAGTGGAAAATGTTTCCAATTGGTCAGCTACATCTTGGAATCTTTGTCCTAAGAGGCAGGTATCATCGGCATATTCTAGATCACTTAGGCATGTGGTTAACGTTCATTGTATACCTCTTGTGATTGAGTCTAGTTTGGAGAGAACATAGTTTACAGCTATGTTAAAAAGAAACGGAGAAAGTACTCCAGTAAGTTTATTAAATTCGTCACAGTTGATCCCATTGTCTGTAACGCTGCATTTCGCTTCAATGTACAGTGGCTTTATAATGGAAATTATTTTTTGCGGGATGTTCTTTAGCTCTAAAATTTACCATATTACAGCATCAGATATGCTGTCAGAAGCTCGCTTGAAATCGACAAAAACCACCCATAACGTTGTGTTCCATTCAAACGATTGTTCCATTATTACCCTCACAGTACCTATTGATGTGGAATATTCCGTGACACGTTAAAATAGCCCGGTCAAAACAGCCCCGTCAAAAAAGCCCCGTCAAAATAGCCCGAACACAAAATAGCCTCGACAAAATAGCCCGCAAACAAAATAGCCCCGACAAAATAGACCGCACACAAAATAGCCCCAGTTAAAACAGCCCCGGCTAAAATAGCCCCGGCTAAAACAGCCTCTTATAAACAATTACATAATTATTTATACAAGGTGTCCAAAAACTTTTTTTTATTTAAATTATTTGACAAAAAGGAAGAATGTATTTAATTTATTTAATTTAAAATGCATTTTACTGTTGCCCGAAAACAGAAAAAAATGTTTATATCATAAATAAACGTTGATTTTCGCTTAACTTAAATGTTCAAACTTCCAAGAGGCAGGGAAGACAGGACTCGAGTTCTCTGAAAAGACCATCATCATTCTCTTTGCCTTATCCCTTTGCGGGGTCGGCTTCCCTAATTGCATTTCTCCACATAACTCTATCTTGGGTCATAGCAATGTTAATCCCCTTTACCAACATATCCTGCCTTATCGTCTCCCCTCAGGTCTTCTTTGACCATACTCCTCTCCATCTTCCTCTCCTACTCCTTCCAGGAATCTGCACTTCAGCTATTCTTCGTATTGGGTGATTAATGTCTCGACGTTGAACATGACCAAAGCATCTTAACCTATGCTCTCTCATTTTGGCATCAATTGGTGCCACACCTAGACTTCCCCTAATATACTCATTTCTAATTTTATCCTTCTTTGTCACTCCACTCATCCATCTAAGCATTCTCATGCACATGCATTCGTTGTTCCTCTTTCTTTTTTACTGCCCAACATTCAGTTCCGTGCATCATAGAAGGTCTTATGGCTGTTTTATAGAATTTTCCATTCAGCTTCATTGGAATTTTTCTGTCACACAACACACCACTCGCTTCTTTCCACTTCATCCATCCAGCCCTAATTCTACTGCATGCATCTCCATCTATTTCTCCATTACTCTGTAATACCGATCCTAGGTACTTAAAACTATTACTTTTCACAATCATTTCACCATCCAAAGATACCATTTTATTTGTAGTAACTCCATCTTTAAATGAACATTCCAAATACTCTGTTTTTGTCCTACTAAGTTTTAAACCTTTTTCCTCCAGAGCTTGTCTCCACTGTTCCAGTTTTTGTTCTAAGTCTCTTTCACTATTTCCTATTAACACTACATCATCAGCATACATTAGGCACCATGGAATACTACCCTGTAGTTTCGCTGTTATCTGGTCCAAAACTAATGAGAATAAATAAGGACAAGCACCGAGCCTTGGTGCAATCCTACTTTCACCTGAAATTTATCAGTCTCTCCCACACCTGTCCTAACACTAGTCGTTACTCCCTCATACATATCTCACAATCTTTACATATTCGCCAGGGACTCCTTTCTTATTGAGTGCCCACCACAGAATCTCTCGAGGAACTCTATATGCTTTCTCAAGATCAATGAATACCATATGAACGTTGGTCTCTTTATTCCTGTATTTTCCATCAGTTGCCTTACAATGAAAATTGCATCTGTTGTTGATCTGCCCTGCATAAAGCCAAATTGATTATCGGATATTTCGGTTTCTTCACGTATCCATCTATCACTTACTCTCTGCCATATTTTCATGGTGTGGCTAAGTAGTTTTATAGCCCTGTAGTTTGTGCATTGTTGTATGTCTCCCTTGTTTTTGTAGACAGGTAGTTTTTTTTCTCCCTTGTTTTTTGTAGTTCTCTGAAAAGACCATTTTTATTTAATGTGGTTAAGATAAACATCTGAATAGAGGATAATTACCATTTCCGAAAAAATGTATTTTTAAGGAATTATTTCATGATGAATTCTGAAGGGAGCTTTTTTGTCGGGGCTATTTTGTCGGCGGACTATTATTCCGCGGCTATTTTGTCTGCAGGCTATTTTGTCGGAGCTATTTTGTGTGCGGGATATTATGTCGGGGCTATTTTGTCGGAGCTTTTTTGACGGGGCTATTTTGACGGGGTACCGGAATATTCAGGGGGATTCTGGTCTAAATTTCATATAATATACATGATATAGATCTAAATCTCATAAATGTACATAATAATCCATATAATAATTATTTTTTGTGTTTTTAGAGGTTCAGCCACAAATAAAAGACAAATCAGCTTGGCGAAAGTCAACTCTAAATGTCGCCAACAGCACAGAAGCCACAAAGGATGACCCATACGTAAACCGTAATACGCTTCCAAGAGATAATTCATTACATTCCATAGACGAAGATAAGACGATTGACCGGAAGGGTCTGATTAGTTCTCTTGGAGAGCGTATGCCGACTGATAGACTTACTTTATATATTAGAAAACCTTCGGGTAAGTATAGAAAAACAAGAAAATGAGGGTCTTAATATTTCATTTTATTTTTTATGGTAATCTGTTTATTTTGTTTCCAATCCTTTGTGTTATTTTACTTCATATGTATTTTGATAAATATATTTTACATTGATTCATACATCATGAAATACTTCACACCCAAGAGAGCTGCACCAACACAAACAAAAATCAGAGTCGAAGGACCAAATACAAAATTTTATTTTTATTTTACAGAACCATCGTTCATATCTCCCACACCACCCTCGTTTATCTCTAACTCCCGCCGAACCAACGATTCTCAATTAAGTAGTCCCGATGGTGTTTCCAATAATAACAAATTAGAAATAGATCAAGACAATATCGAAACACCACCGGCAACTAGAAGAGTATTTGTACCTACACCCGTTGATAAGAGGGAGCCGGTAATGCCTGGACCTTGTAGCAGAAGAACTGGAAGAAGTAGCAGCTCTTTGATGTCAATGATTAGTCCAGATGAACCCGAGGATGGATCGGTGCTCGGCGATGGACAATTTGATAGGTAAAAAACATTAAGATTAATACGCAGTCAAAACATTATTCTTCTATAAGTGCCATCTCCACGACAGATGTCGGTAATTTTCTGTCTGTTTTGTTCTGTCCACGATATCTTCAGAATTCTTCTATACGCACGTAGCTCGAATGATTCCAGTTTTTCCTTGATGTTATATTTAAGGTCCAAGCTTCCATTCCATAAAACAAAATCAAGAAAACGTAGCACCTAGCCAATCTAACTCTTAGCTCCAACTTCAAATCCCTTGTGCAATGCACTCTTCTCATTTTGTTAAAATTTGCTCTAGCATTTTCTATTTTTGATTTCCTGTAAGTAATCATTTGTGGAGGTGATCATTATTCCAAACTATGCATATTGGTGTACTCGTTCGATATTGGTTCTTCTTCTTAACGTGCCCTATCAAGTCCCCTTGACGTTGGCGATTAACATGGCGAAACTGTCTCTGTCTCGAGCTATTCTAAATAGGTGTTCTGCTTTCTTTATTCCTGTCCACTCCCGGATATTCTTCAACCAAGAGGCCTGCTTTCTACCAATTCCTCTGCGTCCTTCGATTTTACCCATCATAATAAGTTGAAGAATATTATACCGGTCTCCCCTTACTACGTGTCCAAAATAGGCCATCTTTCTATATTTGATGTTATCAAGCAGCTCACGGGTAGCATTTGCTCTCTTAAGGACTGCCACATTTGTCAGCATAGCCGTCCATGGTATTTTTAGAATACGTCTGTGCAGCCACATTTCAAAGGCCTCCAAACGGTTAATGGTGGATATTTTTAATGTCCATGCTTCGACACCATACAAGAGGACTGACCAAATGTAGCATTTAATCATGCGCTTTCGAAGTTGAAGTTGCAAGGTATCATTACAGAAGAATGACCTCATTTTTAAAAATGTCGTGCGGGCTATCTCGATTCTACATTTTATCTCTTTATCTGGATCTAGTTGTTCAGTAATATGGCAACCAAGATATTTAAAACTGGGTACTCTTTGAATCATATGACCATCAACATATAACCGTGAATCTTGATGGGCCAAACGGCTAAATACCATGTACTTTGTTTTTGAACAGTTTATATTTAGGCCAAACTCTCTTCCCACTCTGACAATGGCATTTAAAAGGTGTTGTAATCCATTCATATCATCACTTAAAATAACTGTATCGTCTACATATCTGATTGTATTTATCAGAATTCCATTAACCTTCACACCCCATTCCAAATTATGCAGCGCTTCCTTAAATATTCTATCTGAATACAAATTGAACAACAGTGGGGACAGTATACAACCCTGTCTGACGCCTCTTTGTATTTTGCATATTTCTGTTGATTTTCCATTTATGCAAGCTGTCGCTGTTTGACGCCAGTATAATTTTTCTATGATTCGTACATCTTGACTATCAACTCCTTTATCCTTTAGTATTTTAATTAATTTGTGATGTTGTACTCGATCAAAGGCCTTCTCATAGTCAATAAATACAGCAAAGACGTCTTTCCTTTGATCTCGGCATTTCTGCAATAACACATTTAGTGCAAAGAGTGCGTCCCGGGTTCCCAGTCCATTTCTGAAGCCAAATTGTGTTTCATCCTGGTCTTCTTCACATTTATCTCTGATTCTACTGTGGATGATACGTAGAAAGATTTTCAAGGTGTGGCTCATAAGGCTTATCATTCTATAGTCGCTACAGTTTTTCGGACGTTGTTTTTTTGGTAGGGTTATGAATTCGGACTTTAACCAATCTTCAGGGATATCACCAGTTGGTTCCGTTTATGAAAAGATTCTCATTATTGCTTTGAATTTTTCGAGATTCTCATAAACTTTGTCTTCTTGACGTTCATTGTTAACCGTATTCTTGTCCGTACTCCACTAAACTGGTCACTAGCCTCTGAAGATCTTCAATAGTTTTGGCTAAGATGACAGTGTCATCCGCATATCTAATGTTATTAATGGTTCAGTGGTCCACCTTCAAGTTTTTATGATCTCTTCCGAGTAGGCATTAAAAAGAAAGTATTTTAAATGCCTTGGCAATTGGTTATATATAAATTTTGACTACGATGAAGAGATAATAACCAGCATCGAAATAGCATGTAGTTAAGGCTTCTATGACCTGAAAACAATTTTTAATCAACAAAAACCTGTCGATGCATATTCGCAAAAAGGTGCTGAAATGTTATGTGTGATCTATCCTATTGTATAGCTGTGAGACATGGACGTTAAAAACCAAAATTCTAAATAAATTAGAACCATTCGAATTGTGGTGCTATCTACGGATCCTAAAGATATCGTGGGTTTCACACACAATTAAGGTGTTCTTCATATTATGATGAATTCAGTACGTTTGCTCATAAACCTCATAAAGAGGAGAAAAACAAAATACTTCGGCCACATAATTAGAATACCAAAATACTTTGGTTTATAATACAAGCAAAAATGTAAGGAAAGAGATGGATTGATAGTAAAAGAATTTTATTTAACACATCATCCGATGGAGCAAGGTTTCAGAAAATTGAATTGATAGATATGATGACGGCCAACGTCTGAATACAGGCAGAGCACCGAGCACCTAAAGAAGAAGTTTACATTACCAAATTTCTGACTTTTTTACAAATAAGCAATTTCAATCTAGTTCCTAGCGGTGTAGTGATCTAGAATCTAGATGATCCAATCTTTATTAGTCTTCTTAGCAGTGATGGCGTTTGGAGGTTGTTGGCAAGTAGATTTGAATGAAATGACAGTCTCTTGAAGTGTATTTTGAAGTACATACAGTCGGAAAAATGAAAGAATACCCATGAACGAACATATAAAACACGCTGTATTTTCCTGTCACCGTGTCACACAAAAAAATTGGCCAGCGCAAGTACATGTAATAATTATTATTACATGTACTTGCGCTGGGCAATATTCTTTGTAACACGGTGACAGAAAAATACAGCGTGTTTTATATGTTCGTTCATGGGTATTCTTTCATTTTTCCGACTGTACACTGAGTGATAGTTGCTTCTTTGAATTATCTATACTATTTTTCTCCAGATAGGAGAAAAGATTTGCAGATTTCTTTCTCTCGCCTTTGTGACTTGTAGCGTTCTTTTATCTGATGAAAGCCGTACTTCGGTACTTTACTGCTATTTTTAGCTGTGCTCTAAAATGTGCTATTTTAAATAACTCGTAGTAATCAAGAAAATAAAATATTTAATAAATAATCTTGATAATCAAATGGTTATAGTTGTAGGTACATAAATGGAAATATCATTATTTAAGTAGTAATAACTAATACAACCATATAATTAAAATATACTTTTGTTAGGTACTCTGCTACAAGAAGAACTAGACGATATAAACGTAATCAAGAAAACCCAGAAATTACGACTACTTCTCCGACTGAAACTGTTGCTGCAGAAACACAAATTTTGAAATCACCCGCTCAAATAGAAGTATCTCAGCCTGTGGTAGAACCAGAGTTAGATAAAGAGTCGAGGTTAAAGGTACGAAGTAATAAAATGCCATGTAATAGGTATAATTTTGTCTCTACAGCTAGTGCTAAATTAGCGCCCAAATATTATTGTACTCATCAATATATATTCGACGTCAATTATAGGTATACAACGTACACGTTACATTGATATGTATCTTACCCAAAGCATAACTCAGGTTCGAGCCTCACTATCTAATTAATTACCCTTTTTTATTTCGCGTGCATTTATTTATAAACAACAAATTATTATAAGTAAAATTTAATAAAAAATGTTTGTCTTGGTAAAAGGTATATTAGTTTAAAAAGCCCCTATAGGGCTACAAACATAGAAAAAAACGTTTTCGCTCTGTAACAGGAGCATCATCAGTGTTACAAGAACATGGTGAGCCAATCAAAAAAATACAAAGGTCAAAACCTTTGGTCAAAAACCAAAAAGGGCCGTATCCATAGGAATTATATCCATCTTTTGGATTTTGTCATGTTTGCATTTATATGAGACTTTTAGTCTGTTGTTGAAAAGTGTTGACCTATGTATTTTTTTGGTTGGCTCACCATGTTCTTGTAACACTGATGATGTTCTTGTTACAGAGCGAAAACGTTTTGTTTCTGTTTGTAGCACCTAGTTGTAGTTTCTATGTATGTATAGGATCTTTTTAAACTAATATACTTTTTACCAAGACAAATTTTTTTTATTAAATTTTACTTGTAATTAATAGTATATAGGAAATTCTTCCTTGTAGAAATTATTATAACACACATACTCTTTCAGTGTGTCAAGTTTGATTATATATAATATATGTTATTGCTTACCAAGCAGAAAACCACTATGTCATCAAATGGACACCGTTGTGCTCTAATTTCGAAAGTAAACAAGTACTCGATGTTTATCGATCTATAATTAAATACATATCATAAGAGATTAATTTAGGATTTTTAAAGCTATCTGAAATATACTTGTGGGATACTTATTATGAATTAGGGCTCCGATTTATTTTGTAATGTGGTCTACATATCTTGTTGGTGTTCTTTCATATTATTACTAATACCTATCAATATTATTGATTTTCAATAGGTGTGGCAAGAAAAACTCAAAAGTCAAAATGATCATGAGACAAGAAATGGAAGAAGATGGAGAAATCAAACGGGAGTCAATCCAAGTGATGTGGAAACTGCTCTTAAATTAAATAAAGGGAACTCGAATATATCAACGACATACCTTGCGCCTGAAACGACAAAGGTTGGTATTATTTTTTATTTATTTATTAAGCTCAACAGGCCTTGTACACCTAAGGCTAAAACGATTACATTTCTGATTACATTTTATTTTAGTTTTATAAATTTTATTTAATTTCAATTCAGTCTTTTTATACACTTCTTCACCACCTCCCTCTATCTCCTTATGTCCAATACTAGTTCTTTCCTTCTCTCAATGTTACTTTTCTTCAGGTCTTCGCACATACTGTCCTTCCATCCCTTTCTTGTCCCTTGCATTGATCTTCGTAAGAATACCATTCTTAGCATTCTTTCACTTCCCATTCTTTCGATGTGCCCCAAATATTGTATGCTCTGTGCTTTGATTATCGTCGTTATCGTTGGCTCTTTATACAGTTCTTTTAATTCGTTATTGGTTCTTCTTCTCCACTGACCTTCTATTTTCATACTTCCACATATTGCTCTTTGCATTTTTTTCTCCCATCTTTCTAAAAGGTGTTTCTGACTTTTTCAGCGCCCATGTTTCGCATGCGTATGTTACTGTATGATGATATTTTCTTTTTGAATCTCTCCCATTATCATAGTTGGGTTTTTTTTATTAAAAGTAGTAGGTAGTTTTAGACTTTTTTTATAAAAATCTTTTTGACTATAAGAAAAGATTAACCCCAGCTTAGAAATATAACAAGTGTACTGTAACGTTATAAACTTCTCATGTTTGTTAATATTCTTTAAATAAATATTTAATCCTAACGAAGCAATACTTCAATACAGAATCGCTCCGAGGCAGGCTACGACTCAATACGTCGCAAGACTGCGTGTGTTCCCAAGTCAACTCGTTGGGGACCGGCCGATGGCCCGGTGAGTTCCTTTCAGCTTAGTGCGCTAGGTGGAACTGATTTTCTGTTGCTCCGCTCTCTATTAAATACAATTATTTCAAAGGCCCATCTCCTGGCATCCATCGGTAGTGGTGGTACCTAGTGGGACTGCGTGGATTTCAATGCGCGTTCGGTACCTTGCTGGCGATCCTAATGCGTAGCTAGAGATGCCAATCTTTACAAGCTTAAGGTCTTTATTTTGAATATGGAGAATTTGAATTAATATAAACTATGCGCTATTATTACTCCATAATGTTTAATAATACTTCCGTTTTTGTATATTGAATAAACTCATTTTTTCTAATAGTTTTTATTTATTTTACTATTTTTAGGCGACATCCAACAAAATCGATATTCCCTCTCGTAAAACCAAAGAACACGACAATGATGAGGGATTCGAAGAGACCCAGAGCCTTATGTCAGAGTCACCGAGTCAAGGCGCATCATCAGGTGGCGGCAATTACGACACGGACATTATAGACACCGCACAAATAGTAGTAGCTAATTTCACCAAACCGAAATCCATTCGACAGATGTCTCTAGATAATAAAACTGAGGACGCAAATGGCAACAGTGAAGTTGCGCAATCAAATTATAGGTATGTATATCAACTGCGTATACAGCGTAATCTAAGTGCCTAGTCCTTCGAAACCGTTCTAAAACTCTGAAAAGTTTCTGTTATTTGTACTCGTCTATCTGCTGATGATAAATTCTTAATGCTAGTAGCACATTTTTGATATACTCTCCTAGAATAAAAACCATATTAATCAGTTGCTCATTAGAAAAATTCATATTAGTAATGGTAACAACGCAACTGGAACTCTAAAAATAGTATAATGTCATATGTTTAAGCAAGTTTAGTGTCAAAGTCATAGCCAACTATGTAGAATAGGTATTGTATGTTTTTATTAATGTTTTACACATTAAACAATTTAACTATACTGAATTCGCTCTATCGAGATTCACTTTGACACTGACGTTAGTAATTTCTTTTTTGGGAAGTTCAGTTGTCAGAAGTCAGGGTTACCTGATAGAGAAAGTAGTGGAATACAATAAACCCCTAGTTCTAGTTTTTATCGATTTTCATAAAGCCTTTGATACAGTTGAACTTAGCAAAATATTACAGGCGCTTAAAGAATGCAGGCTAGATTATAGGTATACAAAATTATTACACAAAATATACTTACAGGCAACAACCACTGTCAAATTACATACTAACAGTAATCGCATAAAAATAGAACGGGGGGTTAGACAAGGAGACCCAATGTCACCTAAACTTTTTAATACGGTCTTAGAACATGCTTTCAAGAGTTTGGATTGGATGACAAAGGGAATAAAAATAGATGGAGAATACCTAAACAACTTACGTTTCGCCGATGATATAGTCATAGTAGCTGAGGATCTAGGTATGGCAAGAGAGATGGTACAAGAACTCGTTGTAGCTACAGAAAATGTTGGTTTAAATATAAACATCTCAAAAACAAAAATAATGACAAATTTGGTACCCAACCAGAACATCAGTATTGGTGGGAAGGAAATAGAACTCGTAGATAGATACAAATACCTGGGACATGAAATTACGATTGGCAGGGATAACCAGACTCATGAGCTGAAGAGAAGAATCGGTCTTGGGTGGGCAGCATTTGGAAAACTGAGAGAAACTTTTAAAAGTGAGTTACCCACATGTCTAAAGAGAAAGGTATTCGATCAGTGCGTCCTCCCAGTCTTGACGTACGGATCAGAAACACTTACCTTAACTAAAGCCTCGGCTACCAAACTAAGAGTCACGCAGAGAAGAATGGAGCGGTCAATGTTAGGAATAACTCTGCGAGACAAAATCAGAAACGAAGAAATCAGGAGAAGAACAAAGGTGACTGACGTCATCGAGAGGATAGCCAGGTTGAAGTGGAGATGGGCAGGACACGTAGCCAGAATGACAGATGGGCGATGGACGAAGAGGTTATTGGAATGGAGGCCAAGAGAAGACAAGAGAAGCGTCGGTCGACCGCCTACAAGATGGACTGACGACTTAAGAAAGGTAAATAAAAACTGGATGAGGGCGGCGCAGGATAGATGGGGTTGGAAACGAGGGGAGGAGGCCTATGTTCAGCAGTGGACTTTTGAGGCTGGATGATGAGTTGTCAGAAGTAACTGGAAATTACTACACAACCAACGCACCTGCTCATAGCCAATATTATTAATAGTAAACAGACATAAAAATAGCATAAACCTTACGCCAATCAATAATTATTTATTTACACCATTATAATGTATTGATAACAAATGAGAAAATTTATTGTACAAAATAAAAATATTTTGTAGAAATAAACTCCACAAAATTTTATAAGATTAGTAGACACTCCCACTATTTCTAATAATAATTCTTCTTTTTTTAATGAAAGATTAACATTAAGTTGATTTTAGCAGTTAATAGTGTGAGGTAGGAATTTTTGTGTTGTATGTTATGTTTCCTATTTCGAATGTGTCAAAGTGAATCTCGGTAGAGCGAATTCAGTATATTTAAGTATTTTGATATATGATCCGATATTAATAAATTGAGGATCATGTATTTTTTTTCGAAAAATTATTTTTAACTGAATATTTTCACGGCCAACCTAATAAAATTTCACGTAATTTTGGTTGCAATTAATGTTTTTAGCTTAAATAATCACGAATAACTCACAAATTAAAGTAGTTAGGTATAGGGAATGCTGAAGAATTAAAAAAGTAACATAAAATATTTTGTTACATTACTAGATTACAGGGTGTTCCATTTAAAAAAAAACTCAGGATATGCTCATTATGAGTTTCGACCAACCCTGTACACTTAAATTAAATATTTCGCTAGGTTGATCATTTTTAACAATAGTAAACTATATAATATCTATATTAGACGCCAAAAATGGATAAAGACTGTCGAAAACCTTGACTTCAAAAAATCAAGCCGGCAGGCATGGTCCTTGTTGCGGAAAATTGGAGGAGCTAACCAGCTAGAATCCAGAGAG
Organism: Diabrotica virgifera virgifera; assembly: GCF_917563875.1. Taxonomy (NCBI): domain Eukaryota; kingdom Metazoa; phylum Arthropoda; class Insecta; order Coleoptera; family Chrysomelidae; genus Diabrotica; species Diabrotica virgifera. The sequence goes on along the minus strand of NC_065448.1, from coordinate 248,902,809 downwards.
TCTAAAATGTCTCCTAACAAGGTTGCCTGCCATATAGTATCTCTATCCAGAGCTCCACGAGATCGAACACATACTACCAACGTGAAAAGAGACTTAAGGGCATTAAAACAAATGAACAGAACGAACTCCGAATATTCAGCAAGAATACTTATTTCTGAAATCACACATGCGCTGAAAGAAATGAAATCAGGTAAAGCACCTGGCTTTGATAGTATCCATCCAGAGTTCTTGATACACAGTGGTGCATACACGAAACAGTGGCTTGCAATGTTCTTTAATGATATACTTCAGTCAGGTAACATTCCTTTCTCACTTAAGCGAACAAAGATAATTGCAATTCCGAAACCGGGCAAATCAAACGATAAGCCAGAAAACTACCGCCCCATAGCACTATTCAGCATGGTATATAAACTATTAGAAAAGCTTCTCCTCAACAGAATTAGTCACAGGATACTAGAAAATGTCCCCATTGAACAAGCTGGCTTCCGCCCTCATCGAAGCTGTACGGACCAAGTGCTGTCATTAACAACTTTTATAGAAGCTAGTTTTCAAAAGAAACAAAAGACAGCAACAGTATTTATAGATCTAACAGCAGCATATGATACTGTTTGGAGACAGGGATTAATATATAAACTGGCCCGCATTATCCCCTGCAGAAAGATAATTAACATCATTGACAACATGCTGACCAACAGAGCCTTCCAGGTTATAATGGGAAAGGAGACGAGTAGACAGATGAAACTTAACAATGGTCTTCCACAGGGTTCTGTCCTTGCCCCTTTACTTTTCAGCCTCTATATTGCTGACATGCCTGAAACCGAATCTCGGAAGTTTGGATATGCTGACGACTGGACCCTTGCAACAAGCCACCAATCTTTAGAAACTACAGAAATCACTCTCACGAATGACTTATCCATCCTCAGCGAATACCTTAAGAAATGGAGACTACAGCCAAGTACTACAAAAACTGAAGTATCAGCTTTTCATCTAAACAACAAGTTGGCAAACAGAGAATTGCGAGTGTATTTTAATAACAAGCTGTTAAAACACAATAAATACCCGAAATACCTTGGGGTTACTCTAGACAGAACGCTCACATTCAGAGAACACCTGACGAAAACAGCAGCAAAATTGAAAACACGCAACAATATAGTACAGAAACTCTGCGGCACTACATGGGGGTCCACAGCATCAACATTAAGATCCTCTGCTCTTGGCCTGATATATCCGGTGGCAGAATACTGTGCTCCAGTGTGGCTAAATAGCAGGCATACCCACCTGGTCGACACCCAACTAAACCGTACTATGCGTATGATAACAGGCACAATTAAGCCCACCCCTACAATGTGGCTACCTACCCTTAGTAATATAGCACCACCCAACCTACGCCGCGAACATGCATTGGTTAAAGAATATAACAAAATAATGGACAGTCACCAGCTTCTAGTCCACAACGACATCCCCGATATTCTTGGAAACCGTCTCCGATCCAGGTTACCCCCTCTACAATCTGCTCAAGCGCTGCAGCAATCCAACTTTGACTTAAATACCCGATGGAGAGAAGATTGGGAAAGTAGGACAGATCCGCATTACCATAGTCTACCGGACATCATAGGGAAACCTGGCGAATTTGAACGTCCCCGTAAGATTTGGGCAGCCCTTAATCGAATTCGAACAAACTGTGGAAGATGCGCCGACTCCCTCCACAGATGGGGTAAACTCCCCTCGCCTTCTTGTGACTGCGGCGCTGCAAGACAGACGATCAGTCACATTGTTCAGGACTGCCCACGCAGAGCATACACAGGCGACCCTATAGACTTTGTAATGGCAACCGAAGGGTCAATCGAATATATAAAAAAATTGGACATCTGTTTGTGATGCATTGTATAATGCATAAATCTAAATATATTCTGTGATATACTTAAGCCATACGCTAAATAAAAATAAAATATTAATAATCATTTGAACATAAATAAATATATCTTTCGATGTCAAACCACTATAATTCAACAGGGTGTGAATGCTGCTACGAAATTAAGTAAAAAATAGCTGTTTTTGCTACCATATCACTGATGCATATGTTGTTAAATTCAATATATCGCGTACAATTTTAAAGCCTACATTTGCCTATTCGCGGTGTACAAGTACTTGGAGGGGATACGAGAAACGATCGTGCGCGAATAGCGGAGAAATCTTGAAACTTTCTGAAATAATTCATATTGTCAATTGAAATTGTCAAATTGACGTATATTTTATAGCTTCTGTCAATGAAGCAGAAAAATTATATGTTGCTCCACAATATTGAAATGATATGCAAATATTATATAAAATTAAATTTAATTAATTGTATTTTGCTTGCAGTACTGCATTAATAATTAATTTTATTTACTACATACAATTTTTTACCTTTTAATAACAACCTGTACGTCTGGTTACTGTCATATTGACACCACTGTCTTGGTTATTTGTTCTATCTGCTTAATAACTTGGTTATTCGACAGAATGGCCTGCTTGTTCTCCGGACCTAAATCGGTTAGATTTTTTTGAGGTCAAAATGGCTTCCGACCTAATGGAAGATTCTAATCGATATCATCTTATTTAATAAAGTTTTTATTTAAACTTTATTTTTATTTTTTTTATGTTTTTATTTTTGTAGGAATCCATTAAGAACGTCTAGGTTACAATCACTACCTACATCTAAAACTCCCAAAAGTCTCATTGGTCAACGGAAACAGAGTCAGGATAGTGCACTTAACAAAAAGAGTATTATTCCTAGAAGATCCGAGAGTCTTAAGCCAGATTTAAAATCTGCCACAAATTCGACAAAGTCATATGGTATACAAAAGTCAAATTCCAGGTAAGATATATAACTATTTCTAAGTAGATATTTACATAATATACTGTTGATTGACTACAAGCAAACTAAATATTTGGAGCTTGTATTAACAGGGGCTGCTTTCGTAGATTTGACAGCAGCCTACACAGTAAGGCACAAAACATTGCTCGGCAAACTATACGACACTTTCAATGACCACCATCTGGGTAAGGTATCATATTCCTTACTGCAAAAGAGACGTTTTTTTAGTTATGCTGGAGGGCAAAGTGAATAGGTGGAGAGTTCAAAAGAACGGTCTCTCACAGGGAAGTGTTTTAGCACCAATACTCTTCAATATATACACAAACGACCAACCTACGCCGACTGAAACCAAGCATTTCCTCTATGCTTGTAGTAAATGGGGTGCATGTCCTGGCCTCTTAAGGACAATGGCACAGGCATTCTGTTTCTCAACTGCTGAATATGCGTGCCCCGTTTGGGGCAGATCTGCCCACGCCAAACAAGTTGATACTGCGCTAAATTACACATGCAGGATATCAAAAGGATTAAAGCAAGGGTGTTGCCTGCCCCCACTTTATTTAAAATATACCTTGAAAGTGCTTTAAAAAGATGCAAACTAAAATGTATAACAATTGTGATACTACTCACCAACACTATTGTATATTCGCTCAACTTTGCAGACGATTAAGTAATAATGGCTCAAGATTATGATCATTTAAACTACATAATATATGGCCCGAAAATTAATTGAGGAGTATGATGTATGGGGTGTAGAAGTGAATAAAAAGAAAACCGAATACTTGTACATTGGAGGAGACACAAAAAGACTACAAAAAGCTCTTATATTAGACAAAATTACCTCAATAAATATCTAGGTATCAATATTCCTCACGATGGAACACATTCCTAGTATTCGGCATCGGCATCATTTAGTTTACTGCCCACACCTAACAATTTCATGTTCTTAGTAGATTCATAGAACATACTTTTCAGAAAAAGTATATGCTGAGAATATGCGTAATTACCATTACGAATGTGCAGAGCAGATGTGCAGAGTATATACTACATTACAGTACTTGAAACGTTCTATTTATATACTTATAATGTACTACCGCACTTCTTTTTAATATATACCAAGAATATACTTTTTAGAATATTCCAAGGAATATACACCTTCTATTTATATACTTAGAATATACTACCGCACATATTTTTAGTATAAGGGAAGAATATACTTTTAAGAATATTCCAAGCAAGTGCTATACTGCTCAGAAGTATGTTTTCAGCGTCACCTAATCTCATCCTAGGTTCTACAAACTATCATATTTACATATTCAAATTGCATACGAGACACGAGAATGTAGTTAGTAGGTACATTTTACAATATTACTTAAAAGTAAGTAGGTACATATAAATTTTAGTTATTAATACTATATAGGTAAGGATATTAAATTATATTGTATATCAAAATAGTATATCAAAATAAATAGGCTGAATATACAGGGTGTTTCATTAATAATTGTCCAACTGGAGAAACCTTAGCACAAAATACGAAGATTTAACCTATAACACTTAAATAAAATGTGTTTCCTTACTGAGTTACTGGTGTTTTATCTAAAAATTTAAAAACTATTTTTGCTCAGCATTTTAAAACTGTTCGACGTATCCTTTTCATACTTGGCAGGAAGTATATTTACTGTACAAACTACTAAATTATGTTAAACAAAAGTTTTTGGCTATTACCAGAGGAGTACGACGGGGGAAAGTGAATGGTTGATCCTTTTCAAATTCTGCGTCACTGGCGGAATTGCTATTTTAGTTCAATTTTTGGATTCTTCAATACTTTCTATGAAAATAATATACTCTTTATTCGTAACGATAAAGTCATTAGTTTTCGAGATCCTTGAAATTAAAAATGAAACGACACGGTTATTTTGATTAATATATTGTGTCGCTTCATTTTTAATTTCAAATATCTCGAAAACTAATCGTTTTATCGTTACGAATGAAGAGTATATTATTTACATAAAAAGTATTGGAAAACCAAAAAATTGCACTAAAATAGAAATTTCGTCAGTGGCGTAGAATTTGGGAAGGGTCAACCAGTCACTATCCCCTGTCGTACGCCTCTGGTAGTAGCTAGAAACGTTTATTTATCTTAATTTAGTACGGTGTACAGTACCTACACTTTCTGCCAAGTATGATAAGGATACGTCAAATAGTCTTAAAGTACTGGGTACAAATAATTTTTAAATTTTAATCATATGAATCATACACCATAAAATTAATCAAAATAACTGTGCCGTTTTATATTTAACTTAAAATATCTCAAAAACTAATGACTTTATCGTTTTCAATGAAGAGTATATTATTTACGTAGAAAGTATTGGAGAATCTAAAAATGGCACTAAAATAGTAATTCCTCCAGTGGCGTAGAATTTGAGAAAGGTCAACCAGTCACTATCCCCTGTCGTACGCCTCTGGTAGTAGCTAGAAACGTTTGTGTACCATAATTTAGTAGGGCGTATAGTAGTCGCACGGTCTGCCAGGTATTAAAAGGATACGTCGAATAGTATTAAAATGCTGAGCAAAATATATATATATATATATATATATATATATATATATATATATATATATATATATATATATATATAGATCCACGTTTTCGAGGTGGATCAGTCCTCCATTCTTCTCTTTCTTAAACCGCATTACATATCCTGTGTGAAAGTGTAGGTACTGTACACCCTACTAAATTAAGATAAATAAACGTTTCTAGCTACTACCAGAGGCGTACGACAGGGGATAGTGGCTGGTTGAACCGTCCCAAATTCTACGCCACTGACGAAATTGACATTTTAGTGCAATTTTTGGTTTTCCAATACTTTTTATGTAAATAATATACTCGTCATTCGTAACGATAAAACGATTAGTTTTCGAGATATTTGAAATTAAAAATGAAGCGACACAATATATTAATCAAAATAACCGTGTCGTTTCATTTTTAACTTCAAATATCTCGAAAACTAATGACTTTATCGTTACGAATAAAGAGTATATTATTTTCATAGAAAGTATTGAAGAATCCAAAAATTGAACTAAAATAGCAATTCCGCCAGTGACGTAGAATTTGAAAAGGACCAACCATTCACTTTCCCCCGTCGTACGCCTCTGGTAATAGCCAAAAACTTTTGTTTAACATAATTTAGTAGTTTGTACAGTAAATATACTTCCTGCCAAGTATGAAAAGGATACGTCGAATAGTTTTAAAATGCTGAGCAAAAATAGTTTATAAATTTTTAGATAAAACACCCTGTAACTCAGTAAGGAACCACATTTTATTTAAGTGTTTTAGGTTAAATCTTCGTATTTTGTGCTGAGGTTTCTCCAGTTACTATTTGGACAATTATTAATGAAACACCCTGTATAAATATAATACCTAAATATAAATATTATATAGTAGGTATTTAGCTGAACTAATCTAACTAAAATTTATATATTATATACTTACCTACTATTTAAGTAATATTGAGTTACCAAAATGAATTTAATATTTTCAAGAACCGCAAACAAAATAAAGAGATTACGTATGTTCCTAGTCCTAGTTCCTAGTATACTTTGTCGTTCGTCTTCATCCTAACACAGCACAGCATATATTAGATACAAATTTCTCTGCACTGTGTCTGTTAGTCTGTTTAGTGTTTGCGTTTTCATAAAACCTGTGTTCCTATTCTTATGCAGGTAAAATGAGAAGGGTCATTTCCGTTTGCACTATTCCAATCTATTACGATCTGATGATTAACTTGGTGTATGATGTATTCTTTTATAAACAGCGCAGCAATTGACTGTACCTACCTAAATTCCATGTAAAAACTTTTACTATGGTAAATTTAGGAAAACGATTTTTTTTTCGTTTTACAAATTAATTTTTAAACTTTTTTACCATACAATTAATACAATTTTAAGAAATGGATTCGTCGAGGATACCTACATATATAAATTTTATTAATTATTCTAAAAATAACGAAGTTGATAATAATAATAATCATTATTCTTCCTATGTATACATATTCTTTTTAAGATATTTTAAAAGTACATAGGTACTTACATTACAGGTATGTGTTAAGCACATTCCAAGAATATACTTTTACGAATATTCCGGGATACTACGTACAAGAATGTGCTCAGTATATTCGGTACGAGAATATTCTTTGAAGTATATGCAAAGAACATTAAATTTAGAATGTTTTTTATGGTACATGCTATATGCTTGTACTACGCATATACTAAAAAGAATATACTCCGTCGAATGTTGGTAGTATATGCTTTGAACATGATGCGAACATCATTGTTATGTGGGTGTTACCAAACCTGATGATGCTTTGCATATTGTAGAAAGCGAAACCGGTTGTCCGGAGTAAATAAATAAAAATTGATTGTAAGTCTATTAATTAATGTCATACCATTCATTATTGACTCACATATACAACCTGTTCAACATTTGTAATATTTTTTTATTTTTTAGGAACTCTATCGTCAGTTCCCGAAGTTCCCTGAACAGTGCCACCTCTACTAGCACCGTCAAAAAGTTACCTCTCAAACCAAATACTAGTAGTAATGTTTCTCGTCCGATCCAGAGAATACCCAGCAACAAGACAATACCTTCCCCGTCCAAGGTCAACCTGAAACGGACCAGCTCCATCGGAAATAGCACCGGAAATAGGCCTCCGCGACCATTGGCCATGAGCTTCATGAAACCAACGGCATCTAGTGCTACAAAAAGTAATCAAGCGCTTGTGACTAGTAGGCTTGGTTCATTTAGATCAAAAAATTAGATTTTATAATAATAGATTTAGTAATGAAGTGGCCTTGAAATTGTCCTATCTGGGACATTCTAAAAAATGCTCAAATTCGTAGATATTTTCAAAAAAGCGTAAATTTTTATGTTGACAAAAATTGATATTTTGTTTTGAAAAGAAAGGAAAAATGATTTTAAAAGCCCATTTAAAACTAGTTTGCACTCCTATTTTCCTTTTAATTTTTGGTCTGATTATTTTTTATTTCAGGGTTATAATATAAAAAATTCTCATTATGTTATAATGAGAATTTTATTGACTAATCTAATATAAACAGGCGTACCATTACCATGTGTTTTGAATTTCGTTTATCATCCTTTTTTAGCTCTCTTTATGGATATGTGAGCGGCCGTGGAGTAACGGCATAAACGCTGGCCTCATACGCCAGTGCACGTGGGTTCGAGCCCTGCCAAAGATAAACCATTTTCATTTCCAATAATGACACGAGCCGTCTCACCGTGCCTCGGAGAGCACGTAAAGCCGTCGGTCCCCCTGGGCTAGTGTACATCGGCACTAGTTGCTTAAAACAGGGTTAAAGATGTAAATGGCGCCGGAACTATCCGAAAGGATCTCCCCGGCAAAAATGCCATACGATATTATTATAGCTCTCTTTATTTTTAGGGCTATTTTCGTTGATTTCCTGCTAGATATAAATTTTATGAACTTATCCATTTCCTTCAACGTATTAAATTGAATAGTAGCAACAAGATTCATAGACTAAAGGTCTCTATTTATATAAGGATTTTAACAGCTATTGCCGCCTTCCTTCTTTCAACCAACGTCTCCAGTACACTCAGGTCTGCCATTTTCCATCTCTAAGGTCTCCTCTTTCCATGGCCTCGTCAACTCCATCCCTCCATGATCTTCGGAGTCTACCTCTTCTTCTCTTTCCTATTGGGCTCCAATCCCAAATCTTTGATATCCACCTTGTACAATCTGCTCTTCTGACATGTCCATACCAAATTAAACGTTTTTCTTCGATGTAGGTGAGGATGTCTTGTTCTACTGCCGTTCTTCGTTTTATCTCCTCATTTCTAATGCGACCTATTCTTGTCACTCTGCAGCTTCCTCTCATGAACTCCATTTCAGTTGCTGTAATTTTTGACCTGTTATGTTTGTTTATTAACCAATTTTCTCCTCCATTGGTCATTATACTACGTACCAAGGTGAGCTGGTAATACGTCTGGTGGCTGAGCTATAGCGCCCTAAGTCCGGGATTACTTGGATGTATAATAAAATACCATCATTCTCACTATAATTATATTTGATCTTCACAGTGTTCATTTAAACATAACAACGGTCTATTTGTAAACAATAACAATGTCACGACTAGCGTATTATTTCTTCATCGCGTGACTAATCGATTGATCTGAATGGGTCGTCGCTTCTTCTTGTTGGTTTATATATACAATACTAAATCACAACATACATAGTTCATTAGCGGTCAATACCTATCATATGTACATTAATATAAACTATATTATATTTTGAAAACTTGAATATCTGGGGCATATAATGAGAGGTAGCAGATACAGGATGCTGCAGTTAATACTCAATGGAAAGATCGACGGAAAAAGAGGAATTGGTCGAAAGAAATATTCATGGCTCCGAAACCTTCGTCAATGGACTCGCTTATCAGCAGATCAATTGTTACATGCCGCACAAGATCGAGAACTATATCGGCAAATTGTTATGGAAGCTACCCACGCCTAAAAATTTGGGCACGGTACTTAAAAAAAGAAGAAGATATTATATTTTATTTCGTAGAAGTTCTGTTCAATGCTAAGGGTTAACGTACCACGTTACAAAGGTGTTATTGGGACCGTGCAAGTTCGGCAAAGCGACCCCTATTTCTACGCTCTGTACTATTATTCGCACTTTTAATTATATTGGCCAATTATATTAGTCCTGGTTACTGGATAATTGTCAAGGCCATAGTCCAAAAAAATAATAAGAAGAAAAAATAAGATTCAGGTTATGTTATGAAAACATCAACAATTGTATGTAGTAAATAAAATTAGTTATTAAAATGCAGTACTGCAAGCAAAATACAATTAATTAAATTTACCTTTATATAATAATTGCATATCATATCAATATTGTGGAGCAATATATAATTTTTCTGCTTCATTGACAGAAGGTATGAAATATACGTCAATTTGACAATTTCAATTGACAATATGAATTATTTAAGATAATTGCAATATTTCTCCGCGACTCGCGCAGGGTCGTTTCTCGTTTCCCTTTCCAAGTACTTGCACACCGCTAATAGGTATATTATCTTCTGCGAGAGGCACAAGATCTCTGTCCAGCAGTGGATAAGCGAAGATTGAATGATGATGATTAAATTGAATTCGGCCTCATCAGATTGATCTATAATTTTTTTAAGGATAAACCAATTCAACTATCATTTCTGTTTGATGATAATTTCTTTAATTGAGCTATTTTACCCTTACAAAATGAGAATTGTCTTTAAAGAGTGCAGATTTATTTCATTCTTGCTAATTTTGATATTACACAGTTCATTCCAATCTTATGTGTTTGCCCTCTGACACCCTGATGTGAGAAACCCTTCTTAAAAGGCGTTTTGATTTAAAATAACTTCCATCTTAAGAGCTTTCCATATGTGTCGAAGACTTTTGAAAACCTCAAAGCATATGAAGAGTATAGAGTTGAATTCCTGGGACTATTCTACGATTATTCTATATTAATTTGCTCTGCGCATGATCGGTTTGGTCTGAAGCTGGCTTGACCATTCCTTAACACTGGTTCCTCACTATAAAACCACACCATGCCATAAAACTGATAACTAGATCAAATAATTTTTTGTAAATGGGCTTTTACGTCATCAATTTTATAAAAATCATAAATTCATGCATGAAAAATGCTACTGTTCTGAGCAGAAGGTGATAACAGCTTTGCACGAATTATAATTTTAGCTTCCATGTTTTGTATTGTAAGTAAAGTAACACTTCTGTTGTTATTATTTCTAATTTTGAAAATAAATAAATTTTTAAAAACTACGTTTCGAAATTCAAAGTTATAATTGGCGCAGTCAGTAGGATTTGATATTTTTCAATTTTGTTTTGAGAAAATTCTAATTAAGGGTAGTTTTGAGTTTAATTGGAGTTGCAGAAGCCACATTTTCAAATAAAGGTAGATTTATATTTTTAATAGTTTTTATTTCTAAACTATCACACTGACTTAATAGTTTGTTAAAATCTGTGAGCGATTTGTATTGTTTACTAATACTAGTAATGGACGTGCAAAACTATTCGTCAACTTCTCCAATATTTCGTTACAATATAAAATATGTTTATTTAAAAATAATATTATGTTTTAACAGTAAAGACAAATCGTCATTTCGATCAAATCAATTTAGCGTGCCATTTGACGAAGCAGGGTATCATAATAAATTACAATATCCTGATTAGGTAGATAGGTATAGAGTAAATAAATAATGAACAGCTAACGGACAATTTTTTTAAACTGTCACATTTTGTTTACTAGTCAAAAAGTGCTTTTTGCTATTTTGTAGTACTTATTCTAATTAATATTTTTATAACAAAACCTACTAATTACTTTAAAAATGAAAAAGATATTAAACTTAAGAAATCTGTTGGTTAGGTAGTTTAAATTGTTTTTTACAGTGTCATGAGGTTTTTTAGTCCTGTCATAATCTGCACAAAAATAGCAAGTTGCTTGCAGTCAGCCGGTAGGTACTTAGATTTTTGTACCTTTTTGTAGAACTTGAATTTCTATATCCTCCAAGTGAAAAAATTGTAAAAATTTATGGCATCAGTATTGAACAAGTAATGGAAATGAAATTACACTCTCCAGCTACGGAGACCTGGACAAAGAAATGAGAAATAAGTACAAAAAAACAATAAACTGGCAGGATGCCTTAATAGCACTATATGGCGAAACCGATATATTAACACTGAGATGAAGTCAAGAATTTATAAAGCCAGTTTAAGACCAATAATGACATATGCATCAGAAACAAGACCCGATATAGCCAGTATACAAAAATGAAAGTAGGTACTGGGAAGAATTAGAGGAAATAAGCTGAGAGATCGAAAGGGGAGTGAAGATATTAAAAGAAAATCTAACGTGCAGTATATAAACCAATGGACACTAAGTAGAAAAACATGAATGGAATAACCACATTAGCAGAATGGAGGAAACAACACAGAGGGTGGTCAAAATAGCAAGAGATAAATCACAAATTGGTAGAAGAAGTATAGACGAACCACGCAAAAGATGGAGTGACAGCCTTCCATGGAGGTATCAATCTAGTAATGAACAAGCAAAATTGCTTATAAAGAGGAAGAAGAAGAAGAAGAAATTGTACAAGTACATTCCTCTGTTTTTTTATCTTACGACAAAAATTAATTTGAGTTAAATTTTTCGAAATGAAATTTTATATTAAAGTCTACTTGTGCCATTAATAAAAAACATGTTGAGGAGATTTCGGAAAAATCCTGTTAAAGTTTCTGAAAGGAAACCGTAAAGGAACTATAAAGTTGTTCTGTCTTTATATAAATTTGCTTTGACGATAAAAATATTTCAAATTTAATATAAATTTACAGTAAACATTGATATCTTCTTCTTCTTTAAGTCCCGCCTCCGAATCGGAGGTCGGATATTACCTTCACTATCTTTACTCTATCTACCGCTGCTCTGCTGAAGAGTTCTATAGAACTACATTTAAACCAGTCCCTTAAATTCTTCAATCATGACACTCCGTCTTCCTATACTCCTTTCTCCTTTTATCTGTCCCTGTATATTATCAGTCTTAGCAATTCATATCGCTGCTACGACTGATAGCATTGATACTGAACATTGATATACATTTTTCAAATCGCTAAAAACGATTTCTTCTTATTTAAGTGCTGCTTTCCAATCTTAAGTTGGATATGATCATCATTATCGTTAGTCTTGGTTTGCCCCATCGACCTATATATTTTGGATAATAACTGAATTGAATTTAATAAGTCTCTTGTTATAATCAATTTGGTGTATGATTTTTAAAATATCTTCTTTTAGGCTTATTTCGTACTAAAATCTAAGTTCCGTTTAACTACAACCAACTCTGAACAATTCCTTTAATGAACTATTTCATTTTTATGGGGACTGTCATGATATAATAAGTATTTATAATGAAATAAATTGTCAAAAAACCAGCTTTATATAATTTATAAATGGATGAGTTTAATAATTTCATTTTTAATAAGTAATTAATTTACTACGCTATTTAATATACACCAAAATATAAGCAACTAATATACAGGGTGTGCCAAAACAAGCGGAACTGCCGAATATTTCGCGAAATGAACATCGGATAGAAAAACTGAAAAACAAGAGTGTTCAATATTTTTCTAAAATCTATCGAATGACGCAAAACAAGACCTCCCAGCCACACCCCCTAGAGCGATGAGGGTGGCATAGGAATCTCCATTTTTGATTGTAGATTTGGAGTCCTCATAAAAAAAATCTAAGTAACTTTTAAAATGAACATTTTTTTTATTGTTGATAGAGGGCACTATAATCGGGAAAAACGATCAGAATCTGCAATAAACAATAGGAATTCCTATTAAAGATTTCAAATTTACCCCACCCCTCCCCTAGGGCGTAGTGTGGGGGTCATGTTTGGTAACATTCGATAGATTTTTGAAAAATATTGACCACGTGTTTTTCATTAATTCGAGATATTAGACCGTTTCCATAATTTTCCTAGGATATAGGAAAGGATAAATCTCTTTTCCGATTATAGCGCCATCTATCAATAATTCGAAAAAATGTCTCGCATACTTATTGTTGCACAATGAATTCAAATCTGCAATAAAAAATGGGGTTCCTATTTTAAAATTGCCCCCAACCCCCTCTCCAGAGAGTGGAGTGGGGATAGATTTTGGAAAAATAATGAAAACGTGTTTTTCATCCGATGTTCGTTTCGTGAAATATTCGACCGTCTCGCTACTTTTGACACACCTTGTATGAAAATAATTCTGGTGATACTCACGACCTTTATATTACACTTAATATAATCTCTTCCAGTGAATAATGACATAAAAATTGGTTGCTTGCATTTTGGATGTAAATACACTTCTCCAAGAAATTAACGCAGCACTTTAAAAATTGGTCATTTTTGATGTCTCAAATTTTCAAAACCTGTTGTCCGATTTAAGTGATTTTTTAACATGTTATAGCCTTATTCTTTAACAATATCGCTGTAATAATATTGTTGCTAGACAGGTAAATTGTCATTGTATACCGGATCTACCAATCAAACTGTGTACGTGACCCTGTGGAATATTCTAGCATTTATAAAATACTGAAATTAAAACCAAACTATATACATATTATAGCCTCATGTTTTCTTAACATTATGTTTCTTGATTCATTCGCTTATGTTGGATAATAAAAGAGTTAGGTACTTTAACAACTAGCCTTGTTATTTATCAATACGGGTGTTTTTAAATAAGTATGGCAAACTTTAACGGTAATTCTGCATGAAAAATAATGACAGTTTGCTTTATAAACGTATGTCCGCAAATGCTTCGTTTCCGAGGTAGGAGGTGTTGAAATTTTTCTTACAAACTGACGAATTATTTATTGCTCTAAAACCGGTTAAGATATGCAAATGAAATTTGGCGGGTTTTAAGAGGTAGTTATTGCGCATTTTTTGATATACAATTAGGAAATGAATATTAACCATTGGTGCGCATACGGGTAATATGACCCTTATGTGCGCCAATGGTGAACACAAAATTGTATGTCAAAAAATGCACAGTAACTATCTCTTAAAACCCGCCAAATTTCATTTGCATATCTTAACCGATTTTAGAGCAATAAATAATTCGTCAGTTTGTAAGAAAAATTTCAACATCCCGTATCTCGGAAACGAAGCATTTGAGGACATATGTTTATCAAGCAAACTGTCATTATTTTTTCATGCAGAATTATCCCTTAAAGTTTGGCATGCTTATTTAAAAAGATCCTGTATTAACGAAAAACAAGGCTAGTTGTTAAAGTACCGAACTTTTGTATTATCGAACATAAGCGAATGAATCAAAAAACAGAATGCTAAGAAAACATGAGGCTATAGTTAGGTTTTAATTTCAGTATTTTATAAATGCTAGAATATTCCTGAGGGTGTTGCGAACTTTGAGAAGAAAACACTGTTTGATTGGTACACCCGGTATACAATGACAACTTTACCTGTCTAGCAACAGTATTATTACAGGGATATTGTTAAAGAATAAGACTATACCTAACATACTAAAAAAATCCCTCAAATCGGACAATAGGTTTAGGAAATTCGAGACATCAAAAATAGCCCATGTTTAAGGTAGTGCGTTAATTTCTTGGAGAAGTGTAGATTTTTTTGTTTGCTCTCAAAGAATCGTCATTTTGTAATTACAATTCGCAATGTGTGATTTGTGAGAGTTAGTAAATTTTATACAATGTTATATATAGTCTATAATAAATTTTAAGCATTTAATTTTTAACTAGAGATATAATTTAGTAATTTGTATGACATTTTTAACTTCTTATTTATTGTTTACTAGGTTCTAAGAACAGTCGATTCTTTTTGTATTTCTTTAAAAAATATTCAATTTTAACTTTACTCAGTATTAAAACCCCTATTTACTAGCAAGAGTTCTCGAATTATTTGTATACCTAAGGAAATAACTAGAAATTATGAATTTAATCATTTACTAATTTTCCATGCGATTATTTTTTGTTACCAAATATTTAACCGTAATAAAGATTTTACCTCATAAATATAGTTTTGCTTTCGGAAACCACTAGGAACTAGAGAGGCAGTTTTCACTCTCCAGGTGCTTAAACACCGATGTTGTAGAGACGTAGATAAGGATGCGTATTTGTGCCTTGTGGATTTTAGAAAAGCATTTGACAACGTCAATCATGAACAATTATTAGATATTCTGCGAAAGACAGGTATTGACGACAAGGATATTCGGATTGTGGCAAACCTACAACTGAGGTCAAATATTAAGAGCAAAAATTGGCAAACAAACTTACTGAAAGTGTGGTAATCAAAAGAGGTGTCCGGCAGGGGTGTATCTTATCCCCACTCCTATTTAATATTTATTCCGAGGAAATACTTCAAATTGTATTGAAAATGCAAATGAGAGCATAAAAATAAACGGCGAGTTAACCATGTAACTAGGTCGTTGCGTTGTTGCTCCAAGTAACTAAATCAGTTGAAGAAAAGAGTTCGCTTTTTAAGACATTTTTATTTGGAGTCAAAGCATACAAAAGATAAGATAATTAGCCTTAATTACTCGTTAATTTTGTCAATAAAATATATTTACAATCTACGCATCGAGCTTTCTGTTCGGGTCGATGTGACGATATTTTGTACATGAATGAATGATTTTTACGATCGCGTGAAATAGGAATTGCTTTTATTAATACGACATGAATGTATAAGGAAAGGGAGAAAAGGGATCTCGATCAGCTCGCCAGATGAAAAGACATATTAGGGATATACGATCACCGCTCGTATAAGGATGGGTAAGAGGAAAACTGTCAGATTCGCTCAGCTCGCCAAAACGACAGTGGAAAATGGTCGGAAAATACTACCTACATAAACTCACCTCTTATACCTCACTGTTGTTTATTATTCTTCTATCAACGCTCCAAGAATAATAATCAACTAGGCTTTTCGATCCGACTTTTATATCGTACGAGACGGTACAAAAACACGTTTTACCTAATTCATTGGCGTACTCTAGACCAGCGGTACACAACCTTTTTGATATTGCGACCCCAAAATTAAAAAAAGAGTTATGAGCGACCCCAGAAAAAATATCACTAAATTAACAAGTGCAAAGGTTGGTTCAGGACGAAATTAAGGTAAACTTCAATTATCCTCCATGTTGTACTTAGCTGTTTTTATTTCGTAAATTATGTTGAAGAGTCTATTTATTTTGGAAAGTAATATTAGAGCAAACTATGCATTTAACGTAATATTTACGATGGCATTAAATGAGACAAGCTATTATTTTAACATTTTATTTATTTTTTAATATGTACATATACGTAAGTTTACAAACTAATGTGAACCATGTGCTTGTACACTTGCAGTCAGTATATTAATTCTTGATGATATATGTATTATCATAAAGAGACACCCTCAAATGAGGTTCTCCGTTAAGTCTGGAGCGATATTTTGTTTTTATAGCAGTCAATGTGAAGAAAGCTGTCTCGCACAGGTAAATATGTAGATGCGAATGGCAGCAATTTCAGCAGAGATGTTTTGTATAACAGTGGATATTCCTTTTCCATCATTATCCAGAGCTTGGATAGATCCGTGGTTTTGAAAATAGATCGAAGGCTTTCATCGGACAATAAATCGATCAGCTGCTCCTTTTCTTTTAAGTTCATCTACACGTGTTAAGATCACAAGTGAATGGATTAATTATCCATTGGTCGCCGTGTGACGTATCTGGGAATCGTATTACCAAGTCTTGCTTAACGACGTTCTACACTTTCGGCAAAGAATTAAGGATTTGCATGAAATTTTAGTATGTTATAGTTTACTTCAAAAAACTAAGACTTGATTTTTTAAAAATTGTTTTACCGTGCCGTTTAATTAATATTAAGGGTCAAAGTTAAGTTTTAACATGGGCTCTTATGGGAATTCTTAAAAAGTTAATAACTTTTGACCCAAATTTACGATTTTTAATTATTTGTGCTTAAATTAAAGGTTTTTTGGTAAGGAATAAACATATTAAAAAATGAGGATTGTTTACCGTCCCATTTATTTTTTATTTATTTATTATAATTAATTCCGTAATTTCCGTAATTTATTATAATTTATTTTTATAAAGTATTCAATACTGAAACATATGATTTGAGTATTCTGCTATAAATGCATTGTTACCAACTTTTGCTTGCATATAAGTTTCCCCTCCTTTCCTCTGAGAGGCATACCCCGCAACGAAGGTGTAGAACGTCGTTAAGGCTTGTAAGATGCATGATGATTTTGGTTTTAACTTCTTCGAGCTTTATATTGTTTTCTTCAGAAAATTTCTCCAAACATGCAAACACCTCGTAGTTTTCAGCACTGATTTCGTCTATCCACAAACTTATTTTCCTACAAAAAGCTTTTATTTTGTTAGCCAAAATCAATACATTTGTACTCTTCCCTTGCAACTATTGATTTAAATCATTAAGTTAGTAGTTAGATAGTAGAAATATCTTGCTTTGGCAGGTTATACTTAAATATGTATTCAGGTGGCGGAGGAAGTTCTTGATGTAAAGAAAGATATAAGTTTTTTGATATGCTTCAAATATTTTTCCATTGTTTTTTCCATATTTTATTTATTCTATCTTTGACGTCATTTATTGCATCTGTCGATAAGATCTGAGTTAGGATCTCACCATTTTTTATTGCATCTTTGGCCAACTCATCCACTTTCTCATTACCCAGTATACCGGCATGCCCTTTTGCCCATATAAATACTACTTCCACTTTAGACAAATTATTTTTTATATTACATAAAATTTTTGATTTGTATGAACTAAAATCAGTATTTTCAATTGCATATATTGCAGATCTGGAGTCTGTTATTATCACAGCTTTTTCAATATTAATCTCTTTTATCCATTCTAGAGCTTTTTCGATGGCTATAATCTCAGCTGTAAAAATACTACTAATACTAGATAATTTATAATTATTATGTTGATGGGTATTTTGCACATACATAGAACATCCTACTCCTGTTTGATTTTTAGAACCATCTGTGTAAATTACTGTATAATCCACAAAGTCGCTCAGTATAGATTTTACTAAAACATTATTTAAATGATTTGATTCTGTATATTTAGGAATTATGATTCTTGGTTTTTTTATCAAAGTTTTATACGGAAATTTATAAATTGGTAATATTTTACTGTTGTGTAAATCTGTATAATTCCTGGTTTCAATGAATGTATCTGTTAGCGTATTTATATCACCAGCATGAACTCTCGTGTGTATATTTAACTGATCTTTGGTAGTAAACTGCCTAAGACAAGTTTCACATTTCTAAGTGGTTTCTCCAGTATGATTGCTCATATGTTTATTTAAATGAGCTTTTCGAGTGAACTGCTTAAGACAAACTTCACATGTATACATTATTTCTCCAGTATGAAATAGTATTTCTCCAGTATGGATACTTAAATTACCTTTAAATATACAATAATGCATATTGAATTGAATACAATATGGCGGAAAGAAATTCGAAAATATCAATCAAAAACAAATATTTTTTCCAAATTAGGTTATCTAAAGTTGCTGATAACAAATCTGACATTATTTTTTTGAAAAACAAAACAGAATGGAGGATATGGCTAACAATATGGCGGAAAGAAATTCGAAAAGTTTATTTGAAATAATTTTTTGTAATTTTATATCATAAGGGACTTTTGAAATTCTTGATTACAATACAACTTATTTTTTAAGTACAAGTACAATAGTCAGAAGTTATGCTCAACAGCCATTACATACTCAACAATCGCCCGAATCATCTAATGTGCGTCATTTCACACTTTTGTATTCAAAGAACTACCAGCAATGCATAGGCAGTTAAGGCAGCTAAACTAATGTGATTCTGTATGCTCGTAGTATACATTTTGAGATTAATAAACGTTAATCGCAGAATTATGCAGAATTGTGTACGTTTTGAATGCATTTTTACAAAATTTTGATTATTTCAAGTATATTTTTACTGTTTATTCACTAACAAATTTTATGCACTGATTATTATCAAATCTTAAGTCAACTTATATCTTACATTAATACATGCTTGCAAAAGAAGAATCTGCTTTACAGTGATAAAATTGATAAACTACAAAACGTTTTAACCGTTTCCAATAAATGCGTTCTTTTTCACTTTCACTGCCGGCCAAAATAATGTCGTACGTGGCTCACTTGTCGCTGAGGTATGAATAAGAATACATCCTGTCTGATCCTTATACCTGCGTATTACGACTCTACGATAGTATGAGACAACAACTGTAAACATCAAAATTCCTAGATAGGGACTTTTTCTTTTACCTCATGATCACGTTTTCAAGATTTGGAACCACTGTAAGGTGTAGAACAGGCAACATTGTTCTTCATCAGAGTCTGTACTGTAAAATACTTTTTGAGAAAACTCCTTAAGACAAATTTGTCCAGTGTGTACTTTCGTGTTTATTTAAACCTCTTTTTTCAGTAAACTCCTTTGGGCACATTTCACATTTATATGGCTTTTCACCAGTATGAACTCTCATATGAATGTTTAAAGTACTTTTCTGTGCAAACTGCTTGTCACAAACTTCACATTTATAAGGCCTTTCTCCAGTGTGAACTCTCATATGCTCGTTTAAACCAGATTTGTAAGAAAAGCGTTTAAAACAAATTTCACATTCACAAAAGTCAACATTTGTAAGCGTTTTTTCTCCACTGTGAAATCTCACAGTATGTTTATTTAATAGATATGGTTGATTAAACTGTTTATGACAAATGTCACATTCATAAGGTCTTTCTGCAGTATGAACGTTGTACACATGTTTTTTTAAATAATCTTTAACACTAAACTGTTTAAAACAAATTTCACATTGATAAGGTTTTTCACCACTATGAACTCTCATATGATCATTTAAATGATATTTTTGAGTAAACTTCTTATGACAAACTTCACATTCATGAGGCCTTTCTCCAGTATGAACTTTTAAATGTTCATTTAAAGCAGATTGGTACAAAAACTGCTTAAGACATATTTCACATTTATAAGGTGTTTCTCTATGAACTCCATGAACTGTCATATGTGTATTTAAAGAACTTTTTTGAGTAAACTCCTTAAGACAAATTTCACATTGATAAGGTCTTTCCCCAGTATGAACTTTCATATGTTCATTTAAAATAGATTCGTATAAAAACTGCTTAGGGCACAGTTCACATTGATAAGGTCTTTCCTCAGTATGAACTTTTCTTATATGTTGATGTAAACCAGATTTGCAGGAAAACTGCTTAGGACACACTTCACATTGATAAGGCCTTTCTCCAGTGTGAATTAGAAGATGTTTAGTTAAACTACTTTGTACTGTAAACTGCTTAAGACAAATTTCACATTTATAAGGTGTATCACCAGTATGAACTCTCATGTGTATATTTAACTGATCTTTGGTAGTAAACTGCTTAAGACAAGTTTCACATTGATAAGGTCTTTCACCAGTATGAATGCTCATATGTTTATTTAAATGAGCTTTTCGACTAAACTGCTTAAGACAAACTTCACATGTATACGGTCTTTCTCCAGTATGAACTGTCATATGTTTAGTTAAAGCAGATTTAAAAGAACACTGCTTAAGACAAATTTCACACTGATAAGGCCTTTCTCCAGTGTGAACTATCATATGGGTATTTACAGTACCCTTTTGAGTAAACTGTTTAAAACAAATTTCACATTTATAAGGCTTTTCGCCAGTATGAACACTCATATGGTTATTTAAATTAGTTTTTAGACTAAACTGCTTAGGACAAAGCTCACATTTATACGGCCTTTCTCCAGTGTGAACACTCATATGGGTATTTAAAGAACTTTTATAAGTAAACTGGTTAAAACATATTTCACATTTATAAGGTCTTTCTGCTTTTTCCCCAGTGTGAACTTTTCTATGCCTATATAAAGTACCTAACTGAGTAAACTGTTTAAGACAAATTTCACATTTATGAGGTCTCTCTCCAGTGTGTACTAGTACATGTTTATTTAAAATACTTCGTAGTGAAAATTGCTTAAGACAAATTTCACATTTGTGAGGTCTTTTTCTAGTATCAACTTTCAAGGCTGTTTCAAAATCGCTGGGTTTACTTAGGTAAGATCCTTGCATAGTCTGAATTTCCGTATTTCCATTTACTGTTACGTCCTCGGAGTGTTGACTTACAGATTCCTCTTCTTTTAGGGATAAAGGTGTTTTCATAATCTTCATTCCATGCTCCTCCTCTGAATAATCTAAAATAGAAACCAAGAACAAAAATGTTACTACAGGAGAAAATTAATATAGAAACTTAATACAGAAACCAAAACCACACAATAAGAAACCAGATCGATTATATATTAATTGGCAAACATTATAGAAATGGAATCATATCCCAGGGCGGATATTGGTTCTGACCATTATCCTGTTGTCGGTAAAATCTCAATTAAACTGAAGAAACTCAGAGAACACAGAGAAAAGATAAAACCTAGCCTCGGAAAACTTAAATATCTAAAATCACAGGCAGAGATAGAGAAAATACTCAATGATATACTCAAACAAAAATTCATGGAAGCACCTGCGGAAGCAGAAGAAACAGTAGAAAGTATTTGGCACACTTTCAAAACAACAATGACAACTATACAAACAGAACAATTACAAGACAAAAAAACAAAGAATAGACAGATGACACAAGAAATCCTAAAACTGATGAATATGAGAAGAGCTTACAAAAATCACAATGAATTGAATTATAAAGAAACCCAGAGAACCATCTGACACAAAATCAGGAAAGCCAAAGAAGAATGGATGAACAGCAGCTGTGAGGTACAGTAAAACCTCGATAGAACGAACCTCTATTTAACGGACTTCGGATATAACGGACAAAAAATCAGATCAAATGTAAAAAAAAATTTGAATCAAAAAAATATTAAAAATCGAATTCCAGAAGGAAAAACAACAAAGACAGGATCTCGGCACTGCTTTGTACTAACGCTGATGGATCGCATGGATTGACTACTATTGTTACAAAAGCATCATCTGCCTGTTTCGTATTATAGCTCTAATAGGGCATGGTTCACCAGAGATATTTTCAAAAATTGGTTTTTAAAGGATTTGTACTTGCAGTGAGAAAATTTCAAGAGAAGAAACTGGTAACACCGCCTAAAGAGGTGAAATGTTTATTGATTTTAGACAGAGCTCCTGCTAATTCCCCTGAAAGTATTCTAAATTCAGAAGATGGCAACTTTAACTGTATGTTTGGCCAAAAATACATCAGTTTTTCAACCCATGAATCAGTGAATAATTTTGTCAACCAAATGGGTATATTGCAGAAAGTTTTTAGATGAAGTAGAAAAGTAAAAAAGTAGTGAACAAAACTTTATTCCTTTTTTAACATACTACAGATTTGTACATTGTATATAAATAGAGTACCTACATAATTAAAAAAAAATTGATTGATTTTATACCTATTTTTATACAACGGACTTTCGGCTTTAACGGACATCCCGTTCCCCCAATTAGTCCGTTATATCAAGGTTTTACTGTACTGAGGGATTTATTAAAAGAACATGACTACTTCAATGCATACAAAAAGATTAAGGGAGTCACAAATATGAAGAAAAAATTCACTACAACAAACTATAGTAGATGATAACCAAATAGTATCTAGCCCAGAAAATGTAGGAAATATGTGGGAAAAATACATCGAAGATCTGTTTGATGACGAGAGAACAGAACCACAAAAGAATATAGTACA
Source organism: Diabrotica virgifera virgifera (assembly GCF_917563875.1). NCBI lineage: Eukaryota > Metazoa > Arthropoda > Insecta > Coleoptera > Chrysomelidae > Diabrotica > Diabrotica virgifera. The sequence continues at coordinate 248,879,600 of NC_065448.1, read as the reverse complement.
AGAAACAATACTGTATATTAACATCAGAAGTTACAAAAACAGTCAATACAGCAAAGCCACTAACACTATTATTTAACAAAATTATACCACTGGAATCTTCCCAGAAGACTGGCTTGGATCGACATTTATACCTATACCCAAGAAAAATAAAGCGCATAGATGCTCACAATTCAGATTAATTAGCCTGATGAGCCATTGTCTAAAAATTTTGAATCAGCACTTGTTACACATGCACCAAATGCCGACATTAATATTCGTATCTATAACAAACAGATAGAACCCGTATAAAGATTACAGTTTCTTGGTTGCTGGATAACAAGCAGTCGTGACCACGAGGTCAAAATACATGCTCAGAAATACATAGTGGCAGACCAAACTTATATTTTTTTTAAGGGAAATAATGGTATCTTATTTTATATTCAAAATCTTCACTTCTGCTGCAAAATAACTTCTAACTGCAAAAACAGGACAAAAATCAAACAAACTCACAACCACAAACAAACAAACCAGAAATGTCACAAATTGTTCTTAAAATCTGCTTTTTTGTACTTATCTCTTTTTGATGCACTGAGTCTAGAGCGTTTATAAAAATAACATGTGTCTTAAAATAACAGGAGGTAGCTAGTTTGTCTTTAGTTTCATGTATGGAAGACAATGATGCTACATAAAAAGTATGTGTTTTATCTTACCAGGTATTAACACATTCGCAGACACGCTTCAAATGTAAACACGTCTTCTTATGGAGTATGTACCTAAGTGTCTTCATATGCAGTCATGTCCGTGAATGTATTAATGATCCACAGATAGAGAACCATGACTCAACTATACACAAATTCGAATTGTGGTGATTATACCTTTGTTTGAACTTACTCATATTTCCCATTTCAAGTGAATATGTATCCCGTTCATCCTTCTTCAATTCTTTGACATATACTTCTGTGGATTGCTGACTGGGCATGTATCTTTGGCCATATTCCTCCAACTCCTCTTTAACTTCGACTTTAGCTTCCATAATTATAAAATTTCGGGAAAACAAAGTATTAAACCTATGCTCTGAGTCTGGTCTCTAAAGGGCAATTGCCAGTTTACCACAATTATACATTAGGTTCTAGTTCCGAACAAGGGTAGACGGGTAGACGTAACTTTTATGTATTTGTGAGTAAAAAATTTTTTGCTTTTAATCGTTAATCCAACGCCATGAAACACATAATAATAATATATAAAAAAAATAATCAATACATGAAGAAACTGAAAAATGAGATGACAGGTTAAGGTTATGTTTATGACAACTAACAAATCATAGAGATATATATTATAGAGTGAGCCTTCACTCCACGCGTCCTCTCTTCTACTGGTTTGCGCTATCTCTTTCTAGCACATTGTACCGCAAAACTAAGATGACATTAAGGCACAGTATACCGGGTGGTGAATTGGAAAACGGGCCATAGGAAACTCAATGTAAAATTCTAAACTGTTGAATTCCTGCTACCCTAATTATTTTACATCAAAAGTCATAAGAAACAATTTGTAGAGAATTAAAATCTGTATTGAAAACAACTGTTAATTTTGTTCTACGAACAATAATAATGTAAAATTTTGTAAAAATATAATACAATTTTCAGAGTAATACGCCAAAGTGAGACAACACACAGTGCAATAATGTGTATAAGGTTGCATTTGGTGACAACGAAGTTATTATATTAACAATTTGAACTGTCAGTTTTTTTATTTATTTTATCATTTATTGTTTAAAACGCAATAAAGTTGATAAGATACCCTCAGTTAATGAGAAAGTATTAATAATAAAGATATTTTCTTTAGTCAATAGTGTGCTCACTGTCAGTTAAATAGTAACGTGTGACCTAACATGCCCACACATACCTACTGCGGTAAATACATTATATTTTTCAAAATTTTGGACTCTGTTTAAATCGTAGAACAATTGTAACTTCTGTTTTTAATACAGATTTTAATCCTCTACAAATAACTTCTCATGACTTTTGATGTAACATAATTAGGGAAGCAGGAATTCAACATTTTAGAATTTTACATTGAGTTTCCTATGGCCCGTTTTCCGATTCACCACCCTGTATAGAGGTTCCACAGTAAAATCACTCTTCTGTCGGCGCTTTGATCTCAGGAAGTAATACCGGCAGTACGCAATTGGTAATTCACCAGTGGTGGATGCGGGTTTTCCCTGTTAAAAGCCGTACGTTTCTATGCAAATAGCAATGAGAGAGTGGGGCAAAAGCGTCTGCCAACATTGCGCGGTCGCCATGCGCGACTACAGATTTTACTTCCCATTTTTCGGAGAGTGGTTCTACTGGTGTGAGCATAGGCACGGAAGAGGAGGACAACTGTCTAACTGACAACGCAGCTTAATATGCGTAAGAGTGAAACAGCACTAATCCAAAGAAGAAAGACGGTGTCGTCACTTCGCTTTGAATGATACTCTCTCTATGTCAATATATACCTCTATGTAACAAACCTACAAACCTTCTTCTTCTTCTGTTTCTGTTTTATGGCTTACTTTCAAACCTTTGACATCTTTCATCTACAATGACATAACTTGACATAAGTCTAAAAAAAAAACAAACCAAAACAAATGGGAAAATGATAGGTTAGGTAGAATAAAGGAATAACAATAACTTTAAAAACAAAATTAATTTATTATATGCAAATAACAATGAATGAATATGAAGAAGACTTTAATAAAATCTATTTTTTCAAACTACAAGATGAGTTGTTCCTTCCTCGCCAAGTATTTGAATCTCCAAAGTGGAGTATACCAGAATTACAATCAAAGAAGAATGAATTAAATAGAATAAAAGGACGCCTAGGAAAGTATAAACTGAAAGTGTGGTCTAAACACACCGCCCATAGAGACCGAGCTGGTTTTGTCATGAAAAAATTGGCTGAGAAAATCAAACCTGAACTTCTTACTCAAGTAATTATACAAAACATAATATACTATCTATCTATATAAGGATTTTTACAGCTGTCGCCGCCTTCCTTCTTTCAGCCAACGTCTCCAATCCTTTCTGTTCATTCGTCCATTCTCCATCTCCAAGGTCTAGTCTTTCCATGGCCTCGTCCACTTCATCTCTCCATGATATTCGGGTCTACCTCTTCTTCTCTTTCCTTTTGGTCTCCAATCCATAATCTTTGATATCCACCTTGTACAATCTGCTCTTCTCACAAGTCTATACCAAATTAAACGTTTTTCTTCCATGTAGCTGAGTATGTCTTGTTCTACTACCTCCTTATCTCTCCATACCTTATATACTCTACTTATACATCCTCTACTTATCTCCTCATTACTAATGCGATTTATTCTTACCACTCTTCAGTTTGTTCTCATGAACTCCATTTCAGTTGCTGTAATTTTGGACCTATTGCATTATCTGTCTATCCTACAGTAGCCCGTTCATTTGTTTAATACAGTAGAGCATCGATAATCCGAACTAATTGGTACAGAGGTAGTTCAGATTATCAAATTGTTCAGATTATCGAACATACGTCGATACATAGAGCGTCGATTATCCGAACGTCGATCAACCGAACGACCGGTTATCCTAACTCTTAATTCCCGCGCCCCGCACTTGAGTACCGAGCAAGCGTTAGTAATTAACTCTTAAAATATCTTCAATGTTCTTCAATATTGTATCTGTATCCAAAAATATGTTGTTGCAAAGACTGCTTTTTTTCCGTTAATATTGGCTGCATTCGCTTGAGTAGAAGTTTCTCAAATATTTTTGATAAGATTGGCAAGAGACTGATGGGTCTGTACGAGCATATTTCATTAGGGTTTTTACCTGGTTTGGGAAGCATTATTATTTCTGCTATTTTCCACTGATTTGGAAAGTAGCTCAGCCTTAGCATTGCGTTAAAAATTTGTAGTAATGCTGTGATTCCTTTTCTAGTGAGTTTTTGCACTATAATGCCGGTTATTAGGTCATAGCCCGGTGCTTTTTTTGGTTTAATTTGGTGTACAATTACATCTCTTATTTCCTTGTATTTAAAGTTGCTTATGGGCTGTTCCATTTGGAGAGGTGACTCCAGGTAGTTTTGTATGTCGTCCATGTCTTCTTGTGTACTCTCTACTTCATTTGGTTTAAACACATTTGATAGGTGAAGTGCAAATGCATTGGCCTTTTCTTTGTCGTTTCTGGCCCATTTCACCTGTTGATCTTTTATAGGGGGAATATGTTGTTGTGGCCTGTTCAATTTTCATGTTGCTCTCTAGAGTGAGTAGTCTGTTGCTTCCGTTGGCGTTAGGTTTTCAAGATATGCCTGAACCGAGTCATTTTTCATCGTTAACAGAAGTTTTTTTAGGTCCTTACTTGCTTTATTGAGGTTTTTCTTATTTGCTGCTGTCCTTGTTTGCTGCCATTTCTTGCGTAGTCTTCTCTTTTCAGCAATTTGGTCTTTTATTATGATTGGGTTTTCGTCGATTTTATCACTGTCTTTTTGTATCGGGGTTGCAACCCAACCCGCAGTTTTCGTAACAAAAGGCATTAATACTAAACAACTCAAAATACAGTCCAGCTTTGATCTGTCATCTGATCATTCACCAATACTCTTAACCATGTTTGAGGGAATAGTAGGGCGACCAAAAAAACCTATAGTATGCAATCATAAAACAAATTGGGACACCTTTCAGGAACGGGTGGATGCATGTATAGATCTTAAAATTCCTCTTAAAACAACCGAGGACATAGAAGTAGCATTAAAAAAACTAACAACTGAATAATAAACAAATATATTATTGTATGTATTTCTGCATAAACAAAACAAAAATCCGCAGTCATATTTTGCCCATATTGTCATATTAAATCCAAAAATTCAGTCTGCGATCATATTTTTTAATTTTATATTTTTTTGCGTTCGAATTAGCGAACGTTCAGATTACCAGGATTCGGATTATCGACGCTCTACTGTACATGTTCTTGTCTATGCTAATCTGCCAGTTATCTCTTGCTCAGTGGTTCCATTCTTTAAGAGTATGAATCCTAAGTATTTGAATTTTTCAGTCCCTGTAATTTCCCTATTATCGTCTATTTCCAAGTTTCTCACTGGTTCTTGTTCTGTTGTTAAGTATTCAGTCTTTTGAGCCATTACCACTTGGTACCACTTGGCAAAATTTAATGTGTACAAAAAGTTGTCCCAGATTGATATTCCCATCCCTTCACATTTCCTTTTCCATAGTTTTAATACTTGTTCCAGGAATATCCAGATAAAAAATATGCTATGTACTGCAAAAATTATTATACTACACAGTGGGTAAGTTCAGACGACCTTAGCGGCTGGACGGCTGAGTAAGCAGTATCGTTCAGATGACACACCTTTGAAAGTCAGCTGCTGTAACATTTACTAAGCGTTCCCTATTGCAACTGGATACAACCACTAAGCCACTTTGTGCTTACAGTCAGCCGCTGAGTTCGTCCGAACTCAACCTGTGTTTTCAAAAAAATAAAGTAACTATCTAAAATATCGATACATTTTGATACATTTACAAAACAAAATACAAGGAAAAATCGTACTGCATGTACCAATACTTAAATATCAGTGGCAGATCCACTAAGCCTTTTTCTGAACTTTCAGACAAATCGGACACCCCAGAATTTTTTGGATCAAAAATTGAGTGGTTTGAAATGGAATCCTCTTATAACATAATATTAAAATATAAATATTCTTCTGTTTTAGGCATGGTGCAAATTTTATGAAATCTTAGCACATTTTCCAGTAATTCCACTTTGTGCTGTGAGTAATAAAAAGCTTGAAAGTCTGCATTTATGTGAAGCTCCTGGGGCATTTGTTTGTGCATTAAATCACTATCTTACCCTGAACTATCCGGGTTTAGAAGTTAGTTTTGTTTTTTTTTTGTTAACATATGAGTATAACTATATGAGCGAAACTTGTGAATGAATAGATTACGAGGATAGATAGATATAAAAAAAAGTAGCCTTTGATTGATGGCGTTACTTGATACTGAATTGTTATCGTTTATAGAGGCCCTAAAGGTTTCCTACAAACGCGTGCACATCATTCACCATCAATTGGACATAAAAAGCTATCCGCGCGATGTGTCCCGGGTTTGCTGGCAATCCACCAAATGCGAAAACATGTGACCAATTGGGAGATACTTTTGGCGATGATACTGCGCGATCCGAATGATTTTTTTCGCCGATTTATCACCGTTGATGAAACCTGGGTGCATTATTACATACCAGAAAGCAAAGAACAGTCGAAACAGTGTCACAAACACGGCGAAGGCCTGCTGAAGAAGGCAAAAAGTGTACATTCGGCTGACAAAGTGATGGCGACTGTTTTCTGGGATGCGAAGGGCATCATCCACTTCGACTACTTGGAAAAAGGAAAAAAATCAATGGCGAGTACTACGCAACATTATTGGATCAATTCGCTGCCGAATTGTGTCGAATACGATTTGGCACGCAAAATAGCACTCTTTCACCAAGACAACGCACCGCTTCACCAATCGGCCGTCGCCATGGCAAAATTACAATTGGGCTATGAATTGGTTGAACTGTATTCACCAGATCTTGCCGGTTCGGAGGACGCCGTTTCGCATCAAACGATGAAGTCGGCGCTGAAAATTCGGCCTATTTTGAAGAGCTCGAGCAAAAGTACTATTCGGATGGGATAAAAAATTGGAACATCTACTAAGGGTATCGAGCTAAAAGGGAACTGTGTTGAGAAATAAATCGATTTAATCCCAAAAAACTTGTTTTTTCTATGAAAGGCTAGTTTTGTATTAATCCACCCTCGTATAACTATATTTTTTTTTATAGTTGGTTATGTTTATTTTTCACGAAAAATATTTAGAATCGAGATTGTATCTTAAATTTTTTAGTGGGCCTGGAATGCCAATACCCTCAACCCAAATTATGAAGGTAACGAATTGAATGAAATGATACCTGATGATCGATTTATAAGACATACATTAAAGAACTGGATATTTGGTGCTGATTTTTCCGGAGATATAACTAAAACTTACAACCATGAATATTTGGTTAACTACGTCCAATACGCAAAAGTAAGTTATTTAAAAAATGGCATTTCTAGATTTCATTTGATACAGGTTTACATGTGTTAAATTATCAAGGGCACATAATATGATATTCAGTCGCCAACCTCCCGACAATTCTTCCCTAGAGATTAATTAACAACACATTGGGAGAGTTACTCACTTTGAATGTCTAGGATGCTACATTATAGACCAACTAGACCCAAATAAAGACATCAAATGCAACATTAACAAATTTTTGTCCTTTCTAGGTATCCCTAATAACTGCAGATGGTAGTGTGGACTGTATGAGTGATCCTGGGGAACAAGAACGTCATGTCGAAAGATTGCACTTTTGTGAAACAATAACAGCATTGAGAGTTTTACAAACAGGTACTTACTCAAATCTCCTATATTATTTTTTTTGGATAGTTACGGTAAGATATATTGTAGAGCACTTTAAAGGTGGCGACATTTAATGGTTTTCACTCGTTGCGTGACTATGGTGGGGATACACGAAACTATGCCAGCGTTCATAGTAGTGGAATATGACAATTTTCCGCTCCGATCGGTGTGTGTGACCGATCTAACTCCACTTTTTGGACTTTATTTCATTTTCTACCCTCTTTGGTTTGGTCAGGTGTAGCAGATCTTTGTTTCTGATGATGTTAGGCCAGAAAATACGAACAATTTTTCGTAGACCAAAGAAAGGGTTTTTATCACTTTCCAGGTTTCACAATCTGTGTCTCTGTAGTATACTGGCGAGACCGCCAAACAGGGTTGAGCATGCTGAAAGCTTATTGTGCTTTTCGTATCCTCATACGAATATCATCTTTTGTACTCCGCTTTCTGTTATGACTCTTCCAAGGTACGTAAAATTTTCCACATTTTCAAACTGCACGCTGTTAATAGTAAATAGTATGTTGTTTCTTGCATTTATTCTCATAGATTTGGTTTTATTAATATCAATTTTCAAACCTATTTTATTGGCTTCATTGGAAAGTGTGTCCAATTGGTTAGCTACATCTTGGAACCTTTGTCCTAATAGGCAGATATCTTCGACGTATTCTAGATCGTTTAGGCGTGTGGTTAACGTCCATTGTATACCTCTTGTGCCGGAGTCTAGTATGGAGAGAATATAGTCTACAGCTATGTGAAAAAGAAACGGATAAAGCACGCATCCCTGTCTGACTCCATGTATAGGGGTGTGTTCCATTCAACCGATTGTTCCATTATTACTCTCACAGTATTAACGTGGTCTATGCAGGAGGATTCTGGTCTAAAGCCTGCTTGATTAGCTCGAAATTCAACTTTATTTGTTAATCATTTGAGTATTGGTCGTGAAAATTTTATTTATAGCGGTAAGCAAGGTTATTCCTCTCCAATTTTTGCACAATGTGAGGTTGCCCTTTTTTGTAGAATATAAGAATTGTTTACCTGTTCTATATGTGTATCTGTCATCAAAGATATTATAATGTATTTTATATTTATTATAATTATCTATAATATCTAAAGAAGGCACTACCAAAAGAGACATCGAAAACAGAACGCAGCAGGGCAAAGAAGCGGTAAACATTCTAAGCTCTCTACTATGGTCTAGTCTAAAGATATAAGACAAAAAACTAAATTGACAATCTATCGTACTTGGTAGAGCCTATTATGACTTATGGGGCAGAAGTTTCGCAGATCACGAAAAAAGATAGAAAATGGATAGAAGTGGTAGAAATGGAAATCTAAGGAGAGCGTGTGGTATATCCAAAAAAAAGAATGTGTGTACTTTGTACGCACGTAAGAAGTTATACTTCTATTATATGATTTCAACGAAATAAATTACTTTCAACAGGTTATTTGTATTTAAAGATTAAACTAATTTTTACTTACTACTTTCCAAAAATTTTTATTAAAACAATAGTAAAAATAAAAAAAAGTTAGATAACACACGGATTTGAACCAGGGACCTCTCGATCTCCGGTCGAACCCTCTACCACTGAGCTATACTCCCTTTGCTTTGACAGGTTACAAGATTTCTCATACATACTGACAAATTTAATAGACCAAGTGAAGTATAAAAATACTTTAAAATTTAAAGTAAATATACTTACTATTATTATAAAATATTTTATTCCCGAGGGAGACAAATCCAAAAACACAAAAATTATAAATAATAATTCATTTACTAAAAACACTAATATATTCTTTTAATTACTTATTTGTGCTGATACATACATAATTTGAAAGATTAGCAACGAACTACATACTGTCTGTCTGCGCATGCGCCAGGGAATTATAAAATTTTACCCTCGATCGTAATGAAGTATAACTTCAAAAACACATCAGGAATGAAGATATTAGAAGAGGACAAATACTGTATATTCCAGTGTAGATAGAACTGAAACAAGACAACTAGTGTGGTATGGTCACGTGAAACTAATGAATGAAGATAGATGGCCAAAGAAAGCTTTAAATTACATACCACAACAAAGAAGAAAAAGGGAAAGGCCTTCAGTTGCCTAGGTAGAAAATGTATGTCACATTATGAGAGCCATCAAATAAAACGAATGGATGGACAGAAAAAGATGGCGGTCGAAATGCGAGAAGCGGCAGATGCTATAGGAACCTCGCTTATAGATAGATATATATTATAATTATTTATTATTAGATTTGTTTTTTTTATTATTTAATGCTTTTTTTTTTGTTTTTTAGGTGGAACCTTCGTTCTGAAAATTTTCACCATGTTTGAGGAAAGTACGCTCAACTTACTATTCCTTTTAAACTGTTCCTTTGATAAAGTAGCACTATTTAAACCCTGTACATCAAAAAGTGGAAACTCTGAAGTATACGTGATCTGTACCAAATATAAAGGATTTAGCGTTATTCATCATTTGTGGACAGGTTTATGGAATGCTTATGAAGATATAGAAATATTTAATTCAAACTCTATGTTCTTCCTAACTCAACTACCTGAGAGTTTTCTAGCCGAAATACATAAGTGCTCAGATTTTTTTATGAAAAAACAAGCAGATACTATATTGGATAATATTTATCATTTTGATCGAAGGAGTCAGGATAATATTTTTATTACAAAGTCATTTGTAGCTCAAGTTTATTTGGCTAGACACGAGATCAAACCAATACCAGAAAGTTCCAAGATAGTACCAAATATATGTGTGTCTGAGCTATGGAGAGTCCATTCAACTAAGAACTCAAGGCACTTTTTTAATACGAATTTACAAAACGTTATACATAATAGAAAAATTTCAAATAGTTTGGATATTGTTATTGGTAAAGAGATACAAACTGTATATAATTCCAAATTTACTGACAACGACAATCTAAGGAAGATTCAAACGCTGTGTACAAATAATGAAAATACATCCGATTTTTATCAATATGTTTTGAAGGTGCTCCAAAAAAGTAACACTATTATAAACGTTAAAGAATTTGATGTTACTGTATTCTCAAAATTCCAAAAAGAATTATTTCTTAAAATAGCTTCCATTATAGAGGTCGATAAGAATTTAATACTAATTAATATTCCCTTTGTAACGCATTTTCTTGTAGGATTACTCTATTTATTAATATTTTTTTACGATAAAGTTTACATGGGGAAAGGTGTAGTATATCTATATCAACCGAAATCTAGTGTGTTCAAAAGTATACAAAGTATTTTTAACAGTATTACAGAAAAGTACAAACTTGCAACTGAATCAAATGGCAGGTTTGAGCAGGATATTGTCCATATTGTTTCGCCGAGTGTATTTGAAACTGGGTCTTTTATTGAGACAATCTGGAATTATAATAAGTATTTATTTTGCGAGGATAAATGTTTTACCAGTCCTTATACATATCACTTGCAATGAGTATATAGTTCGTATACGAAAAATGGGAGTATGAATCTTTGATAAAATGTTTTTGTATTTGGTATGAAAAGGGTATAGTCGAATAAGTAAAGCATTTACTTAGTTAAGCAATACAAGAAAGAAAATGTTACATTTAAATTAAAAATTTTTTTCATTAATAACGCAGTAACTTGTAACGAGGTCGTTGCATTGTTGCTCCAGGTAACTAAATCAGTCGAAGAAAAGAGTTCGCTTTTTAAGACATTTTTATTTGGAATCAAAACATACAAAAGATAAGATAATGAGCCTTAATTACTCGTTAATTTCGTTAATAAAATATATTTATAATCTACGCATCGAGCTTTTTCTTCGGGCCGATGTGACGATATTTTGTACATGAATGAATGATTTTGACGATCGCGTGAAATATGAATTACTTTTATTAATACGACATGAATGTATAAGGAAAGGGAAGAAAGGGAATCTCGCTCAGCTCGCCAGATGAAAAGACATATTAGGGATATACGATCACCGCTCATATAAGTATAGGTAAGACGAAAACTATCGGATTCGCTCAGCTCGCCAAAACGACAGCGGAAAATGGTCAGGAAATACTACCTACATAAACTCACCTCTTATACCTCGCTGTTGTTTATTATTCTTCGTTGTTTATTATTCTTCGATCAACGCTCCAAGAATAATAATCAACTAGGCTTTTCGATCCGACTTTTATATCGTCCAAGACGGTACAAAAACACGTTTTACTTATTTCATTGGCGTGCTATAGACGATAAAATTATATTATTGTCACAAACTTAGGAGTCTCTGTTAGATATAGGTGTCCCTGTTAAAATACTGTGAATATTCCTGTTTCTTTTAGTATACAAGAATTATAACAAGGCCAGTGCTACACTTTAACAGTATATTACTATCCTGGTGTTACCCAAGGTACTCATTTTATCGTTTTCTTTAAGTGCCGTCTCCTAATCGGAGGTTGGATATCATCATCACTATCTTTACTCTATCTACCGCTGCCCTATAGAACTGAATTTAACCAGTCCCTTAAATTCTTCAACCATGACACTCTTCCTATCCTCAGTCCTCTTCTTATCATTTCTTAGCATTTCATGTCGCTGTCCCCTCATTAAGTGTCTCACATATTGTAACTTTTTTATTTTTGTGTTTATTATTTCATATTCTTTGCCCATTTGTCGCAATACTTTCGTGTTAGTTTTCTTCTGTGTCCATGCTATTCTAAGCATCCTTCTGTAGTACCACATTTCAAATGACTTTGGCTTATTTAAGTGTTCTTACTTCAATATCCAGCTTTCAAACTTAATTGCTCTGACAGTATCACTCACCTGTGTGTACAATTTCTGAAATTAAATACCGGGTGTCCACTTATATTTTCCCTCATTTTAGTAAAAGTTTTGTCTGAATAGATTGAATTTTTTATATCGCTTTTAAATACGAAATAAAAAATGGCGGATTTTTGAAAAAAACTTTGTTGACTTTTTTTTAATGGAACACCCAGTATATTCTTTTGTAAATTGAAAGAAAGGTCATTCACCTATCTAGAGATATAAAGTTTTTCAAAATCGGTTGTCAAATCACTGAGTAATTAATTTTTAAAATGAGAGGTGCAACGTGGATATCACATACCTAAATAACATAACTAAGCAAGTTATGTGATTTCCTCATTGCATCTCTCATTTTAAAAATTAATTGCTCAGTCATTTGACAACCGTTTTTAAAAATTTTTATATCGCTTGATAGATAAATGACCGTTTTTTTCAAGTTTTTAGGTAAATGACCATTTTTTATATATCGCTTTTAAATAAAAAATGGCGGATTTTTGAAAAAAAAAACGTTGACTTTTTTTATTAAAACACCCAGTATATTTTTTTGTATCTTGAAAAAACGTCATTTACCTATCCAGCGATATAAAATTTTTTAAAATCGGTTGCCAAATGACTGAGCAATTAATTATTAAAATGAGAGATGTAATGTGGAAATCACATAACATAATATCATTTTGCTCAGTTATGTTATTTAGGTATGTGATATCCACGTTGCACCCCTCATTTTAAAAATTAATTACTCAGTGATTTGACAACTGATTTTGAAAAACTTTATATTACTCTGGGCTAATTAGCAAAATACAAGGAAAAGTTATTTACCAGCAATTTTATTGCTGAAATCGAATCTTATTATTGTATGTATTAATAATATAGGTATGCAAAGTCCGCAGATAGTGTGCTACTTTTTTTATAAACAAAATGGCGCCCGAAAATCGTGTTTTTGAAGATATTCTTCTTTAGCGGCGAATCGATTGAGGGTAAAATTTGATTGATCAGCGCGCATGCGCACACCGACAGTATGGTATTAGTCGTTATACGGGCTCTGAGTGGGTGTTGAAATTTTGAAATGATCTGTCAATAATTGTTCAATATGGAGGTTATCGGTAAACAAAAATATTGTATAATATTAGTTTTTATTGATGTGTGGACAGAAATAAAATCAAATTTATAATTATAGTGACTTTTTAAATAGTTTGGAAAGCCGCAGGTACGTAATTCTAAATGTTTCAGTTGGAAATACCTAATAGTTTCAATACCTATCTATTTGGAAAATGTAAACAAAATAATGTAGTTATTAGTAGGCAATGCTTTAATTTACATAATCTGATTACAAACAAACTTTCTACAAATCTTCATCTCATTTATCGTTTTCTTACTCTATATTTTGTTGTATTTTATTTCGACAAAAATCAAACTAATAATTTTATTAAATTCATATAAATTTATGGTGTAAACGTTTAGTTTGTGTATATTCCCACATGATGTATACGCGAATGTGGTGCAGTTTGAAATGCCGTCAACTTTCGTACGGCGCGGTAGACGTGAAGTGGGTTCAAGCTCCAAGCAAGTTATTATTTTTTTTATAGATTTTATGATTGTAAATATATTATTATATAATTTTTGAAGATATTCTTCTTTTTTGAAAGTGGTAGATAAGAAAGTTAGTTTTATTTTTAAATAAAATAAGTACAAATAACCCTTTAAGTATATTTACTTCGTTTAAATTACCTATTATATAATAGAAGAATATCTTCTTACGTGGGTACAAAGTACACACACACATTCTTTTTTCAATTTTTGCTCTATAATTCCAAAGATTTTAACTTTACACCAAAAAGACTCAAATAAAATTTCACCGCAATTAAATTCTGCATAGAGACGTGTTTTTCGCGATTCACTTAGACGAAAACTTTCCCCGGAAAAAGCGGGTTTTTCCAACAAAATCTTTAATTTTCAACTAAAATTTTAGATAAGTAATTGTTAATCAATAATTAAATAACTTGGTAATATAAAAGCCCTTTTCATATGTATTATAATTCCAGAAGCCGATGGAAATTGAATGAACAGTTTAGCAACAATTGATTTGTTAATTAAAAATTTACGGTCGCTATAATAACGACAATAATTATGGTGCATAAGAATAACTATGATTTTTTCATAAAAAGACACTATACCTATCTAATGTACTTTACATAATTGAATTTGGTATATTTAAGCGGCCTCAGGAATATTTTAAAATTATAAACAATTTTTTGGCTTATAAACAGATAGAATATCTCGGGAAATATTAAACTAAATTAAATTGTGAAATCGGTATTCGAAAAGAAGCGGCAGGACGCTTCTTTCAAAAGAAAACAGGTTTAATTATGACGAGTGGTTCCTGAGATACAACCGGTCAAAGTTGACCGGAATTTACGGTAAAGATATAAATAATAGGATCATAATTTTCAAACCATCACCTTTTTATTTTTGTTCTCTTTCTCCACACCAATTTTCATATCTTTAAAATACTCGTAACATATATTATTATAATAAAATCTATCGATAATACGTGTGAAAATTGCCAAAAACAGCAAAATTCCAATCAAAAATTAGGTTGGAGAAAATGTAACCCTCAAAGTTCAAAATCGGTATACGTTAAAAAATGCATTTTCTTGGCTTCCCATGGAGCAATTTCCTTCATTCTTTTTTTGTTCACAAGTAACTCGAGTAGAGCCATCTAACTAACGTATTATTAAATGTCAAACTTGCTTTTGTTTTGTTATAATAGATTAATTTATTTATAAGAACAGAAAACTACATATTTTTTTCAGTTGTAGGCTTTTTTTTTAGATAAACTTACTACAAGTGTACCTTTTAAAGTTAACAGCATAAATATTCTCATTTGAAAGCTGTATAATTATTTAAACAATTTTTATTTAAACAAATTAAAATTTTGTGTTATAATAAATAAATAAATTTATTATAACAAAACAAAAGCAAGTTTGACATTTAATAATGCGTTAGTTAGATGGCTCTACTCGAGTTACTTGGGAACAAAAAAAGAATGAAGGAAATTGCTCCATGGGAAGCCGAGAAAATTCATTTTTTAACGTATACTGATTTTGAACTTTGAGGGTTACATTTTCTCCAACCTAATTTTTGATTGGAATTTTGCTATTTTTGGCAATTTTCACACGTATTATCGATAGTTTTTATTATAATAATATATGTTATGAGTATTTTAAGGATATGAAAATTGGTGTGGAGAAAGAGGACAAAAATAAAAAGGTGATGGTTTGAAAATTATGATCCTATTGTTTATATCTTTGCCGTAAATTCCGGCCAAATTTGACCGGTTGTATCTCAGGAAGTACTCATCATAATTAAACGTTTTCTCTTTTAGAAGAAGCGTCCTACCGCTGTTTTTCGAATACCGTTTTTCCAATTTAATTTAGTTTAATATTTTCTATAGATATTCTATTTGTTTATAAGCCAAAAAATTCTATATAATTTTAAAATATTCCTGAGGCCGCTTAAATAGTCCAGTATCAATTTTGTAAAGTACATTAGATAGGTATAGTATCTTTTTATGAAAAAATCATAATTGTTCTTATGCATCATAATTATTGTCGTTATTATAGCGACGGTAAATTTTTAATTAACAATTCAATTGTTGCTAAACTGTTCATTCAATTTCCATTGACTTCTGGGATTATAATCTATACGAAAAAGGCTTTTACATTACCACGTTATTTAATTATTGATTAACAATTACTTATCTAAAAGTTTAGTTGAAAATTAAAGATTTTGTTGGAAAAACCCGCTTTTTCCGGAGAAAGTTTTCGTCGAAGTAAATCGAGAAAAACACGTCTCTATGCAGAATTTAATTGCGGTGAATTTTTATTTGAGTGTTTTTGGTGTAAAGTTAAAATCTTTGGAGTTATAGAGCAAAAATTGAAAAAAACACGATTTTCGGGCGCCATTTTGTTTATAAAAAAAGTAGCACACTATCTGCGGACTTTGCATACCTATATTATTAATATATACAATCATAAGATTCGATTCCAATAAGTTTTCCCAAAAATGGTCTATTCTCCGATAATCAGCCCAGACTATATCGCTGGATAGGTGAATGACCTTTCTTTCAATTTACAAAAAAATATACTGGGCGTTCCATTAAAAAAAGTCAACAACTTTTTTTTCAAAAATCTGCCATTTTTTTTTCGTATTTGAAAGCGATATAAAAAATTCAATCCATTCAGACAAAACTTTTACTAAAATAAAACATTTTAGCGAAAATCGCATATTTCTATCTTGAGCCGTTTAGAAGTTATAGGCAGTTAAAATGGGGGAAAATATAAGTGGACACCCGGTATATCCATAGATAAAAATATAGTATTATGTCCCCATCAGTTATATTTTAAAAAAATTACGTTATGATAGTTTTGCAAATGCGGTCAGTAAACAATACCTCATAAAAATATTAGAATTTATCTCATTTTTCTTAGTATTAAGTATACTATTGTTTGTTTATTGTACTTTTTATATTTAAAAATTTTAAATTTTAACGGTTGTTTCGTATTATAGATGAATAAACTTTGTATTGTAACATAACCTAATTATATACTTACTTAATCATGTTTATTAACTCCTCAATGTTTATTTACTACGAATTCTTCAATAAAGATATAAGAGTTTGTTTAATGTCTAATTTGACTCATCATGACTTGATCATATCAAAACTAAAGTAGATAATATGGTAGTAGAAGAAACCATCTAATGCAGCGATACACAATGGCGATACTCAACCTTTTTCTTTCCTGGGCAACATAGTAGCTATTACAGTGGAACCTCGATTATCCGTCAGGGTACCGGACCAAGGGTATGACGGATAATCGAAAAGACGGTTAACAGAACATTAACTGAATTATGGTGACACGCATATATTAACTGTAATTATTGTGATGTGCGTTTTTATTTTTGGCATACGATTCTAAAAATAGAACTCTAAAAGCACAGTATCATTTATCATTACCTATTTAAATTGAGATTTAATCCAGAGCCCTGATTTACATAAAAAAATGCTCAAACAAAATGAATTGATGACTAAATTTTTACTTATGTGGTCATAATAACTTATGTATGGACCCTGACGGTTAACAGAGGTGACGGTTAATAGAGAGACGGATAATCGTGGTTCCACTGTACAACAGCTTGCGGGCCGCAATCAAGATGAAGTAGTATAAATAGGGTGTATCATTGGGAAACCGAAATACTTGAATGGTAAATAAGGCGGTTCTAGACATAATAAATTTATTGCTACACCGACTTTATAAGCGACTTACAATAACTTACTTATAAGTTTTATTGATTTTGCCCATTTCTTTCTGGACCCATAACTTTAGAACTACCTTGTATATTTTTTTGATATTTGGTATACATAAATATGTCACATTTAGAACCCAAACCACCCAACTACTAATCACAAGAAAAATCCAGGTCCGGATTAAACAAAATTATAAATCCATTGTGACCTTGAAACAACATCCTGTATATTGAAATTTTCAAAACCCGTTTGCACATTTGAAAAGAGCTTTAATGGAGCTTCCATTTTTTGCTCCGACAATTCAATGACTTTAATTTTGAAATTTTTAAGTACTCGAACTTTCAAAACAAAAATTGCGATATCGTTTCAAAATTAATGTCATTAAATTGTCTGCGCAAAAAATTGAAGCGAGCAAATAAACTTAGTTTTTGTGCTCTTTTCAAATGTGTAGACGAATTTTGCAAATTTGAATATACAGGGTGTTGTTTCAAGGTCACAATTATTTTAATTTTTTTTTTGTTAATCCGGACCTGAATTTTTCTTGTGGTTAATAAATGGGTCGTTGCAATATAGTAAATAAGTATTGATTGTTTTTAAAATGAGTATTTGTTCATTAACTTTAATAATTTATTATTAGAAGTTAATAATACCTTGCTTTTTAATCAGAGTTCTTAAAAATTTCAATATAATTTAAAATTAAAGTCATTCAATTGTCTGCCTCACTCCCAAACACGCCTCAAACACATCGGCACACTATCAAATAATTTGAAAAAACACGTGAAATTTGACCAATAGTTTGATCACATGCCCCATTAGTTAGCCTTCGGGCCGCATAAAAAAGTGAGTACATATCACTGATCTAATGCATTAAAATAAAAAAACCGTATCCAAGAAAAAGGTAGGCTTAAAATTGGCCAAATTGTTAGAAATACATTGGTACTTATGTTAAACTCCATTTAGAAATTTGTTTGATAGCGGCTTCTGGATTTCTCCTTTCTATATGTCCCATCCATCTGTGCCTTGATAAATCTGACGATATCTCCTCCTTTCAGAAGTTCTCTTACTTCGTGGTTCATGAGTTTTCTAAATTCATTATTACCAAGTTTATTGTTAGTGGGCCTGCTATCCTCCGAATTATTTTCCTCTCTAGGATCCTCAATCTTTCTTGCTCTTTCTGCGTCAAACACATTACTTCAGCACCATATGTGAATACTGGTCTAATTGCTGCTTTGTAAATTTCCAGTTTAGTATTCTGAGTAAGCTTCTTATCCTTGAGGAAGTTATTATATTTCCAGTAGGTTCTGTTTCCTGCCTGGATTCTTACATTAATTTTTTACGTATCTCTCTCTTCAATCCAGACCCCCCAGAGGGAGTGTAGTGGTCGACGTGATGTCGTGTATTGTCCGTCTCCAAAGATCTCTGTCTCTGGTCATTTCTTTTAACTCATGCATGGGTCTTTTGCATATTCCCGTAATTTGATCGATCCATCTTGTTGGGGATCTTCCTCGTGATCTTCGGCCTTCCACATTTCCTTGTATAATGAGTCTTTCCATGTTTTCTGTGTTTGCTATCATAACATGTCCAAAATATTTTAATTGTTGGAGATGGACTTTACTGGAGAGTCGTTGGCTAACTCTTAGCTCTCTTAAAATTGAATTATGTGTTCTATGGTCGGTCCAAGGAATTCGTATCATTCGTCTCCAACAGAACATTTCAGTGGCGTCTATCTTTCTTCTTTCCGAATTTCCCAGGGTCCAGAATTCACATCCGTAGGTCAGTATTGGGAATATCAAGCAGTTGATCAACCTCATCTTTAACGCTCTTGAAATTTGACAGTCCTTCCATATTGTGGTCATTTTTGCTGTGGCGACTTTTGCTAGATCTGTGTTTGTATTAATGATCCCAGATATAAGTATGAGCTCACAACCTCAAACCGATCAATTATGGTTATGTGTGGATGATTGTTATGTAGTCTATCCACCATATCCTCTTTGATATGTTTAATTGCAGACCAAATATTTGACTTTCGTTTTCAACCAGTCGTA
Source organism: Diabrotica virgifera virgifera (assembly GCF_917563875.1). Taxonomy (NCBI): domain Eukaryota; kingdom Metazoa; phylum Arthropoda; class Insecta; order Coleoptera; family Chrysomelidae; genus Diabrotica; species Diabrotica virgifera. Next base: position 248,860,020 of record NC_065448.1, on the reverse strand, counting down.
TAAGATCAATCAGCTCTGCTTGACTATTTGCAAGAAGGGCTATGGCATCTGCAACACGTAGGTTGTTTATTTTATGACCATTTATTGAGACGCCTTTTTCCCATCCTTCAAGTGCTCTTCTCATAATATGCTCTCCATATATATTGAATAATTGTGGAGATAGTATACATCCCTGTCTGACACCCCGTCCTAGATGAAATTCGTTTGAAATTGTGTCAAGCACTTTAACTGATCCAGTAGTGTGTTCGTATAGTTCAGTTATAAGCGAAATAAGGTGTTGGGGTACGCCTACTTCTTTTAGTATTCGCCATAAGTGTCTCCACTTGACCCTGTCGAATGCCTTACGATAATCTATAAAGCATATGTACAGTAGAATATTGAATTCCCTAGATTTTTCGATTATCTGTCTTATATTCAACAGGTGTTCTCGAGTACCTCTACCTTTGGTACATCCAGTTTGCTCTTGTGGAATTTCTCTTTGAAGGAATGTTTTTAGTCTCTCATTGATTATGTGTAGCATTATTTTACTGGCATGTGATATAAGAGAAATATGTAGTTCTATAATTGTCGCATTTATGGAAGCTGCCTTTTTTATGAATTGTCGTTATTGTAGATTTTGTCCAGTCTTCAGGCCATTGTTTAGAATGCCATATTTGCTTAAAGAGTAGATGAAGTAATTTTACGTCAGTTTCTTCTGTGGCTTTGAGCATTTCTGCTGTTATCATATCTGGACCTGGTGTTTTATTATATTTGAGCTTAATGATCGCGAGTCTTACTTCATTTTCAAGTATATCAGGTTCTTCTTCTACCTCGTCAGAGATTTGGTTAACAGGTTCTTGGCGTTGATCATCTTTATATAGATCCCTGCAATACGATCTCCACGTCTCTGCTATATCTTCTCCGTTTGTTCTCAGAGTTCCAGTGTTGTCTTCAATGACCCAAGTTCTGGCTTTGAAGTGTCTTGTTAAGTAGCGTATTTTTCTAAATAGATCTCTCGGCTGATTATTCTGATCATGTCTTTCAATTTCTTTGCATATACTTTGATAGTACAGTTTTTTATCTGCCTTGCATCTTCGTTTTATTTCTTTATTGAGGTTTCCTAAACTAGCTTTTTCCCTTTCATTAAGCACACCACTTTGACAAAGATTTTTGCAGATGCAGTACATGTAAACAAAGATTTTAGTTGTTAAAGACGTTCAAAATTTATCTACTCGTTCCATAGAAATAGTATATTATTAAAATCACTTTTTCTCTTTTCTCGAATTAGTTTTTATTGTATAGTATATACATTATTGTAATCTCTGAATACCTACCAGTAGATAGTGAAAAAATAATCCTATTAATTAAATTAATGAGTAATTTACGCGATTATTACAAGTAACTGTTATCCAAAAATATTCAAAAACTAAACGAAATAGCTATATCTCTATGTTGCTGATAACGACATCGCTGTCAACTAATGTTTACATCTCCTGCATAACTTATGTGAATAAACATTAGGGGTAGGATATTGCGGAAGGTAAAATGAATGAGAATTCTCTAATAAAGATCGCAAGATTTTATTTATCTGCTGTGTTTGATCTTAAACTTAAACCAGGAGATCAAGACAAATAATAACACTAAAATTACAAATTACAAGGTCGAGTGTCCCCGCATAGGAACCAGCTGTGGTCGTATATATATCACATTTATGTTTTTGTTTTACATAGACTAAACGAAATTTTTGTAATGTAAGATTAAACGTTAAAATGGTTTTTGTTAATGATGAGAACTAAAACGATCTTGTCGAAGAATAAATCTACCCTTATACGAGACTTATTTACACAAAGTTTTTGCAAACTTATTTTTAATAATCACTTTGTACAACAGTTGAAGAGTTCTTGGATTTTATCGATATTTTTGATCCCTTCATAATAACAGTATTTATGGTGATAATCGGTTAATAAAATAAACAATGGCAGTAATAATGAAGTCACTAGACCAAACATAAATATGTCACTTTTGATACACTCTCCGATAAGCAATAAAATAGTAAGCATTGATTTTGTATTACAGACATTTGGATAGAGGATAGATCAATTTTTAACTTAACAGAGAGTGGATCAGACAACATACTATGTCTATCCCATGTGACCGAATATCTGCCTTTAATTTTGACATTCTCAATATTCTTCGACCAGATCAATTTAGATCAGAACCAAAATAGCTTCGACATAATGGTTCCGTCGCTTTTAAAAACGATTCCTACGGTACATCGTCTAGTCTATAAGTGCGGCGAGTAAAGACTTAAACACAACATAACAATTTCATCCAAAAAAATATTGCATTCGCTTGAATTTTCTAGAAATTACTCTAGTCCATTAAATCACGGTTTTTGCTTCATATTTTAAAGAACCGCTTGGATTGACATGAAATTTGGCATACACATAGCTAACAAGTCAAAGAAAAAAAGTGATATTGTGAAGATGTGCTTTTACCCAAGGGGTCGGTTTCACCAAATCTCGGGGTGAAAAAATGTACGTTCAAAATAAGTCAGAAAATGAATAAACTGACTAGTTCTAAGCAACTTTTGTTCTCTAGCATTTTTTCACAAAGTTAATACTTTTCAAGATATTTGCGAGTGAATATATTCATTTTTCAACTAAAAACCCGTTTTTAGACTAAAAGCCCCGTTTTTAGACGGATTTTTTGCAGATAACTCAATATTTATAACGCAATATTTTTGCTAAGAATGTTTTTTTTTCGATACAATAGTTATTACTTCGAGTTATTTGCAAAAAACCGTCCAAATATGTGTTTTTTTTTGTTAAAAAATGAACATATTTACTCCCAAATATCTCGAAAAGTATTAAGTAAGTGAAAAAATGCTGTAGAACAAAAGTTGCTTAGAATTAGTCAGTTTATCCATTTCCGGACTTATTTTGAACGTATATTTTTTCATCCCCGAGAAGGGTCAAACTCATCCCCAGGCAAAATCACACATAGGCACAATATCACCTTTTTTCTTTGATATGTTAGCTATGTGTACATATGCCAAATTTCATGTCAATCCAAGCGGTTCTTTAAAACGTATATGTTTTGCAATATTTTACCGTCAGCGAACGGACCACTCTCGGAAATCGATTTTTGTCATTTTACATAGCCGACAATTTTAAAATGACAATGAGAAGGCTAGGAAATATTGCTAGGTAATACAATTATTAAAGATACTTTGAGGTAGCTACGTTGATCACCTTTTTCCGCAGTATCGACAATTCGCTCAGATAAAATTCAAGCGTAAGCATTTAACACATTAAAAAATAAATCGATTGTAAGTATATTAATTTGAATATATCCAATAAACCATGTTATCGAAAAATTGCTACAAGCGGCCCAGTGTAGAGAACACTGGAAAGAACTGACGGAGACCTATGTCCAGCAGTGGACGCGATTGGCTGATTGATGATATTATCGATTGATGTACGAGGTTTGTCTTTTTAGTTTTGCTATAGCCGTTTAGAGGGCGCCAACAATAAAGCCACCAATAAAGCCTAAAGATCGAAGAACGGTTACTTCTGATTGGTATATAACCGTTTGTTTACCAGAAGTTATCGCGAAACTCCGACCAAGCAATACACAAAGGCGATGTTACGGGTTAAAAGTCGCTAAACAACTAGAAACGATTTTTAATAATCAGATTGGGCCTCAGGGTATCGCGGTTTTATATTCTTGAAAAGTTTTCCTCCCTTTACTCTCCATAGTAGATAGTTCTGGCTCCACGTTGGGCGCCAAATGTTACTCTTCGCCGATGTTACCAGTTTTTATGTTTATTTTTATGCGAAGGTAAATAAGTACTTTAATTTCCTAACTTAAAGAAAAAGATATAATAAGAAATCAAAATCGGAGAAAACAAACTATTTATTCTTATTCAAAAATCTATAAAATCGATATATATCTATAATTATAATATTATTTTTGGGCTTTGGGCTATAAGCATAAACATTATTTTTGGGCTTTTTATCTCTTTCTTTTGTTTTTTTTTTATATTTTCAACTACTTACATGAGATTAAATAATTACAGATATATATCGATTTTATAGATTTTTGAATAAGAATAAATAGTTTGTTTTCTCTGATTTTGATTTCTTATTATATCTTTTTCTTCAAGTTGGGAAATTAAAGTACTTATTTACCTTCGCATAAAAAGAAATATAAAGTATAAAAACTGGTAACATCGGCGAAGGGTGACAGCGAATCATCCTACATCAGGCCAATGCAAGTGCTCATGCTGCCTAAAACACAATAGAATTTTTGGAACTTCAAAACATCGAATTATTAAACCATCCACCGTATAGCCCCGACCTAAGTCCCAACGACTTCTTCACGTTCCCAAAGATCAAGAATTCAATGTGTGGGCATCGATTCCACTCACTGGATGAAGCCATCGATGCCTTTAAAACAGCAATTTTGCAGGTGTCAACTGAAGACCGGAATAACTGTTTTACCAATTATTGGTTGGAACATAAAGCGTATCGATCTTGGTGGGACTTATTTTGAAGAGCGTTAAAGTACTACTGTAAGTCTATATATTTTTTGTCTTTATGGCTATATGCAAAACTAAAAGGACAACCTCGTATTAAAGCTTTAACTTCTTAAAACTGTATATTCCAAAACTAATTAAAGACAAAACAGAAATTAAATATATTCCAATTATACTTATAGAATTATATAAAAAAAATCCTTCAGAATATAGTGCTGAATACATGGAGCGGAAGTAGGGTCAATGACAACAACAATACTGAAGGGGTGCTGGTTTTCAATAGCCCTTCAGGGAGAGTCTTGAATTGAGAACAGTGTCTTTCAGCGGTTATCACTTGCAGTAAGTTCAATGTGCCGCTAGCCTTCGATTGCTCAGTAGAGAAACTTTTAATGAACTTTGATAAGGTGCTGTAATTCTGGCCTGTTAAATTGGTTAATGAAATCAAACACTTGCTATTTTGTTAGAACTGTAATGGAATTTGAAAGGGCAAGAAATAGAATATTATATGAACATTTGAGTGAACAGCTACCGTAAAACACCACGACAATGACTTTTCACATTTTACCGGCGTTCTTTGCAACTTACAACGTGGAGAATACTCTCCGAAAAAAATAGATTTTGCGTATCTGTTCGTTACGAGTCTCGATAGCTCACTACCACTTGCACCCCGCTAACGAATTCAGTCCGTCACGCCGGTAGGCGTGGATTAACACTTTCTTGGAAATTGGTCTACAGACACTATGTAATGATGTTTTGTCAGAGGCGGCGCGGTATATTATTATTATTTGGTTGGAGACTACAGTTCTCCAACAAATACAAAGTAAAATACGAACAGTTGAATCGGAGTTTATAGGAAGATGTCTAATAGTCCACTAAAAAGTTGGAAAACAGAGCTCTGCAGTGGTACGGGTATGTACAAAGAATGTCAGAGCACAGGTGGCCGAAAAGAATACTGGACCGGGACCCGCCGGGAAGAAGATGGAGAGGAAGACCTTTAACTGGTTTAAATATCTCATTGTTTCTTCACTGTTACTTTTTACAAAAACCGTTCCAAAAACAGCAGAAAAGCAAAAGTCAAAGTCCATCATTATTAAGGAAAAACAGCTGTAGATTTAATTCCATCCGGGGGCCACCACCATCGGCTGACCAAGGTTTCTGCTTTTTAGCGTCTTCAGAGCCGCCTGTGTTGTATCCCGAAGCGAACTGAATCCAAGCTGTCGATGAGACGTATAGAGAATTTTCTCGGAGTACATCATCATTATTCAAACATATCATCACGAGGTTACTGGATATATGAAGGGTTACAAATTAATATACTTTTAAAAATTAGTTATATAATTACAAACCTCTCTAAGGAGGAGATAAAACAATAATGGGGCCAACATCATGACCAATTATTAAATTTAGCAAAAATATTACAAAAAAACATTCTGGTAAAGTATCACATTACGGAATCGAAATAAGTATATTATAGTATGCCAAAAAATTACTAATTGTAATGATATTTATTGATATATAGTGGTACTAACAATTTTTACCAGAATATTGCAACTCATATGGTACAGTTACCATAAGTTATTGCAGTAAATCTTAATCCTATTACAAGTCGTGTCATTAAGTTTCAAGAGGCAAACATACTGAATAGCAGGTATAATAATTAAATGTACAGTAGATTAACATTTTATTACTTTCTACCTGTGCTGGAAACTTAACCACACGACGCAAATGCAAATGACTTTCTAATAAGATTAAGGTTTTCTGCAATAACTTGATGGCAACTGTACTTTAAAAATAATATTCATAGTTTTCAAAGGTGGCTACTCTTGAATATAGCGTCACCTCGCCGCACTAAAATGAAAACACGTTATCTTACAAAAAAGAAAAAGTTACATAACAAAACAATCACAGAACAACGAGGAGATTCACAAAAGCTTATTAAAAAACACAAAATTTGGCATGAAGATAATGAAACTAAGGGCACGTTCATATGACATGTTTTGATAACGCGCGATTACAACTACATACATTTTATTCAGCCATGTGTAAGGCCCGAGTAAAAAGTATGTAGTTGTAATCGCGCGTGAACGTACCCTAATAGAAGAAACAGTTGAAATTATTTTTGTCATTTTATCTTCAAAGTTACATGTGGCAAAATTCATCCATATCAAACACTTAGTTTGTAACATATGTACTGCTTTTGAACTAAACTATTTCCAAATTAAGAAAATATGAAAAATAACTACTTTTTCATTCCTAGTTTTGGAAAAATTTTTGCATAGGATATTCCAAGACTTTGACGTTTATGAAACCGCTGGGAGTCAAACATTGTATTTGTTTATATTGTTTATTAAGATTTTTACCGTTAACAGTTTTTTAGTTGTATTTTCCGAACATTTTGTAGATTTTGTGTAGTTTTTGGTTGTAGAAGTACTTAAACGACTTTATTCAGTTTTAAGCAGTGAATAAATAAACATGAGAATTTTTTCGAAAGTTGTTGGTAGACAATACAGATGTTGCTAGTAAGTACAAGCAAAAGATCGGCAAAATAAATTATAGGTCCACTTTCCCTCAAGGGGTCCGAGTTAACCTACGGTGGAGACAGTTTTCCAAGCGTAAGTAACATGGACATAGTTGGTTATTTAGCATTTTTATAGGACGTTTTATAGCATTTAACCATTGCTTTTGTCTCTCAGATGATAACTTATTTAGTTGATTTATGCTAAAAATGTAGCACTGATGGTAACCTATAAAACTGAACTTTATAATGATTGCTTCGCTTTCCCCAGTTCAAAACACAACATAAATGGGACATATTATCTTTTTAAGTTAATTCTTCCAGTGAAAATTAATTCTTGTACAAAACAAAATTACAGAGAAACGCAAGTAAAATGATCTAAAACGACATTAAAAACTGATAAAATAACATTATTTATTTTTGCCTCCCAGCCGCGATTTTGATTTAATTTTAACAGTATGTTGGAATCCCTATTGGGTTTAACTATCATACTTTCTTGTCACCATAAAGATAGTTTATAAATACGGGAAAAAGTATGAAATCTGGATTATGGAACACCTTCTGTTTGCGCAGTAGAGAGTAGTGACTGTAAATATCAGCTCTATCAGCCGTATTTGACTTTCAAACAGTGAAATTACACAGTCTGTACAGCAGAAGAAGAGGCTTATAGTTGCTCGAAATGACGCTCAAAACTTGTTTCTGCTTTTTACAAACACTTCTTTAGTACCATGACAGACAGGTTAAGTATTCGTCCCCCCATTTGTTTTTTTGGTATTGAGTGTCATTGATTTAATTATTATTAAATGATAAAGCAAGACACGGCAACAAAGCAAATTTGACATAAAATCGATGACAGATATTTTCACCTTTGTATCTCGTTTATAATATTAATTATATATTACTTATATTATTGATTTACGCCGTTAGTTTACATAATTGACGCAATCAAGCGTTTTCTTAATTTTCGTTGTCATTCATGGATTTTACCTTTTTGTATTATCCTATGGACCATAAATTATTCCGCTGGTTAATTGTCGCTATGTATAATCGCTTTTGTAATTATTCTAACTTAAAATAAATATTTGTTGTGCTACAGGTCACGTCTCATATTTTAATTTTGTAGAAATTGATGATTTGGAATTAAATGTATATATTTTCTTCTTTTATTTCAAATACACTTGTTTATTTCTTTTGTATTTTGTAATATACATACTCAAGCTGAAGGGGATAACCCACAGTTGTCCTAGACTGAACTTAATACCTAGACTCCCTTTTTGATGTCCTCGATAGACCATCCCATGTGCAAAAAGCAATAATATGAACAGTGAAGAAGCAAAAATTGTGAGTACCTTGGTCATGGAATGAGATGTACCAGATACGAAATACTAAAACCAATAATGGAAGTAAAGATAAAGAAGCGCAGTGTTGGCGAAATAATGTATTGGTATGTATTGGAAAATTTCCAACATCAGCACTATAATAAATTCACAGCCAATAAAAAAGTTGGGGAAATCCATGAACATGTTCTGTGAAATATCTGTTCGCGGGTAATGACAATTCTTCATCAATTGTACATTACAGCTGACAAGCTTGAAACACTGGCAATAGTACAATACAAAAAACAAAACAAAACAAAAATCTTATTTTGGTTATTTAAGCTTGTACTGTTATCAGATTTGTATTATTGCGTTAACATCCAGTATAACTGAGATAAGGGAAATGCAGTAATTACCTTGATCATGTTATATCACGTTTCAAAACAAATATTACGTGATAAGTTAGTGAAATATTTAGATTAATTACTTTTAAAAAATGTGAACCAATTTTTTCTTATATAATATGGTTCGATTTATAGGCATTTGGTAACTCACTCATTACTGAATGCACTCTAACAATAGGTAGGGAAAAAATATCCTGGAATTGAGTAATTAACGAGTCTAATATCAGACTTCCTTGTTATATGCCAGAAGAAGCGTAAATGAAGTCTGTTTAGATAGAGACCTCTTAGCGCATTGTTACCACAGATCAAACCAAAAATCTATAATTTTATTTGAAACATAAAACAGTATTAATTGTATCAGTTGCGCCATTTAAAGAAGATACATCTATCGTTATTATAGAAAATACATGCACAAGGCCCTACATAGTAAGGCCTGTGTTAGCTAACCCAAAACATAGAGGACAAATGGTAAGACATATGACAGTTAACAATTGACAGAAACGTCAAATTATGTCGCGTTTATCCTAGCTGTAACTGTCAACTATGTAATGTAAACTTCATATAAATAAAGAACAATGTTTGGTATGGACATCCTATCTAAGTCTTGACGTCACAAAATTAGGAGGAGCTTATATTTGACTCCAAACAATTTTGTTTATAATGTTAAACACTCATAAGGAATTTTTAATTTATTGTTTACGTGGTTTGTGTTACAAAATAAGACTTTTCATTTAGGTATTTAGTTAAAGAAACGTGTCAATTAAGAGATTTTTATTCGTTTTTGCCCAGGTATGTTAATTTAATGCAATGATTAGAACGTAAACAGTTTTGAGGTTATGTTTATTTTCAACCACTAAGGAATAAAAACCACCTGAGCAAATACGACTAAAAATCTCTTAATTAACACGTTTCTTTAACGAAATACTCAAATGAAGTCTTATTTTGCCACACAAAGCACATAAATGAAAAATTCTTTATGACCATTTAACGTTACAAACAAAATTGTTTGGAGTCAATATAAGCTCCTTACAATTTTGTGACGTCAGACTTAGGCTGTCCATTATGACCGTACAATATGTGTTTGAAGTCTTTCAAAACCTAAAATTTGTCTGTCATTTAAGATGTTGAAGTATTTTTAAATAAATATGGACATTAATAAAACTAAAACTTACAAAAAAGAAAACAATGAACTTAATTTTAATAAGAACTTGATCGATTCAAAAAGACTAATAATATTCAATTTGGTTAACTCTAAAAATCAGTTCAAGAGCTTATTCATCCATTCATCAATTTATTAAATCGTACTTAAAATTTAAGAGACATGGATATTTAATAAAACTTTTCTAAAATCTAAAATTTTATGGAAAAATATATTATGGTTTTTTTACTTCAAAAATACGCTTGCGTCATTCAAGATTTCTGGCGTCAGAGCGTTGCCAGAACATTAGAATAGGACTTTTCGTCATGGCCATGTTCCTCATACAGTGTTTTTATTTACTGCACGAGGATAGATTGATACAAAACTAGTCTTGATAGATGGCATTACTTGATACCGAATGGACATCCTGAGTCTTGACGTCACAAAATTGGGAGGAGCTTATATTGACTCCAAAAAATTTTGTTTATAAGGTTAAACACTCATAAGGAATTTTGCATTTATTGTTTACGTGGTTTGTGTGACGAAATAAGACTTTTCATTTAGGTATTTATTTAAAGAAACGTGTCAGTTAAGAGATTTTTATTCGTTTTTGCCCAGGTGAGTTAATTTAATGCAATGATAAGAACGTCAACAGTTTTGAGGTTATGTTTATTTTCAACCACTAAATAAAAACCACCTGAGCAAAAACGAATAAAAATCTCTTAATTAACACGTTTATTTAACGAAATACCTAAATGAAGTCTTATTTTGCCACACAAAGCACATAAATGAAAAATTCCTTATGACAATTTAACGTTACAAATAAAATTGTTTGGAGCCAATATAAGCTCCTCCCAATTTTGTGACATTTGTGACGTCAGACTTAGGCTGTCCATTGCTCTCGATTTTGATATTTGCCATTCATGACATGACGTCTGTCAAAAATTTTAAGGCAAAATAACTATTAGATTGGTTTTTACAGCCGTCAGAAGCAAACAACTTTTGTGTTTTCGGAAAAATGGAAAAAATCGAGTATCGTTCAGTCAATAAGTTTCTCCACAAAAAGGGGAAAATGAATGTTCAAATCAAAGGCGACCTGGACTTTTTTGCTGATTTATCACTGTTGATTGAAATATGGGTGCATTATTATCCACCGGAAACCAAAGAACAGTCGACACAGTGGCGCAAACGCGGTGAAGGCTCGCCGAAGAAGGCAAAAAGTGCACATTCGGCCATCGCGATGTCAAAATTACACGAATTAGGCTATAAATTGGTTTAACACCCACCGTATTCCCCAGATCTTGCCGCCAGCTACTTTTTCCTGTTTTCATACCTAAAAAAATGACTCGGAGGACGCCGTTTCGCAGCAAAAAGATGAAGTCGTTGCTGAAACTTCGGCCTATTTTGACAAAGGATGCTCTGACAAGTAATGATGCCTAGCTTCTCACTGTACAAGAAACATGGCCATGATGTAAAGTCATATTCCAATATTTTGGTAATGCTCTGACGTCAGAAATATTGAATGACGTAAGCGTATGTTTGTAGTAAAAAAACTATAGGTAATACTTGTGTAAACCTCCTCATTACCAGGTGACAAAAAACAAACAGAAATTAAGGACGTCTATCACTAAAAAACAGCACTCGATATCCGCGTGTTTCTGTCTATAATTTACATGAGAGGGTGAAAGAGTGTCTCTGGATTTTTCATTTCTTTCTCTTGAATTTGAACTTTGAACACATTAAAGCAGTCGACTTGGCTTCGTAGCGCTTCACGAGCTTCAGCTCTGCTTCACTCGTTTCCTTGGCGGGCCTATAGGCGGAATTTGTTGTGTCGCTAAAGCTCTAAATGCTTCTGCTATCAGATGTGGATGGGTTTGGATCATTGACTTCCAACCGGGGGTGTCCATCACGTCCGTAGCGTGTCTAAAAAAGAAGAAGATAATGGATTAGAACAAATATTTGCTAAGTTTTAGGTTTTCTTATAGTCATTTCGTCGATATGACCAAGGCTTTTGACAGAGTTCGATTAAAGAATGTGTTAGAAATAATGGGGGAAAAAGGGCTAAACTACAAGCTAATTAACCTAATACACGATTTTAACAAACACTGTAAAACAATAAGAGTAAGACATTTGACAACAGAAGACATAGTTATAAACACACGAATCCGTCAAGGCGATTCACTGAGCCCTTTCATATTTAATTTAATAATGGACAAAATAATAGAAAACCATCCCAGAACAGCCGGATTTAAGATGGGTAACACATTCTTTAGAGTCGTTTGCTACGCTGACGATGCTGTCCTCATCGCCGATTCTGAAGACAATCTCCAAAGGCTATTGCATGCATTGAATATTTAAGCTACAGAACTAAATATGTTTATCAACACCGAGAAGACTAAGTGCCTAGTATTATTTAAAGAACCGATAAGATGCAAATTGGAAATTGACTCCAAAACTGTGGAACAGGTGAATCGCTTCAAATATCTTGGTGCAGAATAACAAGCTATGGAAATGTCTTAAAATGAGGTCAGAGAACAAACAATGAAAGCAAAGAACAAATATCGAAATACTGAAAGCAAAGTCAAAATATATACTGCAATCGCCAGTTAACTTGGCGACAGCGAATACGTATAACGTCACAGAGACTGATGATCATCCCTTAAGCCACTCTGCAATTTTGGGTTTGTGCGTCTCGCCAAGTTAACTGGCGATGACTAGAACACAACAATAAGACCTATTATAACATATGCGGCAAAAACAAGACCAGCCACAAATAGAACGTTACAAATGATGAAAACAAGACAAAACACATAATAAAAAAAATAATAAAAAAAACAAATTAAAGATATAAAAAATACAAAAAAATATGTGCAAAAAATATTTACAACCACAACAGTGTATTATTTAGATAATAATTGTAATATGTTAGTTTGTAATGTATTTAGAGTTAGAAATACAGAAAAAATTCCTCTGATTGAAAAAACAAATTTGTTTGTTTTTAAAATAACAAAATGTCTGGCTAATTGGTTCGACCAAGGCCATCAAATTCACACAAAAAAAAAGACAAAACACAAGTATACAGACAAATACATATACAAGACAAAACTCTACGTGAAAAAATAAGAAGTGAAGACATCAGACAAAACGGTGGAAAACAGGACATAGGAAGGTGGGTCAGACAGAGATGAAGATATTGGAACAAACATATAAAGAGAACGAAGGACATCAGACTCGTTAAAAGTGCAAAAACGAATAACCCAATAGGCAAACGACCACAGAGTAGATAACCAAAACGATGGCGAGAATGCTGGACCTCATCGTCCGGGGAAGACTTGATGGCAATGAACAGGCAGTAGCCTACTAGCATGATCGAACATGCTAGAAAGAAGAAGAGATTTCGTAAATATCTTTTGTTGAATTTGTTAAGATCCTGGAAAATAAGAAAAGTACGGCAACGTCGACTTTCACTGTCAAGTCTCTGAGATGGCGCTAGAGGCAATGACAGCGACAGTGGAACGAGATTGGGTGCCCTGAAAAATGCCTATTCCAATTTTGAGAGCATCGAGTGAACAAGAACAATTATTTTTCAATTTTACTTTACAATTCAATGTTATGTTATTTTTAATCAGTCAATAAAGTTATTAGGTGTACATCTCAATTTAAATACCAAACAGTGTTTTACAGTCCGCTAAATCGAAATAGTAACAGAATTTGATATAAAAAAAATGCTAATTTCAGTTAAATAATTGTATTTATACAGTGTGTCTGCGTAACTTAGAACCAGATGAGAAACTTTTCGAAAAAAAGTTATTAACAGTTTTAGGAGGTATAGAGAGCAATATGAGAGACGTCAACAAGTTAGTTAACAGGTTTATTTAATATAATTATGGAAGTTGTAAAAATGCCAGACGAATGGAGAAGCAGTACATTAGTACATATTTACAAAAACAAGGGAGATATACAATGTACAAACTACAAGGCCACAAAACTACTTAGCCACACGCATTTAAATGGCATTTAAATATAGAAACATTGTAAATGTTTATAGAAACTTATTGAGACAGTTTGCCCACTTTGTAAGCGTTTTGCAAATAATTTCAGTTTTGCAAACAATTTCAATACCAAATAGATGGTAGTTACAGTTCGGTTATAAATCAGGGTTGTAATTCCTAAAGTTTTTAGTTTTCCTAAGTTCTCTCAAATTTGAGTTTTTGTGTAATACTTACGTATTAATAAAATCTATGGCTTGAGCTTTAAGCTGGTCGGCACTATGTAAGTCGGCCAGAATGAGAATCTCTGCTGCGTTTTCTATTGATAAATTTGTACATAATGCTTCTTCACACATCACTTTCAGCCTCTCGAGAGCATACTGTAACAAAAATTGTTATTAATAGAATGTTGTAAATAACAAAAAAAAAAAAGAGTGTGTCTACTTTATACGCACATAAGTGTCATACTATTATTATTATGATTTCAACGAAATAAATATATGTTAAACAGTTTAATTGTGTTTTTATGTAAATATTAAATTAATTTTAATAATTAAAATAATACCAAAAATTAAAAATAACGTTAATTCGTCATTATTTATGAACTATAGCCTCCCCACAATTGATTTTTTCTTGATGAATCGTAGAAAATCTAAAAAACGTCAGATTTTATACACAAATTTTTAATTTTCTTTTCGTCATATTTTAATACTAATTATCCTATTCCCAACGAAGACAAATCCAAAGTACATTTTCCAATATCCAAAATAAATGCATTTACTAAAAACACCAATATATTTTTTTCACACTTTATTTACATTGATACATACGTAACTTAGAAAGATTTAGCAATTAACTTCATAGTGTTGGTATACGCGTACTTTATACTGTAGCTTTTATAAAAAATCACTCTCAACATTTTTCCCAATCGCGTCTAAATAATAATAATATTTATTTAGGAATAACAATAAAGATTTACAAAAAATAAAAAGCATAATGATTACTACCTAAATAAACATAAATAACTCACTGAAGTTGAGCTACCTTGTATATATATTATTAATATACATACAAAAGTAACATCCCTTGTGCGTGAGACTTAAAAATATAATATATTAACTTACAATATAAACAAAAACAAAAAATATTTAACAATTGTATAAATGTATACAGTTATATGGGAATTTATAAAAATACTAAAAACTCTAACATTAAATAAGAAAAAAATAAAAATATACTAATTTTACTATATGTAATTTGTGATATAAATGTGTCCATCAATTCAAGGAATGTTGCAGTTGATAATAAAAATCTCTATAGATGTAAACTTTATTTTCGATATTTATTTCATACTTAAGTTTATTTATTAGAATTGTCCATTAATAAGTTCTTCGCAAAATTTTGTTGATATGCTCCCAATCCATTGTTTAATTTCATATTTATACCTATGTTTTTTATAATTTTTAAATTGTTTTAAATTATCCGGTTGTAAATTGTACAATTTGGGCCCTATGTAACCAACATATCTTTGGAGGATGGATTTATTACATTTTGGTAGAATTGCATTATGTTTTATATATCTAGTTTGATGGGCATGACTGTTAAAATTTAATATTATCTTTTTTTCATGTATATGTATAAGGGCTTTATAGCAGAATAATTTACGTACAGTTAAAAATTTACTTTCGTTATATAACAGCTCACTAGAATATCTTAAATTTTTCCCGTATATAATTCTAATTATCCATTTCTGAATAATATTTATAGAATGTAAGTAATTATTGCGTATTCCACCCCATCCTAAAAGACCATATGTGAGTTGAGATTGTATAAGTGCATAATAAATAATTCGTAAATGAGTTATTCCTAAAAATTGTTTTAAAAATTTAAATCTTGATAAGAGTCCTCTTAATTTATTTACTATATTATTTGCTTGGGTGTTCCATCGTAAATGCTTATCAATTATTATACCTAGATATTTAATTTCGTATGTATGTGGAATTTCATTTTTTGCATCAATTTTTAACGGGCCAAGATTTGGAAGGTTATTAACATATGATGTAAATGGCATATATTTTGTTTTTTCTACATTTAAGGTAAGTTTATTAAACTGAAACCACTTTTGAATTGTAGCAAAATCTGTTTCAGCTTTTTGTTTTAAGTTATTCCATGTATTTGCATCATAGAAAATAGCTGTGTCATCTGCAAAACTTATTATCTTACCTGTGATATTCAGTCTAAATAGATCATTAATATAAATATTGAAGAGAATTGGCCCCAAGACTGTTCCCTGTGGTACTCCGTAAGATATAA
The DNA here is from genome assembly GCF_917563875.1 of Diabrotica virgifera virgifera. Classification (NCBI taxonomy): domain Eukaryota; kingdom Metazoa; phylum Arthropoda; class Insecta; order Coleoptera; family Chrysomelidae; genus Diabrotica; species Diabrotica virgifera. The sequence continues at coordinate 248,843,826 of NC_065448.1, read as the reverse complement.
TTCTTCCTTTATCGATTTCTCCATCTATAGAAACATGTTGTTGTCTATTTAGCAGATAACTTTCTAGGATGTTATATGCAAGTCCTCTTATACCATATTTTTGAAGTTTATTCAGCAGTATTTTATGTGAAACCGTATCAAATGCCTTTGCTAAATCGACAAATATACAAAGAGATGGTTTTGCATTATCAAGAGCTTTGTAGATGTTAGCTGTTAGAGTACAGATTGCATCTTCCGTTGATTTTCCCTCTTGAAACCCATATTGACATTCAGATAGTATACTAAATTTTTTTTAAAAATTTGTAAGTCTTATTTTAATTATTTTTTCAAATATTTTGCCTATATTTGAGATCAGTGTTATAGGCCTATAATTTTGACAATATATTTCTTCGCCAGATTTGAATAGTGGTTTAATAGTTCCAATTTTTAATATATCTGGAAAAATGCCTAAATTAAGACATGAATTTATTATGTATGTTAAGGGATTTGAAATCTGTTTTGTTATTTCTTTTAAAGTTTCAGATCTAATATTGTCGTGCCCTGGTGACTTTTTATTTTTTAAAGATTTTATAATTTCTTCAATTTCATTTTCAGTTGTTTGAGACAGGTACATACTATTTTTTATTTCCAGTATGTTTTCTCGAAATTCAGTTGGTTCAGGGATCATTTCTGCATATCGTTTTCCTAAATCGGTAAAGTAGTCAACAAATTCATTTGATATGTCTGTTTTGTTAGTTAGTATTTCATTATTTTGTGTTTTTATCAGTTTTATGTTTGTTTTTGAAACTGTTTTTCCACATAGTTTATTTATGCATCTCCATAAATTTTTAGACATATTTTTGTTAGTATTTATTAACCCTTCTGCATAAGTTTTTTTTGCTTGTTGAATACGTTTTGATAAATTATTTTTACTTAAATAAACTTTTTATTGAAAGATAACAACATATTGGAGTATAATTTTATAAAATAGTATAACATTTAACTCCCTACTAGTCATACACTTCCTACAGAATAGCAATCAAAATAGAATATCAATAGGATGATTCAATAAGACTTAAGAATTATTCCCTGTTCATTAGATTGATTTAATAAGACTAAAATGTTCCAAAGTAACAATTTTACGTTGTTGTTTAAATCCATAGGCGTAACCAGGGGGGGGTTTTGGGGGTTGTAACCCCCCCCATTGGGATGTACTTTGAGCTCTATACGCTTAACACCATAGCCCTCAGAGACCTTCCAGTAGTTGTAACCCCCCCCTTTCAGGTAGTTGTAACCCCCCCCCTTAGGATCATCCTGGTTACGCCTATGTTTAAATCAATACCCACTTATAATCCAATTAAAAGTTAAATGGTAAATTAAAAAAAAGGTCATTCGACCTACCTATGTAGCTAGTTCCAACTACTTTGGATCTGAACTAAGTAACCACATGTTTTAATTTTTTCCTAACTTTTTAACAGTCAAAATTTCAACTTTGCCTTTTTATACAGTGGTTTACTTATTTTAGGTTTCAACCTGATGATGGACTGATTAGTCCGAAAACGTTTGTTTTGTACTAGTGATGTACCCACTTTAATCTAACTTGGATCTTTTTAGAAAAATTTTAATAAATTTATATACCATCTACCTACAAGAGAAGTTTTACTTCCTTCGTAATAAATAATATTGTTACTTTGACACAGAGCATTTGTTAATAGTTACCTTATCTGCTGCCGCTAGCAGATCATCAGCCATTTTTTCGAGATTCGAGGCCTTTCCCGTGTAGATAAACCTCAGCATCTCTCGCAATACTTCGTGGTCCACGTCTGTTATATCGACTCGATTGTGTTTCCGCTCCTCCATTTCGTGTTCGAACATCGCCTGGAAGACGGGGCTGCGCGCTGAAAATAAAGCATAAGCATGTATATAGATACAGTCAAATAAAAACGGAACATAGGCAGTTAATAATACATATGTATCTGAACTGCATTTGAAATAGTCGACTAATATAAATCTTCGACACACATATATCATACCACGTTGATAGACAGATCACATTATACAACTATTGAACTGTACTATGCATGATGCCAAAACCAAAAATTCAAAGAACTGGAGAACTTAAGATCCCTTACGCTGGAAAACAAATTTTGGTTACAACATAAATCCAAGCACATTTACAAAGCAACAACGGACGATAAATGCATAGACATGGGGAATCTACAATATGCATTCCACGAGACGTCAATTATTTATCTTGGTAAAAATCCAACGAATTTGATTCCTAGTACTCAATTTGTGAGTAAACGAAGGTAATGAACGATAGAAAGACTGTCTTTCATTCGATATACCATATATTACTGCAAGCTCTTGGGAGAAGTAGAGGAGGAAGACAGTATAGGTAGACAGTTTGTTAATAATAATCTCTTCTTCATGTGCCGTGCTCGATTATCGCGCATTGGCTATCAAAAGGGATGCATCATACATAATGATATTACTGTTCAAATGCATCTTTAACGGCTAATAAAAATAACAATCTTCGCTGTGCCGACGATACAGGCCTCCTTGTCAACTAAAAGAAGACCTGATTGAACTCTCGTGGCTCTGGTTGAAATGGGAGTAAAAAGTTTGGTCTGGAAATAAATATACCAAAGACAAAAATCATGATAGTGGATAAAAAACACAAAAACATTCATATATAACCAAAATTGGCCGGTTGATGTGTAAACTCATTCTTGGATTTGACCAGATAGAAGAAGAAATGACCAGAGAAAAAAATATATGAAGACGGACCATACACCATATTACGACAATCACTACATTATCAAGACTGCAAAGAGAGCTTCACATAATATATTACTTTTCAATATTCCATTAAGTGCATGTACACTTCTACTGCCTGCCATTATTCTAGTTTGTAGTTCTTCTTTAATTTTCGGTTTACGTGATATTATTACTCCTAGGTACATAAATATTTCCATCACTTCGAGTTCGTATGATTTTCCTTCTTCTACGTCTACTTGTTTTCCATTTCTGAACTGATCATTTGTACATTCCGTACATTTTGCTTTAGTTTCATTTATGTACAGTCCCATTTTCATCGCTTCTTTTATTTTTCTCTGTACTATCTCCTGTATCTTTTTTCGTCTTGTCAGCAACACCACATCATCGACAAATTCCAAAACTTGTTGTCTTTTTGATATAAGAGTCCTTCTCTATTGATTTTCGCTTCTCGCATTATTTTTTCTAGGCATAAGTTGAGAAGTGATGATGACAAAGGATCTTACTTACGTACTCCGTGTCGTTACAACCCTTCGTGGGTTTTAGCCGACTCGACAACATGCCTCCAATGTTCTCTGTCTTGAGCAACCTCTATCCAATTTTCCACGCCCATACCTTTCAGGTCCCCTGCCGTATTATCTCGCCACCGGAGTCGAGGGTGTCCGCGTGGTCTTCTTCCAGTTGGGACTTACACCCACACCAATCTTACTGTTCTTTGGTCAGAATGTCTTCTGTGCCTGTTTATCAGGCACAGAAGTATGCCTGATATATTCTGTGCGATTTTTTATCAACCTTCACAAGACATTTAAATATTTCAAAACCCCCCTGGTTACGCCTATGGTAGTTCCTATAAAATAGTTGGTTCGTTCGCAAAATGGGTCTGTTGAGTTGTTTTAGGAATGTCTGAGAACATAGAAATGTGTGTACCGCTATCTTTTTCTAAGATACTCACGTGTTTCAAGTTGGGGTTATGTCACAGTAACTAACTCAAAATTATTCATCCGCTCACAAAATCTATAGTTTTAAATCCGTCTTAGACGATGGTTTTTCGTAAAACCAAACTATTTTATGGCTGATGAATCTGGATTAGCAAAATACAACTTAATTTTGCAATGCCGAGCACTGTTGGCACTGTCGTCAAGACAAAAACAATTCATTGACAGACAGGATGTCATCCGTCTTTCCTTATGTCATTCGATTCCAAAGCGAACATCGAAGCACGGAACCACGGTTGACTTAGTCACGTGACAAGAACCTATACAAAAACTGTGAGTCAGAAAAAGATTTCTATCTTTCACACATTTCTATGTTCTCAGACATTCCTAAAACAACTCAACAGACCCATTTTGCAAACGAACCAACTATTTTATAGCAACTACCATAAGCGTAACCAGGGGGGTTTTGAAGTATTTAAATGTCTTGTGAAGGTTGCATAAAAACCGTAACATGCCCTACCCATTGGAGTCTTCTGGAATTTATTTCTTTTATGATGTTGGCGTCTAAGTAAAGTTATTCGAACGCTCTGTTAGTTTTTATCCTATATTGTCCTGATGCTTCATCCAGCACAGGCCCAAAGATCTTCCTTAGGATGTTTCTTTCCCAAACACGTAGTCACTCTTCGTTTGCCTTATTCGTTCGTTTACTATAAATTTGTCCGATGATTGATTGTTTATTTGGACTCTGTTTTCTGTATTCTCCAAAGTACATAAAATGTATCACGAAAGATATTATTTATACTCATTAAAACATGTAAAAAATGTATGAATAAATTAATAAAACTAAATATTACCTGCCAATATCGCTTTATGTGCTTGAAATTCCCTACCACCCACTGACAACGTGACATCACTGAATTTCTGATTCTCGAACAGTAATCCTAAATCATCTGATAATCTACATTCTGGAACCTTAAACTGTATTGTATTCGACTGGCCTGAAATATTTACACTATCCGCTACTACACTCACCTGAAAATTAAATAAAATAGTAGAATGATATTATTTGTAAAAATCCAGAAAATAATACAACAAAACAGAAAAAATACCCTCCCTCATTACCAGAATTTAATTTATTTCATTTTTTAAAGTTCTATGTGATTAAGACATAAGATTCATCGTAATTTTAACCCACCACCCCCTTCTCCCTGCCCCCGCCATCAAAAACTTTATTTTTCGATTTTTTTTTTTTTGTGGGATGCAATCAATTTTAAAATTTCAAAAAATTCACACGCATAGTTAAGGCTTTTATAAAACACGTCTATTTTTATAGACCTGAAGGTTGAGTGCACATAACCTCAAAAAATTAAAAAAAAAAATTTTGGAAAAAAGTATATAACTTTTTTTGGGGATAGCTGCAGATCTAATTTTTTTTAGTCTTATGTATTTTAACAAACACTATATTTCTAATTTTTTTTAAATTTTTCTGTAACGCTGGTCACCTTCAAAAATCCAAAAAACTGTTTTTAAAGGGAGTTTTGGGGTGTTTTTCTGATTTTTAAATATTCTAAAGGACTCAGTTACTTCAAGATACATATAACCTATAAAAACAAAATTGATTTGATATATTATAAAGTCTGTAAAATATTGAAAATCCCACAAAACCCCCCAAAAAACAGTTTATCGGATGTTTGAAGGTGGGGAGCCTTACTGAAAAATCTGAAAAAAATTAGAAATATAGTGTTTGATAAAATATACAAGATTAAGAAAAAATTAGACCTGCAGCTATTCCTCAAAAACAGTTATACGCTTTTTTGAAAAAAAAATTTCTTTTAATTTTTTGAGGTTATGTACAATCTACCTATGGGTCTATAAAAAATAGGCATGTTTTATAAATGCCTCAGCTATGCGTGTGAATTTTTTGAAATTTTAAAATTGATTGCATCCCACCAAAAAAAATAAAAATGAAAAATGAAGTTTTTAATGGTGGGGGCAGGGGGAAGGGGGTGGTGGGTGGTGGGTTAAAATTACGCTGAATCCTATGTGTTAATCACATAGAACTTAAAAAAATAAAAAAAATTATTCTGTTAGTAAGGGAGGGTAACTTTTAATTTATTTATCCCGTCCATAAGTTTAAAGTTTGATGCGCCACTGTCGACGCATGTGCCACTGAAAAGTGACGGCACAGTGTTCAAACGTTTTCTTTTAGGTTCTACTATTTAAGTTATAGGGTCCCATCGTGCCTAAAATGATTAAGAAATTTCACCTATAGCGGCTCTTAGTCTAAATGTATTTGTTTCATGGACCCTAAGCAATCATTTGACAGGGTCACATTAAAGGACGTTATGTGGCGGCCGCAGCGCAGTGGCTATGTTACTAGCTTGACAAGCTGGAGGGCCTGGGTTCGAATCCTGGCACTGACAAAATTTTCAATTTCTAATTTAACTGAGTCGCCACCGTGCTTCGGAGGGCACCTAAAGCCGTCGGTCCCGGCTACGTAAGTAGTCGTTAAGTCATCTTAGGGGCGCTTGCGCGACCTGAAAACCCTAACACTAGACCTGAGCCAGAAGGTTACACGAACTTTACTTATTTTTAAAGGACGTTATCCATTTGTTATACTCAAGAGAGGTACCTCTAGGCATAATTAAAATGATCGAAAAGGACAACACAATAAAAGTGAAAGAAGAAGAACTAACTGACCCAATTGAAGCTAGCACTGGGATAAGACAGGTGGATTCCCTGAGTCCTCTATTGTTCAACCTGATCATGGATAAACCAATAAGGATGCTGCCAAATGGGAGAAAGACAACTTAAAATAATCTGCTATGCAGATGGCGAACTATCTACTAATCTCTCAAAGTGAAGATGATTTACAACATATGCTGCACCAATTTAGTACAACCGCCAGAAAATAAAAGTGCGAATAAAAGTGTAGAGCGAAGAAACCAGGTGTCGCTTTTCCGAACTTGTACGGTCCCAATACCATCAACTAGGATTTTTAAAAAATATTAAAATGTAGAAAAATGAAAAAGTGTTGAATTTTTTTTAAATTAGCTAAAACATTTTCAGTTTCAAAATCCGACAAATTGACATTTCTGATCCGATCAAAAAAAAACCCTAGTTGATGGTAGAGAAAATAGCTTATATTTCAATAATTACTTTGAAATTTTATGTTTCAGGATCTCTATTAGTCCCAATCACTGCAGCAGTGAAGCTATGTTTTTATTTTCACGGCGTCGGTAGATGGCGCATAAATCGTTTAATTTTCAATATTGTTTTATGAAAATTGAATTGTTGTACGTGTACTTCTTTTTATAATAAATGCTCATGCAAATTTTCAAAACAATTGGTACAGTACTTTCTATTTTAAAAATTCCCAAAAAGGTATATGATTTTCATACTTTTACACTAGGATAACCCCTTAATAACCGGGAGGTAAATGACACAAGAGTAGAATGGAACGACCACATAAGCCAAATGACAACAAATAGAGTACTAAGGACGGCGAGAAACGGTTCTCCAATAGGAAGACGATCAGTGGGAAGACCACCAAATCGATGGAACGTCAACTTACTGGAGACATATTGAAAGAAAGACAGTGTCATGTCTACACAAAAAGAAGAAGAAATAGTAATTGAATATGATATGAACAAAAATTACGTATCATTGCATTAAAATCAACAATCAGAATTTAAGTATATAAAGTTAATTGCATATTTATATTACTTTTCTGCCGCCTCTTCTTTTGCCATTACCAATGAACACCACCGATTTACAAACAATTCTTTTGGGAGGAGACATATTTAAATACCATGCACACAGAAAATAATTTTTAAAATTGTATGTCCACACAAACTTTAAACACAAACTAATATGTCTGGTCAAGACAAAAAATGGGACTTGTTTTTAATAATAGTATAGAATTAATTTATTTGTTAATAGCGTAGAAGTGTGATTCTTGTGACCTCTGTGTCTTTTTAAAAGCTTTCTTAATTTTTATACAGGGTATCCAGAAACTCTCCCGACAAACGAAGAATGGAGGTTCCTTAGATAAGTTTAAGACAATTTATTCCCAATTCACCTATAATATTCCAATTAATAATATAAGACAAGGTAGACGGAAGAAGAGGGCCAGGTTGAAGAAGAACGTCATGGCTTAAAAACCTGACAAAATGGTTTGGTTTAACAGATCCTCTGCATCCCTTTTCCGAGCTGCTGCCAACAAAATTACTATAGCCAATTTGATAGCCAACGCTCAATAATCGAGCACGGCACATCAAGAAGAAGTTTCAAACGTTAGAATCAGTATGGTTGTACATTGTAAGCGGGTTTGCCATATTTCGTCCTTTTTCTGTGAATTATCATAAATAAATCCTCCTTTCGTATCCCACAGCGGTTAACTGAGATAATCCTTTACAAGCACCTGCCTAATACAACCTTTCACGGCCGATACCGTGGAGAGCGGCAACGTTGTCAAGAAAATTCTCATTTAGTTTGCATGGATCTATCCTTGTACACTGCATCACATGTCTGAAATACGCTTGTTCCAAAAATGCAGCTAGACTTCTTTGAAGATGGCGCCTTGTAATCAGTTTTTTTTAATACCTCCAAAATGCTTCTATTTAGAAAAACGAAAACTGGTACGCGTATTTATCTTCTAAAGATAAATCGATTCCATCAATTGCGAATTTCTAGTACCGGTCATAGGCGTCCGTTTTGGGTCGGGCAACGGTTATTTTATCGCATAACTTTTTGTCTTCAACTTTTAAGCATTTTTGATACTGGATTATATTATTAAATTGTGAGGTATTCTAGTACTAAAACTCTGTACCCTAGTACTCTTGCTTAAAGTAGGTAGAATGCACCGTTCTCTAAAAAAATATGTAGATTTGATTTTTTTTAGAAAATCGGTTTTTGAAAAAATTTAAAAAAAAAACTGCATTTTACGGACTTAAGCAAGAGTAACTTTTAGTATTAGAATACCTCATAATTTAACAATCTAGTGTCAAAAATGCTTAAAAATTAAAAAGACAAAAATGTTATGCGATAACATAACCATTGGCCTACCCAAGACGGACGCATATGACCGGTACTAGAAATTGGCAATTGATAAATCATCTTTTTCTAAATGGTTTTTTTTTATTATTTTTTTTTTAATTCAAGAAACGAAAAAGTTTCAAATCGATTTTTCTAAAAAACGGTGTATACTACCGACTTAAAGCAATAGTATCTTTTAAAACTAGAATGCATCACAATTTAATAATTAACTGTCAAAAATCCTCAAAAATTAAGGACAAAAAAGGTATGCGATAAAATAACCCTTGCCCTACCCAAAACGGACGCCTATGACCGGTACTAGAAATTCTCGATTGATGGAATCGATTTATCTCGGGAAGGTAAATAGGCGTACCAGTTTTTGTTTTTCTAAATAGAAGCGTTCTGAAGGTATTTAAAAAAAAAACTAACTGCAAGACGCCATCTTCCAAGAGCTGCTCCCTTATGCTGGGGCCACAGTAACGTCTAATGCTGTTAATTATCGCATTATTTGCATTACAGAGATGGCAAATAATGCGTTAATTAACGGCATTAGACGTTACTGTGACCCCAGCATTAGAAAGCCTTTTCGGACTAAATGAATTGGATTAAATTGTCTTAAAATTATCTGAGGAATCTCCGGTCTTCGGTTGTCAGGAGAGTTTCTGAACACCTTGTATATTAGATGGTCTGATAAGGAACCCCCTTTGAAATGAAAATTATTAAAATCATTACCAAGATTTGATTTACGAACATTTTTTGAGGTAAAGAGACATATTTACACAGAAAATAATTTTTAAAATTATACCGTTTTTTTAATTTTCTTCTTTCTTCTATTATTACCACCTCTTCATGATCTGCTTCTTCCTCTCTTCTTGTTTTTTCCTTGCTCCTCCTCACTTACATATCAATGTGAAAGGATAATTAATCATTACTTACTTCAGGAGATGCTGGTCTAAAACTCCAAGAATTTCCTTCATCATCACTGCTATCCGTAGACATCACAAACGCGGTTGCAACTAAGTCTTTTGTCCTCTCTATCTTCATTATAAATTTCTCTATATCAGCCTCATATAAACTAATAATTGAGTTTCTTTTCTGTATTTTATCTAAAGCTACAATGGCCCGATTTAAGGAGTTCACCAACATCATTTTCATTCCATTTGTTTCCATTTCAGTCCAGGTCAGGAGATTGTTCTCAGATAATTTTGCAATGTTTCTTAACTTTTCTTTTATTATAGACATATATTGGTCTTCTCCAACAACTAAGGACACAGATTGTCTCAAACGCTTCATTGACATCAATTAGGGGTTTCATCGTTTGTTCAGCTATCGGAATGATCATTGTAAATTTTGGCAGGGTTTTAGTCAAATAGATCTGTTTTTGCTGTATTTAATTAATTCTGTTTTAATATTGTATGCCACACATACAGACTTTCCACTGCACAAACTTCAAAAATGGCATTTATGGCCTCCTTAGCTGAGTTTCTTAATTTAAGGTTAGTTTAAGAGAGTAGGCGCATTAATTTGGGCTATCCCTACTTTTTCTATCTTTACACAGCAAATTACGTGTATATAGTAAAATTCTCGCTGGTATGGAGATGTAAACATTAGTTGACAATTACTTTGTCATCATTAACATAGACATGGCTATCTCGTTGTTTTTTTAATGTTCTTGGATAACCGTTACTTGTATAATCGCTTAAATTATTAATTCAGTTAATTAATAGGATTATTTTTTTAACTATTAGTCAATGATCCCAGGCCTATTTTCACCATAGTCCAGTCGGGTTAGACCAGTGATGTGGGAGATCTCAGTTAGCCGTCATTTTGATTTTAAACGGAAACCGTTTTTGCTCAATATCTCCGCCATTTTCAACTTCTCGAGAAAAAGTATGAGAACTAAAATTATTAAAAATGTGATTTTCTATAATTTCCTTCATTAAAATTTTTTCGTGCGGTTGATATTTTCAGAGCTATGGGGAAAAAATAACTGTTTGTCATTATTTTCCCCCATAACTAAGTATGGCCCACATCAATGGCCGCTACCTCAGTAATCTACGATTTGCGGATGACATAATCCTGATAGCTACTGACCTACAAGAACTGCAAACCATGCTTTCAGAACTACACACAGAATCTTCTAAAATAGGACTGAAAATGAATTTAAACAAAACAAAAGTCATGCACTCCGAAGAAACGAGGACAATAATAAACAACAAAGTTATAGAAAAAGTTGAAGAATATATATGCTTAGGACAAAAAATAATACTAAATAGGGAAATTCAAACGGAAGAAATAAAAAGAAGAAGAAAGTTAGCATGGGCAGCATTCGGTAAACTGAACTATATACTCAGAAATCAGCAAATTCAACTACATCTTAGATCTACAGTTTTTGATGCATGCATTATTCCGATATTAACATATGGGGCACAAACATGAACAATCACAAAAAAGAATATGAACATACTCAGAGTCACTCAACACGCGATGGAAAGAGCAATGCTTGGCATATCACTTAAGGACAGAAAAACAAAGTCACCGATGTGGTACAAAAATCACTAAAATTGAAATGGGAATACGCTGGACATGTAGCTAGGAGCGATCTTAACAAATGGCACAGAACAATTCTAACCTGGAGACCATACGAACACAAAAGACCCAGAGGCATACCTCCTATGAGATGGACAGATGATCTGAAACGAACTGCAGGGAAAAATTGGCTACAAGTAGCGTAGAACAAAAAACAATGGAAAGGAAGACTTGAAGAGACTTATGTTCAGATGTGGACGTGAATGGCTAGACGAAAAAGAAGAAGAAGAAGAACTAAGTATTAAGGTTAATGTTTTATGCTCTGTGAAAATCAAAATCAAATTCTGATTATTTTGTGTATTTGTGCAATAAATCTGCGTGTTATGTGATTCTGTATTTATAAGTGCTCGTAATAATGAGTTTTTGGGGTAAATTAGTTTTATGTATTGTGTGTTGCATATGTGTAGTGTATGATGGTGATGTGCTTCATGTTTCCCTGTGCTCTATTATTGGTACTTATTTTTTTTGTTCACTTTTTCTTTAAGTATTGGCAACCAGAGTCATTCAGCTGATGGATTCGCTACACATTTTTCTTCATTCGGTAGGATGAATTCATACTTTACTATCTAGCTGTTGCCTACAATCATCATAGACAAAATGCAATCTTTTGTTGACAGGAGTGTGACACAACATCAACAATAACAAAAATTTGGCGGTTGTGGTTGCACAAACCTTATTAACAAATTATTGTTCTTAATAGCTTTTGACAACGATTTCCGAAAGGAAATCGAAACGGTAAGTAGTTTAGGTAAAAATATGGAATTGTCATTACAACCTAACTGTGGCTAATCCCATATAAACATTTAACTCAGACATGCCACAATTCAACATTTTTAGAAACCAATAAAAAATTTTCATAAATATAAATCTGTATATCATGAAATTACAAAAAAAAAAGATAGAAAAAAATATAACTAAGGTGATCATTTCTGGATGGACCCTTTTGAAAATATACTGATTATTTAAGAAGTATCTAGACTTGCTGTTATTGCGTTTAGTAAATTTCAATTTCCGACTTATCATTGACTTATTTCGTATGCTTTAAATGTGACGAACGGGTAAAGATTCTCGGACTCAACTGTAAGTAGGTATATATCTACTACCCTACTACCTACTTATAGCTTATGTTGGGAATACACTCCTGGCCAAAAAAATCGGCACACCTTAAAAATGGGTCATTTTTGATGTCTCGAATCTCCTAAACCTGTTGTCCGATTTTAGTGATTTTTTTAATATGTTATAGCCTTATTATCTAAGAATATGGATGTAGTAATAGTGTTGCTGAACAGGTAAATGTCATTGTATACCGGGTGTAACAATAATACTGTGTTTTTTCCTGAAAATTCGTAACACCATGTGGAATATTCTAGCGTTTAAAAAATATTGAAATTAAAACTCAATTGTAGCCTTAGCCTTTCTTAACATTCTGCTTTTTTACTCATTCACTTATGTTGGATAATGAAAAAGTTAGGTACTTTGACATCTAGCCAACTTTAAGGGGTAATTCTGCATGAAAAAATAATGACCGTTTGATTTATAAACATATGTCTGCAAATGCTTCGTTTCCGAGATACAAAATGTTGAATTTTTTCTTACACACTGACGATTTATTTATTGCTCTAAAATCGGTTGAGATATGCAAATGAAATTTGGTGGGTTTTAAGAGGCAGTTATTGCGCATTTTATGACATACAATTATGTATTTCATATTCACCACTGGCTTGCATACGGGTCATATATCCCGGTAATATTACCTGTATGCACGCCAATGGTGAATATAAAATTTTTAGTTGTATGTCAAAAAATGTGGAATAAGTACCTCTTAAAACCTACCAAATTTCATTTGCATATCTCAACCGGTTTTAGAGCAATAAATAAATCGTCAGTTTGTAAGAAAAAAATTCAACATCCCATATCTCGGAAACGAAGCATTTGCGGACATATGTTTATAAAGCAAACTGTCATTATTTTTCCTTGGAAAATTAACCTTAAAGTTTTGTCGCACTTATTTAGAAACACCCTGTATCTAGAAGAACATGGCTAGTTGTCAAAGTACCTAACTTTTTCATTATCCAACATAAGTGAATGAGTCAAAAAGCAGAATGTTAAGAAAGGCTAAGGCTACAATTAAGTTTTAATTTTAATATTTTTTAAATGCTAGAATATTCCACAGGGTGCTACGAACTTTCAGGAAAAAACACAGTATTATTGTTACACCCGGTATACAATGACATTTACCTGTTCAGCAACACTATTACTACATCGATATTCTTAGAGAATAAGGCTATAACATATTAAAAAAAAGAATGTGTGTGTACTTTGTACGCACGTAAGAAGTTATACTTCTATTATATGATTTAAACGAAATTAATATACTTTTTATTTATATTTTGTTTAAATATTAAACTAATTTATACTTACTACTTCCCAAACATTTTTATTAGAACAGTGCCAAAAATTAAAATAATAAAAGAATAAAACACACACAAACACATTAAACAAGCCACAAATGATGTCTGAACATTAATTGTCGAAAATTGTTTTAACTAAATACGTATTTTCTGAAAATACAATTATATAATAAATATACTTACAATCATAAAATGTATTAAAAAAAAACAAAAAGGAAAGTTTCTATTGGGACTCGAACCAGCGCTGATAAGAGCGGTTGGTATTGGAATTCATTCGCCTTCTCCGCTTAGCCACGGACACTATGTGTCATTATTTACGAAGATCGACTAACTAAACGGATTAAACTTGTGATATTTTGATATTTTGAAAATTGATCAAATTATTTTAATTTTGAATTGAAATGATTTAGAATTGAAAAAATACAACAAAACATAGAGTAAAGAAACAATATATTAGGTGAATATTGATAGAAATTTTGATGGTAATCAAATTATATAAATAAAAGTATTACATACTATGTATTTTGGCAGATCAAATAGGTAGGTTTATACCCATGATACATTAACAATTATTACGTACCTGTTGCTTTTAAAAACTATTTGAAAGTCACTACAATATTATAAACTTTTTTGTTTCTGTCCTCACAACAATAAAACTAATATATTATACATTTGTTTACCTTTACCTTTACCTCCAAACCACAGCTGCCATATCGGATAATTTTTGACATGTCATTTGAACATCCAATCAGAACAAAGTTATAATGCGCATGCGCCGGGCTGATAGGTTTTAACATATAAAAAACACCCTCTATCGCCGGTAAAGAAGTATAACTTCAAAAATCACTAAAATCGGACAACAGGTTCAGGAGATTCGAGAAATCAAAAATGACCCAATTTTAAGGTGTCTCGATTTTTTTGACCAGAAGTGTATTATACCTATATTAAAAAAAATTGTAAAATTATACTCACTTCACAAAATATCGTTAATTTATCATCTGGAAGAAGACCATTGGCTTCGTCTAATAAAAAATCCCGTCTAATGAATTTCTTGAAGCCCCAGTCTTTTCCTTGCACAAACCTATACGCTCGTTGGCTTTCCATCGCCTTTGTCTCTTCGCGTTTCGCATTTAATATACTAAATTTAAATTTGGCTCTAACTTCACTTTTATTGCACGACACTAGTAACAAATATAATGATAAATAGTCTTTGCTTTCTTCATCCAGACCTTTCGGATTCACTCTCAAACACCTGAAAATATAGTTTCAATTAACAATCTTATAAAACAAGATGAGACAATACGTAGTTTGGTTTCATTTCGATTCAGACCTGAGCTGATCATATAGCCCCTCTGAAGATCTTTGGAGAGAGTGACGTACGTAGGGGATGATTGATCATCTTTGAACCGAAATTAAAAATAAGCTGTTTTCCATTTTCATAATCTGCCTGACTACTATTGTCTGTCACACCTTGACTTTACAGTACACGAACATACTAGTGGAGTCACTGAAGGTGGATATGAGCTATTACCTCCGATTTCGTTGAACCTCCATCGACTTGCATGAAAATTGGTGACTGGTTAGAGCATACTTCAAGAAATAAAACTGATTTGGTGCCAACTTGCACTTTTACCCTGGTGGTGAATACCACCCCTTCCCGCGGATGAAAACAATTTTATTAAGAATAACCCCACAAATCGATAGTTGTTATATAAAGTTATTAAAATAAATTAAAACTTTTTGAGTTATTAAAGATCAAAGATTTTAATTTTTCTTGAGAAAAATGCATGATTTTAACCAATTTTTCATCAATAACTCAAAAAGTGTAAGTTTTTACAAAAAAGTTATTATTATCAAAATTGAAGCTAATAAAAAATGAAATAAACCCCTTACTACAAAAACCTTTTAATGTTAACTAAAAGTGAGTTATAGGTAATTGAATGTATATTTTTTCGGCGAGTAAAAAACTCTAAGGATTCAAGCTGAAATAACGGGAAACTGATGCATTTTATAACATAAACTTATTAAACATTTGTCAAAGTACTTAAAAATATCTATTAAATGAGCCCCCGAACAAGTTAATAGCGTTAAAATTTATACCCCAAAATTGTTTCAAAATTTATCTTTTAAAAAATTTTCCAAAAAATGTTATTGTTTTTTTTTAATAACTCTGTTCGTGTTTACGATATCAGGTTCATCTAAAGACTGTTTGAAAGTACATTCCAAGTGATATTTAAGCACGTTGAACCTAATCTTTTAAACCCCTTACTTTTTTAAAAATTAAAGGTTAAATGACCCCGGTTGCATGGTTCCCACAGCAAAATTTAAGATTTAAACGTTTCTATCTCGGTTATTTTTTACCCTATAGAAATAGTAAAACAGGTAAAATATTTGGCACAGAGAAAACTAAAATTGGGTTATATATAATTTTTTACGTATATTGAGTATTTTTGGAGTTATTATCAAAAGAATATGAGAATTACAATAATTTTAAAAATTATGATTTTTTTAAATCATATCTTTTTTTCAAAAATATGCATTCTAAACCGGTCAAAATTATCGAAAACATTACTTATAACTTGCTTAAACTTGTATAACTTGCTTAATTTTGACGCTATTACCTTGTTCTGAAGCTCATTTGATAGGTATTTCGAAGTACTTTGGCAAATGGTTAGCAGGAATATTTTATACATTGCATCGTTTTCCCGTTATTTAAGCTTGAATTTTAACTTGAATAAGTTTACTTAGATTTGAGTACTGGTCGAAAAAAATACACATTCAATTGCCAATAACTTCCTTTGAATTAACATTAGTTTAGTTTTTTATGTGACGAGTGTGTTCAATTTTTTATTATCTTCAATTTTAGTAATAATAACTTTTTTGTAAAAGCTTATAGTTTTTGATTTATACGTGAAAAACCGATTTAAAACATGCATTTTTTTACGAAGAAATAAAATCTTTTGGTCTTTAATAACTCAAAAAGTATTGATTTATTTTAATAACTTTATATAACAAATTTTGCTTATAATTTGTCCCTCTATCGACTTATGGTATTATTTTTAATAAAATAATTTTCACCCTCGAGAAGGGGTGGCATCCACCTCCAGGGTAAAAGCGCAAGTTGGCATCATGTCACCTTTGTTCCTTGAGGTATCCTCTAATTACTCACCAATTTTCATGAAAATCGATGGAGGTTCAACGAAATCGGAGGTGAAAACCTTCAGTGACTGCACTATATGGCAATACAATCCTTATGGGAGTTTTTAGCGCGGCGATGCCGATTTTCTTCAAAAGAATTTTCAATCGGACATTACCAAGGTCCTAAAAATGTAGGTCCCTAAAAATGTTAAATTAAAACTAACCCGTTACAGTCAAGTAAAACAATATTTTTCATTGTTTTTTTGTGAGTGATAGTCATTTTCGAAAAGTAATCAGCAATTTTATAATCGATATGCATAATAACTTTTTTTGATTAAGAATATTAGAATATTCAACATTAAAAGTGGATGTTGTTCTGTGGTTGTTAATTTATGTATTGATAGTACTTATAGACAGTTCTGAAGTAATGTCAAGAAAAATATAAATAGATTGTCAGTCAAGTTTAAGTAAAGTTTTATATTATCCTACCAGGTCCTACAGTTGAGAATAAATAAAGTATAATTGTTGATGGTCAGTTCACCTAAATTAAATTATAACAAAGAATATTAAATAAGCTTAAAATTATTACTGATAACATTGTATTGAGTAATTAATTGCTTATTTGGAAAATTTGGATCCCTAATTGCAGTTTATTGTTATTCTTAATGGCTGATTTCCAAGATGAAATTAATGTCATTTTAATGTGTTTACACCAATGAACTGTCAACACGGATGGAATGGCCCCGTCCCATTCAAATAGTGAAGCGAGATTACGGCCAACATACAAGAGAGAGGTCCTAGAGAGAGACAGAGCTGGCCAGGGAAAATTTGACTTCTTCATTTGTTGGATATTATCATAATGACCAGAGTTGCCAGATGTGATTTTATAAATCCCCCACTTAGAAACTGTAATCCCCTCAAGTTAAGCTCAAATCCCCCAAATTAAAATGTTTTCCGCATGTTAATAAATTAGTAGTCAAATGTAGAGAACAGTAAACCAAAATTATCCTACTTATCAACAGAGGGCCCTGGAAATAATTCATAGGTCCTATCTTCTTCGATTATATGAGAGTATAATATACAGTTCTATGTACATT
Source organism: Diabrotica virgifera virgifera (assembly GCF_917563875.1). NCBI lineage: Eukaryota > Metazoa > Arthropoda > Insecta > Coleoptera > Chrysomelidae > Diabrotica > Diabrotica virgifera. The sequence continues at coordinate 248,825,862 of NC_065448.1, read as the reverse complement.
CGCAAATTTAATTTCCCATGATTCCTTAAAATCTTCCATATTCCCCCCCCCCCCCCCCCCAAAATCCCCCAACCATTTCTGCTTAGAAAAAATCCCATAGACGCTTTTAAATTACTCCAAAATTATGGGAAAATACCCCAATCTGGCAACCCTGACTATCACTATCAATTTGTTTGTTTACGAAAGATGGCGATTTTCTTCTATGTTTCCCTGACTAGACTCTCTCATCATGGCCGCATTAAATTCGCTTCATGCCCATTCCATCCGTGTTGACAGTTCATTGGTTTCTACGACGGAGGCAGTGAAAGTGAGGAAGACGGGATATAGAAAGAAGCTAAAATATATAGTTTAAATGTATTTTAATTATTTCTGTAGGTACCTACGTGTTTATTAAGGTTTAACATATTTATGCGCTTAAATACATTATTATATAAATGTTTTATACAAAATTATTTTTATTTTGTTCACATAAACGTATTTTTCGAAAAAAAAAAATGTTTTAGAACCCCTGGCAGCCACAAAATGTCAATAATATTAATTCCTAAGTTATTCGTTCATTAAGCATTACAATCCCTAGGGATTAAAGATAAAGCCATGGCGTTCAAAATACTATTCTTGGGTGAGATGGATTACTTTTCTATGTCATTTATAGCTTGCTGTGTATATTTGCTACTGTCCTGACTCTTTTCTATTCCTAAGATCATTGGAATAATCAAAATGATGTATCAGCAAACAACATGTCAGGTACTGCATAAAGGGTAAATGACAGATAAAATAACAATAGAAGTAGGTTTAAAACAAGGTTGCATACTGTCACCTTTGCTCTTCAATATATGTCTTAACCATATACTGGAAAAAAACATTGAAAGAAAAAACGGGATCCCTTGGAACTACCTTCAGAACAAAAAACTAGCAGATATGGAATACGCAGATGATATCTGTTTCGTAGCGAACACAATAGATGATATGAAGAGCAAGTTAAGAAAGCTAGAGGTAAAATCGGCAGAAGTGGGTCTTAAAATTAACACGAACAAGACAGTAGAGATGAGAATAGGAGTATCTAACTGTGACAAACTATACATCAACCAACAAGAAATAAAACAGGTTCAAGAATTTTGCCACTTAGGCAGTATAATCAGTGCAAGAGGTGGAGCTTAAGCAGATATTAAACAGAGAATACGAAAAGCACAACATGCCTTTGGAACCCTCGCAGATATATGGAGATCAACACAGATTAGCCAAAATACTAAAATAAGGCTATTTAATAGTAACGTGAAAACTGTGCTACTTTATGGGAGTGAAACATGGGCAATAACTGACGGAAATGTAAATAAAATCCAAGTTTATGTAAATAGATGTCTACGTAAAATTCTAAAGGTATATTGGCCCAATACCATAACAAATGTAGCACTATGGAGGAAAACCAAACAAGAACCCATCAGAACAACAATAGAGAGGAAAAGATGGAACTGGCTGGGACACACCCTGAGGAAAGAAAATGCAGACATAACAAAACAAGCACTCAAATGGAATGCAGTAGGACGAAGAAGCAGAGGACGCCCGACCAAAACATGGAGGAGTACCATTGAAGAAGACTACAAAAGAATGAAGAAAACCTGGGGAGAGATAGCAACCATGGCCAGAAATAGAGGGGAATGGAGAAGCTTCGTGGATGCCCTATGCTCCTTCATGGAGTAACAGGATTGGATATATATATAATTCTTCTTCAATTTCGGTATATCTATCTTCTTCTCCATCATCCACTCATCTTCTTCTAGGCCATCCTATATACTTCGGGCCATACTGGTGTCCAGTTAGTTACTCTTCTCAACATATCTGAGTGTGGGCGTCTCTGTATAAATATGTTCTATCCATTCTAAGCGAAGAGATTTTATCTGACTATATTTTCTCCCTTTAATTCTTTTTCAATTTCGGCATTTGCTTTCATTCTTCTTTCTCCCTCTCTTGTTACATTGTGGTCCAGTATCGTTCTCATTATTGCCCTTTCAAATATCAGGCTATCTTCCTCTCTCTTGTTAATACAGTAGACTCCCTCTATAATGAAAACTGACATGGCCGACTAATTACTTCAAGCCGATAATTACTTCAAGCCGATTTCGTTATATCAGACAATAATAATATTGTGCATACATATGAATATGTAGTTTTCTAAGACATTAATTTCCTATAGTGAGTTATTCCGAGCAATATAAGATGCTAAATATTGTTTGACTGGCGCTTTTGAAAAAGAGTCGGTGGATAAACAGGAAAAAGTTGACAGGCGGTGGAGTTTATTACAGCACTGGCCTCGATAAGCACACAGATTTTTGGTATTTATGTATACAGGCAGCTGGGGTATTAATTTACAGCCATGACTGCGCCAAAAACAGGTAAAGAAACATGTTCTTCGATCTTATTTTTCCTCGTTATAACCAAATATGGCTCGTTATAGTGGGTTATAGTTCAATAAGAATTTCGTGGGACACCTAATATACCTCGTTATAAGCGAAACCTCGTAATACCCGTGTTCGTTATAGAGAGAGTATACTGTAGTTGTTTCCATCCCATATGTAACAACAGGTCTTATTAAGGTATTATAATATAGGTTCATCTTTGTTCTCTTACTTAGAGGCTTGCTTCTTAACAGATTTCTATTCATTCCATGTTTTTTTGCCTTTCATAATTCCTTCTTCTGTTCTCTTCAGAGAACAGAGAAGAACAATATGAGAAAATAGAGCTCTTCCTTGCAGCAAGAGGAGCCTGTTGTATCCCAGTTTTAAGCATATAAGAGAAGAAAAGACCTATTCGCTCCAAATTCACACCAAAAGTTTTATGTAGCAAGTTTCAAAAATCTTCCACTTTTCAAGAAAAATGAAAAGAATACAAATAAGACAAGAAAATACTGACTCCAAATCAATAGTATTATACATCACTCCAAGAGGAATAAACATAGCAAGTTTCAAGAGTAAAGTAAAGGTATAAGCTTATTTTCTCAAATTCAATAGAGCCCGAGGGGAACCTCTTCGGTCCTAAGATTTGAGCATAAAAATAAGAGAAGAAAATACCTATTTGCTCCAAAGTCAATGTTCTTCCTTACACCAAAAAGAACCTATGCAGCAAATTTCAAAACTCTTACACTTGTTCTTCAAGAAAAATGGAAATAATAAAAATAAGAGAAGAAGAAAATATTATTGACCCAAATCAATAGTATTATAACTTAACAAATAACAATAACAATTATTATTTTATAAAAAGTTTAACAGGTCAATACTGGGTGTATTCATTTTTATACACCAAGAGTTGCGCCAAATGTAGGCAACTTACATTACACTATTAACCAATTTTATGCCCAAGACAAATTGAGATTTTAACCGCTTAAAGAAGTATGTACAATACAATAATTATTACAAGAATATTCTCAAATGAATAAATAAATACAATTGAGATATATGTATTACAATTTATACATATATATTCCTAGATTTGTTTGTTACAATTTAAAAAACTGCAGTTTATAAGAAAAATGATTAGAAGTTCTTTTAGCATAAAATGAAACCAACATTTGCCTAATCATCAGTGTTGCCAATCGGATTTCTCTAGATTATCCGATGATCGCTCGAAAAATATCCGATTTGTCACGAAAAGGTACGCTAGGTCAAAAATTATTCTGTTATTAAAATCAATGTTGCCAATGTTATTCTTTTAGTCCCCTTAACAACTATCAAATAACAAAATCCGTTGTTCGTACGCCAATCAGTCGTTTGTAATCAATTATCATTATGATCATTAACATAATTTATTGATTAATTAATTATTAATTATCAATTAACGTAACAATTATTAACATAATTGATTAATTAATCAATTAATCTCATAATTGTAATCAATTATGTTTTCAGCAACCCAATCAAAGTTGACATTGACAGTAATTAAATATTTGATAATGATCAGTTGATTCCATTTCTGATTACCGTTCGAACAACCGGCCCTATTTAATCTACTGGATTCTCTATTTCACAGTTTAAAAATTTTCGTTTATAGATGAAAATCTCGTATCCTAACTGATTATTACCTAATTCATGTATGTAAATACTATTTACTTACTATTATTATATTATTCGTATTTTGTATTATCGTAAGTGTTAAATTCTAAATAAATAAACAAATCTAAACATTTCATTATTTGGTTCGTTATATTAATTTATTATAATTATTTAAGTAAAAAAACACTTTTAATCTTTAATAATGTAATCTTTTATTCTGCGTTCAAATTTTTCAAAAATATTTATTAGTTTTCTCTGGATTCGAAAAAAATTAATACGTTTAAAGATTATTGGTCCGAAATTTTGCGCCTACGCTCTTTTAACAACTAAAGATTTATTACAACTAAAACAATAGAAATGTATTTGACAGTCTTGTAGTTATTAAGGTATCAAAGTTAATACCCGTGGTGCGTTCAACGTTAATGCCCGACTAAATCATTTTTATAGGCAACAAATTTGAAGGATTTTTGAGTTAATTAGTAGATATCTAGATATTACTAGTTTCAAATAAGTAGATTTTTCTACAACCACTATTCCAAATGCATTTGTCTGCACAATTTTATATTAACAAACTTAATATTTTCTCACAGAATAACTGACAGTAGTGTGTAAAAAAGTGACGTTTCTGTGCCGGAAAGTTCTTTTCTGCATAGTACCATTACATTCCTCAAAAAAATCATAAATATAATTAGGTAAGTATAACATGCTTTGATGAAATGGTTTTGTTTAAGATATTAGATTTGATAGAACTTTACAAAAAAGAACTAGATTTAACTACATCTCATGTCCGAGAAATCTGGAAACGTTTACTTAAGCACTGCACTACATAAAATGAAAATAAAACTAAATCGTGCGTGAATTATCTTTCATAAGTTTAAAGACTAAAAACTCATAAATAACATCGGACGGCAGACGGTTTTTGAAATTTGAAATGGATTAATGCCTTAAGTGGATGCACTTGTGCATTTAAATTCTAAACAAAAGAATCGGCACATGTCCCTTTTGTCAAAAGATGAAAAGTATCGGATGTCACTAACATTCATCCAGTATAGGCTATTTATAAAAATTTGGGTGGAACCAAACAATATTAATGTGTTGTTGGTGTTGGGAATATATGGATGAGAAAGTTTGTCGAATAGTCGACGGTAGATACACTGAAAAATATCCGCAAATATCCGATTTATTTAAAGATACGAAGAAGATACGACAACTCTCAAAAAGGTACGCAAATCGGATAATTATCCGTCGATTGGCAACACTGCTAATCATTCATACTCAGGATATAACACATATAACATCTCTCTGTATATTCCCATCATTATTTCATAGTTCCCAATAGTAATAGTTGTTTTTACGGTAATTAACAAAAATTTTGGTATATAGTTTTAAAAAACTTATCAATAAATACTCGTTATTGGTATCTAAATAAATATTCCAACAAAAATATTGTTTTCTTATAAAAATTATAGTTTTCTTACCATTTTAATTTATCATTCGCGCCAGCGGAAAATGTAGAAGACTTGAGAACTTCACCCATTTCTTCTCGACAAAAACTAAAGTTGTTTATGGTCCACATATAACTAAATTTAACTACTTTAACCTGAAACAAAGGAAAATATTTTACTTTAAAAATATAATAACAAGCATAAGATATTTTTTTTGTTTATTAATTCGGTAGATATGTACATTATTTGGCCAGAATCTTCTGCATATAAATATTCTTCCCGGAACTTCTACGATTCGTAAAAATCTTTCCATTTTGAGGAGACGTTAAAATAAACAAACACAAACACAAAATACAACCAAAAAAACTATCAAAAAGCTGACATCTTAAATAATTGTCTTGTCAAATAATGACATTGATTAACCATATCGTGAACAAGTTAGGGTTAGTGGTCGAATGGGCTAAGGCGCAGTATTCGACTACAAAAGTCGCGGGTTCAATCCCAATGTGGGAATATAATCTTTTTTAATTAATATTTCTAATTTTTTGCCATTTTTGTTTAAAAATCATAGAATAGAAAAAGCATCTCTTTTTTTTAATATTGTTTCGCTAATTGTACACATTATTTAATTTTCCAAATTATTTTATTTATGATTGAATATTATAGTAGTATTATTGTAGTCATAGGCCCATAGGCGTAGAGATGAAAGGTAAATATAATAATAATTATTGTTATTTTAAATTTATATTTTATTGGGAATATGTAATACAAAATATAACAAATCAATTTGGCTTTATGCAGGGCAGATCAACAACAGATGCAATTTTCATTGTAAGGCAACTGTAGGGCATTGTAAGGAAAAATACAGGAATAAAGAGACCAACGCTCATATGGTAGGTATTCATTGATCTTGAGAAAGCATATGATAGAGTTCCTCGAGAGATTCTGTGGTGGGCACTCAATAAGAAAGGAGTCCCTGGCGAATGTGTAAAGATTGTGAGAGATATGTATGAGGGAGTAACGACTAGTGTTAGGACAGGTGTAGGAGATACTGATAAATTTCAGGTGAAAGTAGGATTGCACCAAGGCTCGGTGCTTAGTCCTTATTTATGCTCATTAGTTTTGGACCAGATAACAGCGAAACCACAAGGTAGCATTCCATGGTGCCTAATGTATGCTGATGATGCAGTGTTAATAGGTAATAGTGAAACAAAAACTGGAACAGTGAAGACAAGCTCTGGAGCAAAAAGGTTTAAAACTTAGTAGGACAAAGACAGAGTATTTGGAATGTTCGTTTAAAGATGGAGTTACTACAAATAAAATGGTATCTTTGGATGGTGAAATGATTGTGAAAAGCAATAGTTTTAAGTACCTAGGATCGGTATTACAGAGTAATGGAGAAATAGATGGAGATGCATGCAGTAAAATTAGGGCTGGATGGATGAAGTGGAGAGAAGCGAGTGGTGTGTTGTGTGACAGAAAAATTCCAATGAAGCTGAAGGGAAAATTCTATAAAACAGCCATAAGACCGGCTATGATATACGGAACTGAATGTTGGGCAGTGAAAAAGAAAGAGGAACAACGAATGCATATGGAGGAAATGAGAATGCTTAGATGGATGAGTGGAGTGACAAAGAAGGATAAAATTAGAAATGAGTATATTAGGGAAGTCTAGGTGTGGCACCAATTGATGCCAAAATGAGAGAGCATAGGTTAAGATGGTTTGGTCATGTTCAACGTCGAGACGTTAATCACCCAATACGAAGAATAGCTGAAGTGCAGATTCCTGGAAGGAGTAGGAGAGGCAGACCAAAGAAGACCTGGGGGAGACCCTAAGGCAGGACATGTTGGTAAAGGGGATTGACATTGATATGACCCAAGATAGAATTGTGTGGAGAAATGCAATTAGGGAAGCCGACCCCGCATAGGGATAAGGCAAAGAGAATGATGATGATGATGATGATTTTATTGGGAATAATATAGTGGTGAAGAAAACGATATTTTTTTTTAATTGGACACAAGAAGTCTGTAGATAATTGTACTATTTTCGAATTAATTTGGCGAATGGATTTAGTGCCCGCAGTCATATTAACCCAAATAAACAACAACACTATTGTCAGAAAACAAACAAAGTTCTTCTTCGTCTTCTTCTTCCTCTTTATAAGCAATTCTGCTTGTTCATTGGCGGATTGATACCTCTATGGAAGGTTGTTACTTCATCTTTTGCGAGATACTTCTTCTACCGATTGGTAATATCTCTTGCTATTTTGACCACACGTGTCTGCCCATTCTGCGTATGTGGTTATCCCAGTTTTTTTTCTATTTACACCTATTTACACCCCCTTTTTAAATTCTTGACTTCATCTCAGAGTTAATACGCCATATAGTGTTATTATACACTGCATTCTGCCAGTCTATTTGCTTTTTGTTCTTGATTTCTCACTTCTTTGTCCAGGTTTACGTAGCTGGATGGTGTAGGTTGGTAATTCAAAGGAATTTTATATCCATTACTTGTTTAATACTGATGCCATCAATAGGGCTTTTCATCGATTGTCATTTGTTTCGAGCTTCTGTCATGTGTCACATAATATTAATATATCTACGCCATACGTCTTTTGTTTGTATCATTGGCTACATCAATAACGTATGACGTAGATATATTAATATTATGTGACACATGACAGAAGCTCGAAACAAATGACTGTGAATGAAAAGCCCTATTTCTATTTTACATCTGATTGGTTTTTTGCTGATTACTATTGTTTCAATTTTCTGAGATGAAATTGTGATGTTGAATTCTTTTGCTCTTATGTTACATCTATGGACTAATTTTTGCACACTATCTTCATTTTGGGCTATCAATATTACGTCATCTGTGTAACAGAGCATTTTTACTCATTTGTTTCCCATTCTGTATCCACTTCCTTTGTTGACGCTCTTGATGATTTCATCCATAATTAAATTGGAAGAGAATAGAGCTTAATGAGTCCTTATTCCGCTGCCCATGTCTACAGGTTCCGTAAGTTGTCCATTTATTCTGACTCCCATTTTATTGTCTTGATAGATACTTTCAATAGTTTTTATGATATCTAGGAAAACTTCTCTATTATACAGAAAATGGATTACATCTTCCTCTTCATGTGTCATCTCCTCTAAGAAGGTTGGCAACCATCACGGCAATTCGCACTTTCGATACCGCTGCTCTAAAGAGATCAGCAGAAGTGAAATTAAACCAAGCTCTCAAATTGTTTAACCAGGAGATGCGTCTTCTTCCGCGACTCCTTCTACCCTGTATTCTTCCTTGTATTATTAATTGTAACAAGTTATAACGCTCGCCCCTCATAATATGTCCCAGATATTGCAGTTTTCTGACTTTAATTGTATTTACAACCTCTTTATCTTTTCCCATTCTTCTCAACACCTCGATATTCGTGACTCTATCCACCCAACTTATTCTTAATATTCTTCTGTAGGCCCGTAACTCGAAGGCTTCTAATCTGCCCGAAACATCCTTCTTTGATGTCCAAGCCTCCAATCCATAGAATAATACGGAGAACACGTAGCATCTCAGAAGTCTCATCTTTAAAGAAATTGTAATGTCCCTGCTACAGAGTACTTCTTTCAGTTTGTTGAAAGCATTTCTTGCCTGTCCTATTCTTGCTTTAATCTCTTCTGTGTACTCATTAGTTTCATTAATTATTGTACCCAAATATTTATATTTTTCAACCTTTTTAATTTGTTCTCCATGTATTGTTATGCTTTTTTGGCGCTGTTGAGCTTTTATGATTACCATAAATTGTGTCTTTTTTGTGTTTAGGGACAGTCCGTTTTCTTGGCTGACTTCTACCACTCTGTCAATGTCAACCATTTGTTGTAAATCCTCAAGACATTCGGCTAATAAAATAGTGTCGTCGGCAAACCGTATATTATTGATTGGTTGGCCATTTACTTTTATTCCCGTGGTTAGGTCTTCTAGTGCTTCCTGGATTATTTCCTCTGAATACAAATTGAACAAAGTAGGAGACAGGACACAGCCCTGTCTGACGCCCCTCTCAATCTGTATTTCATTTGAAAAGGCGTTGTTCTCTTTTACCACAGCGATCTGATTATAATAGATAGCACTAATGATCCCGATGTCCCTCATATCTAAGTTTTTCTTTTCAAGTAATTCGATAAGGCGGTTATGTCTGACCTTATCGAAGGCTTTGTTGTAATCCAAGAAACACATGGAGTACATAATATGTGAGTCTTATTCTGTCAAATGCTTTCTTCAAGTCAATCAGACATAGAAATGCTGGTCTATATTATACTCTAGTGCTTTCTCAGTATGTAATTTGCTTTATAACGAATATTGCATCTGTACACGATCTTCCAGTACGAAAACCCTGTTGTTCATATGCTAAATGTTATCCTCTGATTTATTAGTTCTTGTAAAATTTTAGTTGTAAGTTTTAGGGTAGTATTTAACAAGTTGATACCTCTGTAGTTTTCTGACTGTTTTTTACTTTTTGTTTGTTTAATTTTGTTAATTAATGTTATTTGTTCTGTCATTACTGCTCCACAATATTTCAAGAATTCGTTTGGTATTCCGTCCTTACCCGCAGCTTTTCTGTTCTTCAGCTCTTCAAGTGTTTTTCGAACTTCCTGTGTTATTAACTTGTTCATTTGTGGCAATTTTATGTTCGACCTATTGGTGGCAAATAAACTTTTATATGTATATCTCATGCATTACACTCAACTTAAAAACAACCCAATGTACAGATGTTTAATATAGACAGTAATCAATAATCGAACAACCAAATGTTCAGCAGTCTAGACTTTTGATTTTCTAAATGAACGGCTTGACCCATTGCGTGCCGATGGTTTCAATAAAAAATTAAATCAAATACAAAATGGGCGCACAGCACAATGGTGAAGCGTGGGAATAATAGTTATGCCGCGCCCTCTATACACTTTTACCGAATTTAATTCGTTCGGATGTTGGAATGCTTTTGAACAATTACAATGACAACTGAATGACCAATAATTGATACACGTTTGATTGGGGGCACGTGATATAATCAACGAAAAATAATAAACCGTGTACGATAATAGTTTGAATGATGTACATGAACAAGACGTAAAAAGTAATAAAATACAACCACGACAGTACTGTCGTCAATAACGTCAATAAAAAATATAGAATAATGAATGTAATTGCGTCTACCTCTGGAAGCATAAAATTCGATGAAATCAAATACTATATAGTCTATAGTACTATAGTCTATAGTATATGATGAAATACACTGTCATTTTTTTTTGTTTTGTCTTCTTTCTTTTTCTAGTTCCATGAATGTTATCGATCGTTATATATCATGTTGACTACCACCTTGGCATCAAATGGATGTAAAAAACAGCGAACAGAAATAAGTGGGCTATTCTTTGTCTCATGATCATCTTTCAGTGCGTCACAGTTTTTCGATTTCTTTCTAACGCATTAAATTGTATGTGACAGAAAAAAAGGCACGTCCGTGATTACAGACATTTACAACATTTATTCTAGTTATTCTAGTTATCGATAGATGGCGCCATAATAAAAAAATAATTTATTTTTAATTAGATAATAATATTACAAATATAATCTGTATAATTTATAAGACTATACAAATCAAAGAAAATACCATTTTATAAATGCAAGAAACACATTTGATTTGTTTTTATTCAAAATTGAAAATAAAATGTGACAACTGTCAGATTTAACTAAAATGTCATGTTAGAATAAATGTCATAAATGTGTATTATCAGTTATCACGGACTTACCCTTTTTCCTATCATTTGTTACGCACTGAAAAATGATCATGAAAAGGACAAACTTGATTGACAGAAAATCTAAATAGTGATGTAGTAGTATATGTTAGATTCTAGAATTTATTAGACAGATTTCACATCATTTACTTAATGATAATAGGGACAAAGAGTATGTCTTAAATTTGTTTGTGTTAGTTTGTTTCACATTTTTAGGATAAATTGAGTTGATTTGGCCTTGAAGAAACTGGGTTGATTTTCATTGATAAATTCCAACGGTAGGGTAGACCTGTATCTAAAGTCACATCGCAAGACATTAGATATCTAGTTTAAGACTACTACTATTACTACTAGTAGTTTTAACCAAATTGAGTCTCAGGGCTCGGAAAAGATTCTTTAAGGCAGTAGGTACATGCCTTCGGATTTAAATATTATAGAATCTACATATTTCCTTTTATACCTCTCTAGAGAGGTATAAAAGGGAATAACTTTCTACACATAATACATAGTACAGTATAGTTGATCCAAAAGATGGCATAACCCAGACATCCAAAGTGAAAGTTATCCTTCAACACCAAATTGTTCTATATGGTCCACACAATGTCCAGTAAAAAGTCACACCATTTTGAGCGTCGGGTTTGGGGGGAGAGGGGGGAGAAATCGGTAAATTCGTAGTTTTTTAAGTTTTTCGGCAATATTTCTAAAACTATGCGGTTTAGCATGAACAACCTTATATACAAAATTGTTCTACATTAAATTTGAAATAAAAAAGGCCCTATGCATAATCTTTCTAAAATGAATGGTTCCAAAGTTACGGAGGTAGTATAGTATAACTGGTCCAAAA